>NW_020874384.1:10166098-11416098 GCF_003935025.1 Abrus precatorius
AAGGAGGAAAGTAGTGTAAGTTAAGGTTTGCGATTGGAATGATTTGGATAAAATCTGAAATTTAGATAAGATTTTAAGGTCTGAGCTAACTCATAGATAACCCTATCCTAACCTATATATTATGATCTAAATAATTTAGGACCTAATTATTATATTTAATTAATATAATATAATAATTATATTTAATAATTTTTATATTTTTATTTTAGAGTTGAACAGTACTTACCTCAAGGCGTGGATCCTTTTTTACAGCTATAAACCTTCTTCATTTTTAATTTCCAAACTATCAATTATTATATTTAAAATAATACTAAAATTCTGAAATAACACAGTTATTTAGCTGTGTCAGTCTCTCACCAAAGGTGAATTTCTTCGGACATTTAACATCTTTGGCTCCTAGCCAAATTAATTATCCTACCGGTACCTAATTAAGTCGCCGTAAGTTATAGTTAGTCAAACTTATTTAGTTGACCGACCTCGACTGAGAGCAAAATTTTGGTGTTACCGGGAGGAAATAGTGGTCTTGCACATTTCCACGTAACAATTCTGTCATATTTTAGGGTGGATATGATTTGGAGGTTACATAACTTTGGATCTAAAAGTAAAGAACTTCTTTTTTACAGGAATGAATTTCGATGATGAGTAGAAAGTCACCTATGTTCTCGAGGGTGGAAGTTAAGCAATGGTGACAAGGAAATAGACAATTGATTGTAAATGTTCTGCAGCTATAAGTTGAAAAACTTTTTGGAAAAGTGAGGCAAAGCAAAAGACGCTGCGTTTCTTAACCTTTGACAAGGGTTGTGGCGTTAGAGACAGTGATGTTTCAATGAGATGGTTCCGATAACAGTTTGATGGTATTGATGGTGAGCTACGGTATACGTAGCTGGTTTCCGTGGTTGAAAGTGACAAGGATGGAGACACAGGTTGTGGATTTGATGATGTTATTTCACTTTCACTTTGCCTTTTATGAATGTATTTGGCGATGAATTTAATCAATGTCTATCTATCTATGTGATTCGAATATATCATTTTTGCATTTCAAAATTACATATCTATAAAATTGGTTTGATGCTAGTGTAATCATATTCTAAATGAATCAGAAGCAATGATGGTATGAGCATGATTAATCTAAGCCAAAATGAATGCTATTATCTCATAAATCACCGACAAACCAAATGTAACATAACATTCAAGGGGAGAGGACAGAGAAACCTTACCTAAAGAAGCAATAATTTAACAGCGATTTTCTATTTCTCTTGGACTTTGTCTGTCATCTTGGAGGAGAAGAGAGAGAAAGAGTTCAAAAAGAGAGAAAAGGAAGGAAAAGAAATGGAAGTTAACCTCTTTCTTGTTTGGATTATTATATTAAGATAGAGTGATAAAAGATTTAATTATATAAATAATATTATATTTTTTATTTTTATAAAAAATAAATATTTTTTTTTCTAAAAGTTAATAATTTTAAAATTAATAATTTTAAATTATAATTTTTATTTTTTATAATTTTAAAAAAATTATCACTTAAAAAATTAATATATATTTTTTAAAAAAAGTTAGAATTCTATATATGAAAGAGTATGAGAGTGTGAGAGAGAAAAAACTTTTAAAATAGAAAAATGTTAAAAATTAGCTTTGAAAAAATTTTAAATTTTTTTTTCTTTTAATTAAGTAACTTTTAAATAAAAATTAAATTTTTAAAATTTTTTTTCTCATTTTTCCTCTCCTTCTAAACATAACTTTAATGTTTGTATTTCTCTTTTAAGAATGTCTGAACTCGACCTCCTTCTATTTTGCCTAGCAAACTGCGTATAAACTACCCTTACCCTCTATTGTATGCTTTCAGTTTATAGGCAGAGGTGTGTGTGATGTTTAAAAATATTGAAATAAAGAATGCAGAAGGCTTTATGTACCAATATAATTATTTAGATTATAGTTGAAACAAATCACTGAAATGGCGTATCATTTTTAAAGTTATTCCATTTCCATGATTGCCAAACAAAGTATAAGCCTTGTTCATGCCACCTTTGCAATATCTTTTCTTTTTTCTTTATTTTTATATTTGCTCTCTTCCTTATGTGAAAAATAAGGGCACAGCTTGGACTTTTCAACGGGGGTAGGTCGTACATTGTTTTGTTCTTTCTTGGTCCAGAAGTCGTACATAGTTTTGAATTGTATGATGATGATAGGTTTATGCTGTATCTGTCACCGTGAATGGACTCCAAAATAATCTGGATATTTACTACCAGTACTTTTATAAGGTGAAAAATGAATCACGCATCAAGTTTTATTATTTAAATTATTAAATATTAATATATATTTTTACTATATTGTTAGATAAAATTATTATAAATTGTGAAATTTTATTTTTATTTATTTATAAAATAGAATAACTTTTATATTTAATCTAAATTTTTTATTTAATTTATATTTAATAAATTATAATTTATTACTAACTGTTAAATATAAATTAAATAAAAATTTTAAATTAAATATAAAAATATTTAAACTTATATTAATATAAATTATATATATATATATAATATTAAAAATTACTTTTATTTTTTTAAATTTTTATTTCTTTCAAAAATTCTAAAATTTCACCCCAAAAAAATATACACGGAGCATATAACATTTTTTATACGCATTTGCCGAAGTGAAAATTCAAAAGCTTTCGTTCTAGTCATATACCGGTTCAGCGATGACAGCTCCTCTTTATTATATATTGACCTGTTTTGTCCTTGCGTTGCGTAACCAAGTCTTCTTCAAAGCCTTATCCTTCTTGTATTCTAATGCTTTCGCCTTCACAACAGAATAACTCATTTCAACTCTCAACTCTAACTTTCCCATCCTCTTTAATTTGAGTCTACTAATTTACCATCCATAATTATGTGTAATACTTTCTCTCCATTTCCCCTTTTATTTTTCCTCCCTCTTTGCTTTGCTTCATTTGGATTTGGAGCTACTTTGCCAGAAGATGAAGGTAATACACATACATATATATCCATGCTTGGTCTCGTGCTTGGGGTTTTTGGTTATTTCTGGTAGTTAATTATTGCTTAGTGCTAATGTTTTTTACTTCATATTTGCATTATTGGTGTGTGGGATCAGTGCAAGGTCTGAGAGACATAGCTGTAACAATTGGGAAAAAGAATTGGGACTTCAACGTAGATCCATGTAGTGGAAAGAGTAACTGGAAATCGGCTATTCAATTGCAAGGTTCAGAAAATTCCGTGACTTGTAATTGTTCTTTTGCAAATCACACGGTTTGTCATGTTGTCAGCATGTAAGTCTCTCTCTCTCTCTCTCTCTGTCTCTTGTGAACGGTTAGATGTTAGATGCCAACGACATTCATTTACATTTTTTTTATATGTTTAATTAGAGTTGGAATTTTATAAACACCGATATCAAGGACCGCTACAAATTACTAAAATTTAATTTTAACTTTCATTCAATCGCAACATTAATAGTTCCTCTAATAGTACACCTAAATTTTGTATTTTTAATATTAGATTAAATTTTCAGTAAATTTTAACTATAATTAGTAACGTTGCGTTGTTTATGAACAACGAAGTGGTATTGCAAACGATAACAATCGATGTTAAATGTATTTTAAATTATTATGTATGTGATTAACCATTTAGTTGATCATTATATTAAGATTTTAAGTTAATTGGTATTTTATTATTAAATTAAAATTTCTGAATAATATATTATTAGTATTAAATATTGAGCAAAATATTATATGTTTCAATTATTGTACTGTCGTAATTATTTTTATATTAAAAAATTTTATTTTAGTTTTATAATGTTATAACAATAATAAATAATAAATTAAGGGAATGAATTTGAATATAATTATAGTTATGGAATCTAAGAGCTGATCTAGAAACTGTTTAAAATTTTTATTTTCATTTACTTAAAGAATATCATGTGACAGTAATCTGTTGTCCAATTCGTTAATTAATAAAACTCAATTGAGAACTATGACTATTTTTTAATAGGTTTAAAAAGTTAAGGACTCTATTCTAACACTATTTTATTAAGACTAAATTTAATCCGTTTAACTTTTGTAAGGACCAAGTAATAAATCCAAAGTTAAGTTCAACTATTTATCACTTTTAAATAACTACTAAGGACTTTTGCTCATTTAAACTACTTTTAGTGCGGATGCAATGATTTTAACTCATTTAACATTGTATTCGTATAATATATCATGTTATTTTCGGATAACAACCTAACCCTAATACAATATTATCATGATTAATCCATATAAAATGTTTCGACAAGTTTTACATTAACTATTAAATACCTAACACAATTCTTCTCCTTTGCCTAGGCTTGGACGGGCCATAGGGGGAGTTTTAGGGAGAAAAGAATATATTTGAAAAAAAGAAATTTAAAGTATATATAATTAAGATTTAAAATGAAAATAATTAAAATTAAGATTTAAGAATTGAAAACTTGATACATATTTAGTAACTTTATCTTGAAAAGCAACTACTTATTTTTTTAAAAACTTTTTATAAAGATGATAAAAAATAATAATTATCTTTTAAAAATAAACTAAATTGAACAATAATAAAATATGCAATCCAAAAAAAGCATGTTGACATAAAATGATTGTAAAATAATTAAGAAATTTGATGAAAACTAATTATTAATATCAGTTTTAGAGTATGAGTTTAAGTAATTATTAATAGTAAAATTTAATAAAAATATAAGTATTTATGATATTTTTATAACTTTAGGGTGAAAATGAGTTTTTTTAATATATATTTTATGTTTTTATATGTTTAAAGTTATTTTACAGAGCAAGAGTAACAAAATCTTAGAAGTTTAATCATGAAATGAAAGAGAGCAGTAGATTGTACTCCCTAGTATTCTGACTAATTTCAAGTCAAATGAAATGAACTTATTTAAAGAAATCTCTTACTTTAGACAATAGTTGAGCTCATATCATGATATCAATTAGAAGGTTTAAATGGAATCAAGTCTTTGCATTTGTACCAAGAAACTTTGGTTAGAGACTAAAGTGTACTTAATTATTCAACGTCTAACATTTTGCTAAATTACTTTATCAATAATTCTGATAAAAATAAAAGTTCTAGGTTCGCAATATTTTCGTTTGAAGGCAGAAAGGGAGGAGGAAACATTGTAGTCTGGAAAACAGTTAAGGGAAAGCCCGTTTTGGTGATTCTGCATTAACAAGTTTCATGTTTTATAATCACTATGCAGTGTTTTAAAAGCACAAAATCTTTCGGGTAGCGTCCCAACGGAGCTTGGCCGGTTGCCTTTTCTCCAAGAAATGTACGTCATATGATGTAAAATTCTTAATCTCACTATCATATTATATGGTTTCATGCACTTATATTTGATTGATTAATTCTTTCTCTTTGATGCAGTGACCTCACCCTCAACTACCTTAATGGTACAATTCCTAAACAATTGGCCACCTTAAATATTGTCAACATGTAATTATCTTGCTTTCTACCTTTGGTTACACTGTCAATTTTCCTTCCTCAGGCATTAATGGGCCCAAGCAATAATATTAGAAAATAAATACTGTTTAGTTAGTATTCTCTTCAGGATAGATGTAAGGTAGCTTAGAGTTTCTCTTCACTGACAAATGATTTTTGGTTTGTGCTTCATTTTTATGTTTCATATTTTTATTTTTTATCTTGTACTTATTTTCTGAGAGATAAATGATGAATCTAATTGTACAATTTTCCATTTGGTAAGTTCCTTTTATGGAAACCGTTTAACGGGTCCTATCCCAAAGGAGCTTGGAAACATCACCACTCTCAAAAGTTTGTAAGTTTCTTGATTTTATATGTTACATTTTGTCCTGTTTTTTGTGTTTTTGTGTGTGTGTGTGTGTGTGAGAGAGAGAGAGAGAGAGAGTTTTTATAGGAACTTAATTTCAATGAACAGGGTATTGGAGTTCAATCAATTATCTGGAAATCTTCCTCCAGAGCTTGGGAATCTTATCCAGATTGAAAGACTGTATGCCCTTTTCAAAATAGTCTCTCTATCATTTTTAATTTGGCTGATTGATATTAATTTCTGAAACTTTATTTTTAGTGTACTGGTTATTTGGTGCATATTCTATGTCTTAATTGATTATTTGATGTTCCTTAGGCTTCTAACCTCCAACAATTTCACTGGAGAGTTACCTGCAACATTTGCTAGGCTCACAACATTGAAGCATGTGTAAGGTTCTTGCTTTTACTATGCCAGATTGTATTGTTATTTGAAACTAACAAGGTATAGGCTTTTTTCTATATTATACTGAAATTCAACCTTATTTAGAAGAATGAGATTGACAAGGATTTAACTCTTGACCATTTTGATATAGAGGCTATAATAAGCATTTAGTTGACGCCTTGAAGGCTATGATTGGTTTTATTTCTAACATTATTAACTTCTATTTGTGGCTTAACCTCCTCAATGCAGTCGAATTGGTGGTAATCAATTCTCAGGAGCAATACCCAATTTTATACAGAGCTGGATAAATCTTGAGATACTGTGTGATTTTCTTCTCCCTTTTTTAATGAGCTTTAGTTGTTTTAAATTTTTGCTTTACATATTTTCAATTTATCTAAAACATTTTTGTCATTATATATTTCACAGCGTGATGCAAGGGAGTGGTTTGAGTGGGCCAATTCCTTCTGGAATTTCACTTTTGAAGAACCTTACTGACTTGTATGATTCTTTTTAATGTAGCCAAAGTTTCAAAATTAACTTGCTTTCTTAATGTGCAAATAAAGTCGTAAAATATGTTATGCAGGAGAATTACTGACTTGAATGGATCTGATTCACCTTTTCCACAACTTGATAACATGACAAATTTGAAAACACTGTGAGTCAGACGATCTGATTATGATTATTTCAAGTTAATGTCTTAATCAGGAAATGTTATAGGGATAGAAAATAAAGAGATGCTATTGTTAAGCTCATGTCTTGTTGCTATCATTATATATATTGTCTGACTGGTTGCCAGAATGTTGAGGAGTTGCAATATTATTGGAGCCTTGCCTGAATCTCTTGGAAAACTGACTACTTTGCAAGTATTGTAAGTGCTATTTTTCTTTTCTTATTTTTTTGTTGATGATGATAACTCTTGATTTTATTGCAGTTTTCAATTGAAACTTGTATAATTCTTGCATATTTCTCTAATGGATCTGATGAAGAAATTCGACATGCTTGTTTCATTTAAATGAGTTATAGGAGCTATGTTTAATGTTCCATTTAACTTTCTTCTTAGAAAAGAACATATTCTAACTATGATTTCATTTTCAGAGATCTTAGCTACAACAAATTAACTGGACCAATTCCGAGCAGTTTTGATGGTCTACAAAACATGAATATGCTGTAAGAAATTTTCTAATGTTTCCTTGACAATTACACCAAAATAAACTCATGCATTTCGTAGTAGCTAGATAGTAGTATACTACTATTCTGTTTTATTTTGTTAGCTTCACTTTTAGTTTGAAATTAGCAGAAGTTATAACCGAGCTGCTTCCATTGGGCATACAGTATTATGACATTGAAAATGCTGACTACCTATCAGTTTTTCAGCTAAGACAGTAGCTAATTGGTTTTTCTGTAATTCTTTCTTTAATTGAAATACACACATACATCCATCATTTTTTTTTTTGTTAATATTCAAAACAACCTATTTGTACCTTTGAAAGAAACATTTTTCTGTCAGATAATTATGTTTTCCCTTTTCTGTGAGGGGAAAGAGACAATCAAAATAAAGAAAAAAAAAATGTATAGGAAAAGAAGGGGAGTTGAGAGGAGAGGACAGAAATATCGGTGACTTAAATTATTTTCTTTCGTTTATTTTATTCGCTAAATTAAAATAAATATTTTAGTCGCTGAATTTAAAAAATTATTGTTGTGGTTTAACCAGTTAAGTCCTTAAGGATAGTCCAGATAATTTGGGATGTACATCACTAGTTTATTTACAATTTTACTGGTTTATCTTTAATTTGAATTATACGAATTGACTTATGGATATTGGTTTTACTAGATTTTTAGGTGGGAATAGTCTCACAGGATCACTACCTCAGTGGATAGATAAACCAGACTTTGTGTGAGTTATCTTTCAGATCCTATGTGATTTATTAATTTAAGTAATTTAAAAATTCTATCTGCTAAAATAGTGCACTTGCACTAATTATTTGTTGCCTTTTGTTTATCAGCTTTTGTCCTGGTGCATTTAGTGCCATATATGTAGAAAAATTCTAACCTCATCCTTAGGCGGAGGAGAGAATCCTCCACTCTTTTCATTGGATAAAAAGACTAATCTTATGCATTAGAAACAAATAATCTTTAAGTGCGTTGGTTAAATTTTATAGGAAAAGAAACTTCAAGCTTGGACCTTTCATTGTGGTTTCATCTTTGCATTTTGATAAAATTGCTATTTCTCCCTTGCCTGTTTGTACTATAAGTATAAAATCCATCTGACTGAAACAAAAATCTGAATATGAAGGGGAAAAAAACAATGTTTTGACAACATTTCATGCTATACTTTTAGCATGATACGAGCCATGAGGACAATCATTTGGGAAAAAATCAATTGCAGCAGCTACATGGATATTGAATATAAACTAGTAGACAAGCTCATTGTTCTGTTTCCCACTATTCTATTATTACTTCTTATAAGGTGAATATCATTATAAGCCACCCTAGTCAAGGTTTATCTATATTAATTTGATGTCAGATCTTAAACTGATAATAGTGAAGGTTTATATCTATATTAGAGTGAAGAGAAAAATAATACAATTAAAGAGGAGGATAAGATATTGGCATTACTAAGGATCAACTCTCCTAAAAGATTAAGATGCTACGTAAAGAAATATGTTAGGACCAGAGAGGAAGAACAAATGATTGACACTAACAAGACATCTAAAGTATGGAAAGTGTATGTTAGGAGGAAAGGAAGGAAGGAGCCAACGGTTAGTTAGTTAGTTGTTATTTGTTAATACCTTTTAAATAGAGTTAGGGGGAATAGGAGGAAATTATGCTTTTGTTTGTAGAGAAATACTGAGAGGAAATATTATTCAGTGTTTAGGGAGCTGTTAGCTCTAGAGGATTCTTGAATCCTTATTCTTTTCAAGGCATTAATAAAGATTATTAGAATTATTCAGTCTTTTGTTCATCTTTTTCTGATTTTAAAAGCTTTGCCCCTAACAAAACACGAATGGTTTTATATCTTCAGCACTATTAGATAGTGAATAAGAGAGAAAACTACAAGCAAAAGAAGCTTGCAAATCCATTTTCCTATCTGCTAGAGATATTTCCATAAAGAAATCATCTGTGGCGTGGGGTGACCCAAGGAAGACATCAATAAACAGTCTTGTCAGATAATAGATCTAAAGAATCTAACTAGAGCATTTTGCTCCAATGATATATACACCAAAGAGCAGCATAAACTTCACACTGCCATAAAGCTTTACACTCCTTGTTATTGCCAAAACCTTTGAACTTCACCAAAAGAAAATGCTCCAAACTCAAGGTAACATGCCCAATGTTTGTGAAAACTCTAATTTGATTATTCCATGAGGGAAGTAGTGATTGACAATGTAAAAGTATATGGAAATGCATATTGAGCTAGATTCACACATAATACTCATGTAAAAACAAAAGAGCTGCATGAGGCATATAAATATGTAGCACATTAGTAGTACTTTTGGACTTTTTGTCCTGTTAAGTATAGCTGTACTAACAAAGATTTGACATTATGGATATGAAATTGTAAATGGGTTTCTCATGAAGGAATTAGAACTATTGCAAAAAGTGGGAAAGGTAAGCGTATGTGTTAGAGTGGACATCTGTTTTGATCATTTACACTACATGGCAGAATTTTTGGTAGTATCTCTTGAGAGAGAAGAGGTTGAGAGACATAGAGTGAAATTCGTGTGTGTTTGATATGCAAGTGCAACAAAGAGCTTTATTTATAATATGATAAGAACCTTGGGAGAACTACACTACAAAAGCTAGCTATTTTAACTGGAGAACCCAAAGCCTTATAAACCCCACATTAGAATCCTATACTTCCAATGTGGGCTTCAAGTTCCAAACCTTGAAATTGGATCCTAACATCCCACCATGGTCCGCAGCCCCAGCGCTCATGCAGTCTGGCTGTGCACTAGCCCCTTGATTAGTCTCGGGCAAATACTACAATGGTGGTGTCACCACTCGTGCTGCTCGTTTGCAGCTGGGAGACGTGGTGGAAGGATTTGATACCAATTGATAAGAACCTTGGGAGAACCACCCACAAAAGGTAGCTATTGCAGTTGGAGTGCCCAAAACCTTATAAATCCCACATTAGAATCCCACACTTCCAATGGGGTACTCAAGTCCCATACCTTGCTAATGGATTCGAACATCCCACGACACTCGGCAGCCTTGGCACAGTGAAAAATTGCAAGCTTCTTTGATCTGTTACTATGGTAAGTCGCGTGCCCATCAAGTAGTGATGCCACTTCTACACTGAAAGCACCACTGCCATCAATTCTTGTTCATAAACCGACTTTTGTTGTGCATGTTCTGAAAAGTCTTGGCTGAAAAATGCTATTGGCTTGCCCTGTTGAGATAAAAGAGCCTCTATTCTTTTACTTGAAGCATCTGTTTCAATTACAAAGAGCTTTGAAAAATCTGGTACAGCCAGTGTAGGTAAAGGAGACATGGCTGTTCTTAATTACTCAAAAGCCTGAAGTGCTTCCTTTCCCCAGCTAATATTGTCTTTCCATGGTAGTTGAGTTAGACGTTTGGCTATTTTTGCATAATTCTTTACAAAATCTAAAATAATAGACAGTAAGACCTCTGAAACCCTCTTACGCCTTTGACATCTTTTGGTACAGGACAAGAACACATTACCTCTACATGCAGATTTGCTTACCAATTATTCTGCCAGTAAATTCCATTGTCACGAAGGGAAAAGGGGAGATAAAGTTCTTAGGAGAAAGAAAACGAATTAAGTTGAAGATTTAGATAAAAAGAAAGTTTCTAATTGAAAAAACATAGCATCAAAGGAGATAATATATCAACAAAGAATGGGAGAGTAACACTCGTACAATTGAGAGAATGACTATAGAGTGAGATTATGAACAAAACATGTAGACCTAAACACTCAAGGAGGAATAAAGCAAAGAGAGTGATGAGTATAGAGAATTTGGTGAGGAGGCTGACTCTTAAATACATTAGATGACTTCCTATTCCTATTGATAAGATGGCAGACAATAAGAATAATATCACTCTTGAATGATGAACATGTGAGTGAATGAGAAAAATCCAAGTAATTTCAATTAAATGACAATTTTTACGCCATGCTATCCCATTTTGTTGAAGAGTATGACGACATGAGGTTTGATGAAAATTTCCATGAAAGGCCAAAAAGGTTTGAGAATGTGTAGATAAGTATTTACAAAATCTGATACTTGAATGTGTTTTTCTGTGTATTGCATGTGACCCAAGGGTCTGAATTTATACATGTATAAGAAAATATATATTAATTACAGATTATTATCTTAATAAAGGTAATCCTGATATCATGCTTTAATTACACTATTTTACTAGCTTAATTACTATAATTACACATCAATCATGCCTGATTACTATATTTACATATCAACAGTATTCATGTGCATTGTCACTTTGTAACCTACAAATTAGAATTTCAAATATTTATTTCATTTATAAAAAAATTATAAGACAAAAAACAACTTAGATCAACTAAGTACATAAAAAAATCATCAATATAGGTAACAAGGTATTTAAATCCTGTTGTAAACATAATACAACTAAGACTCCAAATACCAAAGTGAACTAAAACAAAAGGAGAAAAAATAAAAAAATCCATCAATATAGGTAACAAGGTATTTAAATCCTATTGTAAACATAATACAACTAAGATGCCAAATACCAAAGTGAACTAAAACAAAAGGAAAAAAAAAAATCCTATTATTAGAATGACAAAAAGAAAGTACAAACGTGTTTACCTAATAAATGTGACTCACAAGACAATGACAACAATTAATAGACTTGGCACCATCTTTTGCAACTTGGTAAGTTTTAGATATCTTATCTGAGCATGAATCAAAAGAGGAAAGTCCACTACAAAACTAACATGACATGGTTTAAGTAGTTGGAAAGACCATGGGACTCACATGATCCAAAATTCCAGTCCTGCAGTAAAATAAGTTTTTTTATAGTAAAGAAAATAGTGCAATTAAGAAACTGGGTGAAACAACTTATGGAAAACAAGTTAAAAGGATCCAAGAATGTAAAGGACATTATCAACAGAAAAGAAAGAAAGAAGAATGAACAGTATCAATGCCTTCATATTAGGTTTGAGAATCATTAGTCATAGTGACATAAGGTAAATATTTAGAAGTAGAAAGGGTAAAGAAAAATGATTGATTACAAGTTATATGATTGGTGACCCTTGAATCAAGTACCCAGGGACCAAGAGAACAAGAATGAGAGATGTCAGCATAAGAATTACCAGTGTGTGCAGTAGGATCAGTGAAACCAAAAGCCTAATAGTTCCTTATACCACCTCAGAAAATCATTGTAGCTGGGATGTGGTGCCTATGAGGTGTAGGCAAGAGAGCATAAGTGGAAACTGGCACAGTACTCTAAACAACATGAGCACTGTAAGGAAGGTGTCCATGTAAAGCATAACACTTGTCAATGGTGTGATCAAGCTCGCCTGCCTTTTAAATGAGGTGTTTCTCATAATTTTGTCTACAAGCCAAAGACAAATGTCAGAAGTCCAAGAGGTATAATTCTTAACATTCAACAACTCTGCAAAGAGTGGAGCAGTGACGTGATTGGTAAAAGTAGTAGGCTCAACCTTTGAAGAGTCAGAAGATGCTATGGGCCGAGGAGAACCAAGTGCACAATAATAGTGTAAATAGTAGCAAACACCCTAATTCGAGGAGGAGGAAAGACCAAAATGAAGAAAGGAAGGCATATCCAAAACAAGGAGGAGAGGAGAGGTGAGTCCAACAAGCCAATCGCCGGCAAGAAAGGTTGTCGAACGTGCTTTCATGCACTGTATCAAAAATGGCAGTACATGAAATATTTGTGCCAAAAAGGAGCATCGTATGGTAGCTTCGATAACAGTAGGGCTATGTAATAAGTAAATAATAATAGTTTTAGTAGTTAGTTACTCAATCGGTGACAGGGAAACGATTGGATAAGGTTGAAGAGATGATAACAGAGGTCTTGAAAATTGTTGCAGAACCAAAGAAGAAAACCCAATCAAAAGAAGGTAATGACAGCGACATTGATACTAAATCTGTCCAAGATTCAAACAAGATTGTGGCAAGAACTCAGATTCCATTTCCCACCTTCGACGGCACAAATTACAGCGAATGGTGCACAAAAGCTGAACAATTTTTCGATTTGGAAGAAACTCCGGTGACACAGCGCGGGAAACTTCTGTTGTTATCAATGGAGGACAAAGCCTTCACATGGCAGAGACATTACACCCAACATGGCAAGGTGCAATTGAAGTCATGGACTCAGATTCTACAAGATGTTGCAGCAAGATTTGATGTAGGAAACTATGATGACCCTATAGCAGAGTTATCGAAGAGAAGATGGCAATCAGTTTTTTCTTGGGAGGGTTACAAACAACCTTGGAAAAATCCGTTCGTGTCCACAACCCTCAGAATATTCAAGATGCCATGAGAATGGTATGATTGCAGAATGATATTTTGAAGGATCTGACAACACAACTGACTCATTCTCAGTTGTTGCCAACAAGTGTCTCTAGGAGCAATAATAGAACTTGGAATTTGTGGAGCAATTCAAACAAGGCACCTCCAATCACAAGTTTGCAGCAACAACAAACTGTGAATGGTTCTAACCCCAATTCCAACAAGGACACAAGAAGTACTGTGGTTAATCAGAAGAAAGAGATGAATGACAATTTTTAAAGGATTATGCAGATTTTGTGGAGAACCATGGGAAAGGACACATAAGCAGAAGTGT
The DNA here is from genome assembly GCF_003935025.1 of Abrus precatorius. Classification (NCBI taxonomy): domain Eukaryota; kingdom Viridiplantae; phylum Streptophyta; class Magnoliopsida; order Fabales; family Fabaceae; genus Abrus; species Abrus precatorius. Next base: position 10,180,109 of record NW_020874384.1, read on the forward strand.
AAGGTCTGGGGAAAATTGTCAGCAATCTTTGCAGCTCAGAACCGGATCACAGTGGAGAAGAAATTCCACAGGAAGATATTGATGAGTTATTGTCAATAGGAGAAAAGATTCTTGAAGATGAGGATGTTCATATTTCCCTTCATGCATTAAAAGGGATTGTAGGTGGGCAAACATTACAACTGCATGGAATCATTAAGAGGCAAGAGGTGCCATTTTTAATGGACACAGGCAGCACTTACAATTTTATGAGTGAAAAGTGGGTGAAAATTTTGGGATTTAAAACGGAACACATAAAGGAATTTCCTGTGGTAGTAGCCAGTGAACAGAATATAGCAATTACTAGAAAATGTGAGAACCGTCATTCAAAATTTAGAAGCCATGAATTTAATGTTGATTTTTTTGTGCTACTAGGATCTTCTTATGGTGTTATATTGGGCATGCAATGGTTCACAACCTTGGGGGAAATTCGATGGAATTGTGCCCAGTTGACCATGCAATTTGAACATAACAACAAAAATGTAATTTTGGAAGGTGAACAAGCTAAGATACATATATCAAAAGCAAGAGGAAAATTGAAAGCAGCATCATGTGGAGCCTTGTTAATGGCAATATCCACTCTTCACAACCCAAGTAAGGTCACCCATGACAAGAAATTAGAAACTTGGCAGAAGGAGCAGCTAGAATCACTTCTCAACAACTACAATCATGTATTCAAAGGGCCTACTACTTGACCACCAAAAAGGAAATATGATCACCAAATTACTTTAAGCAATAACCAACCTGTCACTTCCAAACCATATAGATACCCTCACTTGCAGAAGACAAATTTTAGAGATGTTAGCCACGGGTTTTATCAGAGAAAGCCACAGTTCATTTGCTTCTCGTGTGGTCTTAATCAAGAAGAAGGATAGCGGCTGGAGGCTATGCACTGACTACAGGAAATTGAATGCTGCAACAATTAAAATCCGGTTTCCTATTCTTTTAATAGAGGATTTATTAGATGAATTACATGTTGCTACTTATTTTTCAAAGCTTGACCTTAAAAGTGGATATAATCAAATTAGAATGGTCTAGAATGATATACCAAAAACAGCTTTAAGAACCCATAGTGGACACTATGAATGGGTAGTACTTCCATTTGGTTTAACTAATATGCTAGCAACCTTTCAAATTTAATGAATGACATTTTTAGGCCACAATTGAGAAAATTCATTCTTGTATTTTTTGATGATATATTAGTATATACCTAGTCTTGGAAGGAACACATGCAGCATTTAGAAACTACATTGAAGATCCTGGAACCCAATTCCCTAGTCTTGAACAGAAAAAAATGTAGCTTCGGCCAGAGGAAGGTAGTGTATTTGGGGCATGTGATATCTGCAATAGGAGTGGAACCAGATTCATAAAAAATAGAAGCTGTTTCACAATGGCCAACACCTAAGACAGTCAAGGAGCTGAGGGGATTTTTGGGACTTTCTGGGTACTACAGAAGGTTCATAAGGAATTATGGTGTCATTGCTAAGCCATTAACAGTGTTGCTGCAAAAAGGCAGAGAGTTTGAGTGGACAACAGAGGCAGATCTGGCTTTTCAGCATTTAAAAAGGGCTCTGACAATAACACCAGTACTTAGGTTGCCAAATTTTGAACAAGAATTCACTATAAAGACAGATGCATCTGGGATTGGCATTGGGGCAGTGTTACTTCAAGAAGGACATCCAGTGGCATACATCAGTAAAGCAATGGGGAAGCAGTATTAACTACTTTCAGCTTATGGAAAAGAATTCTATGCAATTTTGTTTGCAGTCAAAAAGTGGCAACATTATTTATTAGGGAAGCATTTCACAATTAAAACAGATCAACAAATCTTAAAACATTTGTTAGAACAACCACCTACCACCTTGATGCAAAACTGGGGGCTGGAGAAACTCATGGGTCTCGACTTCACCATTGCTTATAAAAAAGGGAAAGAAAACAAGGTAGCAGATGCCTTGTCCAGAAGAGCAATTGACAGAACCTTAAAAGCAATTTTTCAGGTTGGTTCTAATCTATCCAAGGAGGTACAAGCAACTTGGGAAACTGATCCAAAGCTGAGAAAAATCATAGATAATCATATTGACTCAACAGAACTATAAGAAGTATGAATGGGATAGGGTAACACTAAAGAGGAAGCGTAAAATTGTAGTAGGAAATGATGCAGACTTAAGGAAGAAGTTGCTGCACTACTATCACAATTCTGTCTTGGGAGGACATTCCGGTAGTTCACAAACATATAAAATATGAGAAATATTCTATTGGAAAGGGTTGCAAGCGGCAGTCAAAAGATGGGTCAAGGAATGTGAAGTTTGTCAAAGAAATAAAGCTCAATTAACCCTTCCAGCAAGATTGTTACAACCTCTACCTGTGCCTAGCCAAGCATGGCAATCCTTGGCCATGGACTTCATTGTGGGACTATCCAAATCACATGGATATAGTGTTATTTTAGTTGTCATAGACAGACTAACAAAATATGCTCATTTTCTACCATTTAGTCATCCTATTAATGCAGCTAAAGTGGCACATAGCTTCATGGAGACTGTGGTAAAACATCATGGATGGCCTGAAGAGATTATCTAGAATAGAGATCCAATTTTTATGAGCAAATTTTGGTAGGAACTATTTCAGAGAAATGGTGTGAAATTGCTGAAATCTACTGCATTTCATCCACAAACAGATAGCCAATCAGAGGCTTTAAACAAGGCATTGGAGGGATACTTAAGGTGTATGGCTGGGGACACACCAAAGAAGTGGCAGGAGTACTTGGGCATGGCAGAATTTTGGTATAATACCAAATTTCATTCAGCTACACAGATGACTCCATTTGAGGCACTATATGGGTACTCTCCAACATTGAGGAACCCATTATTAGTAAGAGAATCCATGGTTCAATCAGTTTCTCATATATTGAAATCAAGGGAGGAGTAGCTCAGCTACTGCAACACAAGTTAGCGAAGACTCAAGAAAGAATGAGGTTGTATGCAGACAGAAAAAGGAAGGAAAAGGTATATCAGTGTGGAGATATGGTTTATTTAAAATTACAACCATATAAACAACACTCTACCTAATTCTGCATTCCACAAACTAGCAGCTAAATATTATGGACCATTTGAAATAGTAGAGAGGGTTGGAGAGGTAGCTTACAGACTCAGGTTACCAGAGACATGCAAAATCCACAAAGTGTTCCATGTTTCTTTGCTTAAACAACATCACGGCTCAACTCCAGCAGAGGTTCACCTTCCAACTTTTGATGATGAAGGAAGTATGGTGCTAAAGCCTACTGCCATATTGGATCGCAGGGTACAGAGGAAAGATAATAAAGCTATCACTGAAATATTAGTACAGTGGGATCAAACAAGTCCGGAGGAGGCTACTTGGCATGAATATCACACTGTTAAGCAGTTATACCCGCATGTGGATTGGGCGAATGAATTGGAAAGAGCTGCATTAGAAAGACCTTGAGGGCAAGGTTTGTTTTTAAGGGGGGGAACTGTAATAAGTAAATAAGGAAATTACAGTTGTAAATAATAATAGTTTTAGTAGTTTGTTAACCTATAAAATCGGTAATTGATTGTACAAGCCTTAAAAGGCTATAAATACTCTTATAATTCCCTGTTATTAAAAGAAAGGAATTCTCAGTTTAGTTTAGCATTCTCTTTCAATAGTTCTTTCGGTGTGAGCATTATTGAAGGGTTGTGAGTGTTCTTGAGTGAGGATCTCAAGAAGGTTAGGAAAGAGAAAACTTTCTAACAGGCTATTAGGGTTTTTCCGATCGTCACTTGTGCTGGAACAGTGGCATGAGTAGCAGAATAAAAAGGAATTAAAAGTGGAAAGAAAGAGAGTTTGGAAACAGAAGAAGAAATATGGTTGTGAAAAATGATTTTCCCTAGTGTGTCATTGGATAAAAACACCAACTAGGTTTGTCTCTCGTTAAGGTCTAGATACCATGTTGAGAAAGAAGAGATGGGAGACATGGAGTGAAATCGTGTGTTTGATACATAGTGGAAAGCTTTATTTATAATGACAAAGGGGGAGAAATAAACCACAGTAGGTTCCCTACTCTCAATGTAGGACTCATGTCCCATACATTATAATTAGATTCTAAAATCCTACCATGCTTCGAAGTCCCGACACTCACAAATACACTAGCCTTTTGACTAGTCCCGGGAAAACACTGCCATGTTGGCATCATCGCTTATATCGCTTCATTGCAGTTGAGACATGGTAGAATTTGATACCAATTGATTAAAATTATTCTCAACAGTATTATCAAGATAAGAACCTTGAGAAAAACACACCTCAAAAGCTAGCCTTTGTAGTTATAGAGTGCAAGGTCTTATAAACCCCACAATAGAGTCCCATATTTCAAATGTGGGTTCAAGTCTCATACCTTGTAATTAGACTCTAACATGCCACCAGGTTTTGTAGTCCCAACACTCACAAGGGCTGGCTGTACCCTAGCCCTTTTGACTAGTCGCAAGCAAACACTGCTATGTTAGCATCACCACCCGTATTGCTCTATTGCACCTAAGACATGGTAGAAGACTTTGATACCAATTGATTAGAACCTTGGGAGAACCACACCACAAAAGCTAGCTATTGTAGTAAGAGAACCTAAGGGATGTGAAAGATATGTGTTAGTATAGTCTGCTGGTATCTTGGGAGAGGGTCATTCTGGAATATGTTAGTCATTTGCTGTGACCATTGATTGTGGTTGGAATTACTTCTTTTTACTTCTATATGGTGGTATTGGATGTCGCTGTATGCTTAATTCAGTAGTTAATAAGTAGAGAGAATGGGGAAACATTTTCAAACTTTTCCTTTATTGGTGTTTCACTGTAAATTTAATTACTAGATAATCAAGCTAAAAAGATTCCATATTTTTCAATTAATATTTTTGGAATTCTTCTGAGCAATGATGTGCATGAATTCAATATTTTGTATCATTTCACTTTCAAAATCACACATTCTGTGAACCTTACACAGTGATCTCTCATATAACAACTTCAGCATCAGAGGCATAGAGCAGCAGACTTGTCAACAGGGAAGCGTGTAAGATTCCTTGCAATTTTGTACTTTTTAATGTTGTAGGTTTAAGAAGCTACCTGAGCCTTGACCACTTTCCATATGCCTCAGGAACTTGTTTGCTTCATCTTTGAATGGAAACAGCTTGTAAGTTTTATATTCTTAATGCTATACATTTTCCCCAAATATTAACAAGTTTTATACAAGTCATAATGGGTGCTGATTTGTCCCCCTACGCCATCCCGTTCCACCTTTTTATGTTTTTCTTATTTTTTCAGAGGAAATGTTTCATGTTTGTCAAACATTCCGTGTCCTAAAAGTAAGTTGATTTATCTTGGATTTTACTGTAGGCTGTTAATTATTGCTTTGACATTTGAAGTTGATGGTTTTTAAATTATTTATATATTTTTCAAGTTAGAGATACAGCTAGAAAGGGATAACTATCCTTACATTAGATTCCATACTTCTATACCAAAAACTTGTAGGGTTTGGTAGGAGTTTATTTTCTGAATCCATATGAATGGTTTCCTTAAGGATGTCAATGGCATACTGTCTTTGTGAAATAGTGATACTAGCTTTGGATTGTGCCACCTCTATGCCAAGGTTGCACTGATTACAGTTTTCTCTTATCACATTCTATATATCTTGTTAAAATGAAAAGAATATGAGACATATTATCAAATCCATGTGTTTGAATTACATGACAAAGGTTTTACTATATAAAGGTAATGTAATTGCAAGATTCACAGGTATCCTAATTACTTTAAGTACAAGATTTGATTAACCTATTTACATGATTTCTCTAAAAAAAATAAGCTCATACACATCATAAAGCAATGTCATATATGTATTTAGTGATAATAAAACTCTACTTACCATGTATCTTACTTCATTGTGTTATTATCAATAATAAACTCCGTCATTGTGTTATTATCAATAATCAACTTAAACTCCATGGTCAAACTCAGTACCACTGCACCACTATCTTCCTTCATTCCTGTTGAATTTGGACTTAAGCCTAACTCCAAAAATTAGCTTGCAAGATGAGGATTGTTTTAACCTTTATAAGCTCTTATTTAGCCATATCTACAGCTGATATGGGACTTCAACAATCCTATAGGGATGAATAAATTTGGAGTGTTAGAAACAAGAGGATGTAAAACTGTATAAGGAAAATCTTGACGTATAATTTCCTAATATGGTTTATAATGGTGATGAATTCTTTAGGTAGTTGCTAACCAATTTCTACTTGTCCCAGCTTCGTATTCTCTCCATATAAATTGTGGTGGAAAAGTTGTAACTTCTGATGGAAACCAGACATATGAAGATGACTCCAATGCGACTGGACCTGCAAGATTTATTTACCCTGGAACAAACTGGGCACTTATCAACACTGGTCATTTCTTTGATAGCAGTCACTCAGATTACTATACATGGTCTAATACAACTAAGCTTGCAGTGGACAATGCTGAACTGTACATGAACGCACGTGTTTCTCCCAATTCTTTGACTTATTATGGATTTTGCCTGGGAAATGGAAACTACACAGTGAATCTCCACTTTGCTGAAATAATGTTTACTGATGATAAAACATATAGCAGCCTTGGAAGGCGTGTATTTGATATCTACATTCAGGTGAATAATTTTGTCATTTTCCTATGTTTTTCAACCACTTGTTAAATATTCAACATAGTGGAAACTAGTCTCTTTGGGGACTTCACGATACCAGATTCATATAAATCTTTGATTTAAACCAAATTTTCTCATAAGTTGTAACCACTTAATAATGAAATAATAATGTAAAATTGTGTTCTATAAATATTTTACAACATTTCCAGACTAATAATTTGAAGAGTTATTTTGTGGATTCTTAATTTGCAGAGGAAGTTGGTAGTTAAGGATTTCAATATTGCAAAAGAAGCAGGGGGTGTTGCTAAGGCAGTCATAAAAAATTTCACAGCTGTTGTGACTAATAATGCCTTGGAGATCCGATTATATTGGGCTGGGAAAGGAACCACTTCTATTCCATTTGGATCAGTATACGGTCCTCTTATATCAGCAATATCTGTTGATTCTGGTGAGTTGTACTTCTCTAGTTTTTTTTTCTGCCATCACCTTCATCTTCTAATCTAACGTAGCTTACACAATAATCATGCAGACTTTACACCCCCATCAGAAAATGGTAGAAGCATATCTGTAGGGGTTGTGGTTGCAATTGTGGTTGTTGGAGCAATTGTTATCATCTTTGTATTTGGCATATTATGGTGGAAGGGTATTATACATCTGAAAAGATCAGCCAGAGGTAATCACTTTGAAGTTAACTCTATTACCCAGATTATCAATTGTTGCTTGAAACAATAAGAAACACGTACACACAAAACGTGTATTTTAGATTTGTGGGACATGAATTGTTTCTAATGTTTTTCTATCAAATTAGTGGACTTTTCTTGATTATTTTGCTAACTCCCTTGATTAAAGGAACAGTACTGGGATGGTGGATCCAGTGAAGCCATTTGTTTTCCTAACATAGGATATCTATTAAATTTTTTGCCTCTATTGACAGAGTTAAAGGATTTCAATTCACCAACTAGTTTATTCACCCTGCGACAAATCAAAGCAGCGACAAATAACTTTGACAAATCCTTCAAGATTGGAGAAGGAGGGTTTGGTCCTGTTTACAAGGTATATTCTATTACAACCCGCCACTTTTGTTTGATCATAATAAATGAGATACTATAACTGTGTTAGTTTATGAAATGCTCTTTTCCAACTTTTCAGAAACTAACATACTACTCCCCAAAATTTAGGGTGTTTTATCAGATGGCACAATAGTAGCAATTAAGCAACTTTCTACTAAATCAAGGCAAGGGAATCGTGAATTTATAAATGAGATAGGCCTGATTTCTGCTTTGCAACACCCTTCTCTAGTGAAGCTCTTTGGATGTTGTATGGAGGAGGATCAATTGTTGCTGATATATGAATACATGGAAAACAACAGTCTTGCTCGTGCTTTATTTGGTAATTGTTTTGTTCCATTTTAAAGTTTTTCTTCAGCTTTCTAATAATGGAAATCTTGTATGTGTAACTTATATTCATATGTTGTCTAATTTCCATCAAAGTCAAAAGTGATGACCCTGAAAATTCTCCGTTGAGATTGGATTGGAAAACAAGGCAGAGGATTTGTGTTGGTATTGCTAAAGGCTTGGCTTACCTTCATGAAGAGTCAAGACTGAAGATTGTTCATAGGGACATCAAGGCCACTAATGTGTTGCTGGATAAAGATCTCAACCCAAAGATATCTGATTTTGGTTTGGCCAAGCTTAATGAAGGGGACAAAACCCACATGAGCACTAGAATAGCTGGCACTTAGTGAGTTCCCATATATTTGTTGTTTTACCATTATGCATTGATCTTTATTGAGCTACATTTGGACACACTATCAAACTATAGAAAACTAAAGACAAAAAAATAATATAGGTAATATACTAAAATACCTTATCATGGTTTATGAAAAAATAAATGTTCTTCAGTTACTGTAATTAATGATGTTTCAATACTGCAGTGGGTACATGGCACCGGAGTATGCAATGCTTGGTTATTTGACGGACAAAGCAGATGTCTATAGTTTTGGAATTGTTGTATTGGAAATTGTTAGTGGGAAGAGCAACACCATTAGCCAGCCTATGGAAGAGTGCTTCTCTCTTCTTGATTGGGTAAATTATGTCATTTTACTCATGCATTCATGCCAATCTTATTTTGCTAATATCTAGCATGGTTGTGTATGTTTTGCGTAAAGCTATACAACAAATTTAATTCAATTTCATCTTTTGACACCATTGAAGGGAAATACATTTTACAATTAAAGTCTCTCAAATCTGCTGTAATGTCTAACTTGAATAAACCTGAGTATTATACACCATCAATTTCTTGCATTTTGAGAAATTCTGGTGCTGACCCTACAAATGTGATAAACTACTTATCTGCAAACTACTTTTTTCCATACTATATTTTATATTTTTATTATAAATTCTGCACCTTAAATTTAAGTTTTTTTTTTTTTCTGTTTCAACTGTGAAATGAATTTGGAATCAAATAACGGTTGCATTTTATATTACTACTACTAGGTGGATGTGCTGAAAGAAAGAGGGAACCTAATGGAGCTTGTGGATAAGAGGTTGGGTGAAGACTTCAACAAAGATGAGGCATTGGTGATGATCAATGTAGCTCTTTTATGCACCAAAGTCTCTCCAACTCTCAGGCCCACCATGTCTTCAGTGGTAAGCATGCTTGAAGGTAGAACCGTTGTTCAAGTGGTGTCAGACACAAAAGAGGTAATGGATGATAGGAAATTTGAGATGATGCAACAATATTTCCAACACAGAGGACAAAATCACATAATTGAGAGTCAGAGCCAGAGTGTCCCAACAGATGAAACTTCTGGACTTCTATCTGATACGGGTTCTTCAAGGGGGGAGATCAAAAGTTAGAAAAATTTATAGAAATGAACATCTTATCATAGTTTTCTGTATAGAGTTAAAATATTATTCATTTTTCTACAACATTTTTATATAATATTTTTTTATTTGTATTTGTCACACATCACCCATTTCATTACATACTTCTCTCTTCCTCTCTCTCACTTGTGAGTATAAGTTGTTGTATAAAAATTAAGTACACGCTATATAATTTACCCACAGAAATTCCTTATTTCGCAATATCTTACCTTCATGAAAATGTATTTCCAACGCTTTACCTATGGATTTTGTTGAACCATATCACTTTCATGAAGTTGCCATTCCTGCTCCTATGCCTAACAATTCTTTATTTCTCAATTACAACTCTTCATCCCATCACGAATCTTCACCAAGACATTAACTCTCACAACCTTCTCTCCTCCATTACTTCGAAGATCAACTAGAAACACTATACCACTATCATACCTTCAAGATTACTTTTTCTCTACTTCTAATCAATCAATACCTTACATACCCAATTCAACAATTATGTCCTGAAAGGAACAGAATGATATAAAAGGAGACAATATTATTGATGAAACCAAAGATGGTGAGCCTGAGATCTTACCGGGAGAAAAGCTAGAGCTAACGCTAAGGCTCCACTGAGAATTAGGGTTGGTTTGTTTTTTCTTTTAAAATATAGTTTTTTGTTTTAAAAAAAAAAAAACTTGTTTGTTAATGTAAATTTTAAAACTATTTTTAACAATAACTTTTTTATTTTTAGCTCTTTACAACTGAAAAACAGAATTACAATTTAAAGTGTTTTTGTTTTTTTTTTTTCTGTTTTTTTTTTCTAAAACTAATAAAAATTTAACTAAAAATAGTTTTGAAAACTAAATTACTAAACAAATTTTATTTTTATTTTCCTAAAATAGTTTTAAAATGTAATGTTTAAAAACTAAAAATCAAAGATAAATCAATCAAGGCCTTACTATTGTCTGACCAACAACAACTCAAAAAGCAATTCCTACCTTTCTCCTCTCTGCCCCTCCTCCTGTAAGCATATTTTATAATGTAACCAATTGACAGACTCAGTAACATGTAACTAATAGTATGTTTGATTTCTGTTTTTAAAAATAAAATATAATATAAATTTATATTATATTTTAAAAACTGTAACTTTCACCCCAAGACACTTCTGCTTCATGATCCTTACTCATGTTTGGTACTGTATCATGTTCTTGCCATCTACAATTATTTCATCACATTGTTCAATTCTTGGCATGGTGCCAAGCCATGAATAAAGAAATTAATGCCTTAGAAGCCAATAATACGTGAACCTTGGTCCATCTTTCCTATGAAAAGCATTCTATAGGCTGCAAATAGAATTACAAATTAAAATATAATCAGGATAGCACAACAAATTGCTTAAAGCTTGCCTAGTAGCTATGGGCTACAATCAACAAGATGGATGGTATTAGAATATATTATTGTCTTCTGTTACTACAATCAAACACTAGATCTTGATTCCATTGCATATTAACAAAGCAATCCTTAATGGTGAATTGTTTTAAGAAGTATACATGGAACTCCGACATAACTATAAAATTGAAAATAAAGGCCTTGTATGCAGAATAAGTAGTTGTATGGCATAAGGCAAGTCTCTCATCAATGATTTTCCAATTTTTCTTCGCTTTAATTGTTCACGGATTCAATCAATCATAGAATGATTATTCTTTATTCACATCTGGCTCTAGGACTACTCTTGTTGTCTTGAGAGTATATGTCGATCACATTATATAAGCAAGACTATACCCGCTAAAAATTGTTGAAGCCCAACAACTGTTCAAACTTAAGGTAATTGATGACTTCAATTTTTTCTTAGGACCAAAATTTGTGAGGTTTACTAAGGGCATTTGTTTGTATCAATAAATATACATTAAATTTACTACAATGCACAAGTAACCTGGCCTCTAAACGAGCTCAATAACCTATTGATCTCAATCTCAAATTATCAACCTATGAAGGTGATCCTCTACCTGTTCCCCTAATATATAAAAGACTCGTTCGCAGGCTTATTTATCTAAATCTTTTCAAAACTGACATTAGTTTTGTCATTCACAAACTAAGTCGATATATGCAAAATTCTTATACTAGTCATCCCTATTTTGTTCACCATTTATTGGAGTATCTCAAATAGGCTCCAAGCCAGGGATTGTTCTTCCCTACCAACAACTTTCTTAATCTTTTTACTTATTTTGATGCCTATTAGGACAATTGCTTAGATACAAGGCGATCTCCTACTATTTTTTGCATCTCTTAATGATGCATTAATTTCCTAGAAATCCAAGCAGCTAAAAGTTTTAAAGTTTCTGTTTCTTCTGTTATCATTTTTTTGCGATAACCAATCATCCATTCATCTTGCATCGAATCCAGGTCATCCCAAAACGATCCAAGCACATAAATAATAACTGGCATTTTATACGCGAACTAGTTCAAGCGAACATTATTAAGCTTATTCACTTTAAAAAGTCAACAGTATTTGATCTTTTCACCCAAGCCCTTCTTTTACCACAATGTTCTTCTTTCGATCCCAAGTTGGAGACTTTTGAGATATATACATATATATAATCTTCTCACACTAGTCTACGATCTAATCAAATAGTTCATTAGTTAGACAGTTATGTTAGCAAATTACAGCTAATTATCAATCTAGTAGCTATCTAATGTCTTGTGCTATATATACCAATATGGCCTCTTGTAATTCAATTCAGATTATTGAATCATACTTCTATTTTTATTTCTTTCTTTACTTGATAATTTAACATAAATTGGATGATTAGACTGATAAATTGATCAATTCACTGGTGTAAGTAGCACAATGAATTAGAAATGTAATGAAATCAGGTTAAACTAGTAATATTTAACCAAAATTTTAAGAAACTAATGAACTAAGGATTTTCAACAAGTCAGATGAGTCGCAAATTTATAAAGGAAATAAAATAAAATAAAATAAAAAACCTTTTTCCAAGCAAAATGGTGTTGTTTTACATTGAATTTGAATGTTTAAGGTATTAATTGAATAACTTAGGAAGTTAGAGTTAGTTATAAAGTTTATTATTGTTAGCTGATAATCACTTCTATATGAGGCACAATTATGCTTAATTGTATCATTTTAGTTGTTTCCATTAATTATACATTTTCACCAAATTCTCTCAATCACTCTCTTAAAGCAAACAAGAAAGTCATTCATCAAAACTACACATTTTATCATTGTCCATGAAGGCCAACGTTCTTTCACTTTTGTTGTTTGGTCCCAGACATATAATGCGTGTATAAAAATGTGCATAATATCTAGAAATTGTGTATAAGATGGACACTTTTAGGGATGGCAATGAGTAAAGTACCCGATGGGCACCCACAAAATTTATCCACAATGGATAGGGTATTTACCCGTTATACGGGTATGGGTATGGGTGTGGGTAAAAATCCGCAAATTTTAATGGGGATGGGTGTGGGTATGGGTATGGGTATCTAAATACCCACCCAGCCCCATACCCGCATATATATATATATATATATATATATATATATATATATATATATATGCTTGAACTTTATTCTACAATTATGCATTGAATTTTTGTATTATTATATTACTTATGTGAAGTTATATAAGATTAATATAAAAATATATTTAATAATAAAGTAAACCAAAAAATTTATTTTAGTTTATATTTTTAATAGAAAAATTTATTTACTATTTTATATCATTTAATTAGGCTAACATAATTTAATTATTACATAGTTAATATGAGATTGACTTTTTTTAAAATATTATTTATATATGACACACATAAAATATTTTTTACACAAATATTTTTGTTAATAAAATCATATTGATGTTTAAATCATAAAGTGAATGATAAATTATAAATATATTATAAATATTTTATAAATTTTATAATCACCTACTATTACCGTAAACTTATTATTTATTAATAATATTTAAATTTTATTTTTATATTTTAATTTAAAATAATATTTTTCTATGCAACATATGTATTACAAGCACAACTATAATCTATTGAATCTAAATAATATTATTCTTACTATTTATTCACATTCAAAGAAGTTTTTGAAAAGATATAAATATAAAAAATTATTGTTAATTTTTATTTAAGATAAAAAAGTATAATTTTTTTAATATACACATATATTTCTTTATTATAAATTTTTATTGTAACTATTTATCTTTTATTCAAATTCTTTTTTTTAAATTTATATACATTATAAATATTTAATTCACTAAAATAATTTTTCAAAAATTTATATTTTTGATAAAATACTTTCGTATAGTATATGAGTTAAAAAATACTAGTATTAATATATATATATATATATTAATTATATTATATTATTTTAATTAAATCTATTATTGTTCTTACAATTTTAAATTCAAAAGTTAAAAAAAAATATTTTATGTATTAACTTTCTATTGTTAGTATTGAATTTCTCTACTCTAACTCTATTCTCATTCTCAATGTCTGTCTCATTAAAACTTAATAACTATGAAATGTTATTCATTAGAGTTAGTTGTCAATACTGTCATAAGAAGTTACTAAGTGATCCCACACGAAAGGACAATCATTGTACAGATCTATTTCGTTGTCGCTCTGACATTACCAATCAATCAAACCTCACACAAGATAGGATTATCACTGACAAATAACTTGTGTGTTTAGTTTTGCTTATTGTTTCTAAGAATTTTAGTTTAGAATATTATTATATTAAGATACATTTAACATTTATGATCTATTTGTTTTTTATCTATGTTTGTACCTTGTTCGGCAACTACATATTAAATTTTTGTATTATTATGCTACTTATGTGAAGTTATATAAACATATTTTTCTTTATAAATATTTTTTTTCTCAAACAAGCGCGGGTAATGGGTACAAAACGGGTATGCGGGTACCCAGAGGGTACGGGTACGGGAATTAATATTCATACCCACGCGGGTATGGGGCCGGGTACGGGTATTTTTTTAAAACGCGGGTATGGGGATGGGTACTGTAGTACCCTACCCATACCCTACCCATTGCCATCCCTAATACTTTTCAGTATGAATTGTCTACAAGATAGTACCATTAAATTCATATTTATGAAGCAGTGTCTTCTAATGAAGTTTCTTCTTTAATATCCAGCACCAGTTGTTTGAAAGGATTTCTAAAGAGCTTTCAAAGCCAAAAACATGTCTTCCACTACTTAAAATAATCTTGTAATGATTGAAAACTTATTACTTTTTCTGAACACGTGACTATTTTCATCATCTTTACATTGTCTTTTGAAGATTTTGATCAATCTCTTTGGAGTTGTAAAGCTATTTTGTGGCATATTAAATAGTCCTAGAAAAGAAAAGAAGAATTAATAAAAACAATAAAAATAAAGGAATGTTTCCTATTCAAGAGAAGAAGAAATCTCTGAAGTTACAAGGACATGACAAGCTAAAGTTTAAGTGATATGCATAAATACATGTTTACTCCTAGAATTCATATATATAGAGATAATAATAATAATAATAATAACAATAATAATAATAATAAAAGTTTCTTCTGTGAGAGTGATGAGTAATCAAATCTCATGAATCATAAATATGAGATATCAAGTCTTAACACATGTCCACATTAAGGGTAATGATATATTGGACTATCCCACTACGAGAACGTTGCATCAATCCTTACATGAATGTCATAAATAGTTCTCAATATGATTATGGTTTATGTATTGCTTGTAACAAAGTGATAATAAAGGCAATAATTAGGTATAATAAAAATCATGTTAAGGAATATGAGTGATGTAGAGGGAATTTACCCCTCCTATTTATCAAGAGTAATGTCTAGTACCACTTAACAAAGTAAGATTTTAAAATGCATGGTCATACTCAGAAAGGGTAAATATGAGATCTTTATTTCTAGAAAGTTTGTTCAAGTATTAAAGCATATAAATTGAACTATGTGAGGATGACATGTCTATGCCTCTTGTTCAATTTAGATATATGGATAAAGGGATCAATTATATAAACATAATCACATAATATGTTATGTCAATTTAAAGGCATTCTTAATATTTGGGTCATAGTGATGTATTGTTAGATGTTTCTTACTATATGTGAATATTAAACATATCTAATTAAGTTCAAGTGCAAGTTAGTAACTGCTGGTATATGCACTAAGAACTTGAATATTTATATTTAATATAATAATCAAATATAAGAAATATCTACATGGTCACACATATAGAACAGGTTCAATAGAAAAGTAATATTTCAGTTAGATTGAAATAATATTTTATCATATCAAACTCATTAAGGATGAGTCAGTCACAACTCGTAAGTGAAAATTAGGATTAGTCATCCTTGTGCTTACAAATAAAGTATAAGATATTAAACTTAAGATATATTTTAGAAAAACCTTATCACTTTCTATATATTTTTTTTCTCTCTCTCTCACTTCCACAATTTACTACCCACATAAAAAGTAATCTTTATTCTATTTTTTGTATATTTTGTTGCTTTGAAATATGTATGTCACAAGAGTAATTGAGAATCTTTAATATTCTATTGCACTATTAGTGTTCGGTTTCCATCATAAATACTTTGACAAAGTTTATCATATTTTTCTAACAAGTCAAGAAATATAAGACAAATCTCCAAAATAAAATTCCTTCCAAACATACCTTTAAAGTTTTTTTTTCTTAAAAAGTGTATGATCTAAATAACTGTATTTGACCTAAGAGCACAGACAAATCTCTACTTATATAGTTTTTTATTGACGATGATTTTCAACATTTGTTCAACTGTTGCAATTTAACTTACAATATTAGTTTGAAATAGAACTTTGTCATGCATACTTATTGTGATTAATAATATGTGTTTTGGTTTATAGCATCTAAATGGAGTAATCATGGCAAATTGGCACGTCCTTATTGTATTTACAATACAAAGGTTTTTTAATTAAATTATGATTAACAAAAAACTTGTGGTTAGATTGCCTTTTTAATTTTTGCAACGCATATTGCTCTTTCAAAATAGTAATATATATATATATATATATATATATATATAATTATTCAAATTGTATTTATCATTCTTAAATTACATCCAATAATTAAGGAAAATGTAATTGAGGAATGACACATAGGGATGACAATGAGTAAAGCACCTAATGGGCACCCGCAAAATTTATCCACAATGGATAGAGTATTTACCCGCTACATAGGTCCCTATATATATATATATATATATATATATATATATATATATATATATATATTTGAACTTTGTTCTACAACTATGCATTAGCTTTTTGTATTACTACATTACTTATGTGAAGTTATATAAAATTAATATAAAAATATATTTAATAATAAAGTAAACCAAAAAAATTATTTTGATTTATATTTTTAATAAAAATTTTTTTTACTATTTTATATCATTTAATTAGGCTAATACAATTTAATTATTACATAATTGATATGAGATTTACTTTTTTTAAAATATTATTTATATATGACACACATAAAATATTTTTCACACAAATATTTTTGTTAATAAAATCATATTGATATTTAAATCATAAAGTGAATGATAAATAATAAACATATTATAAATATTTTATAAATTTTACAACCACCTACTATTACTGTAAACTTATTATTTATTGATAATATTAAAATTTTATTTTAAAATAATATTTTTCTATGCAACATATGTATTACAAGCACAACTATAATTTATTGAATCTAAATAATATTATTCTTACTATTTATTTACGTTCAAAAAAGTTTTTAAAAGGATATAAAATATAAAAAATTATTGTTAATTTTTATTTATTAATTTTTTTCTCAGATAAAAAATTATAATTTTTTTGATATACACATATATTTCTTTATTATAAAATTTTATTGTGACCATTTATCTTTTATTCAAATTCTTTCTTTTAAAATTTATATACATTATAAATATTTAATTCATTAAAATAAATTTTCAAAAATTTGTATTTTTGAAAAAATACTTTTGTATAGTATGAGTTAAAAATACTAGTATTAATATATATATATATATATATATATTATATTATTTTAATTAAATCTATTATTTTTCTTACAATTTCAAATTTAAAAGTTAAAAAATTTATTTTATGTATCCACTTTTTGTGTTAGTACTTGAACTTCTCTACTCTAACTTTATTCTCATTCTCAATGTATGTCTCATTAAAACTTAACAATTATGAAACGTTATTCATCAGAGTTAGTTGTCAATGTCGCCACAAGGAGTCACCAAGTAATCTCATACGAAGGGCTACCCATTATACAGATTTATTTTATTGTCGCTCTAACGTTGTCAATCGATCGAATCTCACACAAGATAGGATTATTGCTGACAAATAACTTGTGTGTTTAATTTCGCTTATTGTTTTTAAGAATTTTAGTTTAAAAAATTATTATATTAAGATACATTTAGCACTTGTGATATTTGAATATTTATTTTTTTATCTATGTTTATACCTTGTTCGACAACTACATATTAAATTTTTGTATTATTATGCTACTTATGTGAAGTTATATAAACATATTTTTCTTTATAAATATTTTTTTTCAAACAAGCGCGGGTAATGGGTACAAAATGAGGATGCGGGTACCCAGTATTCATACCCACGCGAGTATGGGGCTAGGTACAGATATTTTTTTAAAACACAGGTATGAGGATGGATACTATAGTATATAAAAGAGGTGACTTTACATACATTTTAGTTTTACTATGTTTTTGTTATTTTAAGTGAAATTTTAAGATGAGAATTGTAACAGCCCCCAGGAACTTCCCAGAAGGTCACCCATCCCATAATTGCTCAAAGTTAAGCCTTAACTTTGAAGTTTTTAAGTGATAGGCCACCGAAAAGTAAATGCATTTTGTTGATATAGGTAATCCTAATCAATTCCTTTAAGCTATCCTCAACTGTATAGTCTCATACCTACACAGCTTCTGGATCCCTCTCATTCTGGTATAAGTTCGATTCATTCATGTGTCCCTTACTGCTGCAAGCCTGCCTGGTAGCTGCTCCTTGTCCGTGTTACATTGCACCGGCGATCACTCCTCGCCCTCACCTAGTGCCTGTTTGAATCGAACTTATACCAGAATGAGAGGGATCCAGAGGCTGTGTAGGTATGGGACTATACAGTTGATGATAGCTTAAAGGAATTGATTAGGACTATCTATATCAACAAAATGCATTTACTTTTTTGTGGCCTATCACTTAAGAACTCAAAGCAATTATGGGATGGGTGACTTTCTGGAAAGTTTCCAGGAAGTGTGCGAGTGAAGACAAAAGATGCTAAAAAGTCTTGTGTTGGTTTATGAGGACAGTCGTCAGTCCCGAATAAGTTGCCGGACTGTTACAAGAATTTTAATTTAATAATTAAAAGTTAAGAAATAAAATGAAAAATAAAAACTAAAATAATATTTTTTATATAAAGATAAGAGTCTTGTTAACTTTGAGAGACTAATTATAAAATAAGAAATAATAAAATTTTATTAAAATCTATATTAAAATGTATTAAATATTGTGAGCATAAAAATGTATTATATTTTTAATAAAATATACTTTTGTAGTTAACTAATATCTTAAAGATTTATTTGATGGATTAAAAGTAATTTTTTTATTAAAAATTATGTTAATATGTATTAGGAAATACATGGCAAGATTAATTAAAAATAAAACCAGTCTCGCCCTTATACTATCACAAAACCGGAAAAAATTTAAACCGAAATTTTTTTTCAAAATATTAATATTTCAATAAATAGTTTCTTAAAAAATAAAAAAAAGCCATTTTTAATATGCTCTCAACAGCGTACAATAAAAATATATAAATGATAACATTTTTTAAAATTAATATATTAATAATATGAGTTACAATAATTTTAAAAAATTATTTTATTAATGTTTTATTATATATCTTTTAATATATGTTAAAAAAATATTTTATAAATATATTACTCAATACACTTTATATAGTTAGTTTATTTTGAAAAATAAAAAAATCATTTGTATATTGATAATTTTTAAAATATTATTTTGAATTTCTAAAAAGTAAATCAATTATACAAAATATATTAAAAAGTGTGATTAAAAGATTGTGTTGCTTTAACATATGTAACATGCACAACATATGATTCAATTTAGGTTAGATTATATTAATGACTTAATTATTTTATTTTATATTTATTTTTATCTTATATTTCATTAGTTTTAAAATTTTTATTTTATTTTATGTTAGTCATTTTATCATAAATTTTTTTATTCAACGATTATTAAAAATAATTGATGAATTAGTTTAAACATTGTAATACGATCAATACATAAAAAAAATAGTCATTTTATGTGTTAAACTGATAAATTGAAAGTGAAAGTTAATTATCATTTTCTTATGAAACTTCAATTTTGAACACCTATTTTTTTTAAAAAAATTGCTTTCAATGATTATTAAAATAGAACCTAATTTGTACAATTAATTTTTTTAATTGGCTTTTATGCAGATAAAGTCAATATAATATGTAGCAATGTAATAATTTTCCTGAAAGGAAGCTTCCCTTTCTCTCTAAAGCCACTCCCACGTACCCAAATGGCAAAAGTACATGGTGTGAAAAGGTTTGGGACAATTTCAAATGGCAATCTATATCTGGTTATGTTTTCTGGCACAGGCCTTTGCTGTTCTATGGGCAGTGGCATCTCCACTGTATCATATTCAAGGCAATGATTGTGATTTTTCTCAGGGAAGCTGGGTTGTTGATGACCCTTACTACCCTCTATATGATGCCTCAAGGGATTGTCCTTTCATAGGCCAAGGATTTGATTGTCTCAGAAATGGTAGGCCTGATCAAGAATACCTCAAGTATAGATGGAAGCCCTCTGGTTGTGATCTTCCAAGGTAATGTTTTTATTCACCACTTTTTCTTAGTTTAAGATTTTCATTTTTCATGTTTCATCACTCATAAGCATTTTATTTTACTTTCACATTGAAGCCTTCATATGGCCCAAAAATTGCCCTTTTGAAATTAAAGATGAATTTTCCTTTTTCTTAAAATAAAAATGTCACTTCACATGTGATGTGTTGGTTAACAGGTTTGATGGAATGAATCTTTTGGAGAGTTACAGAGGGAAGAAGATCATGTTTGTGGGGGACTCCATAAGCAACAATATGTGGCAGTCACTTATTTGTTTGCTTCACATTGCAGTCCCAAAATCAAATTACACCTTAACAACTCTAACAAAACATCTTTCTGTATTCTTATTTCCGGTAGTTTTTTTGAGTTTATATTTTAATTTAAAGGGAAATTTTTGGCCTTGACAATTATTGTTTGATTAGTCACCTTATTAATAACTCTGTCAAATTATTGTGTTATAGGAATACCAAGCTTCAATAATGTGGTTGAAAAATGGGTTCCTAGTGGATGTGGTTCATGACAGAGAAAAACGCAGAATTGTAAAACTGGATTCCATTTCCATTAGATCTGGGAACATGTGGAAAGGAGTAGATGTATTGATTTTCAACACTTACCATTGGTGGACCCACGCAAGAGATTCTCAAACGTATTGTTATGATTTTGAACTATAGTTTTTGCATTTTTGGAAGCTAGGATATTTGTATTAGAAAAGTTAGGCATGTCGCTAATTATGCATTCATGACGATGTTTCACAGATTGGTTCACTTTCAATTGGGCAATGAGATAATGGAAGACATGGATCCCTTGGAAGCTTACAAGATTGGGTTAACCACTTGGTCTAAATGGATTGATTCTAACATTGATCCCTCAAAAACTAAAGTTTTGTTCCAAGGAATTGCTGCTTCGCATTCTGAGTAAGTTTAATTTTTAATTCCTCATTCCACTCCAATTAAAGTTCATAAAAGAATTCAATAATACATTTTACTTACATAGTTGGATATTATTAGCATTTATTAGTCCATGAATGTGAGTTACAATCCTTTTTATTTATTCCATGAAACCACCTCTTTGATGGAAGCAGATTTGATCTAATCATGTACTTGCCCATGATATAATAGACTTTACCACTCGAGCGAAATTAGATATTGTTAGTTTTTGAGACGGAGAATAAGAAAATTATAACAAAACATCGATGATGTAGTGTATCAACATGCATAACTTCCCTCACATGTTGATTTGAATATAAAAAATCTGAGATTTAATATGTGAGATGCAAAAGTTCCATCCGTAACTTCCTATTTTTTCTGTTTAATTTTTAAAAGCCCTTACAAAAGTCAAGCATAAAGGTTATAAGTATTATAAATTAACTAACTAGGTGCCATCTAAATGTTTGTGTATAGTATATCATTTATCTATCCATCTAAACTCCTACATGAATTTAGCAATTTTATAAGAGAAGGGAACCAGAAAAGGCAAAATACGAAGCTTTCTTCTCCCTTTTTTTGGTAAATCTTTTTGAAGAAAACAGACTAGAGTTAAAGCTCATTAGCATACTTTTACACACTCTCGAATAAAAGCTCACTATGCAAATTTTTTTGTGGTACAAAGCATGTATTCAAGAAAAATCTAAAGTACCCAAAAAAAGACTATTAGAAGGCCCTAAACCTTAACCCTTGACCACTTAGGCCCAAACTTAAATATTAAGTCTATACTAAAGATTGAAGTCATCTCACAACTAAGCCAACTTAATTGAACTAAAGGGAGCTTGACAAAGAAAGATATATTTAGAGAAATAAATCACTAAATCTAAAAGCTCATTATTATGGTTAATAATATTGATTGGAAAAGTTGTATTCAAAGACTCATATTTTGTCCTAAATTTTCAAGGGGAAAGGGTTGTCTCAATCAAACTCGCCCAGAGCAAGGATCAAAACCACAATATCCTGGTGCAGACACTGTGAAGAACATTTTGAGTAGTATGACAAATCCTGTTTATTTGCTTGACATTACATTCCTCACACAGCTAAGGATAGATGGCCACCCATCTATATACACAGGCAAAGGCAATGATTATGTGGACTGCAGTCATTGGTGTCTAGCTGGTGCTCCTGATACTTGGAATGAAATCTTATATTCTGCTTTGCTTAGACAATAATATTTTTTGTTTCATTTTTTATCTCTAATTTATGTTTTCTTCTCCCCTTAAGCGAACAAGACTCCTGCGATTTTGGAAAATGATCCCCTCTTCTTTTTTTTCTTTCTATGTTGTTATAGAAGAGAATTTTTATTTTGATTTATTTATTGTTTTGTAAGTTTAAAATAGTATTGACTATTATTTTTTAATTAGATCTTATCATTTATCTATATTCTACTATTTTAGTAGACTTATCAAGAAAGAGAAACAATGGTATGAGAAATATTAAATTAATAAATAGAAAAGATAAGAAAAGGCTATATGTTGAATTTACACTCTGCAGAAAATGGAGATGCTATCACCATCGACCCCAGAGAAGAAATCATCTACAGGTCTTTCCCACCCAGCATCCATCCGCAACTGGGGTTCAGCCTTTGCCCAGCACTTCGCAATCGCAACTGGGGTTCACCCTCGAGTCGCATATACAAGGATGTGATGCACGCGAAATTTGGCTCCATTTCCTGATCTGCACCCCTTGAGAAACAAAGCCAATGGGTTTGGACATACTACGGATGAATGTATTCAGCTAAAAGAAGTAATCGAGGAGTTCATCAAAGAACGCAGACTTAGGCGATGCCTATGCCGCGATGAGCAGCAAAGCCCAGGCAATGATTCAAGCAGCATAGGAACGACCGCGGTCGCAGAAAAACCAGAAGCCTAACCCGCGGCGGCGTGACTCGTGATAAATTTATAATTATAGTTTATTTATAAGGTTTAATATCCAGAATATTAGTTTAAATTAATTAAAAAGGCATGAAAATGATACGTTTCTAATTGAAATTTGCTTAATGATTGAAGATAAAAATAAATTCATTTAATTGCACGTTTTTATTAAATTTATGAGTTTTTTATGATTTTTAGGACTTTGATTATGAAAACAAAGCTTAAGTCCTTAAGCGAAGATAGTTAGCATTCCATCATTAGTGTGGACGTTTTAATGTTCAATCATCATAGAAGAACCAAAATGATGCATGACTTGGGCTTTTCAACGCTCAGCAATCAAGAAAATGAAATTTGAGCTGTGTTCCAACATGAATCTAAGCATTCCAATGCATGCATCATTTTTAAGGAATTTTTAAACAATAATTTTTTCATGTTTCAACGACTATAAATAGATGTTAGGAATGTCATTTTTAAATATTTCTCTCATTTTATTAAATTTCTAATTTTTGATATAAGATTTTTTCTTAGTTTTTTCTATGAAGATCTTTTATTTTTCTTTTGTCATTTTTATTTCATTTTTTTGTAAATTTATGTAATCTGATTTTGTTTATTCTAATTTATGTGATTCTTAATAAATTGTATAGTTTTTCTTTAATACCGAAAGTTCTAATTGAATTAGTCATTTGATAGTATTATTTTAGAATATTTTTTTGTATTGGACACATTGATTTAAACATCCTGATTCTGAGGCGAACTGCATTGATTTTTTCTAATTTCTTAGACAAGGAAAAATGAATAAGATTCTTTTAATTCTTATTTTTCATACTTTTCTTAATTGAATTTCACCAAAACATTAGATTTTTCCTAGCTAAAAGTTAAGGTATTTCACTAAGACACCAAGTTTACCGTATCAAAGAATTAGATAATGCAATTGTATCTTGAACTTGTATTAGAAATTCTTTTTTTTATACCTGAGTGATACTCCTATTGAAATATGAACTTTAATCATTTGTCACTCCTCCGTTAGTACTACCACCATTTGTAGCGGTCTATTGTCATAAGCCTCCTAATATGAAGGAGAATAACGTGTAGAAGCAATGATACTAGACTTGAAAGATCTTGATGAAGCACTCTTTTAGTTAAAATTTCATTTGACTAAGGCTCAAGAGCAAATGAAACATTTTGTTAACAAAAAAATAGCAAATGCGTAATTTTTTTTATTGGATAGTAGGTATTCTTGAAGCTATGTCCACGTAGGCAGTAATCAATTGCTCAATGCATTCATCAAAAGTTAGCTACTTGCTATTTTGGGCCCTATCAAGGCATTGAGTGCTTGGGAAAGGTGTTTTATTGGTTGAAACATCTTAGGGAATCAAAAGTGCTTCCTATTTTACATGTGTCGCAATTGAAAAAAGTTGTGGAAAATTGTGAGGCAGATGTTACTCTTCTTCATGACCTTATGGTTGAGATTACAGTGGAGTCTTATTCTATATTAGCTAATAGAGTCATTTCTCTAATAAAGGCTAATAGAAACTCTAGTACTTAATGCATTAGTAAGGTAAGTCTACAGAAGATATTATGTGGGAAGATGAATTTATTCTTAAGAGTTAATTTCCTAATTTCAACCTTGAGAACAAAATTGATGATTTAACAACTGTTGATAGGTCCAACAAGTCTATTTTCTTAGTATTAGGCCTCCAAGGCCTAATTAAAGTGTATACTACAAGAAAGAAGGCGCGAGAGGATAGGAATGCAAAAATGGCAAAAGTTAGTTAAGTAAATTTGTTAGAATATTTGGATGTATACAAGATGGGTGGATAGCATGATGAAGTAACCTTTTTTCTTTTTTCAGTAGGTTTTTGGCATTGTAAGAGACCTTGCTAACCTTTTGATGTAGATCTGTTTAGTCTCTAAGAAGAACATTTGGCATTGATAGGAATAAGATGGATCTTATTGATGACAACCTACAACATCATGACCAATGATTGTCCTAAAAAATCTTGACATAAAATCTATAGCAATTATGTCTTATTTCCATTTAGAATGCTTAGAGTTTTGATGTTTGTTTCTTGAGTTTGATAAACAAATTTGGCAACATAATAGTCAAAATTAAGATCCTACATAAAATAAAAAAAAGGGATCAAAGATAGAAGATAAAGACAAACACAGAAATGAGAAAAGGGAGCATAGAATAGGAGAAAAGAAGAAAAATAGGTTAGATGTTGCATTATAAAAATTAGTTAGAAGAATATTTTATCCTTAAAAATAGAGTATTTTAAGGATAAAAAAAGGAAGTTAGTTTATCTTTAAGAGATAAAAAGTCCTTTTTTATCCTTAAAAAACTCTAAAATATGTTGTTTTGGAGTAGAAAGGGAAAGTTGACATTTTTA
Organism: Abrus precatorius; assembly: GCF_003935025.1. NCBI lineage: Eukaryota > Viridiplantae > Streptophyta > Magnoliopsida > Fabales > Fabaceae > Abrus > Abrus precatorius. The sequence goes on from NW_020874384.1 coordinate 10,205,870, forward strand.
CTCTAGCGGAACTATTGCTTTGTCAAAGGCCGCGAGTTAAGTTGCCATGGCCGCAAATACCGATGGTTGCAATGCTACAGCAAAACACTCCACTATGGCAGGTATGTGGCAGCTGAAGGCCGCTTGACTAGGCACTGCCGCACTATCGACAATTATAAGACAACTGGGTCGAAAAAACGGGTTTGGGGTCCAAACACACGGACAAGTTAATGTGGACATAAAAGGATCGTGCCCATCTTGCATGGCGATTCCACGCGATCCTACAAATCTCCAATCTTGCTTGCAACCCAGCACGATATGGTGGTTCAGGATGATCGTAGAATTGCACGATTCCACGAGTCAACATGCAATTTTGACTACCATATTTGGCAAGTGCACCAGTCGTTTAGATAGAGCATAGAAAGTTATTATTCCCATGGAAATTGACCTACAAAAGCAATAATTGATATAGGATAAAAGAAAATAAACTCAACTAACATCTTTTTAAAACATGGAAACAAAAATGAAAATAAGCATTCTGTAGGCATAAAAGTAGGTTAGAGACCAAAATCATTCAGTGTTCTGATAATAAATAAACTGAATTAATATTTTCTGTTAACTCTGTTTTAAGAGCATGAAAAATGACCTTGCACAGAACAATGGGCTAAGATTAGTTTCCAAGGGCTAATTTTGTTTGACGTTGGGGCATTAAGGTATGATAACAAATGGAAAGAAACCACTTTGAACAAATACATAGGCATGATAACAAAACTCAAAATCTTTTAGTTGTTACTCGTAGGTTTCTTTGATTCAGATTTAACAGATCCATAATTTTCTCATTGTATAGCTGCGAAGACAAACACGTTTTGTTTCAAAAGGACTAAAATAACAAGGTTAAGCAGGCCAGCAAATGGAAAGAAATTATTCAGTCATTCAACCTCAAGAAAAGGAGGATCCACAGCACTATACTTGACATGTCAGTCAGAAGGCTATTTTGATCCTGCCAGAAATTCAACTGCAAACGTCGTGAATCACTGTATAGTGTATATAACTTAGAATGATTTATCAGGAATAAAATTCAACCCTTACTTCATTTATTATGGAAAAGAGCTGCTAAAAGATATCTGGTTTAAGACATTGTTGATCATTTGTTATATTTTCTTCCGACAAAGAATAGCCAGGACCATGTTGGAGCAAATGGGAAGAAACTGGTCCTAAGAAAATGCTGAATTATGAAATCAACCAAACAATTGTTTTTACAGAAGCACCCAAACAAGCACAAAAGTATCCGGTTGGAATCAGCAGGTGCATTAAACACCAAAAATCAAGTAATTTGAAAGAGTTAAAGATTCAGTTCAGCACAGAATTTCAGATCATGCGTGAGTATCCCTCATGTCAGACAAGATATCAAATGTGAAACTCTGGCCTTTAACGGAGCAAATCTGCGTTCATGCTGGCATGAACTCAAAATCACAATTTTAGGACAACATACAACCTTGCACGTCTCAATCAACATCCTCAACCATTATTGCCTTTTCCTTAAATTTTTCTAATATGAACCCAGCAGAAATATTGGAAGAAAAACAATGAACCTCAACTAAATTAGATATTTGACTTTTAAGTAGTAATAGGTGTTTGATTGATGTACCCACTTTGGTCATGAAACAATGTTAGGTAACCCCCATTAGTAGTTAACCATGATGTTAGTTAGGAAAATATTAGTAGTTAGTTATAATATATTAGATTAATTAGTTATTTAAAATATATTAGTTAATTAGTCTTATTAAGTTAGTAATTTGGGATGGTTGAGATTGTAAAAAAAATAAGGCATATTCCCTCTATAAATAAGAGGGAGGAAGAGAGAGGTCAGTTTGTCAATTGTTAAGAGAGTTAGGCCCTTTCACTTAGGAGTTGCAGTCCATTGAAGATCTGTTGTGTGTGTGTTTTATTCTGTAATGTTGAAAATATCTTCTTGTATTTCTTAATAAAGACATCAGTTTCTATCAAACAATTACAGTAGTAAAGATAAAAAATCAACGTATCTTGTGGAACAGAAAGAATGAGCCATCTTGATGATATTACCAATAATCGCCGCAGGAACATGATCCATCTTTAAAATGGTGGAATCTATTAATATCTCTGACAATAATTTCCCGTCAAACAATTTTACATACAAATTTGAAAAAGGTGTGGCAGTCAATACAAATTCGTAGATTCTTCTTCACCCTTATTGGGGCTGTAGGTGGTGTAGCAATTAATCCAAAGGCTACAGCAAGTTTCTCACTATGGTGATATAAGAGCTGCTCCTTTTCACTTTCATTCACATTATGTATATCAATCTCTATGATGGGTTTATATCCAGCTTTACTTAGAAGGTCACCCAACTGATCCAATTTAACATATATTTCATCACTTCTAGAATGACTTCTATCTCCAACAATGAAGGTGTATACCTTGTCTTTCACTTCAATCCAACTCATTGCAGGCTCCTTCTTCACCTTGCTATCTTTCATAAGCTTTCTAACGTTAGCAACATTACCCCACATCCCTGCTGAAGCATAGATGTTTGCAAGGAGAACATGAGTACCAGATTTCTCTGGCTCGAGGGCAAAAAGCATCTCCGCAGCTTTCTGACCAAGTTCTATATTTTTATGGATCCTTGCAGCTCCAAGAAGTGCCCCCCAAACTGAGCCATTGGCTTCAAATGGCACTGAATTTACAAGCTCCACTGCTTCATTTAATTTCCCAGCTCGTCCCAGGAGATCAATCATGCAAGCATAATGCTCTTGTGTGGGTTTAATCCCAAACATTGCCTCCATTGTTTCAAAATATTATCTTCCCTCATTCACCAAACCAGCATGATTACATGCACAAAGAACACTAACTAAGGTAATATGGTTGGGCTGCAAACCATCTCTAAGCATTTGATTAAACAATTGAAGAGCCTCTTTACCATGGCCATGCTGCGCATATCCTCCAATGATTGCAGACCATGAGACTATTCCTCTATTAGGTATCTCAGAAAAGGCATGATCCGCATCCTCTATGCTTCCACATTTTGCATACATATTCACCAGAGAACTGCTAGCAAATATATCAGACATAAATCCAAACTTGATGGCATGGACATGTAATTGTTTCCCATGCTCATATGCAGACAAATTTGCACAAGCATTTAAAAGAGAACTGCAGACAAGTGGATCTGGTTTGATATCTGCATTTTGCATTTGTAAATATAGCTTTAAAGCCTCCTCCCCATCCCTGTATTGAGAATATGCGGTTATCATGGATGTGTAAGCCACCAAATCTTCCCAAGTGCGCTCTTCAAATATTTTTGAAGCTTCATCTATATGGTTACATTTTCCATGTGTCCAGAAGACTGTTTATGACATAGAAATCCGAATAAATTCCAGATTTAATGGAAATTGTATGAATCTTCTTACAAACCTTAATTGCCTGCAAGCTGGCCACAGACTTGAGAACCGTTGACAAAGTAGTTTGGTTGAAATTTACATCTTCATTGTACATTTTAGTAAAAAGTGAGACTACTTCTGAGTCATCACAACACTAAGAATAACCAGAGATCAAAGCATTCCACATAACAATGTCCTTTTGCATCAAATCAAAAGCTCTCCTTGCATCATCCATCATTTCACACTTGGAATACATATCTATCAGTCCAACAGCAGCAAACAAATCTAAATCAGTATCCAATTTTATCAAATTAGAATGTAACTGTCTACCCAAACCCTTGAACCCCATTGCAGAACAGGCCTTTAAAGCACTAGATAACGTAAACATATTGGGATGAGTTCCTGAACTCTTCATCTCATCCAACAGCATCAAAGCCCAATCATTACACTCGTGAAGAACACAACCACCAATAATTGCATTCCAAGAAACAACATCAGGGTGCACAATTTCCTGAAAAACAGCCACTGCATCATCAATTACCCCTGCTTTAGAATACATGTCAACCAACGCATTTGCAGAAAACTGATCCAAATCAAGCCCCAACTTTAGCAAAAGCCCATGAACCATCCTTCCAAGACCGCCATCCCTCAACCATGAACAGGCATTCAATATGATAGAAATGCTGAACTCATTAGGCATAATTCCACTGATCACCATTTCCTTAAACAAATCCACAGCCTCGCGACACAACTCCCTTTGCACATAACAAGAGAAGAAGGCATTCCACGAAACAACATTTCGCTCGGCAATCCCACCAAACAACCTCCTAGAATCGTCTAGCTGCCCACACTTGGCGTACATAACAACCAAACTGTTAGTGACAAAGCCATCAGACTCAAACCCTGTAACCACGGTGATCCCATGAACCTTCCTCCCCATGTTCAAATCCCTCTTCATTGAACATGCCTTCAGCACACTGGGAAAAGTAAAATCATTACACTTAACACCCAACATGCACATCTCATTAAACGCCAAAATTGCCTCTTCCACTAACCCATTTTGCACATACCCAGATATCAAAGAAGACCAAGAAACCAAATCTCGCTCAGAACTTTCATCAACCAGTTTGCGGGCATCCCCAAAACGACAACACTTGCAATATAGAGTTACGAAGTGGCTCCTGAATCTTGGTTCGCGGGAAAATCCAAACTTGATCAAGTGGGCATGGAGTTCCATGCCTAAAGTTACGGACTTGGAAGCAACACATTGTGATAAGAGCTTGGTGTAGGATGTGGGGGGTTTTGTGAGGCTTTGTGAGCAAAGAACAACGTTGGTAATGGTTTTTGAATCTAACAAGGAGGCAAGATAAGTGGTTTGTGTAGTAGGGAGTTTGAATGGATGGTAGAGACGTTGTAGATTAGTGTGTGGGAGGAAATTGATGTACGAAAACCTTGGAGATGTTTTGTTGATTGACATGCTACAACTGTTGTTGAAGCACTTCCTTCCTTAAGTTACCAAAAACAAGAAAGTGCATTAAAAAAATAAAAAATAAAAACAAGAAAGTGTGTGTGGAAATTCTAAACCTAGCCACTTAAAACAATTACATACTTTTGTTTTAGCTTAATCTTACTGAAATAATGATATTATATTTTTTCTGATAGTGTGAAAAATAAATTATTTAATAAAACAAAATTAATTCAAAAGCATGCTTATTATATTGTATGCTTGGCTTGTTATTTTAATAAAATTTTTATTGTTGCACATTTTTTAATCAAAATTTATTTTAATGATTTTTGAAAAAAAATCTAAAGCATAATTTCCACGATAAAATTAATTTAATAATAATATATTTTTAAAATATTAATTTTTAATAAATCAAATGTAAATCTTATTAAATAAAAAACCTATATTATTTAATGGGTAGTATAAAATTTATTTAACGGCAGAAGATGTATTTAAAAATGTGTAAAATATATTATTACACTGGGTATCAAATTTAAATATTGACTTGAATCATTTTATATTATTTTCATGATTATATATATATATATCAAATTTTACATATTTTGATTACAAATATATATTTTAAAAATATATTGTTTGCTTAAATAAAATACTTCTGCATTTTACTTTTGTATAAAATTGATTTACTTAATAAAAATATTTAAAATAATGATTCAATTTGATAAATCTTGGCTTTTATTTAAATATTGCAATTTAAAAAATAAAATCTTTATTTATTATTTTTTAAACTATTCTTATGTCTATAGTGAATCTAGCCACATGGCAAAAGTTTTTATTAATATGGTTGGTAAAATTGTTGAATTTTAAATTTTTTAAAAATAAATTTTAGTACCAAATGTAAAATAAGTATGATTTTACTACATATCACAATTTTTATAATTTTATCGTATATTTAGTAAAATTAAAAGTAAATTTTGTTATCAACAATATGCAACTTTATGATGATAATACATGTCACCAATCGATGAGTTTTACTACAAAGATGGCACAACTTGTAAAGAATTAACATGTAATGCAAATTTAGCAAGATGAGCTAATGATATGATGAAACTTGCTTATAGATAAGATATTTTCACGTAAGTATATATTTAATATATATATTTATATATATATATATATACATATTTTTTTAACATAATAATACAAATATCATCTTCATTATAATAGTTTATATTTTTACCTACAAATTATTATTACATCATAATGACATAAATTTAAATTTATAATTATATATTTTATACAAATATCAGCAATAAAAAATCTTATTTTATAATTCAATACAAATTATTAGTACTTTTTAATTAAAAAAATTTAAATTATAAATTTAAACTTGCACTACGTGAAAATATGTACCTACCTAAAAATATCCAAGAGATAAGCAAGTTTTGCTATATTATTCATGCATTCCTTAAACTCACACCATGTATCAACTCTCCATAAATTATGCCATTTTCATGGCAAAACTTACTCAAACGGTTAGAAAGTTGCGCGTTTAGGGTGAAACTTTTTTTTAATTTTGTCAATCATATGCACTTATTTTGCATTTCTAGTGGCAAAATTTTTAAAAAAATAAAATTTAACACTTTTACCAACTGTATTTGTGAAACTTTTGTCACATGGTCAGATTCACCCAAAATAGGAAAATAGTTTAAAAAAAACTAAATTAAAAATTATTTTAAAATTATAATATTTAAATAAAAAAGCTAAAAAAATATCACATCTTATAAAAAGTTATTAAAAAATGTAAGTGTTAAAACTTATGCATTGCATAGGAAAATATTATATTTAAATTAAAATTTTAAAAATTAAAATATATCAATAATAATATAAATATTATAAAAATAATTGGTTATAAAATTTATAAAATAATTAAAATATGTCTATAACATTATATTCACTTTATGTTTTAAATATTAATTTTATTTAAAGCAATATTATTCATTTGAAATAAATATTTTTTGTGTTTCATATTTAAATTACTTTTATAAAAATACAAATAATCATTTATGTAATTTAGAAACTACATATTTTCATATCATTTTTTATTATCATATAATATAAATACTTAATCCTATGATATAAATTAAAATATTAAAATTTTAGATTAAATTATTTTGTTGGCCCCCATAATTTTTTTTTTATTTTTAATTAAATCCTTTGAGTACCATAGAGCACGTGAATTAACTGATGGAAAGATATTTCAATTTAACTTGTGATCTCGAGTTTAAGTCCTAACGAAAGCAACTATATTGAATACTCAAAAGGAGAGCTTTAGTTGGTAGAAACTTGTTCTAGCTTAATTATTGATCTCAAAGTTTGAGTTTGGGTAAATGCAACTGTGTTAAATACTCAAAGAAAAAGTTTGTTATCCATAATAGTCCTAATCAGTTAAATATCTGGAGGGAGAGTTTTGCTACCTCTAGTAGTCCTACTTGACTTAAACAGGATTGCCTATAGTAAGTTTAAATTTGTAATCAAATTCGTATGATTAAAATATTTTAATTAAACCTTTAACAATCAATTAAGATGTGATAAATCAAAAATTTGTTTGAATACTTCTTTCATCAAACTCTGAATATTTTATTTCAACAAATCAATAAAAGATTTAAAAAATTACTTTAAAATTTATCTCAATCAACAAAATCTAAATATGTTAACTGCGATATCTCTATTATTATTAATAATTCAATATCTAGTTTTGTAATTGTGTCATGTTAATTTATAAATAGCATGTCAAATTTTGAAACTAAATTTTTTTCTAAATACAAACACACATCATAATGCTATTATACCATGTCATGTTATTGGGACCTAAGAGTGTAAGATTCTAAGGACTTTCTAGTTTTCTTAATTTATTCAAATATATTACAAACTAACGATAAATGAAGGTTGAAGGAAAGTTCTAGGTATACATAATATACATAAGGGATCTCCTAGTAGCTCGTCTCTGTCTACTTCCTTGGTCCCTCTAGAGGAGGATTGTTGCACAATAAAGAGAAAAGGAAATCTCCACCCCAACAACATTGAACATGATTATGGGAGAAATATGAGGATTGTTAATTGTAATAATGGTTAAGATAAAATGACAGATAAAAGCAACCATTTGATTAAATGTATTATAGTCCTATCTGTCAGCCCATGTACTAAATGACATTTTTTAGTTGAGAATGACAGGTATATCCTCGTAATTTATTTTGCATTCATAACATAGTTAAGAGACATAAAATAAGAAAATGGTGAGTATAATCATCCATAAATATCACATAGCAATACCAATTGCTTAATGAATAAAATACATAACCAGTAACCCAATCAAACATTACAATGTCTTTGATCTATATTTTCTCTATAGAGTAATTAATTATCCATTACTTTAATCTTTGGGAGTTCTGTGTTTGTAGTTCGGATAGTGTCATAGGTACAACATCTCTCATTGGAAACACAAATTTTAGTACATAATTTCTATTATGGTCACTTCTAGTGGTTTACACCCATACCAATCATGGAATGCTCGATAACTAACAAGATAGTCTAGCATTTGTCCCTTATCACAATACGAGGTAGCTAATTCTAGTCTTTTGCTAATGCTCAGATACCTTACTATCTTCATTGGTAGATACGTTAACTAATCACTTTCTACCTTATGCTTGTATCTAGCATTTTCAATTACTTTCCTTGTGAAATTAATTTACAATTACAAGCCAAAACAAATCATTACTATGGACATGATTGTTGTAAGATTTTCTAGATTTTATGCACCAACTTGTAAAACTCATAACTTAATAATCAAACAAGTACAAAAATCATACAATCACTAAGGTTTTCTCTTCTTAAGTTTTTATTTTCATGTGATAATGCAAACATAAATTCAACACTCACAAAAAGTAATATGACACTTAATTCTTCTTTGATGTTCACAAAATATCATTTTCAGAACCTAGTTTATTAGAAAATTCATAATTGATTTATTATAACTCCAAAAATAATGAAATTAATGAGGTTATGTTCCTCTAAATGTATATTATCATGACAAAAAAAAATAAAATACTAATATAGACCAAACAGTTACATTTTTCAATTTGAGTCAGTGTTTGTCTACATGTCATAGGTTGTCATATTTCAATAATAAGTTCTTATAAAAATCATAACTTAGTCATTTTAATTTAAAAAATGATGAAATTTATTATGTTATTCTCCTATGTGAATCTATTTTCATGTAAAAATACTTGTATAAACTTGATATTCATAGAATTCTCTATAAAAAACAAACTTTCTATACAACTCACACGAAATCACTTTCACTTTTCAGTTTGTTAGAAAATTCAAATCTAACACAATTTATATCCAAAAATTATGAAACTATTGGGATTAATTTTCTATAAATATCTATTTTACACAAAAATATAATCACTATTTAGATACCTGCATATTTTCACACGAGCACAAACTTTCTCTGTAGGTTACAAAAGTTCTTTTTCTAAAAATAGTTTAGTAAAAAAATTATAATTGATTCACTTTAAATCTATCTTTATTAAAACTAGTGAAAAATTAATTTTAATTCAGTCCTTCATCTAAATAAATTGCCTATATAATTTATTACAAGATAGTCCCTTTAATTTTTAAAATTTACAATTTGACCTGTAAACTTTATTGATTTGCAAAAAAGTCTTTTTTTTTCAAAAATTGGTAAGTTTCAGGTTTTATAGCATGTTTCTTCTAGATTTCTAAGGTATTCTTTTAAGTCTCAACATAGTAAAAAATAATCCTTTGGTCCCACTACTCATGGTCCAATATTTTAAAATTTTAAAATTGTCAAAATCATGGTATCATCTCCCTTAAAGTTTCAACGTTTCAAATTTAATCCAATCCTCTTGTAATTTCATGTCCCTCACACTTTTTAAGTGATTCAAAGGTGTCCAAGGTTTCAAAAATTTATTAAATGATCACTTTCCATTTTTTGTTAATTTTCTCTTAACTGTAATTTATTTAATTTAATATTCAAAAATTTGGTTAAAATATTATTTAAATTAAAAATAATTCAATTAACTTTTTTATAGCTAACTTTTTTTATCTCTCTACCTTATATAGTAGAACCGCTCACACCCTTGTTCACGTTCCCTTTTGGTATAAGAAATGTTATTTTTACAATAAATTTGTCACATATTTTTTTGGCAAATTAGAGAAAAAAAAAGGAAAAAAAAAGAAGGTTGTTAGATGAGTAATATAACGAAAAAAATTAAAAAAATGTTTGTGAAAAAATTTTGTTCCAAGAATAATATAACTATTTTGGTATATCCATGCTACCACCTTTGATTCATTAATGAATTTGTGCCACATAATCCCTACCAAGTACCAACTATTGAAGCTTGACTATTTGCTAATGTTTATTATGAGATTTTTGCTTTATATATGTCAAGTTTGCTAAATGACAAATAAAATACTTAGTTTCAACCAAAGAAAGTTGGTCCAGTAACAAATAACTTGGTATCGTTTAAGCAAAATTTCGAATTTAAGTCCTTCTATATGCAAAAAAATCTCCGGTGATAAACTCACTTATCACATCCAGATGCGCAGGTCGAATCTGAATTAAACTAAATAAAAAACTAAAAAAAAAAAGAAAAGAAAAAATACTCAGTTTCATCCACTAGGCGAAGTTAGTCATAGAAATCTCAATGATAACTAATAAATGACAAATGTGAATTCTCCAAAGAAGTGACACTCATGCAATCCATATATTTCGGTCATTCTTGAGGGTTGGTTTATTCAGGTGCCATCCAAAACAATATAAAGAGATTAAAAAAGGGGAGGGGGGGGGGGGAAGCATCTTCAAGTGAGTATGATAGCCTCAATTTTGATTTTTTTTTTCTTTGATTCTTTATTTTCCCTCCATTTTAGTGGGGAGAGAGACTAAATAGGAAGAAAAAATGAGATGGAAGATTTCCTCCAAATGAAAATGTTGTCAATGAACTCAAGCATATTAAAAAAAAATTACACGTCTAAGATTCAAATCTACAACAAAATTATTATGAAGATTTGACGAAGGACCTTGAACAAAAACAAGTAATACAATATCAGTTACAACTACAGACAATATAAACATTTAATGGAAGACATCAGCAAAGGAGCAGCCAAAGCAAGAAACTCAATGTTCTGTGAAATGGATTTGCAACAATCTATGATTGTCATATTTCATTCCACATTCTCTGCTACACCTATGACCTATTTCTGCAAATGTATTCTCTTATCCCTTATTGGCAACTCAACGGGTTTCTGTGCTGCATGTGGATGATCTTGGCCCTTATAAACCTTCAGGTGAGTGAATAGTCTCCTGCCAAGCTGTATGCACCAACCATTGATTATTGTAGATTCGATTAAAGTGAAACGATATATAGAAAAAAAAGAATCAAAGAACGCATGAAATACTATAAGGAGGATAAGAAACCATCCTTAGAATATACAATTACCAAAAGAAACCTAGCAAAAGCTTTTAACCATGGCCATGAATGCAAGAGTTTTCCAGTCCTGAAATATTATCTAGGAAGCACCATAAAAAGGACTTGTGTGTTAAACACCACAGGGAGTCGATCTTCTCCTAAAGTATGACCATAAGTACATGTCCTTCAAAATATCCACACATTCCTTTCAAACCAAAACTTAAATTCTTCAGCTAATTTACAATTCTGGGATTTTTACTTCATTCTTCACTACTAAACTCATCCATCAGTTATGAGGATGAATCTTGCATGTGATATGCCATGAAAATTAGTAACATAAATTATAATTATGCTACCATGTCTACAATTACCATGAATCAACAATCCAGTTTAACATGTCTACTTCTTATATGTGTGTGTCTTGGAAAAATATTCAACAGTAGTTGAACCTACCCTCCCTTTTGGAAGCATGCCACGAACAGCATGTTCAATAATTCTTTCAGGAATTCTGTTTTGCAGCTGGGAAAATGTCTCCACCTTCATGCCACCAGGTCGTCCAGAGTGCCTCCTGTAAAGCTTTTGGGTCCTCTTTTTCCCAGATACAGCAACCTTCTCTGCATTTACCTTCAGCTCCCCAAGTTAAATAATAGTGGTTCAAACTTTGTATAGCAATAACATAACTTTGTAAGTCACAACACATATTCTTCACCACACACATCAATTCGAACAGAAGAAAACATAATCCACAACATTCATGGCTTAAACCTCAACAGAGGGTTCAGGCTGCTTAACATGGACAATCATGTGAAAAGTGAGTATTATGATTAGTATAGAATATTTCCAGAAAGGAAATCCTCTTTCATCAATATATATTTTTATGTTCTTGAAAAATTGTTTATCTTGGAACATTGGAAACTGTTGTAGGATCATAAGTTGTCCTCAAGCCTATATAATTCAAATCAAACTTCAACTGTAATACTGCACAGAAAATGCTTACAATCTAGGGAAAGTAAGATGCATAAAAAATCCTATCTTCAAATTTACATATTGTGGATTAATAGTGTTTCTTGCAGCTACTGCATATGATCCAAAAACAGGACAGGTTTTCAAACATAACTAGATTTAGGGCTGGATAATTAAGACTCTCCCAAATATGATGTTAAACAATAAGTTGATTACAGAATAAGCTGAGACTTGAGAATCAACATCCAAAAATGTGAAATTTAATCCAAGGCTCTTTGTCAAATAAGACAATATTACAGAAATAAAGTTAAGAATGATAATGACAATTTAATGAAATATGATATCTAGGGGTGCACATAATCCATTTTCATGGTTACCTACCTTTGAAAAGAAAGTATAAAATGCAAGAAACTCTCTCTCTCTTGCTTGCTCTCTCATTGCCAAGTTTTCGTGAGATGAGGTTCTCTTCCTCCTCAAACTCCTATACCAAGTGTAAAATCTCCCCATTTTCTCCCTATTCTTGATATAAATTGTCCACAGTTCTAAGTTCTAACTCATAACTAATTTATTTAACAATTGATACACTTATCAAATTGTTGAGTTCATTCTGACTAACTGCTTATATTTGGGCCATGTATCTAAAGCATAAATTATCTGCTGTAATGCACAATTTTATTTTAGCATAAGTGGTAAACCATAAAAAAAGTGTTTCCATTGTCAAACACAAATAGACAGGAAGAATGCAGAAATACATACCACAATTACAAATGCACCCATGTCCACACTAGGTGTGTACGTCGCTAAGTTTTTCCCTCGGATGTGAATAGCAATTGTAGAAGCTAGTCTTCCAAGAACTTTGTCTGTTGCATCAACAACATACCATGTTTTCTCTGTATTCACATGATCTGCAGCTTTTGGATACCAGGTCTTGTTCCAAATATCCTGCAATTATTATTATTTTTTCGTTGGGGAGTTAAAATTCATTAACAAAGCATCTAAAAGATTTAAAAAACTTCAAAAGAATACAACACATACAGAAAATGCATTTAGCTGCTTAAATTTACAATTATTTTTAAAAAATCACGACAAACACCCGGATACACTTTCAAGTTAAATTTATTTAATGTGAACTCAAAACTGAAGTAGAGATTAAAAACACTAAAAGATTTGAGTGGCTATGTAAGGTCGATATTATATTATGCAATAAATAAATAAAATAAAGAGAAAAAGGAAACAAGAAACCACTTGTACATTGCCAAGCTAATTACACAAGTAGAAAAAGAAAATGTAAGCACAAATTACTAGCACTCATGTAAATCTTACAGTTAATTTACATCAATTACAGCAATGAATACTTCAAATTCCAAATCAGAAGACAACAAAACTTAAATACTATAACTTCACACGCCACTTCCACTCCTTCTAACGCAAACAAAGAATCGCAAAAAATTCAAAAATTTCACAGTAAAACTTGAAACTTTTCTATTTCTTATGCTTAATTATTGAATACCCAGTAATGATTTCAAAAGAATCTGAGAAAAAAGAATCAAAAGATAGGTTCTACCGGTCCTTTGAAACGGGGTTCAGGTTCAACGCAAATGAAGCGAGGATCTTCTACGACAGGAGAAGAAGACTCCTGTTGACATCGGACAACAGGAGTTGCGGTTGCAGGTAAAAGGGTCTTAATAGAAGAAGATAACGAAAGCTTAGGTAGAGGCAATTGGAAGCCAACAAAGGAAGATTTTGTTGCAGTTTTGACATTCTTGTGAGAAAGGAACGAAGATGGAGAACACGTCACCGAAGATGAGCCACACAGCAGCGCCATTCTCTTCCACTGCTTCGTAACAGTGTGCTATCTTTTTATTATATCTATCTCTCTACCCCTTTTTGGCTACATGCCTTTGTTCCTCGCCTTGGATAATGTAGAGTGAGAGGAGACAGTAATTCATTGCCAGTTGCCATGGTCTTATTTTTACTATACTAGGTTAAAATTTATAGTAAGATTTAACATGTAATATTTTCTAATTTGGTTTTCATATAAAAAAAAAGAAGATATTCACTTTGATATGTATAAATAACTTTTAATTATATTATTTTTATTTCTTGTTATTAATTAAAATTAAAAAATATTAATTATACTATTAATCTTTTTTATTATAAAATATACTATTTAGTCTATTTGAATAATACTATAACAATTAATCTTGAAAATATTTTAATTTTTTTAAAAATTTAATATTTATATATGATAATATTATCTTAATTTTTTTTATTTATACATAGTCTAATTTTATTTATATGTCCTAATTTTTTGAATTATTTTACACTTTATTTTTTTTAAAGTGTTGAAGACACTATTCATCTACACACATTGTAGGTACGTGGATTTAAAAGGTGAATCGAACTCATAGTTAAAGAAGGGAAAACAAAGAAGGAAGGAAAAAGAAACAACCCAACTATTGAGGTGCTCAAAGATTAAAAGACTCTTTACTAGGACAGAAATCAAGAACTAAATGATTTTAGGGTGGCTCAATTAGAGGTATTTTCATTACTCAAGAAAATACAAACATGAAACTATATAGAAATGTACCATTGAAGGTTACTACACTATCCTGCAAGATCAATTGAAAAGCACTCTCTATCAAAAGTTCATTTGTTCAAAAGAGGAATACTTTTTAGTTGAAGGAGGAAGATGCAAGGCGTGTCAAACCCATTGGGAAGTCACCGATCACATTTTCTTTTAAATGCAAAGTAGATGTTCAAAGTGTGGACATGATCACATCTCAATTGGATGAGTACTGTAGTATACACACAACACAACTATATAATGACAATCTTTAATGCACATGTTTATATTTTTTTTTACCTAGTTACGTGATGTAATTTTGTTTACTAATATGTTTATAGATGTAAACAATAATGATAAGTGCAACAATTGTTTTAAAGGATATAATACGTATAGTTTCCAGAGGAATTGCATTTAATTAATAATTTATTTTCTTCAAATTTTTATTTGAGCTTTCAGGGCATTCATAAGTCATTTAATGCATAATTGAAATAGAAAAAATATAGTAAAATATTCTTAGTTTTATATTTAAATGAATGATAACAAAAATAACATAAACTATAAAGGAAAAATTAATTAAAAAATGATTAAGATTTGAATTTTTTCTATTTCTCTTTGTTTATCATTGATATAAAAAAGACTTTCTACAATAAGTTTTTATATCTGTTAATAAGAAACTGATTTAATAAAAAGTATGGTGATATTTTTAAAATAATAAGAACTTTTAACATCCATTATAAAAATAACTGATGTAGAAAATACTTTTTACGTTGGTTGTTTTTTAAACTCACGTAAAAAGTAGGAGATAAAAATTAAAAAAAATAGAGAAATATTAGAATTTTAGAAAAAAAAAAGTTTGTGTAAACTCTCTTTAGATGTTTGGGTTGGATAGATCTTGAAAAATTATATGAAATAAACATATAATTTGTATAAATTGGAGTTCCATGTTAATAGTTGTATAATTTCAAAGTTTATGACAATAAAAGCAAAAAATTACAGAATTTTTTACATCAACTGCTAAATAACTGATGTAAAAAGTACATTTTACATCAATTATTTTAATAACCAATGTAAAAAATACTTTCTATATAAGTTGTTTTGGAATCAATTCAAAATAAAAATATTTCATTTTTGCGCGCCAGTGCTTAATTACTACATTAGTTTCAAGAACAATCCATGTAGAAAGTACTTTATACATAAATTAACTAATGTACTGATGTATAATCAATTCAAAATAAAATATTTTAGAGATATAAGCCAGTGAAATAGCATAAATTGGAGTTAGCGAACATGAATTTTTACTTATGTTCTTAAGCTTCTATTAGAATTTTTATTTCATTCTATATTTTCTTATGCTATTAATAAACACAAACTCTTATCATATATATCAATTATTTTATTTTGCTCCATTCTGTGTTTTCTTCTTTCTTGGCAAACATCGTATATTTTCAACCGTTGTATATTTATCAATAATAAACATTGTATATTTTTTATTTACAAATTCAACAAATATCAACAAAAGATTGACAACAAACACTACATATCGAATACGATTGAGATTGAATATTGTATATTGATGAATATTGCATATTTTTCATTTACAGATTTAACGAAAGTTAAATATTAACATGTAAAAAGACGAACATTAACGAATATTGACACCACCAAAAAAATTGTTTGCTAATCTGTAAAAAGAACAATTACCATTGATGAACAAAAAAAAAACATTTTTTACATCGATTAATTAAAAATTTGATGTAAAATGTATATGTTTTCTACATTAATTGATTGGTTAACTGATATAAAATCTTCTCACTTATTATATTACATGTATCTACATTAGTTCATCAATTAAGATTAAAAGTTATTTTTAATTGTTGTAAAAGGTCTTTTCTTTGTACCTGTGTATATTAAAAGTTATTCAATCTACTTCCTACTCATGCAAAGAAAATCAAGTTCTCTAATACAGAGTCAGGTCCAATGTTTTGGATGAAAACTCCCTATAAAATCAACCAAAATTCCATAATCTCTTAGGCAAATCAAACTAGCACATGCATAATAATTCAAGAATTCAAAAAGACATATAGTTACTTAATTTAGACTTAAAAACTAATTTTTCAATCACGAAATCAAGTCCTAGATTATTTTTTAGTTAGTCGAATCCCAGAAAGTATCAAATAAAGAGAAATTCAATCAAACTATAAAAAAAGAAATAAATAAAAATTTAATATTCTTAATAATATAAAGGATTTAAATAGGAGTTCATCCCATCTTAATTTAAAAGAAATTAGTTAAAGATATATACAATTAACAACATAGAAAAATAACAAGATAAGAGACAAAGAAGTCTTTCAAATTCTTAAGAAAGAAAAGAAAAGAAAAATGAGAGAAAATGAAAAATAGAAATAACTCTAAGTGAAACTAATCAGAAATTCAAAATAAAAAATAACTATATATATCTAAAAAATAGTTCCCATTATATTTACTTACGGACTTTGAAGTATGTTAGGCATTACAACAGCGCAATGCGTGTTGGAATGTTTAGAAAATTTCGAACAATATTTTTCTAGGTTCTATGTTTGAACATTGAAATGCCCATAGATCATAAGATTCTTAATTTCTCTAATATTTAGCATTGGAATGTCAAGTTCTGGATGTTAGGACGCTCAAATGTTTGCAACAACTTGGTGTCTTTAATAATCAGTGATGAGATAGTGAGTTCTAATTTTTTTCATCTTTTACATTTAACTTTATTGAATTCTTCGAACTTTAAATTCTTACCGATCATTTAATAAATAATAAAAATGCATAAATTAGTTAAATTCTTGTATAAAATAGATAAAAAAATATTAAATATTCAATAACTTAGATAAAAATTATAAATGTTGATTATTTTGCAAATCTAGTTCATAAATCATATAAATTAAGATTAAATAGTCTCTAAAATATAACAAACCAATGTTTAATAACAACTTAATTGTGATTTCATTGATAGATACCAAATAGGTTTAGATCCTCTCCACTAAATTTAAGCGAATGTTAGGAATCCTGGTACCATGAAACACAACAATAAAAGTTGGGCTCACCTTTTCCCACGCTTCTCACCTAGCTATTCTACTGCCTGGAAAAATGTTTTCCACTCTTTTTGTACCCACTTCGTGTTTTAGCTTCTGAATGATCCAACAAATCTTGTTAACAGAGATGCAATCCTTTTTTAAGTTTAGAGTCTAACTGGGTCTATTGCTGATGCTCTACAAATTTGAAGGCAAAAACTAACGAAGTGGAAAACATTTAGCTTTGTGACAAAAGGGATTCTCAACTACAATTTTTTATCCCAGTTTCTCCTTTCAATTATGATAAGCATTGCTATGATCTAAAGCTCAATAAAACCTTGAATTTAATTTCTTCTGTTCTGGACTATACCCAAAATTCCTGATTAAAAGGAACTAGAATTTGAAGCCGTTGCCTTAACCCTTGTTTAAAAATTAAAATGCATGAAGTATGTATCTCACTTTAGTAATTTATATACAGGCTTGCTTTGCACATCATTTGTTTTTATTTTCTCGTTAATAGTTTTCCATTAGATAATCTTTACATGCTTATCTGGGTAGAAAGGATGACACGTTAATATAAGAGGAAAATTTATAAGGGTTGATAAAATAATGCTTCACATAGCCTCCAATATTTATTAGACTTTCACTAACAATAATCTGAAATAAATGCAATGGCAAGAAACCAGTTCACAACTTCACATCTTTACAAACATTTCAATTTTTCTTTTGGCTGCATGACAACAACATTGATAAACAGGATAGTTCCTTGTTTTCCTTCTACACATACCTTTTCTTTTCCATAAATTGGATTTTATTTTTCATTTACACATTAGTCACGTACGCAAAAGGCCACAAAAGCCTTAACAAATAAAGTAAAACAATGGTTTTTCTACACATCATCAGACTGCTCTCCCTTCATCTTTTTACATGTTTTTTGTTTTTCACATATTTAATTAATTATTTTGTACACCTAAGATCTAGTAGCAATATATCGAATATAAATGGTTAATCTTTCTCTAGCTTCTCATCAGGCTGAAGAGTGCATATATTCAAATTGCTCGATAGAAAGTGTTCCTTGATGGTAAGCAAAGAAATAAATTGTAAGAAAATTCCTTGAAATGAAATGTTAAAGGAAGAAATTGATCGATTAGTATTGGCTCCGCATAAGAGAACCAGTTAACTTTAGTCTAACAGTATAACAATTTCATATTGCAACTGAAAAGTAAACTGAAAGCTCAAACATGACATTGCATTTCACAATCAAGCAATCCTCGAAACTGTATTGGAAATTATTTGACCAATTTATAAGTTGAGTTCTACATATAAAACAACTCTATGCTCAAGTCTGCCAATTCATGTGAATAGATAATCGGTGCAATATTTATAATACCGTTTCCATAACTAGTGCAGCTCAAGTCTGCAACACTCAGGTCTGTCAATCTTGTGAACATGTACATATAAAGGTAGGTTCTTACCTCTAACTTATCACTTGAAAATTAATAAGAAAATAATAGCGTCAATACGAACGTAGTAGGATGCACAACCTAAAACTTGCAACAAATGATATGGACTCGTCAACTTTTCTTTATTTTTCTGAATCTCACTTTTCAATGTTTCATCCCAATCACTAACTAAAAGTTGAAAGTGAAACCATCACAAACTTTATGCTATGAGAACTCATTCCCCTATTTATCTGCAACAATCAAAATGCTGCATGCTTTTATCTGGAACGATTAAAATGCTGCATGCTTTTATCTGCAACGATTAAAATGCTTCATGCTTGCACTTTTGCGTGACTGAGGAACCCAAACTCAATTTGGTAATCAAATTCAGGTTGCATCTTCATTTTGGATTGCATCTTCTATTAACAAAATTTGTTGGATCGATTGAAATGAAGAGCTAAAACACGATGGTGAAAACTTTTTCTAGGAAGTAAAATAGGTAAGAAACGTTGAAAAAGGTGAGCTCAACTTTGACATTTGTATTTCATGATCTCAGGAATGGTTAAGCGAAAATGACTGGAATTTTCTATTCTCACGTAAGCCGGAGAGGATGTATTCAATGCAGGTAAATTGTTATGCATTGGATACATACCTTTTCTGTTCGGTGCTCCGAACTATTTTGCTCATCGTGATATTGCTATCTATTTCGTGTGCTTTTATATATATATATATTAGTCAAGTAAGTCATTCGTTAGCAAAATGACTTAATATAAAATTGATTTAGAAATTTGAATATTTAAAATTTAATTATTAATAAATTTTGTAAACAAAAAATCTCAATCTCTTAAATATTTAAAATAGATTTTTTTTTTTAAATATTTTTTTTTAAGGTTAAGAAAGAATATATTATTTATTCACATAAAACTATATCATATTCTCTCAAACTCACTCTCATCTTTATTTTAAAGACATTCAAGATTTTGTTTTGTGTTTCCAATGTAAAGTTTAACAATAAATTAAGTGATTACAGTTGAACTTTACTTAATAAAAGTTTAAAAAGAAAAATGCAAGGTAAGAGATCTAATGAAGTTAAGTAATTCTCTTTTGGAATATTGTCATATAAGCTTTGTTCAATTTTTCTTTTTTTAATTTCAATTCCTTCTTATTTCTCCCAAAACCCGTTTTTCACATTTACCTGAAACCCTAAACCTATATAACCATTTTTTTCTTTGGATTGTTATACTTTCAAATGTAAGGGTTTCCTATTTGAAAACATCATATACTCATCCCAATTATCTTAAAAATCATCATTTCAGTTTGATCAGGGGTAGTGCCTAAAAATATTTTGTTGAACAAGAAAAAAATACAGAGAATTCACTTCACTGTAATTTTTGCTTAAATCGGAGTTATCCGCTTAAGCTAAATTTAGACAGAGATAAATCTAAATTTTTTGTCAAAATTAGCTTAAGTCATAGCCTATTCGCTTAAGCAAATCAAAGACATATATGAATTTAACACACATTTGCTTAAGCTAATATCCATCGCTTAAGTCGTTATTGTTCTGTATTTCACCCTTTTCAAATAGGTTTTGCTTTAACTAGTTTAACTAAAAAAGACAACTAATTTATTTGGAAAACTGACTGTTAAAAGAGGTTTTAAAAATTAAAAAATAAATTAATCAATATCCTTGTATTAATCATTCTAAATCCCATAAAATTTGTTGAAGTATATAGTTGATGCCTCAAAAATAGTTTATATTGTGTATTAATGTGAGAGAAAAATATAGTTGTGTATATATCATGAAAAAATTTATCCTATTCATGACAAAGAGAATCAACAAGATTTTAAAATAAAAAATAACATGATTTTGAAACTCTAACATCCTCAAATCTTTATTTAAAGATAAGTAAATATTTATAGTACAAAAGAAAAGTAAAAGAATTATATTTTGTTTCATAAACTTAAAAATTAAATAAAAATCGAACTTACATTTTATTTAAGAAATTTTATAAGATTTAAGAGTATTTAAAACTTACAAAGGAATAGTTTTAAGATTTTAAAGTGATGAATAAAATTTTGATTTACATCTAACAATTATTTGATTCGTATCACATACATATAAGTTTAAAATACCATTAAGAACATTTCCAAATTATTCATTACAATAAAATTTTCTAAAGAACTTTAATTTCTCAAATCTGACATTTAAAATGATTTAAAAATCTTGGTCAACATAAAATGTAATTAGAGTAAAGTACTACAATTTCTCAAATTATTCTAGTCCCTATAGAGCAGTCTTCTTTATAATATCACTGGACTATGATCCTAGAACAGATTAATCATCTTTATTACCTCCTTATTCGCCTTCCTGAAAATAGTTAGTAAGGGTGAGTATTTCCCACCCTACTAAATATTTTATTCTATAGAAGGAAGATGAATATATATATATATATACATATATATATATATATATATATAATATTAAAAATATTATCTAATATACATTGGATTAACAATAACACTTAAATCATATAAATCATTATCACAATACAATAGAGCACACACATAACAACCAATCAATCATCTTTGCAAATAATTATGACATGCATTTTCACACTAGTCTGTATGTCATGATACATATATTATACTATGTCAATCAATATGTTACAATACACGTGCCCTAATTGCACCCGTCGATGTATTACAACACATATATCATAACAATATCAACCAATATGTTACAATGCATATATTATAATCATATAATTTCTATACTACATATTCACCACACTTTCACATTTATTACACTTTCGTATTCATTACCTCTGGGATTCCTTGAAAACTTTATAGCATAGATAGTTACTAGTTAGCCACAACGACACAAATACACATATGTGTCGATCCGGCCCTTTTTAGCAAAGGTATAATCAAGGTTTTAGGTTAAGAAATGAGTGCGAGGCTTGTGGTGTCTTTTCTCTCTATTTTCATTAATTTTGTGCAATCATGGAAAAACATCCACCACTCTCATTTCCTCTAGATCTTTACAATCACCCTCGTCTTCCACACTCCAGTGTATCTTTATGACTATCAATACTTATTCTCAGCATTTCTCATATCATTCTCATTCTTTTCCATATTCTTCTCATAGATCAATTTGTCATAATACACGAGTCTTGATCATATAATTTAATGTATTATAATACATATATTATAAGTACACATTTCAATGTACCACAATACCTATATCATAATAACATTCATCAATCTATCTGACTCACGTATTATAATTACGTCTCTCATACTTCTTTCATCCTGTCATATCATTTACTTTTATACATAAAACTCTTTCTTCATTTGAGAATAATATAACATTTTTCATCAGTAACATAATTTTACTCATTTCAACATACATCAACAAACATTCATATTTATAGTATCATATTCATCTAATAGAGAATGTCCTCAAACAATTTCACACAACACAGATCAATACAATGTGTCAAATGTAACGGGACTGAGACCTGACAATCCGACTACTTTTAGAAAACTTGACGTGTAATATATATAGATTGCTATTAAGAGTCTTGGACCAAATGAAATTTTTTTTTTACATAAGTGCATAGGATTATTTAACTTGGTTTATGGATATCACTATCATTCTTGAGTATTGAGAAACTTGCTTTTAATATATTTTAAAGTGACATGCAGTCACGGCATGGATCTTGAGTCTTCATGCACCTGATAAGCAACATTTTATAAAAATTCATGTCATACTCTTATTATTAATAATTACTTATGATATTTTGTTTTCTTCGTTTACTCATAGTTAAAACCTTTAGAAAATCATAATATTAGTAAGTACCACCTGAATAATATAGTCATACCATGTATTGACATAACTATGCAAGTGGACTCCAATCTTTTTCACCTACTCATGAGCCAATTACTAATAATATGAGATACAACATGTGGTTTATTACTTCAACTAGAACTCTCTTAAGGGACGAACCCATAGAGTTCACATTCATTACTTGCATGCATTGAAGAATCAATTTCCTGCCTATTTAATTCCATCCAAATAAAAATTAGAAGATAATTGATAACATAAACCTGGTCATATAAATAATTTCATAATTATCCAAAGTAACCCCCAAATTCTTTACGAGCTTACAAAACTGTCTCCAAAACACTAGTTGGTATGTCACCATATCAATTCATGTTTGGAAAGGCATGTCACCTGCCTGATGAGTTGGAACACAAAGTTTATTGGACTACCAAGTGGTTAAATTTTGACTTGACCAATGCCGGAGAGAAGAGAGTACTTTAGCTACATGAGCTGGAAGAATTTAGGCAATTTGCCTATGAAATTGCAAGACTATACAAAGAGAAAACTAAGAGAATTCCTGATAAGTTTATCTTGCAAAGAGAGCTTAAACTAGGACAACTAGTCTTATTGTTCAATTCAAGATTAAAACTATTTCTAGGGAAGCTCAAATCAAGATGGTCAGGACCTTTTCTAATGAAGGATGAATCTCCCTTTGTTGCAATTTTGATTGAAGATCACAAGACAAGAAGAGAGTTCAAAGTCAATGGCCAAAGACTCAAAATTTATAATGGAGAAACATTTAACAAAAACATCTCTTGCATTAAATTGGTTTCTCAATATTGAGAAACATAAGGCGTCAAGCTAATGACGCTAAAAAAGAGCTTTGTGAGAGGTAACTCACATTTCTAACTTTTAAATTTTGTTAGAATTTAGATTAGAGATTTTAAATTTTGGTTAAATTTGAATTTTAGATTTCTGCATATTTCTGAATGTTTAAGTTTGATGAAATAGTTGATTCTGAGTTTTTCATAGTAATAATTGTGTATAATTTGAGTTTTGATTTTGTAGGTGTTGATTTAAGTAGTAAGAAATGAGACAAAGTGAGTGCATTTGTGTCTAAAGGAATGTTCATCATCTAAGTATTCACTTTGAGGAAGTGAAGTTGAGGCGCAAAAGTTGTTTTTATGGAGTTCACCATTCAAGTGTTCACTTTAAGCATTTAAAGTGAACACGCAATTACTCAAGATTGTGTACCTTGCCTTGAAGTTAATATTTTATGCATTTGAAGTGATCACGCAAAGCTATTTTTCACTTGCACCACCCCTATCTCCATTCCCTCCCTTTCTCATTTCTCACACCTGCACAACCTTCTTTCCCTCCCCAAAATGGAATGATGAAACTAAATAAAAAAATACTATATGATATAGCATGCCACATAAGCTGTTAGCACTCCAGTGGCACCATGTGGAGCGTTGAGTTGACTTTCCTTTAGCTAGCTTAGCACTTAATAGAGGGGGAGATTAATGGCAAAGACTAAATCCTAAATTTCTAACTTTCCAGGGTTACATCCTAACAAAAATATTTTATAGAAACTTACCATAAAACTACTTATATTTATAGAAACCAATAATATATTTAAGCATTTTTATTATTATAAAAGATGTTGTAAAACATATATTGTCTTTAAATATTTTTGCATCAGATAATTTATAATTAACCATCATTTTACTACCATTAGCGCTGCTTACTCTTTTTGTAGTATTCTCAAAATATTTTATAGGTATTAACTCTTCTTTTATGTAGTTTACATCTTCACCTAAATCTATTAGTGTAATGAATTTGAATTTTTCTTTTTCAATTGCCAAGACTACTTCACATAACCACTTATAAGTAGTAATTAAATTTACTAATTGCATTTGAAAGATTTTTGGTTCTTTCTTCAATTATTTTAATTAGTTTGTTGTTCTATTAGTTGTTTTCCTTCTAGTATCATTATTTTATATTCTAAAGTTAGTTGATTTTGTTTTAATTCTATAACTTGTTATTTCAACCACTTAATTTCATTTTGCAATTCTTTTATTGTTGTTTGATTTTGTTTTTCTTTAAATTTAGATAATATCTCTTTCATTTTGAATGGTTTTACTTTTTCATTAATATGTTCTATTTTTTTTGTATTAGTTCATTGATTTTACTGAAAAATTCAATTTTTAATATGAATCTTCTAATTTTTCTTTAATGGATATTAAGACTCCTGTTTAATCTCTGAGGTCAACATATTTATTTGTAGACTAGTACATTAATTACAATCGTATAGTCTTAGCTCTCAAACATTTTTTTTGTTCTTACCTTTTCATAAATTGTATAAGAAGAATTATACAATTGGTATATTTCATTATTGATATCTTTTTCAACTTTATCTTCTTAACTTTCAGGCTTAAGTTCAAAGTTCATCATTATCCTTGTAGCATTAATTTTAGCTCTTCATTTCCTAGAGTTAATTTTTTGTTGTGCCCAACAATTTTTTGCAATCTGGCCAAGTTTTCCACATTTTTAACAATTATTATTTCTTACTTGTTTCTTATTTTGTTATCTATCTTGTCATTTTCCCTATACAAAGACTTTTATTGTCTTTACTTATTTTCATAATTTTTTTTTTTTGAAATTATTCACTACTAGAAAAGCGATATTTACAGACGAATTTATAGACGAATTTGTGGATTATTTTTTTTATTTTCTAAAAATTCATCTGTAAATATGTCTGTATTACAGACAGATTTTAACCCGTCTGTAGTTTGTCCGCCATTTGGCGCGAAATCGTATAGACAGAAATTACATACGGATATTTTCGTCTGTAATTTTATAGCGGGAGTTACAGACGGATTATCCGTCTGTAAATATGGCCGTTTTTAACCAACCTTTCGGGTAGCAAATTACAAACGGATTTTTTCGTATGTAAATTGGTCATTCCGTCTATAATTTGCCACCTGAAACGCACAATTTCATTAAACACTTTATAGACAGATTTTCCCGTCTGTAATGACTGAAACCCATAAAACGACGTCTCCCTCTTCCCCTTCCTCATTTTTTCATCTCTCTCTCTCTCTCCCCCCCTCTCTCTCTAGGAGTTCAGTGTTTTGGCCTTTGCGAGTGATTGGAGCATCTATTTGAAAGATTTTTTGCATCATTGTATTCCTGGTACGATACTCTAACTTTTAATCGATTTAGTTTTTGAATTTTGTATGTTTTTCAGAGACTTAAAATTTCTAAGATAGAGTTGTAGGATTGGAGATTGTATGACTGGGGGAAGGGCATAGAGGTCCTTCTTCGAACCTAATTATTGTGTGCTGTAGGATTGTTTGTGTTTGTGGAGTTTGTAGAATATGCATGTTGTGGAGTTACAAGGGGATGTGCTCTAGAACGGTTTAAGATTGTGATGTGTTTGTGTTTGATGTATCGATTAATATATTGTTATATAATATATTAGTTATATGTGGTGAAATTTTGATTTTTGTAAAAAAAATGGTAAACAAATGTAAGGAAATGGACATGTATTAGGGGAGATTCTGCCAAAATTTATATTAAAATTTAGTGTAATGTATAATAAAAGGTTGATACCACATTGTATATTTGTATTAGGTTTATATAGTTATTGAGGAAGATGTTTCTTAGAAATCGTCAGTGGATGTATGATACGTTGCACCCAAGTCGGGGGGAATAAAACCTAAATTCTTTGAAGGTGTAAAGGAATTCATACGTGTTTATTGTAATTCGCAGGAATTCATCACCAACCAAAAAGTTAGGTGTCCATGTTCTAAGTACAAGTGTAGAAAGTTTTTGGATATTGATTCAATTAGATATGATTTGTATAAGTTTAGATTTAAACTTGATTATTGGATATGGATTGAGTATGAGGAAGTAGTTAATTTGGAAAATCAAGTAGGTAATTCAAATATATTGCAATTAGGTGAGGATGTAGGTAATGTAAGTTGGGAAGAAAGCAATAGTCGTTATCAAGAAATGGTTTATGATGTTGTTGGTCCTCAATTTGGAATTTTTTGTGATTTTAAAGTTGAACAAGAACCTAATGGAGAGGTTGCAAAGTTTTATAATGTTTTAGAAGCAACAAACAAGCCTTTATAGGATGAGTGTGTGCATTCAGAATTATCTTTAACAGTAAGAATGTTAAGCATAAAGTCAGAAGACAATCAAAGTCAAAGTTCATTTGATCAATGAGCTACATTAATTAGTGAGTTTAGTCCCCAATTTGACTCCATCCCAACGGACTTTTACCAAGCAAAAAAATTAGTTTCTAAACTTGGATTAAAAGAAGTCAAAATTAATTGTTATTTGAAAGGCTGCATGTTGTATTACAAAGATGATGTTGTTTTGACCAATTGCAAATTCTGTGGAGAGTCTAAGTTTAAACCAAGAAGAGGTGATAGAATTAGTAAACATAAAAATGTACCACAAACTAGAATGCATTATTTGCCTTTGATTCCTAGGATAAAAAGGTTGTATGCGTCTATGAGTTCAGCTCCTTACATGACGTGACATGCTGAAAATAAAAGGAGTGATGAGATAATGACTCATCCATCTCATGGTGAGGCTTGGCAACATTTTGATGAAGTGTATCTTGAGTTTGCATCCGATCCTACAAATGTAAGGTTAGGGTTATGTGTTGATGGGTTCGCTCCAAACAATCAATTTAATAAACCATATTCTTGTTGGCCTATTGTAGTTACACCTTTTAATCTTCCTCCTGAAATGAGCATGAAAAAGTTCATATTTATTCTTGACTTGTATAATTCCTAGTCCAGAAAATTGAAAGGCTAAAATTGATGTATACCTTCAACCTTTGATTGATAAGTTGAAAGAGTTATGGTGTGAGGGTGTAGTAACTTATGACCTATTAAGGAAGGAGAATTTTATCATGAAGGCAGCACTGATGTAAACGATAAATGATTTTTTTGCTTATGGAATGTTGTTTGGATGGATGACTCAAGGGAAGTTAGCATGCCCACTTTGTATGGAGGATACAAAGGCATTTACTTTAAAACATGGAGGAAAAAATTCATAGTTTGATTGCCATAGGAGATTTTTAGATATGGAACATCCTTATAGGCGTCAAGCCTACAAATTTAGGAAAGCAACTGCTGAGAATGAGGACCCCCTCGTCCGTTTAAATGGTCTTCAAGTATGGGATAGAGTTAGATACTTGCCAAAAATAACAGAAATAGAAAAATCCATTAGGTTTCCTGGTTATGGGATGACACATAATTAGACCAAACAAAGTATATTATGAGAGCTCCCATATTGGAAGGACAACTTAGTTCGTCATTGTTTAGATGTGATGCATGTGAAAAAAAATGTATTTGATAATATCATGAATAATGTAATGGACATTGATCGAACTAAAGATAATGTAAAGGCAAGACAAGATTTAGAACAATATTGTAGGCGTCCAGAATTAAAGTTAGAACAACTTGCAGATGGTCGATGGTCAAAGCCAAAGGCAAGTTACACTCTGACTTTACCACAAAGGCAAGATGTATGTAAGTGGGTGAAGGACTTAAAAATTCCTGACAGTTACGCTTCAAACCTCGGTCGTTGTGTGAATGTTAAACAAGAAAGATTTTTTGGGATGAAAAGCAATGATTGCCATATATTCATGGAGTGTCTTCTACCTGCTGCATTTAGGGAACTACCAGACCATGTTTGGAAGCCATTGACTGAGTTAAGTGAGTACTTCAGGGACCTGTGTTCACCTACTCTTAGGGTTAAAGATCTAATTATGGAGAAAAATATTCCTATGATTTTGTGCAAACTAGAGAGAATATTTCCCCCTAGTTTCTTTTACTCCATGGAGCACTTGCCTATACACTTAGCATATGAAGCACGTGTATGTGGACCGGTACAATACAGGTGGATGTATCCGTTTGAACGATAAATTGGAGGGTTCAAAAGGATTGTGAAAAATAGAGCTCAAATGGAAGGATCATATGCCAGGCATATATATCAAAGGAGACATCAAATTTTTGCACATACTATTTTGAACCTCATGTTCAATCTAGGAGAACTCGGGTTGGTTGAAATGATGATGGGGGAGAAAGTAGTAATGAGCCAACTCTATCTATATTCAACCAAGCAGGTCGTGTATCTGGGAAATGCGATGAACGATGAATCTTTAGGTGATGAATCAGAGGCCGCACACTTGCACATGTTATTAAATTGTGATGAAGTTCAACCATTCAGAACGTAAGTGACTTATGATTGCTTTAATGACTTTTTCTGATCATAGTGATTGAAATCTAATTAATGATGTTACAATGTTTACAGATATTTTGAACAATTATATGGTCATGAATCCCTTAATCAATTTCCATCATGGTTCAAAAGTTATGTACGTCATGAAATTTCCCTAACATTTTAGTTTATCGACTTTTGAATATTATTCTGTATTCAATCAATTGACATATTTAATGGTATGTGTAGGTGCATGATCCTCGTAATGGTATCACAGATCTTGACCTATATAACTTGTCCAGAGGTCCAAAAAATAAAGCATATTGTTGGCTAATTTACTTTGTTAATGGGTATAAATTCCAAACCATTGAATCATGTAAAGAGAGAAAAACAGATAATAGCGGAGTTAGTGTGAAAGGAAATTCAAGTGATGGTGACTGTGATTGGTATGGAAAACTTCATGAAATAGTTGAACTTAAATATGCTGGTGAAACCATAAAAATGATTGTCTTATTCAAGTGTGAATGATTTGATCTAACACGCCCAACAAGAACACGTAAATATAACCATTACAATATACTTGAGATTAATCATACCAAAATAGAGGCTTTGACCCCTTTATCATTGCACAAAATGCAAGAGAAGTATATTCTTATCTTACCCTAGAAAATGTAATAAAAGTTGGAGGATTGTAATAAAAACTAAACCAAGGGGTCAAATTGAAAGTGATGAAGTAGATGATGAAGATGCATATCAAATTGATGACTCAATCCCTTCACGTGTAGTAATAGACACTGTTGTCCCTCCAAATTTATCTTCTCCTTTGAATGAAATTGAAATAATTGACCCTCTTACCCAAGTTTTGAGAAATAATGAATTGGATGACATGACTGAAGATGAGGAAGAAGGATTTATGGATGAACTTTCATCGACTGATGATGAAGGTAGTCTTGAACTATCAGAGTAAATGAGGTGAATTAAGTAGGTTTATCAATTTACTATATTTCCATGACTATTTATATTGACTTATCACAAATATTAATTATATTTTATAGCGATTATAGTATTTATCACTAAACATATATTGTATTTGATTCAGACATAGCAGGTAAAGGTAAGAAGGGTGTTACTCAGCGTCCTAATCGTGGCAACACTTCTTCACCCAGGGCTCCCACTTCGACCTCCATACCAGCTACAGTGCAGACTTTTGAGGTTATGGACAAGAGGAAATTATCATGGTGCCCAATCCAGGGTATATTGTTCCTCCCCCTCCAGTACAGCGAGTTTCACATTCTGCACTGCCTACTACATAGGCCACACAGTCACCTACTACACAGGGCACAGGAGAGGGATCCACTGTTGTCCCAGTTATAAGTGGGCAGCAGTCATCACAGGCTCAGACATCATTGAGATCGTTACAAACTTTGAGATGGGATGGGTCCACTTGGTAAGTTTCCTTCAAAATATGCCAAACATTGCGTATTTTATGTGAACGTTAGTCCTGATGTTTTATTTTATTGTGTTATCAGTTGGATACCACTACAGAAAGATCTCCATCAGGTCACAGATACGATTAAGAAGATGTTTGATGCGCCTTACACAAGTTTTGCAAAGGTGCCGAAGGATACAAAGATGGAATGGTTCAAAGATTGGAAGATAATAATAGTGTATTAATTTTAACTAAGTGTAATTACATATGACTGTTTGTACTTTCTCTAATGAAATTATGTTTTTTGTAGAGCAACTTCTCCATTCTCCTCCAGGACGAAAAGATGATTTTCAAGGCTTGGAAAAGTTACACTGCAAAGCGACTAAGACAGATGTACACTGAGGCTCGTCAGGACCCTTCTACTGCTGATTGGATAGCACCCAACTTTCTTGATGCCTTGCAGGAGTATTGGGGTGCGGATGAGTTTAAAAATCTCTCCGTAAAGAACAAGACAAACAGGGCATCTAATAAGAGGGGGTCACTGCATACTGGTGGGTCTACGACTTTGGCTGACACTAAGGTGAACTTGGTATGTGATTTTAAAATTCAGTTTACTCTATTTATAATTTCATAATTGAGATTGTTATTTATTTCAAATTGTAGGAGAAGTCGTTGAAGAGGCCACCTACGACTAGAGAGTTGTTTAAGGAGACACACACTTGTAGGCAGGACAAAAACTTGTGGGTTGATACACAATCTTAGGCCACATATGTAAGTCATTAATATATTGATACTATATGTTATTATTAGTGATTTATTAAATAGTTCTCTAAACTAATATCTAATTATCTAAACTGAACTGTAGGATGATTATGTTCAAAGGCTTGAGGAGACATCTTCTTAAGATCCAGAGTCAATAGATGAAGATGCTATGTGGTCACAGACAGTGGGTGGCCGTTATAAAGGTTGCATTCTCAATGTCACTGGAGATGCTCCTTCTCTTGCACCTGAGGAAGTGAAGGACATGGTCCGCACTCAGGTCCATGCCCTCAATGAAGAACTCTAGAAGCAGAATGAGGAGATGTGGAAGAGTAAGGAAAATGCATGGAAGAAGAAGTGGACAAAGAAAATGGAGAAGAAAGTGGCATCGAGAATGCAAAAGGAAGTCCAGCAACATATGAAGCAACAACATATGCAGATACAGCAGATACATGCTTATTTTGAGCTCATGAGAGCAAGCAACTCCACATCTCTTCCTCCTCTCCCACTAGCTCCAGCACCACCAGTTGTCACCTCTATGCACCATTCCTCTTCTGACTCCTCGTTTACTAATGATGATGCTCCTTCGAATGATAATCAAACAGATTATTCATGATGAAGACTTGTATTTTATTTTTAAATGTATTTATTTGGATGCTTTTGTCTTCCTTTGTAATAACATTTAAATTTTATATTTTATAAATCATTTTTAAATGTTTAGATGCCCGATTTATAGTTGTTATTATGTTTATAAATTGTGATAATCAGGAACAGTCAGAAATAACTATCTATATAAATAAAAAATACTAATAATAGTAAAATATATTACAGACGGATTTTTCCGTCTATAACTCACAGATGGATTTTTTCGTCTGTAATTTTTTACCGACGATGATATCACAGACGGTTTATGTCTGTCTCTAAATCTGTCTGTAATTTCAAAAACCATCTATAATGATTTAAAAATCCGTCTGTAAATCTGTTATGTATATACAAATTGTATATACAGACTTTTTAGTAGTGATTTTTAATTTTTCTATTATGCCTACTAGATGCCTTAAAAGGTTGAAAACCAAAATCTTGGCCAAAAGAACTCATTTCTTTTTTATTTTGTAGTTTTTCTTTTCTTAACTAATTTTGTAGTTTTGTATCTATACATATTTTTATACATGTTTTAACAATTATAATATGTTTTTGGTCCTAACTTAATTGTTCATAAGAAATCGTACTTCTTTCACATCTCATGTGTAACAACCCAAAAGTTATATCCTTTCTTGTTCGCACACACATATATATACATGGACATGTTTTAATTTTAGAATTTAACTTGCCTCGATTAATTCTTTTGTTATTCATCTATGTTACACTTAGACTAGCATGCCACTAGCTTTCCTCCTTACACTAGAAGTGCAGTCCTAGAAACCTATCATGAATTTTGCAAATGGGAACAGGTGAGTATCACTTTGAGGAACCACGTCTAAACCTCCACAATGTCAGCCCAAAGATAAACGTTATTGTAGGTTCCACCTTATTCAATAACGAGACCGGTGCAATATTTAGACTAAGAAACATCTTTTCAATCATCATGACACGTCCATCTTCTCCCCTTTCAATTTGATGGTATGGTACCCCATTCTGGAAATACACACACATTCGGTATAGATGGCAGAGAAATTCCTACTCTTACCCAAAACCTTTGCATGACATTAATAAATGTGGCATTTCTTTTCCATTGCATGTGTAATCCACTAACAAGACATTCTGGTTGTGAGGATTTTAGCCATACCAGGTGAATTGTACATTAGAAAGTGGGGATGAATTAAAGTTTTGAAATCCTAATAATGTGGTGCGCATATTTTGTGGTAATTGAAATTATCCCATTATGTTATACGACGTGTCCTTCCTTCTCATTCCTTAGCATTACGCCGCATTTCATTTCAGTGAAGAGGACCAAGCTGTAGCACTCTTTCTCTTACACCTCATCCGTAGCAGGTGAGTTCCTTACCATTAATACTATCTTAGTGGCTTGGAAAATATAACCAAAAAAAAAAGAAATACCATCAAAATTGTCCAATCAAACCTGAATGCTCTCAAGAACTCCCTAGAACCCCCACTATCAAGACTAAACAAACGAAGAAGAGGAACAAAATGGATACCTTCTGCATGTAATCAGAAGAATAGTCTATGTACTAAGGAAAGAAAAAGCTTTCGGTTTCCCTGCTTCAAAAATATAACAACTCCCAGACCTTAATCTTTTTCCTTTCTTTTGCTCTCCTATATCATTCTGAAATTTGAAGAGCTAAGCTGAGAACTTCCTCCAGGACCATAACGTCCAAGTTTGTTGTTTCCAGCCCTTTCACAAAATCTTGCTATAAGGTAAGAGGAGTCCATTATACTTGGGGGTTTTGCTTGTAAATGAAATCTTTCCCTCGTTGTATGAATGATCGGTAAAAGAGGAAGAAGGAGCGTGAATCAGAACTTTAGAATTATTGAATGACGATACTTATCTTTGTATTTAGAAATTTGGAATCACACATTTCTTAGAAGTTTGTACATGCTAAATATTCAACGAGTATTTCTGAATAAAAATTTGAAAGACTATAAAACTAGGTTGCATGTGCCAAATATTGAGTTAAACTACCTTGTTTCTATTTATCGTCATTCTAACATTGAATGTTATGTGAAATTGTAATTGTTGAGAAGACAAAACTGACCTTAAGTTACAATATAAGTTAGTATATAACCTTGCATGATAGGTAATTTGACGAGAATTAGAAATTTGGTATGTGAAGTTATTAAAAAGTGTGAGGTAAGGATCAAATTTAGAAATCAATGTTTGAGTGGTCTGGTCCCTTGATCTCGAAATTTGATGTGCGTAATGAATTACTAAAGCATAAATTGAATAGGAGTAGGTAATAAAGGAATTATATTTTTCCATGTACGAAGAAGTAAGATATGTTAACTTGATTTGACAAATTGGTACAATGCATTAAAGTGATAAGACTTGTATGAAAGCCATAAAAATTACTTACCTTCTTATCTCCCTTACTTGAAACTAAAGATTCTTTTATAGATAGGTAATGAATATATATATATATATATATATATATATATATATATATATACTAAGGAGCCGTGAAATAGTAAACTCCAAACCTCTTCCCAGACATTCAATGAATAAATAGAAATATATACATATAATGATAAGGAAATACGTACATGTATTAAACGAAGAAAAAAGGGTCTCACGTACTTACAAGTGAGAAGTGAGAAATTAAATGTGTTATGCATCAGGAAAGATAAATTTAAGACAGAATGGTATATATATATATATATATATATATTTTAAGTTAGGACATGAGGAGATTAGTTCTATCATCAATAGACAACGAAACTCTCAATTAGGTGTTAATCACTAAGAAATTGAATAATAAACTAGAGTTAGTAGACGTTAAATAACTAGAAGGGAGGAAATGATTTAGTGATAAGAAGAGGATAGTTATGAATCCAAGTTATTTGATAATTAAATGATAATAAATATATATAAAACTCCACTAAAAATTGTAAGTTTATAAAACAAGAAGTAATAATAAATAATCTAATTAGGAATGACCGTTATTGTCCTTATAAAGTAGTGTGTTTGCTGAAACTGTTATGAAGAAGTAAGTTGAGTCATAATACTTAAAGGTTACAACAAAAATCATTCATCATATTCATCAAGGAGAAAGTGAAACCAAGGCTACAGTTGGCACAGTTGTGGGACGCTTGTGTTAGGTTCAATGACGAGCCTTGGGGATGGCAAAGGGGGGGATGACCCAATGGCGCAAAGTAGCTCACTGTGACTGGATCACGTCGCCGACAAACCCTTGCCAAGCCTGACTTGAACTCCCGTTACTAAGATCGCAGTAGGCCCATTCCTGAATGACACTTGTGAAGTGTAGGGTTGACCATTGTCATAAGATTGTGAATGGGCTGGATGTGATAGTAGGGAGTGGAGTCCTCTGATTGCCTTGAGATTGAAAGTGAATTAAATGGAGATTGGTACATGGGATCCTCATGCATTGCATAATAAAAAGAAATTATCACAAAAGGAGAAATAATCCCCATAATTTACCTGCATCATGCATCATCTCATTTATGAATACTAGTGAATTCTGTTTTGTCTTATTTTCAAATAGAGCATTAATGCTTGGATTAGACTTACTTTTGATAAAAGTATTTCTTTTACATGTATTCACTTTGATTAATATTATGGACTCACCCTTTCTTTTCTCTTTTGTTTCTTTCTTCGTGGTGTGTGTTTGTTTGCTCGGTGTATTGTGTGTGTTGTGTGTAGAGGGGTTCCGAGATGATGAAGGTGTCGATACTCCCAACTGAGGACGACTTGTGGATCTACGATGACACCACCCAGCAGATGATTTACCAAGGGTTCGCCAGGATGACCCTTAGGTCAGTCATTGAGGTTGGCTGGGAGACCCGTTGTATCACAGATATGCCTGTTGAAATTATCTTTCCTCTACCTTTGTACGCTACCAGTATACCATTCCTTCTCCTTCCACCTGTAGTCATCCCTGCTCCCATGGATGCTGATATTCCCGTTCCTCTACCTATTCCAGACAGTACTCCAGATTCTCATATACCTCGACCCTCTTCCCCTCCTCCTGCTGAGCCTAAGTATATGAACATTCAAGTGATTGAGTCATCTGTTAGACCTTGCCCTCCTACTCCACCCCGTCGACTATCGCCCATTGATGAGGCCGGACCCTCATATTGTAGCCCCTCACCACCCATGTCCTCTCCACATTCCCGTGTACTCCCGTCTACCCCTACTTGGATGGAAGATGTAGACGAGGACCTACCCAGTCTGCCTTCTGACCCAGACACGACCCACTCCACTTTGCCTGACTCTGATCCCTCAGAGGAGTATACTCCTCTGGATTGACTTGGTGTTATGTATATCCATGTGTGTGTCCCCTTTCTTTTTGCATGATGGAAATTTTGGGAGAAATGATATGGGGATTGGTAGTTACTTTTGAATGTTTTGGGTAATGTATAGTTTTGTTCTCCTAGTGGTGTCTCCCAATGAACTATGTTGTGACTACATATGGTAAATCAGTAAATTTTAAATTTCGTCTGATGAACTAGTCTTAGCCTTTAAATTGTGTTTAGATTGATTACACGATAAATAAAAAGAATAATTCGGATAATGCACATTAAGATACGAGTAAATAAAAGAATATTTGGTTATGCACGTTAACTCTTATATTCATGAGATTGTTTGTGTGATATTACGATTAAGTATTATGCCCTTAGATGCACGTTTACTGTATTTGAAGTTTAGTGACATTAGGCTATTACATCTTATCTAGATTTTGAGTGACTTTTTGTGTAAATAATGGTGCAAGAGTGGCAATGAACTTTTTTTTTTTTTTTTTCCAAAACCCAGTTGTCACATCTTCTCTTGATACTACTTTTGATTTTAAAAAAAAGCATATCTTTATACCATTGATAGTTAAACATTATTAAGCATCTTTGATTTACTAATTATAGAGAATCATTCTTTAGAAATATTGGGATCTCCTATAAAGTGTTGTATTATGGTGAAAATAAGAGTGGATATTGCATCTTCTTCTTGTATTTCTTGTTTAACATGTACTAATATTGCATTTTTACTTTCCGATAACATATTCCATCATCCTCTTAATTGTCTTGTAAATCCTTGAATTATTGTTTTCACTATAGTCTTATCACTTACTCCTCTTATTTTATATGTTATGGCTGTCATAGCTATTTGTGTGATAAAATCTAAGATTACTTATTCGCTTAGTTCATCTAGATTCTACTCTATTAAATCGTTTCCAATATAAGAATTTTCTACAAAATTTTCTCTTTCTTCTAAAAGTATATATGGTAAGGATGACCTATTATAGTATGGTTTTACTTTTGAGTGGTTACATTGCGTATTCAACTTTTTTACTTATATTATATTTATAGAAATTTTTCTTAAACTCAATTATGATATTTTTGTTTTTAGTTGTTCTATGTCTAGTTCTAAACTACTCTTGTTCCTTAGAGCTTCTACTATTTTTGTAGGTAATGTACCTATTTTTGGAATAGGTTTTTCTAAACCTTCTTTGTTTTTTTTTTTACAAGATTCAGACATATTTTTAATTCTAGTTAACTATTTTGAACTAACTCCCAACATAATATTAGTAAAGTAATAAAGTTCATTTGTTGATGTAATTTGTTAATATCATTTTTCTCAATTTATTTTTCTTGTAGATTGACTTTCTTAAAAAGTGATACCTCTACTTCTACGTTTTTGTTTGTATTATTATCTTTCGTGCAGAAGGTATTCTGAAAATACTTCTTTCCCTGTGGTAGTTTTTCACATTTTTCAACTGTCCCTATTGGACATATTTCTTTTGAAAAAGGAAATTATTCTCCTAAATGTTATTCTAACCAATTAAATAAGTAAATATTAATCTCTATTTGGTATAGATAACATAAAACTTTTCTCTAAACTTTACTCATTGTATACTGAATAAGGTGAGAAAAATCACTCTTTTTTCTTTTTATTGTATTATACATATAAATCTTCTTTAATCCAAGTCTTATCTATAACAAAATGTTATTCTTTTGTTAGAGTATTGATTATTTGTGATATTGTTGGGTTAAAGTTTGAATCTTCTTCAAAATTTTTATAAATAGGAATAGAAATTTTGTAACACCCCGAATTTTGTAATATTGTTTAATTATTAATATATATGTGGATTGCCATATGTGGTGTGTTGATTTACATAATGATGGTGTGGATACATGTGTATAAATGCATGTAGAGAAATATGCGAGTATAAAGTATATATATATATATATATATATATATTGAGAATGTTTGGCTATGGTTAGTTTGGTTTGATTGGAATTTGGCTAAGTGTGTAGCGCAGGGGTGTTCTTGCTGTAGCGAGAAGGCCCTGGACGAGGGGTATGAAACTGTGTCGTTCTCGCTGTAGCGAGAAGGCACTTGAGAGAGAGGGACAAAACTGTTATGCTCTCGTTGTAGTGAGAATTCCCTCGCTATAGCAAGAGGGCGACAGTGGAGAGTGCATTTTTTAGTGTAGTCTCGCAGTAGCGAGATTCTTTCTTTGAGATTTTCATTGTCCCCTCGTTGCAACAAAACTATCTCGCTGTAACAAGAGTATCGCAACCAGAAGGGGATTTAAAAGGTTTAGGGTTTCGAGAATTTCATTTCTCATATCTCTCTTCGATTCTCTCAATCTCAAACCCTATTTCACTGATTAAATTGCCTCCAAAACCGTTTGAGAGCAAGATTGAAGGTTGGATTCACGTTTAAGGCATTTGGAGGTAAGTTTTTATGGTTAGGGTTTTGGTTTCTCGACCTCATTCTCTGTTTTCTTGGTTCTCTTTGAGTTCTCATAGAAATTCTCTATGTATTTAGGATGAAACCTGTGTGTGGGATAATTCTATTGTTGAATACCATGTGGATCTTCGAATTGAGGTAAGGGAGGACTCTATCCTATCTCATTATGTTTGAATACCATGTAATTTGCTATGCAATGTCATGTGGATGGTTTGGAATGTGTGTGTTTGGTAGAATTGATTGATTGTGATGACATTATGGTGGAAAGATTGAATAGAGTATAGTGTAATGAATGTTGAATAGTGTGTATGATGGAATAAATTGATGAATTTAGATTATGTTGAAATGTTGTGTGTAAAATAGCTATGCGTTAAATGTAATGCAAATAAAAGTGGGCATCTATGCCAAGTACTGTGAATGAATGTGGGCCTATGTGCTGTTAATGAATACTGTATGTGGCTGAAATGTGTGTGAAAGAGCATGTTAAATGAGGTTGTGAATATGTTATGAATGGTTCAGTGATACATTGGAGGTGTGGAAGATGAGAACGATGGAAATACATTGGGGAAGAGAGAGTGATGGTGACACCAACAGTAAGCGTGAGTATACCACAGGCCACACACTCTCCTCCTGACTAGACCTCTGACCAACACCTTTGGCAAGTAACTCGTGACCATCCACGTAGTATCCGGAGGCAGGGATAACTGACGATCATCCATGGTGTGAAATTGTGGTCACAATGTCATAGTGAGCATGGGTAAGTGCAGTGAGCACATGTCTCTGTGTGTGTGTGTGAATGTTATTGGTGCAGTGAGCGCACCAGTTGTTATTGAATTGGAATGTTTGAAAAGTGTTGCTTGTGGTTAACTATATTTGAGTGGAATATGTGGGAAAACAAGTGGGGTGTGCAAGGTGAATCTCTGTGTTTGTATGTGTTGGATAGTGTAGAGTACTCACCCTTATATTTATTTTTCAGATGATCAAGACAATTAGCACCGAACTTAGTGAAGATGGATGAAACTGCTATAGGACTAGGAATTTATTTTGAAAATTTGATGTATTAACTAAGTCCTGTAACAATTATTGATACAAGTTGTAATCAATCTCTATTTCGAAATATTTTATTGAACCATGCTTTGGGAACCATATGAATGAAAATTTTTATTATTTCTAATTTTTTTTGAAATTTACTTATTTAGAAAATTAAATTTAGGCATTACAAATTCCTAGTCTACTATTGTTGTATAATCCTCTTAAGCTTAAATTAATAGTAGAGTTATCTACTAAATTTCTAGATAATTCTTTTATTATTAAGAACTTGTTTTGATTTAAAGAATTAGATCTATGCATCTTAAGATGAATAATTGATCATTCTTGTATGATTTCTCTTATATTTGTATTATGTACTTTAGGTATTTCTACTTTGTTTTTCATAACCCATTCTTTTAGAATCTTTTTACTTAGTTCTTCTTAACTAAGTGGTTTAGGGGTTTATACTAGACTTCTTTTTATTTTTGCT
Organism: Abrus precatorius; assembly: GCF_003935025.1. Lineage (NCBI taxonomy): Eukaryota > Viridiplantae > Streptophyta > Magnoliopsida > Fabales > Fabaceae > Abrus > Abrus precatorius. The sequence goes on from NW_020874384.1 coordinate 10,246,402, forward strand.
TCTACCATTACTGTTTTAGTTTTCTTTATTTATCTTAAAGCTTTAAAATTATAATTTACTTCTGAGACTTTATAACATACTCTATAAATTATGTGAAAAGGATATGCAAACTCATTTGCAACATTTGTTGAAGAATTTTTATACAAATTCTTATAGTTTCTGCTATTTTATCATTATCCAGGTTCATTAAAAAAATTAGGATAACAGTTAAATAAGACAAGACCATTATGAAGATTACTTTCTAAGGATGCTATTATTGAGTCTTGTATTTTGTATAACTTCATATCTTATAGTAATATAAGAATAGGCACATCAACTCATCCTATAGATAGGTTTAACTACTATTCAAATTAATCCAAAATGGTATCTTTCTTATACATGTTTTTCTAATAAATCATTTCCTAAAATTTAGATTTTTTTATTATTATTTGTTGTTTCTATAGTGAGTATTGTAGTACATGTATTTGTTCATTTATTTTTGATTTGCAAAGAGATCTTAATTTATAAATTTTTAAAGATTTTACTTCTAATATAGATCAATTATGTAATAAATTTTCTATTTTCTCTATTGAGAGATTTTGTCTAGACAGAGAAATTGCTATTTCTTTATTTTGTGTTCTTGTTTCTATATTTTATTTATTACTTCCTAAAATTGACCTAACACTTCTAACTATAGACAATATTTTTTATATTGATTTTTTTATTAACACAACAAATTACGAGACCATCCTAACTGACAAACACTTGTTGCCAAAGATAAAGCCTTATTGTTGGGACCACTATCTGGACTGACTTCCTATGTTTTAACTCTCAGAACCAAAAAAACCTAAATTTCTCTCTCTCTAATCATAAATAATTACTATTAATGATTAATATAAATAATAAAATATATTTTTTAATATTTATTAATAATTAATACATTTCAATGGTTACTTGTTTTACAAATTCTTAAAAAGAATATAAAATATAAAATTTGAAAAGTTAGAAGCATAATGTATTGTCTATTTTGTTTTGTATATATTTGGTGATCATATATGTAATAAAATATATATTTAATTTTAATAATTTTAAAAAATTAATATATTTTCTGTTTATATGCTTTTAAAAATTATAAAATAGAAAGATTTAGCAAATGGAAATTCAAAACGTGATATGAATAAAGCTAATAAAGGGAAAATAAATGAAGTAATAACTTGAAATTTTAAAAATATAAAGATGTAAATAAAATGTCTTGTGGCAATTGCAGTGCAAGAATTTCAGTACTAAGTACATATATAGATTAAATTTCCTGTTTTATATTGTGTCATTTAAGAGAAAATTTGAATTTTTTAAAAGAAAAAAATTGAATTTAAGTTATATATATTGATACTGTAAAATATTTTACACTGTCATTTAATTGTGAATTAATATAAGTCATTCATTTATATAATAGTTAATATAAAATATATATTAATAATATATTTTTATTAATATAAAAAATTTTACACTTACGATGCATTAAATTAAATTAAATTAAATTATTTTAATTAAATCCTTTGAGTGTTTGATATATATATATATATATATTCTCACTATATTATCAATAAATGCATATTTTAATTGATTGACATTTAATTATTTATTTCTAATAACATTTTAATTTTATCAGTTCTCTGTTCTATAAATCTCTAAAAAAAATTGAATCTTTGAAGAAGTATTTATTCTTATCTTTTTAGTGACTGATTAATGCAATGATAAAGGGGGATTCTTTGATATCGTGAGAGAAATAAGATTACGAATGATGGAATGCTTATTTCGAATGATGGAATGATAAAATTAAGGACTCATTTTTTATATATTTTAATAAAAAATTTAATTTCTATACAAGTATAATGTTCCTCAATTATAAATTGCAATATTAGTAAGAATTTTTTTATTTTTATAATAATTAATATAAAAATTATACTACGATGAATTTTCATTAGTTGACATTATACAAATATTTACATTGATAATGTATTAAAGTTAAACTGTTTAATAAAATATAATATAACTATATACAATATTTTTTTCAAAAAATATTATTTAATAATTTTTTATATTAATAAAAATGTTAACTTTAATTTTAAGAATTAATTTTAACCAACTAAAAGTGATAAGATTTTATATGAAAAAAGTATTTATTACATAAAAATATGAAAGAATAATAAATACTTTCAATTTTAATACAATTTATAACTATTGAATTCTTAAAACTAATCTTAAAAAGTAAATTTAATATTAATATTATTTTTTATTTATAAACGGGATTGAATTCAACGAAAGAAACTAATTCCTTACAAAGTCACAAACTGCAGTTTAAATTCTCAGGAGAGAAATGACTGTATTTAATACTTGAGGCACATTCCTAATCAAAACCTTTTAAATTAAAAAAAATTAAATCAATCAACATAAGAAAAATTTAAAAATTAAAAGAGGAGATTAACAAGTGACATTTATTTATGAGCACAAGAGATAAGAATAGTTATAATAAACACATGAATATTACTTTTTAAGATTAGTTTTAAGAATAATTATAATAAACACATAAATATTATTAACCACATAAATTATATATGTAAAATTTAAAATTATTTGATACTATATTTTATGTATAAAAATTAACGTAATATATACTATTGAAATTTATGGAAATAAAAATTTCTTAATAACAATTTTATACATGTTTTATTTTATAATTTATAAATATTATTAAAATATGTAAATGTTTATAAAATTTAGCATATTAACGCATTTCTGTTATATATATATATATATATATATATATATATATATATATATATAATGATTAAGATTAAGATTAAAATATATGAATAACGTAATTTTAAAAAAAATTATTTTTTTAATGATCATGCGACTTCTTAAATATTTTAATTTTGACTATTTATATATCATTATAAAACTTAATTTATTTATTTAAGTGCGTGTATATGTATATATGTATTAGAAATATGTATTATCTAAAATATTTTTATTTACTAACTAAAATTTACCAAGAAGAATATCAATAAAAATTAATAAATAGGGATAAGACATACAAAATTTTATAATTTTTTAATAAATTTAACAAAAAGTGTATTACAAATATACCCCTTTGTATAAATATGTACATAAATAAAAGGATTTTATTTATAGAATAAATATACTTTTATTATTCAATTGTGAATTCAAAATTTATTTTAGGTAAATTAAGTGTATAAAATTGTATATAATTTAAAATTATTTATATTTCACAAATTGATTTTATTTTAATATAAAATATGCCTTTTAAAATGTTAGATAAATATTAACAATTAAAATTATATACAAATAAGTGTTGAATTTATCTTAAAAGTTAACATGGATATCATAAAATTAATATCATATAAATTAAGAATTAGATTTGTGAAATTTATATTTTTCTAGAAAAATTTTAAAAAATAAATAAATGCCTAAGAGGACTTTACTTATAAAGGAAATGGGTCCCTTCTCTGGGTAGCGAAAGGAACAAACGTGCGTTTACAGAGCAAAGCCCAGAGAAGTTGGTATGAAAAGATAACTGCAGAAGTTGCATGATCACAAGAGAAGTCACCTTGGATCAATTGCAATCACCTTGTTTTCATCGCCTTAGGAGGTACAATTGTTATACAAATTCACGTTTCCTCACTCTCAATTCCGTCCAGAAAATGTCCTCTTCCTCACATGAAATCATTCTCACCAGCTCCCCTCATGGCCCCATCACGGCCTATGAGCCCTCCAGCGGCGCCACCGTCGCCCGATTCTCCGGCAGCCGGTCGCCTTGCCGCGGCCTCGCCATGGCAGGCCAAGGCCTAATTGCTGCCTCTCATGTGTCCTCAGACACAGGTGCAGGCTCAATTAACATCTATAATTGGTATACTTCGACTGTGTTCCATAACTTCCCTGTCCCTGAACCTGTTGCTCCACTCATTGCTACCCCTGGAGGAGAATTTCTTTTTGCTGGTGGCATATCAGGGAGTGTTCATTCTCTTTCAATTTCTTCTGGGGATGTGATCAAATCATTTGTTGTACACCCAAGAGCAATTTCCAGTCTTCATCTTAGTGATGATGGGTCGCTAGTTATTTCAGGTAGTGATGATGGAACCGTTGCTTTGATCCCAACTTTTAAGCTTGTTGTTGAGGCCTCTTGTTCAGATGCAAAAGATTTGATTTTGCACAAATGGAAGGCACATTCTGATTCAGTGACTGCTTTCAACAACTCTGGACTAGGTACATTGGTTTCTTGTTCACTAGATTGCACATGTAAGTTTTGGAATCTGGCAAATAATGGGGTTCTCATGTGCACTGTGGCATTCCCTTGTGCCATTTTTGGGGTTGCATTGAATTCAACTGAGTCATGGTTCTATGCTGCTGGTGCAGATGGGTTGGTTTATAAGGGATTAATGAAGGTTGGGAGCAGAAAATTACTTGGTAGAGCCTATGAGTTGAAAAATTGGCCTAGGAGCCATAATGGGTCAATTGTGTCTTTGGTTTCTGTGAATGGAGGGAGGAATTTGGTGTCTGCTGCAGAAGATGGGAGTGCTTGGATGTGGGATGTTGAGAGGGGAGAAGTCACAATGGTTTTGGGGAATGGCATGGAAAACATCAGTGATATGATTGTAGCTAGAGGCAGTGGTGAGTTTGGAGTTAGAAAGGGAAATAATGCTACAATTGGTCAAGCTAATGGGTTCTTCACTTCTTATGAGCTGTGTGATGAAGAGATGATTAAGACTATGAAGCAAATCACAGAGCTTGGAGAGGTCATGGATGTGGTGGTACATGACAAGAAAAGAGCCATTGACATGTTGGAATCTGCAATTGAAATGTATGAGAGACTCTTGAAGCTTATCCTTAAAGAAGTTACCAAAGCCACTGAAGAGGCAGAGAAGGAAGAAGACAAAGAGGAAGAGGAAGAAGGAAAAGAGGATGAGACAGAGGAAGACAAGTAATATACGCTGCCATGGTTAATGCATTGATGAAACATCATTTGTATATAGTAGTCTAAACTATGGAACGAAAATGCAGTGTAAGGTATTTTTATGCAATATTAATGTGTATATATTCCGTATTTAATATTGATACAGAAAAATTAATGTACATATTTTATGTATTTATTAAAATATGCTTGTACGATAAAGGAAATGTAAATATTTCTTAAGTAATGCTTTATAGGCGCCTAATCATTTATTTTTTTTAATTTCCCCTTTTTAATACGTACATGAAATTTCACAAATTTTGGTACAAGAACTTGAAAATAATTTCTCTTATACACAACCACAACAAAATTATATAAAAAAAAAAATAGTTTCAAACTCCCAAAAGTTAGCCGATTCAAATTATGATAACAAAATTAATATGCAATAACTTTTATAAAATTATTTAAATTTAAATGTTCTAAAATTTCTTCAAACTGTTTTACACCATTATTTAAGTATATCATTTTAAATTTTAATTATATAATCTATATCGGGAAAAGTAGAATTGACTATACATAAACATTAAATGCTATATTTATTATGTACAATATATAATTAACTTATACATTACTATTAAATATTGCATTCATTTAATGTAATATATTTATTATATTCATTAAATGTAATATACTTTTTAAATTTATTAATTTCATATTTAATAATTATAAAACAATTATTACAAAAAAAAGTAGTTAATACTAAATTTAATACCTAAATGTATATACTGAAAAAGCTTATATATTTCTTTTATTATTTAGAATAAATTTACAATATAAAACATTTTAAATTATAAACTCAAGAAACATATAAATTGATATATATATATATATATATATATATATATATATATATGTTGTTACTTAAATTTTGAAATGGATTTGAGGGCCCAAAACTTAATCATTCTTGATGATTTTACTCCTTGACAATAACATAAATGAGAGTACATGCAAAAGACACTCTAATGCTTATGTTAGTAAAAAAAATTACACATGTCTGTGAATGAAAGAGAATGTGTGTTCCTATCTAAATAATTGGCCCTTCTATATAGAGTATGATTTTATTTTTTTATCGTTTGAGAAAGTTATGATTCTCATGAAAGGAAGTTATCACTTTGATATGAATAGGAAAGTGGGAGCATAATATTTTGTGATCTTATCTCTTAAATGGTGATTAACTTTCTTAGTTAAGATCCTTAAGAATATGCCCAGATTAGGATGTTGAGATTCCCATGGTAGGTGTGCCTGAGGTATGGTTTGCAATAACAGGTTACTTGAGTGTCCTCCTTGTTATGCTTGCGGACTTTCACTGCCTCACCAAGATGTGGTAGTGCCCATTCGCGTTGTACCTTGTAGACAAATTAGGGTATTAACTTTCTTGAATGTCATGTATATCTCAGCATCGTTTAAGCTTTTCTGGATCAATTTTACAAATATCCTAAAAGCTGACACGTCAATTGGACATTGTTCCAGAACTTTTAGTTTTCACATGCCATGATTACTTTTCAATTGGTAATGTCAATTTTTCTCTCAAACCTGTGAATGATTACTTGTTCTCTTTTCTTTTTCCAAGCGGCAATCCTAACTAAAATGAGTTTATTAGTGAAAATTAATGTTGTCAAGATCCTACCTATTATCGGGAGAGATGGGTAAAAGATTGTAAATCGTAAGATCCTTTTCACTACCACCAACCTCATACCTAGCAATCTTCGAAATTGGATACCATGGTAGAAGAGAAAAGAGCAGCAAGAACAGAAGATGAACAAAGGTCCCAAGTTGCATAAGAGAAGTGAGTAGAAACAACTAGGTCGCAGACAAGAAGAGTGTAGGAATAGCACTTGGGTTGCAAAATAGAGAACGATTCACAGTAGAACAACGGACAAACAGCAAGTAGCAGCGCCAAGAAAAATTGTGACCTAGGTTAAAGAAGTGTTGTCACACAAGAATAAGGGTTCAGGTGTGGAAAGCTCGAAAAATCATTGCCCAGGAAATGGGTTTTTGAAAAATGGATCGTAAAACCCAACCCGAAAACCTCCAGTCAAACTTGAAAAAATTATACAAGAAGATCGGATTGGATCGTTGATCTTGCAATCTGAAGAAGAAAGATCACGATCTGACACGATCCTAACAGGTTCCCGACCTTCTTTACGATCATGATTGTAGGGAGGGTGAGAGATCCCACGATCTTAGAATGATCGCGATCTTTGGTGAAAATCTTGGTGATAAAACTACCTATAAAGAAGATTTGCAATTTAATCACCCTCTTCCTGTGGGAAAAGATGAATGCTGGAATTTTGATTCTTCTCTTGTTATGAGACGGCAGCCAGAGAAAAATTTTCTTAGGTTTGAGACGTTGTCCTTAGCACTTCTTTGAGAGGTGACAATTTTGGAAAGAATGACAACAAGGATTCTAGTCGTTTCGTCATCCTAGAGCTGAAATACTTAAATGGCTTAGAGTCATCGTACAAAAGCTTGATCTTTTCTATATCTTCTCAAGAATTTCGCATGTGAAGGAATAACTTTTATCACCTTCAATAATTGTACCAGTGAGTTTTACCAACGCTTCTTCGTTTATGGCAATATTGGTTTTGTAGAAATGCTATCCTTTTTGTTAAGTATTTTGTGTTGGGTGAGACGTCCCTCCTATAAAATCAGCCTGTAGCTCAACATACAGTTTGGGCATTCCAATACTGTATTTCAGCATTCCAACACCCATAGTTCAAGTAGCCTGTAAATAATACGTGTTTCAATGTTGGCTTTCAATGTCGCAATGTTTGCCTTCACTTGCTAAATATAGAATAAAGGTTTCAAAATTGTTCCACCGCGCATTTCAACGTCCCAATGCTCAGAATGATTTTGAAGCTTATATTGGTTTAATTTTTAAATTTGGAGTAAAGTATTCTCTTTTTCTACATCGTCTAGACATAAGGATGAAATTGCATTATAGTTGTTAACATTTCTTATTGTACATGCTCCTCTTAGTTAAATTTCTTTGAAACATTATATTTTTCTAATTAGGAATTACAGTAGAAGGTTGAAATATTATATTTTACTACACCAGCGATTTAAATTATACAAAGATGACTAGAGAAATGGATTAGATTTGTTGTTTATGTTTTAGTTTTGCATGATAAATTGTATAAATCATTTATGTACTTAATGCTTCTTTTGAATAAAATAAGAGTGTAATTTACAACAGACATATTAGTCTTATACTCAAATTTAAAGTGAATTTCATTGTTGTTCTACGTGTCTAAACACAAGAGTTACAATTTTAATATGGTCAATACAATCAATATCATGCAATGCTTGTGTCAACACTAAAATAGACATATATTTTGCATGAAGTGACATCTAGAAGAATTTCTCTACATGATTTGTTTACATATTATTTTTGTTGTTTTGTAATTGTTTTGTATTGTGTTGCATCATAGACATAATTATGTATTCATTGCATTAGTTCTGCATATTAATCCTTTTACATCACTTCCTTTAGATGCAAATATCTTATAAATAATTTGTGCTAGGTTAATGTACAATTTTAATGTCTTTTGAAGCTTAATCATATATTTAAGACGTATATTGACTAATTGGTTCAATCTTCGTAAGAACAATAACTTTTTTATCCTTAATCAAATGTTTGGCGCATTTGCTATAGTTGTTTACATCTATTGTGCAGATGATTCAAAAACATGCCACCTAACCTACTTGAAAAAATTGTAATGCCGAGTTAAGCCTTCTTTTCTTTATAACTTTCAAGTCCTCAAATACTCCAACAAATGCATCCAAGTGCAAACACATTCAACCTCCAAGATCGTCAACAATTTAACCTTTTCTCACCTTTAAATCACATCCACAAACAAGCTTTAGTGGCTAGCTTTAATACCAAATGATGAAGTTTACTGTACCTCTTGAATTAGGACCTAGCAATGGAATTATATGATGCGAGATATGATTAAGAATTATTTTAGACAAAAAATTAGAATTTTTAGATTAAGAAACTATCAACACTAATTTTCAAAATTAAGGAAAATGAATTACCACTTTAAAGATAGAATAAGAGGATGGAAAGATTATATGAATAACACTACAAACAGTGATGTTTGATAATATAAGAAGATTGCTACAAGAATAGGAAAATTTTTATAAGATTAATAGTTGCAAGAAAAAATCCTAGCAGAAAAAGTACTTTCATTATATTTTGACTCCATAAATGTCAATCATAAATTAAATAATTTCTAAACTATTTTATACAATTCAATTTAGGAGATTGTCTAGTTTAACATAATAATACTTAAAATTAAACCTTTTAGCAAAAAAATCTAGTTAAGGAGTCATATTTAACTTTAAGCAATATATATATATAGTCATAAGTCTTCCTATGCCCTTATAATGAATTTTGGAATTCTTTGTAAGCTTAGACTTGGGCCTAAGCTTGAACTTCTTCTATAAGATACTTGTTATATATATAATATAAATTACATATAATTCTAATAATAAAGTTGACTTTAGACAAAAATTAAAAGATTGTCAATTAAAAGAAAAAATATAGAAAAGTAACATTTTTTAAATTTAAAAAGAGATAGATATTCTTTAGAAAGCCAAAATTAAATCAGGGATATTTAACAATATTAGTAAATAAACAAATTAAATGCATCATGTTTTAGCTCTCTTATGAAAAGAAACTAATTTATCTTACAAATTCACGTGCGCATGTATAATCAGATGTGTGAATAATATTTCTATTTCTATTCAAGATAAAATAAACAATACATACACACTTTATATCCAAAATAAATCATATATTTAATATATTGTAATTTTTTATTTACAAAATGATTTATAGTAACAATGTACAAAATTACGTTATTATTTACAAGTTATAAAACCAAAAGGATATAAATGTAACTATACTGTCTTGTATCTTATGTATGTGAATTATTTTATATTTAATTTTTAAAATTTAAATATTTTCTTATATTTTTCTATTTTAAAAGTCAAAGTACATATGTTTTAACTCACATAACAATTAATAATCTTGATTGATAAATTACTTGATTATTTTCAAATTATAAACTTATAATGTGAAGATTTTTTCTGTCCTATTTTGAAAAAAATAAAAAAAAATAAAAATTATTTTTCTTCAAATAGTTTTAATACTTTTAAAGAATATTTTTATATTTTTAAATACTTTTCAAAAAGGAATTAAATTCATTTTGTTTACATAATTTTTTTTTATAAAGATAGGTTTTATTTTCAATTGTATGTGATGTTTTTATAAAAGTTTTACTTTAAGAACTATGTACTCTAACTTTATTGCAAACCATGAGCGAGGATAAAAAGTTGTCGAGCCTGATTAATTTCAACACCCATTCATATTAAACGTGCACACCCTCAAAGGGTTCCTTCCTTATTGTAAGCTCCTTTCAAGACACTAATTTTCTCATTGCAACTGAAAATATATAGAAGCAAGGATAAAAACTTGTTAGACTCAACTGTTTTAATATTTTTTTTTCTTCTATTTCAAAATATGCTAATATTTTACAAAGCTTAGACTCAACTGTTTAAATAAATACTTTATTTTAATAATTAACCAAAAAATATCAAATTCTTGTAACTGAAATAAATACTTTATCTTTCCATAATTAATTAGGATGATATTTTTACAAACATTATAAGATGTTAATACCTTTCAAATTTATATCTTGATTAAGCTAACTATTTCATAAAGTTTTTCATTATTTTATAAAAATTTTAGTAACAACTACCTTTTTCTCTATTTCTCTTCCCTTCTACTTTCAATATTTCATCCCTCTGTCATCACTCCAATTGTGACACTTAAAAATAATACTTCAATGAAGACAAAGTGAAACAATCAATTTTCTTTATTAATCAATTGAGTGGTGTCCATATAATTACAAGGATGGTGATCTAAAAGTAAAGAAAGAAAACTTAAACACATCTAAAAGTTAATAAGCCTCATTCCCTACAATTCTGGGCTCGAGTACTAGTTTCATTCACATGACCTACCATCCTATGACGATCCATACTTAAAGCTCTTGAAAAATGGTGATTGCGAGTGGCAACAACTATTGTTGTAGCACTAACAACATCAAGTTATGATTGTGCCTGCAGTAGTTTAGCATCAAAAGATGTTACACGCTTATGTAAATGATTGTTCTCACCTTGCCGATAGTATAGGTTCGTGTTGAAATCATTAGTTGATCTGTTGGATTTTTGGCATGGGAGTCGGTTCTTGACGTATGAAAAATCCTCGAGTATATCTAATGTAGTCTTTGGGTTTGGGGTATGATCCCTAAAGAAATATTGTGAAGAGATTGCTTGAGAATTACTTTGGTAAATAATCCTTGGATCATTTGTATTTTTTATGTTTCTCTGATCATCTTCATAGTGAAAAATTGGCCCTACAACTCTCCCTGGTTTAGCTGTGGCAAGAAAAGAAAACATGTTTAACAGTGTTTTTGATGAGAAATATAACAACGTAGTATTGTATTAAACATTACGTTGCAACACCATAACATAAATTACAAGTTTATAATATCAATAGGCTATGCTAGTAAAAGGAAATTATGATCCTTAGAGATTCAAACATGCATAAACTTCTAAAAAATAATGCACAGCGAGGTAGGTAGTTTTCTTTATAACCCTATCTAGTAAGATAGTTTATGTGCTACATATTCTTACACTTGGATGGGATGGCCTTTTCTCCTAATATGTTACACTTTTCACTGATCAATGTAAATACTTTACATTGTGAGGTTTCAATGAAGTTTTGGAGTTGGCTTTTAGGTATATATTTCTTAACAGTAAGTCGTTTCATTCTTTTAGATCAAAATTAGAACAGGATGTATCGATCCATTTGATTATTGGAAAGATTTAGGATTTTCAAGACCAGTCAAAGTGAAATTTCGCCCTACCTCTCCGCCCTAACCTGCCCAACTGCCATTTTCTCCTAATCTATCATGCAACCATTGTTTGCTTGGCTTATGTCGCCTAGCCTCTTGATTCTTTAATATGTTTGGAAGAGAATTTTGAGAGAAAAAAAAGATGAGAGGATATGTTTTTTATTTTAAATTAAAAATTATATATTATTTATGATAATAAATATATATAATTAATATATTAAATTTATGTTAATATATTAAAAATTATTTATGATAATTTATATATTATATTTCAAATAAACGTGAATTTTAAAAATATTTACTTAAAATACAAACTTTATCTTCCCCTTTCTTTTAATCAAAAACTTCATTCCCAAACATAACAACTCTTTAAAGAAAGGGTAGGTGAATACAAAATTGTACAGGGACGAGGGCTGTTAGCAGTCTTCTATGTAATTTTCATTGTTCATTGTTCTAATCCCTCCTCTATGAAAGAACAGGAAAGCACATATTATAGTTTAAACTTATATATACCTGCTAGCATCTGTGGTGGAGGTTGTAAAACACTTAATTGAGTTCCAATATTTGATCTTTCTTCTCTCAAACTATTCTCATGCAAAACAAAGGTCGACTGGGTGCTAGGAGGAATCGTATTAGAATGAATAGTAGACCTACAAAAACAATACGTGATTATATTAACATATCCATTGGAAAAATATTTGGTAAAGAAGACAAACAAAATTGAACATGTGAACCAAAATTCATAGTTAGAAGTTAAATATATATATATATATATCATTTGGAAATCCTTCCATGGTGTTTCTTAATATTACCTTGGAAGAGAGACATGCTTCCTTTCTGGAGGAATCATTGGTCCACTTTTACCATGATTTTCCTCAAAATAAGAAGATTGCTTTCTGAATTGATCTATTTCACTGCAAGGAGCATATATCCGTAAATAATATGCATTTTATAGAAACATACATTATACTTGAGAAATTCTAGTATATTCAACCAAAGTATTTTTCGACCTGGGATATCGAAAGTTTGTGCCTCCAGTTCCATTTATATAATCTTTAAGCAATTGAGGATGATATTCCAATATTTCTCGATATACTAATTCTTTAACATCCTCCTTTTGCATTCGTCTCCTCTCGAATTCAAATTCTAATTTTGAAATTGGTTTACATGAAGGTTCTCTCTCAACTTTTGCCAAGCCCTTAAAGTAAGGATCAGCCAATGCCTGCCAACCAAACAAGCATTTAGGTTTCTTTTTCTTATATATTGAACAACAAACAACGTTGGAAAGATTGTCCTAAAATCAAATACTATATTATTACCAAGATGAGGCATTAATATGTAACGTAAAACATGATACCTCTTCTGCTGTTGGCCTATCATTTGGATTGAATGCTAGAAGCCTTTGCAAAAGACAAAGTGCCAATGGATCAGCATTTGGAAATTTATGTTCAAATGGCATAGGTTTTTTCTTTTGCATTTTCATCAAGTACTTCCTTGCATTATTATTTTGAACCTGCAAAATTTAAATGAAAGTCAGTGCGCAATAGTCCTTAAATAGATTTTCATGACAGTATTAACGTTATCAAGCACGTATAAATAAGATAAAGAGAAAACAAATGAAGAAAGTAAGAGTGGTTCATACTCCTGTAATAGTTTCAATTGATGGTGTCCCAAGAAGATTAGTAATCAAATCTAATTGATGCACAACAGTTTTGCCAGGAAACAATGGCTTTCCTAGCAGCAACTCAGCAAAAATGCATCCAATGCTCCATATATCAATTGCCGGTGTATACTACATACAAAATGCCAACAATACTAGAATATTAAATGACAATTACATTCCAATCATACCACTTCATGCATATAGACAAGTTGTCTAACACAATTACTTGTAGGACAGATAATTTAACTTCTCGAAGAAATTTATAGTTATCCCTAAATATGAATTATTATAATCTAAGTTGTTTGCTGTAAATCACATAAAAGTCATTTTATACAAAATTATATAAAAAAAATATAAGTAATCTAAATGAGATATGTTCTTTTTATATAACAAAAGCAACATCTATAAAGTCACTTAATACAATTAAACTACAAAATGCATGACTATGCTTAGTAAAATAAATATAAAAAATTTATTTGAAAATGTCTCCTTAGATATAAAAAAAATAAAATTGAACTATACATAATAATACATTTACATATTGTAAACTAAATATTAACATGACATAAGAACAAGTATGCTAAATAAGTTAAATTTTTATTGGTGCACCTAACAAATGAATCATGCTTATTAAGATTTTTTCTTATAATGTGTGTAGTCATATTCACTGCTATATGACTATTAGTATAGTGACGACAAAGAACTTTAATAGCTTCTTTGCACATGTACTTAGTGAGACGTAGTTGTCATTGTCATCGATGTCATAGACCAATTAATTCCTATTCCAAATGTGTGTATATACTTACTTTAAAATGTGATAATTGCATAGCCATTTGACAATTTTTGTATTTTAATATCATTAACATGCATATGATTTAAAAAAATTATAACTTTGTTACCTAAAACATTAACCAATAATTCTTCTCTCCCTACCTCTTTCATCTTAATTTGCCTACACACCATAAGAAAGAGGTTCCAAATGCCTCTATTGTCAACCTTGGAGAGTGGCAAAGAGAAAGGGATGATGAGGGTTTTAGTGTATGAGCTTTGCAGGTAAAGGGAAGAGAATAAAAAACCTTCTAAATAACATGAGGAGATAAGAGAATTTTGTTGAATTAGGTGAAAGAAAAACGAAATTGACTGTGTTGCTCGGTCAATATATACCACATGAATAAATGAACACTCTCATGGACCAATAATTTTACCAGAAAAATGTGTGATAAAAATTAATACACATATTGTTTAGCTTTTTTTTTTTCCCCTTACTTAAATAAATATCTCACCGATAGACTAGGGAACAAATTTGGCTCTCCCTCCACCGTGTATTTATATGGCCAAGTTTTAAATTTTTCAAAAATAATTTAATTTTACTTTAATTAACTTTCTAATGTGTATAATAGATAATAATCAACTTAATAATATTGTATTTAGCTTTATCATCTAATATTTTAAATTCTTGGATCGTCATGGTTTCTCTCTTAGCCGTGTCTCATTTATTTCTTGTAAATAAATGAAGTAAATACTTATATTTCTCTAAAATTAAAATTTACAATTATTATAAACTCAAAATTTATTGTTACATTTTATAGTCGTCAAGGAAAAACATATTATTTCACCTAAGCTATTAGCTTGCAAAATAGCTTATAATCAACATCAAGTTGATAGTGCTTTAAGAAACAATTTTTTTTTCCAAATAAAGCTAATCCAAATATCAACAATATTTAAAATTACAAATAATAACAAATTGCATTCCATTCTATTTCTACTGATGCTACAATTCCTCGTACTTTTCAAAGATATCACACGAACACCTTTCAAACACACACACATATATATGGATTCTTCTATAATTTTAATTTATTTAACAATAAACAAATTTTAAAATGCAGTTTATTTTAAACTCCATTAAAAGGGTGGAACCATGATTTGGCACAAAATCATTCCATTCCTATTTGTATATGCACTCAAAGTTGCTAACGGCATTTTATAATAAATAAATTAAATCCAGATGTTTGTGTTCTTTAGTGTCTTTCAAAATATCAAACTATAGAAAGAAATAATACTATCTACTCAAAGTTACTAATGGCATTTTATAACAAATAAATAAATCCAGATCTTTGTGTCCTTTTGTGTCTTTCAAAGTCGATCTCAAACTATAGAAAGAAATAATACTATCTAGTTTTATGGGAAGGGAAACATATAAAATATAATGTTAACAGCATAAAATCATTCATGTGTCTTTATCTAACAATTTAAGCTTTTGGAATAATTGATTCATGATAGGGTTTCAGAAGGTTTCAAAACCTCTATGAACAAATAATCTACTAAACACATATTCTAGCCAAACTATACCTTAGAAAAAAATGATCCACACAATTCTGGGGCTCTGTACCATCTTGTAGCCACATAGTCCTACAAGATGCACCAAAAGAAAGAGATGACAAACCTTGGTTGCAGCTAACTGAACGTAAAAAATAAAGATAATACTCATAACTTCTATATGCTCTATTTTCATTTCAAGTAATTAAATGAATCTACATACTGTCCAAAATAATGTTGTTGGGGTATCATTGAATGAAACTCTTGCCAATCCAAGATCACAAACTTTGAGTTTGCAATTTGCGTTTGCCAATATGTTTCTGGGCTTAAGATCTCTGTGATACACATTAGCTACAACCAAACATAAGCTTATTCAAATATAGTTTAGTGACATATTTTATTGAAATAATGAAGAGTAGAAAGAATGTAAATAGGATTAAAAGAATGAATGAGTTAAAAGCACACAATTATACACCTGTATGCATATACTTCAACGCTCGCAGCATCTGATAAAGAAAAAACTGATGATGTTCATGGGTCAAGTCATCATTAGCTTTGATCACTTGGTGGAGATCAGATTCCATGAGCTCAAAGACCACATAAATATCTTTAAACTCCCCTTTTGAAGGTGGTAACATGATCCTCTTAATCTCAACAATATCAGGGTGTCTTAATAGCCTTAGCAACTTGACTTCACGAAGGATTCTAATGGCATCAGAAATATGCTCAAAGGCATCATGAATCTTCTTTATTGCAACCTTTTTCCCCGTGTGTGTGTCAATTGCTTCAAATACAACTCCATAGCTACCCTTCCCTATAACCTCACGGATCTTGTATCTGTTTCCATCCCCATACTCAGTGAAAGACTCCAACTCTTTAATGTCCTGAAAGATATTAACTATAAAAATTCATATTATCTCAAATTCAACGATTCTAGAGAAAAATGTATCAAATATTCAAAACTCCTTGACCAATTCTAGAGATATCATGACTAACTTGAACGCTTATTTGAATTTTGAAGCCCAAAAACGAGCAAATAACTCTTCAAAACATATAAATTAAATGGAATTCTTGACATGTAATCACGTAATAGGACAACAAATAGTCAAATATAACATGTTTCTTATACTATTCCGACATCCATTTACAAAAAAAAGGATTTTATGAAAAGAATGGACGCAAGCTTTATTTTAACCATTATAGATTGCAAATTCTCCTCTTTTTTTGTGGCACCGCATATCCAATTTTTCATATCCTTCATCATAAAATAACCAATTCATGAACTAGAGAAAGAATAAACCCTCTTGAGTTGATTCTTTTGCATCATGTTTCTTTGTCTTTTTCGCTTTCGTTCTTTTTCCCTTCTTTGTTTTGTTGCAAACAGATCAAGGAATAGGGGAAAGACTTTTCAAATCACAGCTATATCCACATTCATGAGACAAAAAATCCTTTCAGATCAAATAGGAAACTTCAGGATGGAAATAAATTGCTATTCGAAGCTCCAAATTGACGAATAACGACAAGAATTTGAAGCTTCGAAATCTGTTTCCTCCAAACCCTAGAGCTATAGATTGCAGCACAAACCGTCCTCTACTTATAAGGATCTGAGCACAGAGAAGATAAGAGAGAAAAGCTAAGAACGAACGAGAGAGAAATATAATGAACAAAAAATCGAAAGAAGAAAATACAATTTTATTAATATTTATTTTAAAATAACATTATTTTTTGTGGCTTTGCCTTACTCGTCGTTTCCAGAAAAAATATATTAATACTATTTTGAATTTTGTTTAAATACGTGTGTTGACTGATTTTACAATCCGTTTAAAAAAATTAAATAGTATTAATGCATTTTTCGAAAACGTTGAGCAAGACAAAGTTAAAAAAATAATTATTGAATTATTTAAAAATACATTTATTTAATAAGATGGTTTTTTTTAGAGTAAAAGGAATAAAATTTGATCATTATATGTCTTTATTAATTGTTAAAATTAGGCTAAATTAGTAAGTTGATATCTTAACTCTATTTTGTTTTAATTCGGTGTATTAACTTTTTTCTCATTTTAGTCACTTAATATATAAAAATATTTTAAATTAACGGGGACATGGCAAGTTTGATATCCTAACACATTGCACATTAGATGTTAGAACATTTGTAACATCCTCGTTTATATACTCAAGTTAGGATAATAATAGTAGTTATATTCCTACAAACTAAAGAAAACATGATTTTTGAAACTATAAATACAAGTTTGATTTACTGAAAAGATAAAATAATAAATATTATTTTACTTAAATATCACTTTTCTCTACACTTTATATATAAATGTGTTAAATACATTATTTTTTTTAAAAAAAAGTTTATAAATCTTTTTTTTAATGAATGATATTTATCTAAAAAATAAATTTATAATAAAAAAATGAAAATGTTTATCCTCAATATTTAAGAAAATGAATATCTATCAAATAAGAAATAATTATTTACGTGTTTTAAAATTATTGTAAGTATTTATTTAATCAATAATTGCAAAAATATTAAAATAATTCTTTCAACTATAATATTATCTAAGTATAATTGACTTTATTATAGCAAATTAATTATACTCACCAAATTATTTATTTTTTATTCATGAATACAAAATATTCCTTTAAGAATTTAATTTAATAAATGATTAATTGTATCTTCTTACTATAATTAATTCAAATACATTTTATAACAATATGGATACTACTATTTGAAGTTGTTGAATTATATTTTTGTTATAGGAAGGTAATATACTCATAATAAGTTATTAGAAAAATAAGTTAATTTTCAATCAAGATATTTTTGATAAATATATACGTACATGTTTAGTAAGAATTGACTATATGATCAATGCTCTTAAATTATCCCCTTGGTTCACATTCTTAATAGGATCTTGTTCATCCTAATTTTGTTAAATTCAAATGTTTGATTTATTTTTCTAATAAACCATTTTCACTGAGAGTACCTTGGCATCGTCTGAATATTTTAAGTATTTATTATACTGAAAGTTAATATTTATGCTGCTAATTTATTTTATTAAGCAGATTTTTTATTCTTTATAAAAAAATTATACTTCCATTTTCAAGAGATTTTATTAATATTAGAAATTTGTTAAAATTATTGAATATTTGAAATATAATATTTTTTAAAAGAAAATATATTTCTTTTTAATTTCATAATGTATTTTTATAATTTTTACTTGAAAACAGACATAGACCAATTGGTTAATTCAAATAAATAACTTGTTTTGGTTTGTATAATTAAGGACCTAAATAAAGTTATTATAGATAACTTTCTCTATTTATTGTAGTTTGTTATTGAATAATATAAAAATATTATAGATAACTTAATTCAATTTTTTATATTGCCCCCTTGATTACGACTTATCCCAAGAGTAATGAATAATATACACAAATCCAATGCAAAATATATTTTTGTCACCAAGCACCCAATGCTTTCATTAGTGGAATCGACATGTTTAAGTCATACCTTCAAGTCTAGTGGGTGGCATGATGCCATGAGTAAATAATTTGATGTTTTGGTTTAACAAGGATCTTGGAAATTGTTTCCACGATCTCAAGCTACAAATCTAGTTGGAAGTAAATGGGTTTACAAAATTAAAAGAAAAGTCAATGGTGATATTGATAGATACAAGGCCAGACTTGTGGTAAAAGATTTCCATCAATGACTAGAACTGGACTATAGTAAAACTTTTAGTCTTGTTGTTAAAGTAACGACTGTGAGATTGGTCTTGTCTTTGATATTTTAGAATGATTAGCAAATTCGTCAACTTGATGTGAATAATGTCTTTTTGCATAGTGCACTACATGAAGAGGTTAACATGCAACAACTTCCAGGATTCATTCATCCAAAGAAGCCTCATCATGTGTACCATCTACGAAAATCAATCTATGGACTCAAGCAAGCACCAAGGACTTAGTTCCATACCTTATGTCAATTCTTATGTAATTATGGATTTATTAACTTAAAATATGATTCCTTTCTTTTTATTCTAAAAAATAACGATGCAATTTTATGCATTCTTGTGTGTGTAGAAACATAATAATTATAGGGAACTCCTCCAATAAAATTATTGACTGCATTGCAGTTCTTGTACATTCCTTTTCCATCAAAGACTTAGGGAACTTGCATTATTTTCTTGGTGTTGAAATGGTACCAACCCCTATTGGTTTATTTTTAAGCCAACATAAATACATTACAAATCTTCTAGAAAGAACAAAAATGCATGAAATCAAGTTTGTTCTTACTCTGATGTCAACAAGTAATTCTCTTAGCAATGATAATGGTTTATCTATTGTTGACAACACATTCTATCAGGTTACAATGACAGCCTTGAATACTTGTCAATGACTAGACCAAATATTGCTTTTTCAGTCAATAAATTGGCGCAATTCATGCAAAGACCTACTACCACTCACTTGAATGCTCTTAAATATCTTCTTTGGTATCTTAAATCTACTATTTTTCATGGCATAATGATTTAAATACCACAAGCTTCTACTCTCTTAGCATATAGCAATGCGGATTCGCCAAACAACAAAAATAACTTTACCTCCCCTTTTGCTCATCTTGTATATTTAAGGATCTAACTTAATTTCATAGAAGTCCTCCAAGAAACACGTCGTTGCTTGACCATCTACAGAGGTTGAATATAGATCTTTAGCTAACTCAACTACAAAGCTCTTCTAGATTCATTCTCTCCTTATTGAATTAGGTGTTACCACTTCTAAATCTCCATTACTTCTTTGTGATAATTTGAGTGTTATTTATCTTATTCATAACTCAATTTACCATAGTCACATGAAACACATCTCAATTGACAATCATTTTGTTTGAGACTTGGTAAAACATGGAAAACTCAAGGTTCATCATGTTTGTGTTACTGATCAACTAGCTGATTACTTAACCAAACCCTTATCAAAGGCACGTTACCAACATCTGAGAAACAAGATTAGTGTCATTAACAAAATCCTAATCTTGTGAAGGCGTGTTAGACCAATTGGTTAATTCAAATAAACAACTTGATTTGGTTCCTATAATTAAGGATTGAAATAAAGTTGTTACATATAGCTTTATCTAGTTATTGAAGTTGTTATAAACAAATTTATCTAATTGTTACAAATAGCTTTATCTAATTGTTATAGTTTGTTATATTTTTGAATTTCTTAGATCAATGCCTGTGCAATTCAATTATATATACTGAGGTAACACTTTGAGAAATTAAAGAAATATCAATTTGATTCAATTATCTATAGCAAGAGAATAACATCATTGATTTCATAATTTTTGGAATTAAAATAAATTAGTTATAAATTTTTCAATATGTTGGGTACTGAGAAGGGTAATATGTGAATAACAGAAAGAAACTCAGCTTCGTTTTGCTCTCTATAAGTGCCTAAATTATGCTTACACTTTTATATGAAAGTAGACACTTAAAGAAAGAAAACTCCAATGATTTATATTTTTTAGACTTGCATTTATTTAGTTATGAATTTTACAAGTTAATGCATGAAATCTAAAAAAATTTAAAAGTGTCATGTCCATGAAATTGTATTTTGTGAATATGTTTATACTCACCCTTTCTTTGTGTTGTGTTAATTAAATGTTCATGAATGCAAAATGAGTGGTAGAGATGCACCTATTAATCCTACATAAACCTTGACATTTAGTATGAGAATAGGAGAATAGAGCTCTAATAACTGGTAAATCTAAATTTTTGTTAGGTTTATAGTTAGTTTTATAGGAGATTTTTTCATAGGAAATTGTAATTAGGAAGATAAAAATCACATAAAAATATATTTATGCATAAATTTTAATTTTTCTTAATAAATCAAATTATTTGAATTTAATAGAGTTTCTATGCAAATTTTATTGTTGAATTAGTTTTGCAGGAAATTTTAAGAAAAACACATAAGTTAGAAACTTTAAGAGATTAAATAGGTTGAGCGTAATTACTTTGAGTGCAGAAAGTAAACATTCCAAAGGCATAGAAGTCAATTGAGACTAGGTGTAATCACTTTTAGTAGTGAAATTCTATAGACTTGGGGAGTGAAATATGATTAACGTAGCCACTTTCACCACCAAAAGTGAACTTTGCAGAGGTTTTATATATGGCAATTGGTGAGCATAACCACTTTGAAGGCCTAAAGTGATCACTTTAAGGCAATTATATTTGGCTACTCTACGCATAATCACTCTTGGTATCAAAAGTAATTCTTCCAAAGCTTTCGGTTGAGAAAAGAGTTGCGTGTGATTACTTTCACCACTGAAAGTGATTACTTCAAAGAGCAATTGTGGCTAAGACTTGAGCGTAAACACTTTCAGAACTAAAAGTGAAAGTTTCAAAGAATAAGGATGTCTACAAATAAACATTTTCAGTACCAAAAGTTAAAGTTCCAGAGAACAAGGATAAGAAAGAGTCTGCGCGTAAACACTTTCAGTACGAAAAGTAAAAGTTCTAAAGAACAAGGATGAGAAAATAGCCGCGCGTAGCTACTCTGGACATAAAAAGTGATCACATCAGAAGTACGAAAAAGTTATAAATAGCTTGAAACTCAGATTTTAACGGATTTTTTTTGCTCAATTTTTCTTTTTCACACTCTTAGAAAGATAGAGAAAGAGGTTTTGAGGCAAATTTCAAGGCTCAATTCTAGAGAAATCAGGATTAAAACTTGGATTCATAGAGTTTTTCTGCATCTTCTCTTCTACTCTTACTTTCTCTCATTTTTTTAGAATGATGTTTTGATTTTGTTTTGTTAGGGATTGATGAATCCTATTTGAAAATTGTAAATTAGTTGTGGATATGAGTTCTATTTTTTTTATTATGTTGAATATTCAATTCTTTCCTCAATGCAATTCTTGAATTAGCTATTCAATTGAATTAAACATAGAGATCTTACATGAATGGAAGTTAAGTGAACATCTCGTATCTGAATTGAATCTCTTGTGGTCTATTGATTTCTCATTCTTAATGCAATATTTGATTGATTTACATATCAAGAATTAGAGTAATTGATTAGATATTAGGATCATTGAGTCAATGAATTGAACTTTAATTAACTTAGTGAAATTGATAATCAATCAATTAAGGTACTTAAGAAGTTAGATAGCAATCAGTTTTGCAATTAACGAATAGATGAAACTAATCCTAACTTCATTTGTATAGTAACTTCCTTTGGAAACCTTCACTCTGATTTCTATTTCACTTCTACTTTATTGCACTTTTATGTTCTTGTCTCAAACATTCAAACCTTATCAAAAAAATTTATTAGCTCAAATAATTTTTAATCTTGCGAATTGGTAATTAATTGTATCAATCCTTGCGAATGATACTCAAAACTCACAATTCTGTATTTTATTACTTGCTACAACTACTTAGTACACTTGCTAAATATATTTTCAAAGTGAACAATAATGCTAACCAAATGATTATATTTACAAGTTTTATTATGTTAACTATATTTGTTATGAATAATCCTCATGTTGCATACAAGGCCTAACAAGAGTTGAGGTTCCTTTTCTCCTTTATTACATAGCAACCTATTTGGTACTTGATCACTGTTCTCTTAATGGATTAGATGATTGAGAACAAAGGGGCAAGTGGGGATGAAAAATTATATGTATACTATGTCTGCTTGGACTTATCTTCATACATTCTTTTTTTTTTTTTTCGGATTCTATTATATTTGAATAAATAAGAAACTTAGAAGGTTTGTAATATATGTTATCATGCATTATAGATATGACACCTATAAGATATTGATATGTATAATATAAGTATAGCATGTTAAATTAAATTTTTTTAAGTTAATAAATTTTACCCTTGGTGTTTGAGATGATAATTGAGATAAAACTATTAATGGTAATAGGGATGTCTCATTATAAACCATGTATTTCAAATCTACAATTTTCTCTAGAAATTTAACTATTAATATCAATTTTCAATGGAAACACTAACTTTCATAGTCTTCAAGAGAAATTTTAAATTAATGATACATAAATATTCTAGATTTTGAATACTATTTTCATAATAAAAAAAACAATATCATCATTTTTAAAATAAAATTCATTCTTCCAAAATACAATAACTTATCTTTATACAAACTTATTATCATATTAGGTAAATCAAATGTCACCCAATAATTAAAAAGATCATATGTATCTTCATATGATGATTCAATCTCTATAATCTTCACATAATTATCTTTTTTGCCATTTCTTCTTTAAATTTATCCTTCGTCGTAATCTTTATCATCAAATCCTTGCATGTAGCATAGGCTTGCTTTATCTCTTCCATTTGCACTATTTGGGATAAGTGTTAAAAAAGTTTTTGTTAGAATTCAATTCCTTACTTATTTAAAATGTTAGGATTTAGTTTCTCCTATTAATTTTCGTTTATTAAGTGATGAGTTGGATAACAAAGATTCAACTCCTCATTGTTACATCAATCATTTAATTTTTTTAATATTATTTAAAATATAACTTTGCAAAAAAGTTTATTTTTTTTGTTGTGTCTCTTATTTTACTTTCTTTTTCTCCTTTCTCACATGGTTCTTTCAGACTTTTTTGTCTACTTGCTTTAAAGGGAGGTTGGGCATAATTAATTAATAATTAACATTAACTTGAATTGCAGAAGTGAACATTGGAGGAGAAGAAGAGGAATGTGGCTAAAATAATATAAATATTTTTTAGAAACTTTTATATTGATATTAATTTTTATATAATAAAATATTAAAAATAATTAAAAAGAATGTCGCCAAAAATGTTTAGGATTTTTTGAATAAGTATTATATTTAAAATAATATAAATATTTTAATTTTTAAATATTAATTTGTATATAATAAAATATTAACAATAATTAAATAATGTAAGACAATGATAAGTTTGATCTTATTATCTAGTTCAATACTTAATAGGGAGGAGAAGTTGATATAGCATCTTTACTTTATTATTTAATTTATGTAATATTTTATAACAAATAAAAGAAAATAAAGTGAACTTCTTTATACTTATAGTGTGAAAATTTGACAAGAATTAAAGCTTACATTTATATTATTCAATTTATGTAAATGCAAAAATATTCAAAATGATATACGATAAACATTCACCATTACATTATAACTTACTAAATAAAAATTTACACTTGAATAGTAAAAAATATATACATATATTGAATTTTCATTCTGATACAAAAGTTTGATATTTACAAATCATAATCCCAAAAATATATTAAGACTTCATTTATATAATTACAAAATCAAAATGATTTAAGTTCTAATGAGCAATCTATCTTCATACTAATAACACGGAAGGTATGACTATAGTCATTATCCTCAAACCAACCATTTATTTCTTTCAGCTCTTTCGATGTCAGATTTTAATTCATCATAGAAATCTCTAGCATCTATAACAACCTTCGTACTAGTCATCTGCTCTCTAGTAAATGTAACTAGTCTTCCCATATGATCGTGGTCATGGAAGGTGTAAACATAGTTTACAATTGTTGGTGTTCGAACTGTCCTTCTCTATATAAGCTGAGGGTGTGGTGGATCTTACTACTAATAAGATATGAAAAAGGAACATTGTACCTTATTGTCATCTCTAAGGTAAAAACATCTTTAGATCCATTTTCATTATCTATTACAAATTTACAATGGTAAACCTATTGTCATTTCCTAAATACATAATTTAACTACTTTTTACTGTCCAGTCTGTCAGTCTATAGTCTATGTGAAGTGGTTATCTTTGTTTCCTGAAAATATTAGTAAGGATGTGTTCTATTCTCACCACTAAAACATAATCAACATACAATTTGAATTTCCACAATATCAAATACAATACAACATACATTAATAACACCATAAACTCATGTACATTAATAACTCATGTACGTCAATTATATGCACTGTGATCATAGTCAAACGTTGCCTTTTGCATTGCATGAGGTCTTACACATGTAAGTGAATAGTTGCTAGTTAGCTCATATATACAAATACAACGCATATAGTAATAGGTCCTTTAGCAAAAGTATAATCAAGAGTCTATTCAAGAAATGAGTGTGCTTTCACTTTCATTAGTTTATTTATAACCACTATGAATAACATTCACTACCCTCAATTCTCCCATATTTTAAAAATCGTCTTCTAACTCTATACTCTCAATGTATCTTTGTAATTATTCACATTCATTTTCCTTTCATCAACTTTCACTAATAATACACTTTCCTCTATTCATTTCTCATCACTTAGTTAAACAAATAGTGCCTAAGGTATGGCACTTTCGGACTTAGTCCAAATCATGTACTCTTAATAAAATATACTTTAGTCATACAAGGAACAATAAAAAAATATGCATCATAAAGTTCATTCACTTTCACAAACAACAAGAAATCTAGTTTAAACATATATTTATGAAATAAGAAGCACACTATCACACTTTCATAATCACAAAATACATACAATGTTTTAAGATGGAACAAAATTCTTCTTACCTTGATGAGATGATTTGTGAAGAGTTTTGTGGAAGATATCGTTCAAAGGACCAAGTTCTTCCTATTTATTATAAGGTAGAACACTTTTAAGAAAGAAGAAAATAAAGAATAGAAGTAAGGTTTGAAGATTGAGCTCCAAGGAACTTACTTAAAATCGAGTAGAATATATGTTCGAGCTCGAATTTAAAGATAGTTCAGAGTTCAAGAGAGTTTTCTCTAGAAAAAAGAAGAGAAAGTTTTGAAATAGGGAGATTCCTTAAATACACATTTTGCCCATAACTTCTCGCCTAGGCGAGGACTCTAGCTTGAGCAAGATACATTCTTGTCTGGACGAGAATACCAAATAGAA
The DNA here is from genome assembly GCF_003935025.1 of Abrus precatorius. Classification (NCBI taxonomy): domain Eukaryota; kingdom Viridiplantae; phylum Streptophyta; class Magnoliopsida; order Fabales; family Fabaceae; genus Abrus; species Abrus precatorius. The sequence continues at coordinate 10,273,199 of NW_020874384.1, forward strand.
ATTTTTACACAGGTTTCTGATAATCTCATCTGGGCAAGATGCTTTCTCGCTTGAGTGAGATCTCATCCAGAGAACTCCGCATTTTCCCTCTGCCTTATAGCCTAAACGAGAGGATAATTGAGACAATATTATCTATTCTTGTATGGACGAGAGTTATCTCACACTGAATGAAAATACTCTAGAGCAAGTGGTCTAGAAAATCTAGTTTCACTTAAGTGAGATCTCCTACAATTTTCAAAATTTTAAAATTTTCTTTCAAAAATGTCCTACAGTTGACGAGTAGGAAAATAATTTAAATAAATTAGGTATTGAATTTTAATAAAACTTTTTTAAAAAAACTTATCATAAATGATACTATTTTATTGGAAGTAAAAATATAATTAAACTTCACTGGTAAATTTCTTATAAATTGTGTATATATTATTAAATTAAAATTTATTTAAATAAATTTTAAAATATATTTAATAATTATTTTTAAACTTTTTAATTTTAAATAATAAATTTAATTTATATTTAATAATTTTTACTATTTCAATAAATAAAATGAAATTAAAGAGATATAAATTTTAAAATTATATTTTAAAAGTGCATTGTATATAAAATTTAAATTAAGATCAAAGTAAAAAAAAAAGAAATAAGCATTATTTAATATATACTTTAAGAGTGCATTGTATATTTTTAAAAAATTAATATTTATAATTCCTTTAATATTTTAAAAATTAAAAAATATTTATATTATTTTTAAAGGAACTGTTAATTCTACTACTTATTAATTTAAAATTAATAATAATAATTGTTTCATGATATATCTGAGAAAGTAAAAATTATCTATTCAAAAACATTCTTACTTAGAATAATTTTTGAAATATTAAAAATTAAAAGTATAAATAAAAATTAAAAATCTAATTGACAGGTTGCAAATGCAATTCCCCTCTTCCCGGACAGGTTTAATATATAATTGTAGTTATATATTCGACAACCCGACCCAAAATGTAGATTTTTGTCTGAGCAGACCCTTCCTTGGTGTCTCGTTTTTGTTTTGAGTTTTGTTTTTCCCCCTATTATCTCTGTTAAACTAATATTATTAGTGTGCAACAAGTGTATTGTTTCTCTCTTCATTGTGCAATGGATTTGATGTTTCCACTGAAACCCCAGAGGGTTATTCTGAAGGCACCCTCTTCATCTCTCTTCTTTCCTCTTCCTCTGAGGTTTCACTCTTTTCGCCCCCTCTCCGCTTTCAAGAATGCCAATATTCAATGCGAGCTTGAAAACAAACTCAATGGTTCTCTTTCGGGAGACTTTGACCCTCGCTTCCTCGACAGGGTATGCCACCGCTTCTTTTGCTTTTCTGGGTTTTGATTTCACAAAGGTGTCACTTTTCTTTTGAAGTGAATTTTTCATTTGTACGCTTGTTGACACTTTGTCTTCTGCTAAAGTTATGATTAATGCTGCTTTTGTTTTTATTTATTTCCTCAAAGAAAGAAGAAAAAAATTGTTCCTATGTATTAAAATATTAAGATAGTATTAGTTACTATTCTTTTATTGATATCATTTTGTCTATATAAAATATTTATATCGAGTCAAGAATCAAAAGAAGACTCGCTGATACAAAGTAAAATTAGTAAATTGAATAATTAGTTAATACAAAATGATTGGATTCCTTAGTCGTGGAATTTTATTTTGGGCAGATAAATAAGAACAAGGGTAATATCTCTTTGGGAAAATATAACTTTATATGTGGTAATGTTGCTTTAGTTAACTCTATATTGACATTGAACTAACAAAAATATAGGTTTTGATTTTGAAGGAAATTTCACAAAACTTTGAGAGCATGCTTGAATTTGTTTGGTTATTGATGGCTTTATATATACAGTTCTTAAAATTGCTGACTTGGCATGGCAATGTGGGTGTAGTAAGGAACTGTGGAAAACAATCAGTAAAAAGTGTTGTGACAAAGTTTTATTTGAATTTGGAGATGGAATTAACATTGACAGCTTAAGAAAGGCATGGTTTTATATACTGGTTTCGTGTGTTCCTTTTATTGTGAAGATAAGGGGAGAAGAGTATGCATCTGGAAATTCTCATATCCTTGCAGAAAATATTCCGACTTGTGAAATGTGTAGTGCATTTTATGATTCGTAATATAGTTCTTAAATCAGCCACATATACTAGGATCTCAAGTGGACAGACAAAAAAAGCCCTAATACACTTTTTAACCTTTTTTACAGCCCCATAATAAAAGAGTGAATTCTATAATGTCTAGAAGGATTTTCAGCTATAAATTCATGCTTATCAAGAATTGTTGGTAAAGAGATCTGGTACTCAAAGAATGATGTGGAACTATATGTGCACAATGTTTGTATGATATTTTATCAGTTCTATGTATGTATGTTATCATGTATTCTATCTATCTTCTGGATAGTTAGAATGATATTCAAAATTTCACCATATCATCTTTTCTTTCTTCCCCTGATTATTAATATTCATGGAATATAGTGTTTTATTTATTAGCCTATTAGGCTCATTTAACATGCCAACTATTTTGATGAATATATAATGTCTGCCACATGGTGCATAAATCAGTAGTTTACTAGTAAGGTTTCACATGAGTAATACATTATTGTTATGATATGTTGCTAACTAAAAGTGTTTTCAATCTGACAATGAAATTTTCATTCTAGCAAAAAGCATTGGAAGCAGCGATGAATGATATAAACAACTCTTTTGGAAAGGGTAGTGTTACAAGATTGGGCAGTGCTGGTGGAGCTTTGGTGTATGTATCTTCATATTCTCTGTCATCTGTCTGACTAATGTTCCTCACCCATGTGTATTAAACTTTTGAAAAACATCAATTTGTGCTCTGTCACTATTTTCTGTGATTTAGATCAGATGACATATACAGTTTTTCTTATCATCTTGAATGTTGCAGTGAAACTTTCCCAAGTGGGTGTTTGACATTGGACTGTGCTTTAGGTGGTGGTCTTCCTAAAGGAAGAATTGTAGAGGTATTTTCTGTGTACTTCATGTTGTCGTTCATTTCTTTTTGTGTCTGCAAGATATAAAATGCTGGAATGCATTTGACCATTTGTTATGAAGTCTATAAGCATTTTTCTCTTGTTGAACGTCTCACATCGACTATAGATATAATTAAATAAGAGATTATAAAGGCTAAAATAATTCTCACCTTACGAGCTTTTGGAGTTGAGTTAGCTTAAAACTCAAATTCAAAAGCTATAAATGATTATAATCTATTCTTCATTGCATAATGAATTAGCCAAAAGTTTTTCTTTATTAGGAGTTCTAACCTTGGATGGGAAATATTATCCCATCCCCAATATCCATCCCTTAGGTACCTTAGTTTGGAGGCTTAAACTTGAATTTTGGATCAAAACTGCTACTAGAATACAATTTCTCCCTCCCCGGTCTACTTGTCCCTGATTTTCATTTCTATTTCTCTCCATTTATATGTTTATCTTTGTTGAGAAAATAGAATGAGAAGCATAGAATGTATCCGTGTGTTGACTACACAATGGGGCATATATTTATAATAGGGATTATTGACATAGAATATATAGTTATGGAGTTATTGTAATTACAAAGATACTAATTTCACTATTTACAGCATTACTATAATAATTTCGACACTTCCCCTCAAGCATGGACATATAAATCATATGCATCAAGTTTGTTACGTATATAACTAATTTGATGACCTTTTAAAGACTTAGTATAGACATTTGTCAGTTAATCATGAGAATTCACAAAGTTAGTAGTGATATCTCTAGATGAAATATTCTCTCTAATGAAGTGACAGTCTATCTCAATATGTTTAGTCCTCTTATGGAAAATTGGATTTGATGCAATATGTAATGTTGTTTGATTATTACAAACAAGTGTCACTTATCTAACTTCCCCAAATCTCAATTCTTTGACTAATTGTTTAAGTCAAATAAGTTCACAAGTGGCTAAAACCATGGCTCGATATTTTGCTTTTGCACTAGACCTTCCAACTACACTTTGCTTCTTGCTTTTCCAGGAAACTAGATTTCAACCAATAAAGATGCAATAGCAAGATGTAGACCTCCTATCACTAGGTGATCCTACCCAATTTGCATTTGAATATCCCATAACTTAAGTATGTTCTTTGTCTTCATATAAGAGACCTTTTCTTGGAGCTCCTTTAATATATTTCAGAATGCAGATTATTGCATCCCAATGTTCATCACTAGAGTTAAGGAATTGACTCACCACACTGGCAACAAAAGAGATGTCTGGGTGAGTAACTGTTAGATAATTTAATTTTCCAACAAGTCTTCTATACCTTTCTGGATCTGAAAGTGACTCTCCCTAACTTGGCAAAAGTTTGGTATTAGGATCTATAGGAGTATCAATAGGTTTGACCCCATCACTCTTGTTTCCTCTAGGATATTCATTGCATACTTCCTTGGGGAAATCACAACACTACTCTTGGTTTGTGCCACCTCAATCCCCAAAAAGTATCGAAGTCTAGCTAGATCTTTTGTTTGAAAGTACTGACAAAGGCATTGCCTTACCTATTCAATGTCATGGTGATCACTTCCTGTAATGACAATGTCATCTACATATACAGTTAAGTAAATACAAAATGAGGTTGAATGACAATAAAAAGCAGAGTAATCTGCTTCACTTCGAGTCATGCCAAACTGCTGACCTAACATGCTAAATCTGCTAACCCATGTCCTTGGAGATTGTTTGAGACCATAAAATAATCTCTGAAAACAACTCCTGAAGTCTCCCCTTGAGCAACAAATCCAGAAGGTTGCTCCATAGACTTCTTCAAGATCATCATGAAGGAAAACATTTTTTATGTCAAGCTTTAAAAGAGGCCAGTGACAGATAGCAGGCATACATATGAGGAGTTAGACATATGTCATTTTGGTGACAAGAGAGAAAGTGTCACTGTAGTCCAAATCAAATATCTGTGTATAACCTTTGGCTACCAAACAAGCCTTAAGGCGATCAATTTTACCATCAAGACTAGTGTTGTTAAATGGCGGCCATGGCGGCGGCGCCATGGTGGAATTCGGTGGCGGTTTTTAACCCTGCCGTTACAGTGTTACCATTTTATGGCGTTTTTCAATGGCAGCGCCATGGTGGTCGTTACATCCATGGCGGTAACGGCGGCCATGGCGGAAAATGTAGAAAAATGGCATTTTGTGGGAAAAATTGAGTTGGGCCACTGATTGGACCTGCTCCAAAACGAAAATCTGTGAGCCCAAACCCTAAATCACATATTTTCTTCCTTTCTTCATGGCTGCTGTGCCGTTGTGGAGCGGCGGTCCGCCATGTGATGCTTGCTGTAAAGTATTTCTTCGTAGAGGTTAAGCCCTAATTGTAGTGTCATGGTGTGGGTGTGCACTTTTGAAGTGTAATGGAGAAAGAGAGCAAAATTCCAATCTTGCCCTTGCTTTATGTATTTTAGGGTTTTTTAAGGGCAAAATAGACTTTTTTCACTTAAAATTTTTACATTCTCTTCTCAAGCAGTAAATTTTCTGAAGGGTAAAATATTTAGGGTTCTCTGCACTTTTTTTCTTCCTTCTTCTCTAAAGCTAACTTCTCCATCTCCTTCATCATTTTCGCTGGAGAAGACATCCTTTCCGGCTGTTTTCTGGCAACTGTGAGTGGAAGGCCCTATTTTCCGACGTCCGTTTTCCATTTTACTTCTCTGAGCTTTGTCCCTCTCTCTTAGTTTTTCCCTCTTCTTTTTTTTTTTCAGTTCTTATTTTCCCCCTCCCATTCTGTTTTACTCCCCCATTTTTTTTCGTTTTTTCTTATTATTTTGTTTTCTTGATTCTATTTTTCTGTTTTCACTTCCAAGTTTCCTTCTCCATATTTATTTTAATTCTCTACTTTTCTGTTGTTATAACTTCAGCTTTTTTTCACTATTGTACAACCATTTTATTCTTTTTTTCTCAAAACCTTCCTTCTTTTATATGTACTTAGTTTTCTAGTTTTATATCACATTTTGCAATATATATATATATATATATGATCACCATTATTCTGCCATAACTTTATGGCAGTTTTTTTGCTTTCCGCCATGACCCACCTACAATCAACAAGAGACTTCCTTGGAAGAAGAGGAACAAGATCCCAAGTACCACTATTCTGAAGAGCACACATTTCATCAATCATTATTTGTTTCCAACCACAATGAGAGCGCATCACGTGTATACTAAGGAATAGAAATAGAGGACAGGGAAGACAAACAAGTATAATTGGAAGAGGACAAATGATGGTAAGTTAAAGAAACATAATGAGCAAAAGGATTATGACAAAGAGCAATGGAAAATTTATTCTCAGGAGACAAGCTTGGAGGAGAGAGGTTGAGTGGCATTAGAAGCAAGTTAGAGGTAGGATCAATAGACACTGGTGGTACAGAGAGGGGCTAGTGACAGTGATACACTTGTAAAAGATGCAAAGAAGGTGGTTCTATAGAAGCATGAGATGGTTGATGGAAGATAGTGGAAAGGAACAGAAGCTAGAGGAGAGGAAGAAGTAGACTCAGCCGCAAATAGGAGGACTGGTGTAAAGTAAGGAACAAACTGAAAGAAAGGGACATCAATTGAAATTAAATAACAACGAAGAGCGGGAGAGTAACACTTCTAACCTTTCTGAGACCTAGTGTAACCTCGAAAAACACATTTGTGAGAACGTGGTAAGAGTTTATCAAGGCCAGGACTAAAGGTCATGAACAACAGGCTGACCCAAAGACTCGAAGTGGTAACAAGTGACGGGTTTGGTAAGGGTATAAGATAGAGTGAGGGATTTGGTTTTGAAGAACCGTGGATGGCATTCTATTAATAAAATAACACGCAGTAAGAACATCATCTCAAAAGCGATTAGGATCCTGATTATGACACAATAGAGTACAAGCAATTTCAATAAAATGTCTATTTTTCCATTCAATAACCCCATTTTGTTGTGAAGTTTGAGGACAAGAGGTCTAATGAGGAATACCGTTTGAAGTCATAAAATTTTGAAATTGATTGGATAACTACTCATGAGCATTATCACTTTGTAAACTATAAATTGGAATACCAAATTGAGTTTTAATTTCAAAAAAGAAAGTTGTAAAAGTAGAAAATAACTCAGAAAGATCTTTCATTAAAAATAACCAAGTACATCTAGACTCTAGAGTAATCATCAATAAAGGTAACAAAATATTTTGATCCTAAAGTAGATACAATATGACTTGAATCCCACACATCAATGCGAACTAAAGAAAAGCGAGAAGTTGAACGACGATTGACACGACTAGTAAAAGAACTACAAGTATGTTTTCTTAATTGACACTACTCACATGACAAAGTAGATAAGTTAGAAAGACTTGGTACTAATTGTTTTAACTTGGTTAAATTGAGATTTCCTAACTGAGCATGAATGAGAAAAGGTGAATCAACTGCCAAATTAGCATGAGCAAAAGTATTTAACTGATAGAGGTCATGAGACTCACATCCGGTGCCAATCATCCTTCCCAAACTCTGGTTTTGTAGGAAAACAGGATTTTTAGTGAAAGAGATGATAGAGTGAGACGAACATGATCAATAGAGAGGGAGGGGAAAGGGTGGACAGTACCAATACCCTGAGATTGTGTTTGAGATCCATTAACCATTGTGACAGAGGATAAGTAATTAGATGTAGATATAGTGGAAAAAAATTATCTATTACCAGTGATGTGGTCAGTGGCCCCAAACTTAAGGACCCATGGGCCAAGGGAGGAAGAGTGAGAGACACCAACAATAGAGTTACCCGTGTGCACAACAGAAGCAATGGGACTAGAGGCTTGACGCTCCTCAAACCATTGAAGAAAGTCATTGTATGTGGGTGAAGGAGCAGATGCTTGTAGTACGGTCAAAGGTTCAGAGTCAAAAGGTGTGGATCATACAACATTTGCTACTCTTGGAGGGAGACCATGTAAGGCAAAACACTGGTCAATTGTGTGGCCTTCCTTGTGACGATGGTCACACTTAAAGAAAGAGCAAGATTTTCTTGGTTTGTGAGAATGAGCATGATCCTCTACCTTAGTGATCACTACCGTGTAAGAGTAAGGTAGAGGAGTCTAGCAAAGTAGAGGCAGGAGATATATTCATGGAAGTAGATGGAGGTTTAGCTAGTACCCGTAACAAGGTGGACCATGTAGAATTTATAGTGAGTCCAATAGGCGACCCCAAAATTTGATTGTGAATAACAAAATACTCTACAGGCAAACCATACAAAGCAAGTAGCATAAAAAGTTGTCGACGATTTTCACGATCCTTACTTATTGAGGTAGCAAGAGTCAAGACTTCATCAAGTCATGCAGAATGCTGGTCACTCTACCCAAATATTCAGTCATGAAGCCATCAAATCGTTGAGGAGCAAAAACATTCATGAGATTTTGACAAACCCCATAATGGCGCCGAGTGTCATTGGCATGCAAGTCTTTAGCCTGTGTCCAAACAGACTCACACATCTCATGAGGGTGAAAAATTTGCTTCAAAGAAGGGTGAATTGTGGATTTGATGACCCTACACAGCTGAGCAGCAATTTTACTCCATTTAGGTTGTTCAGCAGGATTCATGGAGTCCTCCTTAGTAGTGAGATGATCAACATAACCTTGACCCTTGAGCCAAAGTTTGATGTGGGAGGCCCATGTGGCATAATTACTTCCATCCAGCTTTTCCATGGAAAGAGGGGCAGCCACGTAGTTGTTGATTCGGAGGGGCAGAGGCAGCCATGGTGCAGTGTGAACAGTACCAGACAAGGCAAGAGATACAAAAAAAAAACAGGGACCCACAACTGGATCCAAAAATAAAGGGTAGTTTGGGGTACAGCAGGTTGAGGTGATGCCAATGAAACAAGCAGTGGCTGGAAACAGTGCTGGATGAGCTGCCATGTGCTGGCGGTGGTGCAGCAAGGAGAGAGAAAACATGGAAAAGAAGACATGTGTGAGGGTGTGTGAGACCTGCAGTTGGTGTGAAACTTAGGGGATAGGCTGAACGGAGCAGGGCGAACCAGATCCAAGGGTGGTGGTCGTTGAAATTTGCCGGAGAAGATGCCGGAATAGTATGCACAGAAATTGCCGAAAACTGAATGCGAAGGACAGTTTTCGTAAAAAAAATTTCACCACCAAGCAGTGGGCCCACTGGGGAATCGTGAATTAGGATTATCCTATGTTAGGCTTTGATACCCTGTTGAGAAAAGAGAATGAGAAACATAGGATGAATGTGTGTTGACTACACAGCAGAAAATATATTTATAATAGGGATTATTGACATAGAATATACAGTTACGGAGTTGCCGTAATTACAAAGATACTAATTTCTTTGTTTACAGTATTACTATAATTACATAATTCCAACAATCTTCACTGATTTTGCCTTTCTTTTTGTGGTTCCAACCTTTTTTTATGTCAGTTTGTATATTTGTGCTTCAGCTATATTGGAGTCTGTTAAAATAGTTTGTGGGACTTTTGATACTAACCTCAGGAGAAAATTGATATAAGCATTAAAATGCCCTAACTCTTCCAAGCTTTACTTTGCACTTTGTTGTAGAATTGTTGGTTCTTCTATGTTTTACCCCTCTTAACTTATTTGCTCTGTCATGGGCAAGTTGACACTATCTGCTATATCTATTTCCAGATATTTGGACCAGAAAGCAGTGGGAAGACTACCTTGGCTCTTCATGCTATTGCAGAAGTGCAGGTAATTCATCTATCTGGAGTTTTCCCAGTCATAAATTTCTGATCACAAAGATTGACTTAATCTAAACATGTTTTTTGGGATCAATGTGCACTTCTGTTGTGATCTGCAGAAATTAGGAGGCAATGCAATGCTTGTTGATGCGGAGCATGCATTTGATCCTGCATATTCTAAAGCATTAGGAGTGGATGTAGAAAATTTGATTGTGTGCCAACCTGATCATGGGGAGATGGCTCTTGAGAGTAATATATTTGCCTTTAATGTGGTTGGGTTGGAATGGATTAGATCATTTTATCAGTTTCCATATTGGATATTGCAATAGCAAGGTGCTGTTTGGTGTCTATGCATTGACTGAGCTTTCCATATTATAGTTGCAGACCGTATGTGTAGATCTGGTGCCATAGATCTCATTTGTGTGGACTCTGTCTCGGCTCTCACTCCACGAGCTGAAATTGAAGTAAACAATTACTTTGATTGATTTAGGTACTTTTGTTTTGTAATTTAAGTGATTGCATTTCTTTCTAACTAATTTTTTTCACATATTCATAGGGGGAAATTGGAATGCAGCAAATAGGATTGCAAGCTCGTCTTATGAGCCAAGCTTTGCGTAAGATGTCTGGAAACGCCTCTAAAGCTGGTTGTACACTTATATTTTTGAATCAAATAAGATATAAGGTACTTTTCAATTTGATTAGTCTAACTACTTTTTGGTAGACTGCATAACAAAAAGTGCTGTAAATTTCAACTGCTTACTTTTGAGTTTTAATCATATATGTGTTCTGTCAAATCTCTAGCTTTTGTTAAAGTTATTTATGTTTTTATTTACTTCTGTAGATTGGTGTCTATTATGGAAATCCAGAAGTGACTAGTGGTGGAATTGCATTGAAGTTCTTTGCGTCACTTCGGCTAGAAGTTCGTCCTATAGGGAAGATTAAGTCTGTAAGCACAATATCGCTGTCATATCATGCATAATGTTGTATATCATCTTAAACCTTGCTATTGTCCATTTGCCTGTCTACCTAAAAATATCAGCAGTTTTTACATGCAAAGAATTACTTGTTACTGATATAATCTTTTAACTATAGTGTCAAAATTGGTTGACATGAAGCACTACTACTCTGCATTTTCATTTTCTTTTAGGCAAAAGCAGATGAAGAAATTGGCCTTAAAGTACGCGTGAGAGTGCAAAAGAGCAAGGTAAATTGTAAACGACAATATTTATATATTTTGAAATTTTCCACTTCAAAAAAATTCTAATTTTTGTAATGCTGCTTAACATAATCACTTGAAACTTGACATTTATTAAACAATTTTGACTCTGTCCTGTCACTTATCTGTCTCTCTGTTTCTTGGTTGAATTTATTCTAGTTTTAATGTCATGCTCTATACTGAAAACTGGATAGCAGAGAGACAAATTTAACATATATGATGATATATTGATAATTTAAATTCCATTTCATCAAATCAATGTATGTGGCTAGAATTTCTACAATTATTTTGGTTTGAGAAAACTGGATAGCCACCTTTTTTTTTGGTTTCCTGTTTTCAAAGATTTCTATAGGAAGCAATAAAAACATCGAAAATGTTGTTTTCACTGTTTCATGAACAAGTTTTTAAATATAAGAAACAGTGAAAATAAAGTGACTTTTCTGTAATTATTTGTGAAAGTAAGAAATGAAAGCACAACGCAAACAAACCTTAACATTTAGGGAATTCACCCGATGTTTGGGCTCATGGACTCATTCAACTATAGTGAGAGTTTGTTACGTTATAGGCAAACTCAGAGCTAGCTCACAATATCAGAAGAACAATTTATGAGAGTTGTTCTTTAACATTTTACTTTAGCCTGTATGACCAAAAGGTTAAGAGTTTTCACATTTCATTCCAATTCTTCATTGTTAAAACACATTGGGTCACAACTCACAAGTTAAAATTAGTTTTCTGCCTTGCTCATGCTACAGGGCCCTTGAATGGGCACTGTGCTAGAGAAATAAAAATCAGCTATGTGCACAATTTAAACATTAGGGTTTGGTGTTAATACTGATAATGTTAGTTAATTTCAGAGAGGAAAAGATAAAACTGTATTCTATCTTCTATGTAATCTTGGATTGTTCTCTCTAATTTGAAATTTCGTAACAACTATTTTATGTTTGATTGGAACCATAGTAGTCAATCCAAGATAGCGGCACGGAGTGGTTGACCTATAGCGGGATAGCAGTAATTCTGAAGACAATCAAAACAAAAATGGAAAATAGATCAAAGAGTGGTCAATCATCAGAAAAATGCTCTAATGCAAATGGTCTAGCCAGAAAATGTTATACTATCATCAGAAGATGTCTACATCTTGTCGAAAATAGCTTGGGTTTCATTGGAGATGAAGAAGGCAACCGAAAAATGTCTTTGCTCATTTTAGAAATAAGTTGAGTTTCGCTGATGATGAAGAAGACGACCAAAACTTGGCCAAAAATAGTAACTTGCACCAAAGAGTGACGCCAGAGATGGAGGACGAAGCAAGAGAACGAGAGATGGAGGTAGGGTTTGATCTTGACTTGCGAAGATAGAGAAGCACAAAGCATTGCGATATAAAAGGGGGGCAAAATCCCAATATTTCCCCCCTTAAAAGGCATTCCAACTTTCATAAAGGGAGGGCTAACTTGCCCATTTGCCCTGTTTGACATAGTGGCCATGAGTGGCTGTGATTTTCCCTCTCATGGCCACAAATCGTGGCATGACAGCCACTACATTGAACCATGACGTGATGGCCCCAAAATCGCAGCAAGGATTCGCTTCTCTCCGCTCCTATGCGATCGTGCCCGCTATTGCTGTTATTGACTACTATGATTGGAACATGAGTGGTGACATCAAAAAATGTGTTGTCTTTCATTTGAGTATTGTTTTCTTTTCTTTGAAAAACATTCAAGAATGACTCTTATCCTTTCTAGGGCTACTTCGTTGACTTTGTCCTTTTTTTCTCTTCACTTGAGGCTTACTGTAAATCCATTCTTGACCTCCCTATTCTCAAGGTTGTTTGTAATTTAAGCACGAGCATTTTAATTGTACTGCATTCTTCAGGTGGACTAAACTGGTAATAAAATTCTTAAGGCTGTCTCCTGTGATGCATCTAACATTATTTGCTTTAGTTAGTGGGTGGAGAATTTTGCTGAACTGAAATTTCTCTTTGTTGGAATCGTTGAAATTATAGAGGATTTAAGAGGAGAGATACTAGATTTGTAATCATAATTAAATCAAATAAACAAACAAGTTTAAGCTTTTATGAAGGTGATTTAATTTATAGAGATTTATGAAAAGTGGAATCTATTCTTGGTTTGGTTTCAATTATAAAAAACACTATTTTAAAAGATAGTTATAATTTCAGCCTTTTTTGTCAAAAGCTGCTCAAAATACAAAATAATCAGAAATTTGATTGCTTTTCAAAAGCTTAAACGATTACACAAGATTTTTTTAAAGTGACTTTTGAAGAAAAGTTGATGTTAATTATTGTCTTATTGTTATATTTACCATATCCATATTTTAATAATTGTAATTAGCATGTGCTCTATTTGAGGGATTCAGTTACTGTATTTTATATTTCACTGATTCTCTTGTACCCTAGCTTGATTATAAATAATACCCTTGTGTTTACTCATTGACACTTATAGTTGTGGGATAAGGCTTGGTTGTTGTTGTCGTTATTGCGTGTACTCATTGACACACGACATCCACTCATACTCTACCTCTCTTTCTTATAATTGAAATGAATGAGCTCAAAATATGAAAATCATTCCTAAGAGATCAACTAAGATATTCTAATGATACCAACAAGATGTCATTAGGTGTTTTTTGGATGACCTAACACTCCCTCAAGCTAAAGCACACTAAAAGCTTGTTACAAATTATTAAACACACTAAATTGAAAAACTGTGTTTTGTGACAAGTGACAGTGTTTGAGTCTAGAGACAGGGCTAGACTCGAGTGTTTGGGATTGGAGATGGGGTAAGATTGCATTTGGGATAATAGGAGACAACTGATGAGGCCTGATTGTATCTGAGCCAAACTGCGTTTGAGATAACATATGTAAGTGATAGCGAATACAAGTTGAATCTTCACTAATGAAAAGAAAAGTCAATACATGATCATCCGTGGTTCACAGTCAGATTGATTGTCTGCAGGAAAGGGTACTATTTGATCATTCTCAATCTCACCCTTGATACCATGTTGAAAACACATCAATGGAGAGAATCAGACAATTATGTTTGAGGCAGGGTGTCATCAGATTTATCACATCAGGGTGAGTGGAGAAGATGATGGCTGCAAAAATGACTTAACAGTTCCACCGAAGAGAGAAACCAGTCGAACTCCAACAAATTGTGTGTGGAGGTGCATGAGTTTCAGCAACTACACAACATCAAAACTTTGTTGATCTGCGCATGTCAGAGTTGATGGCTGCAGTTGCAAGGTAAAGGTTCACAAACAAAGATAGATTTGGCACCCACTGTTGCAGGAGAAAGAGAAGTTACATTGTTCTAGAGCTTATAGTGGCTAGAACTTGTGCTAAGTCAAGGGGAAGAAAAGAATCATGGAGATAATAACATTGTTACCGTAGAGTTCCAATGTTTACCGAACTTGAGCAATAGCAAAGGGGTAGGGTATGAAGGATGGTACCACTCCGATATGTTGTTAAATGGATTAAGGTCGAGGAGGAGGAAAAATATATAAAAGACTGAATAATATGTTTCATTTATATTAGTGATACAAATATAAAGCATTAACCCCTATTTATACTCATTTAGACTGCTAATCCTAATCCTAATAAAATCAAATAAGGATGTGAATTAGGATTTATAATTAAATATGGCAATCACTCCTGTGAAATCATCATCTAATGTGGTTCTAATTACTCTAAAGATAATTTTTTATATTTTATTTGCACTGACTTGATGTTCTGGTGGTCCTTAATAACTTGTTTTAGGTATCAAGGCCATACAAACTAGCGGAATTTGAAATTATATTTGGAGAGGGAGTCAGTAAGCTGGTGAGTCTTACTGCATAAAAGTGTTTATACACATTAGTGTATATCATTATTTTGATTCTGCCTTTTGAATGCAGGGATGCATTCTAGATTGTGCAGAAATGATGGATATTGTCTCAAAGAAGGGCTCTTGGTATAGCTATGGAGATCATCGGTACTGTCTCAACTTCTTTCTGAAGCTTAGTACTTATTTGTCATCTCTTTCATTATTCTGTGTATATAGGGACATATTAAGTGAGAAACTTGACTATTGTGAGAGATGAGAACACATAATAATAACTGTTGGATTAAACACAATGGGTCAGACTAGTTTAATTAAAACAGAATCAGGTGACATTTTTTCTCTGCCCCACCTGAATTCCCCGAGACTGGGTGCTGCACCAGGTTTCAGTTGTGGTTATGGTTCACAACTCTCCAATTCATATTGCTTCATTATCCTTTGACATTACAGGTGTTTTACATACTGTCGTTGCCCTCTTCTACTCTGTCACACTCTTGGATAAAATGGTAGTGACTAAAAGGAAATGAAAATTTCTCATGATTAGCAGCCATGAGATGGATAGAAGGAATCGAAAAATGGAGTCTTGAATTACTTTGATAAATTTCCACCTAAGAAGCTCAAGATTGTAGTAATTTCATGCTTACCACTGTACTAGTTCACAAATAGTTTTAGGCTTCTATAACCGTTATTGTTTGACCAGAAAGCATCCAGCAGTGGTAGTAAAACTGGGAAAATGGTGAAGCCACCAAACATGGTCATAATCATTTTCATAGCCACCTAGCAAGCATTGTTATCAGTATCACATGAATCATATCGCAATTCGATATGATATGGAGCAGCAGCAATATGAGTCCATGAATTGTCCATATTGCATCTGAAGCGTACAAATTGCACCATGAATAGTAGTTCTGTGACTGAATCATGCGATTCTATCCAAGCACATAATATTGGAGAAAAGAAGCCCCATTTTGTTTTCTTTTCTATGCCTCCTCCAATAGCAGATATGTTGTCACCTTACCTCTGCTTCAGCACACTATTTTTTGCTTCTACTCTGTCCCCCACTATTGGTGCAGTTCAATGGTCCCTTGCTTCTGTTGACTCCAAAATGCTAACATATATATGTTTTGTTATGTTTCATGTTAAAATGCTCCTAAATTTGTGGTTTTTAGTTTTTGAGCATGAATATGTACTTTTATATGTCTTGTTAGCTATATATGCTATTTTTAATTATCGATCATGAGTCTTTCGATTCATGATATGGTTCGAATCACAATTCGGAAAATAGGCCTTCTGATTCACAATCTGAATCTGAGTTTGATAACCTTGCTAGCAACTGTTTATTGCACTTGTTTGTGTGGAGAAGAGGAATGGTATTCTAGGTTGAGAGGGAGAATTCTAACATGATTTTGTTTAAATTAAAACTAATCTTTCTTGTGGTTAAATTACTCTGTAGGTCCCTGAACTCTGAGAAGTTATGAATACATCCATATACTTTAAAAGTTTGTATAGGGCCTTGAAGTTAGAGAATTTGTTTTTGACCAAGCTCATTGGCGTCATTTGATCCATGTAGCAGACTTTACCTAATGCGATAAAGCTTGATGGTGGTTGTTGTAATTAGGTCCTTGAACCTTCAAATCAATTTTAATTGGATCTTTGGCCACATTTTCATTAGGGTTCTGTTAAATGTAGGGAACTAACTACAAATGGTTTTTGTAATTACAAATGGGAAATTGGAAAGAAAGTTAATTATTTTGTGAAACAAGAATAAATTTGGTTTGTCAACTGGGGCATTAAACAGCATTAAGTTTCTATTTAATGCACTTGGATATTTTCTGTAAATAGGTTTCTTATACAGTTATTCTGTTTTCTGTTCTATTTGGCCCATTTTAGGTAGTTAATTACTGCCATATATTCTTTCATTATCTTAGGATGCATATTTCCGTTTTTAGTTGAAACATTTATTGTATTTCCTTCTATTAAAGAGGAATCCCTGTATAGTTTTGAATTGAATCAATAGAATTCAACTTTGTTTTTCGTCATTGTCTTCTTTTTTGTCCGTTTACTGTCTTTCCCATTCTCTATCCAAATGGTTGGTGGGTTGTCTTGATACGTGAGTTTGCATGGCTTAACATTGACCATTAAATTTGTGTCGTATAACAGGTTGGGACAGGGAAGGGACAAAGCACTGCAGTACTTGAAGGAGAACACACATCTTGTAGAAGAAATTGAAAAGGTTGGATGATCTGAATCTGCTATATGCTCTTGATAATTTGGAAAATTTTAATTTAATCAAAAAGCAGTTGAAAATAATATGCCAAAATGGCATAGTACAACAAAAAAGGAAATAGGAGAGATTCCTATGACGATATCAGCATAATAAAATGTTGATTCCTTAATTTACAAAATATTTACAAATAATTTAGCTAAGTATTTACACTAATAAACTCAAATCAATAATGTTTATTGGCAAATTATAATAGATATTTACTAATTTTAACACCCTTTCAAGCTGGCTTAAAGATATCTGCTATGGATAGTGTTGACTGTTGATATTAATGTAAATAAATAGGTTAATACTGTAAAAGGGTAACTATGTAATTAGTGTGATTCTAGATAACTGTAACATGTATTTATTACAATGTTATCAATGGTAAATGGCGAGTCATGGCAGAAAGACAAAAAGCTGCCATAAAGTTATGGCAGATCAAAAAAATATATAAAAAGTATTATAGGTTGTTAAGATGAGAGAAAACAAAAAGGCATGAGCAGAATTCTGTGTGTTTCAACTACACCACAGGATGTATATTTATATTAATAACGGTGATAGTAATCATAGTTACAAAATTAAAGACAAATATACGGTTACCTAATTACTATAAATTACATAGATACTGTTACCTAATTAACACTCTCTCAAGCTGGAGCATATGAATCATATACACTAAGCTTATCACATATGTAATTAATACGAGGATCCATTACAGACTTCGTGAATACATCTGTCAGTTGATCATTTGAATTGACAAAACTGGTGACAATAACTCTGGATAAAATCTTTTCACAAAGGAAGTGACAATCAATCTCAATATGCTTCGTTTGTTCGTAAGAGACTGGATTCGAGGCAATGTGTAAGGCTGTGTGGTTATCACAAATGAGTGTCACTTGAATATCTTCTCCAAATCTCAATTCTTTAAGTAGTTGTTTCAGCCATATAAGTTCACATGTGACTGGAGCCATGCCTCGATATTTTGCCTCTGCACTAGAGAGAAACCACATTTTGCTTCTTGCTTTTCCAAGAAATTAGATTACCTCCAATCAAAACACAATAGCTAGAAATGGACCTCCTATCATGAGAGCTTGCATAACTTGCATAAGAATATTCAACAATCTTATCATGACCCTTATCCTCGTATAGGAGACCTTTTCCTAGGACACCTTTGATATACTTTAAGATGCGAATCAATGCATCCCAATATCTTTTACTGGAAGTGTTGAGGAACTAACTTACCACACTAACAGCAAAAGAGATGTCGGGTCGAATAACCGTGAGGTAATTTAGTTTATCAATTAATCTTCTATACTTTTTTGGGTCAACAAGAGGCTCTTCCTAACTTGATTAAAGTTTAGAATTAGGATCCTACCACAGATTTGGCCCCCATCAAACCTGTTTCTTCTAATATATCCAATGTATACTTCCTTTAGAAAAATACAATACCATGCTTAGATTATGTCACCTCTATTCCCAAGAAATATCAAAAATTTTCACTGTCTTTGGTCTGAAAATGGTGACATAAGTGGTTTTTCAACTATGTTATGCCATGATGGTCACTGCCAATGATAACAATATTATCCACATACACAACCAAGTAAATGCATCTTGTGGCTGAGTGGTGATAAAGGACTTAGTGATCAACTTCACTTTGAATCATCCCAAACTGTTGAACAACAATGCTGAATTTATCAAACCAAGCTCTTGGAGATTGTTTAAGACCATACAAGGATTTTCAAAGACGACAAACTAATTTTGAAGACTCCCCCTGAGCAACAAAACCAGGAGATTGCTCCATATAAACTTTCTCAACAAAGTCGTTATGAAGGAATGCATTCTTGATGTCAAGTTGATGAAGGTTCCAGTGGAAGATGGTGGCCATGGACAAGATCAAACGCACATAAGTCATTTTAGCGACTGGATAGAATGTGTCACCATAATCCAAGCCAAAGATCTAAGTATATCTTTTTGCCACAAGACGAGCTTTAAGGCAATCCACTTGACCATCAGGACCCACTTTGACAGTGTATATCCACTTGCAATGAACAACAAATCTACCTAAAGGAAGAGGAACAAGGTCCCAAGTTCCATTGCTGTGAAGTGCACACATTTCATCAAGCATTGCTTGATGCCATGGCGGTAATGGCAGCAAGGGCAAAAAATGTCAAATTTTGAGGGAAAAAAATGAAATGGGCCTCTAATCCAACCCGATTGAAAGTGATGCGAGATACTTGTTGTAGTGAAGTGTTTCTTCCATTGTAGAGGTTGAGCCCTAATTGTAGACAAGTTCTGGGTGTGAGTGTGGATTTTTGAATGGTGATGGAGAAAGGGAGAAAAAGTCTGATTTTGCCCCTGATAGTGTCGTTTAGGGCTTTTTTTTAGGGCTAAATGAACTTTTTGTCCCACTTAAAAATTTTTCCTTCTCTTCTTGAGTAAGTGGTACATACACATGTTCTCTCTCTTGCTCTGTTTTTCTTCTTCTCTAATGCCAACTTCTTCTTCACCATTTCCTCCAGAGAAGACATTTTTTCCACTGTTTTTCGGCAACTTCGAGTGGAGGGCCCTGTTTTTCAGCATCTATTTTCCATTTTGCTTCTCTGTGCTCTGTTTTTCTGCCTCATACAGTGTTCTATTTGTCACGCTCTTTGCGTCTATTTTGCTTCTTCTGGTGCTGTGTTTTTCTTCTTCAAACAATGCTCGGTTTCTCACTCAGTCTGCATCTTCAGTTTCCCTCTTTTTTTTAGTTTTTCCCTCCCCTATTCTTTTTTTTTTTAATTCTGTTTTTCCCTCTCCCATTCTGTTTTACTCCGCTAATTTTTTCGGTTTTCCTTATTATTCTATTTTCTTGATTCTACTTTTCTGTTTTAACTTCCAAGTTTCCTTCTCCATTATTATATTTTTACTCTTTGTTTTTCTGTTATTACTTCAGCTCCTTTTCTCTATTTTACTTCTATTTAATTCTTTTTTTGTTATTGTTCATCCTCTTCCTTCTCTTTCTATTCATGATGTCCTTTATGTCTCTGGGACTCCCTTTAATTTATTGTCCATTAGTCAACTTACCTAGTCTCTTGATTGTGTCATTTCTTTTACCAAAAATTTTGTTTCCTTGTAGGATCGGAGTACAGGGAGGACGATTGGCTCCAGATGTAAGTCCCATGGCCTCTATCAGCTCAACATGTCTTCTTTTGTTGGTTCAGCAACAACATTTCCACTTCTGATTTATGCTCGGTTAGGACATCCAGGTCTTGATAAGTTGAAACAGTTATATCCTAGTCTTTCTAAGTTAGATCTTTGTCTTGTGAATCATGTCAATTAGGAAAGCATATTCGTAATTCTTTTTTTAGTCACATTATGAGTTGGGCTTCATCCCCATTTGTTTTAGTTCATTCAAATGTTTGGGGTCCAAGTTGTATTTCCTCTATATTAGGGTATAGATATTTTGTTAATTTTGTTATTTTTAGAAACGATTTTTCTCACTATAATTAGTTATATTTAATGAAAGAACGTTCAGAGTTATTTTTAATTTTTCAATTCTTTATTCATGAAATCAAAAATCAATTTGGTATCCCTATTGCTTTACCATGTGATAATGCGCATGATTATCTGTCTACTCCATTTCAGACCTTTATGATGTCTCATGGTGTGTTGCATCAAACATCTTGGCCTCATACCCTCCTCCAATAGAATGGGGTTGTAGGACGCAAAAATAGTCATCTTGTTGAGACTACCCAAACTCTTCTCCTTAGGTACCCACGATCTCAAAAAAGGCATAAGTGTTGTTCTCCTACTCTTTGCAAGTATTTCATCTTGGCTGATATTACTTTTTTTTCATTCCATTCCATTCTTTGGACCTAGAGCATCTACATTTGAGTCTTCTCCTGCTACGACTCCACTCGTTTTAGTCCTTTTTTGTCCTCCAGAGGAGTCTCCATCCCCTCCAGACCCATCTCCTCCACCTTTGCAGGTCTATCAGCATCATATCCATTCTGTATTGCCACCACCTAGCGCTAGCAACACCATGGACTCACCTTCAAAGCCAACTCTTTCGCCTTATCCTCTGGTCCTGCCTCCTAAACTGACATTCCCATTACTCTTCGAAAAGGTGTACGTTTTACTTGTAATCCTTCTTCTCATTATATTACTTTGAATTATCATCTTCTTTCTCCTTATTATTCTTGTCTTTTTTCTTTGTCCTTTGTTTCTATTTCTAAGAGTGCAGATGATGCATTTGCTCATCCAAGATGGCAACAAGATATGTTAGATGAGATGTGTGCATTACAGAACACTGAAATTTGGGACCTCGTTCCTTTACCACTAAGGAAGTTAGTTATTGATTGTCGATGGGTGTATACAGTAAAGGTTGGTCCATTCGGCAAGGTTGACCGACTTAAGGCTCGTCTCGTTGCCAAAGGCTATACTCAAATCTTCGGGTTGGATTATGGTGACACTTTTTCTCCCATGGCCAAAATGCTTTTTGTGTGACTATTCCTATCTATTGTTGCCATCCGTTATTGACCTCTCTATCAGTTGGATATCAAGAATGCTTTTTTACATAGTGATATGTTCAAGGAGGTCTACACGAAGCAACCTCTTTGCTTTGTTGCTCATTGGGAGTCTTCTAGTCCTGGATGTTGACTGCGAAAATCTTTATGGCTTCAAGCAGTCACTCAAAGCATGGTTCAGCAGGTTTAGTACTATGATTTAACAATTTGGCATGATTCGGAGTAAGGCTAACCATTATGTTTTCTATTGTCACTCACCTACTGGTTGCATTTACCTGGTTATGTTGATAAAATTGTCATCACGGGTAGTGATCATCTTGGCATCGCATAGGTGAAGCAGCATCTCTTTAAACATTTTTAGACAAAGAATCTTGGCAAACAAATATTTCTTGGGAATAGAAGTAGCATGGTCCAAAAATGGAATTATCATATCCCAAAGGAAGTATATAATGGATATTCTAGAAGAAATAGGAATGTTAGTCGATACTTATGGATCCCAATGTCAAGCTCCTGCCAAATCAGGAGGAGCCTCTTTTAGATCGTAAAAGGTACAGGCGATTAGTAGGGAAGTTGAACTGTTACCTATCCACATATCTCATTCATAGTCAGTGTAGTAAGTCAATTCTTCAACTCTCTATGTAAGGAACATTGGGATGCAGTGACTCGCATTATTCGATGCATCAAAGGAGCTCTAAGAAAGGATCTTTTGTATGAAGATAAAGGACACACTCAAGTCGTGGGGTATTTGGATGCAGATTGGGCAAGATCTCCCATTGAAAGGTCTACTTTTGGGTTCTATATATTTGTTGGAGATAACCTTGTCTTTTGAAAAAGTAAGAAGTAGAATGTTGTAGCTAGGTCCAGTGTGGAGGCAGAGTATCGAGCTATGGCAAACAGTTGCTTCAGGAACTATAGTTTGGAAAAGTTATACATATGTCACTTATATGTGATAACCAAGTCGCCATGTATATTGTCTCAAATCCAGTATTTCATGAGAAGACAAAGCACATTGAAATTGATTGTTAGTTTGTCAAAAAGAAAGTCATGTCCGGAAAAATATCTATTAATTTTGTCAATTTCCATGATCAACTAAAAGATATATTTACTAAGTCACTAAGAGGTCTTTAAATTAACTGCATATATAACAAGCTTAGTGCATATGACCTATATGCTCCAGCTTGAGGAGGAGTGTTAGAATTTGTTAAAATCTTGTAAATATAGTAATTATATGTTCTGTAATTATGTACTTTTCCTTATAGAATTTAATAGCTCTGGTATGACCAAAACACACGGATTCATTCCAATATCTCTTGGCTTTTCTCCTCTCAACACTAATGATTAACCGACACATATCTTCACTTGAGAGGGCCTCCATATCAGATATCTATGTAACAAGCATGGTACATGTGATTTATATGCTTGTGCTTGAGGAGAAGGAGAAGTGCTAAATTTAATGTAAATAGTAATATGTAAATAGGGTAATTTATGTAATTATTGTAATTATAGATAACTGTATATCATGTATTTATTATGACTTATTATAAATAGATAGCTCCATCATATATTCCAAACACAGTAATCATAAGCTTTCTCTTTTCTCTTTCTCAGTAGACAGCTTACCAACTATATTATCAAAATGGCTTTTGAATAAGCATTTAGTAAGAACATATGCTATTTGAACCTGTTTCCAGATCTGGATGTTTGTTTGGGTTATTGGATATTGATGGTTGGTATTCTTGTTTTCAATGATAGTCGTTGATAGGTGACCCCTGTAGTGGAATTTGTGTGCTTGGGAGATATGTAGTTAATTACTTGGGGCTGGGATAGTTAAGAGAAATATAGGAAACAGCCTACAAAGAATTGAAGGGATTGAGAGGTAGGGATGGCAAAACGGGCCAGCCCACCCCAGCTTGTCAAAAGTTTGTCCAAAAATGGGTTAGTCTAAACTCGCTCCTTTTAAAAATGAGCTTAATTTTCTAATCTGGCCTGTTTAAGAGTGGGCCAAAAACCAAAAAATAAAAAATGTTGGTGGGCCATTAAATTAATGGGCCAGCCCAATGAAAATTAACAAAAAAATAAAAAAATTACGATAAATAATAAAAAATATTTTAAAATATTTTATATTAATAAAAATTAATATTTAATTAATAAATAATTATTTTTAAAATTTTAAAAATAAAAAATGGGCCCGATGGGGCCAGCCCAGCCTGCTAATTTGGTGGGTTAAGTGGGCTGACCCATTGGACCAAGCCCATTTTGACAACCCTATTGAGAGGGAAGTATTATCTTGATATTTGAGAGGAAATTCAGATTGTTGTGGCAGACTCTAAGCCTCTCAAAAGTCCTGGGAAATCATTTGTACTCTTTTCTATTAATAGAAACTTTTTTTCTATAATTGTGATCCAGTTTTGATCAATCATTAATTCATTATCGAAATATTTGGTGAGAGCAGATATCCATAAGGTCCCACTTTCTATTATTGCTAGTGCAAGGGTGATAATGTTTGAAATTACAGATTGGTCTCAGATATTACCAAATCTTGTCCTAAAACTTGACTTTGTTTTGTGGTTTATTATGGGTGTTTATATTTTTCTCCTCTTACTATATACTAAAGTATCTGTTATGTTTATGTTGCCTAGCATTGGTTTCATGGTGTATTTAATACTTGGTTTTAGATTAAACTAATCATGGAGACAGATTATCTAAATAATTAGTTTACTTAGTGTTAATTTTGTAAGCATTATTTGAATCAACAAACTTGCAATATGTGATGCCACATCCACATCTAGGAAGAGAATGTAGCTTAAGTTTATGTATTACACAGGTAAAAATTGATGCAGAAATTTTGAGATTCACACGTCCTCCTGTATTCTTCTGTTAGGAAATATTTAAAGCCTTTAGTCGGTGAGGCTGTTAGTAGGTTGCCACATGTTGCTAGCTGGGTTGATCAAAGTCTGTTAAGTGTTAATTGTGTCAGTTTTGCTATAAATGACAACTCTGATGTTAGATTGGGTTATCTTGTAATTCATTCATTAAATTCTTGTAATCTTCTCTTCATCTTAATAAAGCAATTTCGGAACCTTTCATTGTATGGTTTTCTATTCTTCATCAAGTTCTTCGAGTCTCACATTCCTAGAACTAGAAAATTTTATAACATCTTCAAGATAAGTGTGATGGTATTCTATCAATCATGACAAAAAAAAAGAATTATTTTGCAGGTAGTTCGGTCATCATTGATTGAGGGAACTAGCCAATCAAGCCTTGCATACATGAAGAGTAACCCAGTGCTCCATCAAGATGAAGATATATTTGAGGAAAGTCGATGATGAGAGAATTGTTTGGGTGATAAAGTTAGAGAAGTTGGGAAATTCTTTCTTTACGGAAAATGGAAGAAATGGATTTAGCTATGTTGATTGGACCAATTATTGCCTCATTCATCCTGTTCCATTGGTAAATGTCAAGGAAAGTGATGGCATGAGATATACAGAAAAGTGTAAAAACTGTAACTTAAACGTTTGCGAAGGAATATTAAATAAGTAGCAGATTTTGTTTTCATTTTTTCCTGGTGCGTGCATTTTGTTTTCTATTTGAGTCTTTGATATTGTCAGTGTTAGACATTTTAATCTTTTAAATTTTAAAATGTTTTCAATGGTCTTGACATTCATCTTTGTATATCAATCTAGTCCTGCCTATTTCTCATTAAGAAATAGTAACGAAATGTCACATTAAATGACATATGATTGATTGTGTGACAAAATAGCATTATATGATATATAATTTTCTTTCATTCTCAAATTTTTTTGAGCTTTCCACCTTGACTACCAGATTTATCTTTGTGACTTGCTCTCTCCCACATCCCTTGAAGTCAAGGTTGGTGTGATTACTTAGCAAAGAAGAAGGAAATAAAGGGATTGAATATTAAAACATAGGAAAACAATAAAGGGAGAAAAACGCAGAAGCAATAACAACCTTTTGTTAATGAGAAATACACTAAATATGGATGTCCTTCGTTTATGTTCTCTATGATTTGCTTGCAATCGCAACCTTGGTTGACACACACTCTCTCTTCCCAAACTCTTTCTTCTCTTTCTAGGTTTTCTTTTTTTCCTTTCTAGTCTCAAAATCCCTATTCTTTAAAATTGATTTCATTTCATCTAAAAATGTAGAGCCTTTCTAGATAATAGTATGAGTTTTGTCCATGGTGATTTTTGGTGATAATAATATTAACATAGAATGAAGAAGAAAGATAGATACATAAAACATTTTAAGAATTTGAAAGACCAAAATAAAGGAAAACCCTATATTACATCATATATAAATTCATTTTTGCTATTCAATCACTCATACATGTCATTTAAAATGACATCTCGGCATTTGGTTAACAATTTTAAGGACTAAATTAGGATGTTGCTTTTCTTGAATCACTAGCCAATACTCTCTCAAGTTATTTTTATAAGAGAACAATAATTAATTTATCAAGATTAATAAAAAGTATTAAATTTATTCAGTTATATGAATAACATGTGAGTGTCTTATTAATATAAATCTCACAATAAATAAAAATATAGAAAGAATTTAGCATTTAATGCATTTAAAAATGAGTTTTTATTCCTTATATTTTTAGACTTAAAAATAGTGATAGTTGTTTCAAATAAGTAGACTTAGAGGGTGTAGTTATTGAATTATAATTAGCATGATCTATAAGACTAGCATACTACCCCAATGTAAATGTTTATGTAGAGGGAAAATATGATTTATATATGTAACCACAATTTTCTTGGATTGGCTGACTATATGTACATCAATTTACTAAATGTAGTTTTTTTTATATTGTATGGGTATTATTAAATTATAATGAATTTTTAAATAATTAATTAAAAAAATATTATATGACTATATTAAAATTTAATAAATTTAAAAATAGTAAATATTATAATTATTAATAATAAATATTCTAGTACATAAAATAAAGATATAAATTTTATAATAAATTATAAAAATTTACAATTTCAAATAATATTCAAATAAAAAATAAGCACTTAAAGAGAATTAATTTGTAAAAAATTTTCTAATTGAGAAAGCTTTTAGAAACATTAACTTTTAAAATATCATATTTATAAATTATATTTGTATTAGTGGATCAAATTACTAAATGACTTGCTTTTTTTATTGTAAATTTATTTTTATTTTCTAACAAAATATATGTATGAGAAAATTAAAGGATAATTGAACTCATTTTTTGAGTTAACTTCTTTTTGGCAATTTAGTTTGTATTTGTAAATATTGTTCTTAGGCGGTAAACATATATGTTTATCCTTTTTGTTAAATTGTTAACTAATTAAGGTAAATTATTTTATGATGGCTATATCAAATATTTTATTAGGATTGAATTATTCTTCATTGCGCATAGTTAACACCAATCTTTGCTTTGTTTTCAATTATTGTACCTTTTATCCAATTCGTATTCTTAAAAATATTTCATCATCAATTCTCAACTTCAATCATGAGATTGAAAAAAAAAAATACATATAATTAAATGTATAGTTAATGTCAATTAAAGAGACTATTCCTAAATCATACTTGTCAAAATACCTTAATTAAAGATAAGAAGAAATGGAGTATTTGATATTTACTAACGTTATTAATTATAAAAATTTTAGTAAATCAATATGTCATTGTGTGTTTATCTATTCTTTAAATAAAATTACATGTCATTAGATATCTTATAAGAATATAAATGAGTTTACTTATTTGTGAATTTTTTTTACTTATTAAATGCTAATTCAATTTTTGCTAAGTTAAATAAAGAATATTGGATTTAAAATTTTATTCAATTATTTGTATAAGTTAAACCTAACTTTGTAGGTTTAATATTGATAGCTCCTGAATATCTTGCATATATGTGTATAATTCAAACTTATTTCTTTCACTTTCATGTAAAAGGCTTTTTGTATTAAATACATCTCATATATATAATATTTGATTCCTATAAAAATACTGAAATTAAATTTGCTTTTAATTTCTATAAATTTATCAAAATTCACCTTTAGTTCTATAAAGTTATCCAAATTCACTTTTAATCTCTATAAAATTATCAAAATTCGCTTTTTTTTTTCTGATATTTTCAACTTTGTCTTCATCTTCTAAAGCATAAATGTAGTCAATATATTTTTGCATCTATGTAAGATGCTACTTGTTTTTATGGTTAATCATCTATTTCTCTCTTCAACAATGATTGTTGAAGAAATTTCAAATGATGACGAAAAGAATGAGTATAAAGTTGAAAAAGTTTCAACTATTCTTAAAAGTGTGGACTAAGATGTTGGAACTTGGAAGTCAAAGCGATTAAATAATTTTTTATAAAGAGTAAAAGTGAATTCTTATAATTTTATAGTAACTAAAAATAAATTTAACTTTTTAAATAGTACGATGATATTAAAAATTAACGAAAACTGGGTAATGATAAGATTTATTTTGACTATTATATTTCTATAATTTTAAAGGGACAAAATCATATTTAAGTTAATTTTTAATTAAATTAAAGTATTAAATGATATTTGTTTAAATAAGTATAACAAGTTCAAATATCCTCTTTTCGTAAGTTAAACTTTCACTTTTAAATATTTGTTTTGATTCCAGATAAAAAAAATCGTTTGGATTCAATCTGTTTATGCCCTTAATAAGACATATATTTCGTTATAATTTCTTTTGGGGTTTAAATTTTAACCAAACTTATGTTCACACTGTAATGAAATAATTCCAAAAGCAGACTTCCTATGATTTCCAACATATTATCTAAATTTATTTATTTGTGTCAATGATTTCATTCATTGTAGGTATTCTTTTATAAATGTTTAATTAGATGTAAATGAATGAATTAATAATAATAATAATAATAAGAGTGTCACAAATTAAATTTTATATATATTTGAATATTAATAAATCTAATTATTTATTTATTTTAAATTTTAATATATATATATTTTTATAATTTATTTCTTAAATAAGTGAATTCAATGTAAAAGTTAGATAAAATGTTATTTTTAGTTGAGTTTTGCTAATATCAATTATATGAGTTTAAACATCTATAAATAAAAAAAAATTATAAAAAAAAATACAATTATTATATTGAAATTATAAAAATATAATAAATATTTCTATTTCTGATAAAATTTTACTATTATTAGCCACTTATCCTCAACTTTAAAAATTGAAGTTAATAAAACTTTTTTTAGTTTGTTATTAGGTTCATCTAACCCGTTTCTAATATATTCACAACAAGACGAGATAAAATAAGATAGATAAACTTATTTTGTCATATCTAATGAAAACTATAAATGTTAATCTCAAAGTAAAAATTTTAATAAAAAAATAAATATATAATTTTGTATTATATTTATTATTTTTTTCTTTTTTACACCCAATCTAAACTAGTAAAACTAAATTTTTAAATTTCTTTCTTATCTCTTTCCACTCTATTTAATTATATCCAAACAATACTAATATTTTTCTTTTATTTTCACCCTATTTCTATTTTTTATTTCAGTTTCTCTTATTTCTTTACTTTCTAATTCCTACTCGTCCAAATAAAATGCTTATTTATTTTAATTTTGATTTTTAATTTTTAAAAATTATATTTTAAAATAATTTATAAAAGTATTTTTAAAAAGAAAATAAAAATAAAACTTATGTTAAAAAAAAGTTTTTAAAAATGAAAAAACAAACCTTTATATTATAATCTTTAATGTTGTTGATGTTGAACATCGACGAGTCTGCGGCATACAAGTCAACGCTGTTTATGTGACCGACGATGAAGTAGAATAGGGAATAGCATGAAACGCTTGTTTTTGAGGTATGACCCATCAAACACTTGATATATAAGATTAACGCACTTTAAAATATTACTATTTGGATTATACTAACCCATTCATCAAAGGACAACTTGATGGCGACTTCATGAAAACAACTTCAAATTTTTATTTATGAGTCTTCTTATTACCTTTTATGAAATTAAACATAAAGCCACCATTAACTTTTTAAAGGATTTCATTTAATTTTGATCATTGTACACTTATATTTTTTTATAGAAAATAAAATTTAAAAAATGTTAATTAAAATTCCTATTTCCCATTGATTTATTGTTAAAATATTATGTTAAATTGGTTACATGACTAATAAGTTATATATACAATATTATATTTTATTGAATAATGTTGTATTAGTAAATTTTTCAAAAAATTTATGAGAGAAAAAATAAATATTTTTTTTATAAATTAGAAACAATTTATGCTTTTTTATATTTAAAAATTTTCTTATTTAAATTTTTAAAATTTGAGGAGATAAATTGTTGCTAACTTATACTAAAAAAATTATTTTTTTACATTAAATTTTATCTTTCACAATGATTTTTCTAAAAATTTACTCAAATTAAACCTTACTTTATTTTCAAAGAAGATAAATAATTAAAGATACAATATCTAATATCATATCACTTAAAATAATTTTATTTTATATAATATTAAATAGAAGTATATCCTATAAAACAAAATGAAACGTTGAATTTTTATTTTTTATTTTTTGGAAAATATTTCTAACCTAGTCATCTTGCATAAAATTTGTCTAACCGCTTAAAGTATATTGCAAAGTTAACATTGAATTCGTTTCTATTATATATTTATTAATGTTTTAATAATTTTTAAGTGTACACAATGAAAAATTAATAAATAATATTTTTATTAAAAACTATAAAATATTATAAGATTAAATTAGAGTATATTAATAATTTAAACATTTAATTTTTAATAAAAATTTATTACGTTACGTTGTGTGCTGCCAGAAGCACGTTAAAAAAATCTAACATTTTAAAATGAAGTCGTATATTATTTATATTCAGTTTAGTCAATCCAGAAAGAGAAGACCATTCACATTACGTACGCGTCTCTTTACGCGCCACGTAGAAAGCAATCACTTTCTACACAAAGTGCTATTATATGTATCTGCCGCCTCTCCAATCCCAAATCTCAACTTTCACTGTTTCCCTTCCTTATCTAAGTGGTTCCTCTTCTTTTGTTTCCACTTTCTAAGGTTTGTGTCTGTCATATATTGCTCTTCCTCTTTTAGGGTATTTGTCTTAAGCCTCTCTTATTTTCTTATTTTTATTCTTTGAACTGCGAAAAACACCACTAACTGAACCAAAATGTAGAGGTCAACGCTCACAGTTCATGTTTGATAAGAGGCAAGGAGAAGAATGAGCTTTTAGATTAGAAAATAAATTTTATAAACTCTTCAAATTTCATATTTTTAAGTCCTTTTCTCCTTCAACTCTCAAATTCTTATCTTTATTTTCTCTCCAAATTTCTAAAATTAGACTTTGTTTGAGAGTAAATTTTCAAGAAAAAAGGTAAAGATTTATTTGATAATAATTTCCTTTAGGAGTGTAAAGACAAGAATGAGATATTTTATAAATCTGTTAAAAAAAATTTAAATTCATATTTTTAAGTCTAAATTGGAGGATTTTTAATTAACCCTCCTTTTTATCTTTTTTTTTTTTCTGTTTTCTTATTCATCAAACTCTTTCTTTTTATCTCTCCGCAGATTGCTAAACAAAAGGCTAAATAACTTGAACTAAACCATTAAAAGCTCTGTGTTAGATAAATTTCATTAGTTTGTTTTTGGTCATGTGGCTGTGGGAACTACCAAATATACTCATTTCTAGATCTTCATAAAATTTTCAAACTATTTTCATTATACAGAAAATATTGTCTATACGGTTGAATTTACATCACATAAACAGCAATATGATCCTGATACCTGTGTCTCATTGTAGTTTAGTTTGACAGAACCCTCTGTTGATATCATTGGCATATCGGTGAAAAACAAAGTAGCTATAATATTAGTCATTACTTTTTATATGTCTCATTTGATATGGAAATTAAAATACTGGCAATGTAGTTTGTCTGCTCTTGTAATATAAGAATTGCAGTTTTTGCGTTATTATTATGTTCGTTATATTGACCTTCTGCTATATTATTCTTAAAGGCATTAACATTGAGACTCTTGTATGGTTCATACAGGTGAACTTGGAAGAACCAGTTTCATTTGAAAATTTCTAACTCTGTTTGACTTGAAACTCCGTGTTCCAATACTGCACTAAGTGATGACTTGTTTTACTTTCTTATTTGGTGGTAAGAAAGTGTCTTCTTCAAAACAAGATCCAGATATCGATGAAGGTAACTTAACAACAATTGATTAACTTTTAAGTATATGGTTGCATTATTGAATTAAGATGCCTATGAAAAGAAACATGAAAAAAAAGAATGCTCACAGAGCTTGATTTTAATCGAATATGCTTGTGAACAGAACTCTCAGGCATTCGAAATGTAAGAATCTATACCTACAAAGAACTAAAAGTTGGCTCTGACAATTTCAGTCCAGCCAATAAAATTGGAGAGGGAGGTTTTGGTTCGGTTTATAAGGTAACTAAATAACTTTCAAGTATTTCTTACATATCATATCAATTCGCATGATCATTATCTTTTCCTTCCTTTCCTTGTTGATGAAATGTTAACAGTATTATTGTGGATGGTTAGGGACTGTTAAAAGATGGAAAAGTAGTTGCTATAAAAGTTCTTTCAGCTGAATCAAGACAAGGGGTGAAGGAATTCATGACAGAGATTAATGTGATATCTGAAATAGAGCATGAAAATTTGGTTAAGCTATATGGTTGTTGTGTGGAAGGAAATCACCGAATTTTAGTCTACAATTACCTTGAGAACAATAGCCTTGCACAAACCCTTCTAGGTAAACACATTATAATTTTCTTATCATGTTTTCTGGTAAATACGTTTAAAATATCATATAGTTGTTATATTAATTTGTCTTTGACACTCAGCCTTACCCTAATTATTTGTGAATGAATTGTTTTCTCTTCACTTGCAGGTTCAGGTCACTGTAATATCAACTTTGATTGGAAAACACGATCTAGGATATGCATTGGGGTTGCATGTGGGCTGGCCTTTCTTCATGAGGAAGTGAGGCCACATATTGTTCACAGGGATATAAAAGCTAGCAATATTCTTCTTGACGAAAGCCTTACACCCAAGATTTCTGATTTTGGCCTTGCAAAGCTTATTCCATCATACATGACTCATGTCAGCACACGTGTAGCAGGAACAATGTAAGTGTTTTAATTTACAATCAGTACAGAAATTGGAAAGGTTACATTTTTGCTTTTCCTGTTGAAAGATTTGGG
This sequence comes from Abrus precatorius, assembly GCF_003935025.1. Lineage (NCBI taxonomy): Eukaryota > Viridiplantae > Streptophyta > Magnoliopsida > Fabales > Fabaceae > Abrus > Abrus precatorius. The sequence goes on from NW_020874384.1 coordinate 10,305,973, forward strand.
TAGTCTTCCCAAAAGTAAGACTTGATCCCTTCAATATACGAGTTTTATACTGAAAATTTTGATCTCTTATATGGAATTTAATGCTACTGTAATATGTTGAATGGTCAGAATTATATGCAATAATACAGCGAATTAGTACCTAATTGACTTATTGATTTTATTCCATATTTTATATCAATTATTCAATTCAGTTTGCTATGAAAAAATGGCTTTGAAGTTTATATTCATATTACTTTAGATCATCTTTTATTACTTCGTTTTAATGCTGACATAAGAGACTCCTTTGGTTGAATCAGTGTTATGGAAGGAGTTTTTACTCCATTAAATGTATTACACATTTACACCCAAATTCTTGCTGGTTTAAATTCTTATGTCAACTAAAACTGTGAGATCATTGACTATTTTTGATAGGGATAAGGGACGTAGTATTCAAATATATGGAAATTGGTTAATAACTTAATAGAAGTTCTTGAGCAGTTCTCTTTCTCATGGAAGATGACTCTTCTCAGGCCTTAGAAAATTTCAAAAAGCAAGATGTTACCCTCACATGCTATGCTCCCTTTTTAACAACCCACATGACCATACATTATGTGTGCAACTAACAACCTAGTTAATGATGAGAGGACATCTTATCTTATCCTTTCCAATTACCTCTCTGAATTGTACTTTCTACAATAGATATAAATTCCCGGGTCTAGCAAATATGTACTAAATTGGATTACCTCCATCCTATGTCTCGCCCTGGACAGTAGTACTAACAGTGATGACTAACTGCACTTATGTTTTAATGGAAGCATGAATATTTTCTTCAGGATGATATTGTATATTATGTCCAATCTATTCATTTATCACTTTTCCACTTACATGAGAAAGAGGAAAGCTTCTCTTTTGCAGTTTATGTTATTATCTCTGTTTTCTCACCAACTATTTATAGGACAAGGTGCTTTTGGTATTTGTTCTCTAATCAAGATTGGAGTTTCACTTTGTTACACATTAGCGTCGCAAAACTCCTATCTTAATTGGAGAACAACACCAAAAGCACCTGTAATACTGCACTTAAGTTTTATCCTTGTCTATATTAGGAATTTATTGCTTCATGTTTAATTTCAGAGGTTATTTGGCACCAGAGTATGCAATAAGGGGTCAGCTGACACGTAAAGCAGATATTTACAGCTTTGGTGTCCTTCTTATGGAGATAGTTAGCGGAAGATGCCATACAAATGCACGATTACCGATAGGAGAGCAATATATTTTAGAAACGGTATGTTCTCAGTTGTATTGATGTACCTCTTGCTGTTTAAAAACACATCTTAAAAGAGGAAAGAAAAAAGTAGTTTCTTGTGCTTGTCTTCCTATTAATAAGCAATTCAGGCATCATACATTTAAGTTACTTTCTCTTCCAAGACTTTGATAACATAACCTTCTATCCATTGGTTCTTGTTGCATGGAAAGAAATTTGGAATAACTAAAGTCTAGTGTTTGTAATGTTCTCACACCCTGTGATAATTTCCTTTTTCTCCTGCTGTAAAAGTTTTAATCATACAACTGTATATTGCATCTTTAACAAACAAGTTTGGTGAATTACTTTTAAAACATTCTCCTTGGTTAACTGCATGTATATATATGTTGTTTTGACTATGTACAGAAGATGGTGCTTTAAACAAGAAAATGATTGCAAGCCTTGGATCATTGCATAACAATACTCATTCTACAGCATTCTGAGAATTTTGGACCATCTCTTATTTTAGCTTCTGTCCTTTCAGGCGTGGGAACTTTATCAGCGAAGGGAATTGGTGGGGCTTGTAGACACATCACTAAACGGGGATTTTGATGCAGAGGAGGCTTGTAAATTTTTGAAGATTGGACTTCTTTGTGCTCAGGATACACCGAAGCTCCGGCCAACCATGTCTGCTGTGGTCAAGATGCTCACTGGAGAAATGGACATTGATGAAATTAAGATAACAAAACCAGGCCTGATTTCAGATTTGATGGACCTTAAAATCAGAGAACAAAAAGGTAATATTGGTATGAAGGCTTCATCTTCATACAATACTTCCTCTGCCTCAGACAGCCAGGGGACTACCACGTCATTAGCTGCTTCAAGCGTTGAAACTACAACCTTCACAATAAAGCACAATGAAACCGTGTAAACATCAGTCATCAATGATTTTCCTTTGGATTTAAAATTATTTTATTTCATTTTTCTGAGGCCTCTTTGCTCATGTAAATTTGCAAAGCTCCATAGATTTGTGTTAATTTTTTTACTTTTCTGCGTGTCCCTTGATTGGGAAGTTTTGAAGAATGTATATTATCTTGTAAATAGGGACCGTGGTTATGATTAAATGATGAATTTGAAGATCTTTCTATTTTCCTTAATACTTGAGTCTACGGTTACACATCTATAGTGTAAAATTTAACACATAATCCCTCAACTAATAAGACATGTAAGCATAGGCTTTCTAAATTGTAAACTGTTGGCGAGTACTTACAGAAATTGAATTACAGATGAAGTAATTGAACATAGCTTTGCAAGAAATATGAGAGTTAATTCATTTGCTATAGACTCAAGGTTTTTATCTACAAGGCTTACATGAGTTAATTCATCCGGTGTTGTTATTCTCATGTATTATCCCCCTCAAGCTGGAGAATCTATAGGATGCATCGTGAGCATGGATTGAATGACGTGGAAACTGGAAGATTGAAGGGATTTTGTTAGGATATCCGCAAGTTGGAACTTGATGGAGATTGAAAGAAGATGAATTGAGACCAGTTCTGATTTTGTCCCAAACAGTGTGACAATCCAATTCAATGTGTTTTGTCCTTTCATGGAAGGAAGGATTCTGTGTATTGCAAAGTTGTTTTCACAGTATAGAAGAATTGGTTTGGAGCAGAGCAGTTGATGTTAAGGTCATGTAATAAGTACTTTATCCATTGAATTTCACAAACAGAGGCTGCTAATGCTCTGCATTCTTCTTTGGAAGAGGATTTAGCAATTGTGGTCTTTATTTTAGCTTTCAAAGATATGAGAGAATCACCAATGTATATGCAGTATTCAGTTGTTGACTTTCTGATATCAGCACAACTAGCCTAATCACTATTGCTAAATGCCTTCAGTTGATGGTCTGATTTTGTTGGAAAGAACAGTCCTATAGAGCCGGGGAGTTTTTGATATAACTTGATATGCGAATAGCAGTTTGTAGGTGAAGATCAGTATGTGTTGAGAGGAATTGACTTAGCTATTGTATAGCATAGGTTATGTTGGGTCTAGTTGTGGTAATTTACAACAGTTTAACTGTTAGTCTGCAATACGAAGCAATCTCTGAGAGGTGTGCCATTGTCTCCTGTGAGTTTGAGTGAGTTGTTCATCAGAGTTTTAGCTGGTTTACATGCTAACAAGGATCACATCATCAACATAAACAAGAAAAGCTGTAAAATTGAAGTTGGTGGATTTTGTATAAAGGGTGTAATCGTCACTTTTTTTGTTGATACTGTATAGTTGTATATAAGGTTGGAACCATTGCTTCCAAGCTTGTTTGAGATCATATATGAATTTTTGAGAAGATAGACTTGATTTCGTTTAGTTGTTAAGATGCCTTGTGTAGGGATGTAAATGGGCGGGCCAATCTGACTTGAGTATTTAAAGCTTAAATTTGACTTGTGAAAAAAATAATAATTAAACTTAACTCATTATTTAAAGGAGATGGATTTAAAGCTTGAGTTTAGCCTTATTAATAATTTTAAAGTTTGCTTTTGAGTCTTTTGTTTATAATTTTTTATTAATATAGTATTTAATAAATATTTTATGTTATAAAATAAAGTAAAAAATAATAAAATATAATTTTATCATACTAAATGACTTCAGGTATATAAAAATAGTTTATTTCTTTTAAAAAATTATGGTTATATATTTAAAAATAAATCTCAAAAATTAAAATTAGATAAATAATATACATATAATAATAATAATAAATACTTAAATTTTTAATAAATATAATAAATAAAATTATAATTATTTGAGTACATATATATATATATATATATATATATATATATATGCTATCCACGAGCTATTATTAAGTTTATAAAACTTGAACTTGACTCATTTAAATAATTGAGCCAAACTTTAAACTTAAGTTTGTTTATTTAATAAAATAAACAAGCTTAGTGATGGCTTAATGAGTTGAGCTCAAAATACTATCTTTGGTCCTTTTTATAATAAACAAAAGACTAAATCTCTAGAATCAAGGAAAGCAATTAAGTCATTTATGTTTTCCATAAATATAAACTTTATTTCAAAAATATTCATGATATTAAATATTGTATTTAGTAATTTATACAATTAATAATACTAATAAAAGAATAGTATAAAAGATATTTAACAATTAATGCTTCTTGAATCTATCATTTGTTTCTTATAATAAGGATAAAGGAAATACTTTATTTTGTTTCTTATAAAAAGGACCGGAGGAAGTAGTTCACAAATAACTCATCTCATTTATATCCTTGGCCTTGAGGTACTTTCATATATACTTTTTCATCTAAATTGTTATGCAAGAATGCATTATTTATGTCTAGTTGATGGAGATACCAATTCTAAGCAACTACAAGGACAATGAATAATATGAGAGTTGTCATTTTGGCTATCGGTGATGAAAAGGTCTCCATATAGTTTATTTCTTCTATTTGTCTATATCTTTTTGTAATTAGCACAGTTTTGAATCTGTCACTTGTTTCGTTTGACTTGTGTTTAATTTATAAACTCATTTGCAGTTAATAGGTTTCTTGCCACAAGTTTTGAAGTTTTAGTCCTCTCTAATGCTTCAAGTTCTGCCTACATAGCTAATCTCCAACAACGATGCTTAACAACTTGAGAAAAAGTTTTGGTTTCAATGATAGGAGTAATATTCAAGGTAAAAATGATCCATATGTATGAGATAATTTATTATATGAAATAAAAGATGACAAGATGATGATAATCACGATCTGTGTTGTCGAATTAAACGATCTTGAATTGGATTACACATTACAAAAACATAATTATTAGGGTAAGAACAAGAATTGAAATAAGAAGAAAATAATAAAAGTAAAAAAAAAATAAAGATTGAAGATGACGTCACAACCTGCAAGATTAATAAATTAAAGGAACGATAATTACAAGAGTCTTGACCTTATGATAAAATCAAGAAAATTGGCTCACTCTAAAACTTAGAGTCATTCAATCTCAAATTGCATTCAAAATTAATAAAAAATACATTTACAAGAGCTTATATATGTCTAGCGTTCATAAACTAACATTAACACAAACGCTAATAGACTTCTTGTACTAACAAATCTAAATCTAAATAAATAAAATAAAACAACAAGCTTTTAATCTAAATAAAAGTTCAGATTAAGACATGGCTAACATTAAAATAACTAAACTATATATAGTAATTAAATTCTAATAAAATTCATTAGAGTCTAAGTTTTTTAAACATATATAATTGACCATCTTAAACTCTTCTAACTTCAAATTGAGCCTATTTTCAAATAGAACAACAATCATTTTCTCTAGGTTTCTTTATTTTTACCCTTGTCATTGTTTCTTAAAGTCCTTCAAATATTTTCAAGCTTTTATCTTCAATAAGTCTTCTTTGAAAAGGACATACTATTACTAACAAATTTATCTATTATTTGTTTAATAGTATGAAAAGGATATACATTCTCATAACAACATACATCTAAGAACTTGAATTTAAGGAAGAAATATTAAAAAAGTTAATGTAATGATTATCATTCAAAATGTGACCTTTTGTCATTTCATGACAATAGGTCACATCAGTTATCTTTGTTACTATTTTTATTTTATTTTTAGTCTCAAGACAAGTTTTTCTACAATATAATATTATTAAATATATTTAGAGTCTTGGCTCACAAATGAATTTTTTTTTTATTTGATAGTATAATCATGCATCATGCTAATTTACAAAATTAACAAAATAAATTCTTAAAATTTAGTTTTCTCTTAAAACTAATTTTGTAAAATCATTTTTTATTTCTAAAAATTTCTCACTAATTAAATAAATTAAACAAACATTGGTAAATTCTAGTTTGTCAAATGTAGAACTTTACTTAACAAATATGAGGACCGTTAGAGACAGTCTTAAATGAGGTTAAAATTATTTTAATCAATTTAAAATATCTTTATAATTAATCACTGAGGCAATTATTCTCTCCATTCGATTAATGTATCTACTTTATTGCAACATAGTTTACACTAATTGAGTCTGACAAATAAGTCTACATAAAAAAAAAAGTGTTACACTTGAGCATGATTGAGTGGAATGTGTCACATGATTGAGTGGAAGAACACATTTACACATCATGAATGTTTTGTTTTATTGTCAAATATTCAATAGTCCCTTGTTTGAACAAAAATTTTATTTATTTTATTTGAGATGGGCTAACCCCTAACTTTATTTTCTATTACTAATTATACTATACTAACAACTAAAGAGTTCTTTACTTTATTTTATCGCAACAAAACATAAATTTTACTTTCTGCAACTAACCTTTATTTTCTACAATTTCTAACTTCTAACGTTTATTTAAAGAAAAACTAACATTTTATATTATATTATTATACTAACTATATTATACTACACTAACTATATTTTCTGTAGGTAACCTTGTTTTTCTGTGCAAATTGTTTTATGCAAGATTTTACTGTTATTTTGGACTTGAACGAATTTTTCTTACTCATTGGATTAGGGAAGAGTAATCTCTTATTTATAGAAACATATTTTCAACAAAGTTATCTAATTTTTTGAAAATGAGTTTTGAAAAAGTCATTTGAAAAGTCAAAATAAGTTAATTTTGTCAAATTTGATTAAATTCTTGACCAAGACATTGGATGAGTCAAAATATAATCATTTTTTAAGTTCATATGAGCCATGGATGTGTTTACTAAGAATAAATATAGTTTGAAAGTCAAGTTTCAAAAAATTTAAAAAGATTCTTAAAAAATTATTTTTTGACGAAGATTTTTGTCCAAAAGTTTTAAAAGACTTCAAAATATTCCCAGGATTTTGGAACATGTAAAAAGGGACTTGATTGTAATTTTATAAAAGTTAAGGGGCTAAACTATAATTTTAAAATTCAACAGACTAGTTTACAAAGGGTTGAGAAAAATTTTTATATTCTGATTTATTTATTATATTACTTATATAAAATGATCTCATGGATCTTTGAGAAAGAAAGTGTTAAAAGTCAGTTTTATCTTTAACTACAAATTTTACTAGTATTTTAACATATAAAGATATTGTACGAAAGTAAGCAATTTTTTTGGCTGATTTTCGACAATGTAACCAATTGTTTTACTTAAAAATCAATATGATGAAGATATTAATACAAGGTTTGAAAATTTTAAATTGTATCATTATATTTGAATTGTCTTTAAAATGATATTACAACAATTCAAAATAAAATGAAATGTTGTGAAAAAAAAATATGATGAATCTTTCTTGAAAGAAAGATGAAAAGTGCACAATGATTTCCTTAGATTGAAGATGAATGAATTAGATATTACTGATAAGGTCCATATGTACTAAAAAAAATATACTCACAAGATTAATATGGATTAAAAAAACTTTAGTTTATTTATGCTTAGATACATGCGTAGAACAAATAGTGATTTGTCATGTGAATGTCTAATAAGGATAGTAAAGTATCAGATGCTAGTAAAAGATCAAGCAATGAATATAATGTTAGACTATACTGACTAGTACCAGAACATACCATAATTGATTGGAGTGTTGGCACTACTAAATGTGACCACAACAATTGTATACGTGCACAATGAAAAGTTTGATCTATATATTGAGATCAATGTTGAGACATCCCTCCTGCACTTCTCATTTTGAAAGATCTAATACTATCCATCATTATATTATTTCTTGCAACTCTATTTTTTCCTCCTTTATTCAAATATATACATTGAAAGAGATTATAAAAAAGGTTCTAAAACTAAGATACTAACAACCTATTTTACAAAATGTAGATTCATCAACCCGTCATCCTAATGGCCACCACCATAAGGACTAATCTATTTATCTGAAAACCAAATATTGCAAGGCACAATTTATAGGAAAGGAAATTTTCACCCTAAGTAAGTCAACCACGACCATAGGAGCAATAAAGGGTTTATACATTTTTTCTAGGTGTGTTGTACATTTTCTGTAAAGATAATAGTTTGATTAATTGGGTTAAAGTCTCGTTGACCCACCTTAAAAAAAAGACCATGCATTGCATGACTGGGCCTTAGTTATGCATTATGCTCTCAATTGTTTATGCAAAAGAGGCACAAAAAATAGAAGGGTGAGTATATCTAACACATAAAATATTTCGTAAGGAATATATTACTAAAGAACATAAGCGAGTAAATACTATCCCTTCTCAGACAATCAATACAAATCACCTAACAAGTTTTATGAGTTTTGATCAATTAGGTTAAAGTCTCATTTAATTTTATGTTTTGTAGTTAAGTGATTGGAAGTTTTATGCCCGTAATCTAGACAATACCACCTAGTACATCAATTCTCTCGAGATTCATTTTTGTTGTGCACATCAATATATGTGGTCACTTCTAAAGGTATACACTCAAATCAATCATGGTATACGCAAATGTAAGTTAGAATAATTTTTTGTTAAGACTTTATATTTTACTATCTCTTATGATCAAATGATAAATTTACAATTATAGTATATTTCTAGGATTTAGTATGTAGAAATTTAGATGAACTCAAATGAAAATGCATGAAAACGATGCAATGTTGCCTAATACTAATTAATAATTGACAGCAAAGATAAATTCTTTAATTTCTTTCATATTTTACCAGATATTCTTTACAATTCAAAATTATAGTTTTTTAATTTTTTTTCTTCTTTTACATCTTTTGAAGAAAAGTAATTATTTAAATATAATTTTTTTCTTAAAATGTATTAAATTTTAATTTGACTTTTATTATTTTTATTTTAGTTTTTATATTTTAAAAATGGTTAATTTTAGTCTTTCTTGTTAATATAATTTTAGAAAAAAAAGTGAACCATAGCATAGAATTGATACAAGACAACATCTGAATTAATCATATTATGTTTGATAGTGATTAAGAACTAAAATTATTAAATTTTAAAAATATAAATATTATACCCAATAATAATAATAATAATTTTGTAAATATAAAATTAAACTATAATATATTTTAGGAGAACAAAAATATATTTAGTTCAAAAGTTTTCAATCGTTAACGAGCACAAGACAACATCTTTAACTAAAGTAACACATTGATTAATTAGTGTAAAATCAACAAAGATACCAACAATATTAATATTGGTGCTGTTTATTCACTTCTAATTTTGATTTTTAGCATATATTTGTTAAAATAACTATGAAAAGATTGCCTTATTTTTATTTCTTACTTCTAACAATTAAATTAATTTTTAATTATATTTTACCTTTCCATATATTTCATAATATTTAAATTTTAAATTTTACTTATTATTTAACCTTTTTAATATATTTAACATATGTCACACAATAAATAAATTTAAACTAAAAATTTAAAATAGAAAACAGCATGGACCAACTTTTAAACTAATGGTAAACAATGGTCGAGTTCGGTTAATAAAACTCAAAACTAAAACTAATCAACAATATTAATTTTTAGGCTGATTCTGCCTCTTAAATAACTTTAGTTTCGATTTAATTACTTTTATATATATATATATATATATATATATATATATATATATATATATATATATATGATTGGGTGGGTTGATAACTACTCAGCAAATATATCAAATCGTTTAAATAATAACTACGGTAAGTGAGTATCCTCTCACGAGGATTAACTTGTCAAACAATACTTTATTAATTAAATTTGTATTTAGATAATATCAATTATTTGAATAGAAAAAAAAGTCTTAACTTACGATTAGAACAAAGTAAAGATTGAAAACTTAATAAATTTTAACTTAACAAGTAAAAGTGTAATCTCAAAGTTCAAAACATTTAAAGTTAGAATGGTTTAAAATTTTTCTTAATTTTTGTTGAATTTCTAAAATAATTAAATTAAAAATTTTAGATTAATAAAATAATTTTAAGTGAATTGACTTTAATTCTTTCACTTGTGATAAAATATAACTTCCTTGACTATATCTTAATACAAATATAGATTAAGCATAGCAATCAGTCCATAAATCAAAAAAATCAAGAAATATTTTTAAACCTAAAAATTTATGTAGTTTATCATTTGAATTAATTCATACATGATTTTCCTAACTTAAGTAAGAATCCTAGTTCAATCATGAATAATAATTCATAATTTCTACGTATAAAAACAAAAGATAAACAATTAATTCAAAAAATTTAATATCAAAAAATTATAAAGTCAATCCTAATACTCTCATTTTCAGACTTAATCATTTCTTTTAACTATGTAATTTATTAACTCATTCTATGAAAATACAAAGAAGAAAAAGTACAAAAAAATTCACAAAAAATAAAGAATTAGAAACATGAATCTTCAATCTCTCATATTCCTGTTGTTCCAAAATTGTTCCTCGACCCATAGAGCTTCTTTCCTTCATTTTTTTTTTTCGAGTTCTCCCCCATTAATGCCCTAAACAGAATTTGACGGTATGTTGTGGGTGCCTAAGCGCTGAGTGTTGGATGCCTAGCGCCAAACCACTTGATAGCAAAATGAAATCAGCAAACTTGTAGTGAAAGTTTAACACAAATCCACAAAATGTTTAAAAAAAAAGTGCAATAACATAAATAACTAATAAAAAAACATTAAAAATACTTATCAAAAGTAATTTTAAAAATATTTTAAATGATTTTAGACTCTTAAACTCAACAACTTGACAGAAAATCATAGGTTTAAGAAGTTTTGTCTCAAATTTGCAAATATTTTTTTGTCTCCTTATGCTTGCCTTTCTACAGACTCTATTCGGCCAACCTTCTTTAGAAGATTAGGAAAAGACATATGGTAGTAGTTTACTAACGAAAATATTAGCTAAAAAAGTATAAACAATTGAGCACACATGCTAAGAATAACTTTGAATACAAATTTCTTTGTCAAAAAATACGTTAAAAAACAGAAGATAAAGAGAAAAAAAAAAGGAGAAGAAGAATAAAAACACAGATAAAATCATAAAATATATGAAAGTTGTTTAATAAGGAGCGTTTGTATGGTATCTATAATAACAAGGGTCGTGAACTCTTGGCCCAACAACAAAAGAAGACCATGGCAATGACTTGACAATAAAAAGTTACTGCTACATGAAAATAATGGTTTTGCTTTGAAGTCAACTTAAAATAGTCGTAGATATGTTTAGTATTTGATGTTGAAAAAGTTAATAAACATTAAATATTGCATCAACTTTACCATCATTTATTTAACGTGGAAGCTACACGTGCCCTATATATGCATTTATTCCTCTGTGCACCCTATCCCTCCACCACTATCCAAAATATCATAATTATTACCTTCTTTTTTTCACGGAAAATTAGAAATGCAGACAATTAAATTAAAGCCTACAACACTACCATGACCTGCACTTGCATTTTCATCGTTACTTGTGCATGCAGCAAGCAAGCAAATGAGCAATGACTGCAATGTGCCTTCAATTAGTTAAGAAAATGAGAACTCATATTCAACTGAACCAACCTTTTAAATCTGAATATCAGACCCAAATTTATCTGCACTCGATCCGTTTTTGCCCACCTCAACTTTAAAATTGAGATGATCTTATCTGATATTGGGGCTACTATTCAAAACCTGAAAATGTCTTACCACTGCCTACGTCTAAGAATCAAGATTTGATGTAAAATATAATAATAATTTTAGTTTATCTTATAACGTATAGGATTGTGCAGCTGCAATGCCTGTTATAATTTTGGCTAAACATATTAGGCGTAATTATAAATTTGATTCCAATATTTAATACATTTTTAAAAGTTTATATAAAGAGTTATGAATTTTTTTTAAAGAAAAATTATTTATAGTTCGATTTATGTAGTTTATCAAAATTAGAATAATATTCAACTTAGTCATAATACACAATATTATTTTCAATTTTAATTCTTGCACTTAATTTTTGGTTCTTTAGGTCCCTATATTAAAAGATTAAAATTACAATTTAATCATTATGTTACTCTCAGTATGAAATTTTTTTTTACCCAGATTTATATTTAATTATAAAGAAAAATGCTATCTGTACAATAAAGTTTAACAACAATTTATACGCACAAGAGGGAGCGAAGAGAAGAAAAAATAAGAATACAAAAATCTATAATAAAAAATTATTATAAGAATAACATGATAAAATAAAAAGAATTGCTAAACATCCAGGAGGAGAAATACAATAAACTCATTATTATGTCATGACAAACAACTTCTACATACATATATAGCATTGTAGAGCTTTATTATACAAAATCATGAACAACAGAATACTGAATCCGTATAACTTTATTAATTCCATCCCATAAAAATGGAATATTTTTGTTATTTAGTAGCAGAAAAAAGTGAAAATCTTGAAAATTCCAAATGAATTAATCTTTTTTCTGGAAGATTACTGGGAGCTGAGACCCATCCAAGGCCAAAATAATCCTTCCATTCTCACGCAAAATCCCAGCAGTTCCACAAATAAATCTACAAGTGGGGCAAACTTCTGTGGGACACCAACGAATATTATAGATACCAGAGGTTTGTGTTTGCACAATTCTAAAATAGTTACCGTATGATCCTCTTCCATCGTCTTGGCCAGTGATAATTAGCCTTCTTCCACTTCGTGTGTCATTCTCACCCAATCTCCATTCAGTGGATTGCACGCATGTTGAGGAAGCATCAAATGCCACTCTAAAGTCCCTATTCACCCTCACATCATCTTCATCTTCATCTTCGTTTTTGCTAAATGGGGTGAACTTCACTGGCAAGCCTTGTGGCAAATCGGTGTTTTCAAGACCAACGTACAAAGGGCATGACCCGTTTCTATTGATCAAGGTGAAACGCCCTCCATTGTCTGTTATGGCTGGCCTTATGTAATATTCTTCATCACTTTCTATGGGTTCACCGTTTGTGTCAAGAACATAGGGATTGGATTGGGCTAGTGATGTTGTCACCATGACAAGAATTAACAACACACCAGAATTCAGGGATCCAAGCATTCTCATTGACATGGTTCAAGTCAGGGATTTATGGGTTTTACAGTAAACAAACAATGTGCAGGTGTGTGTTTTTGTTGTTGCTCCGGCAAGGTATTTATAGGATATGGTATGGGCATGCCCTACATTGTGACTTGAAAAGTGGTAGGTTGATGAATGAAAGTCAAACATGACTTCTCCGTTTAACCCATTGCTTGTACCTTAAGGTTGTACCACTGATCTATGATAAGATAAACAATTCTTATATTTTTATATTTATTTTCATCTTTGCACGGTATCGGTAAATTTTAGAAAGTATTTTATATTTTTTAAATAAAATATTATTTCTTATTATCTATTATTTACAAGGTATTATAGAAATTTTTTTTTCTAACACATTATTTATTATATTTCATATTTTTTTTCTCTGTCATCATCCTCTGCCTATTTTAATACCTTAAACTTGGGTTTCAAACTATAGATCTTCCTAAGACAAATCTTGCCACCGGGATGGGTTTCCTGTCAAAGCTGTGTTTTGAATTTATTGTTACACCTGGAGAATGAAAACACCCCATATGGTTTAAAAATTGAAACTTTTGCGAGTAAAAAAAATATTCATTTTAGCTTTTAATATTTTAAGTTCCCTTTACTAATTTTAAATTTTATAAAATAATATTCATTTTAATTTCTTTAGTGTAAACGATAAAAAAAATATATTGATTACAAATATATGCTTTTATAACCATAATATGTGCTTTACTGCTTAAATAATAATAGATTAACTGTAAATAAAATAATAAGATAAAAGATACAACTGATTTACATAAATAACAATAAAAGATTGTTATTATTTTTATTTTTTACAGTATATATATGTTATTATTATTGTTGTTGTTATATAACAGTATAATAATATAAATTTAGTTAAAAATATTAACTGGGTAAATTTTTACAGTATTATTTAATAATGAATGATAAAATCTATAATATTCTTTGTAATTGTGAAAGTTTGATATTTTTTTATATGTAAAATAATTCTAACCGTTAATTTTATATAAATAAATAATAAATTAATAATGTAATTAAAAGATATTAATATCTTTTCTTTTTTTAACATTAGAAAAATTATAATTATTAATTTAAAAAGAATATAAAATATCTTCTCAAAACTACATATCCTACAACAAGTACCTGAATGAATTAATATTTTTCTAATAATTAATATAAAAACTATATTTACCTTATTATAAACTAATTGATTAAAAGTGTAACAACCGTTATATAACTGTACCAAAATTATATTAAAATGTATAAATAATCAATGTGATGTATCTCATTACATAACTATTGATATTATTACTGTATATTATAAAAATGATGAAATAGATTGTGTGAGAAAAATAAGTGTTATTTCCTATGGTGACTAGAGTAACCTACTAGAAGAACATTAATAGAATCTGATTATAATTTCTAATGATACTTTTCTGCGGTAGGAATAGGTAACGTTTGAAAGTTAGAAAGTAACAATCACATATAAATCAATGTAGAAATTGAAGGAAAGGCCGTGCCGGTCCGTCACGTGCTTTAACAAAGACCGATAACGGCAGAGACAAGGTCAAGTTTGAATTTTGCGCCATTGTTAAACAAACGTGTGCGCTTGAAACAACAGGTTTGTGATTTAGCCTGTTCAGTTTTGGGTGTAGTTTAAATGAATTTAAGAATAATATCACAATCAAATTAAATTCATCAAATTTTTTAGTCTTTGTTCTTATCTTTTTTCTTTTTTTTAAGAACATATCTTCAATTTTTATATTCAAAAATTAAAAAAATATATTAACTAGAGCATTAATAGATTTTGAAATTAGAATATTAATTTTTTAATAGCTAACTTTTTATTTAAAAGACAACAGTTAGTAAATGGAAAAGTTAAAATATAATACATATAAAAAATTGTGAAAAGTATTGAACTTCGTCATAAATTAGAATTTAGTTTAAATAATAAATTATAAATCAAAATAACCATTTTTAATAAAAACTACAAATACATTAAGTAAAAAATATTTTAAATTGAGGATATAATAAAAATATAAAACTAATATATTTATGTTTTAACCTAATATAAAAATTAAGAAAAAATAGTATTTTTATTTTTAAACTTTAAGGTAAGTTTTGATTTTGTCCTCTAATTTTTTTTTTCTATTTTAGTACATTAACTTATAAAAATATTTTAAATATGTCATTTTTTGTTAAAATTTTTTATTATTTTCTATCACATATATATCATTGTCTTTTTTATATATCTGATTGCATCTCTTTTAACTCTTTATTTTTCTTCTCCTTTTTAGTTTCATGTTTTTATCTATTTTTTTCTTTTCCTTTTTCATTTCTTCTTTATCTTTATAATATAACCCTTTTTAATTCAACATCACTTTTTTTCCTTCAAATAATTATTTTCATCCAGCATCTCACCTAAGTCAACCAAATTTATGATTGTCTAACAAATTTAAGAGACATGCATAAATCTTCAACAAAATGAAGGAAAACAAAAAGGCTGAAAATATCTAGGAAATCAATGTCTAAAACTCCCAACTTTAGGATAAAAATGAAAAGTTGAATAGTGAAATTTTAGCAACAATAAAGAAAAACAAACGGTTGAAAAAAAAAGTAATTAAGGACCTAAAATTATCAACTTTAAGATGAAAAATGAAGACCTAAATAATCAAATATTTATTAAAACATGTAAAATGAAAGGGGCCGGAAGAAGATGTAAAAATAGTGTCTTAAAAATTCAATATTTCAAACCCAAATACATTGAGATGCAGTAAAGAAAAAAAGAGAGGAGGAGGAATAAAAAAGGAAAAAAGAAAAAGAAAGATAAAAAAATGATAAAAAGAAAGAAAAGAAAAAGGTGAAAGAGACATATATAAAGATTTAAGGAAGACGATGAATAATATCCATATAATATATATAATAAAAATGACAAATTTTTTTAAAAAAATTAGTATTTTAATAAAAAAATCTATTTAAAATATTTTTACAAGTTAAAAGATTAAAATAAATAAAAAATTTAAAAATAAAATTAAAATTTACTATAAAATTACAATAAAGGTGAACAACAAAAACACTAACCTTATCTAATTTTAAACATAAAAGGTAAAAATTAAACTAAACTAAGAAAAGGTTATTTAGTTTATAAACATTTTGATTTAACTATTTATACAATTTTTATTTTTTTAATTGATTTAGAATTTTAAACAATTTAAATTATTTTTGTACACCTTTATGTTGATCTACGAAGGTTTATGATGTTATAAATCTAAAAAAAGTAAGAGTCAGATGTGATTTAAGTTTGTCAAAAATAGCTTTAAATTAATTATCCTTTTGATCTGGATTTGTATCATGAAACCCAAGACTAATTCTAAAAATTGAAAAGTAAAAGTATCAAAAGATTTTAAGAAAATAACTCTTATATAATTAGTTAATTAGTCACTATTTTTAAATAAAAAGATTTTTTTTATTATGTCACACTACTTCTTTTGACTATTTAATTTTATAATTTGTATAATTTTTATTTATTTTAAATATTTATTTTATTTATTTTTATTTTATATTTATATATTTATTTTAAAAATTAGTATCAAATATATTTCTAAAAATTTTATTTTAATTTAATGATTTTAAGTGGTACTTTGTTAATGGAAAGTATTAAATAACCAATATTTTTTTTTTTTTGTCTTCAATGAGTTTGATTTATATTTTATAGATATTTTTAGATTGAAATAAATTTTTAATAGAAAATAGTTATATTATACAATTTTCTATAATTACTAGAAAATAAATATTTTAAATATTATTGATAAATATTTTATTCTATTAAATAAGACTAAATTAAATTAAAATAATTTTTAAATTATAAAAAACTAACTTAAAAATTTAAATTAAATTAAATTAAATTAATAAATGTTCATTGTTTAATAAATAAATGAAAAGTCATTTGACACAACATGGAAATGGACAAAACTCTTCAAATTTTTCTCAATTAAAATAACTCATAAAAATATCTTATTAAATTTCTTAATAATACCTTTTGATTAGATTCTAATACAAGTATTCATATGTCACATGTTATAGAATAATTTTTTTCTTTGACTCAAAAAGAATTGAGAAGTTTTTAAGTATGGATAACACAATAAAAGTACAAACAGAAAGAATTAAGACATATAAATTAATTTTGAACAATGACTATTATTTAGATCTAGAAAAATGTCTTTGTATTCTTATATATGCTAGGAATTTAGTTTCTATTTTTTTTAACTTCAAGATTTACATGATGATTTTCTCTTTTATAAAAAATATGAACTAGCATAATTTTGGTGTTTTAATTTATACTTTATATCATTTCAATTTTAATATTAATTTTGTTAAATTTATGTTTTATATTGAACATAATATTAGTAGTAAATATAATGTGCACAATAAAAATTTTGTTATCTTCTAACAAGAAAAATTAGGTTATATATATATATATATATATATATATATATAATATGTTGAGTTTAGTTAAAAAAACAAATGAAATCTTATTTATTTCAATTGAATTTTTTTTTAATGAGATATGTTATGAATTATTTTAATCAAGTTACAGTCAATTTATAGACTTAAACAAGTTTATTAACAATGCTATCTTAAGTTTAACAATATTATTACATCGTGTAGTTTTATAAAAAAAAAAAGCTATTGTTGATCAGTATATCTACATAAAAGTGAATAGAAGTAAATTTATTATTTTGGTCTTATATTTTGAAGACATTATTCTTATTTCTATTGATGTTGGCTTATTATATAATATAAAAAAGTTTCTCTCTAAAAATTTTAAAATAAAAGATATGAAAAAAAATTTTATCTGATAAGAATAAATATTTGGTGATACATCATAAAGAGTTTTAGAATTTTATCCAAAATGTTATAGTAACAAAGTATTGAAAAGATTTAGAATAAAAAAGTGCTTATTAAAAATAGTTTTAATTCAAAAGAGAAATAAATTTAATAAAATATATTGCCCTAAAAATAATTTAAACGAATATAAAGGAGATTATTTTTTATGTATTAATAACTAAGAGTTTAATAGATAGTTGAATATCAACTATCACTAAAAAGTTGTAAAAATATTTATTAGGTGTTTATAATACATCAAAAATTACATACAAGATTATATTGTCTTGAAATGATTAGCTACATAAATTTAGACTATATTGAATGTTTCATTCTCATTGGATGGAGCTGTAATTTTTATGAAAGAATAAAAAATAGCTTATAATTACTATTTTTACTGTGGAGGTTAAATCTATGGTATTTTATCTTAGTGCAGGTATTGTTTGTAGTATAGTTATGCCATCAAGAATTTATTGAGACAAATTTGCATTCTTCTCCAAAACGAAAAGTACTTAACGAGGGCAAACACATCTTGAATTTCCGTGTTATGAGAAATCAATACAGTATTGCCCAAAAACAAAAGATTATTAATTTATTATTATACCTGAAGCTGAAACGATTGAAAAAGGAGCAAATTTAGAATTATACCGTGCAGAAAGGCGAACACAACAAAAAAATGAACTTCATATCAGTAATTTACTGCAACAGCATTACCAATGCTGCTAATGTTTGAGCACTTTGTAATGTAATTCCAACAGGAACAGTAGTTCCCCTGGTTTGGGCGGAATAAATTCAAACATATATGTGTTATTAATTCAACGATTTTTAAACTTAATTCAAGAAACAATAATGTAACAATTAAGCATTGACAATTTGTATAGACAAAAACTAACAGCTCAAGAAAATAAACAAACTTCAGAAAGAGACACATATAATGTTACCCTTGTCAATTTGAAAACTATCGTCTACACCCTTTTTTTTTCTTTTCTTTTTTTCCTGCTAACTCAATTTGGTCACAATAATGAACAATTATCACATACTGTCAAGAGTCTTCGTCCGAAGATTTAGAACACTAACGCAATGCATAAAAAGCTATGAAGAGTAAAAATACAACAAACCCAAATGATCTTCAAAAGTAGCTAACTCTGCAATTCCCTGATATGATTAATAAACGATCAGAGTTAAAAAAGAAATAGAAAAAAAGCACTAACTACCACTTCTACACTTTTTATCTTCAGAGGCAACAATTTTGTACTTCCCAGATTGCTGTTGCTGCACCCATAAAAAAGGGACAAATTTGGTTAAACACAGAATCTAATCCACCTGTAAACTTGTTTCACAAAATACCAATCTATCAAACAGAAAAAAAAATGTTTTGGATTGATTGAATTGACAAAAAAATTCTCATTTTCAAAAGTATAATGAAAAAGGGAAAGACTTGAATTGATTCATAAACTAATTTCCCGACTTAGCAATTTTATTTTCTCACCCTTAACTAATATAGGTAAAACAGGAAAATAAAATAGATGAAACTATGATTTAATTACAATTTTAGTTCCTATATTGTGCAATTTTAGTTTTCAAATCATTTATGTTGAGTCCATTTATTTTTTCAAATGCTCAAATTAAATCTTCTATTCCAAAATTAATATTTTTATTAATTTTTTTATATTTTTACTTAAATATTTTACACATGTATTTATTTATTTATATAAATTAATAAAATATCATGCTTGTAATACATACATGTAAAAGCGTCTAATTAAGAAACACTTAGAAGTAATATTAAATCAGCCTAAAACCACTTCAAAACCAAATTAATTAGGAAAATTTGCACTTCCAAGCATAAATGTTTAATCTAACAAGATGAACCTTTCAAGGAAAAAATACAAACACCAACGCATAATTCACTCACAATTTATAATACGAACACGAGTATTTCTCAAGTTAATACAGAACTTACGAACACAATCAAATAAAGGTTCAATAAACACTAAAATGGTAATAAAATTCTTAATTAAGATTTTTTAAAATTAACGTGATACTTTTTACTAATCATGTATGCTACTCTTAGAAATGCACTAGACTCAGCAGAACTATACCAAACCCAATTTTTAAAAAATAAACAAATAAATTCAAAAAGATGAAAAAAAAAAAGGAAACTGACGTTACCTTTTCCCACAGTTGAGAATGGGTTTTGCAGAAACCGGCAACGATGGTAGCACCATTCTTCCCTACCTTGTACTCAATGCAAAGCTCCTCCTTAAGACCACAAGTAGCATGAAAAGCCAAACCACACTTAGGCTCAGAGCACACCAAAGCACACCCATCACAACACCCACAAACGTAGCACTTCTCCAACCACCTCTTCTTAGGAACCTTAGAGCAATCTATCCTCTCTCTCCCTTCCGGGTCCCAGAAAAACACCTCCGGCACCAACACCGCACATACCACGTGCGCCCAACGCGCGTCCGTCGTGCGCTTCATGGCACCCTCCTTCACCGGACACAGAGCACAACAAACAACGTTGTTATTATTATCATTGCTGTTGGTATTACCCTTACTTTTCTCTCTCTGGATGAAACGACAGCGTTCGCAGAACCAGTCACCCTCGGGGATTCCCTTGGACAAGGGGTTACCGTAGCAGGAAGCGTGTACCATGAGGTCGCACCCGTCGCAGAAGACGATTGGGTCAGAAGGGTCACCGTCGGTGCTTTGGCACACGCAGCATAAGATCCCGTCGTCGTCGGTGTTTTCTTCTTGTTGGGCCGGGGAGTGGGCCTGGGCTTTTTCGTGGGGGGATGGGTTGTATTCGACGTTGAGGTCGAAGGGGGGAACGGCGTCGTTTTGGGGGTGGAGTGCGCATACTCTCTTTTTGGCGGGGAGTGAGTAAATGGTGGGAGAGGGATGAACGGGTGATGGTGGGTTTCGTGATTCTCTGCGTTTTTTGGCTGGTAAGGGAGAAGAAGCACTGTTTTCTTGTTGCTGTTGTTGTTGTTGAATGAGTCTGAGTCTCTTGTGAGGTGGTAGATCGTTGAGGAATGTGGTGGACTCCATTTCAGGGTGTGATTGAGGATTTGGGTTGGGACTGTGACTTATTGATTCAGAAGAAAAGAAAACATTAAAGAGCTGTGAGTGAGGGAAATCAAAATTTGGGGTTTGAATTGAATTTGGAAGCGGGTGAACTGAAAAGGGGAAGGTGGGAAAAAGATGAACGGAAAATTTTCGATACTTGAAAATAAGGCGGGAGATTGAAACGGCGGTCGTTTACTGCTTAATTGATTTCAGAACCCGCGCTTTGTTGAATTATTATTTTGTATAAAAATAATTAAAATAAATATTATTATGTAAAGTCAATTTAAAATATTATTTTTTATTTATTAGTTAATCAAATAAAGTCGCACACGTGTTTTTGGCGGCGTTGTGTCATCAGCATCAAGTGAGAGCTGGCAAAGCAGAAGATGGGAATTAGGATATATGAAAATATAATTAGCCTTGAGCCCGGATTTTGTGGGAACCTAATTTTACATGAACACGAGACTCAATTTATAACTAGTTAATCAATTTTTTTATTCTGTGTACCATTAAATAATTATTTTATTTTTAAGTAGGACAACCTTAACTTAAAATATGAATAATATTTATTAAAAAATTCTATAAATAATAGTAACCAAATATGTATTTAATTCCTATAATGTCTTTATTTAAAGTAAAATATAATTAAGTTAAATTAATGATTAAGAAAATGCTAAAATATTTTTAATATAATATAAAATTAAAATTAAAACTAAGACAAGTATTATGCATAAATATATACATTTTATAAACCTTGAGTTAATTAGTCACAATCTTAATTTATGTTACAAATTTTAAAATCCTTATAAGTTGGTTTGTAAACTTTGCGAAGTGCATTCTAAGAGATATTTTTTTAGTGAAGTTTTAATTTTACCTTTTAATCTTCCTCCTCTTTTGATTTTATTTCTCGACATGATATAATAGTCATTAATTGTGATAATAGCTTTTACTACCTCTCTTTCTTAATTCTTAATTATTTATGACACTGCTACAATGTATATCAACTTTCACATACCTATTTTAAGAATTTTAAGTGGAAGATAATGTATATTTGTGATGGATAGAAACTCTCCTTAGCCTTATCTCTCGTAGTCTTTGTTTTAATATTTGTTGACAAGATAAGACTTTGTATCTTCCTGTCTATGAACATAGGTTAAAAACTTATGTTGATTTGTGTTTTCTTTCTTTAAGAACTTTCTTTCTTTTTAGGGTTAATAGAGAAAAAAGGAATTCTCAAATACATTTAAAGTGTTTATTGATTTGCATTGTCTTTCTTTGAGAGTGCTCAATAGTAAATCTGGATCTTCTACAATTTTAGCAAATTGTAGAACCTACTATGCATTTTCACTTAAACAAATCTACATGCAATTACACATAATGTTTGTGTTGCCTTTGGCATCATCCAATGCCTAAATAAGAGCTTTTGTTATTCTTTTTTCTAATCATGAACGCTCAACCTTATTCTCTGGCATAGGTTGAGCATTCACTTATCATGCCATGCACTTAGTTATATGGCCTCCAATCCACTTTTCTAAATTTTTTATTATTATTTTTTCCAATGCTTGCCTTTTATCATTTTTTCCAACAATACCCCTTTATGCTTGACCATTAGATTTATGCTTAAGTCCACTAATTTCATAACTTCCTCCTAAGATTTTATTTATTTTCTTCCTCCTTTCCATTACCTATCTCTTCAAGCCATTAGGAAAGGTGCACTTTAAATTCATGTCATAATTGCTTCATTTTGAATTCAAATTTCATCTAATGGTTGGCCTCGTGCACTTATTTAAGGCTACAATATTGAGTCTTTCTTTATTTGTCTTATTACTTCTTTTCCTATTATTTGTGCATTTGATTGTACCACCCTTTAATCTTCTCCCTCATAACTCACACTAAACCTACCAAAGTCACTGGTAGTTCTAGGCCTTTAAAATCTCATTGAGATTTTGTAACCAACTCTGCTAGTTCTTCTCACGATCTCCAACCTCGCAATATCTTTTTTAATGTTTAGGACTCTTCCTTCCTTAAAAACTACTAGGAAGCTGCTTAAGGATGTTTATTCCTTTTCTTCTCCTTAACTAAAATATATTTTTGGGGGAAGTTAGAAGCATCCAATGGCCCTAAAGATGAGGTTATTGCTGGAGAAGACCTATCTTTGCCATGCTGCTATCACAAGTTGGCTTCTTTTCTGTTACATTTTTCATTCACATGACAATATTTTCATTGCTCATCTTACTTATTTGTTACCTGTTAGTGTGCCATTAGTGTGTTGGCGTAGTGTCACTTACACCTTTATTGTTACATGGGGGAACTCACATCAACTTAAGATAATGTCATTGTCCTTACTTATATTTTGATTTTTGGAGATGCTAATCTTTCTTGTTTGCATTCCCCCCTCCCTCATGTCATTGACAAAGGGCTTTGAAATGAATGAATTAGAAAACATAACTATGAACACTTTTTATATACAAACATAACTATTAACACATTCTATATATAATAATGAAAAAATGATTTTTTTTTCTTTTTTATTTTTCCAAACTAATCAAAAACTATGAATTGAAAATGTGATGCATCAAAAAAAAAATCTAATCAAAATCTAAGGATGAAAATGGAAAGAAGAGTGGAATTAAAACTTAAATTAAAATAAAAAAGGCAAGACAATAACAAGAAAGAAATAAAAGTTAAAAGAAAAGAAAAATTGAAAGTGAAAAAATGAAGATTAATTCAAATAAATGCGTAAATTCTATTTGATTTGCTTACATATGCACAACACTGATAAGGAAATTAATCCTTTTATTGAGTATAGCTCATATTGATCCTATAAGTGTAACATAGTTGCAATGTCATGATCCTACACATCTACACAATTAAGGCAACATTGGGTACGATATTCCACTTGGCAATGTCACTTTTATTCTCTATTTGAGTTATTTACATTCTAGCTCATGGCAATTTGGACACAAATTAGTTGCATTTTTGTTAACATCATAGCTTGCAACCTGATTTACTTAGTTAATTTTCAACATTTACATAAAAGAGAAAGCAAAATTTTACATATCTTAATTTGTAACAATGAGATAAAAAATATCAATTCAATTCAATCTTCTAGATGCTTGATAAACATTTCAACATCCAATCATAAGTTTCCTATTCAAGGAAACTACTTAAGTTCCATTTACACAACTTAGATTAGTGAACATATTATTTAGCTATGCAAATGAATTTGAGCAACTCTCACTTGTTCATAACAATTATTGCATAACATATTATTATTTACATTCACTATATTGAACAAATTCATCCATATATCAAGAAGATTAAATACTATTCTATACAATCTCCTATCTACACAAATTCGATAAAGCATAATTAATTAAGATAGTGCATACATCTAGTTACATTTATCCCATAATATTTGTAAAACTCATGTGATAGGCAAAGTGAGAATAAATGACTAAAAATTATGCTAACGCATTCATTACAACATCAACACAAAACATTAATTCATAACAATTCCAATGGTGGAATACTACGACAACGAGATGTGGAGTTATTGGTCACCATCTGATGGATCCTTTTCTTCCTTAGAGTTTGAGCAATTCAGTGGTATGAAGGAATTGGTGGAATGATCTGGAGGTTCATACATGCCTCTATTACAATGGTGAAGGTGTCGAGATAGGGTGATTGATAAATCTATGAATATAGTAGATTTATAAGGTTTAATTTGTAAAAAAATTGTATATAATAGAATTGAAAATGTATAAAAATGATGCTTATATATGTAATTTTTTTTAATGATTGAAAAAGAAAATAAATTCACAACTATATTTTCTTGAAAAATTCATGTTTTTTTAGGATTTAGATTTTTACAACAAAATATCAATTGTTTAAGTGAATAAAATAAACTTGGAATGGAGAAAATCAACAAGAAGCTTGAATGTAAATTATGGTATTAGCATTACAATGCTGATTAAAGTGTCTCAATGCTCATGTAAGGAAAAGTAGAGTCGCAACTAAATACTAAGCATTCTAACGCTTGTTGTGGGTATTCCAATACAAAACACCTAATTAATAGAGGAACAAAATGTTGCATGACCTTGGGTGTTCCAAGGCCTAATGCTCGAGCAACAGACTTACATATATGTTGCAACACTTAATCTCAACGTTACAATATTGGCATAAATTTTCAATAATTAACATGTAAGAGTTTTTGTGCGTTTCAACGTATAAGTATGGTAGAGTATGTTTATGCTTTAGGAGTGATGAACTTATGTTATATGGTTACAATGATGCAGATATGACTGGTGATGTGGACTTTAGAAAATCTACTTTTGGCTATATGATGACTTTTGTGGGTGGAGCAGTGTCATGACAGTCAAGGTTATAAAAGTGTGTTGCTTTATTTTCTACAAAGGCAGAGTATATTGTTGTTACAGAGGCTGCAAAGGAACTCTTGTGGATTTAAAAATTCTTACAAGAGCTAAGTCTTTCTTAAGAGAAGTATGTCTTTCACTGTGATAGTCAAAGTGCAATCCATCTTAGCAAGAACTCAACTTTTCATTCAAGATCTAAGCACATTGAGGTTCGTTATCATTGGATAAGGGATGCGTTGGCGATGAAGCAATTATCATTGGAGAAAATCCATATCGATGAGAATGCTTCAGATATGATGACAAAGACTTTGCCTACTGAGAAATTTGCCACTTGTCAGAGGAAAGCGGGTTTGGTTAATCGTTGTCCCACTTGATTGGTGAGGGGAAGATTTGTTAAGTGGGTTACTATCAAGTGGGCCCACATTGATTTTGTAAAAAGAAAAAAAAATGTAGGTGCGCATGGTGAATCCTAGGTGTGCAGTGATGGCTACGAATCCCTAGGGAGGGCTTGGTGACGGTATGAAGACGGATGTCCAAAAACAAAATTATGAGGGCTTAGGCCTAAACTGGACAATATCGTATTAGTATGAAGATGTAGTAAAAAGTCCATACTTGTTCTAACAAGCGGTATCAGAGCCTGAATCCCTAAGTAGTACCACATAGATGTGGATGTGGGTATGAATGGTCCCAGGTAGTGCCATATGGATGATGTACGGTGAATCCCATGTGATGAATCTCTCAAATAGGGCTAGTGAGGGCCCTGTGCGGCGAGGGTTCCTTGAGGGCTAGGAGTGGGCAAGAGTGCCTCCAAGGTGGGTGCTGGTATTAGAGGCCTAGCTTTAAAGGACTTCGTTTGAGGGAGAGATTGTTGGGATGTGCAAACAAAGTCCCATATTGACTAGAATCAGGAAAGATCAGAGGCATATAAGTATGGTAGATATTTCCATTAGTATGAAGCCTTTTGGATGATGTCTAAAAACAAAACCATGAGGGCTTAGGCTCAAAGTAGACAATACCATATTAGTGTAGAAAAATAGTAAAAAGGTCCATACTTGTTCTAACTCTAAGCATACTTGACCTGAATCCATTACAATAGTCACACAAGTTAAAATTGCATCCACATAGCATAAAGTTTTGTAGCTAAGCGTATGTTTTGTCTTTTTTGGACCTTGTTATGCATGGTCCAACTCATAGGAGATAAACTTGGCTCTATAAGGTGAATGCTTGGTAAAACTAGCATGTGTGGGTTTCTTCTCCAAATTTGTGTGTCAATAACATTTTATGTCCTTTTTGCTAATCTTTTGGAGTGCATTCTAAGAGGTGTAAAATTTGGTCCTTGAGTTTTTTGGTTAGTTTGCATGAAGAAGATGCACTTGCCAAAATTTACGTGGAGAAGTTGAAAGGGTTAACTAGTTTTTAAAAATTTTCTTTATTTGATACTTGGGTATTGTTGCACCTATCTCAACCAAGCAATCGAGAAACATAAATATGTTTATCATGCAACCCTTAAGCTTAACATATGATATGATCATTTATGAAGATGTCTAACTTTTTAAAAATGTATTGAAGAGATTTAAAGTAATAGAAATTCATATCTTGAAAAATGACAATATCCCTTTTTTATAATAAGACATAGAATGATAATGAAAGATTTTACTTTTTAAAAGTCAAAAAATAGAGTGTTACAACATTAGCCTCTGTCCTCCCAATCCTTTGAGCTATTAAGAATAATATTTCTAAAAGTCTTTATTTTGTACTTTCACAATAATAAAGTCTAAACATTTTTATCTACCGATCCAAACAAAATTAGTTGAGTTATCACTTTTTTCTTGAGTTGTCAAAATTTTTATGAATTAAACTAGTTTGATTGCACTTTTGATATGACTAAAAACTCAAACTTATTACATTGTACTCAACACATAAATATCTTTAAATTAAATTATCTTTTAAAATAAATAACTAAAATTACTTAACATGATAAAAAAATATTTTTTAAAAACATTCGTATTTTATAAATACTCATAAAAATGCCCCAATTTAAAAATTATTTAAAAAACATATTTGTTTAATAATTTGTACTTACAATTTATATATAGTAAGCACATTCTATTTAATTTAATATTAATTTAATTTTTTATTTTTCATAATTTATTTTAATATAAAATTTATTTTTTATTTAATGTAACATAATAGTTATTATTAATAATTATAATATTAATATTTTTAAAATTTATAAAATTTAAAATAATCATGAAATATTTTTTAATTATTTATTTAAAACATTTATGTTAATTTAAAGTTAAATTATAAATTTAATCTCTATATTTAACACAATTTTTAATTTCGATCCCTGTATGAAAAATCTACAAGTTAAATCTTTATATAAATAAATATTTTCAAATCAATTCTGCTGATTTAAAATTTGTTATAGGTGTTAAAATTTTGATGACATGGATTGAAAAGTGCTTGGTGTCATTTGAAGATTAGATGGTATGTATGTCCAATGCGTGTTCATTACGCGGTTTCACAATCTCTGCCTTATCTTCCTCTTCTCTTTTCTCTTTTCTCTTGCAATTACTCACAACTATAAACATTTTAAGTCATTTACTACTTAAACAACACAATGCAAAACACATCATCTTCATCCCACCGATCCAAGTCAGCACATCTTCCATGCCCTTCTTACATTGTCTCTCTCTGATACTCACTCACAAAATGCTCTCAATTTTGATCTTAATTTCGTTCCACAAAGCATACCCATTATCGTTGACATGACATCGAGCATGACCTGCAAGGCGATTGGCGTGGTGAAGGACCAAACCAGCATCAATGCTTGTTTGGTCACCATTTCCTAGAGGCTTAGAAAGACCCGTGGTTGGATTGTGGCAGTTGAGTCACTCGTGCTTGTTCACAGGCTTTTAGTTGATGATCACCCCGTGTTTGAGGAAGAGATTGTGCATGCCACTCACAGAGTGATGAGGATTCTCAACATGTTTGATTTCAAAGACGAGGCCTGGGATCATGCAGGTTTTGTTAGGCTTTATGCATTGTCTCTTGGTGAGAAGGTTGAGTTTGTAGTGTATCAGAGGAAGCTAAGAGGCGGTGATGGTAGTGTTAAATCTGGGGATGAGAAAGAGGATAGTAGTAAGATGAGTGAGGTTACCCTCTAAGAGAAATGAGAGCTGAGGGAGTTTTGGATGAGTACAAGTTTGATCGTCAAATGCAACCGAATGCTTTTGAAGCCATGTCATCAAATTTTTAACACCGTTAATAGATTTTAAAATGATAAGAATTTGTTTAAAAATATTTACTTGTATAAAGACTAAATTATAAATTTTTTTACTATTGGGAACAAATTAAATAATTTGTATAAGTTTAGATACTAAATTTATAATTTAATCTTAATTTAATAATATTCATGTAATATAAAAGAAAATACTAATTTGTATAACAAGTTTCAGAGTCACATATTAGTCATGATAGAAAGTTTTTAAAAGTATAATTCAGTAAGTTTATTATATTTATTACCTGAAAAGTTAATTTTAAAATATTAACTTTATCTACACAATTTTTTTCCATTAGGATTTCTTATGTTTTATATACTAATATTATATTGTTTTTTATTTATTCTTTTATAAACTTGAATTTAAAATATATTATACTAAATCTATTTTATTTACACTTTTATAAGAAAAATTGATATTATTTTAATTTGTGGTTTATAATTTAATGAAGTTGTAATATATGGTAAGATTTGATCTAGTTAACCAATTATTTTATATTTAATTTTATTTAATAAATATTATATCAAATAAAAAATAAACACTACAAAAAATTATGTGCTAATTAAAAATTTTATTCATATTCATAATCTAATTAATTAAATTTCATTTATTAATAAAATATGAAAAATATTTAATCTTATTTAAGTTACGAAACATCTATTTATAAAAAGTTAGCTAAAGGTAGTAATCTTTTTCTTATTAATCTTAGTCAATCTCTCTAGAATGATTATCAGTCCATCTTAGATCAGGAAGAGTCTTTCTGGTTCCATTATTATAGAAGTAATTAGATAACTTTAGGAGATAAGAATACTAGTTTCTTTCATAAGACTGCAATTTCTCGCAAAAAAAAAAAAAATATTATAGAGACCCTTCAAAATGATCAAAATGTTTGGGAATATGATCCCTCTAAAATTAGACTTATTGCCCTCAATTATTTTAAAAGTATATATTTTGACCTTGATCTTGTCAACTCTGACCTTCCCAACGTTAGCTCTTTTCCTCTCCTCAGAGAGGAGGATAGAAATAGGTTAGATTCTCCTGTTTCTCTAGAAGAAATTAAAGCTTCCCTTTTCAGTATGGGTAATTTCATATTTTCGGAGCCGAATGGGCTCCATGCCTTATTTTTCAAAAATTAATGGAATTTTTTAAGCCTTTTTATTCATAATTTTGTTTTAGATGTTTTCAAAAACTCTTATAAAATTGCTGATGTCAATGATACTTGTATTTCTCTTATTCCTAAGATTGATAATCCTAAACATATTAGGAGTTTTAGACCTATTTTTCTTTGTAACATGAGTTACAAAATCATAACTAAAATTATAGCTAATAAGCTTAGAGATTTACTTTCCCATATTATCTCCCCAACTAGTCCAGTTTCATCCCTGGGAGGCAGGGCATTGATAATTCTCTAATTTTGCAAGAAATGTTGCATTCCTTTCACAAGCTGAAAGGTAAAACTGGGTATATGATTATCAAACTTGATTTAGAAAAAATATATAATAAGCTAGATGGGGTTTTATTTCTGATTCACTTAATCTGTAATCTGGCTCGCATTAATTCTAGTTTGGCATAGTTGATAAACCATTGTATTTCTTCTTCTTCTTTGCGTATTAAAGTAAATAATGTTATGTCTTCACCTTTTTATCCTTCTAGAGGTATTCGCCAAGGGGATCCTTTATTCCCCTACTTTTTTGTTATTTGTATTGAGAGGTTGGCCCACCTCATTATGGATAAAGTTAGGAACAGTGAGTGGAGTACTTTTTGCCTTGGGGTGGATGGTCCTAAAATTTCTCATTTATTCTTTACAACCTTTGTTCAACAAGCTTCTCTTATTAATTTTGTGGTAAGGACTTTCTGTTCTGTCTCTAGCTTGAATATTAATACTAATAAATCTTTCCTTTATTTCTCCAATAACATTGATGTTGTTTTAACTCAAGCTATTAGTAAGGAATTGGGCATCCCTCCCTCTAACTAGTTTGAGAGGTATCTAGGAATTCCTATTAGTCATAAAAAACCTAATAGGCAACAATTTTCATATCTTATTGATAAAATTAGGAGGAAGTTATCCCTTTAGAAAATGAATTCTCTTTCTATAGCTGGGAGAGTTATTTTAGCCCAATCTTGTCTTAGGAATATACTTTCATATACTTTGCAATCTATTCTCATTCCTATCTCTGTCTGTAATGAGATTTAAATTATGTAGACAGTTTATTTGAGGCTTCTTGGGAAGGAGGAAATGTCATTTTATTAGCTGAGAAGTCATTTGTAAACCTAAGATAGAAAGGGGTCTTGGTTTTAGAACCCTCCATGAGTTAAACTTGTCTTATATCATGAAATTATGTTGGAGGTTGGTTTCCTTCCCCATGAATCTGTAGGTCCAAGTTGTTAGGAGTAAGTATAATTTTGTTCTTGGAAGGACCCCTATTGTTAGAAATAAGAGTAATGTTTCTCATGTTTGAAATAGTATGTTGTCTGTTTGGCCTAATCTGTTGTCTATCCAGATTTGCTATAAATTCTATCCCTACCCTTGAACTTGATTTCCCTGTAGCTTTATTTTCTAATAAGAATGGTTGGGATTGGGACAAGATTAACGTATTCTTCTTGCCCCAATCGGTAATAATATAGCTCAGGTTCTTTCTCTAGATCAATCTAGGGGCTCTGATGTTGTTTTTTGGAATCTTTCAACTAATGGAATTTTTTCTATTAAAACTGCATATAAATTGTGTGACAAAGTTACTCATATTCCTAATCTTGATCATAATATTTTTATATACTTATGGAATTGGAAAGGATCTCCTAAGATTGCTTTTTTTTTTTTTTTGGAAATTAGCTCACAGTAAACTTCTGACAAATGAGGAGAGGTATGTTAGAAAAATGACTAGCTCTCCTATTTGCTCTAGGTGTGGTGAGGCACCTAAATCAATCATGCATATGCTTAGAGATTGTTTCTATGCAAAGGAAGTTTGAGAACATGTCATTTTTTCTGATCAGTGGGTCAAGTTTTTTAGCTTGAGTATTATAGATTGGCTGATTTTGAATTTTGCTAATAATAGTTTTAGGAAATTCTCTAATTGGTTTAGTCTGTTTGGGTTTACTGCTTGGTATATATGGAGAGATAGAAATTCTTTCATTTTTCAGTCCTCCTTTGTTCTCCTCATCTGCTAGTGTACAAGGTTTTTTGTGAATTTAATTTTTGTTTCAATTGCTGCAGGGAAAATATCAAGCCTCTTTTCAACCTTGCTAATGACCATAGCAGAGTTAGATGGATTCTCCCTCCTCATGGCCAGCTCAAATGGAATGTCGATGGAGCAATTTCCTCAACAACTAGGGAAGCAGCTTGTGGCAGCCCCATTCGTGATGAACACGGTATTTTTGTCTTTGATTTTTGTAGCAAAATTGACTTCTGTTCACCCTCGGCTGCATAATTATGGGGGATCTTGCTGGTTCTTCAAATGGTTTCCCTTAAGGAGATTCACACTATTTAGGTGAAAAGTGACTCCAAGGAAGCTCTATCCCTGGTTCTTCAAATTCAACACTCCTCTCACCCCCTGTTTGACTTTATTTGTAATATTAGAAAATTAATCAGGTCTATTAGGTTTATTCGTTTTGCTTATATTCATAGGGAAGCTAATTGTTGTGCTAACAAAATTACTAAGATAGAGTTAGAGGCTTCATTACCTTTCCATTGTTTTGATATATCTCCTTCTCAATTGTTTCCATTTTTATGTTTTGATGCTTGTGGTAGTTGAAATAGTAAAGCTCTCCTGTATGTTTGGTTTGGGCGTTTAACCCCTTTTTATAACAAAAATAAAAAATAATATGCTAATTTAAAATTTTATTCATATTCATTATCTAATTAATTAAATTTCATTTATTAATAAAATATGAAAAATATTCAATCCTATTTAAGTTACGAAACACCTATTTACATTAATTTAATTTTAATACTATTTTTAAACCAATTTAAATCAAATTATAAATTTTATTTATAATCAGGTTATTTTTGTACGAAATTAAATTCAAATCAAACTGTCAACCTTGCCATTCATCAAATCATTTCAACTCATGTTTTTTCACCAGTTTTATTAGGAATAAATTACTATGACAGCAAACTCCCTCCAAATTTTCTTCTCCCTTGGTTTTCACAACCATAAAACTCGGTCCAAATAGCTTGAATTTTACTTTCCTTGTCCTATACATGAGAGCATACACAAACAACACACACAGCTTCTACTTCCCATAGTTTTGAGTTTTAACCAAGTTTTCCATCACTTGATGGCGACCACAGAATGCCCGTGAGAAGCCTTTAATTGGCTTTGAACGGTGCGCCAGCTTTCAAATTCGACACAATTTTAAGTAAGCCCCACAAACCTTAATTACACTCAAATTTCAGCAATGGCACTAGCGGTGGACCTCATATGAAGCATGCCAACCCAATAGGGAAACATGCATGACTTTTATTTTCATTATTCCACATTAATTACCAAATATATTCAATCAAAAGATTCAAAACAAACCACTCTCCTCCCTTGCCATTCTGAGTTCACTTGGTACCACTTAAAATAGAAAAAAAAAAAAAAAAAAACATGGAAGCTTTGTGGGATTTGGAAGACAAATTGAAGGTTTCAACACTAGGTGCTATTCTTCTACTTGCATGTGCAAGTTTTGCACTAGTTTTCCTTTGCATTTTAATTATACTCAAAAGGAAGACAAGGAACAATAAGATTGTGCACCAAGAGTGTGCTATAGATGATGAGAATGAGACTATTACCTCAACTACTACTACTACTACTTCCAATACTATTACTGCTGCTACTACTGCTGCTGCTCCTACAGAATGGTCAGAGCCAAGTTGTGGAGGGTGGATTTCGGTGAAGAGGGTGTTGATGGGGTCAATGTTGTGGAGCAAGGCAAGTAAATTGGAAGAGAACAATGCATGGCAGAGAGAGAGGGGGTCCCCATTGCTTGGCTTACAAAGGCAGGGTCTTGAAAGTGGATGGCAAAGCCATAACTCAGAATCACCGGTGTGGCAAAGACCAATACTGAGAGGGGAGAAGTGTG
Organism: Abrus precatorius; assembly: GCF_003935025.1. Lineage (NCBI taxonomy): Eukaryota > Viridiplantae > Streptophyta > Magnoliopsida > Fabales > Fabaceae > Abrus > Abrus precatorius. Next base: position 10,339,890 of record NW_020874384.1, read on the forward strand.
AGTTACCAAGGTTTAGTGGCCTCATTCTCTATGATGAAAAAGGAAGACTTCTTCGTGATTCAGAGAACGAAACTCACTGCATGGACACTTCAAAACAGGTAATCAATTACCACATCGGGTACTCATTATTGTAATGAAATTCATACATGTAGATATAGAGTGACCCTTCCTATATAGACTATATTAGTTTTGAGACTAACATGATAAAATTTGAAAACAATGATATTTATGTCCTTTTTCAGTGTAAAAAAAAAATGAGAAGCACTTTTGGTTGGGTCTTTCAGTTTGTTTTCTGCATGCAGTCAGAGTAGAGATCAATGTATAACATGTAAACCTTAATGACAAAAATTCCTCAAAAATAACTTGTTCGTAGCTGTATGTTATGCATCATGAACCTGGCCTCAATTCAAATATGTCAGATTGGACCAATTACCGATACAACAGCAGGAATGAAGCAACTTTCTTATCTTGCAATTACCATTTTGAAGCACAGTGGACCTCTCAAATTAATGCATAAATACACAAGAAAAAAAAATAAAGTTTTAACTTTATTAACAATCCCAACCTTCTGCCACTCTCTGGGATGCAACAATAATTGCTCCAAGATCAATCACAAGAATTTTGCAGTTTCAGACAACATTTTTGCTGAATTTGTTTATGTCTGACTTTGATTCTGTTTTATGCAGGAAAAAAGAAATGTTACAATGAGGACTACTCTAAAAGATTTGCTTTAGTACTTATGTTACTGTTTTTTTTTTTTTCTCTTGTAAGTTGTATCAGACAGACTGTTTCACAGTAATGACAAGATGTGATCAGTTCAAATATGCAGTTTTCCCCTTGGATTCAATAATTCATTTTCCATTTCACTGGCAATAAATAGTTCCAAAGTGAATGACACCCTTCTCTGTTTTTTTTTTTAATGAAGAATTAGGGAAGCAGCAAAAACCAGACAACAAAAAAGGAAGTTTATGGCCATCTGGAAAATAAGGAAACATACCCAAAGCAGTATTAACTACCATGTTATCAAGTGGGAAATCATTTATTTTATTTTATTATTTACAATTTAACACTTGATTTACACTAAAATCCTATTTGTATGAAGCTAGTCAAATCTCTAGTCTCAACATTATTTTTTATGGTGCTTCCCTTCACTCACCAAACCTTATTTTTAACAATATTTAAAGTGCACAATTCCTACACGTGCAATTTGGCTATACATTCTACATTAACATTGCATAAAGATGTAGTTATAGAATAATCTTTTTGCAAAAGTGCAATACATTCAGAAAATTGATGGTATTGTAAAAGAAAATAATTTTCACTTAACTGGTACAGAAGAGATTCAATATCTGAAGTAAGTAGTTTAAGAGTGTTCAGTGGTACTGTTTTTCTCTTTATGATATCAAGGTGGAATTTAACATCATCCTCTAATTGCAATGAATTCATCCACTCAATTCATGAAATTCATCAATTCTTACATAGTAACAATAAAATGTTGACAAAAAGACAATGCCAGATATTGAATTAAAATACTGTGAAAGGTTTCAATTCAAATGTCCTCATAAATTGCATGGAATCAATAATCACAACCATATATAAACTCATTCAACTCATGGACATTTTATACACAAATAATGCTCATGACTAACTTCAGAGAACCATCTCACATTGATGTGAAGACCATAAATCTTAATCACAAATTGTGTATTTGCCTTTACCTTCTCTCATTCATACGACACTATCAAGGGTTCTCTGGAGTCTTCTCTGGATGAACTCTTGAAATAGAAGTATAATACCAATTGTACCATTCCTAAAACAGTTCCTATCCCATTTGGTACCTACAAAATCAAACACAAACGTAGGGATACAAATAAAAGCCAACAAAATAAAAACATGAAACTAGAATGAGTATTTCAAGAAGTAATAGGAAACAAAAGAGATGAAAGGACTTACATATATAAAGGCATCATTACTGACCAATCCATAAAGAAAGAAGGAGGCACTCATTAGGAATGTGGAAAGTGAAAGATAAAATGGCATAAACTCAACACTCTTTGTCCGAATGACCAATTTCTGGGAAGTTATATATACACACAAAATACGTAAACATAAACAAATTCACCAAGCTAATAGCCGAAGAAACTATAACAACTCAATATGAAGTAGATGGAAATCTAGGAAATAATAGGCATACAATTATAAACAATGGTGAGGCAAACATTGAAATGAGAGAAGCACAACTCAAGAATCCCACAAACATCCTGCGCATTGTGATGTCCTCCATTTGCAAGCTCCCAACTAATATGATCACAAATATGCCCACTACTGCCAGCAATAATCCAAGCATTCTCACCTATCAAATGGCATTTTAGAGCATTCATCAAGTTAAATATTGAAACAATGTGCTTTGTTTGTGCTTTAATCATAAGTTTCCCAATAATATAGAAAAATAACCTTTCTTGCTTTTTCAGCATACATCAAGAAGAGGATTATGTACACAAGCTGAAAGACAGCTCCAATTGAATTAACAGTCGTAACCAACACATTATCAGGTGATATCAGAGGTGTACCATACCACAAACAGATCAAGCAGTTCAAAAGAGAGTAAACATATGGCAACCCTGAGAACATTTCTGTTGACCCATTTCTGATAATTCTCCTAAATGTGGGTCTACAACTCAGAACACAACAAGAGTTAGGATAAACAACAAATTCTTCAGTGATCAATTATTGTCAAAATATCCATATTAAAATGCTTACATGGGGGATACAAACAACCCAAAAGCAAAGATGTTCCCTGCAAATTAACAAGCATATATTGTGATCAAGATAAAGATATGCGTTCTTTCGGTCATCAATCAAAAACTCAAGAAGAAAAGTTTTCTTTTTTGGTAACCAAAAGAGAAAAGAAAAAAACACCCCAGAAACTGAGGGCAAGAGAAAGTACCAGCAACTCCAGCTGCATCCTTGCCAACTTCACAGATAGAACAAGCATTAAACAGAGACATCAATCTTCAATCAACAAAAGAAACTGAACCCTCAGTTCATATACTTCATACCATATAAATAAGCAGCTAATTGATACAATATGTTTTTTCTCTCAATTTCTCTCAAGTCAAAATACCCACGTTTGCTAAAAGATATCTCTCTAAATTTAACGATAGGCTAGGGGTTGATCAATGTTAAGAGAGGCGTGTTGAAAACACACTCATTATCATATTTTTATTAATATATTTTTAATTTTTAATTAAAATTTATTAAAAAATAATATTAATGAAACTTATTTAATTATTTTTATATTTTAATCAATAAAAAGTATTCTAAAAAATATCAATTTTAATCTTTAAAATTAAATTAATTAATAATAATAATAACACAATTTTATAATTTAATTTAAATAAATATATTTTTAATAAAAAATATTACTTTTAAGAATTTAAACTTAATTTTAAATATTTGAATTAACAGAACTTATTTTTTAAAAATATATAAAAGAGTATTATTTACTTTCTTATACTAAAATTTGCATAAAGACCTAAAATAATGGTATAAAAATGTCAAAATACTGTTGTTTTAACATCTATTTTATCTACTTTATGCTTATACCATTCACATAAACTGAATATTAAAATAGCATTAATCGGCGTAATGCCTCCACCACTGGCCGCTGTATCTGATTGTAATTAACCGCAGGAAGGGATAAAGTATCCAATGGTATCTGCAAAAATTACAAAATTTACTTTCAACGGTTAGATTATTTACTTGCAAAACGAGAAGTAAGATTAACACTTTATTTTTTATAATTATTAATAATTATATAATTATATGAATTGTTTCATAACTTATTTTATTTAAAGTTATATTTTAAAAGTGCGACTTACATAAAAAAAAATTTAATCTGTCACTTTTCATAAAATTTAAAAACTAAATATAATAATTTTTAAATAAAATTTTTTGTTAATATTCTTATAAAATTTTGATTAATATAAATATTTTACTATTTATTTTATGTTTTATATTTTTTATTTAGTTTAAATTTTTTATAGACTATAATTATTTTTTTTAATAAAAAAATTTTATATTTTAAATTTTTTAATAATATTGTTATTTAATTTATAATTTTTTGTATTTAAAATTTTTTATGCAAAATAAAAAGTTAAAAAATTTAATATAAATATTTATATTACTTAAATAAAAGAATATATATTAAAATATATAAAAATTAATCTAATTAAATTTTTTTATAAAATTAATATAAAAATATATTTTTTCAATAAAAGAAATTATAAAAATATTTTTTTTCATATTTTTTAAAAAAATTATTTACTATTTTATACTGTTTAACTACATTAATATAATTTAATTATTATACCGTTGATATAAAATTACATTTTAAAAAAAATTATTTATATATAATACATATAAAATATTTAGAAATTTAGTAATTAAAATTATATAATATTATATTAACTTAAATTAAATAAGATTTTTTATTTATATTTTTACTTTGATATAGATAATAATAAATATAAAATGTATATAAAATAATTCTTAAATAAAAATTTGACATATTAAAATATATTTAACACTTATGATTTTTAAATATTTATTTTTTATTTATATTTAAACATCGTTTAATAATTATATATTAAATTTTTATATTATTATATTATTTATATAAAATTATATAAATAGAATTTTTTTATAAATATTTTTTTTAAATAAAGACGGATATAAGTATGCAATAATTAAAGAATAAAAATATAATATAAACTAATTACAGTATTTTTTAAAAATATAAATACAGTAATGATATTATAGTACCTGTTGATACCTATCCATTTACATCCTTAGCTGGCATTTAACAGAATGACTCGTCAAACAAAACGTTTTTGCGCCATAAACTCTGAAACCAAACACGTGGATATTATTGTTTCTACAATTGAGTGTAAAATATTTCTTTAAATAAAATAAATAAATGAATTGAAAAATGGGATTTAATTTCTTATATAAAAGATATTTTCGGTCGTTAACGTTTTTTACTTTCATTTTTATTAAGTTACATAATTTCCTTTTTACATTAATTTTTAGAAAAATATTTAATTTATATTTTAAATCATGAATACTAATTAACTTAAAATATATAAAATTAGTTATTTTCATATTTCTCAGCTTTAACTTATTTTCCTTTTTAATTTAATAATTTTAAAAATATTTTTTGAGATTCATAATTTTATTATTATTATTTCATAATGAATACATTTTTTAAAATCTAAAAATATTGCTATAATATAAAAAACATGCGATAAAAATTTAAATATGATTATTTAATATTAAATAATTTTATTAAATTGAAATATTTATTATATAAAAAGTATACAAGTTTTATTAAAAAATTAATATTTATTTTATAGAAAATATATAAAAACAATCAGCCCAAATAATTAAATCTGTACGAAAGATACAAGTTGTTGGGACGTAGCGTGCAAGGGAATGCGCGTATTTGTTGTTAATTTGTGTGAGGGAATCTTCGAAAGCAATCATGTTTTGGATGCTGAGCTGTCGGGATGTGGACAACCTGGGACACAATGGACATAGATATTATAACATTGACTTTGAATAAAATTTTAAATAAATTTATTTTTAAAATAATAAATAAAATATTTTGTAATGTATAAAAAACTTTAATCATGAAAAATAAAATAGTAAAATATAAAATGCAATATTCAGTTTTATTTTTCAATAGTAGAAATATTACATATAAATATATTCTATATTTTTTAATCTGTTTTTATAGAGATCCATCAAAATATCAATAAATAGATATCTATTTATTTTAGTTTTAAATAAATTCAAACTGTAATATACTTCAACTAACAAACAATATATCTATATTTAATTTTGAATATTGTGCACCTTCTAGCTTTTTCTAGTAAAACATAATTAGAACGTTGTAAAAGTTAATGAATATTCCTCATCCTGACTGCGAGTGGGTTTTACCAATAGATAATTGTTTTGTTTCGTGATCCTCATCGACCATCTGATATGGTGTCAATATTCTATCTATTCTAGAAAAGGGATTGTATCTATAAAATTATCTTTTATATGCACCGGGTTAACAGATATTTATACTTTTTAATATTTTTAATAAAATATAAAATTTATTAATTTAGCTATTAAATTATCTTATATTATTTTTATAATTATATATGAATTTAAATATTAATATATTATTTAAAATTTAATATTTATTTTAATAAAGATTAATTTGAGTGACAAGTGATTCAGTATCACTTAAGTAAATTTTTAAATTTGAGTTTTTATATATGACAAAAAAATTTAATAATAAATTCACTTACTATACTTAAGTGCGTGATTCTGATCAAATTTAGATTAAATCGGATAAGAAATAAAAAAATAAATTTAATATTTATTTATATTTTAAAAATATAATAATTTATAAAAATAAAGTATTTATTAATTTTATTTTTATATAAAATTTTATAAAATTAATTTATTTGATAAAAATCTTCAAATAATGAATGGATTGGTGTATATACATATAAACATTTTTTACTTAAAATATGATATCTTCAAACTTTAAAAAAGAAATATAAAAATATATATAATTATTTTAAACTCTTTTCCTATTACAGAGACATCGTAAATTTTTATATTAACCTAATTATTATTTAAATTCTTACTATTATTATGATAATTTCTTCCATCATTAATCTGCAATATTAAAGATGTTCTAAAAATTATTAATTTTGTAAAATTTATTCATATAAGCTCCTTTTTCGTCTATCTCATTTAAGACTCTCCTTCCCTTTTTTTTTTTACTTTTTCTTAATTTGGATTTTAGTATATGTTGGCTAAGGTGTTGTTTATTTTGGGCTTTTAAGCCCCTCTCATAGAAAAAAAAAAGATATTTATTTATAATAAAAGGTTTAAATTTATTCAGCACAAGTAACTTAATACTAGGTTAATAAAAGGATTAATCTTAAGAATTATAAGAGTTAATTATGATGAAATATATGTTTAAAGCATTTAAAAAACTGAATTTTAGTCGTTTTAGACTATGAAAAAAACTGACATAAAAATTGTGGTAATAATTTAGTGACAGTTATGAAATTAAGGCAAAAGTTAAAGGTAATGCATGTTTTTCTTTCTTTCAGAAATATAATAATCGGTTCAATTTTCTAAAATTAGAGATTTATTTTTAAAATAAAATAATAAATAATTTAATTAACATGTATTAATAATATAAAATTATTATCCAAAAATTTGTGAGAAACTTGGTACTGCAAAGGAGAACATAAACTTGCTATTCTTAATAATCACAAGCTTCCATATGTGAAGAATCTTAACATTCAAGTTTCAATTATGTTTGACAAGAGAAATGCTTGCAGGAGAAGCCAAGAGAAACTTCTAAATACAATCAATCTAAGTAACGAACATAAAATTATGAAACACAATGTATGACCATAAATTGAAAATGAAAGACTAGACATTTAATGAGATTTGTTTTTTCAAGTAGCATGTGCATGAATTAATTGCCATTGAAGTAACAAATAAAAACCATGTTTTTTTAAGATAGAAAAAGATACATGTAGAAAAAATCTAAATATAAGTCATGCATTTTAAAGAAAACATAATTTGAATAAGTGTAATATTGACATTCATTTTAATCCCTTAAATATGCAGTGTAGTTGAAATCAATCCTCTAAATTTGAAATTTTAAAATTGAATTTGAGATGGATGAGAAAGGACAGTGAATTGATCATCAGGACCCATTCGAGAATGAAGTAGTTGACCCATTTAAGAATGACCAGTAGTTTTATATTCTGTTGCAGTAGGATTACCCTTTTTATATCATTTATTTCTCATTTTAACTTACTTAACTTTTGAGAATGATGTGGGATGAATGTAATCGAATTTTTATCTTAGAATAACTAAACAAATTATCAGAGCATGAGACTAAGAATACATAATAAAATAGATGTTACAAATAATTGGAATTACTCAAATCCATTTGCTCATTTGAATAAAATGTTCAATAATTTGAATTGGGTAAATGGAACTAGAGACGTGTTCTTGTATGAAAGACTCATGGTTATATGTTGTGATGTCTACTAGATACCCAAAAGATTGAATTGATTAATTGTAACTTGTTACAAATTAAAAGGTGTAAAATTTTCATTTGCTCTTTATATAAATGCTGAAATTAACTGTGTAAATTAGGCTGCAGTATTTGGCATGAATTGAGATAAAATAAAAAAAAAGGACTATTTTTCTTAAATGCCTTAGCTAGAATGTAAGTGACAAATTTTTTTTAAAAAAATTATATTACATCATTAACCATGATATTATAAGTAATGTAGCTGTTAAGGCGCGTAACTGTTAGTTTTGTATAGATTGAATTGAGACAAAATTTGTCTAAATCTATTATAAATTTAATTATATGAATTACATTTTAAATTAATTTATTTTTTAAATTGGTTTTAAAATTTATATTTAGTTTAAAACTAGTTTAAATCTAGTATTAGTTCAATCTAGTTAAATTTAATTTTAGTTTAAACTAATTTTAAATATAATATGTTGTGTTAAATTAAGTTTAAATTAAGGCAAAAGCAATTTTAAATGTATTTATTGTACCAGATAGGATACTATTCGATCATCTCCACAAAAAAAGAAATTGAATATCTTTTCGGCCTCATATTTGGACGAGAGGTATCAACACCCCTTCGACTGCATCCTTGAACAAAGAGGTACCAACATCCCTTCGGCCTCACTCTTGGACAAGAGGTACCAAATAACCTCTCGGCTCTATCATAAGGGTACTAATACCCCTTCGGTCATCTTAAAGTAAAATAACAATTAATTAAGGTAAGTAGCTAATAAAGAAAGGATTAATTACCTAAGTTATCAAAATGGTAATATGGTTGACTCATTAAGCCTATTAGCCCAATATGATGCCTATAAAAAGATAGTAAGATAAACAAGTAAAAAGGTTGATTTTAGAATATTTAATAGCATTTATTATTGTATAACGAATACTTACTTGACCGTTGGAGTGCCATTGCAGGTACCCCACCCCTTTTTACGAATAAGGAGAACCTAAAACATTCTTCAGGAAGGACTACAGCAAAACATGAAGATAGAAGAAATAGAGGCACAGTGAATAAGTGTATCCTTAACAGGAATATTTTGACGCCCACTGTGGGGCTCAAATTGCTTCAGCCCCAAGTAGACATGGTACAGCCTAGGAGTCAACAAGAAGGCCCTAGCCAGCAATGGGGAATGCCTCTAGAACATGTAGGACTTATTCAGAATCGACCTATACCAGAAGAAGTTCACATGGAGAGAGGAGAAGACGAGGACTTATCATTAGTTGTTAGACAACTAAAAGCGGAGATGGTAGAGATGCAGCGCCTCTGAGAAAAGGATGCTCATGAGTTATCCGCATTGCAAAGGGAGAATGACAACCTAAGGAGTGAAATTAGAATCTATATCCCCTCCCAAGTTATACCTTTTGTCCAGGAGCAAAAAGAATCATCAGCCTTACAAGAAAAGCCAAGAACCATTCAACAGGAGACGAGGACAAGGCCCTCGATTGGGAGGGATAAAGTCTTAGGCCGGAGTTCCTTCACCTAACAAATACTGGAAGCGAGGTTACCTGACACTGGATATTCCCTACATCGACATATTCACCATCCAAGTTGACCTTTACACTGATAATGATGTCCTACTATGTCGGATATTCCCGACATTGCTCGAGGGATCAGCTCTCAACTGGTTCACTAGATTACCGCCCGCTTCTATAGACTCGTTTGTGACGCTTATCACACGCTTCAATTTGCAGTTCACCACCAATCGTCCTCATCAACTGACCTTAGTGGCTTTGGTTAATATTCGTCAGGAAAAGAAGGAAACACTTAGAGCATTTATAGAACGTTTTGGGCAAGTGGCCCTCTCTATCCAAAACTTAGATCTAGTAGTTGTGATGAACCATTTCACAACAGTCCTTAGACCGAGCCATTTGTCAATAGCATCTGCAAAAAATCCCCTATCAACCTAGATGAACTACGCTGCCGTGGAACTAAATATATGCAGATAGGAGAATTGGCCAAGTTCATTAAGCAAGTCTGGATAGAGCAGGTGTCCAGTCGAAGAGAACCTAAAGGGGATGAACAGACAAGGAACAAACAAGGAAACAAGGACCGAAAGATCAGAGCTGAACGCCTCCCGAGGGGACCTAGGTATGCAAGTTACACAATGTTAAACATTAATCGGTCTATAGTACTTGAGAAGGCTTCAGCAACAAAAATATTGGCAATGCCCGCGAACACTTCTCTCGGGTAGACAAATCCAAATCATGTCAATACTATCAAAACTGGGGGCATACTACTGAAGAGTGCACAATCCTTAAAGACCGCATTGAAGATTTAATAAAAACATGACATCTTCAGGGTTTTGTAAATTAGCATAGGGAAAAGTTGATAGACTGAACTGCTTAGATGGCGTGATAACAAACAGGGAGAATGACGTCGCAGTAGATCAAGGGAACGACCACAATAGCATCGCGACGAGCGCGAGAATCAACCTCGCCGAGTTATCAATACCATTGTAGGAGGATTTACTGGAGGAGGTTCCACCAACTCCGCCCAAAAAAGACATCTACGGCAGGTCCAGTCAGTTAACAACATCTCGTTGGGAAGTGGAGTCCAAATCCCACCCACAACCTTCACAGACAAAGATTTCTAGGGAGTGGACCCGATACAGGATGACTCAATAGTCATTAGTGTCAATATCCACAACTGTACTATCTAAAAAACTTTGATCGATCAGGGAAGCTCGATTGACATCTTGTATTGGAATACCTTCAAGCAGTTAGGCATCCTTGAGGAAGAGTTAAAGGAATATGATGAATCGCTTGCCAGGTTTTCAAGTGAAAGAGTAGAGACTCGTGGATGCTACCTCTTCAGTTCTGAATAAGAGGGAAGGCACATCAAGATAACGTATTTGGTGGCTCATGAAAGTACCTCGTAATGGTAAAAAAAGTGAATAGGAAGTGGAGGATGTACACTGACTTCACAAATCTAAACAAAATATGCACCAAAGATATCTATCCCCTGCCTAACATCAATGCTTTGGTGGACGGAGCAATAGGCCACAAACTTCTCAATTTTCTCGATGCATACTCTGGATATAACTAAATCAGGATATACCCACCTGACGAAGAAAAAATAGCTTTCATCATTGAATCGACTAATTTTTGTTATAAAGTTATGCCTTTCAGACTAAAAAATGCATGAGCAACTTATCAGAGGCTAATGGACAAAATTTTTGCTAAGCAACTTGGGGGGTGCATAGAGGTGTATGTAGATGATATGGTCGTTAAATCTACTTCCATTGATGAGCATGTGGTGAATCTGACTGACGCCTTCTCGGAAGCGTGAAAACACGGAATGTGCTTTAATCTCGACAAGTGTACATTTGGGTATACAAAGGTAAGTTTCTAGGTTTTAGGCTCTCCCAAAGAGGCATTCAAACGAATCCTGATAAGTGTCGGGCAATAATTGAGATGCGCAATCCTCACAACGTCAAGGAGGTGCAAAAGGTAATCGACCAGATTGTCGCTTTATCTCGCTTCCTCCCTAAAATGATAGAGAAGTCCCTACCATTTATAGATCTCCTTTGAAAAGCGCAAAAATTCAAATGATTTAAAGAATGCGAATTTGCTTTATGGTAATTCAAGACCATATTGACGATGCTACCCGTCTTGACTAAGCCCAAGCCTAACCTAGACATGATCATTTATTTAGCGGTGTCGGACAAGGCCGTCAATTCTGTCCTCTTACAAGAGATGCCAAAGTAGACATCAGTATACTTCATCAGCGACACATTGCATGATCCCGAAACCTGTTATCAGGTAATGGAAAAAGCAACTCTAGCATTAGTCTACACGGCACGACGGCTGAGACACTACTTCTAGTGCTATCGAATAGTAGTATGAACTAATTGCCCAATTGCGAAAGTGTTGCACAAACTAGAACTAGCAGGACAGATGATGGCATGGGCAGTTGAGCTGTCATAGTTTGATATTCGTTTTGAGGCACATGGGCCTCTCAAAGCTCAAGTCCTCGTAGACTTTGTCAACAAATTTTACCTGCAGAAAATATCTAACACCGACATGTGGACTTTACATGTCAATGGGTCATCAACTCTTCACAGTAGCGGAGCATGGGTCATCGTCAAGGGACCAAACAAGGTAATCCTAGAACAATCAATACAATTCGGCTTCAAGGCTTCCAATAATCAATCGAAATATAAGGCATTGCTTGCCAGCCTTAGGTTGGCAAGAGAGATTGGAGTCAGAAGAATTACATGTTGGAGCAACTCCCAAGTGGTAACTGAATAGATCAATGACTTTCAAGTAATAGACCCCATCATGCTACAATACTATCAAGAATATAAATGGTTGCACTCTGAATTCGACAAAGCACATGTCCACCATACTCTGAGAGGTCTGAATGAATTGTTCCTTTTTCTTTTGGTTTGGCTTTCTGGAAGAGGGATGTCAGCAGGCCAAGGACGTGCTTCAATAATATCTGGTACTCAGTCCAACTGTGGATTACGGTGCTTATCCGCCGAAGTACCCTCAGGTGCTCAGTTTCGCAGCGCTTATCGGTATGATAAGTCAGCTCTTTTCTGTGCCATTATATCTACAATGAAAACATATAGTCAAATCAATAAGTAATGTCATATAAGCGAAGAGGGACAAAAACATACCATTTAAATCCAAACGTGGCTTTGAGGATTTAGGCAAAAGAATAAGAGAGCCTAGGCATGAAGTTCTTGGGGGAATGATTTTAAATACTCCAAAGTTGACACCTCTTCTAGAGTTATCATGTCTTTGGAAAAAACATCATAATGTTGAGGCACCCTCATCCAATACGAAGGGAAGAAAGGTCTTCTTTCATTTTCAAAAAATATTTCTTCCCAACAACTGGATTGATCCTCATCTTGAAAAATCTGGTCTTGAACCATTTAAAGGATAAGGTATACGGCTTGAAAAGAGGCAGATATGTTTGTCTTATTAACGATACTCACCTCACCTTGTCAGATGGTCGAGTACAAAAAGAATGAAGAAAGAGGTCGACAGTCAGCTCAATATAATGGAATCTACACAAAATGTGAAAGACTTGCATGGCTGTCCACCCGTTCGGATGCAATTGAGTAGGGGCAACATTTAAAACCCTAAGCACTCCATTTGAAAATCATCAAATGGTAACACCACTCCTAATTTCCGAAAGAAGCACTCTTACGTATAGAAAGAGTCGCTTATCCTGCCATCCTCACCAAGAAATACCGAATCTAGGTTCGCTGCTTCATCACCCTGACAAGGCCTCAACATTATAGGATATGGATCTGAATCCTCCCATAAAGCATTCTATTCATATCAACAAAATTCTATAAGTAGCCCCTATGCTTATAACATGAGTAGTATGCCGCCACCTCCCCGTTTACCCATTCATACCCAGGAATGGTACAAGGAGGAAATTTAGGTCTCTCAGTGATTGGGCTGGCATTAGGCAGAGATTCATCTGACCTTGAGTCTACCTCTTCAGTATATAACATTTGGTTATGATCTTCTGAATCACCCACTATTTCCCTTGACTCAATTGTGACTTCGTTAAAAACTAGAGTCGATAACTCTCCCCCTTCAACCACTAATCCACTAGTGGCTTCATCCATTGACTCATTCTTCACCTTGTTGATTGAATCACTATTCTGCTCCGAACTATCACTCGACCCAGACGATGATAAGGAATCCTCCCACTCAATTTCCCTCTCCATATAAAAAAAAAAAAACCAAGAACAAACTCAAAAATACCTAAATGCATGTACCTGTAATACAAGTTGCAAATGACTCGGACTGTAATAAAGTAGACCCCCTCGGTGCAAAGCAAAATACAGATATGACACCTTACCCCATCTCTTGTTTTATAACACACAGGGCTTCAGGTAGATGAAGGGTCGCCACTCTCCCCAACCATCAGATCTCCTTTGCATCAACGGTTGTAAAAGTACAACCCTTTGTTTCACAGCACAAACCACGAGGTGACATTGCCTTTGTACCTACTCATTTTTAATGAAACCCTAATTTAATCCCTTACGTCATACTTCCTCAAGTTTGGGGAGCAAGTGTACCGGATATGACACTATTCGGTCATCTTCACAAAAAAAGGAACTGAATACTCCCTCAACCTCATCCTTGGACGAGAGATATTGACACTCCTTTGGCCGCATCCTTAGACAAGAGGTACCAAATAACCACTCGGCCCTATCATGAAGGTACTAACACCCCTTCGGTCATCTTAAAGTAAAATAACAGTTAATTAAGGTAAATAGCTAATAAAGAAAGGATTAATTACCTAAGTTATCAAAATTGTAATCAGGGCTGACTCAACAAACATATTAGCTCAATGTTATGCCTATAAAATGATAGTAAAAGAGACAGGTAAAAAGGTTGACTTTAGAATATTTTATAGTATTTATTACTCTATACCAAATACTTACTTGACTATCAGAATATCATTGCAGGTATCCCACCCCTTTTTACGAATAAGGAGAACCTGGAACATTCTTTAGGAAGGACTGCAGTGGAACACGAAGATAGAAGAAATAGAAACACAGTAAACAAGTGTATCATTAACAGGAATATTTATAAATTTAATTTTTAAGGTAAATTTTATTTAAAATTTTAAATCTATCTCTAAGAATCAAGATTTTGAATCTAAAATAGTAAATTATGTCTCTTATTTTTTGTCAAAATAACAAAAATAGATAATAACAGAAAGATTGGGATACACTAAAAATTACCAGGTTGAATGGACCCTTCCACAAGCTTTCAAAAGCTTATCATGGAATGCTTGAACTCACAACAACATCATCTCTGGCATCTTGTTGGCATCAAACATGGCCAGGTTCATTGCCCAAATATTTGAGCATCTTCACTTAACCCAAACTTCATCCTCAGGGCCTCCGGGAAGAGGAAAATATACTAGGAGGCACAAGACGCATTGAGTTGTTCCACTTGGGTTGCGTTGATTTCTTTGCAAAGCCAATGTTATGATTAAAAATTAACATACTGGACCAAAACAATAAAGTGAGTTAATTATCTGATTTTATTAAAAAATCTTCAATTAGACCTTTATATTCAGATTTTTTTTTTTTTTATCTAGCTCTACTATGAAAACTGTTTACGATAATAGTAATGCTTGGTAACAAAATAATTTGATTAAAATATAAAATGTTAAAGGTTTATAAAGTCTAACATTAATAGATATTTATAAATTTAAGAACTAATTATTTTATGTTTTTTAAATTTTTAAAAATTCTTATTCTCTCAAACTTCTTGAAAATATTTTCTTTAGAATCATAATATCTTTTTATTCTTATATTATAATATATTTTATATAATAATTAAATAAAAGTATATTAAAATATATTAAATAATAGTTTATTTTGTTTATTCATAAATAACTTGTATAAAGAAGAGTACAATTACTATTTTAAATTAAAATTATAGTTGACAAAACAAGTCTATTTTAGGCTAGCCTTATAAAATATGAACTTTAGATTTTAAATGAAAAAATAATAATAATACAAGAGATAATATTTTCATAAGAAAATATGTAAATATAATAAATAAATAAAATATATAAACTTATTTAAAAATACAAAAATACTACAATAAATAATAGTTGTATTTCTTAATTATAATTAAAATAAATTAAAGGCTAAAATAAAATACTTGAACGTGGTAGATAAATTAACCATTAAAATTTTTTTATATACACAAATACTCAATTCAAAATTTTATATAAGTAATATCGAATCGCTTATCACTCATACTATCTTCTATTAGTAAATTTTTTTTTTCTTTAACTAATTTCCTAAACTCCCGTGGAATCCACACTCCTTTTGTTTTTCCCTTTTTTCTTCACTCACTCCAACGTATAACTAACCCCCTCACACATGCACGTCCTGTGGACTTTTTTTTTCCAATTCTCTCACGCATGGACAGAATGGTTCATCTGGGTAAACAAAGAACATTTTGTTATCTGAGGTAAGACAATGTTAGTATGACTAATTTCACAATGGTTACCAAGCGTTGTCCTTCTTTTCTTTGCTCTTCACACAACCCCACCATCTTATTCTATTATTAATTTTTTGTGCAGATTTTATTTCTAACATTTTAAAAGATATGTAATTTATTTTTTGTATGAAAATTAATTTGTCGTGATGTAAACATATAATTTCTTTTTATAAAAAATATGAATACTAAAAATGTGATTAACTGATATACTTGTTTTTATTGAACATTCATTCTTATTCCTAACATTATCATATGATAGTAATAAATTTAATTTTAATAATTGTGGCAGAAGGAAAGAACTTTCAACAAAGGCAAAATTGCATATTATCAACCACTTATATTAAAGAAAAATCATGAAATTAATCTATAAATAACATGATTATTTTGAATCAACCTTTCTTTTTAACATTTTTAAAGTAATTCTATATTTTATTTTAATTAATTTTTTTGTTTTCTCCAAAAGTAGCACCCTTATTTTTTTTATAGATTTTACTATTCTAATATACAATAATCCTAATTTCATTCATTTTGCATTTAAAATAAAAATTAAAGGAATAATAATAATAATAATAATAAAATTTATATTTTTACATTAATTAAATACTAATATTATATATCAATAACTTGAATATATTAAGTATGTAATTTAACTATATTATAACTAAACTACAATTATTTCATATCACATTTAGTTTAGACATATGTTGATTATATAAAAATTATTAAATATTTTCTAATTCAAGCATTATTTAAAATTAAATTTATTATTAAATATAACATTTTAAAAAAGTTTATATGAACACAAAAAATATTCTAAAAATAGCTAAACAATATTAAGAATTATTATTATTTTTTAAAAATATATGAATAAATATAAACAATTAATTAACAAATAAGCAATAATTAAAAAATTAACTAAATTTTTTAAACAAACGCAGCCAAATATATCTCGTGTGAAAATATCGTTCAACTGCATAGTTCATATAGATTTTATTTTCTTTAATAAAACAGTATACCTACATCTTATTATACAAAGGGCAAAAGGGGACGTTTTGGCAAGTGTATAAAGCAGAAGATGTATCATCTCTGCCATGGGCGATAATGGTATTGCCTATGTAGGAGATTACTACAATATTATTACACTATGTAAGTATGAGATGAACATCACAATTTTCATTAGTAATATGTTTTTGATTTACCCTAAATAGGGAACTAGTTTTTAAATTTGTCACGTTTTGCCAAAAAAAAAGCACAGGGACTCTCACTTAAGTCACATGCACTGGACCTCACCTACCTACACTTTGAATTCACCTTTTTCCTTTCATTTTTTCTCATGGATGCACACTAACACCTCCTTTGGCCATTTTCTCTCACCTAACAAAACACAGACTCACTTTTTTCTTATGGACGAGCACAAGAAACTCATTTTCACGCATAGAAAAAGAAAGCACAAGATTGTAACGGGAAAAAGTAAGTTGCCATTGATTAGTATAAGATAATTGATTCCAATCAATTTTAAAGAGGAAGAACACCTTCGACTCAAGAATTTCAAGGTACATTTTTTTAACTTGTTACACTTTATTCTTATTCTCATACCTTTTTTTCTTCTTCTTCTCTTTTTGAATGTATTGTCTTAGTGAAATTTCCTAGTTTTTAGATTGTAATGACACGTCGCGTATTGCATTTCCATTTCTTGTGAAATGTCTGTCACATTTACTGATAAATAATATAGCTATGCATGCTTAAAAGCATTCAAGCATGTTTTAATCGATCCCAAATTCCCAATCAGTCCCAGATTTATTAAATACATGAACAGGAAATTATGTAAATTTTCAAACAATTTTAATTAATTGAGTTGGAGGGAATAATATCTTGAAATCTTCTGTGGCCATTAGCTTAGTTGAGGTGGAGGGGATTGATAGAAAATTTGGGTGGTTAATTGGTGGGGTTGGGCCTTATGTTAATGATGAAGATAAAATAAACCAAATTAAAAAAAAATCATTTTTTTATTATGGCTAAATAAATTTATTTTTTTATTAATATTTTGTGTATACACTAAGTTATAGATTTTTCTTTTAAAACTACATATTTTTTATTTTTCTGTTACATAAAGAGATATGTAGGAACAAAAATCAAAATTCACAAGGTTCATTTATTTTAAAACCTCTTTTCTTCTCTATTTTATTTTAATAAATAAAATATTAAAATTTATGAATAAAATAGAACTTTAATATTTATATAATTTAGAGTAACAGATTTTATGAACATCATGGGAGTGTGCTAATACATTTTCTACGGTAATTAGACTCTTAAACTTGAATTTTGATACAGATTATATTTTCTAAGTTTTTTAAAATTCTTTAAAAGTCTCTCCTATATCCATTTTTTTTTCACGACTCCATTGCAACTTTATATAATCATCTACGTAGAACTTAAGAGTAAGTTAAGAATTATTAACATTTTTCACGAGAGTACTTCATCATTGTGAGTCAAAATAATACTTTATCACGGTGAAATTTGTTACTGTATCAAGAGAAAGTTACATTTTGCAGAAACTATTACTGACTAAAAAAGTGACTCATCAAGGGAGAGTCAGAGATCACCTGAGAGAGCACATACATAGCAATTGCAACAGGTTACAAATTTCTCATCTTTACATGCCAAATAACCAGCTACACTTGTTGGACAAAGATGTGTACCAAATCTTACAATTTCTGAAAATGAAACTAATGGTTAAATCATTTTACAAGTTCATATGCCAGAATCCATTGAAGATAATGAAAGGAATGCATGTGTGCAAATGAGATTCCTTTTAATGTCATGAGAAATTCTCAATTTGTCTAAATGGTCTCACCTATTAACAACGAACCAAAAGGCTACAAATTTCTTAGACGAATGCAAGAGAAACTATTGAGGAGGACTTAACTTTGGTCAAGGATACTCTATATTTTAATGGAGTGTCCCTTTTGATCAAGGTGCTTGTTGGAAACAGCAAAGAAGCAATGTTTATGTAAGCTGAACTTTTCAGGGGTTGAGAAGATTGGGCTTGCCATTGCACAATTTTTTTTATCAAAGCCATGGAAGAAGTAGGCCCATCCAATTTACTACATGTGGTGATGCCAACACAGCCAATTGTAAGGCAGCTAAAAAATAAATTCACAAGGTACACAAACACACATTTTCTGGTCTCCATACGTTGTTGCCTTAAATTTGATTTTTAAAGATTTTTCTGAAAAAATTTAGTGGTTTAGAAATACATTCAGACAAGAAAAAAAAAAATGTAGTGAAGTATTATCTTAATCACTCTCACTCTAGCATTGTTAGAAGATAAGAGACTACTTGATTGTATAGATGCTCTTGCTACCACTATAGTCTTAAACAATCGGAAAGAATGGGTAAAATAGGGAGCTGAACATACAATAAAAATGATAGTTCTGGTTGCTGTAACAACCGGTAGTCAATTTTTTTTGGAGGATGTTGAAAATATTATTGAGATAACCAAGCCTATTTATTTGTTCATTTAATTTTGTGAAGATGAAGGCTAAAAAATAGGAGAATTTTATGAAGAAAAATCATGATGCTTGGTGTATACAAGTAGAGGTGTTAATATACATCCATTTGATCAATTATTACTTCAACTTAACTATGCAAATTTATTATAATTTTAAAAATATTTATTTACTCTCTTAGACAATAATTTTTTACTATTTTATTTCTAAAGAGAAGATTTAATTACTAAAAATATTAATTAATATTTTAAAAATAAAAAAATATTTTGGTTAAACAAATTTTATTCTCACACTTATGTTATAGAAAATTTAGATTCACATAGTTTTATATAAAATATTGTAAAATTAGTTTGTTAATTCAAATATTGTGTAAAAAATAAAAATAATCAATTTAAGATTAAATTTATTTTTATAAATTATAACAATTATGATACAAGTTAACATAATTATATATGTTATCTTAGATAAAGAATGTAGAATACGAAGATCAAATGCTTGTATTGCAAATTATTTCAAAGGCTAAAAAATATATTAATAATTGAAAAAATATTTTAACTTTTTAAAAATAATATTTAAGTATATATTTTAATTCAAAAATTTATATTGGAAAGAATTTAAGACAGTGTAAGTTATATGTATCCTTTATCACTTATTCAATAACCAAAGACAATATAAATTACATGTATGAGTCTTAAGGTAATGTAGGTTGGTTTTTTAGTGTAAATACAAGAACCAACTTCTTGTAGTAAAGTGCTGAGTGAGTGCCGTATCACATGGAACAACAAATTTAAATTCTCTCAAGTATTTAGCTCTTTAGTAATTTACAACAAGGGTGGTCTTGAAGTGAGTTTTCTTTAAAAAATCTTGTAGTTAGAAAAAAGAAGTAGAAAAAAAAAACTGCAAAATAGGATTCAATTTAGAATTAAAAAGCTGGAATTGAACTTAATCAATCTTCCTCTGCTATTATTTCACTGATATATAATAATTCAATTCACAATCTTATTGCTACTCACAATTTTTATCTATATTGGTTCCTTAAATACAAAGTTCTAAGATAAATCCATCATCCCTTGATCTCTCAAGACTACAATAAACCATCCAACATGAAGTTTAAGTGTTTTGAGACAATTAACATATTGATATCTATTCTAGACTATCAACACATCAAAATCTAAATCCAAGAAACATTTTCTAGTTATAACTTAGATTTTAACATCAAGAATATACTGATCATATGGATTCAAGCATTAAAAGTATAATAAGAAACCAAGATCTGCAATATTGAATATCATATATATGTGTGTGTAGTTAAACTTCAGAATACATCAGAGGTTGATGATTACATTCAATCCCAAGAAAAAGATTAGCTATTCATGACAACCATCACAAGATTTCCACTGGTTCTATGATCAATACAAGGTGAATAATAAATAATTTTAGTATTTCTAATCTTCTCCTTTGACTTCTTTGTGGTTTCTCCTAAAAAAATCTCGGGAATCCCTTTACTTTAGTTGTAGGTCACTTTAAATAAGCCTTAGGGCAAGTAGACTCTCGCTTGGGCACCAATTCTCGCTTAGACGAGAAGAAAACTTCATCTTAAAGAAAGGTTCCTCGCATAGATAAGACAATCCTTGCTCAAGCGAGGATATGGAAGCAGAGAATCTGTCCTCTATCATCATTTTCACTCAAGCGCAGCATAAATCTTCTGCTCCTGGTGAGTCTCTTGCTCAAGCGGGAGAGGCTTGCTCAAGCAAGTTTTGGCGGCAACAAATCTCTTCTTTTCATTTTAATTCACTTACTAAACAATATTTTTCTAGATCAAATCTTATTAAACTCACGTTCAACTCTTAAAAGCATGTATATGACTATAATTACTTACAATTAAGAGAATTAAGGTTTAAATACATACAATCAACTGCAAAAAACACCTCTATCTAATACAGGTTTTTACTTAGGATCAACACCTATCACATACAAGTCTCAAAAATTTAAAAGTAGAAACACTAAGTTAGATTTATAAATTATTGCATTAACAAGATAAAATGATATAGTTCTAATTGATTCATGTACTCGATGGTATAAAAAGAATAAATTTAGAAGAATATACTTTAATATAAATTATTTAATAATTAAAGTTAAAATATGATATAATTTAAAATAAATTTAAATTGCATGAAACTTAAATTTATTCTACCTTTATGCATGCACAACTTTTTCTTTTTTTTTTGTGTTTTATTGGACCATTGTTGTTGCCACCATTTGCATTGTCGTCACGACCATGTTCAACAAGGTCATTCACTCTAATTATTTAGGTATGCTTCTTTCTTGTTGTTCATCTCTCTCGACACTCTCTACTCCTTGTACTCACTCTCACCAATATGCATAAAGTGAACAATGCATCCTCCTCCCTACTATTATTATGATATATAATTTGAATTTATTTTGATTTTTATTAATGTTTGAGCTTGTTTATGTACTCTGCTTTCAATATTCATAATACTTAAAACATACACACACCATGAACATGAAAATAGTGTATGCCAAATAATAATACTAAGCCCATTATGTTTAAAATATAGTCCATAAGATACCTAATACATATAAAAAATAAAAATAAGAGGAAGTAGTGTAGAATAAGCTCAAAATGATAACTAATCACTTTACTCCAACGAATTTCACCATCCAAAAAAAGTCATAGTGCCAAGCCATCAAAATCTCCCTTCCCTTTTACATTTTAATAGCAACTTAACTCATATATATATATATATATATATATATATATATATATATATATATGAAAGACATCTCTTATTCCTTTTTTTCTAAGACCTATCTCTCTCTTTGAAAGGCGCCATGTCTTTAACAAAGCCGTGACCCCTATAGCCAACACTATAATAATGAGCATGATCCTTATCCAGTCTAGATCTCTCCAGTGCGACCTCTAGTGATAAGAATAGTTACTATTAAGTTTGTGCTTCATGTCATTGGTGTAGATGTAAACTCCAAAATTAACCCTACTCCCTTTTTCATTATATTTTTTTTCTTAATCTCCAAGGTCCTAGATTTAAGCTCACGTTGGTTGAAGGTTTTGGGTCTTTTTGACCCACCATTTCATTACGTTGCTTTATTTTATAACAAACACTACAACAAATAAATTCTTATGTCGCGGTTAAAAAGTGTGGCCATTAGTTATAAAAAAGTGGCCTTTGATCAATGGCCATACTTTTAGGCTTAAGGCCATGCTTCTTCTGTCATGACCTATAAAGTTGTATCCTATTTTCTATGGCCATACTTGTCCTTAGCAAAGGCCACGCTTCCTAAGAAAATGTGGCTATTGACGTTAAAAGCGTGATATATGGTCAAATTAATGACGACGCTTTTATGAGTACTAAGGCAATATTTAGTAGTAATGTTGTCTATGATTTCAACTTAAGACCATAATTTAAAGTGTGCCCTTTTATATAAACTAAATGTCACCTTTTTGAATCTTGGCTATTGCTTTGAACTTATTGCCATACTTTTCAACCATGACCTTTGCTTTGTTCACTTTAAGCCACACATTCGACTATAGTTTATTTTGTACCCTAACTACAATTTTGAAATGATTTAAATTTTTATTAAGCAAAAATTGTTTGAAAAATTAATTATTTAATAATAATTTGTTACTTTTAATTTTAACGCATAAACAATTCTAAAGTAAGTTAAAATAATTTTCAATTATATACATATTCATATACTTCAAAGATGTATTTTTAAAATAAATTGTTCAAAGATTAATCATTAAACAAAAAAACACATTTATAATTCATTAACATTGTCTAAAGTAATACATTGACAAATTTTGTAGTCTACACAAGTACTAGAAATTAATTAGTTTAATATATAAATCTAGCAATTAAACAAGATAAAAAGATACATATAAGTCGCAAAATCTATGAAACACCATGATCTCCATAATCATCTGTTCACATTACCAAAGATTAGAATGCTCCATTGCCATCAAATACATCATTCACATTATCCTACAAAAATTAAAATACAAATTAAAAATGGTATTAGTATATTTGTGTGGTATAGGATTAGTGGTACAATAATTAAAAGCAAACTTCAAAGATGTATTCTTAAAATAAATTGTTCAAAGATTAATCATTAAACAAAAAAACACATTTATAATTCATTAACATTGTCTAAAGTAATACATTGACAAATTTTGTAGTCTACACAAGTACTAGAAATTAATTAGTTTAATATATAAATCTAGCAATTAAACAAGATAAAAAGATACATATAAGTCGCAAAATCTATGAAACACCATGATCTCCATAATCATCTGTTCACATTACCAAAGATTAGAATGCTCCATTGCCATCCAATACATCATTCACATTATCCTACAAAAATTAAAATACAAATTAAAAATGGTATTAGTATATTTGTGTGGTATAGGGTTAGTGGTACAATAATTAAAAGCAAAAGAAATCAGAAAAACTAATAGAATTTGCATGCAAAATGCATAGTAATCACAAAAACTAATAGAAAGTTAAGGCTAGGAATAATCAACAATTAATCAACAAGATTTTAAGTGCCCTATTTCTACATAATCAAGAAGAATAGCTAGATAGTGTATATAATCATAAAATTAGAAGACTTACATTTCCACTAATTGGAATATGACTTGATCTAGAGGAGCTAGGAACATTTCTTCCTACCATATTTGGTGCACTATTTGCATTAGGTAGAGAAATCTGGGCAGATTATAGTAAAGCTTCAATAGCCTTTGCACTCATTCTAGGATTGTTTTGCTACATTACTTTCATCAAATTACATCATCCATCCACCCTTTGCTGCATTTGATCAAGGCCATTTTGTAAAGATGCAACTTTTTGGTTGTATTGTTATTTGATTTGGAGGGTTTCTTCACCTTTTTTTAGATAACTTCTTGTGATTGATCTTTCATAACAACAAACTCGACCATGTTGCTTTTTTTCAAAAATAGATTCAAATGCATTTTTATCATTTTCTCCTACATCTTGGTGATTTCAAAGTTTCTAGCTGTTAAAAGAAACCATCAATTTTAGTCCACGCAATCAGTTTCACTACACTTTAATTGTCAAACAATATCATCAATTATCAAGCAATAAGGTTCCAAAGTGCTTGTTGTGTTCCTTCGTGCTCAATGCTATTGTATGATAAAATCATCAAAGCCACAAACAATTCAAATTGTAAAGAATATAGGTATTTAGATGCCTCTGACAGGCTTTAAATTTCAACGGAGTTAGATCATTGCATGCAAATTGATATGAATTTGATGGAATGAACTTTATATGGTACAAATATAAAAAGACAAGCCGAACCTATTTATGTAAGAAAGGTACTTATAACTAAATCCTATTGCTAGAATAGCGGTGCAAAGAAATGTACTCATAATTTCTTAAAGATTTTGTTTCTAAAACTTTATTTTGTTTTATTCCGTCTACTATGTTTAGCAACTCACAATCATAGTCTGTGTTTTGGAATCAACTTCCTTTCTTTTCCTATTTATGCGAGTTGCAATGAACAGTTCAGATTGCGTTTTTTCTTCATTATTCTCTTTGGTTGCATGCTACAATATGAAAAGAAAATTTTACATAAAAAAGTGTGGCAAAGCTCCAATTGAACTCCAGTTAAAACTAATTATATAAAAAACTACCAATTGAATAGCCAAATTAACAAAGAAATAGAGCAGATTTGACAATAATAACAAATAGAATAAAATTACAACAGACTAACACTAGAAAAAAAGACCATAAAGAAAAAAAAAAGTAACAAGTCCAAGCATAAGCACACTAATAACACAAACCTTCCATTATGAAAGCCAAAATATCTAATTATCAACTTGTTTGCCAAAATATCCTAAGATAGTATTAACGAAGTAAAAGAATAATACCAATTCCATGCACATTATTCCAAAATTTATGGGTCCCATTCGATGCCTCCACTTTTTTTTTTTTTTTTTTAGAATTCTTGCAACACATGGCTTAAGTTAGAGAAATTGTAAAGTGATCAAACATTAATATTTTAATATAAGTAAAAGTTAAAAGTTATTAGAAAGTTTAAAGAAAGTACCATCATCACCATCTCCATGATCAATATCATCAAGCTCATCTCTTGCATGAATAGGTGATTGCATATGCTTATCTTATTCATCTTCTTTCAATTGTATCCCTTCCTTTTGAAAAAAGTGGTCCAGACTCATTGCTAGGAAAATTAGTTTTTTCTTGACCCTCTTTTGATTGTGCTCATCTTGAGTGCATGCTTTGAGTTGGTCCTTCCCACCATCAATAATGTTGTTCTGCCCTTGTTTTTGACTAAATATTTCACATTGTGCCTACTTTTAGTCTTAGGTAAATTATCTCATTCCTGCCTTTAAGAATATGCCATAGCTAGTTGTATTTTTCTTTATTGGTAGCCTACTATGCCCTTGAGTTTCTATTGCCTTATGAATTTCTAGTGTTGTCTTTTTTTTTACTTTGTTGGACTTTAGCTTTAATGCTATTCTTCTTGGTTTCTTCTGGTCACTTTTTTGTCTTAATTTGATATAGTTTCAACAATTCTGCACTTAACCTACTATTCATTTTCATTTTAAAAATTTTGCCTTCCTTTTTCTGGCTTAAGGTCGACACCATTTTTCTTTTACGAGTTTCTTCTTTGTTCATTCTATGTACAAGGAAAAATAAAGGAAAGGAAAGTCAATACACATAATAGGTGAGCATGGCAGCGTAAGCACAAACGCATTGGGTGCAACAAAACTATTTCTCTACCTAAACAATTTTTTACAATTAAAGAAGAAAAAAGGAGCCTACTTTCAGACCAATCAATCATATCCAAACCAAATTGTCAAGAGAAGAATTTCATATTTTTCATATGGAAGCATAATATAAACTATTTTCTACCAATGAAAAAAAAAGCTTACTTTTAGACCAATCAATCATATCCAAACCAAGCTGTAAAGAGAAAAATAAAATAAAAAAACTTACTTTTAGATAGCTTTTGCAAGAAAAAAACAGGTCAAGTGTTAGAAAGTTCAACAATAACAATAATGGGTCAAGAATAAAAATTATAGAGCAGCAATAAATTACCACAACAACTCAACACCTCAAGAATCACGTCTAGATGCTGGGTTTCTAATGAGTCTGCAACACTTGGTCTTATATTGCTCTTCAGTCAGAGATCTGAGCAACACTCCAAGCAGTGAAGGTGCATTAATAACGACGAAAATACATGATATAAGCGGACGACATAACAGAAAGGACAATGATGAACACAGATGCAGATGAATATATAGATGCAGATGAATATACAGACGAGGATGAAGGGAACGCAAATGATGAAAAGGAAGGAAGAGGAACAAATGCCCTATGAGAGAGAAAGGAAGAAACAAGGGAGCTTCAACAAAACATGCAATCTAAGAGAGAGAATGGCAGCGATGAGTTTTTTTTTTTTTTTCAACTATGGGTTTTACGCAAGAGAGAGGAGATCAATTTTCAAGCAAGAGAACGAAAAGTAATAAGGTGATATTTTGTTTTAGAGAAGCAATAAGCGAGAGACATTGAGTACCTATTTTGTTTCAGTAATTAGTGGAAATAGTAAAATTATAGCGAGAACCTATAGTTCAAAAATTTTAAAGCGTAGCTCAAATGAAAGATAGAAGCCACAACCTACAATTGTGGTATATTAATAGTGTAAATGTAGCTGATTTACTCTAAATAAGTCACGTTTAAGACGTGTGGTCTTTTCAATCTATGGCCACATTTTACAGGTGTGACAATAAAAGCATGGCCAAAAGTTATGCCTTAGTCCACTCCACTAAAAACGTGGTCTTTGATAGTTATAGGTCACGTTTTCTAAGCGTGAACTAAAATAGTGTAGCCGAAGACCATATTTGTTGTAGTGAAAAGTGATTAGGACTGAAACTTTTTCTATTTTCCTCTCTTATACTGAAAGTTATCCTATCTACTTTATACTTAAGCACAAAATATTGAGTTCTCTAACTTAAAATCAACTCCAATGCTTAGGACAAAGACTCCCTATGAAATTAATCAAAATTTTCTAATATTTAGGTGAGCTAAATTAAAATATGCATTATAGTTCAAGAACTCAAAAGACTTGACAATCATTGAGTAAATGTTTCAACATCATAACAATTGTATCAAATCATTCAGTTTAGACTTAAAACCAATCTTTCAATTGCAAAATTAAGTCTAGGATCATCTTATAGTTGGTTAAACTAGAGGAAGCATTATAATCTAAGAACAACTCAATCAATTGCAAAAGAAAAATTAAATAAAAATGATATTTTATTAATAATATAGGAGATTTAAATAAAAATTCTTTCTTTTCTAATCTAAAATAAATTAGCTACAGATAAAACAAAATAGAACTGAGATAAAGAATTAATAAAGTTAAATAGAGATTTGGAGAGACACAAAGAAGTCTTCCAAATGCCTAAGAAATGAGAGAAAAGGAAAAGAGAAAAATTCCTAAGCTCAATATCAAATTATAATTTAAAAAATATTACTATATATATAAAAAATAACTCTTATGATATCTATCTATAGAGTTTAGAGTCATTATAGACATAAAGACACTTGAACATGAAGATGTCTAGTGTTGGAATGCTCCTGGGTGTTGAAATACACACATGAAAATGTTAGCTCAAACATCGGGCATTAGAACACTTAGATGTTTATTGCACTTCAGTCTTTTCACTATTGGGCTTCATGTTCTTTAGTTGATGTTGGGTGGTGAAACACACCCATTATGTTGGAATGCTTAGATGTTGGCTAAAGTTTAGCCTTTTTGCTATTGAGCATTGGGATGTTTAGAGTTCAAAGGCTTCATGTTCTCAAACTGATATTGGGTGATGAAACACTTAATTTTAAGTGTTAAAACACTAAAAGTAAAATTTGTAACTTTTAGATTTTGTGTTTCTTGACTTCTTTAAGCATAAATTTCATTTCAATTTATTCTATAAATAATGTAAATACATAAATTAGTACCATTGTCCTAAAAGTTTGATTAAAAACCTTAAATATTCAATAGTTTAGGCAAAAATTATAAACATTGATTATTTACAAATTTAGTTAATAAATCAAGTAAATTAAGGTTAGATAGCCTCTAAAAAGTGTTAAAATACTCTTTCAGTTCTTTTTATAAGAAACAAAATAAAGTATTTTCTTGATTCTAATTATAAGAAATATATGATAGATTTTATATGTATTAACTTTTATACTTTTATTTTATCAGTGTCATTGAATATGCAAGTCACCAACTATACTATTTAATACCATGAATACTTCTGGAATAAAATTTATATTTATAAAAAACATAACTGATTTAATATTTTGTTTCTTATAAAAAAGACCAAAAAGAATATATGATAAATAATAGCTTAATTGTGACTTTTTTTATTATTAATATTCATATGGCTATAATAAATTATAAAGGTCTTTTCTTTAAAAAATAAATGAAATCCTTCAAACTTTAGGAGTTTTTGTAACAAAAATATACCAAATAAGGTCCAATAAATTTTAGAGAAAAAGATCTAGATTTTAAAAAGTATTGGACTAGTAGAGCAAATTGACATGAGTCTCTCTCTCTCTAGCATGACCTATTTCAAAAAAAAAAAATTGCTAAATTTGTATTAAAATTAAAAATTAAACTTACAATCTTAGACTTTTATCTTTCAACTTTATTTAATTTAAATATTTTTTCATTTATTTAAATAAAATAATAATAATTATAAATAAATAATAAATTATGAATTGTCAAAATCTGATGATTAATTCTCTTTCTATTTATTATTTGTTTTTGAATATTTTAGAATTAAGTTAAAAGAAAACATAAAAACATATAAAGGTGAACCCATAAGCTTTAAGTTCTCTTTCAATTACTAATTAAAAGTGTGTCTCTTTACTATTTTTAATTAGTTCATTTACTTTCCAATGCATCTCTTAAATTCAAACAATTAAATCAATACTTTCTCAGTATTTGGAAGCAATCTTTGTGGGACGATAATTTAGAAACTTAATTTAAAAATTCTTTATTACTTCTCGATGAGTACACTTGACCACAAACAACAATAAAACCTAATTTATACATGCTAATTAGGTTATTAACTAATCAAGAAAAAGTTTGTAACCTACATGTCTACTATTTCATAACATAAAATTCATTGATTAAGAATAATTTTAAAAATTGCACTTTCAGAGTGCCTTAATCCATTATCAACATTATTAGATATCAAATCTTCAATATTCTTATTTAATAAGTTAGGATATTTAGCAACACCCATATATTCTTCTAAATAGGTGGTCTATCTTTAAAGGATCTCTTTATAAATTTAGAGACCAATCTTAAATTGGTTGAATTCTTAAAATTTCTTCCATTGGACTTCCATCTTTATATTTTGTTTAGATTTCTTAATGAATGATATTCATTAACATTAGAATCTCCTTATTCTTTTCATTTTTCTCATCTTTTAAGTTTAGATCCTCATCCATAATTTCAATCATATGTTTAGTCCTATTCTCTTAATTTTTAATAAATTTTCTTTGATTCATCTTCTCTTTTTGGTACTATTTACTAAATACATGTTGTTTATTAAGATTTGGCTTTCCAGCCAATTGAATTGAATTAGTCACTTTATCATTCTTATTAGAAAGTTCTTTTGGATATTTGATTTTATTATTTTTAGATTTAGGTTATGTTTCAGTAGAGTCTTAACTCAAAATCTCAAATCTAGACCTTGATACTAACTCTTTATTTATCTGGTTATTTAGAATTTTCATGACCTCTATTATGAGTTAATTTTCTTCTTTGAAGTCATTTTAGTAGCATCTAGGAGCCAAAAGCCTTTTGTTCATTTACATTTAGCCTATTTGATATATTATGATCATTAGCCATTATTAAACTATCTTTCATGTTATCTTTATCTTCATTCCTTAAATTTTTCTTCTGATTTTTTAGAGAATTAGACCTATTAATACTGTGCTCATCACCTATCTTTTTAGAACATTTCTTTTTTCTATGATCATATTTAACATAACAAAAATAAATAAGGTGAAGATCCTCATATTTAATTTTAAAATCTTGACCCAACAACTTAAAGAAGGAACTAATCTTCTTAAATTTAATTCTACACACCTAGCAAAATCTTCTTAAACTTAATTCTATACAAATCCTAACAATTTTACCTTTTGCTAGAACAATAGTATTATTATCAAACTTGAACATATACTTAAACAAAATCTAACTTTTCAAAGAAATTTATTATTATATAACTATAAAGAAAGATTTAGGAGCTCTAACCCAAATTGTAACCTTTTTAAAAGAATGGTCATTAAGTTGTACTAACAAGTAGTGATCTAAAACTAACCAAGATCCCTCAAACAAACATTCTTATAATTTTCTATATGATTAAATTTGAATAAATAAAATCTTTCATTCATATCTAAGATCTTATATTCCCCATTCTTACCCCAAATATGTTTTAATTTGTTATCCAAATATTTTAAACTAATATTTTTCCTTTAAAATTTCACTCTTCAAGTATTCTTTCAAGGAATACACCAATTCTTAATCTTTTAAAGAAACCATAATTTTAGGACAAATATTTGTGTCATTTAAATCAAGAAAGTTCTCATCTTTATCAATATTAAAATTAAACTCTTTTAAAATAGAATTAATAATTTCATTGTTATCTAACACAATATTATAACATTCAGGCTTTAGAATTTTGTTTTTATACTAAAAAAATAAAAGAATAAAAGGATCATAAAACACGATCTTTCCCATTTTAAATCATCATACCCTAATTCAATACCCTTTAAAGGAATTTCATTTAGTAAGACTTTTCTTTACTTGACTTGAACTATCAACATCTCTTTCATAACATCTTCTATCTTCTTTGCTTTCATAATAATTTTTCTTGTTGAGTCATTTTTTTTTCAACAAGTTTGAACTAGTTGCTATCATCTTCGTTTAACCCTTACCTTTTATCATAGTGAACCTGATTTTCTAATTTTTTTTATTTATAATATCTTAGATATGTAACATGCTTTCCGATTTTTAAAACTCAAGCAGACTTCGATAGGAGAGAAAAAAATTTCTCTGAAGTCAAATGCAAAATAGGATTTTTGTTAAAATAAAAATAATATTGATAAATTAATTTTAAACTGTTACATATTTTTAAAGGGTGTATATAAAATAATCTGAATCATACGTTGAATCAAATATATATTTTAGGTTAAAAGGTAAAAGAAAAAATATTCTCTAATTAACGCGGAGAGTGGAGCCCACAAACCGAGAGGGGCGAGCATGTAATTGAGGGGTGGAGGCAGGGGCGTTTGCGTCATTCCGGGGATCCCCTGGCTCTCCGTAAGTGTCTCGGTTGTCACACGTAAAAGCATACATATATACGATTTCACAGCTTCACCATTTCCTTCTTCTCATCACCACAAAGAGGGAAACTCATACCGAATCTTCCACCTTTTCCTTCTTCCACTGTTGTCTCAAAACTCTCTTTCTTCTTTGATTTTGGTTTGCTTCCATTTTTGTAAGTTTTACTTTCCCTTCTTTGTTTGTTTGTTTTTTTTGTTGAGTTTTTGTAGTGGGTGTTTGTGAATCCTAGTGATGCCCATTTCCTATTTTTTGAGAAAAGAATCGAGCTTTGTGAAAATGAGTATTTTTTATAATATGGATGTTGCTCCTTTTCGATGGATTTGTGGTGATTTTCAATCTGATGTTTTTATCTGTCCCTAACTGTGGTGCTTGATTTCCACGTGAGCACTTCAGCTGCTGGTAGCGTAGAAGTTAGATCTGTGTTGGATTTGTATTTCGGGGGTTCTTACGCATGCTTCAGCATGTCCAATGTGTTTGATTATGTTGAAAAAAGTGGTTGCAATTTGTAGTGTTTGTGAAGAGATTTAGTTTTTCTCTTGGGGTTGAATTTTGTGCATTACATGTTCTGTATCGTTTTGTTTCTCCGTAGATGTTGAGGAGTGGAACCTTTTTCTAGGAATTCATTGATGAATAATGTAGCCATTTGTTTGTTTGATTTACATTTTGACTAACTAAATCAAGAAAATGTTTTGTTTTGTTTTACGCTTTTCTATCACTTGGGACTCATAACAAGCATTGGAGCTGTAATTCCCTTATGGTTCTTTTCTCTTGTGAACTGATAGCGCATAGATTTGGAAATTGAAACTACAAACTCCTGCTAAATCCCCCCAAACTACATATCATTAACCTAGTCCTTGTAGTTTAATTTTCTCATAGATCTGTACAATTTCTGTCATGTCTAGAGTATGCTTTTATTTTGCAATGATCAGATTTTGTAAAATGATATTTTGATTAATTTCTATTTGTGGTTCTAATTGATGTATTGTAATTTGTCTTTGTTTTCGTTGTAGAAGTTGCTTAACAACATGGCTTCATATACTCCAAAGAATATCCTCATTACTGGTGCGGCTGGATTTATTGCGTCTCATGTTGCGAATCGGCTTGTTCGGAGCTATCCTGACTACAAAATTGTTGTGCTTGACAAACTCGATTATTGTTCTAATCTAAAGAACCTCCTTCCTTCTAAATCCTCTCCCAACTTCAAGTTTGTGAAGGGGGATATTGGTAGTGCTGATCTTGTGAACTACCTTCTCATAACCGAGTCCATTGACACTATCATGCACTTTGCTGCTCAAACCCACGTTGATAACTCGTTTGGTAATAGCTTTGAGTTCACCAAGAACAACATATATGGAACTCATGTCCTACTTGAAGCCTGCAAAGTAACTGGCCAGATCAGAAGGTTCATCCATGTGAGCACTGATGAGGTCTATGGAGAGACGGATGAGGATGCTGTGGTTGGAAACCACGAGGCTTCTCAACTTCTTCCAACAAACCCATACTCTGCAACAAAAGCGGGGGCAGAAATGCTTGTGATGGCATATGGTAGGTCATATGGGTTACCTGTTATCACGACTCGTGGAAACAATGTTTATGGGCCCAATCAATTTCCGGAGAAGTTAATCCCCAAGTTCATCCTCTTGGCTATGCAGGGAAAGAATCTTCCAATTCATGGGGATGGTTCTAATGTAAGGAGTTATTTATATTGTGAAGATGTTGCGGAGGCTTTTGAAGTCATCCTTCACAAGGGAGAGGTTGGCCATGTTTACAATATTGGGACAAAGAAGGAAAGGAGAGTTATTGATGTAGCCAAAGATATATGCAAACTTTTCTCATTGGACACAGAAACTATGATAAAATTTGTAGAGAACAGACCATTTAATGACCAGAGATACTTTCTGGATGACCAAAAGCTGAAGAACTTGGGTTGGTCTGAGAGGACCACTTGGGAAGAGGGCTTGAGAAAAACCATGGATTGGTATATCAATAATCCTGATTGGTGGGGTGATGTCACTGGGGCATTGCTTCCTCATCCAAGGATGCTGATGATGCCTGGTGGGATGGAAAGGCATTACGAAGGATCTGAAGAGGTAAAACCTGCATCCTTTGGCTCCACTAATACCAAGATGGTGGTTCCATCATCCAAGAACAGTGGCTCTCAGCAGAAACATCCATTTAAGTTCTTGATCTTTGGTAGAACAGGTTGGATTGGAGGTTTGCTGGGAAAATTGTGTGAAAAGCAAGGAATTCCATATGAATATGGAAAGGGACGCTTAGAGGATCGCTCCTCACTTTTGGCTGATATTCAGAATGTGAAGCCAACCCATGTTTTTAATGCTGCAGGAGTGACTGGCAGACCCAATGTTGATTGGTGTGAATCTCATAAAACAGAAACCATTCGCACCAACGTCGCAGGTACCTTAACATTGGCTGATGTTTGCAGAGAGCATGGTATCTTGATGATAAATTATGCTACTGGGTGCATATTTGAGTATGATGCAACACATCCTGAAGGCTCTGGCATTGGTTTTAAGGAGGAAGACAAGCCCAATTTCATTGGCTCTTTCTATTCAAAAACTAAAGCTATGGTAAGTGCTTTTTACATGGTATGACTTTATTTATTTTCACTATGAATTATCTTAGATAATAACAACCTTTATGTGAACATTGATCAGGTTGAGGAGCTATTGAGAGAATATGACAATGTATGCACCCTCAGGGTTCGCATGCCAATTTCATCTGACCTGAGCAACCCACGCAACTTCATTACAAAGATTTCTCGTTATAACAAAGTAGTTAACATTCCAAACAGCATGACTATTTTGGATGAACTTTTGCCTATTTCAATTGAGATGGCTAAGAGGAACTTGAAGGGAATCTGGAACTTCACAAATCCTGGAGTTGTGAGCCACAATGAGATCCTTGAGATGTATAGGGATTACATTGACCCCAACTTTAAGTGGGCTAACTTCACACTTGAAGAGCAAGCCAAGGTGATTGTTGCTCCCCGAAGCAATAATGAGATGGATGCATCCAAGTTGAAGAAGGAATTCCCAGAATTGCTTTCCATCAAGGAATCACTAATCAAATATGTTTTTGTGCCAAACAAGAAATAAACAGCTCTTTTGTTGATCAGACATGGCAGCAGTAATGTGCTCAGGCTACTTAGATCACTCATTATTCCATTGTTAAATTCCATTCAGTTAATGTGTCTAGAAGGTGGATAGCATTTCAATTGGGTTAAGAATGTTTCCTAAGTTTTCAGTTCCACAATTTTATTCAAGTTCTCAAGTGTCTGTCCTCTTGTACTGGCAGATTTAGATAGATGCCTTTTGTGGTTATTTACAAGCTTGGGATGGGCGACTTTTGTATCAAGTAACGCTTGTATTCTTTTATTGCTCATCTAGAATGAAATATTAAAATAAGAGAAGTTATTATAATTTTTGTCATTATCCAGATGTACTTAGATATTTATATGCCACATTGAAATTTTGGAATAAGAGCTGTTAATTATATTTTAAACAAAGAAAATGGTAATGTTAATCTCATGGATCTTATTTAATCTAATTCATTCTACAATTTCTAATTCCTTGGGTTTGCCCCATAAATTGGGGTATGATAGTAACATGATTAAATGGCATATTCCTCAAGCAGTGCCGTCTTAAAAATAATAAGAGGTTGTTTGTTTTCTATTTTTAAAAGTTGTTTCTTTTTAAATAAAAAATAATTTTTTTTTGTTCATATAAGTTTTATTTTTTTAAATTATTTTAAAAATATTCTTTAAAAATTAAAAAATAAAATAAAACAAATAAGCCCTTAGTTATTATAGATGAGTTAATTATTATAAACGAGTAAATATTAAGCTACTAATATCTCGCAAGAAAATTTTCAACAACACAGTTTCTAAAATAAATCTTTGAAGAAAAATATTAATTAATCTTTCAGATTAAATTGAAGTTAATAAAATTTTATAAAAAATATTTATCAAACTTTTATACCTTTAATATAATAAACGTGCTATTTTTATATATTTAAATTCAATTTTAAGAGGTGAGTTTAATAAATTTTTTAATTAAGTTTATTATTGATTAAATATTATTAGAATTTGTGAAATTATGAGTAAAATTGAAAGTAAGTTTTACACTATTTTATAAGTTTTATAAATTTTACTTAATAATAATAAAAATTATAAGATATGTAATAAAGTTTGTGTATTGTTATTAAAAAAAATTATTGTATATTATTATAAATATGATATAATTTATTTAATTTTAAAGTTACTATCAAATTTTTAATAAAATTAACTTTAAGAATTCGTTTGAATGTATGAATTATTTATAATTTTAAAATATTTATAAAGAATTATTGTATTGTTTGAAATTATGATAGTCTTGACTAATCAATACTTAACATATAAATAATTTTGACATGTGTCAAACATTATTTAGTTGGAACTAACATAATCTCAAACCATATAAATTATTCAAATGAATTACTTATTAATAATATATATTTTAATTAATTTTTTTTATTATTATCAAATGAATTACTTTTATTTAATATAAATTATTCAAACGTAAACAATGATTTAAACATAGCTTAAAAATAGTCTAAAATTAAACATTAAAAAATATTAGACAGTAAAATCTTAAAAGTGCACATTGACAATTTGATTTATTTTTTATTTGCATCAAAATCTAAAATTTTATAAAAGAAAAAGAGAGAAATTTAGATGATTCATACTTTTTTCATCACCCGTAAAAACATCACTAGCTCAAAGCAGATTTGATTCTTCTAAGTCTAGAAAATTAAAAATTTCAGCAAATATTGCCTCAGCACTTGGTTTAATAGGATCACATGAACAAGCTTTACTCATACTGATAGACAAAAAAATTACATTTCTACAAAAAAAAAAAAAACAATACTCAAATGTATGAAAAGCTGTAACTAATACATAACACATCATATACAAAAAATAAAAAGATGACAACAAAGAAAAATAACAATAAAAAAAACTTATGTAACCAAAAACAATATATAGTAAAAAAATATACCAATAACTATGAATTTGTGATAAATAATAATAAAAAATAAATTATGTCAAAATGATATTTGAGACGATAAAATTATATAATAACTATTGATTGATGTAATATAAAAATATTTAAAAATTATAAAACTGAAAAACTGTATTATTATGTCATCTCACTTGTATATAAAAAACTGCAAAACTGCACTATGCAAAAGACATTCAAAAGTTCTTTTTTTTTTTCTCAACATTTTTCTCTACACATTTTTCTCCACATAAAAGTTAATTTATGTTCAACACTAATACACATGTATATGTGTTATTACATGAATAGTGCAATACCGTGCATGTGACTATAAAAAAAAAATGTCATCTCATAATTGTTGCCACATATAAATAAAAGGCTAAATAGAGATGAAGAAGCTAAAAGTTAATTAAAAATAAAGAGATGAGAAAGAAAGAACTGAGACTGAAATGAAAAGTGGTCAATTTGGAATTGAAAAAGCGATAAAAATTCTAAGAAGTGTAATTGATAAGTTTTAAAGTATAAATTAAGAATTGAAAAATGTTAGAACTAATATTTTTTTATTTCATGAAATTGTGGTATTAAATTATGATTCTAATTTTAAAAGAGTAACTAAACATAAAATTTAGAGTTAATGAGCCTAATTTTATGCTCCAAACAAGTATTAAAAGTAATTGCTTAAATGTAAGAAACTTTATCTTTACTAATTACATCTGCAGAGTGGACTAAATCACATACAATCAGTAAGTAATTGTTACTTATTTGAAGTGAAGTGTTTGTATTTGAAGTTTGAACTATTAACAGATTTAATATTGAAGCAAGTGGAGTGTGTTGCACGAGGGGACATAAAGCACTCATGGTTTCAATTTCTGCTTACCACCTCCACCGACGGCACGCTAATGATGGTTGCTGATGCAATGCTCCTTTACTAAGGTGGTGGTGGGGTTCAACAGCAATCATGATTCCAATTTGTTTTGAAACCTCTGTTAATTACTGTCTCATAATATTGTTAAAAATTTAATAAATACTAATTTTAAAATATATTAAAACGTAGTGAATGTAAAATGACCAAATTAATTGATACTGTTACTGTGTTATTCCAAAAGTTATATTATTTTTATAAAACTATTAGAATTCATTTTTACTCTTTTGTAAAAAAAAATTTAAATTGTTAAATAAATTTAGAAACTACTAAATTCTTGACAAGAGAAGTAGTAAAATAATAATAAGAGTTAATAACAGTTACATCTCTCTCAACTTTATACTCATTCTTTTTTATAAAAACTAAAACTAAAACTAAACTTCAATAAATATATAAAAACTAGAATTATAGTTAACCTTAAAATATATTCAAAATCGTATCAATAAATGTCAATTTGTATTTTTAATAAAAAATTATTTAATTTTTACTAATATTCTGAGATATTGATTAACATCTTTTTTGTTTTTAAAGTAAACATACATAAAATAAACAATTTTACTAGCCTTTGCTTCCAGAGTTTAGTTTAAATATTTAAAGGTAATATTTTTTTATTAAAAATAATATTTAAATGTTAAGAATTTTAAAAATATAATAAGTATTTGTCAATAAAGATTCCTATTTTGAATGCATAAACTCAATTTTAAATATTAAATTTAACAAAATTATAAAATAAGATATAGTAAATTAAAATGAAATTATATTATGGTTATTATTTAAAATAAAATAAATATTGATGGAATATATTTTTATTTAATAATTTGTTTTCTTCTCTTTAATTTAAGTGTATGAGATGGAATTAGTGTATTTTTTTTTAATTTTATTGTATAAATATTAAAAAAATAGAATAATGTTTTTTAGATTTTGTCATAGGAAAACGGAAAGCAACGTGTTTTTTTTTTTATTTTAAATTTTTGTTAACTTTAGATTTGAATTTAAGTATCTAAAATTTTTTATTTTTATTAAAAAATTTCATTATAAATATGTTTCTTAAAAATAACTTTAACTTTATTTTATTATCATTAATTTCTTAAACTTAACTAAAAATTGAAGTTAGTATGTTTCTTTATTTTAAATTTTATATTCAGACTAATTTATGTTTTTTTTAAAATAAATTCCTAGAACTTAAACCAAACAAGCGTCGATAATGAAGTAATAACTTGGTAACATTATGTTTCGTTTTACTTTTATTTTATTAGAATTTATTTAATTCACTTGTCTATGAAGTATTTAAATATAAGCTAAACGCTGATAAATTTTTTTTAATACTAATTACTTTGTTTAATGCTAAGTAGGAGATTACATAAACATGAAATAGTACAAAATTAATAAAAAATATTAATTCAAAAACATGTAAAAAATATTAATAGGATTTCAGCTGTAGATGCTCCAAACATGCCTGCGAGTACCACGCTACGCGGGAAATTATTTGTTTATTTATGGGCTACGCTTGTTATTTAGTATTTTGATAATTTACCATTTATTGTGATACACTTGATGGGAAACAAGGCTTTCTTTACTCATTTGATAATTTGTTATTTTGTTTATGGGTCTTAATGACAACTGCTCTTAAAGTATTGATTCCAATATTAAAATAATTTTTTATTAAAGTTATATTTAAAATAAAAATATTTTATATTTTAAATAATTTTTTCAATTCTTTACAAAGTACTATTAAAACAATGATTGTCTTTGATTATTTTATCGTTTAAATATATAAGCATGCAACTTTTATCTATTTTATTAATTTTTTTCTCAAATATTTGTCATGTATCAAAGTAGTATATATTTTTTTAAAATATGACTTTTTTACTATAAAAAGTATCAAAATATGAGTTTTTAACTATTATTACATAAATATGAGATTTTAAAAAATAGTTGATGGCGATTTTTGAGAAATGAAAAATTTGTTAAAATAAAAAAAATATCACTCATGACTTTTAGAGTAAAAAAATTAATTTTATACATTTAAAATTCGTCATTGATGATTTTTAGAGAAATTTTTTTTATATATTCAAAAATTGCTATTGGCGAGTTTATAAAATATAAATAATTAATTCAGCTACCAAAAATTGTCATTGGCAAATTTTAAAACATTTCTTCTATAAATACCAACTTGCATTTGTAGCAAATTGCATCTTAAAGATAACCTTTCATTCCATATTTTTGAATTCTCGTTTCTAATACTTTATTGAAAAAAAAATAATGAATACAAATATAGTAGTATACTTTAATAGTAAGATTGTTCTAAACATGAATGAAAGTGTGAAATTTACGTCTAAGAAACCAACTTGCATCTATATTCTTCATAATATATCGTTTGAAGCATTAAAATATTCACTTTGTCAATATATTGTAGTGGAGACTCCAAAAATAATGGAGAGTATAATCTATTTGTGTCCAATCTTTATTTTTAGAAGTTTCATGCAATACCAAGTGATAACAATAAACAACAATGATGATATTCAACAAATGTTTTGGATCTATTACGAGCGTTATGACCCAAATCCTTCCATTGTGTTGTATATTGTTTTTAAACAAATTACAGTTGGTGCATATGCGAGTGTCGCTCCTAACAGAGATGTTGAATGATAACAGAATAACATCAAAAGTGACAATGACGACTTTGAAGGAGATTATGAAAATGGTGAGTGATGATGAGAATTTGGATAATGATGTAGATGATGAGAACTCTAATTTATCAAACCTAGTGATTGACCAACATTTGTCTAAGAACCTATTATTCATAGGCAAGTGTACCTGTTGAAAAGTAACAAATGATTTTAAAATAAGTTTTTGAAACATAATCTCATAAGAATTGTTTTTAATTACCAATAATTTCTTAATTTAATTGTTTAAACTTAAAGAATGCGAAATTAAATAAAATAAAGATTTAAATATAAAACTAATTAAAAAAAAAATTAAAATAGAGTAGCCTCTGACAATAAACTAATCGAGAAGAACCTAAGACATATGGTTTTACCTTTACACTTTTCTATGTTCATTTTTAGATTAATTCTAATTTGGGTCCTCTTATGATTGCCAACAACTCATACTAAATCTATTAACACCTAATGATCATGCAATGTCAATAGTCTTTTCTCTAAACTATCACCTCAATGGTCATGTAAAGCAAAAAGAAGAGAAAACATAAAAAGTTTATGAGTTGTTAAATTAATAACGATTGAAAGAGAAAAACTAAGTTTGATCCACCTAATTCTTTGTCTCATTTTATCTTATAGATCCATTAACTATATCTGGTACAAGTGCCTACAGTATAATTAATTATGGTATGTTTAAGAGTTGTCAATTTTGACATATAAATATAGCCCAATAGGATAAACACCAATCAAGAACGGAAACACAAAATTATCATAAATCATAAAAATCTATAGAGTCATGCAAAGAATCCATCATGGCCCTATCTATGCATTTAGCTAGACATAGTATAAAAGAAAACCAAAATAAACAAAATTCATAGTTATTCAAAAAGTAAATGCAAACTAGAGGAGTCTTTAATGGAGAAAAGATGATGAAATTTCTTGATTCTAAAACGCACTCCTAAAGCTCCAATAGTTGTCAGCGATTGACCAATACTAAGATTGGAGATGTAAAAAGGTGAAAGGTGTGAAAATGATGATATATGAGGTACGAGAGATGCCTAAGTCGTTACCCATGAGGCTTCTTTAATAGGGTTTCAAGACCCCTTTCTCTAAGGCAAGCACGACCGTGCATATGGTCGAAGTACTCCCGTGTTGGTTGCTAGGGTCTGGGCATGCCGACTGCTGCGAAGTCCTATTTTCAACCAATTTAGGTTTGAATTGCACCCAAAAAATCAATTATTTCCTTTAATGTTAAATTGCACAATTAATATATAAATTAGTGCAAAATCCAAATAAAATAATGGTCACACATAAATATATAGGCTATAAAACTATGTCAAAATGTAAACTTATCACCCATCGTTCATGTGTGCTTTGAATCTTAGTGCTATGCAAGTTCTTGAATTTCTAGAGTATGCTAAAATAGGTATGTGACATGTTTTAGTATATTTGTAGTAATAAATTCATCTCTAGTTGTGTGATATTTAGTTTCTTTTTGTGTTTTATAGGTCATTATGAGGTAGATGGAGATTTGTATGTTAGAATGCAATTTAATAACAGAGAAGTTGTTATACGACTAGTTAAATGTCATAGTGTATCAAAATGAGTGGACTACAAAGTCTTTGAGTTTGAGCCACATACGTTTTATTGTAAATGTGCCAACTATGGCATAGATTAAGGATAACTTATTCAGACTGGTTTGAGGAAGAACAAGTATTTTTGAGAAATCAGAAAGTTAAATGTAGAGACAATTATAGAATGTATTAAGCCAATGATTGAATTTGACTTTTCTTTTAAGATAAAATTGGTGATCATTGAAGTTCAAGCTCGATATAGATACACAACAAAATATCAGAAAGCATGAATGGCAAAGCAAAAAGCAATTGAAAATGTATTTAGTCAATGAGAAGCCTCATATGAAGTCCTGTCGCAATAGTGTGTAGCAATATGCGATGCTGTTCGAGGATTAGTTGTTCAGTTGTATGTTGTTCAAACTTATCACAATGATGAATTAGTTCCTAATGTTTAAATATTACAGTTTTTTGGAGTTTTGGTCTCTACATTAGAGCATTCAAATATTGCAAAACACTTGTGCAGGTTGATGTGACATATTTATATAGGAAATACAAAGGAGCTCTATTAGTGATAATTACATAAGACGATAATCAAAATATATTACCAATTGCCTTTGCTATTGTTGAGTGAGAAATTGTAGATGATTGACAATTTTTCTTAATAATTTATGCAAATATGTTGTGGCGTAAGATGGCATTATGTTGTGATGCAAGGTGACATTGCTATTATTTCTGATCGTCGTAAGTCAATAGTGCAATAATAAGCTAAAGCATTGGACAGTAAGAACCTTTAAAGGTATTCCATATATATTGTATCAGGCACATTACTACCAATTTTCTGTAAAGATTCAAGGCAGGTTACTTGCATAAACTTGTTGTCTATATGAGTAATTGACATTATTTCATTACTTTAAAAATTGTGTGCAAATATTGTATGTCTTTAAACATGATTATATGAATGTGTTTTACAAGTTATTTGAGAATGGAACATGAATTTAATATTCATTATGAGCGATTACGGCAATGTGGAGAGATATCAACAGACTAACTTAATGAAATTTTACAAGAGAAGTGGGTTCTTGCATATGATGGTGGACATCGATAGAGTCACATGACCATCAATCTTGTTGATCGCATTAATTCAGTGTTAAAGGACGTTCACAATCTTCCAATAACGATACTAGTTAGATCAACGTACTTTTGATTGATTGAGTTATTTACATGTAAAGGGCGTAAGGCATATGCATGAAAAAAGGCTAGACATATTTTCTATGAATGTGTGACCACTCAAGTTCAATCAAATGAATATGCCTCTAAAAACCTTTATGTTTCCGTATTCGAGAGAAGGAATAAGGTTTTTCTCATTCAAGATGTATCTAACAATCAAGAATATAAAGTTAATTTGAGGCAAAGGTATTGTGACTATGATGACATGCAAACTGATAGATATCTATATCGTCACGTGATTTCTACTTGTTCTAATCAGAATATTGATTGGAGTGCTTATATCGATAATATTTACAACATCACTGAGTTATACATGTATACAAGAAGGAGTTTGGAGTGATTGGAAACAAAGCACATGGTGAAAATATAGAGGTCCAAAACTTAGTCTAAAACCGACCTTAAAGCGCACAATAAAATGTCGTCTAAAATTAACATATTTTCTTAATGAAATGGATATGCGTGATATGAGAAGACCGTGACAGTCTTTACCGAGGTGAAAGCCACAGTCAAAGAAGATATTCAAATGTTCTTGGGTTTAGTTTGCAGTGTTGATGTTCATATTCTTAATGATGTTGTTCATGTTTCTTTATTGAATATTAAACTTTTCTTTAATATTTCTCATATTTAGTTAATTTTAAATTATGAATCCTTGATTAATTATATTACTTATTTATTTAACAAATTATGATGAACAAAGTAAAAAGAATAATTAAACATTACATGCGTTCAAAAATAACAACGTTCTTATTTCATTGATAATAAACAGAAACATTGATTAA
Organism: Abrus precatorius; assembly: GCF_003935025.1. NCBI lineage: Eukaryota > Viridiplantae > Streptophyta > Magnoliopsida > Fabales > Fabaceae > Abrus > Abrus precatorius. Next base: position 10,384,224 of record NW_020874384.1, read on the forward strand.
TGAACATGGAAATTAAAATACATGCATTTGTGGGGATAACCAAAACTAATTCATTGTGTACTAATTCCAATACTCATTTGAAGGGTAATAGTTGTCAATTGACATTCCTTCTAATGTACATTGATTTCACTGTTCCCACATTGTCACCCAACCATTTTATATCAATTTCTAATTCTTTGGTTCTCTTAATCTACGTTAGTCTTTGTTGTGGACTCCCTCAAGACTTTGGGGATAGAAGAGGAATAGGCTGAGAAAATTTATATTGACATATTACATGGTTAGTTGCATGTCACTCTACAACCTCAAAGCATATCAATAGGCTTATAGCTGACCACAATCGACGTTCGCCTCTCACATCATCTCGAATAATTGCGTCAATAGCTTATATCTTAATCAGTACCTCATGAAGTCCCATTTGATCTAATGCCACTCTAACATTTTCAAGATCTTTATATGGAGTGTTGGTTGGATATTAAATGTGTTGCAATCTAAGTGCAAGTGGAAATATTTTTGGTTCACTAAGTATTAGAGCAAACATCGGAGCCAGTGTCATGCCCATACTTGGAGCAATATTGGGCATCTACAAATTTCTTTAACATCTTGCCGTGAACCACGATCTAGATAAATAGAAATGCAAGACATGTTGAACTCCAATTATATAGTCCAATTTCATTAACATTGATCATGAACAACTATAAGAATTTTCCATGAACTATTGAATTACTATTCGGTATTAGAATATATCCTAATAAAGAAAGTATGTATCCACGAGCATGTTGTGCTATCCTATGGTTGAAATTAGCAAGAAGCCAACTAAAATGTTGCGTGATCCACTCTAATCTTATTTCTAAACCTTCAACATCGTTTAATCCAAGTCGGTTTCCTAGTAACTGTTCACACATATCTTGAAGTGCTATAGTATTTAGAATAGTAGAACCACAAATTGGTAGACAATTGATTCACAATCCAAGCAACATAGCAACATCTTCTAATGTTATTGTACATTCTCCACAAGAAAGATGAAATGTGTTTTTGGCCTTCAATGTTCAATAAATGGATTTACAAGTCCATCATTTATATGCATTTGACATATTTGTGCAATATGATAAAGTCTAGCATTTCGTAAAATATCTCATATTTCGTAAAATATCTCATATATACAGTAGTCTACTTAGCTTGTTCACGTGAGCTCATTTTTTGACTCTTCTCTTGCTTGTTCAAGAAGTTATCTCTTCTAACTTGTGCCTATCACAACATAATATCATGCACGTGGGAACTTTACTGAGCTCTAGGGAGAAGTAGAAGTAAGACTCCTATCATTATTTTAATACATTATTTAATAATAATTTAATATGATCTTTTAATAATATTTAAATTAATAATAGTTAAAACGTTATAACTATTTAATATTATTATAATTTAATTATAACAGTACAATTATTATATTTTAATAATATTTATAAAAAATATTAATATTATATTTTAATAGGGTCATTTAAATATCATAATTAAATATAATATTAATAACAAATAATAGCTAATAATGTATTTAATAATAATTACTAAGATATATTTAAGTTTTAACTATTAATAGTAATATCATAATTACATATGATATTAAATAATATTTTAATAATATTCATAATATTAAACTATTTAAATTAATACTATATAAATATGATATTTTAATAATATTTAAATTATAACTTTTATAACTATTATTTCATTATATTTATAAATATTTAATAATATTATCGCTATTGAAAATATTAAATTATAACTATTAATATTATATTATTAGTTATCTGAATCCTAATTATGATATTTAAATAATGTATTTAATAATATTTATTTAAATATATTAATAGTAGTTATTTAAATCATAATAAAATTTATATGTTCAAATATTTTAAACAAAAAACCTTTAGTTTACTTAATCATAAATTATTTATTTATTTCTCACTATTTATAGTAAATAATTATTTTTAATTCATATTTATAACTTTAATATTAAATAATTTTTAGCAAAAGTACATTTTAATAGCACTAATTAGCAAAATCAAAATAACGTTTATTATTAATATTCATAACAATGTTCTTTATAAAAAAAATTATAAATATATTATACAATTTTTTTATATTGCTATAATTATTATTTTAATAATTTATTTTTAACAATTTTATTTCATATTTCCAGTTCATGTAAAAATTACTATAATAATTATTTTCATAACTAATATCAAATAAATTATTCAATAATATTACTTACTATTAAAATATATTTCACTTTTGTATTTTTAGTAAAAAAAATTTACTACTCTAATAATTATTACTAACTAAAATTATTAATAACTTACATTAATTACAAATTATATTTTTAATAATAAAAGTCATAAAAATTACTTATATTTTGAACATGTGCTAGTTCCGAGATGTGTTTTTGCGAATCCATGGTTATATCATGAACTAATATTAAAAAATTTGTTAACCATAATATTTTTAAAAAAATTTAAATTAAATATTTTAATATTTTTTTTACTCTCTTTTTTCCTCTTCTCTCTTCCTCCTAGTTTCTCTCTTACACCTTCTTTCCATGCATGAGTTTGTGGATGAAAGGGTCATATATAGTCCCAAAAATTGCCACTGGCGACCTTTCTCTTCCTGAAAAGCTCCTCCCTCACTCAGATTGCAACTAATTATGGCATTGCAACTTACTATAGCAGAGATTCTTCTTAGGCTTCCAAAAATCGCCAGTTGTGATTTTTCACTTTGTAGGGATGTTGTTCACTATTAAAGCTCTATTGTTCATGATAGACTACAATACTGTTCATGGCAGACCCTCAAAACTCCCTAAAAACTTACCATTAGTGATTTTTCAAAATCCATATTCATGTAAAATTATAAAAAATATCGTACCAATGTGGAAATTATAATGGTATAAAATTAAGATCAAGCAATCCCTTCAAACTCAAAAAATGTATAATGACTTAAAATATAAATATTAATTAGTTTCATATTATTTAATGAAAATATTTTTATTTAATTTAATTTTTTTTAGTTTTTCTTTTAAATTTGAGATAATAATTTTATATAATTTTTAAAATAGGAAGAGAAATTTTTTTAATTTAATTATCATAATTTAATTTGAGCTTAAATATGTGATTAACTATATAGATCCATTAACTATATGTTTTATAACTGCCTATAATATAATTAATTATGGTATGTTTAAGACTTGTCAATTTTAAACATACAAATATAGCGCAATCAGATAAAAACCAATCAAGAAAGTAAGCATAAATTATAATTAATCACAAAGATTTCATAGTTATGCAAAGGTTCCATTGTAGTCCTAACTATAGATTTAGCCAGACATAATATAATAGAAAACTAAAACAATAATAAATTAATCCATATTTATTTGAAAAGTAAATGCAAACTAAAGGAGTATTCAATGGAGAAGAGACACAAAAAACTCCTGATCTCAAGACATGCTTCCAAAGTTCTAATAGTCATTAGCGGTTGGCCAAAACCAATATATATACCTAAATCGTAGCCTTTAGAGCTCTTTAAATAGAGTTTAGAATCTGCAAGGGATGATGGTTGTTGCCTTTAAGAAATATATTTTTATCTCAAACAAAGATATGACATATCAAAAGAGAAATATATGATTTTCTAATTTAAAATTCAAATTCTCTCTTTGTGGGTCCCTTATAAAAACTCCAAATAGAATGCATCAGAAGAGGAGCACGGTTGTGCACACTAATATGCACAACTATGCATATGGGTGTGTTTGCCCTATTTTCCATCAATTCATGCTCAAAATATCTCAATAATCAATCAGAGCTTTTAGCATGCTAAACTACAATAATTAGTAGAATAATCTGTGCAAAATTTATTAAAATAAGGATCAAGTATGTAAAAATAAGTTACAGAAATATGTCAAAATACAGAGTTATCAATTTTAATAAATTTTGTTTACCCTTTGGAAAGTTGAAATTCTTGTGTGTTCAAGTGTTCAAGGTACGGGGTGGGGAAGGGGTTATCAATGTCAAGGCATATTTGATTCTTTTAACACAAAAGTTAATGGCACAAACAATGACATTGATGCAAACAATGCTTGGTTGCCTACTTTGTTTTTCTTTGTAATGTATATTTGCTTTTAGGCTTGTATTTAGTTTTAGTTGAATGATCCAATTTATTACATGCAACAGTTGAAGAATTATCCTTTGGAGCAATTTGTTGAACCTATCATGCTTAGATGAAGCAATGGAGGCTAACTAGAAAAGAAATTGAAGCATATGAACAATTTCATGGCATAATCTGAGCTTTAGACCTATCATCAAACCACCTTTAATATGTCCTCATGCCTCCAGACCAAATGCAAATATATTTCAATCGTATAAAATACAATAATTATAGTAAGTCATCCATTGCATATTTTTCCATGCACTTAGGGTTAGGGGTGTGGAGTGGGGTTGCCGAGAAGGAGAAGTTTAAGGGAAAGAGACTTATTTGTAAATATTTAAAATATATTTAAGGATTTATTTACAAATATTACAAAATAAAATTACATGACATGTCACGTGAAAATACTAAACTGACTCTTCTTCAGCCAGCTTAACACTTAACAAAAGAGAGCTAACGGTAAAGATTAAAATTCTAATTTCTTTTTATTTCAAGACTAAATTTAAAAAAAAAAATTATAAGAACTTGTCACAAAATTAATTATATTTATAAAGATCTATCACATATTTAAGCCTTTAACTTTTTATTTAAGATGTTAAATAACTTTTTAATTTTTATAACTTAATTGTTTATGATATGAACTTAAATCATTAACTGATTATATTTTTATCAATAAAAATGTTAAATTACCCTTAAATGATTTCAAATGGTATATTAGATAAGGTACTTTATTATTCTATATAAAATTAAAAACATTGAATGAGATTTACTAATTTTTTTAATTAGGGTAATTTAATTATTTTTATTTAATTTATAATCAAAGAGAGTGCTCGTTTATATTATTAGTTTATTTTAAATCAAAAAGGTTAATATTTTTTAAATATTTTGTTTAAAACTTGCTAATATCTAATAAATAGAGTTATATTGATTTGTCTATAAATAAAAAAAATATCTTAAGTAAAAATTAAAAAATAACAAGTTAAATGATACATCTTTTAGACAAACAAGTTTCATGAACTAAACTGATACATAAACCTTAATGGGCTATATCCATCTTAAAAACAAAAACTTCTATGTAGCAAGTATTACTACAAATTTTTTAACATATTAAAACTAAAAATTTCAAACTTTTTTTATCTTAGTCTTTTAAAGAAAAACTTGTATTTGTGCAATAATATTTTAGAATGTTTCACTGATCAACAAGCTCATCAACTCTGAAGTCTTATACAAGGACAATAAAGATCTTTAACAAGTTTAATATGCGAAACCTACAAATAAACATATATAAAAAAGAAGATCTATAATTAAGTTCTCGTGAGTAAGTATGCATCATAGAAAGTAAAAAACTTTTTCATCATAGTAGAAAAGGAATCAACATGTGAAAAAGAAAATTGTAGCAACTATCTCCTTCCAAAGGTCTTGTTGGATATAATAAATTACTTCTTCATAGAAAAGGGTAGAAATTAATCAAAGAAAATGAAGTTATTCATAATCAAACCTGATAAAACTTAAACAACAAGTCAATAATGTACTAGCAGTATTTCGATATAATTCTATGCTAAAACAATTGGATTTATTAGGCTAGTGTTACATTATACATGGTCATATATAAGAAAACGTGAAGAGAAAATTCATCTTTCTAATCAATGACACATAAGGTCTTAGAAAAGAATATCTTAATAAAGAAAATGTTAGCAAGATTTTGTGGGGTTACCTAAGATATAGAGGTCAAACGTAACTATTATTAAAGAAGCGAACGGTTTATCCATTCTAAAGTAGGATGAATAATTAAAATCTTTAAAAGTACACGAACAATTTTCTTGCTCTTCAAGAATCAAACTCAAGGAAAGGAGAAGGTATTGCACTAAAAGCCTCACATTTTTTAGTCAAGAGGTTAACTCAAAATTATAGCATTTGAACATGAAAGCGAGTCAAATTACTTAAAAGTATAAAGTAAAGATGAACTAGCTTATGCAATAGAATTCAAATAATGGAGACACCAAAGAAAGAAAAAAGAACTATCCTTAAATAAGATAATATATTAGAATGTTGAAAAGGTTGCAAGGGATATTATTTTCTTTGAATGCAACAAACACAAACATATTAAACTAGATTATTTACTTCTTAAAAAAAATCAATTATGGATCCATGAAATGATTCTAAAGAGGAATCAAAATAAGAATATGAGCAAGCAAATCTATGCTTAATGGTTGATTCCAACGATGAAGTATATTGCAATTTGATGATCATTCAGATTTGCATAAAGATTTGTTGTGAATACTCATCAAAATATGCAAAAAAAATTATGTAGTCTAGGATGCAAGCCTAGGTTATCTCCAATGATATTGGTTGAGAATATGCATCAAATATGTTATAAACACTAACTATGAAAGCAGTTAATTTGGGGAGTTTGTGTGATTCTAAATTCAATACAAAGAGCAAGAAACAAAATTATAGAGTTCGATCAATAAAAAGTGGTAATCCCTAGTTCATTCACATAAGCTCTATCCTTATTCCTCTTTAAGACTTAATATTCTTCTTCTCCTCCCAGAATTAGGTTAATTTAACAAGCGAAAATTAACCTTATATTCCCATACGAATTAAGCAATTTAATGAACTTCAATCTTTCATCCCAAGATTACACAACCTTAGAAATAAACCCAAAATTAAGTAATTCAAGTTTAGAATCTCATTAAAACAAAATAGGGTTAATTAAGCAATGTCCCCTCCTCATTCAACCATTAATTCAATTCAAGAGATTAGGAAGAAGTAATTCATGGAAGCAAAGGAATTATATTAACATTCAAAACTCAGGAATTTAAGAGTGCAAATGAACTCACTAGGGATTACAAAAGGTTTAGCCCTCCATCAGGATGGGTCTTATAATTATCAAATGCGAATGAAGAGAAATCAATAACATTAACATCAAAATTAAAGAGAAGTAAAGAGAAAATGGAAATCAAACCCTAGGTTAAACCCTTAGCTATCACCCAGGGCTGACCTAAGTTCTACAAAGTATCCTAAAAATGGCAAAAAATCTAAAAGTGTCAAAAAGATCATAACCTTAATTTCTAAAATCTGTTTGTGGTAGATAATACTGGTAATTACAAAGAGCTTTCTCCTTGTATAATTTCTAAAGTGCTTGTGCCTAGCTACTATTGCAAAGCATAGTGGCTACGCACATGCCAAGTAGCTCCAAAGCACTGAAAGTAGTTACTATTAACTGCAAAAGTGATCATTATAGAGAGCAAGGTAACATACCTTTGTTGAAAGTGGCTACTATGACTTGGGAAAGTGGTTACCTTCATGATGAACTTTAAAATTTCTTCCCCACAGTGACTACCTTATGTTGAGGGAGTGATCACTTTCTTGTATAATTATTCAAATGATCAAAATTGTAAATTATATCTATGTAAATTAACCAAAAATTAAGAAACTTATGATAATTAACCTAAATGAAATTTTCATCTTATCTACACTTTCTAATTTTGCTTTTTCTGTTAAATAACACCAAAAAGACTAGTAAAAATTTAATAAAATATGGATTCATCAAATACAAAGAGCAAGAATCCTAAAAATGGCAAAATTGTAAAAGTGTCAAAAAGATTCTAACCCTAATTTCTAAAAATCTATTTATAGTTAAGTTGACGTCCTCCAGAGTAGCTACTATCATAGTAGCTATGCGTAGCTCCAAGGTCAAACCATTTCTCTCTGAAGTTATCACTATTGCATGTAATAGTGGCTACGCGCAATGTTCATAGCTACTATGGTGAACGAAAGTAGCTATGCGCAGGCTTGCATCATTTTGTACTCGTTGTAGTGTCTACTATTGCTTCTGATAGTAGCTATGTGCAGGTCTGCAGCGTTTTAGGCTTCTGTAGTACTATTACTTTTAAAAGTGGTCACTTTGGTCTGTCCTTCAGAATTAGCTTGTTGTAGTAGTCACTATTACTTCTGAAAGTAGTCACTTTTATCTCAAATTTTCTCAAAAGCTAAAAATCCATAGAATAAGTCTGAAAATTCTTACACAAATATTCAAATGATAAAAATTACAAATTATATTTATGTAAATCAATGTAAATTAACCAAACATTAAGAAAGCTATGATATTTGACCTAAATGAAATTTTCATCTTATCTACACTTTCTAAGTTTACTTTTTCTATTAAATAACTCTAAAAAGACTAGTAAAAATTCAATAAAATATGGATTCATCAAATACAAAGAGCAAGAATCCTAAAAAGTATCCTAAAAAATGGCAAAAATCTAAAAAACTCAAAAAAATTCTAACCCTAATTTCTAAAAATCTATTTATGATAGTAGCTACGTCCAAGGTCAAACCATTCATCTCTAAAGTTGTCACTATTGCATATGATAGTGGCTACGCGCAGCGCTTATAACTACTATAGTGAATGAAAGTGGCTACGTGCAGGCGTGCATCATTTTATACTCGCTATAGTGTCTACTATCATTTTGGATAGTAGCTATGCGTAGGTCTGCAGCGTTCTGAGCTTCTGTAGTATCCACTATTGCTTCTGAAAGTGGTCATTTTCACCTCAAATTTTCTCAAAAGCTAAAAATTCATAGAATAAGTCTGAAAATTCTTGCACAATTATTCAAATGATCAAAATTATAAATTATATCTATGTAAATTAACCAAAAAGTAAGAAACCTATGATATTTGACCTAAATAAAATTTTCATCTTATTTATACTTTCATAGTTTACTTTTTCTATTAAAGAACACTAAAAAAGTAAGTAAAAATTCAATAAAATGTAGATTCATCATATATTTCGTAGACTTTTGGAACCTGTTATACTAAGTTATGACATGTCTTTGATAACCTCCTTTTTTACTCAATAATCTTTTTCAAAAAATATTTTGAACAAATCTTAATTCTTGATGCATTTAAGAAGTTTTTAAGCCAAGATTAAAGAAGAATTTTAGAGAGGGAATAAGAAATTCATAGAATCTCACATGAAACTTTTTGAGATAATCAAAGGACTAAGAACCTAGATAGTAGATTTTCAAGGCACATGACAACTAACAAAACTCTATTTTTATCCCTCAAATAAAAGAGTGAGGAAGTTGTATCTTTGGTGACAACGAAAGGACTGAATTAAAGGCATAGAAAAAGTTAGAAAGAAAAAAGAAATCCTTTCAAATCAACAATGTCCGTTTAGTTGATGGTTTGAAGTACAACTTGTTGAGTATCAATTAGTTGTACAAAAATAGATATGATGTAATCTTTCAACCATTATATTATCATATCAAATCAAGGATTACATATATGGAATAATGTTATTTTCTTGGTTCTAGAAATAAGAACAAATTTGGTTGAAAAATTTCTCTGGTAAAAATTATTTTGTCTTCTATAGGAGTGATAAATGGTTGTGATACAAATCACACAAATATGAAGTCACTAGAGATATATTTTCTTGATTCGGTTAGATGCCTAAAATTAAATGAGTAAATCCTTAAATTAGTCATCAAAATTGTGAATATCAGATAAATTAGTCTCTAAATTTTTAAAATAGACTCATTGATTCTTGATTTTGTAAAACATTAGACACTTTATTCTAATTAATAATTTATGTCATAATAATATTAAGTGACACATCTAATGCCAAAAGAATTTCATTTCTCTCCCTTCAATTCCAAAATAACATCGTTTCCCTCCCTTCTCCATCCTCGACATTCTCAACTGCCTCTACCACTAAACTCACCTCCTCCACTGCCTTCATAAAGCCCCACAATGTTTTTGAACCTCCACCTATTCCTCTTCCACCACCTTATCTTTATCCTCCTCTATCACCAACACCACCTTCTACACCACCATTATAACCACTATTGTTCATTTTCACTTCTTGAAATTCTGCTCTGCCTCCTTGTTCCACTACATCATCTTCCGTTATACTAGTGGTACCACATGAAAACATGACTCCATTTCTATCAAACTACTTGTCAGTCTCCCTAACATCAAATAGTTTGGCCACAGTGAGTGCAACAATGACCTTTGTGCATCTTCATCCCACTCCCTACAAAGGTACTGCATAGAAGTAGGAAAACCAATCTAACAACAAGGATACACATAGAGACAATGAAGATATGAGGATTAAAAAATGAAATTTTGCTTGTCTTGGAAAAAGAGAGGAATCGAGAAAGAGAGAAAAATTCGTCAAAGCCTAAATAAAATTCACTTGTCTTAACAAGGACGAGAGAGAATAAGGAAGAAATGTTAAGTAAGGTGATTCTAGGAGGAGTTTGCTTTGTTTTGGGAGAAGGGACTAAGAATAAAGGAGAGAAGTTAGAATGTTAAAAAATTTTAAAAAAGGAAAACTCACAAAAATTATAATCATAAGTCTAAAACTAAATTAATAGTGAATAAGAGAATTGATTTTGTATAAGTCAATATTAGGTGTCAATAAGAAACATATAAGTACATAGGAGACATAACTTTAACTAACCAATAACAATAAATATTATTCAATTGACTATAATTGGACCTCTTAACAATGTGAATAAGACAATTGCCTTTACTGGGATATCATCTATATTATCAACTATATTAATAATCCTCTAATAGTCCCTGTAGTTGTCTCTAATGTGCTCAGGGTTAAAATTCTACTTTTCATGAATTATGCATTATATGTAGATTCTCCTCTAGATATTTTTGATGAGGCTAACCATTAAAGGATGGCTTACGATGGTTGAGATGGTAGAAGCAAGACTTTAAATAATGTTTATTTTGTATATAGTTTGCTAGTAAGATAATATCTAAGATTTTATATTTTCTCCTTTTATATATTATATTTGAATAAGAACTTTACAACAAAAAAGACATTAGAAAGCAGTTTTGCATCATTTTGGAGAACAATTGTAAATGCTCTAACAAGAATTGTTATATGATAAAGTCTATATCTTGGGGATGTTTTTTAGCCCACTTTCATATACTTGACCTTTACTTGATGAAGATTTTGCATTGATTTCTTTATTAATTATTGCAGTTTAGCATGAATTGATTACTAGTGAATTGTGAAAATATTTTGGTTACCATCGGAGAAAATTTGATTGAAAAATAGGCAACTAACAAGGCCATGCTTAGCAACCAACAGGGCTAACCTTGACAACAAACACGACCATGCTTAATATTCAACATGGGGTGTTTTGTGGACCAACACAATCATGCTTGATGGGTATACATAGCTATGCTTCAAGAGCTTTAGAACCCAATCGAAGGAATAATTAGCACTTGTAGAAGGACTTTTTCTTAGCTGACTTTTGGATACGGTTGGGAGGGGAGATCAATGGTAAAGACAAAAATACCTTTTTGAAGATCGAACAAGTGATCGAAAGCGTGTTTTGGCAATAAGGATTCTTTTCATCTCTTTTCTTTTGGAATTTTTCTAGTTTATGTTTCCCTCTTGAATGAATATGGTTTCTTTACATTTCTTTTGCCTATTTTGTTATGTGTAGCTAAATCTATAACTAAGGTTATGGTGAATCCTTTGCACACTTTATGTGATCCTTCTATTTAATTACAATTCAAGTTTCTTTTCAAGATTGGTTTTTGCCCGAGTGTATATGTTTTTATGCTAGGACTTGACTATTATTAATATCTCATAGTTGATTGCATGATAGGTAATCATGTCACATGTAGTTAATAGAACTATAGGGTAAAATGAGATAGGAAATTAAGTGGACCAAACTTAGTTTTTATTATTAAATTAGTTGTTTAATTAACAAGCTCCTAAGCTCTTTATGATTTTCTTCTCTTTTTATCTTGCATGAGCATTAGGAGTGATAGTTTAAGAAAAAGAATATTGACAATGCATGACCATTGAGTGTCAATAACTTTGGTATGAGTAATTTACGATCATAAGAAAACCTAAATTATGGTTAAACTAAAAGTAAACATAAAGAGATGTAAAGGAGAAGTTGTATGTCCTAGGTTCATATCAAATAGTCTTATTGTCAAAAAGTTGCGTTGTCATCTTCTCTTCTCATTACTGTTTAATTTAAATCTTCTATAAATTTCTTTTATTCTATTACATACTATTTTGGTTTAAGTAATTAAATCAATATATTCTCAGTAATTTTAAACAATTTATGTGAGACAATATTCTGAGAATTCAATTGAGAAACCCCTCTTATTACTTTTTGACAAATATACTTGCCTACGAACATTATGCAAAGTGGATGTACTAGAGAGCAGTCCACAACCTTTCTCCAAGTGTTGCTTAAAAAGTGATTTTTATAATTGCTCTCCAAAGTGCTTCTTTCAAACCGCGAATCTAAAATTTAAAATTTCTTCTCTAGTAAGTTCTTTTTATTACAAAATGAAATTGATTCATTGTTACTTTAAACTCAAGTTTATATATCTAAAGTTTAAAATTTCATCCTTTGTGAACTTTTTATTACAAATCAAAATAAATTCTTTATCCCGTTGAAACTCATGTTTATATTGTGTTAATTAAATAGTTCACATTCAAATGAATGAAACATTGGAAAACCAAAAAAAAAAAAGTTAAAATAACAAAAGGTTTCATTGTTAATAAAGAGAAGTGTAATAAAAGTACATGAGATTGTGGAAGGGACTAACCTTGTTAATATAGAGAAGACAAAAGAGAAGAGATTCATAGTGCTATTGTGAGTTGAGAGACACTTCATCCTTGTGGTGTTTATAAGTTATAAACTATTAAGGTATCTTAAATTTTTAGTTTGTGAGAATGGTTAGTATATAATTGCTCTCTAAATCCATCTTTGAAGTGTAGTTACACATCAATCTTTAGAAAGTGGTTATGTTATTTTGCTCTACAAGTGATTGCTTCAAAAGATCTAAAATGACATGGTGGAAAGAGAAAAATAGTTAGACTTTTTGTAAAATTTAATGTTTAAGTAATTTATAGCACTAAAACACTTATTGTAATATATGGTATGTTTTGGTTTAGTTGGTGTTTAATTTAATTTTAGCAAGGTTATGTAACAATGGGATTGTCTACAAGAGAGAAGTCTCATATATAATATCAAAATATGATTCCTTTTGATATGTAAAGAATATTTGTGAACCAATGACACGTAGAATTATTTGATTTTTGAAGAGTATGAAAAGAATATTTATGACATAAAAAGGATATTATCTTAGGTAAAATTTTAGTCAATTTTTCAACTATTGCTTTTAACAAAGTGATCAATGTCATTATCATGACCAAAATTTCTACAAAATCATTCATTTCATCTAAAAAATTCCATAAACCATCAATGAAAGTATGACTATACATTCTAGCATTGGGATATTCTTGGAAAATAAGTTTTAATTTTCTTTTAGACAAAGAAGTCATTTTATTGATCAATTAACTATCAAATTTTCAAAGACATAATATCATTAAAAAAATTTCACATATCAAGTTTACACATTAATTTTAAAAGTTCAAACATAGAGTTAGACTTTAATTAAAAAATTAATCATATTTACTCATGATCAAAGTTAATATTTAATAAATCAAGTACTATAACAAGTGATAGAATTTTAGAATAAAACTTAATTTCAACTTCTAATACTTATTTAGAGCACAAATCAAGTATTTGTAGAGTTAAGAGTTAAATAACTTTAAGAGTAACAACTTTTCAAACAACAAGAAAAAGAAATGTCCTCAAATAGAAAATTTTCATATTTAGCTTTGAATTTATAATTTTATATCTCTTTTTACCTTAATTTTAGTCAAAGGTGATGTTGTGATTAGTGACTCCTCCTTTTACCTTTCACATGTTTTTTCTTTCTTAAATATTAGGGTATAAGGTTGATTTGGTCTTAGGTGTTGGCAGGATTCTGTGGGACTTGTTAATTTAAAAAAAATTAATTTGAAATTTAGTTACTAGGCTTAGTGTTTAGTGAAGACATGTGATGCATTAAAAAAATACCTTAGATTTGACTTGATTTAGTGTGTATTCTTACTTCTAAATTTAATCTATTTATAGAAAATCTTTCAGATATAAGACAACTAGAATTTTTATGGATTTAAAACTCTTATTCCATTCTAATAAATCCCTAGGTAGGTTAAGCTAACCTTAGGTAAATACATTATTGCTTACTTTATTTTAGTGTTAAATCTTGACTAGGCTCTAAAGTTACAAGAAATTAAATTCTCCTACAATTATGAACTTCATTTATTTTTTCTAATTTTACTTTGAATTCTAACGTGCTCTTCAATTGAATTTTTAATTAAGTTGTCCTAAAATAAAAGCCTTATTTTTCTGTATATTGCTCCTTGTCCTTTGTATCCCTCTTTCTCTAGCTGCCTAAGCCATCCTCACCTTTATACATGCATTTTGTTTTTCTCTTACTCTATCTTATATCACTGTTGCAAAATTTGTTTCTATTCTATAAGATTTATGTTTCTATTTTAAACATACTAATTTTCTTTTCTAGAATAGTTTAAAAATAGATTAAATAAATTCTTAATATTAAAATTTCATTATAGTATTATCAAGTCTTAGAAAAATTCCTTCATATAAATTTAATAAAAATTCAAGTATAAAATAATTTAGTACACGGTTTTATGGGAGTGTTACACCCCAAAGGCACATAAAGAAACATTAATTAAGTATTTATTTAATAAACTTTTATTACACAATAAATTGTATCATAAATTAGATCAATTTATTGACATATGAGCTTACTAAAGTTACAAATTATTTTCGTAAGCTCTTTACAGACTCTTCCAAACACAAACAAAATAATCGTTTATTTTTCAAAACTCTAGCCTAAAGGTACAGAAAATAAACGATTATTTCATTAAAATAAATTTAGGAAAATATGGATAAATATTTTAACGCTGCGGTAAAGAAGCATCTGCTAGTTTCTTGAGAAATGAAACGACGTCGTCTGAAGAATCGAGCGTGTAGCGAGCATTTGTTCGGGTTCGTCCAACAGCACATGAGAAGTAGTTCTCTTTCTTAAGGTCAAGAACGTTCCATGATGATGCCTTTTCAGGAGATGGCTTGCGAGATGCACTGAAGACATAGTTATTATTTGTTTTCTTATCAGAATTTGAAACTTGACGTTGTGCCTTATTTTGAGATGGCTTTGATCCACTTTTGCTGGGTGGGATCTTCATACATTGTTTCTTCTCAACCGGAAACTTGACCCCTTCCGTTGTTACCTTACTTCGTGGAAGACCCACCCCAATAGAAGGAAGATCTGGCTCAAAAAATGAATAAATATCTTCATCCTGTTACAATTAATAAATATTAAATCCTGTAGTTCCAAATATTTAAGGTAAAATACACAAAATCTTCTTCGTTTTACACTTTCTCAAAATACCTGCTACTCTTTATTTTATACCTTTTCCATGTGGCAATGGACACAAAATAAGAAATCATTAACATTTTTTTTATTAAAATTTGTAACATGTATAATTAATGTATTATATTTTATGATATTTTATAACTTTAATAAAATGATACATGAACTTCCTTATGAGAGGATAAAATGATAAAACATACACTGCTACAACGAATTGTGATGTGAATAAGAGTGTAAGAATGCTTAGTGCAAAAAATAAGTACTTTAATTATTGAAATATATGATATGACTAAAATTAGTCTTCTAAATTTTAAATTTTAGTTACTGAATTTAACAATCATCCATCACTTTAGTCCTTTCTATGAAGAGACTTTAAAATTAACATCAAGTGCTAATTTATCATTTTATGATTTTTCAAAAGTAACTCATTTTCATCTTTGATTAATGAAAGTTTCGAGCAGAAACGTCCTTTCCTCTTCTTTGCTTTTTCTCGTTTGTCTTCTTCCTTGGCGGCGTCTTCTCCGACTATCACTTTTGCCTCCAACCACCACAAACTACCCTCCTTATTATTGACTTCACTGTTATTTGGTCAAAACGTCGCTAATCCTCTTCTTCCCTCACTCCCAAGCCTCACACCGTGATCGTCAATGTTTTCCCACCATCTCCTGTGTCTCCAACCACCACGAATCATCTCATGTCGTTGACTTTGTTGTCATTTGGCCAAAATGCCATTTACCCATATCCTCCCCCAAGCATTGCATCATGAGTTACATTGTCATTGTCAACATTTTCTCTATCATTGGACCAAAACGTCATTTGACATTCTTCCTCCCTCACCCCCAAGCATTTGGCTGGATAAAGTTGTTGACAGGTGAACGTTATTTCTACAATGGCAAGAGAACGCCATGGAAGAGAAGATGAAGCATAGGAAGGGACGTTACTGTTTTAAAATCTCAAAAGTCAAAGACAAAAATGGACAGTTTTTGAAAAATCATGTAATAATGTTATTCTGTGTTCTACTTGTTACTTAACATGACAAAATTTGATTCTTAATTTTAATGTTTCTAAACATTAAAGACTAAATTAATTGACAATTGATATTTAAAATTTTAATTTAAAAAAATTGATTTAAACAATGTTAAATATTTTACGGATTAAAATGAAGGTTTACCTAAAATTACGAACAGTAAAGTGTAATTTACCACAAGTTTAAAACTATAGAATTAAATGTATTATGGGTCACTAAAGTCTGTTTTTCATTTTTAAACCCTATAAAAATTCTTAGCAGATCAACGATAAATGAAAATTCAATTTACCTTCCCCAGGAAATGTCCAATGCAAAGAACATAATCTATTGGTGACGTCATGGATTTACTGTGCACTATCTCACCCAAAATGCGGTCAATAGCTGCTCCCTGATTAGAAAAGCAATTTAGAGAAGACATTTAATTTGTATGAAAAATTTCACACAACTTTGTAACACCAACAAGAGGTCACCTTTGTAACACCAACAGCTCGCACCTCAACAGATCGGCTACCTTGAACAACTTCAACTGAAGCATTAGAAATTGGACCTGTCCACAGATGCTGCAGCATGTCCCTTGCTTGAAGTCTCCCAAATTCAACATCTGGTTGAGATCAGAGGATCAGTGACCGAAAAGATAGCCGAAAAACTGAAACATATTCTTAAAAATTCAAGCACCTGCATATTTGTAATTCCATACAAGCGAAGTTTCCCTTTCTTCAAAATCAAAATGTGACCGAGGTGTTCTTTCTGTGAAGTACTCAAAAACATGCTGAAATGCAGGAGCAACAAAGTATGTCAATAACATAAAGGAAGCGGAATCAACAGAATTGAAACATCGAAATGAGCACCTTCACACTGTCAACCCATTCCATATTCAGATGCTCTGGCATTGTTGTCATCCATTCACCCTTTGAAGGAAGTAAAAACATTCCATTCTCTGCTGCCAACCACATGTCATATTCTTTGAAGTTCTGCTATAGGAATATGTTAAAAATGAATTGATATAATATTTTACAGAGAAAATAAGTAATGTGCCAAGAATTACATCATGCAGGACTTGTCTACCACTTCCACTGAGCACAACAACTGTGGTATTAGGATCACTGCATAGTGCAGTCAAGGGTTGTCTCAATTCTGGATGTACCTTAAGCTCCATTTCTTTAATCTGATCACCTGTTTTCTCAACTGGTTCAGTTAAAGTTCCACTGAATCCCTGCGGCGTGTATGGTTAGTTGAAAAGTAATTGTTGGTACAAATGCATAACAGACACCAAGTCATTATTTGATATTTGTGAAACATTATTAAAAAAAAAAAAAGCATTCAGTTTTACAATGATAAAGATTTGGCCTTAGTGAGTTGCAAACTCAAATTATGGAATTTAAACTCACATAGAAAAAGTCTGGTAACATCTGTATGTCTAACACATACACACATATATCGCATAACATTTGTTAATTATAAGCCACTCATGAACTTTTGATAATATCTCCTACTTATTAAGATTTATTTATTGTCATTATTGTTATAATTATTTGTCATTAGATCTATGATTATTAGAAGATAATCTAAAATATTATCTTATCTAAGTATTAGGATTAGACTCCTACATATACATATAAATTATAATGTACTTTCACAATACAATTCAGAATTTCAAAATGGTATCAAAGCCTCTGACCGTGGGGTCTCTGTGTCCGCACCCAAACCTTTTCTGCACACTTTTACACATCAAACCCTAGCCACCTTTATTGCAGTACCCAAATCCTAGCAGCTGTCTTCATTACAACATACATCGCACCTTCATTGTGCATTAGGTGTTTCTTCCCTAACCACCTTAATTATAGCATCTAAACCCTAGCAGCTGTCTTCATTACAGTATTCGCTTGTACCTTCATTGTGCTTAGGCATTTTCTTTCCTCTGCATCAGCCATTTTCCTAGCCACCATTTGCTTCACCACAAACCTCGTTCTGTTCGTCGGGACCTTCTCTGTCAGTTCTGACCCCTTGTTACCGTAGCTGTTTGGTGATTGTCTCTTCAACCTTTACAATTTCTTTGTTAAAACTTGTTAATGGTTCCCTAATTCCATTCTTGGGTCTGGATCTGACCTTGGGGAGGATGATTAGAGTTGCTAAGAAACACAAAGGGTTGTATTATTTTCAGTCACTACGAGAGCAAGTCCAAGACAAGGTTGGAAGAAAGGAGGTCAATTCCTCTAATCAGTCTTCTTCTCCCTGCCTTTTTCCTGAGTGACTTGGTTTGGAACATTCATTTCAATCAACTAGAAAATATGTTTTCTAAGGGATTGGCAACGTAGCGGCCCCAAGATCTTTCATGCAATTTGAGAATGATAGATATCCATTCTCTAGATAGGGAAAGTGTTGAGAATATTTAGATATACATGTAACTATACGGTAAATTGACAATATAATTCAGAATTTCAAGAATGTTGTGTGAATTAGTCTCACATGAAATGGGATGTTAAGAGTTTATAAAGAGATGAACCCATGTACTCATGGCCTTAAGGTTTTGGGGTTGTGTTGTGATATCCTACTCATTGTAAGGCTCCCTACTTAAAAACTCTCCCTACCTAACTGCGGTATTAGAGTTTAGTCGATCTAGGTGACCGGCTTACATAAGTAGATGAACTGCGACTGAGTGAGTCGATGGTGCGAACTCATGGTCAGTGTGAGAAGTGCACAGTAGAGGAAACGGTGACACTAAATGATCCATGTATGGTGTGAACTCATGGTCAGTGTGAAAAGTGTACAGTAGAGGAAACGATGACACTAAATGATCCACGTATGGAGGGTGAAGAGCCAAAAAAGTATTGTTAAGTGAACAACAGCCCACGTGATGTAGACCATGGATACTCAACCAAGTAAGTCAATGGTGTGGACTCATGGTCAGTGTGAGAAGTGCACCGTAGAGGAAATGGTGACACTAGATGATCCATGTGTGAAGGGTGAGGAGCCCAAAAAGTGTTGTTAAGTGGACGACAACCCACGTGATGTAGATCATAGATACTCGTGATAGAGAAAAACTTCCGCTATAGAAGGAGTCAAAATTAAATAGATAAGTTCACACTTAAGGGAGAGTGTTGGAATCAAGTGTGAATTAATCCCACATGAAATGGGATGTTAGGGGTTTATAAAGAGATTGACCCATGTATTCATGGCCTTAAGGTTTTGGAGTTGCATTGTAGTGTCTTACATATTGTGATGCTCCTAACCTAAAAACTCTCCTACCCAAACGTTGGGCTACCCACAAATGTCTAGTCCTGTTGGGTCCATCCATGCAGATGTCCAGTCCTGCAAATTTCACGCACCAGATGTCCAGTCCTGGGCAGGAGGAGAGTGTGTTAAAATGTCTCACATTAATTAAGAATAGACATTTGTGGATAGTTCTCTTCCTATGAGCTAGCTTTTGGAAGTGAGTTAGACTCAAGTCTCTTAACAAAGATAAACCTTCATCTAACAACTTGAATTTTGAGGATAGTTGGTTCATGATATAGTACCAAAGATCTATGACCAAATGGTTAAGATTTTTATATTTGCTGCCTCTTCTAATAAAAGTTGAATTTCAGTAGAAGGTAAGACAAGCCTGTGCAATGTCCATACTTCATAAAGTTATGGCTGATAAATCAAGATTTTGATTAGTTTTTAGTTAGTTTTATAGGATCTTTTTAATAAAAAAAGAGTAATTTAGAAGATAAAAAACTCACAAAAATGTATAGTGGTTCAAGTAATTCAAATTTAGTTTAGTATTTCAATTTGTTTAGAATAAATAAAATTTTTATGCAAATATTGATTGATTGAATTAGTTTTGCAGGAAATTCTAAGAGAAGCACATGAATTGTAAGCTTTTAAGAGTTCAAAAAGGGTCCAGTGTAGCCACTTTTAATGCAAAAAGTAGGCAAACTAGAGAGTTAAAGAGTAAAGCGTACTGGGTGTAGCTACTTTCATTGCAGAAAGTAAGCACTTCAAAGACTTGGAAAGGGAATTCCTAGTAAAAGTAGCCACTAAGTTATCTGAAAGAAATTCCATCCATATAGTTTCAAAGTTTTATGTTGACGAGTTTCATTCTTGAAAGGATCTCTCTAACACAAGTTATAGGTGTTGCAATCCCTTGAAAAATTTGATAGTGACAAATATAAAACATGTAAATGCCTCAATTATAATGTAAGATAAAGTCTTTCTTGCCTAGTGAAAGCATAATAAAATCTTCATGCTAACCTGCAGCTATGCATATTATAACTACTATCCTCTCTAGTCACTACATTTAGAAAATTAAGGTCATTATATTAAGAGTCTTTTGAGGTTGGTAGTCCTATTCCACCGGACTTGTTTTAGTAGCACTACACCAGTATTTCACTTAATTAGTAGGATAAATAGAATTATTACCACCTATATCCTATTATTTCCAATTCAATGACTACAAATAGGCACCAATCTGGCATTTTGCTTCCAAATACTTGCTTGTTCCACTGTTTGTTTCACTATGTGTACGTGTATCCAAGAAATGAAGAAAGAACTATCATGTAGGAAGAACTCAGATAAGCAGTAAAAGACAAGGAGGAAACAAAATGTATGCAGAGAAGTCACAAGCTTCATTGTGAGACAACATACCAAAATGAGCAATCGATTAGTCGACTGCAGATAATGTTCAATTGCAGTCTCAGTTGTAAGCCGGGGTGGACCTTCTCTTGTCCTTAGTTGTGCCTCGATAACAGTATCATTTAGTTCACTGCAATTATGCAAAGATTCATAGTGGTATCACAGCAAGAAATGTATTCTTATTATATATTTTGGTGGATAAATTACAGTCACAAATCACCTTGTCTTTCTACTATTCCTAAAGTACTGAAGTAAAAGTAAGCAATCATCATAATTAAGCATGAAACTATCTACAAAGCCTTGCGATTAATCTCAGGCAACAGGGGCTCTAAGATACAGCCAAGGCTAGGATTACAATTAGGTAACAAGTGAACATCTGCCAACATTTTAAATGAAGTGTATAAGCATCTAATGCTCTGAAAATATAAAATACATTTCATATTTTCTTCTGATTAATTAGGATTAGTAATAAATGCTATTTTCATTCCTTAAGATATGATTTTGGTAAACAGATTAATATAATCCAGAGACTAATATGCGTACCTCACAAAAGTTCCTGCCCATTCTTGAGCAGTGTGTGATTTAACGTGAAGAAAATTATGTTTATGTCTCTTTTCTCTTTCTGCAGATGGCATATTCAGAGCTCTAGCAATTGCAGCAGCAACTTCTGTAATGTTCCAAGGGTTAACAAGAATTGCTCCAGCACCAAGAGACTGTGCTGCACCGGCAAACTACAAGAAGCATACCAAATATCAGGCATCTGATAGGTTCATGAGAGTGTACAATAGAAAGAAGAGGAAGGGAATAGGTGGGAAATCCAAGAACTAGCCGTTTTAGTGGTTATGAGTTTATGACAACTGTAATTTTGTATTAGTTACCATTATAAATAGTCATATGATGGATTAGTAGAGTAGTTATGTTTTTTGTAATTGATAATTGGGAGGGGCTTGGAGAGTGGGGGGATAACTCTAGTGGTTATCAGTTGTAATTCCTTCACTCAATTCTAAATCACTATCACTTTGGTACTGGTTTGGGAACTAGGGTTTTCTTAATAAAATTCAGAAGTTCTTTTCAGTAATTTTGTACCAGTTTTATCAACTGGTATCAAAGCACTGATCTTAGTATTGTGGTGCAGCCAAAATCTATGGTGAATACAAGGATTGAGATCCTGGAGCGAACACTTCAGGAGGCGAATCGCGAAAGAGACCATCAAGAAAACGTGTAAAAAGATTGAGATTCAGATATACCATTTTCGTTGGGGAGGAGGCATATGGGTGGACTAACAGATTGGAGAGAGATTTTTGTTTGAAAAGGGTAACAGTGGAAGAACGGATGCAAGTGGTGATGATAGCAATGGATGGAAAGGCTCTGAATTGGTTTCAATGGTGGGATCTTGTAATCCAAATCTGACATGGGAGTCATTCAAAATAGTAATGGTAAGGTGATTTCAACAAAGTATGATGAAAATCCCGTTTGAAATTCTGATCATGTTGACACAAAAATGTACCATAGGGGATTACACAGAACAATTTGAGCTTTATGAGGGGTTCTTGAAGAGAATGGAACAAGATTATTTGGTGGGAATATTTTTAGATGGATTAAAGGATGACATAAAGGCAGAAGTGAAGCTACATGAACCAAACAATTTAGTAAATTTGATTACAAAGGCTCAAATGGTTAAAGCAAAAATTCAGACAGTGGTTAAAGTGGGGAAACAAATAAGGAATAAAGCTACTAACATGTACAGACTGTATTCTGTAACAAGAAGTTATTCTAGAGATTTGGGGTACCCAGCATCAACAGTTGTCAATAATAAAGGGAAGGGGAAATTTCCAGAAATATTTAACAGCAGGGGTAGTAATTATATCGGGGATAACAAAGAAGGGGTGCAGCATATCTGACGAAGAAATGCAAGAAAAGATGCAAAAGGGGTTATGTTTTTGTTATTATGACAAGTTTGGGCCCAACCATGTGTGTAGAAATAAACAATTACACATGTTGTTGGTAGAAGAGGAGACACCAAGGGAACCTGGGGAGATGATGGAGGAAAAAGAAAGGGAAGATAATGGAGAGGAAAGCAAGAGAGTAATGTAGCTATTAGTGTTCACCATGACAGATCTTACTTCCAGAAATTCTTGGAAGGTATGGGGAAGAATAGAGAAGGAGAAAGTAGTGGTCTTGATAGATTGTGGAGCCTCTCACAATTTTATCTCTGAGAAATTGCTACTAATATACTCCCCCATATGTGGTGGAGATTGAAAATGGGCACAAGGTAAAATGCTAAGGAGTGTGTAAGAAATTTATACTAGAATTGCAAGAATAAAGATTTAACAGGAGGTTTTAATATGATTTGGGAGGGGCCGATGTAGTTCAGGGACTAGAATATTTAGCTAGTTTGGGGTAGGCCAAGGTGGACTTTGGATAGTTGAAGCTAACTATTGGAAGTGAGAGTACAAAGCAATTTTTGTTAGGGGATCCAACCTTGTCTAAGACTGAAGTTTCGCTAAAAATTATGATGAATGAGCTGAAGGAAGGAGAGCAGGATATTTAAGTGGAATGGGTGCAAGAAAAAGAGAGTACATTTTCTCCATTTATTGTAGAGGTGCTAGAACTCTGAAGAAATCTTTTTAGACCCACAAGGATTACCCCCAAGGAGAAAACATGATCATTCCATCCATTTAAAGGAAGGAGCAACAATTCTGAATCTCAGACCTTACAAATATCCTCACTATCAAAGACCAAGATTGAAATTAGTGAATGACCTACCAAAAGCGGGACTTATTA
Source organism: Abrus precatorius (assembly GCF_003935025.1). Classification (NCBI taxonomy): domain Eukaryota; kingdom Viridiplantae; phylum Streptophyta; class Magnoliopsida; order Fabales; family Fabaceae; genus Abrus; species Abrus precatorius. The sequence continues at coordinate 10,408,141 of NW_020874384.1, forward strand.
GATCCGACATTAGTCCCTATTCAAGTCCAATAATATTAGTAAAGAAGAAGGATGGTGGGTGAAGATTTGTGTCAACAAGTTTCCAATTTCAATCATTGAGGAATTGTTGGATGAGTTGAGACGAGCAGCAAAATTTTCTAAATTGGATTTGAAATCAGGGTATCATCAAATACATATGAAAGAGGAGAATGTGGAGAAAACTGCTTTTAGGACACATGAAGGGCATTATGAGTTCTTAGTCATGCTATTTGGCTTGACCAATGCACCTTTCACATTTCAATATCTTGTGAATGAGATACTAAGGCCCTTTTTAAGAAAATATATACTTGTTTTCTTTTACGACATACTAGTATTTAGCCCCTCTGTGGAGTTGCATGTCTAGCACTTAATAGATGTACTTAAGGTGGTCACAGAAAATCAGTTGAAGGTAAATCAGAAAAAATGGTAAATCAGAAAAAATGCACTTTTGATTAGCGTAGTTTGGAATATTTGGATCATATCATTTCAGCCCAAGGTGTATAAGCTAATCCCAAGAAGGTTGAGCCAGTGCAGTTGTGGCCTATTCCAAAAGATGTCAAAAGTTTGAGGGGTTTTTCGGGGCTTAATAGGGTATTATAGGAGATTTGTGGAAGGATATGGTAAGATTGCAAGACCTTTGATTCAATTGTTGAAAAAGGAAGGGTTAAAATGGAATGAGGAGGCTCAAAAGGCTTTTGAGACCCCAAAAAATGTTTCTAAATTACTGATCTTGGCAGTTCCGGATTTCTCTAAACCTTTCACAGTTGAGATCGATGCATCAGTGAAGGGCTAAGTGTGGTATTATTACAAGAAGAAAGATCATTGACATTTTTGGAGTTACGCTTTGTCAAAAAGTTAGTTCAAGTTGTACAAAAGTGGAAACATTGCTTGATGAGCAGGCGTTTTATTTATTGTCACTAACTAAAAGAGCCTTAAATTTCTCACTAAACAGCAGTTGTTGACGGAAGAACAATTTATTGGTAGATCATAGAGCACATACAAACTTTGAGTTACGAGGGGGATGACTATATTACCTGGAAAGTTGGTATTACCAAGGCATTTTCTGCAAATTCAAGACATTATAAGGAAATTACATGCACCACCTACTGGTGGTCATGCTAGATATTTTAGAACATTTAAAAGAAGAGCTGGGGTTTTATTCTAGGAAGGAGAAAGGAGAGAGATCAAGGAGTTGTGATATAATGTGAGGTTTGCCAATGCAATAAAAATGAGACTTGCTCCTGCAAGGTTGTTATAGCCACTAGCCATTCCTACATAGGTCTGGTCAGATATATTGATGGATTTTATTAGAGGATTACCCAAGGTTAAAGGGAAGGACAACATCTTAATAGTGGTGAACAAACTCACCAAATATGCCCACTTTCTGGCCCTCACTCATCCTTACACTGCTGCTGATGTGGCTCAGCTTTTTGTGCGAGAAACCATTAAACTCTACAGGTTTCCCTCAACTATAGTCTGTGATCGGGGCTGGTACAAAGCTGAAATTTAGCACTGCTTACCACCCCTAAAGGAATGGTTAGACAAAGGTAGTGAATCGTTGTTTGGAGACTTATTTATGTTGCATGACAAGGTCGAAGCCTTAGAACTGCCCTGAATGGTTGAGTTCGGCTGAGATTGGTTCAACACAAATTATAGTGCTGCTAAGAAGATGACCCCTTTTAATGGGATCCTTCTTTGCATTTGAAGGGCGTTACTATTCCATCTAAAGTGGATAGCGTGAATCAGCAACAAGATAAGGTATTGAGAGATTTAAGAGGCAATTTGTGTAAGACATAAATTCAAAATAGGTTGCAGGCCGATAAACATAGGCCTAAGGTGGTTTGTCAAATGGGTAATTGGGTTTTCTTGAAATTGCAACCATACAGACTACAATCACTAGCTAATACATCAAATGCTAAGCTGAGTCCTATGTTTTATGGGCCCTATCAAATCTTGGATTGGCCAAGTTACGTATAAGTTGCAGTTACCTGAGCATAGTTGTATCCACCCTGTTTCATGTGTCTCTCCTCAAGCCAGCTGTGCATCCTGCTACCATGCCGACCTTCGCCTTCTATGTTGTTAGACCTGAAGGTAATTCCAGAACTACTGGATACAAGGACAACCTCCCAAGGTGAATCTACTGCCAAGATCCAAGAGGTTTTTCCAGATTTTCAGCTTGAGGACAAAGTGGCTCAAGGTGGCTTTTTTTTTTGGGGGGGGGGGGGGGGTGGTTTATTGATAGGTTCACGAGTATACATAGAAAGAAGGAGGGAATAGGTGGAAAATTCAATAACTAACTGTTTTAGTGGTTATGAGAGCTGTAATTTTGTATCAGTTATTGTTATAATTAATTATATTTTTGTAATTGGTAATTGGAAAGGCTTGGAGAGTGGGCTTCTCTCGAATAACTCCGGTGATCATCACTTGTAATTCCTTCACCCAATTCTAAATCACTATCACTTTGGTACTGGTTTGAGAATTAGGGTTTTCTTAATAAAATATTTCTGTAATTCTGTACCAGCTCTATCAGCATAATATCAACATAATAAGTATTTAGTTACCAAAATCAATATGTAAAAGCTTATTTATCTATAAGGAAGATGGAAGCTTTCTATACAACCATGTGGGAACTATATGATCCAGACAGGAATAAATGAAAAGAAACATCGATACCAGACAGGAATTAATGAAACGAAACATCGATACCTATCATTAAGTCAGACCAATTCAAATGGTAAAAATTTAAGCACAGTGCAGAGAGTTGTATTGTAAGAAGCTAGATATTGGAAGTAAAAGAAAAATATTAATTGATGTGATAAATTGATTATGATGGAGAGAGATAGTAATACAACTGAAATTTCTTCCCTGGTGTTTCAACCTAAAAGATAACTGAAATGAGAATACACAGACCCATTCTACCTTGGGATAAATTAAACTTTTATTTGGAAGAACTGATGTAGCCAGGATTGAAATTTTGACCACTTGGTCAGAGGACTCTCATACTATGATAAGAACCAACCCTTCTAAAAGCTCAAACTATTAAGATTCAACATCAGTTTTATATCTCAAGTATTATTGATAGTTTTATCAGGACCAACTCTTCCAACTTTTGAATTTATTCTCTTATTATAAAATTAAATCAACATGTCAAGACCAGTATTATTGACAGTCATAAAGGTACTTGAGATTGATTTTACAAAATGATGGAGAAATTAACGAAAATATAGAGAGGCATGAAGAGTTATTTACTATTGTAAAGTAAATATCAAGTTAAAAGGAAAGTTTTATCGCACTGCTATACGAATAACTATCTTATATGATAGTGAATGTTGGGCGTTAAAAGAATAACACAAAAAAAAAAAAAGCGGATGTAATAGAAATGAAAATGTTAAGATAGATGAATGGTCACACGAGAAAGGACATAATAAGAAATGATTATATATGCGGGAATATTGGAGTAAAACCTACCTATATAGTGGAAAAGATGATATCAAATTGTTGAAGGTAATTTGGACACGTTCAAAGAAGGCAACTGGAAGCACCAAGTAAGGAGAGTAGATGTCATGACTTTTAGTAGTAAAAAAAGGTAAAGAGAGACCTAGAAAAACATTAGTGGAAATTATTAAACGAGATCTGGGGATAAAAAATATATCGGAGAATTTGATTTTTAACTGAGTTCAATGACATATTGAGATCCATGTAGTCAACCTCACCTTGTGGAATACGGATTTGTTGTTGTTGCATAAAATTAATTCAACCTTATCATAGCCGGAATTTGACAAAGTGAAATAAAACATAAAATACTAATAAGATTTTGTAATTACTTCACTAAGAATGAGAACTCCTTTCTTTTCCTCTTGGCAGGCCACAAATTCATAGCTGACAAGATTCATTCCATCCCTCAAAGAGGTTACTAGTGCTACATCTGGTTAAGAAATAGAGTATAAATACATTAGAAGAAAACTTACAATAAAATAAACTGAATATTAGAAATAAATTTTAAAGCTCCAAAGATAATCAAGAATTCAAGAAAATGTGTAATGAACTAGGTATTTACATGTATGAGGAAGTGTCCTAGAGACTCCTTGATTAAGCTGATTGTCATTTAGCATTAAATGTACATATTTCAAATTGGCTATTAGAGGTTTCTTTCTAAATATCTTATAATCTATACTGCATGACGTTCTTCATTTATTTAAATTCTCAATACCTAATAATATATTTCATAATCTTAACTCGTGTTTTAAAAGTTTTGCTGATATGTTTGCTACTCATTTACATCAGCATTAGTTCTACGAGAAGATGCATAATGCTTAGCATTTAGGAGCAAAACACGGCTGTAAAGAAGTGGATTTTGGGATCATGCCCTACATAAAAAATGTTATTCTATTTTTCTCTTTGCAAATTTTGAGTTTATTCATATTTGTTTTGTATAATGATTGGGTTCAAATACTGAAAAACAATTTTTTTTCTTTTATAAATGGGTATCTTTTGCACCATAGAATAAAAAAAATGTCATAGAGAATGAAAAACATATTATTGGGAGAAAAATAATAAGAACATAAATAAAGAAGTTGAACTGGATCATGATGTAGAAAGCTTTACACCAAGAATGAAGTACAAAAAGCTTTAGATATAGAATCCCTAAGATTTCCCTCTTTAAGTTCATAATAAACAAAAAGATTTAAAAATCATTAATAAAAGCATGCCGATAATCATCTTTCAATTTTAGATATAGAATCCATAGGATAGCTCTCAGTCAAACTAAAAAAAAATGTAAAATCGAGTAAACTTTACCAGTAACAGCATACAAAGCACATAGGGCATGAAAGTCAAGTGAGCGATCCTTCAAAAATGAAAATTCATTAGATTATCAAGCATAGAAAAGTCTTCATCCAATTCAATATTATTAATTAATATAAATGACAGATTTAAACGAATGACTAAAGATCAGAATAAGAATATAAAACTGTTGAATCTCATTTGTATATGATATCATGACCAGTATAACATTAGAAATTCATAGCTATGAATAAAACCTCTATCCTAGGTTGTGGTACAGTTCATACTTAAGGAAAAAGAAAAACTTGGTTTCAAACCAATATGTTGTGCCATCTGAGATTAACTTGATCTTTACTCTTCCATATCTCAAATCTAGATACACACGCATTAGTAATTTTCAGTAGTTAATAGGAATATTAGATCTTGATTCAATTCATATCAAATCAACTGTTCTATAAGTTTTACAGTTTCAATTATTTTCAAGTGTGGAAATGTGTTGCAGTTTTATCTAGCATAGTTTAAAAATTTTTTGAATTCAACAAAGGTTGTTTCACAGCTGTTTCACAAGAGCTGCATGCAGATACCTCAAAAAACCTGATTACTGTCCAACATAGCACAAACTATCCCACAGATCAAATGCTGTTTTAGCAATTCTTCATACATTTGTTTAGAACAAAGGATGAAGGAAAAGTTTTGGCAAAAAGGAGTGAAATACAATATTAGCGGGTGTTTTATTTTTCATTAAATCAGGAAACATAGAAAGGAAAACAGAAACCAAAGGAAACCTCCTGTTTTCCCTCTCCTATTTTTTTTTCCTAAACTACAGGTATCCTCCACTCAATCCTGTTCAAGCCAGCTAGGACCACTATGAGAGGCAAAACTCTCTCTCCAAGTATTTAACACAATTACATTCATTGAAACTCGAACTCAAGACTATAGGTTAAGTTGAAACAACCCCCTTTCCCCTCTTCTATTTTATTTTTATCTAGACCACAAGTATTCTCCAGTAAAGGCAATCATGTTTGAGTTGGGTTAAGACCACTGTAAACGGAAAGCTCTCCCTCTAAGTATTTCTCCTCTCCTATTTGATTGCATATAAGTGACAGGAATTAAAATAAAAAATTGAAAAATTACATATACAACAATAGTTTATTGTTATTGGGCATTTTAAGGGGGATATTAATTGTGTGTAAGTGTGCTTTAAATTGTATTTTTTGAACTTTCCATTCCAAGGAGAGATTGATTTTGACACAGTGATGTGGACACATTTATGGGTCAACAATACCAGAAAAGGCCTTACAGATGAAAATCTCCTGAATTTATTTAAAATTTGTTTTATTTTATTTGATATTATTTCCTTTTTAACTGTTATGGAATCATATCAATTAGATTTAAGGGTCTATAAAAAAACTGACTATATTAAATGAAAAGGTAAGCAAATATATTTAGAATTAATTATCTCCAGTTTATATTCACTATAGGTCGTAAGAAGGATTGTTCCACATTTTCATTCTTTCCATATGGCCTTTTGTTTAACAAGCAAGTTATGTGACAGCTAATTTTTATTGCCCCCAAAGTCAGTCTCTCCCTTTTCATGCCATTCCAAGGAAGTTAGGATATAAAGATAGAATGAGAGTAACTAACAAAATTATGCACAAGTAGGACTGTTGAATTAGAATATCCAATGAAAAAAGATGAGTAAGTCCTTCTATTATATCTGATTATCACCAGGTTAAGAACATACCAGGTGATGTATAGGAACAGTAGTCAATGATCCAAATCTGCCATTGATGCGACCGACAATTTCATGAACCTGGCTTGTAAGCTTTTGATCTATAAATATGTATGAAATAAAGTTGATCAGTTATAATTCTGAAGCCAAAAATAAGACTATATTTCAAAATGTGCAGAAAAATGAGTACATGCTTGACATGCCAGTATGTATCATCCCAAAGTTAAGTATTTCAAACAAATTGAAAGAGCGAAGAGATCAGCAATACCTAGTATCTGTGACATACCCATTAAGTACAAAAAAAAATGCAAAGTGAATGTAGCACAATAATATTGCTGCAAACATATTATAATGATTGTGAACTCAATACTCAATAAAATATTTTTCCATTAATGAAAAATTAATACATTGATTTCAAAACTCAACCAAACACATGAAAAATATTAGTGGAAAAATTAATATTTTTCCATTAAAGTATATGTACTTCTCTAATGTACAATAGATCTCAGAAATCATTCCATTAATTTTTGCACAATAGAGTTAAGGCCTTTGACTTAGGAGGTGCAGTCCCTCGAGACCTGTTTGAGTGTGTGTGTTTTATTCAGTAATGTTGAGTGTTTCTTCTTGTATTTCTTAATAAAGATACCAGTTTCTAACTTTCTATCACATACACTCTGGAACATCTGTTCTTGTTGGCACAGCAATTTGAAGCAGAACGACTTTATCACGCCAATAAGCATTTTCTTCCAAAAATTTCTCAAATGCTAGAATTTTCTGAGGGATTCCTTTAATCATGTCCAGGCGATCAACACCTAACATTACCTGTCAAGACAGATAAACAAATAAAAAAGAAAAACAATTTCTTATTAGTATCACGCAATGAGAGCATGTTAAATGCTTGCCATTGTTGATCAGTGACCAACTCGCCTAAAGCTTAAGCTATTAAGTTCTCATCAATAGATTTACATCAAACATCCCCCTCATGCAAGAGCCCTTTCGGGTTAAAGCATGGAGTTAGACATTTCATAAGGCTACTTGTGCTGAAACTCCACACTTTTATTTAGATGCAAGCATGACAAGGATTAAACTTTTGAACACTTCGGGATAGAGATTCAGATACCATGTCAATGACTAATTCTCCTATAGGCTTAATCCGTTACCAAAAAGACTCATGGACGGTTTTAAATCTAACAATGATAGTAGCTTTCTGTGGACCAATAGATTTGAAGAAGGATTAATGGCATTATAAAAGTTAATCTGCTAAGACTATCAGCCCTCTCGAATTAACAATAAGAACATGAGTTTACATCTTTTATATTAGCCAGAGATGAACAACTAAATGTAGCCCTACAATACAAACCTATATATTGGTTGCATAAAACAACCAGTGCAATTTAAATCATATTACGAAGATATTTCAGAAATTAGGCTCCCAAAAAATAAACAAATAAAAAAATAAAGCCTATCATGAGTTATTAATTAGTAAAGGATATACGAGTAAGAGGCAGAGTTGAATGATGATCAGTAATTGTGGCTGTGTTTTGTTTAGAGAAAGGGCATTCTATTTAATTTTCCATGCTTTTATGAGTAAAAATTATAAATACAGTTTGCCATGGTGAGCAATAATTTCGATGTTTTAAACATCATTTTTTTCTTCCCTTTCAATCCAATCAGTTTTCATCAACATCATCTATATTTTATCTTGACAATCCTTAGAAGTTCTGCGTTATGTCAAAATAAGAATAAAACACTTAACCATAAAGACTGAAAACCAAGTATAAATCTAAAATAACTCCAAAATTATTCGGAACAAGTAAAATAAATTACAAGATGTACAGAAGGTGTTTACTACAAAGTAAAAGATGCACCTTTCTGCCTTTAAATCTTTCTTGTAACTCTTTGATGTGATCTTGTACCGGAGGAAGGTCAAGAGCACGTATAAATCGTTCTGAGTCTATCCCAATTGGAAACTGACATTCAAGGGAAACATAATTAAATAAGAAATTTAAATATTGAGTTCATTATGGCAATCGATTAAAGCTTAAACTGTTTTTTTTTTCTCTCCTCTTTTAATAGGTAAAGTTTGGCGTGAAAGTTTTAAAGTGTAAACAACTGTTCAAATGACTAAATAAGAGTCAGCTTGTAGACAAAGTTTGGTGCACATACTGCAGCAACTCGAGTGAGCTTCCCTTGATACTCAACCCCATAAGGAGTACCCTCAAGTCCAAGTATTCGAGTACAAGCACTAACAAAATGTCTTGCATAATCGTAAGTGTGAAAACTGCACAAGAAAAGTTACACGTACGGAAATCAAAACAAGAACAATCATAGAAAAACGAAAATGATTAAACCAAAGAAGACACACATTATATAAACAAATAAAATTGTAAGAACCTAAAAGAAATATGATATCAAATTAAAGAAATGTTAGAACATGCAGAGTCAACTTAAATAGTTGAATTATCGAAGCAGTTACCATTTGAACAACTAATAAATAGGTAGTAATACTCCCAACAGTTCAAAACTTGTACATTTTTCTATATAGTGTTATAAATTTAATTTAGCAGTATGTATTCATATTCTGTCTACTGTCTTATACTTTTATTGGTTTAGTGTCACTCTTAAAGTTCCATTCAAACACACTTTTGTATAGGCATAGTCATGATTTGACACTACCAGGACAGTGAACTCCTTTAATTCAGATGATTTGCAGTCATTTTGACCATAGGTTTTACCAGCAGCCCTCAAAGAAGCTGCTAACATTTAGACAGCAGTCAATAGTTTTAGCAACACAAATTGGGGCAACTATGAGGTGACTGCAGTTGTTAGTTTTATGTATGTATACAGGCTGATTAGTCGGAAAGGATACTGTTTGAAAATATCAACAATATTTGCAAGAAAGGATCAAAAGAAGGGAGTCAAGTCCCCTTCTTTACAAACAAGATGTACTGGGGCATGGCAACAAACATTTATAGCACCATCCTCTATATCTTTGGTTCTAGGAAACTGGATTTCATATCAACTGCAGTTTTGTCAGCCAAATCAAGGCTGAGGATAGAAGGTTAAGTGCAATTCTAGGAAACTTGATAAACTAAGCTAGTGGTTTATTATAAATTGCCCAAAAAGCAATTGATGCTTAGTATAGAAAAGAGAAGAGGTGTCTGAATCTTGTTGTGTATGAGAGGTACACATGTGTGCAGTATTTACAGGTAAAAATTAGGGTATCAAAATCAGTTACAAATCTAATCATATACAATCAAATCTCCTAATAAAGATAATGGCTATCCTAATTACAATAACTGTTATTTTCAATATCAACTCATATTAAATATGTTTTCTGACACTTGGAAAACATTAATAGGCAGAGTTTAATGCACAACATGTTGTATAGCCACCCAAAATGTCAAATGCTCACATGAAACAAATTTATTACAACATGACCAATAACGGTATCAAACTTAGAATAGTGATATCAAAGCCTGATTCTCCTAAATGGAGGAGCCCGTTGGTACTTACCCAACTAAATCAGCAGCAAGAACAGAATGCAGGAGCTCTGAACGAGATGGCAGTGTCCTGTGAATTTCAGAAGATGGAAATGGGGTGTGGAGAAACCACCCAACTTTCATTTTTTTGTTATGATTCTTTAAACATTTGGGAAGGAACATAAGATGGTAATCATGGCACCAAACAACATCACCCTCTTCATAGTGCTTGTTCACAACATCAGCAAACATTTGATTTGCTTTCTCGTATGCCTCAAACTGAGACTGGAAACTACGTGTGGTGGCAAGGCGGTCTTCTTGTGGTAGGCCAAGGTAATGGAATAGGGGCCATAAGATGTTGTTGCAATAGCCATTATAATATTGATGAACAATCTCCTCATCAAGAAATACAGGGATACACCTCTGAAATGCATATAGCAAAAATGATGAGGACAAAAATTTTGATATATTACTATCGAATTTACTAATCGTGCCTAACGGCACGTTAAGAAAACAAAAAATAGTATGTTTATATCGAAAATTGTAGCATTTATTGTTATCCATGCATTGAATTCTGGATATCATGTTACTTTCGACAAAAAAACTTAACATACATAGGTTCTTATAGTGTCTCCTTGAATACACATTAAAAAATTCATATATTACTAACCATAATTTCTTTCACTAAATACAATACACTGGAAACAAGAAAGGTAAATACTATGTCGCATATTAATAGTTGCAGAATCTACTTATTGATAGAACAAAACTTAAGCACAGTATGGTAAAGACTTCTTTTGTCGTTCGTCTATCAAAGCTAGTTAAATATAAATAGCATGAAAATTACGTATGATATTGTCTATATCTAAATTTTGTCCTATTATTTTTCTTTTTTCAAAAATTTTGTTCTTTAAGAATACCTTTTCAGCCAAGGCTTTAGTAAGTGCCTTCTGTCCAATCTCATCTGGCACGTTGACACCGGCCCATCCTATCCATCTTGCCTCAAACTCCTTCACACCTTTGTTCAAAAAACTCAATACGTCACTAGATAAAGAGAGCGACGACACCTCTGAATAATGAGCTTAAAAATACTATTGCCATTTTATATGTTCGGGAAAAAAAAACAATTACACTGTTTAAAGAGAAAAGAAATTATGCAAAACCAAATAATTCAATCATTCTATTAAAATTATTGGATAAATTTCAATTTATCCTTATTAGCTGATTCCTCTATGGCTACACACAATGAAAACATTTTGCTTATTTTATTTAAAATCTCTAAATGAGCCAACGAATATTAATATTAAAAAAAAAACAATAAACATTATCTTATACTTATAACTGAACAAATAATTAAGAACAGAGGTAGTATTTATTTACTAAAATCTTAGCACACTATAGCAAATTTTGATAAATTTATTTTTTTCTATAAATAACTTATACAAATAACCCTTACGCAAACCGAGGGAGCAGACATAAAAGGAAAATATACCCTTGACACAACCAATTATATTAAACATAGGTGGAATGGATGATGAAAAAGTAAGAGAAACTAAAGGATATGAAAAATGATGTAACAAAAAAGAAAAAGAAAATATAGATGAAAAAAAAAATGGAAGAGTAAATAAGCATAATAATAAAACAGTTGAACATAAGAAGGATGTGACAATTGTTCCAGCAGCAACAACAACAACACGATCACGACTTACCTAACAGAGCGCTGACGAGGCCACCGGCACTTATCTCCAAAGACCATGAATCCTCGCCTTTTCTAACTGCCGACACAGGCAACCTATTAGCCACAACCAATAGCCTCTGTCTAAAACCCTTCCCATCTTCCCTCTCACACCCTTCTCCAACCCCTTCACCAACCACTTCACCCAATTTCTCCTCTTCTCTCAACCGCACCTGCTCCTCACAACCACCCTCTGCACCAACCCCAATCCTATTGCTATTATTCTCCCCTAACTCATTCAAATGGCATGCCCTGCTACTCTTCCTCAATTCTCTCACTCTCAGAAGCCGCTCTACACGACCCGGAATGTGGTTTGAGTTACCGTTATACTTGTTCCCAGGCATAAGCTCACCCTGCACAGATCAAATTTCAACTCCGTTTCCCAATTACAGAAGAATATATGTATAGGCTCAGTTTACTTGGCCCATTATATGAACAGCATGGCATTTAAATGGAAGCGACAAATGCATTGAGGAGTGAGTGACCTGGGAAAGTAGCGTTAAGAAGAAGCGAGAGGGAATCGTGTCCGCGAAAGTGGGGTTGTGATTCAGCGAGTGAGGTCAATCTTTGGACAGCGAGTTAACAGCTGTGAGGGAAGGGAGTGAGTGGGAAATTTGCAGAATCTGAATGGCAGAGAGTTAAGTTAATAGCAATCACTTCGAAGAAAAAAAAAAGCGAAGAAGTGGAATCCTCGTGTAAGCTTTTTAAGGCGCCTTCAAGCATCACAGCCATGCAGATGACACCCACCTATACTAGTTCAAAATCCGAGCCAAAACTTTTTATTATTATTATTTCACCATTTTTTTATTTATTAAATAAAGTATTTATTTTAAATCTTTTGGAATCTTTTATTGTTTATAAAAAAATTAAAATAAATATCAGTTTGTAAAATTAAAGTAATGATATTTATAATTTGAAGAATTTAAAATCAAGAGTTTATTTTTTATTTTGTATTACTTTAGAGGGGGAAAAAAGTATTTTAAAATGAGAAAAAGTTAACTGCAATAGTTTTATATATTTTTAGTTATTATTTTTAACTAAAAATAGGGTTTGATTTTGATAATCCTAGCAATAGTTTTAACTATAGCATTAAAAATACATAAAGTGTTGCAAGTGTGCTTCTTCCATTCTAATGCATGTTTAGTTTAACTTTTTATTTTTTAAGATGAATAATAATTTTTCTAAAAGAATTTCAACTTAACGTAAACTTAAAATTGCAGAAACATAGACTTTATCAAAAATATTTTGTATTATATTCTATAAATTTCTTAAAATAAAAATAAAAGAAAAATAAAATTATTATTTTATAATTAAAAATAAAAATAATTTTTTTCAAATAATTTAAATGTTTTACTTACACTTCTAAATTTAGATCTTTTATTTACACTTCTAATTATGTAATATTTTCATTTACTCTTTGCCTACCTTTAAAAGATTTATAAAAATATTTTTTATTTGTCTTTGATGTCTTGATTTAAAACTAAACTTTTTTATTCTTTATTTTTAATGCATTTTACTATTTCTCTTGTTTCATTTTTTACATTTTGATACATTGACTAATTTATAATTAATGTTATAATATAGTATTTTAATATGAATAATCTATTATAACATTAAATATAAATATTTTATTAAAATATTCTTTTTTCTTTTCATGTTACTATTTATCCAATGACCAAATATTGATATACTCTTTTGTAACGAGAAATAGGTGGAGTAATATCAAGCCATTGTAATATTGTTTATTTCTGACAGTGACAACATGAACAACATAAAACAAGGGAAGAAAACATGATGGAGGCTGAACAATTCCAGGTGCTATATCTTTCATCAATCTTTACTACTACTCACCAAATTTTAATTGAAACACTGTTAAACACGTGTTTAATAATTTTTATTAAAATACTTTTTTTAAAATATATTTACACCCTGATAACAATCTTTTACAAAAAATCAACGACTTAATATAATTTTCATAAAATTCTAAACAATTGTTATTTGGAACATTGTTGTGTTCTAAGCATATATGCTTTGCTCACGCAAAAATTACTTTCCATGCATGTCAAGACGAGATTTTAAAACTATTCTAATAATGACAAATGCTTATCTTTTTCATGAAAGTTTTTTGAAAACTTAATTAAAAAAAAGTGTATAATTAATTAGAAAAGGTATATTAGTAAAAAAAAAAAAAGTTGAGGTAGATATTTAATAGTGTTTTAGTAAAAAATTTAAAATAATTTAAAGTTAAATAATGTTTAAGTAAAGTTGAGTAGAAATTTAATTTTTTACAGAACGAAGTTATATAATTTAATATAATATTTAAGTAAAGTTATATGAAAAAAATATGATATTTTGTATCAATTTATTTTATTACAATGAACTTATAAAACTAATGTATGTATACAAGGAGTGAGAGAGAGAGAAAAAAAGATACAATTTTAATACTTTTTTTTTAAAATTATAATTATGAAAATTCATAATTTTTAAAATTTGTTGCTTCATATTAGAAAGAAAAAAATATCATATATAATTATTCAAATTATAAAAAAATTGTTAATCCTGAATTCAGTCATAAGAGGAAAAAATAAGTAAGTAAAAGTAATAAATAATTATTAAAAATTATGTAATACTTTAAAAATATAAGTGTGATGAATATTTTTAATTTTAGAGCTTAATTATTCAATCTTAGAAAATGAAGTTAATAAAATTAGAATTGACGTAAATAAAAATAAAATTTTAAATATTTAATAATTAAAATTTTTAGGAAGATCATACATCTTAAAACGGAAGAAAATAATAAGTTTGCATACTTTGTCATATGGATAAAAAATATATATTAATTAAAATTAAAATTTCATTTTAATAAGGAGAAGAATTAGTTGTAGCCACTCTCATTGCCAATAGATATCATATTAGTTATTTTGTTATGTATATTTATTTTCAAGTTGTTATTATATTTAATATTAAATATAAATATATATATATTTTAATTATAAATTTGAAAAAAATACTTGTGTTCAAAATATTTTAAAATAATATTTTTTAAAAATTAAATAGTATAAAAAAATACTTCAAACAAAAGGGAGGGATATTTTTTTGAATTAATTTAACTGTATAAAATAATCGCTACTATATCATTTTATTTTATAAGATTTTGGTGCCTTTATCATTAAAAAACTAAACCTACATTAAATATTTTTCCACATTAATTATGAGCCAATTTTTCACTTTTTCCTGCAGAAATAAATATTTTAATTTTTGTAGTTTTAATAGAAACCCTTAAAAGCCAACTACATAAAATTAACACTTGCTATTTTTATAAATATTTATGAATAATATTTACTGTAAATAAATTAATTTTATTTAAAAGATATTTTAATTTCAAAATCAAAGAAAAATATAAAATTTAAAAATATGGTCAAGTATTTTGTTCTCCTGTTTAAACTAATATTATAATATTTTAATCATATTATTATATTATCTTATGTATTCTTTTTTATACGCTGTTAAAATTATAAATCTATTTTAGCAAGCAATTCATTAAAAATTATACTTAAGTTTTTGTGGTAAGATTTGAACTCACCTTTATATAACATAATAATAATAATAATTTGTACTTGTTTGTTTTTTCCTTCAACGTGAGTCTCTTTCTATTGTACGCGTATCATGGAAGACGGTTTTTGAAAAGTTAGATCGTAGAATGGGTGGCATGGCATGCATGGAAGGAAATTCAGAGAGTGCTACGTGTGAGCGCACGTAAACTCCATACCTGACTGTGAGGAACGGAAAAGAGCGAGCTCTTCTCTCACCAACTACTAAATTTCTTGTCAGATTTTTCGTGTCCCCTTCAGGTATATCAATTCTCCTTCTTCAATTCAATCTTACCCATTTACGACTTTTAAATTGAATACACAGAGGGTTTCGTTCTGAATGGGAGTTTTAATTTCATTCTTCCTGAAATTGAGTTCTAATCCCTTTTGTGTTTTACCTAAATTGAGTGTTTCTAATCTCTAAATAGCCTTTTTGGTCTCTATAGATTCTCAACACTCTAACAACAAATTCTGGAATTTTATAAATAGGAGGAAGGTTGTGAATCGTAGAGGGAGAGCATTTTTCTTACTTTGTCTATTTTGTTATTATTTTAATATAGCTTGATAGGTTGTGTCCATAAGCATTGTGCTCATATAGGAATTGCTTTAATCTAATTAGTTTATGTTAGGCTTGGTTTAGTATTTGGTCTCTAAGAAGCAATGTGTTTCTAGATCTTCAAGTCACAATGGATGTGAAAACAAAACGGAGAGTTGATGTAGACAATGGTGATGAAGGAGAAGACTTAGTTCTAGCTACTCTCGTTGCCAATGGAGATGATATTAGTCCTCTTGTCAGGCATGCCTTCGAAATGGGGCGCCCGCAGGGGCTCCTACGCCAGCTGAATTATGTGGTGAAGAAAAAGGAAGCTGAAATTGAGGATATGTGCAAGACCCACTATGAGGAATTCATCGTTGCGGTTGATGAACTTCGTGGCGTGTTAGTTGATGCTGAAGAGCTCAAGAGTGATCTCCAAAGTGATAATTTTAAGTTGCAGCAGGTTGGCAGCACTCTTCTTGTCAAGCTTGAGGAGCTTCTTGAATCTTACACTGTCAAGAAGAATGTGACTGAAGCTATTAAAATGTCAAAGAACTGTATAAAAGTGTTGGAGCTCTGTGTCAAGTGCAACAATCACATTTCTGAAGGCCAGTTTTATCCTGCACTGAAAACTGTGGATTTACTTGAGAAGAATTACATGCAGAATATTCCTGCCAAGGCTCTCAAAAAGGTGATACAGAAAAGAATTCCTTCCATAAAATCTCACATTGTAAAGAAAGTATGCAGTCAAGTTAATGAATGGATGGTCCAGATACGGAGTTCCTGTAAAATAATTGGGCAAACGGCAATTGGTCGTGCTGCATCGGTTCGTCAGAGGGATGAAGAAATGCTGGAAAGGCAGAGAAAAGCTGAGGAATTAAATATTTCAGGAGTTGATGATCGGGCTTATAATTTGGTGGTTGAAGAAGGTGATGAAGATTCTGCTATGAAGTTTGATCTCACGCCTCTTTATCGTGCTTGTCATATTCATACTTGCCTTGGGATCCCAGAGCAGTTTCATGAATATTACTATAAGAATAGATTGTTGCAATTAAATTCAGATTTGGAGATATCTTCAGCACAACCTTTTGTTGAATCATATCAGACATTTTTGGCTCAAATTGCTGGGTACTTCATAGTGGAGGATAGGGTTTTGAGGACTGCCGGGGGGCTCCTGGTAGCTGATCAGGTTGAAACTATGTGGGAGACTGCTTTAGCTAAAATAACATCAATGTTGGACATGCAATTCTCCCATATGAACTCTGCCACCCATCTTCTCCTAGTTAAGGATTATGTCACACTTCTTGGGTCTACTCTTAGACAATATGGATATGACATTGGCCCACTTCTTGATGTGCTTGATAATAGCCGTAATAAATACCATATGCTTCTTTTGGAAGAATGTCGGCAACAAATTGTTGATGTTCTTGCCAATGACTCGTATGAGCAGATGGTGATAAAAAAGGATACTGATTATGAGAATAATGTTCTGTCATTTAATCTTCAAACATCAGATATTATGCCTGCTTTCCCATATGTTGCACCATTCTCCTCCATGGTACCTGATGCCTGTCGCACTGTGAGATCGTTCATCAAAGGCTCGGTTGATTATTTGTCTTATGGTCCACGTACCGGTTTCTTTGATGTTGTGAGGAAGTATTTGGACAAGTTCCTGATTGAAGTATTAAATGAAACATTACTTGATACAATCAATAGTGGGAATATCAGCGTGTCTCAAGCCATGCAGCTCGCTGCAAACATATCTGTTCTTGAAAGAGCCTGTGATTTTTTCCTTCGACATGCAGCTCAACAATGTTGCGTCCCAGTCCGATCGGTTGAGAAGCCCCAAGCTGTTTTAACTGCAAAAGTGTTGCTGAAGACTTCAAGGGATGCAGCTTATATTACTCTGCTGACATCAGTAAACACAAAACTGGATGAGTATATGAATCTTACAGAATGTATCAACTGGACTGCGGAGGAGCCAAAGACAAATGGAAATGACTACATAAATGAAGTGATCTTTTACCTTGATTCACTTATGTCCACAGCACAACAAATTTTACCCGTAGATGCTATGTACAAGGTTGGGATTGGTGCACTTGAGCATATTTCCAATACAATTGTGGCTGCTTTCCTTAACGATAATATCAAAAGGTTTAATGCAAATGCAGTTATGAATATCAACAATGATCTTAAGATGTTGGAGAATTTTGCAGATGAGAGATTCCATTCCTCTGGCTTGGCTGAAGTTTACAAGCAAGGAAGTTTCAAGAGCTGCATGATAGAAGCACGACAATTAATCAATCTTCTGTCAAGTAGTCAACCTGAGAACTTCATGAATCCTGTTATAAGGGAGAAAAATTACTATGCGTTGGATTATAAGAAGGTAGCTTCCATTTGTGACAAATTCAAGGATTCTCCAGATGGGATTTTTGGAAGCCTTTCAAATAAAAATACAAAGCAAACTGCTAAAAAGAAATCAATGGACATGCTCAAAAAGAGACTTAAGGATTTCAATTGACTAGACTTGGAAAACTATTCTTTCATTTAAAGTAGGATATAATTGTAGAATTCTTCTATTATGGATGTTTAACTTCAGAATGAACAGTGTTTCTTTATTATTCTGATTTATTTTTACAGAATAAAAAGATCATTTCCGTCTTAGTTTGTTTCATTATAATATCACAATGCCTCTTTCACACATAAATGTTCTTTTCCACTGGAATGAAGAAGTTCTGAGGTTTATTATCTGCGTTTGATTCCATTGTCACTGAATCATTCAGCTGCGGCAATACATTGATAGATACCATCAGTAATTACATGTACGGATCTAGTTTGCTTGCGGCTTTCTCATTTCAATCTCCAACACTTTTCTAAGTCGCTTAGGCAGATGGTCGTGGCTATGGAACATCTCTTTGCAAATTGTGCTCAAACTGGCATGATACTACTGTCTATAAAAGTATTTTGTTCCTAGGTAAAGAAATCACTCATATGTTTTATTTAGAGCATCTTGTTGTTTGAGATATGTTCATGCATAATTTTGTTGGACCTGCTTTTCTCGCCTGAAAATGTCTAATAATTTTAAATGAAGATTATAATTTATGCTTAGAGAAGGCATTTCATGTGTTACCATACCACCCACCTCTGGTTTACTCCAGTTGACTTATACTGTTATTGATCAGATAATTCAATCTAGAAATAAGAGGAATGCCCATATTATTTATCAACTAAAACAAAAACAAATGCTCGTATTATTTATGATCTTAAGTTATTTATGAAAAATCAGATTTCTCTTATAATTTCGATCTTAACATTGTTTGGCAAATCAGTATCAGTACCTTTTTTCCTTCTCCACTCTCTCCAAGTTATTCAACTAATTTCTGAATTTAAAAGTTAAGTGAAAGGAGAGGAATAGAAAATATAGTGATCATGATCTTTTGTTTTGGGCTTAAAAAGTATGTTGACTATAATATTTTAGAAATCACAAAAATTATGTGAATCTCTGAAAGTGTATTAAAAAGTATATTCCTAGTACTCTGTTTCATTGTATATTATGTCCCCAAGTAGCCTAGTTTTGGGCCACAAACTATGCAAATTTCTCTCATAATTATCTGAGAAAAAAAATATTTTGGTAAGTCCTACAAAATTAGATATTTTTTACTTAATTTTGGGACTAATATAATTTGATTTTTCACCTGGACTATCTAATCAAATAGCCTTTTGAGGCCGAAAATGTAATTTTCTAGGGGCCCGAACATTTTGCACCCCCTTTCTTCTGGATACATCACTTTAAATTTATGTAATCAAATAGCCTCACGTTTTTTCAAGAACTGCCTTCAAATTTATGTTTTTAATGGTTTTCTGTGATTCATTTTAATATGGATATGAAAAAGACGCATGGAAGCATTAACAATACGCTCTTTGTCATGAAGAGTGGAAAATACACCTTCAGTTAAATACATTGCAGAAATAAATTTCTGGAAATATTCTTAAATACTATTTCAGAAATTTATTTTTAGACTTATTTTTAAATACAATTCAACAAATTTATTTCTAGATGCATGTAATAATAATTTTGAAAAGTAATTTCCAAAAATTATATTATTCACAAAATAATATTCCAAAAATTAAATTTCAGAAGTTCTTAAAACATATTTTTGGAAGTTTATTATAATACCTTCAGAAATTAAGTTTCCAAAAAATGTGAAGCTAAATTTTGAACAATTTTTTTATATTAAAAAAAAAAGCATAGCATGAATAGAAAAAAACTAGTGGTGTAAAAAGTTTTGGCTAATTACAATTTAAAATATCAATCTTAGTTTTCAAAATTAAGCTTATTAATCATCTTCTTTTTCTTCTTCACTTTGTTGACGGTGCTTCACAATGTTCATCCATTGCTTCGTCAAAGTTTGCATCATTTGTCACTTATTGTTTACTTTTTTGGGTATATATAATCCAATCACTGTAAAATAACTTTTTTTTAATTTCAAATATAATTTTTAAATTTGATTGAAATTAAAAAAATAATTAATTTACAACGTAGAAGAAATACATTTATATATGATATTATATATGAACTACCTATATATCTAAAAAAATTAATATTACATATCTAAAATTGTCTTGCTGTAAATTTTGATAAGAATTTTAAAAATAAAGTCATTCTGTTTGATTTTGAATTATGAATTGAATATTAAAAAATTCAATAAAAAAGAAGAATGGAACATTCAAAGAAGAGTTTCAAATTTAGCGTAAGATAAGAACTAAAATTGTGTGAATTCACACACACAAAATTACGTAAGTAGAACTAAACGTAAAGAAGACTCTCCTCTAAAATCATAAATCTTCATTTTTCTTAAGTATTTTATTCAAATTTGGCTACTCTCTCTACCAAGTTTCAATCTAAAACATTAATGTAATACAACCGTTAAGTAAATTCACACTTATAGAGCATATAGGAGGTGATGATTGTGCAAATGACACACTTATAATTCCAAAAATATGGCCACTAAATCGAAACTTTTGTTTTCAAAATTATGGAATTGTTAAAAATGGTGTCCAAAAACTTAATTTCAGAAGCCTATAAATGATCATTTCAGAAGTCAATACTACATTCAGAAATTAATTTCTAAAAATGTAAAAATTATATTTTAAAAACTTAATTAAGAAATCTTATAAATTATGTTTTCAGAAGTCTACTTTGTTTTGAAATCAAATTTCAAAAAATTAAAAAAAATAAATTTTAAAATCTTAATTTGAAGACCTTGCAAATTATAATTTTAAAAATACATTTTTAGAAGTACATAGGTTCTAAAAATTAAATTTTGAAAGTGTAAAAATTAGTTTTTAAAATCTTATTTTCTAACGCTTGTAAATTATGATTTATAATCATATTTACGAAAATTTAGAGTATGTTTATTTTTTATTTTAAAAATACTCCCTCTGATCTTTATTTTTTAAGAAACAAAAGACTAAATTACTAAGAATAAGGAAAGCAATTAAATATATTATGTTTTTCATAAATATAAATCTTATTTCAAAAATACTCGTGATATTAAATAATATAGTTAATAATTTGTATATTTAATGATACTAATAAAAAAAAGGTATAAAAGAAATTTAGCAATTAATGCATCTTAAATCTATCATTTGTTTCTTATAATAAGAAAAAAAAATATTCTATTTTAATTCTTATAAAAAAAACTAGAGAGAGTAGTTTTTTTTTAAAAAAATATAATATAATACAATTGATAGATATTTATGTTTATTTTTTTTTTTACAGGCTTTTACATAGACCTTGTACTTGCTAAGCCCCATGCCTAACCAATACCAAATTTGACGGGTACTTTAACCTTTTTGATATAGAAAAAACCTTGACTGACCTATTCCATTTTTAATTAAAAAGTTCAAAACTTGTTTGATTTTTATTTTGACTTTTTGTCAAAGTCTACAACCTAACTTAATTTTGTTAAGTTCTTTTTAAAGTTCAGAATTTGATTGACTCCCTTTTTAATTTTTTTGTCAGAGTTTAGAGCTTGACTAGATCTTATTATTTTTCCAACAAAGTTTGGAATATAATCAATACCTTTATTTTTCTAGCAAAACCTAGAGTATCAATGATACCCACTATATTTAAACTTCATATTAGTGTAGAGATATTAGAGAAAGTTTATACTTGTTTTATCAAGTGGTATCAAAGCCTATTTAGTTTGAACGTTGGACTGCTTACAAATGTCCACTTCTGCAAGTTTCACATTTCATGTTTCACACACCAGAGCCCTTAGTCTTGGACATGAGGGGTGTGTGTTAAGATGTTCCATATTTGTTAGGAATAGAGCCCTTAGTCTTGGGCATAAAGGGTGTGTGTTAAGATGTTCCACATTCGTTAGGAATAGAGTCAGAATACTTTGTATAAGGGTTAGGATAGTCCTCCTCCTTATGTATAATACCCTTTTTATCTTTAGACTATTTGTCTTATATTGAACCACAAATAACATTAATTCATTTCTTTATTAATTTCCTACCATAATAATATGTAACATCTTATTATTTATATTATTTATTAAGAAATAAGGAAAGTACACCTCTTAAAGCTAACTAATAATCTTAAGTTATCATAAAAAGAGTTGAAAGAACAAATATTAAAGTGTTGAAAGAGAAAGTTCCAACTAAGATTCATAAGATAGGTTGAAAGAACAAACATACAAGAGAACAAATTTATCTTGTTTGACCATTAAATAAGAATGTATACTTTTCATTTTTTTCTCTATATTGATTTTTCTTTAATCCTTCCTTGCTTGTTTCTTTCTCGTTCTTTATTTTTTATAAACCAAAAATATAATCTTGTGATAAACCAAAAATATAATAATAATAATAATAATAATTTAGTTACTTTTATTCCTTTTTTGTTCTTTCTTTTTTATAAACCAAAAATTCAATCTTATGATAAATCACTAAAAAATATGAAATAATAATCTTTTAGTTAGTTTTTATTTCAATTTTTCTTTCCTTCTATTTTTACAATAAAAAAATCCACTCTTCTCATAAATCATAAAAAATTAAAGAATAATTTTTTTTAGTTAATTTTTACTCCTTTTTATTCTTTATTCTTGTTAACTAATAAAATTAAAATAAAATATTGTAATGAGTCATAAAATTATGTGCGTTTATGCTATTGTTATTGTTGTCTTTGTTACTCGAATTTGTGTGTAAATAATATATTTTTATTATGCATAAATAAAATAATAAAATAAAAATTCTCAAAAAATAAAATTTTGAATCAACACAATAACCAAGTGATATTGATGGAGTGTTAGATCTATTTTTTATGTCATTTAGATCGTAAAGATTTATTGAGTAAAAATGTACTAATTTAAATCTATGTAAAATTGGGTTTATACTTAATAGTAAAAAATAATATAAGTCTAAAATTATTTTCTTCACAAAATAGTTTTGAATCTATGCAACCACTAAATAATATTGATAAAATAGTGAATCTACCTTTAATGTTATTTAGATTGTAAGAATTTATTAAGTAATTATGTTCTAACTTAAATCTTACACACAAGTGTATTTATTTCTAAAATAAGAGAATTAATTTTTTAATAATAATATACTTTCAATTTCAATTTAATTTTTTTCAAAATTTAAAATATTTTGTTTCATCATTACAACTAATTTTTTTTAAATGTTCTTTTCAAAATTTAAATGAAAGACCATAGAAAAGATAGATTTTTAAATAAAATTAATATTTAAAAAATAAAAAAAAATTATAAGTGAAAATTAAATTTTGCCACACAATATGAAAATTTTTAAGAACTAAGCATTTTAACAAATTAAAAATTAACTTTTTTGAGTGCAAGGAAAAAAAAATAGTTTAATTCGAGGAATACTTATAAGCAAAAATTTAACACGTTAAGTTTAAAACATTTATAAAAAAAATTCTTTAATTCCAAAACACTAATTTTTTAGGTACTTTCTTTATCCAATTTTAAATTTAAAAATATTAAATAAAATGATTTCAAAATCTTCTTCTTTCAAAAAAAATAAAATTGTTACTTTTCTTAATTTCATTAAAAAAATAAAGCATCAAAATATTCTTTAAATCTATTTATTTTATCCAAAATAAAAAGAATAATAATTTTTATACACAATTCATTTCCTTAATTCAAATTAAAAAATTATTTTCTTTCTAAATTTGTGTTTTTTATAAATAGTAAATTAAAAGTTCTTATGAAAGTTCTAAAAAATAGGAATTATTTTCTTTAGGAGTGAATTAAATATTTTTAAGTCAAAATAATTTTACATAATTAATTAGAAAGTATTCATTTTATTTAATGAAGTGTCTTTTGTAGATATACTTGTTGAGTAATGCTAGTAACATACTCTCTAAATACTCTTTGTAACACATTTTCTATTATTAACTAAAATTTATTGAAAACTACAAAAATTATGTGGGTCTTACTCTTTCTCACTCTTAAATGAATGTTTCTCTCCCATGCTATTTTAATTTTTAATAAAGTTTAACCAATAATAAAAAGCGCATTAAAGAATGTGTTGCTAGCATTTCTTATGCTCCTTTGTTGCTTCAAGCTTGCATCTACCAACTTTGTAACAACCCACATTGGACTCACCTTTTTGGACTCATTAGAGTGATATCATTTCACTAATAACCTAAACTATATGTGAAAATAAATTTATAGTGTTATTTAATGGATATAAGTCACTTGAAAATCTTTAAACCCACACACCCAATGCTACTTTTTATTTTGGTGTAACTGATAAGTTCATATTTTGAAGTGCTTCTATAACTTATTTTCATATGCTTGACACTTATTTCATGGGAATTTGCACTTGTTTATTTATTAATTATTGCAGTTTACCATAAATCAATCACAAGTGAATTATGGGATCATTTTTGTCGCAATTGGAGGAAATTTGATAGAAAGAAGGGCTATGTTTAGTAGGAAGTACCGTCTTGCTTAACAACCAGTTAGAGGGTGTTTTATGATCATGCAAAACATGCTTGAGGGTATGCAAGGTCATGCTTTGCTCTTGGTTATTTTAAATTAAGAGATTTTTAAGGATTTTGAGAACTTTATTTAATGAACAATGAGGCTTTGCAACCCTGATTTTGGCTTGGTTGACTTTTGATGACTGTTGGAGGCTTTTAAGAGTAGAGATCATTGGTGAAGATGAAAAATACCTTTTAAGCGTCCAAACAAGTGATTAAGAGCACCTTTTGGGAACAAAAAAATATTTTCATCTCTCTTTTCCTTTGAGATTTCTTTAGTTTGTGATTTTTCTTTCGAATGAATATGAATTTTTTACATTTGTTTTCTTTGTCATTTTGTTATGGGTAATTAAATTTATAGATAAGGTTATGGTGGAACTTTTGCACATTTTATGTGATCTTATGTTTAATAACAATTCCATTTCTTTTAAGATTATTTTTTACCCTAGAGTGTGTACATTTTATGTTGGAAATTGGTCACTCTTAACATCTTATAATTGATTGCAGTGTAGGCATTCATACTACATGTAGTTAATGAAACTATAAAATAAAGTAAGATAAGAAATTAAGTGGACCAAACTTAATTTTTATCTTTCAATTAGTTATTAAATTAACAAACTCACATGTTTTTTATGTTTTTCTTCTCTTTCTATCTTCCACGACTATTAGGGGTGATAACTTAGAAAAAAATAATATTAAAATTGCATTGCATGATCATTAAGTATTAGTAGCTTTAGTATAAGTATTTGACTATCATAGGAAAAGCATGATTGTGGTTAAACTAAAAATGAACATAAAGATGTGTAAATGTGAAATTATATGCCCTAAGTTTATCTCTAATAGTTTTTATACAAAATTTGTGTTGTGTTCTTTTTTCTTTTAATTACTCTTGTTAGTTTAAATTTTTCATCAATCTCTCTTATTTTATTGCACATTATTCTAATTTAAGTAATTAAATCATGATATTATCAATAATTGAAAATATTTTTTTATGAATGATGTTCTAAAAATTCAATTTAAGAGTTTCTTTTATTAATTTTCAATCGATATATTTACCAATGAACAATGACACGTAATAATTCTTAAATCAACCCTAAAGAGTTGTTAAAAGAACTAGACATGATACTAAGCCCAACTATAATTCTAACATCTTACCATTATTAATTTTTATTGAAATCAAAATTCTTTTTTTTTTCTTTGAGCAAAAGAAACTCAAAATTCCTTTTCACAATCAAGAAAAAAAAACCATTTTTTTAGATTAATTGATTCAATTCCTTCCAACATTTCAACGAAGATGATTGATGGAGTGGTATGTTGTTGCATCCAATGTTATATTCTTGTTAATCAGTTGTTAAAAAAAACACTTTATACTTAGACATGATATTCTCCATTTATTTAATTCTTGCTGTCAAGTCCTCAAAACAAACACTAACTCTTTTCAATCAGTTGTTAAAAAAAGCACTTTATACTTAGACATGATATTCCCCATTTATTTAATTCTTGCTGTCAAGTCCTCAAAACAAACACTAACATGAGATTCCTTTAAAATTTCAAAATATATTTAAGTACAATATGATATATAAAAAATTCACAAATAGTAAATTTTTATTAAAAATTATAACATTTAATAGTTTTTAATACATTAAATTGCATTATTCTATAATTTTTTTAATAAAAAATTACTTACACATTCATTAACACCTCGTATAACACCAAATCTCAATCATACAAATCAAATAATCTAACAGTTAAAAAATATGTATGTAAAAAAAATAATAAAAAAAGATAACTTTTCAACTGTCAAATTATTTGATTTGTATAGTTGAAATTTTGTATAAGTTTTTTAGACTTACACCTAGTATCAATGGATCTTATTCCTATATATATATATATATATCATGATTAATGTAACACACATCAGAAAAATTGTTGTAAAATACACGTTAGTGTCATTGACTTGGAAATTTAGTGACATTATAAGGGCCTTGATTTGTTATTAAACGTCAACGAAATCTTCAGTTGACAGAGGTCATGGAGATAAAAATGACGGTCGAAACCATGTCATTGCCGAAGATCTTCACTCGTTAAGATAATTCATTCTGCGCAACCTTTTTGTATGAACAGTGAAGCAACAGAAAAGAGAACTTTTTCAGGCAAGGAGTGATTTTGATTTCAAGGGCATGCAACCCTCTATACAAAATCAGATTCATCCGAATGCTAGTGCAATTAAACATCTAACGGAAACGAGTTCTATAAATATAAGAGAATCTAGTTCGTTGTTCTAAGAATATACATTGCATCTTCACAGAATATTTGCAAGCTAGATCACTTCCAGGCAACAAATAGCGGGGAAGGAACAAAGACGCACTTGACAATTCTAAGGATGCTTCATTAATTAGACCTGACATTATAAAACAAAATGATAAATATTACTTATGAAGAACTGGTAACCGATCCATCAACCTTGGAACAAAATACATGGACCAGAAACAAGTAGAAAGCAAAATGTTCAACAATGGAATGTGGAGAGATTAGGAACATATGACACAAGTTCTACACAAACATACCTAGGAAATATTAGCTTCATTCGATGAGAAGGGGTAGAGCAGAAAGAATTGGGGATGGATTTAGCTCTGATAAGAGTCAGGAGTAAAATTAATACATTAGAATAAGAAATCAATCATTATTCTAAGCATGAAAAAAGCATAAATAAGAACATACCTCCAGATTCATTTCGGAGCCAATCTTGCGTGCATATTAAAGCCTCTCGTGTATCAGGGTTTAGTGAACTACGAGAAGAATCGAGCATTCTTCCCCCAGTGCTAAATGCCAATTCTGGTGTCAAAGTTGACATTGGAGTTCCAAGAACATCACGTGCCATCATAGACAAAATTGGGTACCTTGGCATGTGGACTTTCCACCAGTTCAATATGTTAAAATCAGAATTACGAGGAAAGACTGGTTCCTCTAAATACTTGTCTAAGTCTGATGTCATGGACTGACTCTGTGATGTCTCATGAAGGAATCTGTCAAAGCCTTTTAGTCTATCTCTGGAACCACAACTTGTACTAGGTAAACTGCTACCAGGCAAGGCTGAGCCTTGATCAATCATAGTTGAACAGATCGAATATGCATTAAATAGTTCTTTGATACCATCAGAAACTTCCTTAATACGTTCCAAAGCAGTACTGCCATAAATCAGGGAGTAGTAGTACTCAACCAACTTCATTTTGAACCGAGGATCTAGGACAGCAGCTACTGCTAAAGCCAAACTGCACTTGCTCCAGTACCTATCAAATTTGGCTTTCATCTTTGAGGCCATGGAACTAAGAAAATCATCTGAACTTCTGCACCAATCAATTAATTGAATATGGACATCACAAATCTCAGGGAAATATATATTAGCTGTAGGAAATTTGTTGCCTGAAAAGACATTCATAATTTCAACTAAAAGTTTTAAATATCCAGTAACAGAACCAGCCCATTCCCACTCTTCATCAGTTAGAGCTGATGAATAAGAGGGATCATGTTCTTGGAAGAGAGAAAAAGCACTCCTGTATTCTAGCGCAGTCTCAAGCATGAGATACGTAGACTTCCAATGAACTGGAAAGTCAAGAAATAAGATCTTTTGAGAGTTAATCCCGGCATGTTGAGTACTTTCATTAAATTTTCCTTGCACTAATTGTGAACTTCTAATATATCTGACGCTCTCTCTAATCTTTTGGATCACCTCATGCAAAGCATCCGTGGCATCTTGAACAATGGAATTTAGAAGATGTGCAGCGGAACGTATGTCAAGTAATTGTCGAGTACTTAAAAAGGGCCTTTTCTCAGAAACTCGTTCTTTGATTCTAAGAGTGATGTCATCATCAATGGAACAATCATCAAGTGTCAGGGCAAAAAGCTTGCAGTCAATATCCCATTCACCGAGACATTTGATAATCACTTCTGGAAGTAAGTCTTCAGTATGTGAAGAATCAAGTGTTACAAAGTTCAGGATTTTCTTTTGTAGTGTCCATTCCTCATCAATATACTGTGCAGATAGACACAAATACGAAGTATTTTCAGTTGAAGACCACATTTCAATAGAAAGATTAATCCTACCATGTAGTTTGTTTATCATGTCATACACTTTCTCTTTCTCCCTCCTGTAGATTTCTATACAAGAAATCTCCACAGCACTGTTAGGCAGAAACTCAAAGAGAGGCTGGAGGTTCTTCACAAAGACCTTGAATCCTACTTGTTCAACCAAGGTCAATGGGTATCCATGTAATATGATCATGCGTGCAAGATCAAGTTGACTCCTCTCCTGATCAAATTTACTACTTCCAAAGTTGATGATTTCATCTTTCTTATGCTCCTGTTCAAACTTGATGAGTGCTGGTTTTATATATTCTTCTTTCCTCTGACCTTCATCAAAACTAATGTTTGCTAGGCTGATGGTGTTATCCTTTTTCCTTCTCTTTGCTGCAAGAAGTTGAGACACATCAAAGTTTGATCTTTTCAGACACCGCATCAAGTGATTTCTCAGATGAGTGGTTCCGCTGTTACTTGATCCACTAAGTTTCTTGTTACAATGCACACAAACAGCATAGCAGATGTCAGCCTTTCTAACCCTTTCAAAATGATTCCAAACGACAGATGTCAGCCTTTTTGGTTTCTTAGTACCTGAATCATTTGATATTTCCATTACATAGGCTTTAGATCACCAATATTCTGCATGTCACACAAAACTAAGTGATAAGTCATCATCCAAAAAATTACATGAGATTAAAAATAAATTCATAACTTCAAAATTTGTTAAGCAGAAAAGCATGAAGAAAGGCCTAGTGCATGAGGGTCCCACCAAAGTGAGGTCTAGATAGAGTAGATTTACAAAAATTACCCCTACAATAATATTGTTTATAGGATTTTAACTCGTGACAGACCATAAGGAAGAACTTTCTTTTATTTTAGACCACAAGTATCCTCTAATAAGATGTAAGAAACTAGTTCAAGAAGAACAACCAGAAGAAAAAGACTTTTCTTTACTGAATATTCTCAAGGGAAACTGAATTACCCACACCATATACAATGAATATTCCCAAGAATTCTGAGAGCCTGGCCTCTCCCAACCCAAATCCAAGTGCCTAACCGAAAAGCTCCTTTCTTTTCTTTTTTTTTCTATTTATTCTTAGTTATTTACAACTATCTCAAGTAATTGGGCTTCTCTAAATCTTTTGGACTTAGATTCCTTTCTGTTGAGGATTGTCATGACTTCAGATAATAATTGGTGGTAGGGTGTAATGGTAGTACCAATAGCCTTCTTTAGATAATATGACCCAAGAATTCTATTTAATTCTGGCCAAAAGTGCACTTCTTGTTGGCAAACAATTGTTGCTTCTTCAATAGTTTTAGAACTATTTATTTGAAGATGATTCCATGTTCCTCCTCATTCTTACTGTAGATTAGTATGTCATTAAAAAAAAAAACCAAGACAAACTTAGATATGATTGCAGTACCTCATTCATTAATGACTGGAAAGTTGATAGGACATTGATTAATCCAAATGGCATCACCACAAACTCATAATTCCCTTCATGCATCTTGAATGCAGTTTTGGGAATATCCTCTTCTCTCATTTGAGTTTGATGGTGTCCAAATTTAAGGTCCAATTTATAAAAGATAAGGTCGCCCCCCCTCTTCCCAATTCATCCAACAATTCATCAATGTAATCTTCTTTAAGGCCCTATAATCCACACAAAATTTCCACCCTCCATCTTTATTCTTGACAGGAATGATTGGACTAGAATAGAGACTCACACTTGGCCTTATGATACTAGAGGTTAACATATCATTCACTAGTTTCTCTATCCCAGTCTTCTAGTAATGAGAGTACTTGGATGATCTCAGATTGGGAATTTTAGCTCCTTCCTTCAACACAATAGTATGATCTCACCTTCCTGATGGTGGTAAACTCTGGTTTTCTAAATACTTCCTCAAAGTCTTCTAAAATCTTCTTAGTGTCTTGTGGAATTGTCTCCTCAACATCATTTTCTTTAGTCAATTCCTTGCATTCTAGGAGAAACCCTCTTGAAAAGCTTTAACCAATTCTTTGAAGGATGCGGCAGTCCTAGACAATGTTGGTTCACCCCTCAATACTAGATTCCTTCCTTAGGCACCTTCAAGGTGATCTCTTTAAAGTTAGCTCTGATTTCCCCCAATCCAGCTAGCCATTCTATTCCCACCACCACATCCACCCCTCCTAAGTCAAATATGAAGAAATCTTGTTGGATTTTATCCCTTGAATCTGAAGTATTATCTTATGACAAACCACTCTACATTTAAACCTCTCTATTTAATTCTTCTCCCATCCCCCACTCCACTGTGTACATTGTTGGCTTAGTTATTGTAAATTGTTTTTCCAGAACAAAGGTAAATGATATAAAATTGTGAGATGCTCCACAATCCACTACAGCCACCCTTGTGCTTCCAATCTCTCCCCACATTTTGATTGACCTTTTGGAAGTTAATTCAATGATACTATACATCATAGTTATAATTCTTTAAGCTCTGCTCCCTCCCCTTCTTCTCCTTCACTTATAACTATACTTAAAATTAGCATTTGGAACTGCTTACTTTTACACACGTCTAGGACTGAATTTCACATCACACCGAACAGACAAGCCTTTACTTGCCTTTTCTTGAAACTCTGCATCTGTCAATTTCTTGAACCACCTCCTTCTGTAAGATCATGTTGCTTTTCTTGGCCTCCATCACCACCATTGTCGCTTGCAACTTCTCTTGCTCTGAGATGCCCCTTATGTTCAAATATCTCTCCACTTGACTAACCCACCCATAGGTGTCGTCTCCCGAAAATAGGAGAATTTCTAATTTCCTCCATTGATCTCCTTTGGGTTTATATCTAGACCCAATGCCCTTGCTTTTATTCCCTTCATTCTCGTCATCACATCCCTCCAATTTCATTGTTGAAATCTCATTTTTTTGAGGGTTCTGATTGAGGCTGGCCATCACTTCGTCAAAATGTCTTCTTGTTTCTTGCCTATCCTCCTGGAGCCTCTTTAAAACATTTTCATACCTCTCTTCACACTTTCTAATCTAGCCTCCATTCTCGTATGTACCATGAATGTCCTCCCAGGATCAAGAGTTTTGATACCAGTTGTAAGAAACTAATTCGATTTTTGAAAAACAACCAGAAGAAAAAGACTTCTTTTTATTAAATATTCTCAAGTGAGACTAAATTACTCACACTGAATACAATGAATATTCCCAGGAATTCGAGAGCCTAGTCTCTCCCAACCCAAATCCAAGTGTTTAACGCCCCCTTCTCCTTATATATATATATATGTGTGTGTGTGTGTATTTTCTACTTATTCTCAGTTATTTACAACTGCCTCAGCTAATTGGGCTTCTCTAAATCTTTTGGGCTTTGGTTCCTTTCTCTCTTTACAGAAACTTGTCTAAGTGGGGTTTGGGCCTACTAATAACATAAGAGAATCTTGTTTAAGCCAAAAACATCTAAAGCACGATAAAGCTAGCTCTCTCAGCTTTCAAATTTTCCACACACAAGGTCTTACCTAATGGGAATCAACAACATAGCACTTCAACCAACCACCCATTGGACACCAAACTCACTTTCACAAAATTACTTAATGCAGCACTTTACGGTTGTGTCAAGATTGACCCTCATATGAATAAGGGAGAAAAATAAAGCTGAATGATGTAGAGGTATAAAGCTTGGCTTTTAAAGTTCATTTACTCAAACCTTACAAGAATTTAGACTGGCAGTACCACCAGAGTTTAAAATCTTCAACCAGTTATGTCGCATTACTCAAAAGTAAGGTTTTAAATTGCGAGATACATCACATGATGCAACGCTAAAATCTCGGTTGCGGCAGTTGCAACGGCATCAAGCTGTGATTGCAGACTACATAACCCAAAATTGGTCTACAAGAGCCTAAAACACACCACAATTTAAAACACTGCCCAAATTAAAGATGTCTACTTAAATCTTAGAATACTCTCATCAGAATCGATGACATATCTTGATTCAAACTCACGTAACCTTAACGATCACAGTTAATTGGACGGGAAAAAACAAAATTGGGTAAGTCTACAATTGGAAACATTGCACTGTCACAACTTTACATGAATATGAAACATGACCCTCTAAATAAAGGTAAAAATATTCAGAAATGTTTTGCAATTTTAAAAACAAATTTAACCGTCAAATAACGTAATTCCGAGTAGAAAGTAGAGGGAAAAGAAAGAAAGTTGAATGGAAGAGAGAGTGCGTCTTACTTGGAGAGAGAGGATGGTGGTTGCGGGGTTTGAGTCCGATCGGATGGCCCGGCAGAAAACGATGGGGATTGGAGAGAGAGAGAGAGAGAGAGACACAGAGAGAGAGAACCCGATGATGATGCTTGTTTGGACTTGGATCCGATTCCGATAGGGTATACCCAAATTGGGTGTTATGAAAGAGAAGAGATAAACGGGTGGGTGGGTCAAAATCTCGGGTTCTATTCGTTGTGTCGTGTGTTCCGCTTTGGGTTCTGAAATATTGGACGAAATCAACCTGGAAATTGGATTATGGCACCATTCTTAAAAAATAAAAATGAAATTTTTTTAATAATATTAAAAAATATTAATATGATAAAAATATTAAAAATAATAACTATTTATTAAAAATCATTTTTTACATTGAAAAAGTAAAAAATAATAAATATTATTTTTAATAAGAATTTACTATATTTAAAAATGAAGTTAATAAAACAATAATAATAATATTTTAACTATAATTTTTAGAGTTAATTTTAAATATTTCAAAATATTAAAGTTTGATTTTAAAAACTTTATATATTAAATATATTTTAAATAAAATTTAGTTATTATTAATTGCTTAAATTTTATTTAAAAAATTAAAAATTATAATTTTTTATTTTACAAAGAAAATATTTACATTAATGATGACAATTTGAATAAATTAAATTAATTAACACATTAATATTGACCACATATTATCATGCACATTTTAGGTTATATTCAATTTAAATAATATGTGTCTTGTAATATATATAAATATATTAAACAAATATGGACATTAATTATTTAATAATCTACTAGTGTAATTATTATTAATATTTTGCATTCTAACATCTTTGATTTTGTTGTATAAAATCAATTTATTGTGTAGAAATTTATATACGTGTAATTATTATTAACATTATACTTAGAGTATTAAAATGTTAAAAATAAACTAAAAAAATAATTAATTAATTAGAATGAAAGTTAAAAAATTAAGTCAAAACTTGAATTAAAATTATTTAAGTAAAATTCATTTGAATCCAATTTTTTTTTTTATAAATTTTAAACTCTTCTTCGTATACATCAAGTAACACAAGGTCACAATATTAGAACTTGATAATTTATACACTTAATATGTTGTATATAATATATGTAAATTTAATATTTTTCTTTTGTCATAATTCAATCATTAAACTCTATTCTATTAACAAATGTGAAATGTTTATATTGATTAATATTACTTAAATGATTGGGTTATACTACAAATCTCATTTAACCATATAAGCAGACTTTAACAATTTTCACCCATCTATAATTTAATTATGATAATATGAAGTATATCAAATCAACTTGTTTCATTCATTTAACTTTAGCTAAAAGGTGGAGTATGCTCAATTTGTGATCACCAATTAAATGAGTTTAAATGTATATACATATGTGCATTAAAGAAAATTATTTTTTTCTACATGTCTCATTCCATTTATAATAAAATAGAATATAAAATATCAATGAGTTCATAAACTTGGTTAGAAGTAATTTATCCAAATTTTCATGAAAATATTTTAAGTATTCATAAACCTAAAAGCATAAGTACCGATCATCGTAGTGCAAAGAGAGAGTCCATTACACCTCATCAAAAGAAACAAATAAATCATACACTTTACCACACTACTAGTGGAATCTAACTATAGCAAAAGGTAACTAAAACAAAATAGATTATGACTCTTCCAAAGGGTCCTCCTCCATATCCCTAACATTTGAGAGATTTTCATCACTAATCTATCCTCCTTAGTGAGAGGAGTTGGGAAGGTCACTAACAAACCTACATTGTTAAGGGACAGGGACTAATTTTTAAGCTATGGTTTCAAACCTAGGCCTATTAAGATGTTGGGTGATAGAGTCTTCAGACATAGGTTCCTAAGGCTTGAGGATGTAGGAAGAAAAATCATCTAAGGAGTCAAGTTCTACTATAAGGGGTTGTCTTTGGTAAATGACAGAAGGTATAGGAATAGTGATGATAAAAGGTGTGCAAAAAATAACACGATTTGGGATAAGGGCAAAAGTAGTCTAAAAAAATACATACAACTACTTCACCAGTGAAAGTACTCTTAATAGATGGGTGCATAGGGTGTCACCAAGCTAGGGAAGAGAGGGTGCTGGTGACACTACCAACGCCCCTCCACTTGCGGCGTCTATCATGCTTCGATCCATAAGGTGTAGTCCCTCATAAAAGTATTGTATCAATAATTGATCACTAATTTGATGGCGGGAGCAGCTAGCACACAACCTCTTGAATCTTTCCCAATATTCATAGAGGGTTTATCTTTCAAGCTGTCTTATCCCACAAATTTCCTTTCTTATAGATGCAGCTCTTGATGTTGGGAAAAATTTCTCCAGAAAAAGCCTCTTCAAGTTATCCCAACTGATAATAGATCCGGGAGGGAGATAGTAAAGTCAATCCTTGGCTGCATCCATCAGAGAGAACGGGAAGGCCTTTAATTTGACATGCTCCTCAGGCATACCTTGTGGCTTTATGGTCGAACAAACTATGTAGAATTTCTTGAGGTGCTTGTGTGGATCTTCACCTGCAAGACCATGGATACTGTATGAATAAAGTTTGATAAGTTACATCAAGTGCAGCCAGTTCCTTTAATGTTCTTTCATTGTCAGCCATTTGGTCCAATTCAAAATTTAAAGAATGTGGTGATGAGTAGATAGATGAAGGAGATGAAGGTTCCTCAAAATGTTCAGAATTATGTCTATGTAATCTAATGTTACTATGAAACGTCCTATCAACCTTTGGTCGTGTCACCAATACCCTCTCTTCCCCAAGGTATTTCTAGCGTCCCTATCTTTCACACCTTCAGTGTATCGCTGAACCATTCATAGCATATGCACAATTGCATTTAACATGTCCTTTCACACACATTTCAGCCACATACAATATTCATATTCGCACATGGCACACAGGCCCACATTATTTCATAACACACGGCACACAGACCCACATTATTCCATAGTACACGACACATATGCCCATATTCCACCACACAAGGTTCAATCATACAGTTTTTATCATAATATCCCTACAGGCATTCATTTCATCATATCTGATATTTCTCAATATCGATAATACTAAGTTCCTCACAATCTTTCCACCACAATTTCACTATAATTAATCAATTCTACCAAACAAATATTTCAAACCATCCACATGACAATACATAGTAAATTACATGGCATTCAAACACAATGAGATAGGGTAGAGTTTCCCTTACCTCAGATTGAAGATCTATACATGAAATCAACCTAGAAAGTGCTCCCCACCCGAATTTTGTCCTAAATATATGGAAGAATCCCATGAGGACCAATGGGGAACTAAGAAAACAGAGAATGGGGATGAGAAACTAAAACCCTAACCATTAAACTTATCTCCAAATGCCCTAAAATCGTTTTCAACCTTCAATCTTATTCCCAAACGGCTTTGGAGGCAATTTAATCGATAAGAATGGGTTGAGTTGAGAGAATCGAAAGGAAAATGAAGAGAGAAAAGTGAGAATGAGTTTTCTAAATCCTAGACCCTTCAAATACTCTTATGGTCGCGACACTCTCGCTAGAGCGAGATATTATAGATCTGCAACGACACTGTCTTTCGCTACAGCAAAAATATCAAAGAAAACTGCACTCTGATTTCTGCAGAATCTCGCTACAACGAGATTGCAACCCATAATGCACCCCTCTTTGTTGCCTTCTCGCTAGAGCTAGAATGCAACAGTAGCACCCCTTACGCCCAAGACACTCTCACTACAACAAGAATGCCTCTGTAGTTAACACTTAACCTATTTTTAGTCCAATCCCAATCATATATAACTATTCCAATTCCACCACAAACCAATACACGTGCTTATACTCACATTCAAACAAGTCTACATCATCACAAATACATATATTCTCATCACCATATATATACCAAACACAAAAATACATGAAAATTCACATAAACACTTATATTAATAATCAAATAATATTACAAAATTTTGGGCGTTACATTTCAGACCCATGAAGGTCATTATGAGTACTTAGTAATGCCTTTTGGGTTGATGAATGCCCCTTTCATTGTCCAATCTCTAACGAATGAGGTATAACGTGAATTATTGAGAAATGCATCCTTGTGTTATTTGATGATATATTAATTTATAGCGCTAATTAGGATACTCATTTGAGACATTTGGAAGAAGTTTTGGGTATTCTGAAATTGCAGCAGTTGTTTACTAATAGGAAAAAAAAATGCTAGTTTGGCCAAACAAGCATTGAATACTTGGGATATATCATTTCTTTTCAAGGAGTGATTTAGATCCTGAAAAAATCAACACTGTTTCACACTAGCCAATTCCCAAATCAATAAAAGGTCTACGTTGATTTTTAGGATTAACAAGGTACTACTAGAAATTCATTTAGAACTATGGAAAAGTTGCAAGACCCTTAACTGAGTTGACAAAGAAAGATAGGTTCTATTGGAATGAAAAAGACCCAAAAAGCTTTTGAAGAATTAAATGTAAGAGTAACTACAGCTCCAATATTAGCTTTGCCAAACTTTAAGAAAGAGGTTGAAGTGGAGTGTGATACTTTAGGCATTGGAATTAGGGGTATTCTTATGCAAGAGAAAAAATCTACTGCATATTACAGCAAAGTTCTGAGTGACAAAAATATTTTCAAGTCAGCCTATGAGAAGGAACTTATGGCTATAGTCCTAGCCATTTAGCATTGGTGTCGCTATTTGTTAGGGACAAAGTTCAAGGTGTATACAGACCATAAGAGTCTCAAATAGCTGTTAGCAATGTGTGATCACCCACAATCAACAAAATTGGTTAGCCAAGCTTTTGGGGTATAGCTTTGAGATTGTATACAAATTGGGGTTTGAGAACAAAGGGGTAAATGCATTGTCTTGGCGTGGAAAAGAGTTGGAGTTTCACTCTGTTGTGTATTTTCCTATATGGTTAGACAATTAGGCCATCATAACAGAGGGCCATGCGGATGAAAAGTTGAGGAAGATCATTGAGGAGCTAGAACAAAGATCTAATAAACACCCTAGTTTTTCTTATAAGCGAGGAATTTTGTTCGACGGAGATAGATTGGTAATTTCTGAGAAATTCGCATGGATTCCTAACTTGTTACAAGAATTTCATGTTACATCGTAAGGGGGACACTTGTGATGCTATAGAACTTGCCGATGCATAGCTGTTAACATTTATTGGCGTGGGATGAAGAGTGTGGTGTAGAAATATATACGAACATGTGATATTTTTCAATGACAAAAACATTTAATTGCTACTCCAATGAGACTCCTACAGCCTCTCCTAATTCCTATAAAATTTGGGAAGACATTTCATTAGATTTCATCATAGGATTGCTACGTTCAAAGGGGTTTGAAACTATTTTGATTATTGTTGATAGGCTATGCTTACTTCGTTCCTTTGAAACATCCTTATACACTAAGGGGATTGCTGAAATTTCTATTAAGGAAGTAGTTAGATTGCATGGTGTTCCCAATTCAGTGGTGAGTGATCAAGACCCTTTGTTTATGAGTCATTTTTAGAAAGAATTTTTCCTATTACTAGGTACAATGTTGAAGATGCGTATTGCTTACCATCCTCACACGAATGGCCAAACGGAGGTGATTAATTGGTGTCTTGAGACTTATTTATGTTATTTCTACAGTGAAAAATGGCATTCATAACACCAGCAGTGGAATAAAAAGGATTGTTTTGTACCAAAAATATACCAAATCAGATGAAAAAAATTTAAAATGTGCACCTGTTGATGGTTTCTTGAGTTGTAAAAATTTCTTTAACAGTGTGAAGACTCCTTGTGTATCCACATCGAGATTAATTCTCTTGCTCAACTCGTGAAACAATCACCGACAAAAAGTGAGAAAGAGAGGAAAGAAACTTTATTGATCCTTTTCATTTTTCTAATGGCTCGATGTGTAGCACTCATGCTTAATATATACAGTAATATATTTACAATGATTTACCAACCTCTAGGCTCATGTTTAAAAATCAAATTTTTAATGCCTAAATTTTTGCTCCTCTATCTTGTAATCGTTAGTTTGTTTTTCTTCTTTTTGTTAATAATTCATTGACCAAGTTTATTGCTTAAATTGACAAATGCAATTTCAACATTTGAATTTTAGTTGGTTATCAAACGAAAAATTATATTTTGTTGTCCTATTATTAATATCTTTGGTGTTAGCAAAATATAATAATATTTCACTTGAAAAGAAATTTTTTTATTTGATATAATAAATTCTACAATCTTAATTATCAAATAATAAAATTCTTCCTTTGTAAAAATTAGAACATTCGTTATTATGTGACCCTGCAGATTCAATACTAAGCTGGTAATAAATTAATAACATTAATTTACTAATCAAGATTGACATCTAGCAACACTCTTCAATGCCCACATAAGAAGTAATACATTTCACTTTAAGAACCATTAGAAAATAATATAAAATTTCCTTATATCCTCATAGCTCTAAATTCTAAAGTATGGTATAATTTGTCAATACTCTAACAAATTAATTTATCATACATGACTTAAGAAAACTAATTTTTTTCATTCATTCAACTACCCTGGTCAAGGTCTTAATTTTAATAGAGCTCAAACTGATTATCTAAGAATGATGGATTCTTTCTTGAATTATCATTAATCCTACAAATATTTAATTATATCTAATATCTATTCAACTAGAGCTCTAAAGCAATAGGTGTTTAGAATTAAAATATAGCAAATGACTTGTTGATTACTATGATAATCTCAGGTCAAAGAATATTTTATATTTCTTCTTGAAATTTTTCTATTGATAATATAAGGTAATATTGACCATGAATATTCTCAATTTAAGTCAGTTCAATGACCACATTCATATGTGTATATGTAAATTAATAAATGGGATCTATTAATATTCATCACAATGAATGCTATTACACACACACACACACACACACACACACATATATATATATTAATCTATCCGAATTATTAATGTCCTATTTATAATAATCCTATGATCAAGAACAATATAATTAAATTATAAGACACATGTTTCTCATTTTCATAATCTCTATTATGATAATAAGTCTTTAATTTTAATCAAGGACCTTTACCAAATAAACTATTATATCAAAACAATGTATATAGGATAAACAAAGCAAATAATACTTTATTATTATAACTGGAATAAAGTACATGATAACTTTGGGTCTTGGGCATACACATTTATTTCCAACAGTTTCATCACTGATCAGCCTAAGGGATAGATCCAATAGCTTCCATAGGCAGAGTATTGGTATAACACTATGTACCATAATTCAATAATAGTTTCTACTCCTTTTGAGTCAATTTATGACAAAAAAAAAACCTCCTATTATGGTTAGATGTATGCAAGGAGAAGTTAGAGTAGAATTTGTACAACTCAAATTATGGACCGTGATGAAGCACTTAGACAATTAAAGAACCACTTAGTGAAAGCGCGAGACAGAATGAAGACTTAAGCTAATAAAGGTAGGATATTGGGTTTTTTTGAAACTGAAACCACACAGGCAGCAATCTGTCATGACTAAGATATATCCTAAACTTTCAGCTAAGTACTATGGATCTTTTGAAATGCTGGAATGGATTGGAGCAATAACTTACTGATTGAAACTTTCTCCACTTCAAAAATACATCCTGTGTTTCATGTGTCTCTTCTTAAGAAGGCAATTGGTAATTATCAGGTACAAGTTGAATTACCTGTTAATTTAGAAGATCATGAAGCATGGTAAAAGGGTGAATCAATGGCTGATACATTTGTCTGGTAGGACAACAGAGGAAGCAAGTAAGAAGATGAAATGATTGTTAGAAGCCAATTTCCTAGCTTCAGTCTTGAGGACAAGATTGTTATTGAAGAGGGAGGTATTGATGGATCCTATGAGGGAATTGGGCCAAGGAGCCTCTAGTTCATGAGGTGGGAATTGATTCTAAGGTTTGGAAAGTTTATGTCCATAAGAAGAAGAGAGACATGGCCTGAGTAGTGAGAAGTTGGTTAGAGAAGAGAGAATAATTCTTTGTTATTTAGAATGATGAGAGTACATGGGGGGGACTCAGTTTCTGTTTTGTCTAAATAATTTCTGTTAGGATAGGAGATTCCTTGTGATTCTTCTATAGGAATTAGGCTATGGACAGAGGGGGTTTCTCTCTGTAATTTTCCTTTATTGCAAATAATACAAATACAAAGTGTATTGTCTTTCCTTTTTTAGTTCTCTCTATTCTCCATATTGTCATTTCAGTACGTATCATATGAATTATTCTTGTTTTAATACCTATATAACATTACAATTCCTCTCTCACTTTTATTTTCTTTTTCTTTTTCCAAAGCAAAACAAAGACTTCCTAATAATACTTTACCTAATACCTCTCTCTTATCCTTTCCTTCAATTTTTTTTCCTTTGTCAAGACAAACAAGTTTTTAATTTTTAATTTTGGTCTCTCTCTCA
Organism: Abrus precatorius; assembly: GCF_003935025.1. NCBI lineage: Eukaryota > Viridiplantae > Streptophyta > Magnoliopsida > Fabales > Fabaceae > Abrus > Abrus precatorius. The sequence continues at coordinate 10,449,869 of NW_020874384.1, forward strand.
ATTCCTCCTTTTTTCCAAGGCAACCAAATTTCTATTTTTAAGTTTCTCTCTCTCTAGGTGAATTTTATATTTACACTACACTCCCCAAAGGATGTTGCATAACAAAAATTTACAAGTTTTTTTATATTTTTCAAGTACTTTAACAAGCCAAACTAAGAACATAGATACATATATATATAACTTACATTTACTTTATTTGAGACAGGCAAGAGTAATTAATGGAAGAATGAGGAATCTTTGTGACCAACACTCATGCGGAAATCAACATGTAATCGAGTATCTAATTATGGATTTCATTTCCTATATCTTTTAAAGAATTTCCTAAGCAAAACACGTGAACTCCCTCGTACCTTGTTTGGTTTTGGCATGTATAAGAAAGGAGAGAACTTTAAAAGTATGAGATGAAAGGAAGATGGGTTAGAGGGATTGACATGGTTCTTGAGAATGGAAGTTCAATACATGTTTGTAGTTTTACTTAGTCTCCTTTTCACACTCCTTTAGATCATGGTCCAAAATTAGACTAAAGGAATGCCTATTAATATGCAAAATTCTTCCCCCTGGTTCCAAGACCACTAAGGAGAATTCTTGCATGATCCATTAGGCAAGACTTAGAAAAAGTAGAAAAGTTGTATGTTGATTTTATTTTTTTAAGTGGGGTATCGAGAATCAAATCTAAAAATTAAGGTTGACTGCTGAAATTTAAGTTTATGATTAAAACTTATCACATGGAGAATGAAGTTAAAAAAGTTATAAGGGCAAAAGAAAGCTCTTTAAAGGTAAAAGGCTAAGGTTTTCTCATTTATCAAAGTCTAATGGCATAGACGAAAATAGAAAAATAAAAAACATCATAAAAATTGTTATTATGCCAATAAAATTTTGTCTTCTCATAAAGGATCTTATTATCCAACTTCCAACTTAGTTGGGATCACCGTAATTTAATCATTAGTTTACATGAGTAAAACAAATAAACAACAAAACATTAGAAGAAAAGAAAAGAGAAAGAAAGAAAAATAAATTTGCCTAAAATATATTTCTAATTGCTTTCTCTATGCAAAATAGTCATTTAGTCATGGTCGATCTTATAGAAAAATGAGTGTTGCAACCTCTTATATCTTTTCCAGTTTGTCTAGAAAGAGAGATTTTGAATTGTTATAAATACATTAGTGATTGTAAGATACAATTGTAGTTGTGAATAAAATTAGTACTCAACATTTTTGTCCTAAAATTTTGTTTAGGATGATTTTAGTATTTGTATTTAAAATGATGTCTCGTCCTTCCTCCATTATTACTCTTTAAAGTAATGGTAGAGTTTGACCCAGAAAGACATTAGAGTCATGACTTGGATTGACAATTGTACACCTATACTGACATCATTACTTTCTTACTAGATAAACACAAGCTGATGTTAGAGCTCCATTCATTCCTATCGATATAGGTACGAGATATATTTATCCACTACCCCTTGACCTATATGTAGTTGGACTTTTTGCTCCACCTCCAAATTTAAAGGATATTCAATCTATTGTATATGATATTGATCCTTCAATACCTATTATTGTACCTTTCCCTCAACTTGTACCTCCTTATATTCTCCACATGTCCCTACTTTTATGAACATCTCTTCTTCTTTTGACTTTTTTACTCAACTAAGCCTACTTGTAACACCCTCATTTTGCAATTTATTATTATTACAATTAATGTTAGTTGTTTGTGCATGTTATTTGAAATTAGAAGTATTTGATTGATATGAACTGTAGGAAATCTCAATGTAGCGAGAATGAGGCGGTGAAAATGGAACCTTCTAGAGCCCTCTCGCTGTAGCTAAAATCTCTCACTGTAGCTAGAATGATAGACAGTAAAAGAAGAAAAATTCTGATTTTTTTGCTATAGCGAGAAAGTCGTGAGTTTGAGAGATATTTAAAGAACTCTCGCCCTAAAATCTTCATTTTCAACCAAATCACATATCCCTCTCAATCCCCTTTGTTCTCTCCCTCTCTCTTCTCGAAGAAAACCTCTAATAACTCTGGATCTCCTTCAGATTTGAGCTCAAACATTCATTCTTCTCGGATCTAAGTAAGTTTTTTAAAAGTCAGATCTCTATTTTATCCCTTTTCTCTGGTTCTCTTCTCATGTTAAGATCTCTACCTCAAAATACTTAGGAAACTTTATCTTTCAGAAGATCTCTTCGTGGATACTATGCAATCTCTCCGTAGATCACTCAGAGAACTAGTTTGGAGGAACCGTTACCAGGTAAGGGGAGTATTTTTGGGATTTAGTTTTATATATATGAATGGTGATCTTAGGAGAATTTGAGTAATCTATTTTAGTAAAAATTCATAATTTTTATGAAATCATACGGTGAAAATGTATTTTTATATAAAAGGAGGTTTTAGGTTTATTTTAAACTAATAAGATTATATTTTTAGAGAAAAGTATGGGCTTGAATAATATTAAGAGATTTTAAAACTTAGTTACTTGAGGAGTATATAAGTTACGTAATGAAAGGCACAAAATAATGAACTTTAGGTTAGAAGATTATATTGAGATTGTACGAGTTGAACTGAGTCCAAAGATGCCCGACCTTCGGCATATTGTGCTGATTATATGGTGTTATATTGTGTGATAATTTTTGTGCTAAGATTGATGTATTGTATTGATTGTATGATGTGATATTGTATGATAACCTTGTATATTGGGCTGACATGATGCAACAAGTATAGATATGATTTGATAGCTGAAATGTATACAATATGAGCATAATCATATGAATGATTGAAGTATTGGTTGATTTTGAAAGCATGTAATATATGAATGAGTAAATGGAAACTGAGAAAGAATATGATGCATGGTTATGATGCATGAGTCCAAGTAACTTGAAAGGGGGTGATCACGATATAAATTATAGCGCACTGAAGGGTGTGTAACGCCCCGAATTTCAGTAATATTAATTATTGTTATTTATATAAATCTAAATGCATATATATATATATATATGTGTGTGTGTGTGTGTATTTTTGGATATATGTTGTGGATATGAGTATATACATATGTGTATGCATGATTGGTTGGGCTGAAATAGGCTAAGTGCCTAAGTGCATGGAGTAATTCTGGGCTGTTCTCGCTGCAGCGAGAGAATTCTCACTGTAGCGAGAGGGCCTTGGGAGGAAGGACTGAAACTGTCACCTTCTCGCTGTAGCGAGAGAGCGACAGTTTGAGGTGCATTTCTGGGTGCAATTTTACTGTAGCGAGAGAGTTTCGTTGTAGCGAGATTCTGCAGAAATCAGGATGCAATTTCGTCTGAGATTTTCGCTGTGGCTACAGAGGGCATCGCTGTAGCGAGAATTTCTCTCTTGCTGCAGCGAGAGTATCACGATCAGAGAGGTTTTAAAAGGGGGTTTAGGGATTTGAGATTCATTTCTCAAATTCTCTCTCAAATCTCTTCAATCCTCTCGACCTAAAACCCTATTCCATCGATTAATTGCCTCCAAAGTCGTTCAGGAGCTTGATTGAAGGTTGAATTCGTGTGGGGGATGCTTGGAGGTGAGTTTTAATGGTTAGGGTTTCAGTTTTTCATCCCCTTTTCTCTATTTTCGTGATTTCCTTGGATTCTCATGGAGTTTCTCCATGTGTTTAGGACGAAATCCGTGAGGGGGAGCACTTCTTGGTGAATTTAGCGTATGGGTCTTCAATCCAAGGTAAGGAGGGACTCTATCCTACTCTTTTGTGCATGAATTATTGTTATTTTGCAGAATATTGTGTTGTGGCTGAGTAAGTGGATAAAAAATTGCTGAGAAATGTAATGTGGACCATGTGCCATGATGTGTGAACATTATATGTGTTGACCCGAAATTGATAGATTGTATGTAAATTTTGTATGATAGAATGAGGGCATGCATGCCGAGTGTTGTGAATGGGTATAGGCTTTTGTGCCGTGTATTTAAATGAATGTTGTGGAAATGTGGGTCCAAGGACCGTGTAATATGAACGATCATTGTAGGCTATGTGTCGTGTGCTGTGAAATGAGATGTGGGCTGTGTGCCGTGTGTAAGTATAACTATTGCATGCGTGAATGAAATATGTATGAATGGGCGTGTTAGCGTTGTGGTAATGTGTTGTGAATGGTTTAGCGATACACTGAGAATGTGGGAGATGAGGACGGTAGAAATATCTTGGGGAAGAGGGAGTGGTAGTGATACCGATTGTGAAATGGGTGCACCACGGGCCACACACTCTCTTCCTGACTAGACCTCTGACTACTATCTATGTTGAGCGACCCATGACGGCCCACGTGGTATCTGTGAGGCGAGAGTAACCGATGACCATTCATGGTGTAAATCAGTGATCACAGTGCCACCGTGAGTATGGCTGACGTGCATGTGCATGAGTTTATGTGTTGTACTTATGGATATAAAAATGATGCCGATGTCGTGAGTGCATCGGTGTTAAATTAACCTGAGCTGTGTGATAATGTTACTTATGATTGTATTTATTTAATGTATTGAAAATGTTCTGGAGGTGAGATTCTACGTTGATTATGTGCTTTTGGGTAGTGTAGAGTATTCACCCTTACATTCATTTTTCAGGTAATCAAGACGATCAGCATCGGACTCAGTGAAGGGATGGATGGACTGTTATAGGACTTAGCTTTTATTTTGAAATTATTGTAACTAAACTAGTCTTGTAGCAGTCATTTGATATTAATTTGTAACCCTTCTCTTATTTTGAAGTATTTTATGAAAATTGGTTATTCTGATTTGTGAAATTATTATTAAATCAAAATTAAATTTAAGGTGTTACAAGGTGTGTTATCATATATATTATGATCCACAAATTTATATAAATTGTAACTCATGTATCATGACATGCTGATTGATAGAAAGAATATGGAATGAGAAATATCGAGAAAGAGAATAAGTATGATAGTACAGTGATACACTAGGGGTATAGAGTTAAGGAAAAGATTTGAGAAATATTAGAAAAATGAGGATAGTGGATGTTAACAATAAAAGGGTGCACAATAAATTATTGAAATAAACATTCACAGGCCACACCCTCATTTTCTAACGAAGCTCCTGACTATACCTTTGCTAAAAGGGGCCAAGGCGGCACACGTGTATCCGTGATGTTGCGGCCAACCAGCAGCTATCTATGCTAGGAAGTCCTCAAGGGATCCCAGGGGCAATTATGATGAAAAATGTTATAGATGGGATATGATATAGAATATGTATGATTATGATATATGTATCGTAACAGATCGATTTATGTTGTTATGATATATGTGTTGTAGTACATCAACGGGTGTTACTGGGACATATGTATTGTGACATATTAATTGAAATGATATGATATATGTATAATAATATATAGGTCAATATAGAAATGCATGTATAATGAATGAATTATGTATATCCTATGGTTGATAGTTGTATGATTGTATGTATTCGAATGTGAGGAATGTCAATATGAATTGTACACTGTTGATAATGAATTAAAATAGGATATTAAGTTATAACTCTAATTACTATTAATTAATTTACATTAAAAGAGATTTAGTGGGGCGAGAAATACCACCTTTACTGATGTTTTTCAGGTAATAAAAGAATAGACATGGAGATGGATGATTCGTTCTAGGGTCATACTCGACAAGGATTGTGGGAAAAAAACTACTCAGATATAATAAAATTTAATGTAATAAATGTATAAATCTTTTGATGTCTTTTCATTCATATTTTTTTTCAAGAGAAATCTTTTATTGAGGTATTTTGTATATTTATCAAGAAATATGAATTTGTATTCTCATATTGTGTCATTTCTTTAAGATGTACAAATTTTACCAATCCTTCTTAATCATGTTTAATAATATAAGTTATAAATACAAATTATTTATATATATGAAGGAAGGGTGTTACACTACTTCCCTTAGCTCTTCTAGTTCTTTAGCCTTTATACACAAGAGATTAACTGAAGCTTGCCTCCTCCTAGGTTGGTTCTAGGTGATAGAGAGAAGTGAGATAAGTTCTGATTTTCACCCATGGTAATTGATATCTTTTTGAAAATTGTACCCTCTTACAAGTATGATGGGAACTCATCTCAAGGCCCTAGATTTTAGTTTGTCGTTTATATTTATTTTAGTATTGTACAACATTGTTGATATTGATATCATGACTATTATCAATGTTTTGGTGTATCTAATTTTACAAGATTTAAAGTTTGTATATGATGTATATTATTGAACATGATTGCGTATGCGTGTGTGTGTGATATTCTTGTTATTTGGTATGTTGAATATTAGTTATAAATAATAATAATAATAATAATAATAATAATAATAATAAAGTGTGTAGTAAGAGTGTCAAAGTAACATCGTCCACCATCTTAAACAATTTGTCAACTATTTTAGATATACTAAATGCATCAATTGAATTTAAGATATTGTACCCATTCGTTTGTTAAGAAAAAATTCAATTTAGTCACCTTTTTGTTAGTCTAACCATCTATATTATTGTGCATCCCATTTTCTTTTATTCTTCTCTATGCTCCAATAGTTTGCATTGTCAAATTTACATAGTGTTTCAAATACTTTTGCTCTAATTTCATGTAAGGAAGATGACTTGAATCCAAGGCCATATTTTGCAATAGGTTCCACCATCTTTAAAATTGCTCACTCCTTGCCACATTAATGGTATGACATTTAGAGTAACTTGACTACTTATTTTTTCTTCTTAAAAATATTTTTAATGTTTCCAATTTAAAGTCCTTTCCTTTTTTCACCACCATCACCTTTTACAAGTTGTTGTTTGAATTGTTTATTGATTTTTTTTGTATTGAGAATACTATCTGTCACTTTTTTTTTTTTAACTTCATCACTAACAAAAGTGCAAATACCAACATTCTTTTATGTTCATGCAAAATGATATTTCAAACAATAAACCTTACAGCTTATTATTTTGTGACAATATTTGTATTATATTTTCATACATCTCCATCTACTTCTATTCCATGTTGTCAAATTCTAATATCAAGATCGCTCAAGTAGATAATTGTAAGATCATACAATCTTACATCATTATTGAAATACACACTTATTTTTTATGCATTAATTTCTAAACTCTTTTTATACTCTTAGGGTGATTTTTTTTTCTATATAACATTCACCAATTTGATCATTCAATACTATAAATATTTCTAGAATACGTAGAAGTACTTTCGATTTTTCTATCAGGTAGTTAAGGGCATACAATAAGTTGTAACAAAAATTACATAATCTAATGCATTAAAAACCATACAACAACATTAAATGTACAATTTATAATAAAATCTTACTATTAATATTTTATTGTGAGTGTTTAGGCATGCATTAGACAAATTAAATTATTTTTTATTAATCTTAATGAATTAATTATTTGTGTCTTATAAAAAGAATATTTTTGTCTCAACATATACTTTTTAGTTTTTACTTTTTACTTTTGTATTACACGTTTAATTACGCACGAAATGCTTTACAGACTTACAGTAGAAAAAATTATGTTTATTTATTTTGGTAAATGCTTAAAAGTTGACCAAGAAAATTATCCCATTCAAAGGTCGTTAAATCAATTCTCATTGGTATCATCTTCGTAATTCCATCTTGTTACTTGATAATATCAAACATACTATCAACAGCACAAAGCAGGGCATGTTGCATCAAACTTCCTTATTATTTTCACAATTCTTCATTTGTGCATTCGCATTGGCATTTCCAGCAAAGCCACAAAAACAAACCAGGGAAATTGGAATAAGAAATTTTGGATTCCAAAGAGCCGTAGGTAAAACCAAAAACACGGTTTGTAGGCTCAAATCAATTAAAGTTTCCAACCGAATAGCATAAGGACCTCGGCATTAAATGGTACAGTGAGTATCGTCAAAATTGCATGCAAAAAATATCAAATTAATGGCATGATAGTACAACAAAATAAATTGCTGATTTTATTCCCACATAACACTCTTCACTGATTGTAGTGGGGAATATACAAATTTTGATAACTGGAAACATTTGCCTGCTGAACTCGGATGGTGATTGACATCAAATACATGTTATCATGTGACATGCACATCCTCTCACTATAAGAACACTAAACAGCATTTTTAAGGTTGAAAATGTTCATGTTAATAATTTGTCAATTTCAATAGTTTGAGTAATAAGACCCTGAAATCAAGGCCAAGAAAAAAGTAAGAAAGAAGACGCGTTTTCTTCTGTATTCACAGAAACCAAATGAAACAGTGGCTTCATACTTGATAAGTTTTAAGGGTACTCACTTTTGATTTTTCTCTGATCACGCTGGGAATTATCTTTGTACAGATTGAGGCTAGGCAACAAAAACGATACATACACTGTTCATGTTAACAGCTCTCTATCCATTAGAGTTTGTAGGTCAGAAATAGAAAGGGAAGTTTAAAATATCATAGCATATTATGCGGACTACCAATTCATTTGTGCAAACTTTAGCTTCGTTTTTCCCTGCCCAATGTAAACAACAACCAAGGGATGAAAAAATGAAGAAAGAAACTAAAGCCAGAACCAAACGAGAAAGCTTAACTAGAATTATAGAAGATTAGCCTCCTTTGTGCCTACAACCTGAAAACACCAAAATATATGAAAGATTCAGAAATGTTCAGCAGAGTAAAATTAGCAGACTTGAGATTATTCCTCACGTGAAAATTTGGGGTCGGTTACGTGAGAGCTGAGGCCGCTTTATTGGAGACAGTATCAAGTTCCTCAAAGTCATCGATGGGTTATTAGAAACACCAGATCCAAAAACAGGGTGAGCACCAACCCTTCTATTCCCAGCATCCCCTGCGATGACTGTCTGTTTTGCTGGTGAGCCAACAGAGAGATCAAAGTGGCCAGAGTTATTGCTATTCTGCCTTGCTGGCCATACATCCTCTCTTGGTCCTGGAGTGGCAGGAGTGAATACCGGCCGACCTGTAACAAATAAGTTATCTACTTTTGGAAATATATAAGCGGAAACAAGCTCATACAGTCCATGTTCTGACTATTTTGTTTAAATGATTGATACTTAATTTGCTTTTAAAGTTAACCGGAACTTTAATATATCATAAAACGCTTTCTATTGATTCTAAAAAGTGGTATCCTCTGACCCTTGAAAACAAAGGAATACCTTTTCTGCCAATTTCTCTATCATCCATTATGTTAGGTGGGTTAGAGAACAAATCAGGCTCATTTCTGGAGTAAAAGTTGCTTGCAGGCTGTATGGCAGATCGCTTTGCGGATTCAAACTCATTCCTCAGTTGGTCATACATTTCATCCAATTTTCTCTTCTGCCTGAAGTTGAAATAAGTTGAAGGCATCCACAATGGGATATAATTTGTTTAAGCAGGAAAAAATGATTGACACTGACCGGGATTTTTCAGCGAACTTTTCCTGAAGTTCTTGATTGTCCTTGGTTAAGCTCTCAATTTCCTGTTGCATCATCTGGCACTTCTTGGCCATCTTTTGGTAAGCAGTATGCACCTGCTCTAGTTTTTCTGTAAACTTCTCTTGCATCATCTCACATTTCTGCCGGCATTGAGCAACAATCCTGTTCATCTTAAACTGCATCTCCAGTTCTTTTTGCCCAATGTAGAACATCACACTTCTATATGCACTTTTCATCACTATAGTTGCTCAGGTAAAAACGCAAGGTCCAATACACCTTTTTAAATTTTTGAATTTCAGAATATGCATTTCATTTATGATAATCAGACCCCCAGATAGTATAAAGGGATAAAACATATAACATTAGTTTCGCATTTGTATGTAGTTCTACCACTAAACAATGGGAATAAAGGATACATATCTGCGGAGATACTCCCGCCATGGCCATCTGTAACAAAAAACATCACAAAAATTGGCAGCAAAACTAGTGGAAATCAAGAAAGGGGCTCTAGCAGGATGAAATTCATCAAATTTCAGAAACTATCTTAGCGTATGCACTAAGTTGTTAGTTTTACATGAGAATGTTTACTTACATTTATCCATTCATCATTGGGATTGACATCGACAGGTTTCATGAGACTGCTAAGAGGAGAAATGTATAAATTAATACATGAATCTGTAATCCATGAGGTCTAAAATTGACAACCCAAAATTGAAAAATGATGACAAAAGCATCACATTATGGCACAAGTATAGGTACAAATTATTGAGGAAATATTAGTGCCACCAAATGACCATTTTATTCAGTATTAAATCCATGAAGCTTAAAATTGACAACACAATTTAGAATAAATGAAAGAATCGCCACAGCTAATATAAGTACAAATTGCTGTGCGATGATAGTACCATTAAATTACTGTTTTAATAAGTATTGTATCTGGTGAATAATGAAATCCCTATCAAATCCATACCTCTTTGAAAGGACTTGATCACAAATAGGGCATGCTCCATCATTACTTAATATCTTATTGGCATCATCTGTGCCTTTTAAAGTTTTAACTGTGTTAAGGAAAGCAGATATATATAAAACAGCCACTTCAATGAAAGAATGTAAAGAAAATTCAACCTAATTTGATATGAACTGTGTTGATTATATTTATTAAGAAAGGAGGAACTCATGGTAAAAATGCTGGTAGCTGGATACACAATAGGTGACCACATGTTGTGGAAATTGCTCGCCCTTCTACTTCTCGCCAGCATGCATTGCATCTCATTGCAGCTGTCTAATATTAACCATACATGTCTACAGGTCGAATAGCGATACCTGCAAGATAAAATCGTGCATCAAGTTTTGATAGAGTGCCAAATAGAGTAACGTGGATCATGAAGCAGTACAAGACATGGATCAGCTGGTGGGCTCAATTCAGAAGCCCAAACTATGGAAAGAGAAGTGTGTCAGGGGTGAGAGTTAGTTACATGTTGCTGAGCTGGCCAATTGGTTACACCATACAGTATGCTTATTAGGAGGAAGGGGAGAAAGGAGAGAGAAGAAGAAATTGCTTTTTGGTTGTTGTGGGACAGAGAATACTAATTCTCTGAGGAGCCTTGGCTCTGGTTTTTTCCTTTGTAAGAGCTTAGGCTCACCACGTTTGGTTTCATCAATAAGATTGTCTCCTTTTATATCATTCAGTTCCTATAAAGTTTCATCAATGAGATTACCGGATTTACTCAAAGACAGAGAGAGGCAAAAGAGCAAGCATATATACTCAAGCGGCAGGCATAATCTACTTCAACATAATAACTACAATAACAATGATAACCAATACAGTTGTCCTACTACTAAACAAGCTACTTGCTTCTCACTTAAAAGTAAAAAAGTTGAATACAATAAGATTTAAAGATTGAGTAGATCAATATTGAATTCATAGATTAGTTAATATATATGGAAAATGTGCTATTAAAACAACACGACAACTTTAAGTGAGAATGTCAAAATATATCATTATAAACAATTGCCACTAGATAAACATTGATACATTATAAAATAAGAAAATAACAAGCTTTTGAAATCTTTAAAAAGGCAGAAAAATTTCAACAATAATTTTAGATCACTACCCGATGCTTCTCTGAACAATGATCTGACAAACATGTGGTTGTCTATAAAATTTCAGAAACACAACAGTACTATTAAGTTGTATAAACTAATTCAGTCTTCCCTATCTGTTTGACACACACAAACCCTGAATGCTAACTGCTGCTCTCACTTCCTCTGTGAAACCGATTTGCACTTTCATTATGAATAAAACAGAAAGCAACAAATCGCTTTCCTCTAATCAGCACCTCCAACTTCCAATAAAGTTCGATATTCCCATGAATCAAATATTTGCAGTACCAAGGAAGATTAAAACATGAATTAAGATCAAAATAAAAGCATTTCATAATGCCTGTACTCCACCATGGAATGTGACAAAAATGGATGAACAAAAACAAAAGTGAAAATGCAATGAATATACATCTCTACCATTGCATCATCAACAAATCTTTTATCCATTACCATAATGTTCACAATAAAACAAAGTAGGGAGGAAAACAGGATTATATGACCTATTGCTAGAGGTAACATACGCAAAAGCAGTTACAACAACTCAATTGACTACACATCATATTTCGTTCATAATTGACAACAATAAAATTTTTTCAGTAACACGATAACTCCCAGAACCAGAATTTCAAATACATGTAACTTCAACGAAATTCCTTCAACTAAGCCAAATCCACGACCTTACGCAACGCATCATAAATTCTACTTGTGTTTCGTTTTCCAAAATTTTCACGAATTTAAGCATCAAATAACTAAAATCGGAAATAAATTTAGGCGATCACAGGTTTTCGAGAACTTTATTCTCCGTCGAGAACGAACATTGCGGAACAGTGAGAACAATTTTTAAAAAACGCAGTACCTAATAAAGATTGGAATGCAGATCGAGGAATTGTAGGAACAAGAGACGCGAATAATTTGAGAGAGTAATCCAAATTGGATTTTGGCGCGAAAACTTTTTTCTTTTCTTTGGCAGCAGAAAGGAAACAAAAAGGGCCGAAAGGAAAACTGGAAATCACGAGACGAACGCAACTCTCTGGATTATGGTCTTCAAATTTAAAATGCCTGTAAATGTAAATGTACAAGGCCCTGTACCTTGTTCGGATAAAATATGCAATATGCGTTGCCGAGAGTATTTGATTAGCTGCAGGTGGCTCTATTTCTATGTTTTTTTTTTTTTTTATAATTATAGAAATATGGATTTGTTGGTAAAATTATATTAATATTTTTTTCAAAAATGGTTAGAGTGATTTTTGACAGTTTAGTACTTCTCAAATATTTTATTATTACCTTAAAAATATTTATTAGCAAATTTTAATTTTTTTAATTTTTTAAAAAATTTTAATTGACAATTTTTGAGACTTTATCACTTTTTTCTTCATTTATCTTTAAATTTTTGTATTTACATTAAAGATCGTCAACTCTGATTTTTAAACACTGTATTTTTATAATTTTTAAAAAATACTATATTTCAATATATATTATTTTTAAATATTATATATAAAAAAATAATTCACAATAGATTAGTTTATTTATTTAATTTAGGATTAATTATATTTTGTCTCTATAAAAATAACAATTTTTAACATAAGTCTTTAGCAAAAATTATTAATATCTAGTCTATGACAATTTTTAAAATGTAAAGATTTAGTTCTGGCTATCTGTAGTGGTTAAGAAATGAGTTAGATAACATATCTATAGTTGTTAAGAAATGAGTTAGACAACTGAAGTATAATTCATCGTTATCACGTTATTATTATTTTAAATATTTTATTATATAAAATCAGTATTTGTAAAACAGTTTCTAAATTATGTTATTTTGAAATTTTAATAATTGCAAAGAGAAACTACGACACTTTGAGCTTCTTCTTCTTCTTCTGTCTCTGGTGGTTAGGGATGGAAACAGATCAGGTTAGGCCAGACTTTACTATAAACAGGTCTGTCCTGTAACATAATTATTAGGCTTGAATCTAACCTGTGTTAAAGGCATTATTTTAGGTCTGACCTGACCTGTTTAAGTGGCCTGGCCTGAAGCTTGTTAACAAAGCCTGATTCAAAAAATAATTAATATTAATAAAAATATAAATATTTTATTATCAAATTAGTTTATATGCTTTTTAATTTCTATCTATGTTATTAATACTTATTAAATAATTATAATAATATTTATATAATTTTATAAATAATTTTTAAAATATTATTTAAGTATTAATTATAAATATTTTATATTAATAAAATTTATATTTATATTTTTCTTGATTTATTTTTAAAATTTATATAAATAGTAAATATTTTAGTTTTATTTTAGAAACATATTTTGTTTGTTTAAAGACATCTTATATTCAACAAATAAAGTTATCGTAAACACATAAAATTAATAAAACAAAAATAACATTCACACAATTTGTTGAATCAATTAAAAGAAAATTATTATATTTTAAAAAATAAATAAATTTAAACTTAATGCAATATATATATATATATATATATATATATAATGACAATAATAATAACTATTAAATTAAAAAAATAATTACAAAATATTTAATTTTATTTGTTTCATTAATTAATTATATTAAATTAACAAATAAACGTAAAATTAACTACATTATAACATTAATGTAATATAAAAAATATTACTGATACAATAAATTAAAACATATATTTATATATTACATATAAATTGAGAAATTAACTAATAATTTAATTAAAACACGTGCAAGTTACAAAAATATATATTATTATATAATTTTTTTATAATTATATTATTTGCTACATGGTCTGATTATATATATATATATATATATATATATATATTAATATATATTATAATAAGTTTTTTATTTTATTTTGTTATCATTTTTTTTATAAATTTTTACTTTCAAATAAAATATAATTCAGATTTCAGCAATTTCTATATATTATAAATAAAAAGAATTATAACGTAATATATTTATATGATAATTAAATAATTAAATTAATAATAATAAAATTAAGAGTATAAAAAATATGTTAATATAATTTTATTATTTTATTTTTAAATTTTATTTCATTTAATTTTGATTACGTCTCATTTCTGTTCAAAGACTTAACTATTCTTTAAATTGTTTAAATATAATAATTTATTATTTAAAAAGTGTAATCATGTATAAACAATTTTAATTTTTAATAGAATATAATTTTTTTTATTATAATTATAAATAAATAAAATTATAACATAATATATTAATTTAATAATAACAGAATTAAGAATATAAAAAATATATTATTAAATAACTATTATTTAAATATATTTTGACAGCTCTATTTTTAAATTATATATATATATATATATATATATATATATATATATATATTTATACAGGTTGCTTGTCAGCTTAACAGGCTTTATAAACAGCTTAGGTCTGTCTTATTTACTTAAACAGGCCTTAAAAAAAGCCTAAGACTGGTTTGTTTATTAAAAAGGCCAAGTCATGCCTAAACCAGGTCAGGCCACAGGTCCCTGTCAAGCAGCCTGGCCTGTTTCCATGGTTGAAGCTTGAAGTAGATGAGGTCTTCATAACCCACATCAACCTCAAGGCACAGCTATTGAGTCCTTTGTGGACTATCTCTCCGTCGTCCTTTTCATAGTCAATGTCATCGAGATCCTCTTGGAGATATCTTGTGACAACAAATTTGCTACTCACGTTGTTGTTGATATTGTTGTTTTGGTCTTTTTGGCTCTTCTGCTTTTATTTTCACTGCTATTTATGCTTTCACCTTGAACAACAAGTCCCCTAAATCAAAGAAACCCTTTTTCAAAACCTCAAATTCCTAGAATTGAGCCTTTGAAAACCTTGATTTTGGCTCTTCTGCTTTTATATTTTCACTGCTATTTGTGCTTTCACTTTGAATAAGTCCTCTAAATCAAAGAAACCCTTTTTCAAAACCTCAAATTCTTAGAATTGAGCCTTTGAAAATCTTGATTTTGGCTCTTCTGCTTTTATATTTTCACTGCTATTTGTGCTTTCACCTTGAACAACAAGTCCCCTAAATCAAAGAAACCCTTTTTCAAAACCTCAAATTCCTAGAATTGAGCCTTTGAAAACCTTGATTTTGGCTCTTCTGCTTTTATGTTTTCACTGCTATTCGTGCTTTCACCTTGAACAACAAGTCCCCTAAATCAAAGAAACCTTTTTTCAAAACCTCAAATTCCTAGAATTGAGCCTTTGAAAACCTTGATTTTGAATCCCTTCCCAAAGCAACAAACTTTAAGCCCAGAATAAGAGCAAAAATAGTGGTTAAAAACAAGGATGGTGGTCAAAAGAGAGGAGGGAGGAATCCTACAATGGCATGTGAAAAATGACACTGTCTTGGGTCTCCTATGTGTAACACCCTCATTTTATTACCTTGCTTTTGAAAAGAAGAAGTTTGGTGTAAGATGTCTCGCTCAAGCGAAACAAGATTTTTTGGACAAGGCATTCTAGGGCACTCTTGCTCAAGTTAAAGCAGATAATGTCGCCTCAACTATCTTCTCGCCCAAATGAGAAGTGACTCGCTCAAGCGATACAATAATTTTTGGACCAGGCATTTTAGGGCACTCTTGCTCAAGTTAGAGCAGATAATGTCATCTCAACTGTCTTCTCGCCCAAATGAGAAGTGACTCGCTCAAGCGAGAAGGCACAAGAGAAAGTGGAAGCTCTATTGACCAAGTCTCGCTAAGGTGAGAAGGGATCTTGCCCAAGCGAGATTATCATAAATGGAGAAGATATTTTCTTCTGGTATTCTCACCCAGGCAAGAATGCTTCTTGCTTAAGTGAGAATGTGTGAATTTAAAAGGGTATTTAAGGAACTTCAAGTTTTAGAACTTGTATTGCAAGCCAAACAACCTCCTCTCTCATTTCTCTATGTTATCTCACTCTTCCTTCCCCAAACTCCGAATCTCTTTCAAAAATAGGAACTTGAATGCTTATTCCTTTCGATCTCAAGAAAAACTTTGATCTTTTGGATAGTATCTTCCATCAAAATGTTGCACTTTCCTCTGAATCTCACAAAGAACTTGATCTTAGCGACCTATTACTAGGTAATAGGAGTTGATCCCAAACACTAACTCCTATTTATGTGTTTTCAGCTTAAAAGCTGAAACTTTCCTATTTTGATTGGTAGAGCCCTAATGTTACCTTAAAAATTACAGTGTTAAAATAGATTTGTGGACATGAAAAACCTATGAATTGTTTTCAAAACTACCTAAGCAAAATTTCATAGTAAAAGTTATAAATAAAACCAATTTTTAAGAAGTTTCCATGAGTTTGTTATTGATTATTATGTGATAAGTCTGTAATTAAGCTCTCTTTTGCAGCCCATATATTTATATTTGACCTTTATTTTATTTGGGTTTTACACTAATTTATATATTAATTGTGCAGTTTGGTATAAGGAGGCCGCAAGTGGATTTTGGGTGCATTATGGGTCCAAATTGATGGAAGATTACAGTTTCGTAGAAATCAGCACGCTCAGACTCATTCAATAAGCATGGGGGTGCTTTGAGCCCATGCACGGTCGTGCTCATCTGTGGAAAGCTCAATTATGAAGAGTTTTTAGGGTTTTCAAATCCTATAAAAGGGAAGATCTCAGGCATTGTAAAGGGACTGTTTTTACATCTTGGCTTTGGCTTTAGAATACATCTGATCTCATCTCTCTTACATGGGATCCTTGGCACATGCTTGGCGAGACTTGGAGCTTCAAGCGATCGTACTTGAAGACCGGGAACACATCTCACACTCTAGTTTGCTATTTCTTTCGATTATGACTTTGTTTATGATTGTTTTGGTTCTTTTCTTTAGCATGAGTAACTAAGTCCATAGCTAGGGCTATGAGAACTATTATTCATGAATTTATGAAATTTTGATATTTGAATCTAAATTTGATTTCCGTTTTGTGATTAGATTTTATCCTATTGCGTTTCTTTCTTAATTCTAATTAATTATATCATCAGGCGACCGTACCTCAGTTAATTAATAGATCTATAGCGTAAAACGAGACAAAGGATTAGGTGGACCAAACCAATCTTTCTCTTCTAATCGTTATTAAATTAACAAGTTCATAGGTTTCTTAAGCTTTCTTAAATTAATGTCTTGCATGACCATTGGGGATGTTAATTTAGAGAAAAGAATATTAATATTGCATGACCATTGGGTATTAATAGTATTCGTATGAATGATTGGTAATCACAAGGAAATCAAATTTAGAGTTAAATAGAAAAATTACATAAAGGATTGAATGAGAAAATCCATATGCCCTAAGTTCCTCTCCGATAAGTTTAACCAAGATGTGAATTCTTATTTTTAATTAATCTCGTATTTTTGAAGCTTAAACAATTGAATTAGAAAATTCTTAGTAATTGGAAATCAATCCTTGTGGGATGATATTTTGAGAACTTAATTTAAGAACTCTTTATTACTTCTCGATGGGAGTGATCTACTGTAAATTTGTTGAATTAGTACTATTTTGTTGTATTCTAAGTTTGATTATTTTATAAAATAAAAGATTTAGTGGGACAAGAGTACTCACCCTTACAAATTCTTTTCAAGAAGTGAAATTGAAAAAATTAAAGAAAATTAATTTGTTCTAAGATTATATCCTCGGAGACATTGTAAGAAAGACTGCTTTGTTAGGATTTAAACTATTTTGAAGAATTGTAATATTTTTATTAAATTTCTATTTTAATGTGATAAGAGTATGTAAATATTTTAATGTTAATTTTTAAATTTATGATACTTAGTTAAATTTTGTTGTAACAAGTAATTTAAAGTGGTTATAATAATGATAGTTAACTATTTTAATTAAAGTTTATATTTAGTTTTGAGTAGAAATTTATCCTGTTGAATGGCAGAGTTATTTATGTTTTAAACTTAAATGTATGTGATATTAAGTGAGTAAAGTGTCAAGATGCAAGTTTTAGTTTTTACTTTATCTTAAAAACTTAAAATTGTTGAAATTATTTCTTTGAAAATTTTAAATACCTTTGAGTTTTCATAGATTAAATAAAAAATATAAGTTTATAAGACTTATCACAAAGAGTTCTATGTTTAAAGAGATTAAAAATATAATTAAGTTTTTAATATATTAAATATTAAATTTTAAATATTTTCTAAACTAATTTTAAATGTAATTACTTTTATAACAACATAACTTTATTGAGTTAACTATTTTTTGTTTCATAAAAAAAATACTAAAATAAAATTTTTGTTTCTACAAAATTATTATTATTTTATTTTACTTCCTATATTTTAAAAAATTATTAGTTTTGATACTTTAACATTGTTAAATGATGATTTTCTAACTTAAATGTTGCCATGTATTAATTTTTGTTCTACATATTTTGATTTAGGAAATAAAATTTTAAAAAAATTATCTGTTAACAATAAGTGTGTGTGTGTGTATATATATATATATATATATAAAAGGTTAAGAAAACTTTTTGTAAGAATTCAGGTTTTTCCTAAAATCTTTTAGAGATAAGATTTAGATGATTTGGATAGTTGAGTGTGTAATTATGGAGGAATTTTTTTTTTTAATATTTATAATGTTTGATGGTTACAGAATTTGAATCCACTAGAAACTCTTAAGAAAGAGTTCTATTATGAGAAGTAGAAACCTCAGAGAGAGTGATTTTTTCAAAATTACAAAAGTAACAATAGGAAAGATATCCAAGAGAAATTTTACAAATTTCTTGAAAAAGTATAACCTAATATTCCATTCTTTTATTAGTTTCATGCGTATATCATCAAAAACAATATAGATTATCCTTGGCAAGTAGATATTATTAATAATCTTACTGTCAATGTCGCAAATCAAGGATTGACAAATAGTCCAAAGTGAACTATCTCTAACAACTCAATATCAGCTGCCTAAATTAAAAGATAATGGTGACAATCCAGTAATGGCCACGCCGTTCAAAACCAAAAATCCAGAAGCAACTATCACCTCTGGTGATATTCAAAGCCTCATGGAACATGCTAATTATACCAATAAGTATCTTCAAGTTTTAGGGGATAAAATCAGTAAATACAAGATCTCAATTGTCCCAGATAGACAAAAGGAAGAAGAAACATCTTTTTCTTCTCAGATTCAATTAGAAAAACCCCTTTTAAAATCTTTCAAAATTAGTGTCAAAGCCAAATAGAAAATCTTAGAGCTTAGGCAGAAAGATAGACCCAAGCCTCCTAAAGAATTAAGAGATGCTAATGAGTTGTTAAGCAAAATTAATAGCTTGCTTAAAACAGTTCCTAAAACACCTCAATCTTCTGAAAAATCTAGTGCTAGACCAAAAACTAGATCTATTTCTAAAATTGTCAATGTTATCACTAATCATGATTTAGAATAACCTTCTGAAGCATATTCATTTTCTAATCTATAAGTCAATCCTGTTATTACTACAGATAAGAACTAAAAATCTCCTTCAAAGCTTTATTACAATAAGACTACTGCTTCAGATTTTCTAATAGAAGAACAAAATGATCATAGTTTCAAGAGTTTTAGCGCAAATAACATCTATGAGTGGAACATAGATGGTAAAACTGAGTACAATATTATGAATACTCTACAGCATATGTCAATAGTAGCCACTACTTACCAGACCTCCCATGACTGCACTGAAGAAGCCATTGTCAATATTCTTGTAACTAGTTTTTCAGGTCAACTCAAAGGTTGGTGGGATAATTATCTCACTGAGAATAAGAAAACCAAAATTCTCTCTATTGTCAAAACCAATGCTAAGGGAAATGTCATCATAGACTATGAAGGTCAAATCCCTAATGTTGTCAATACTCTTCTCTTCACCAATGCCCAACATTTCATAGGAGATCCATCTTTATAGAAAGGTAGATAAGTTGAATTACTATTCAATCTTATGTGTAGAACCTTAAACGACTTTAGGTGGTATAGAGACACCTTCCTGTCTAGGATTTTCACTAGAGAAGATAGTCAACAATCTTTTTGAAAAGAAAAATTTATAACTAGCCTCCCTAGATCCTTAGGAGATAAGGTTAGAGACAAATTTCATAGTCATTTTGTCAATGGAGAAATTCTTTATGATAATATTAGTTATGGTCAATTAATTTCTTTTGTCCAGAAATTGGCCTTGAAAATTTGTCAAGATGACAAGATCCAGAGGTAATTAGCTAAAGAGAAAGCCTTAAACAAAAGAGAGTTAGGGTTTTTCTGTGAGCACTGTCCAACTCAGAAAAAGAAACATTACCCTAAGAAAGAAGTAGAAACCAAGAGGAAACTTTACAAGAAAAAATACAATCATAAATCTTTTAGGAAACTTGGTGAGGATAATATCCCAAAGAACATTCCTAGAAAACCAAGAACAGGAGTCACCTATTACAATTATAGTAAACCCACCCATATCAGCAAATACTGTAGGCTTAAGAAAAAGATTAATAATCTCAACCTTGATCCTTCCATAGAAGATCAAATCAATAATCTACTCATAGAAACTTTAGATGATGAATCTGTTAGAGTCTAGTGAGGATATCAATCAAATCCAACAAGATGATCAAATTTCTTCTTCTGATAATGATGAAACTCCAGAAATCAATGTTTTAACAAAAGAACAAGATTTTCTTTTTTAGGTAATTAATTTTATTCCTCATCCTCAGGAAAAGAAAAATTTTCTCAATAAGCTCAAAGATGTTTTAGAAACAAAACAAAAACTAAAAGAGCTTATTACAACAAATAAGTTTAATGCAAACAACATTTTCAAAAGTGGTTGGATTTTATATTAATATCATAATCATTATTGATATTAATATCATAATCATTATTGATGATTTTGTTCTTGATACTTTGATACTGGTGCTTATTCAAATTGTATTTTAGAAGGATTAATTCCTACTAAATATTTTGGAAACACCTCTAAAAAAGTCTGCACTGCAAGTAGTTAAAAACTTAAGATTAATTATAAATTATCCAAAACTATTATTGAAAATCAAGGATTTAAAATAGAAACAAATTTTCTTGTAAAAAATTTTAAAAATAAAGTTATACTAGGAACACTTTTATAAAAGCTCTCTTCCCACTTCATATTTCAAAAGAAGAAATTTTGACTTGTCACTTAGACAAGCAAATTACTTTCAAATTTTCTAGTAAACCATTCACTAGAAATATTAATTTTATCCGAAACAAAATTAATCAAATCAATTAGCTAAAAGAAGAAGTTTCTTTTGCTAATATTGATACTCAGCTGAAGAATCCATCACTTCAGAAAAAATTCAATCTCTTTTAGAATCTATTCAATCTTCTATATGTTTTGATCTTCTTCATGAATTTTGGAATATATAGAAGCATATAGTAAGCCTTCCTTATAAGAAAGACTTTAAGGAAAGTCAAATCCTTACCAAGGCCAGACCTATTCAGATGAATGAAGAGCTCCTTCAATATTGTTAAAAAGAGATCAAGGATCTCTTAGACAAAAGCCTGATTAGAAAGAGTAAGAGTCCTTGGTCTTATTCTATGTTTTATATTAATAAACAGACAGAATTAGAAAAAGGAACTCCCAAATTAGTCATCAACTATATGTCTTTTAATCAAGCTCTTCAGTGGATTAGGTACCTTATTCCAAATAAGAAAGATCTTCTTAATAGACTCAACTCTGCTAAAATCTTCTCCAAATTCAACATGAAGTTTGGATTTTGGCAAATCCATATTAATGAAACTGATAGGTATAAGACTGCCTTTACTGTTCCCTTTAGACAATACGAATGAAACGTAATGCCTTTTGATCTAAAAAATGCTCCTTCTGAATTTCAGAAGATTATGAATGATATCTTTAATTCTTATTCAAAATTTGTCATTGGCTACATCGACGATGTTTTTATTTTTTTCCCAATCTATAAATCAGTATTTTAAGCATATAAATGCTTTTGTTAAAGTTGTCAAACATAAGGGTCTTGCTGTGTCTAGATAAAAAATCAATATATTCCAAACTAATATCAAATTCTTTGGTCATAATATTCATCAAAGAACTATTATTCTATTAGTAGATCTATTGAATTTGCTAACAAATTTTCAGACAGAATCCTTGATAAAACCTAACTACAAAGGTTTTTAGGATATCTAAATTATGTAGGTGAATTTATTCCTCACCTCAATAATATCATTAAGCCTTTGCATGATAGGCTTAAGAAAAATTTTCCTTTTTGGATTGATGTTCATACCAATGTTGTCAAAGAAATAAAAAAACCAAAGTCAGAGACATAAAGTGTCTTTATCTCCCTATCCCTCAAGCTTTTAAAATTGTTGAAACAAATGTCTCAAATATAGGCTATGGTGGTATTCTCAAACAGAGAGTCGACTCTTGATGATTGTTCAGATTACATAAAGATTTGTCGCAAATCCTCATCAGAGTATGTGAAAATTTTGTGTAGTCCAGGATGCAAGTCTAGGTTGTCTCTGATGACTTTAGTTGAAAATATGCACTAAACATGCACTAAACATGTTACAAACATTCACTATAGAAACAAGTAAAAAAAGAGATTTGTTTGATTTCTAGATTCAATAAAGGGAGTGATCAATTAGATTTTTATAACCTTATTTCCTCTCATTCCTAGCTCATTAATCCTCTTTTGTGCCTAATTGGTTTGAATTGGATCATTTTATGATGTTTGAATTTTATTTGGGCTTTATTTAATTTTTCCAGTATTTGGCAAATTCTGATACTGTTTTGGTTTCTAGACCATATCTTGAGTTGTAGAACTCATTTCATTGTGATTCTTGATTTGTAGGAAAGCTAAGAGAAAGACGCACAATTCTAATGAGAGGTCAGAACCCAATTTTGATGATAAGAAACTGAAACTGGGCTTGGAAAAAGTCAAAATGTTGCACTCGTGATTTCTAACCTTAGTGCAGTATTTGGGCCCTATCTCAGTCCACAGATACCCGTTTAAGCCCATTCCAGTTGGTTTTGAAGCTAACATCCAGGGCTACAATTTCTCTTCATATTAGAAATCGGATCAGATAGATCTTCACAGCAAAAAATGCCACACGATATCTTCTCGAATTCAGCATGGATGCTGGGCAGCAATTACAAGCATAACTTTTCCTCCAAAATTTAAACTTGAACAAATAAGGATCCAGAGACAGCTATTGAGTAGAGAATTAATGTAATTGAATAATTATTAATTAGTTTTTATGTTTTAACCCTTAAGAGCCTGTATTTAAATTAGGGCAGCAGGCTGTAAAAAGGTTGGTTTAGACGTTAGGTTAGCTTAGGTTTATGCTTTAGGATTTTTATTTTCTTCTTCTTTTTCTCTTCCATTTTTACCTTTCGTTTTCCTCCATTAATGGAGGCTTAGACTTTCATCTAGTCCAAGGATTGAAAAAGGGCTGAGACACTCTTGAGGATCGGTTTCACAATTCATTCAACAACAAATTCGATTTCATCTCTTTCTTCTTTCTCCTTTTGCTAATTCTGATTTTGAATTGAAGTTTTTCATTTGGATTGATAATTGTGCAATTATTTGATTACATATTATTCGGTTGATGTATGTAATTAATTCTTGAATGAGTGTGAATTAGATTTTCAAGTTTGAGATCTAAGATTAATAACATTGGTGAATTAAATTAACACAAATCGATTAGGTTCTAGAAGTTTCTGAACTTTGAGCGAATTGTGTGTTAATCGAATGCATGAGGGTTCTCGTATGAATGCTTATTTTGAATTGAGATTTTATTCGAATTTAATGTTAATCACTAATTTGTTGGTTGATGTATCTTCTTGGAATCAAGTAATAAAGTGGTCGCAGTTCTTCTAAATTCTTGGTTAGAGTTTTTAATTTTTGTTAACTTTTGATTCTAATAGAATAAGTGCAAATCTAAAATATTTCTCTGTCTTTGCTCTGGCCTGGGTATTCTCTTGGCAATACAGATATAGCAAGACAGAGGATGATCGCATTCTTCCTATGATTCACAGACATGCTTTTGTGAAATGATGGAGTCAATTTAATGCAGATCATGCAGGACCTCAAGGAGTTAATGAATTTTTTGGAAATAATTCAAAGCTTTTAAAACTTGTTGATCTAGTAACATTTCAATTCTTAAATCAGAAATTCAAGATTGTTGTCTTCTTGTCAGGCTGTGATTCCAAAGAAAAAATGAAGAAAAATTTGAAGGAAATGCTTCTTCTTCTAAATCAAGATGAAGCTGAATCTTCTGCAAAACAGGATTCCAAGACAAATATTGATGACATTTATCAAAATAAAGATGATTGTTTTGGAATAGACATACAAGAATTATAACTTATACTGTAGGGAATAGTTCCAGTTATCAACCGGAACTGTAGAAACAATATTTATAATTTTCTATTTAAGGAGTCCTCGACCATGTTGTGAGGCACCCTTACATTTACACAAGTTTAGAGAGTTTTAGAGAGAGAAGCTCAGAGTGAAACATTTCCAGTAAGCCTTTTCTCTTTGAGATTTTCAATAAAAATTTGTTGTTTCAAATTATTTTCCTCTCTTCTCTCTCTTAGCCGGTTCTGTTCGGACTACCGTCGTCTGACTTTTTTCTCTTTTCCTTCTACTAGATCTATGCTAGTTATACCGCCGTTCTAGTTTCTATGTTTTAAATTTACATATTTATTTTTGCATTTCATTTTGTAGTCCTGCTACTGCCTACTTTCCTTTCAGTTTATTTTATTTTTCCCTGATCCACCTTGGGTTATATATATAGGGGCAGTATCTTCTTACACTGGTGTAAGTTTAAAAACTCTTATACTTAATCTGAGCTTTTCGTTTAACATAAATCTAATGAGTTATAATTTATTACTTCCGTGAGATTTAAGTTAAATAAAATACTCAAATTTGGTGTAAGAGTTTTTAGACTTACACTGGTGTAAGATGATCATTCCCCATATATATATATATATATATATATATATATATATATATATATATATATATATATATAAAGAAGTGTGAACTGGGGCTTGGGAAGAAGAAAAGTGTCAGAGGCAAAGAGATTATGGGATATGGGAAATGTTTTAAAGCACTCACACAAAAGGAATAAGCCGTAAAGCGTTTATCCAGATAGTGGATGCTAAAAAAACCAACGTTGTGAAAGTAATACACCCAATGAACTTGAGAATTCTTCAAACCAAGATAATGGGTAGCATAACAAACTTTTAATCATTGAATAATGACTAAGATATCAAACTATGACTTGTTTGTTGGTGTCAAGAGATAGCCTACTTGCAAGGGAAACAAATAAGAACGTTTCTTCAAAACCAGAGACATGTCAGTTCAGTCTCCTATCCTACAACTATAACCTATAGAAACAAAAAAATAGAATTGGGTCACAAAGAAGAGCAATAACCTTAAATTATTGAAGCACCAAAAAAGAAATGAGGGAGAGAAGAGGAAGTATATAAGGAATGAGGGCTAAGGAGCAAGGGGTTGTAACCTTGGAGGATTCTTTGCAAAGAAGAAGAAGAAACAAGTGTACTTCATAAGTTTTACAAACCTAATCCCTATAATATATTAATCTTGAAACATTTGGTGACTCCTTCAAGGAAGTGCACTTTGGAATGGAAGGATTTGAAGTGATGCCATCTACGGACTACGGTAACAACAAGGAGATTTTTGTTCAACTTGGATGATTTTTCGTATGATGAAAGGCGAATGCAAAACCTGTTTGGTGAAATTGATGGAGTGTCAGAGAAACAAATAAAGCTGGACTTGCTGATAAGTCTAGAAACACTAGCTATAGGGCTTGCTCTGCCGCTTGAAGGGCCACATAATTCTATGGGTGAACATACCACTAGCTATTCTTAAATCTCTTATCATCAGTAGAGCCTAACAAAAGTAAAAATAAGTTGCAAGAGTGAGCATTTAGACGAGAACAACCATGACACTCTATGCCTATACGGTGGTGAGATGCATGTAGGAATTGATTCCTCAATGACATGCCAAGAAATGTGTTGTTGGCTCATGAAAGAGCAAAAGGAGAAATAGAATGATATGGAGATAGAGCCATCATATAGTTAAGAGGTAACGAAGAAGGTGTATCTGTATATACCCCCAACCTTTAGAAAGTCTAATAGACCTAGTAGCACTTGCAAACACTTGATAGCTTTTTAGGATTACTTAGGTATGTTCCACAATAAGAAAGACCCACGACTGTAGGAGTTCTCTAAATCTTTGATAAACATTTACGTGGTATACAAAGCTCAAACCATGCTCCATAATGACATAGGAAGGGATAGTTAGGGAATCATGTGGAAATATCTTAGAGGAAAGAGCGTTTCATATCACAGACCTAGGCATTGTCAAGGAAAAAGTTAATGAAAGCTTGGTAGCCTTCATCAAAAGGTTTTGGGGTAAAGCCATACAATAAAAGGAGACACTAACTAAGGAGAACTTGTTATATAGGTGTATAAAAAATGTGGAGGACAGGTCCCAAATACTTTTGTCTTTAGGAAGTATCACTACCTTTGAAGAATTAATGAAGTGAGCCATTGATGTAGGAGGTGCGATGAAAAAACAAAGTAAATGAGCAAAAAAGGTAGATTTGACAAAAGATGTATGTGCGGTGAATGACAAAGGAAAAAAGAAAAAAAATACAAATTCGTCCCAACCCATGAGAATATGTGAAGCAGATGGAAGAAAAAATGCCTATGTTGCCCATCTTTGGAGTGTAAGCCTGACAACTTGTTGAGTCATGGATGAAGGATGACTTCTTAAAACTTAGGGAAGAGTAGAGAGTCTTAATGAAGGATAAAAGCTAGGACCATGTCCTTTATCTTGTCCACATAACGAAAAGTCACACTATCATGGATTATTAAGAAATTTGCAAAGTATTCTAAACATGATTCAAAGGGGGAAAATATTGCTACCAAAATAGGAGGATAAAAAAAATGGACATGTAGAAGTGGTTGTTGCCTTGACATTGTGTCCAAGTTATGAGTAAAGAAGGAGGAAGCCAACAAGGGACAATGACAGAGAAAACCCTGAAAGAGGGGGAGGAACAAAATAACAATGTGGCCTTAGCTAGAGGGTTAATAAAGACAAGAGGTTCTAAGATATTCTTGTCAATAAACTAGTGATGGACAAAGGCTCACAATAAGTGGCAGTGAAGGTGCCTGTGCATATCATAAAGGAAAAAGGGGGTGAGCTAGGAATGGCAAACACTTCATTAAGTAAGCTAGTGAAATCTCATGCCAAACCATTAGTATTCAAGAAGCCTACGAGATTAGAAGGAAAGCTATCGCATAATTGACTGTTGTTTGTAAATGCTAATAGTAGAAGAGCCAAAGTTAGAAAAATGTTGGTGGATGGACGGTTAGGTGTAAACATTATGCCCACTTCTATGTTCCTAACCCTAAAAATCAATAAAGTCATGTGAAGAAAGTTAGGTTGTATGATGGGTACGTTTTGTGGAGCATGTGTCATTGTGATGGGCCAAGCAACTATGAACCTCAAAGTCAGACCCATCAAGACAACAAACACATTTCAAGTGATGGATGGAGAACCTAACTACCACATTCTGCTAGGATGATCATGGATACACTCACTAGTGTATACGTTCAGTTTATACAAATGCATGATTCATTCAAGTACAAGTCTTCTTTTAACCACCCATCTCTTGATTTTCTTGGCGGTGAGTCTTATGGTGTTAATGGCACCAAAAAGATTCTTTATTTCTCTCAATGACCTCTCCAAAGTTTTATTTTCTCTTCTTTAGTGATCCCTTTACGCTTTCTTTTTCTTTTTGTACTCCTATTTTCATATTCATCCACAATTATTCCTCCATTAGTTGTTGTCACTCTGCTATCTCTCTACATCGACGACCTTCATCTTGAAGTCTCCAACGCTCATCTAGTTAACACATTCTTGGAGTTTAAGAGACTTACCTCCATTTGTGTTTGTAGAGACTCCTTCACTAACAAATTTTTCTGTTACAATTACACTGACTTTGTTTTCTCCAAGATGCAATTTGTGCAATCGAGCTAAAGAATAATTATGTGATGAATGGAAAAGTGATAAGGTTGATGTGGTTACATTGTGGTCCTAATGTAAGGAAAAATGTCAAGGGAACTTCAAGAACTTACCTGAATCAACAAATAATTTCACTCTATATGATACATTCAAACAAAAAAATTGGGAATTATGTTGTTAAGGATAGTGGAAATCTACAATGAAGAATAATAGATTGCTTATTTCTGCACACCAAGTGTTTAGTGATTTGGTTCTTTAATTGTTTCTTATATGATTTCACTTATGCTGAGTGGTTAAAAAATTATGATATTTTCTATTTGAGTGGTTAAGTCTTTCTTTATTGTTGATGATGATGTTTGCTTCTACTAAATGGTTAAGTAATGAGTGAATATTTTGTCTAGTGGTTAAACATTAATTTGTAGTTTCTACCTTTATGGCAATAAAATAGTTATTCTTGATTTGTTACCTTAGTTATATTTTTAGCAACGTTCATTGTATTTTCTCTTTCTCGTACATATTGTGTTGCTCATTCCAAGCTGAATGTGGTAATACACACCTTCAAGCCTGTGAGGGGCTATCAAAGATATAAAAAATAGTTAGAGAGTAGTTATATTAGATAGAAAATTAATTGATTATATAAGTTATGTTATTCTTTTTGTAAATTATTTTTTTACCAATCTAGTCAATATATATAGTTTAATTTTTTACTTAATCTTTTATTTTTTTATTTTTGTAAACCATGTTTCTTGATAAAAGCATAAACAAATCGTGTTTATTAAAAATATATATATAACTCTATTGCAATGGTTAACGTGTCTTTGATATTTTGTAGGTGTGTGTGAATTTCCTTTCAGTAAGACTATGTTTGAGTGAACTTACAAACAAGTCCTTATACAACAATAAAAACAATATAAAAAATGAATAAAGGTTCTCCTATGAGCTAAAAATAACTTATCTTTTTAAATTTTAGAAAAGTTAAACGAGAGTAACTTCTAAAAAATATAAAAAGTATAAGTTAATTTTAACTTATAAAATAAGTTTTATTAACTTTTATATTATTTTTCTTTTCTTACAATTCATTTGGATGTATCTTGATTACTTATCCTAATTTTCCTTAATTACAAAATGAAGGTTTCTATTTTTTCTTTTAATTGTTTCTTTTTTATCTTGAATTTTGTTCAATATATTATGCTATTCTTTTGAAATAAGAGAAGAAAAAGATGTTGTATTATAGTTTTTTTTCTTTAATATGACTATTAGGAACCATAATTTTAGTTTGATAGCAAGCTTGGACTCTTGGTTGTGTTTACCTCCTAAACACAATCTAGATTTATTTGGATAAATACATTTAATGTTTTATATGATTTTTTAACATCTAAGTAGATCATATGCAATATTCATTTAATTGGTTTTTTTTAGTACTATGTAGTTAAATTTATTATTTCCACTTTATACCTCAGCTTGACATTTATAAATGTTAAGGAAAGAAATTTCAATTTGATTGGCAAGCTCAAGGTAAGCCAAAATATATGAAAAAAATTAAAGTCTAATTTCTCAGTTTTGATATTATATAATCAATTTATTGATAAATTTTATTTGATAAAGACCCACACGTAACAAGTAAATTTGTTTGTATAAATGGATTATCATTTAAGCAATAACATATATATTGATTATTTTCGTTGTAGTATTAAAGCAATGTATAAATTAATATATCATTTGGGTATTACAAAGTTGAGTATGTGAATTTTCTTATATGGTAAGTTTAAAATAATCTTTTATATTTTCTTTAAAATTTTAATTGAATACCTTCAATTATAAAATTATTTTCTTTTATCTTATTAAATGACAAATTAGTGATAATTTCTTATTTAAGTAATCATTTATAATAGCAATGTACAAATTATAATATAATTGGTACATTAGAGAATCATTAGGGTACAAGTTTATTATTTATGGACAAGTATATCTAGCAAAAAGTAATAAAAAATTTTAAATAAGTTCTCAGAATATCGTCTCACAAAAATTATTCTCAAATTCTAATAATATCTTAATTTAATTGTTTAAACTAAAAATGTGAGTAATAAAATTAAATTAAGAATAAATCAAATTAGTAAGTAATTTAAAGCAAATAAAATAGCATAACTTTTGATGAAACTATTAAAGAAGAACCTGTCAGGCATGTATTATGTGTGTATGTATATATATATATATATATATATATATATATATATATATAGCATTTCAAGTGAAGAAAGTTTGTTATTATAAGAGGTAATAGAGATGAATAATGACCATTGGATCAAATAAAGAACTTAGATTTAATATTGTTATTCCATTGTTAACTTTTTTTTCTCTCTTGCCAATTAATTTTCTTTTCTCTCTCTTCATTATTTACTTTCTTCTCTCTCTTGCTTCTTGCGCTTTTTCTTTCTTTTTTTATTTTTTATTTTTTCTCTATGAGTGACGTTCTCACGTCATTTTCTCTTTGTATATTTCACTTTTTTTATATTACATTTCTCTTTTTTTTTCAAGGCTACATATTTAATTATTTTAATATATCTATTGTAATTCATTTATAAATATTTGAATAATATTCATAAATTAATAGTTTAATTTTATTAATTTAAAATTATATTTTTAAATAAATATATGGGTTAAATATATTTTTCCCGTCAAATTAATGAGAATCCATTTTTATCACTTAACTTTAAAACAATTTTAAGTCTCTACACTTCAAAAAAATATTCACTTTTAGCCTTACGCACAACTTTTGTTAACGTGGCAAATAAAGTGTTTTAGCAAATCGACGTGTAAGCATATCCTATGGTAAAGTCGGCAAAAACATTACATATGGACTAAAAGCGAATTGTTTTGAAGTTTCAATACTAAAACTGACGTTTCAAAATTTACAAACCAAAACCAAATTTTCACTAAAATTTAGGCACTACATACATATATAACCCTAAAAATATTTTAGAAAAGTAGCAAGACACAAAATGAAAATAAACTCACTATTTTTCCACCCTCCACTATACTCTCCTATGCAGCTCCCCAATAAACTATTACCTTATTTTCCTTTAAAAAATAGCGTCAAATTTCAGTGTTTAAATTATACACCATAACATTTCAATTTACATTATAGTAGCTTTATTCAATTTAAGTTTATATTTTTAAGTTCTTGTTAATAGATAAAATTGCTCTGCTGAGTCAATGAGGAACCAAAGCCCAAAGGTACGACGATAATTGCCAATGTTTTAAATTAGCTTTGATTAGAAAATTCCAAAAGAATTGATTAGTAAATTAATTAAAATTTCAATACTAATTGCTAATAGTATATACTAGAAGTTCGGTGCTAAAAGAACGTTTGCTATTAGTTCACCATCACCTCATTCTTTCACCAAATAAATAGATTTTAGTCGACCTTCAACATGTACCTCATGCGTAATAAAATGATGGATTTGCTTCCTGCTGCTGCTTAAAATTATCAATAAACACATGCGCATCAGAATCTTTAATCAAAGTCTTAAGATCCCTCAAATAATTTTGGAGGTCCCTTTGTGTGCACCCAACATTTTCATAACCCCCAAACTGTTCTTTCAATAAGTGATATGTTTTTGAAGGTCCTATATTTGCTCTATTAAATGCATTGAGTAAACTCTTATGAACGGGATTTACTTTTCTTACCGATCTCAAGAATTGTCTCTTTGTTGGAGTGGCAAGTTGATGTGTATGACTTTCGTGAAATCGATCAAGCTCATATTTGCCTTCTTCCACCAATTTGAGAATGAAGTTTGCATTACATCCTTCTCTTGTAATAGTTCTTCTTCTGGTCTTAACAGTTGATTAGCTCCACAGCTATTGTCTTCTTTGGCTTATTATAACATTGTTTTGAGCAAACAAAGTGTTTCCAACGCTTCACATCGGTTTTGTCCCTCGTTTCTGATAAGCGCCGCACACTAAACCTGACATTGTGTGCATATTTCTTAACCATCTTTTAAAGGATCAAATATTTGTCCGACCTTAGGCTTCAATTCTTCATCGCATTGCGGCACCCATTGATTTATCTGAAAAGGAAAAAAAATGTAATTATAAAACGGGGGGATAAAAAGGATACAGAACATTATAGTAATTAAAAAATGTTATAAGAAAAGTATTAAACGGAGAAGACACCAACCGGTTGTGGTAATTGACGACTTGGTGAATCATGATAACCATTTTCGTGGTCAGTGCTCGTAGTAGTATTAGGCAGAACGCTTTGTACATCTTCTACAATGGGGTTTAGGACATGTTAAGTTTGTTGACTCTGACATGGTGTTGTTCATGACTGAAGAACAAGAAGCAATAGATAAGATATTAAGCAAGCAATCATGCATGTTAAAAAAAAATCCACAAAAACATGATATAATAACTTAAAAATTCTTCCTCAATATTGAAATTATATAAATATAGACATTGTAAAGAAAAATAGGAAGCATACAAGAAAATCAAACTCAAGTGCCTGAAAAATATTTGAAACTCAATATTGAAACCAGAAAAGAAAGTATAACAAATTAATATAAACAAAATATAGAAATAATCTAACCTTTACGTAATTACGCACACGTACGCCTTTATGCTAATCACGGATTGAATGTGCTATGCGTTAGTTGTATTTCGTCTTCTGCTTTACTCTGTACTTTAACAGGGAAAGGACTAGTTTGTGCTTTGTGGTTGACGAAGAAAACTGAAAAGACAAAAAGTGAAAGCGCGTAGCCTTGAAAAAAAGAGAAGTGTAATATAAAAAAAAAGAGTGAAATAGACAAAGAGAAAAAGAAAATTATGTGAAAATATCACCTATAGAAAAAGAAAAAAAAAGCACAAGAGGCAAGAGAGAAGAAAATAAATAGTGAAGTAGCAACATCAAATCTAAATTCTTTATTTAATTCAATGGTCATTATTAATGTCTCTCACTTCTTAAAATAATAAACTCTTCTCACTTGAAATGCCCTAAATATATTCTTTTAAAAATGATGTTATAATCATTTAACTATAATGTCTTGGTATTTTGAATGTGATGTTGTATGTTGAGTTGTATAGTTACTAAATAAAAGTTGTGTGTTTGTAGTGTTAAGTGGTTGTTGTGTTAAATATAATTAGTAGTGACGGTTTATGGCCAATCATTGAGTGTTTTATGTGTGTGAAAACATAAAAATTATAGTTGAGGACTTGTATTGCCTCATTCAGAGGAGAGATTGAGAGTTATGAGTGTAGGGTGTCTCACTCAGGTAAGGCAGTTCTGGCTCAAGTAAGACTGAGTCGTGCTGAATTGAGCATTTTAGAGTGATCTCGCTCAAGCGAGATAGGATAGAACTTTCTCAGTTTTCCCCTCACCCAGGCGAGAAGCAACCTCGCTTAAGCGAGGAGTCACAAGAAAGAAATGAGCTCTCTAGATCCGTTATCACCCAGCAAGAATGTTGCCCGCTCAGGTGAGATGTCTCTCACTCAAGCGAGGATAACAGAAAATTAAGTGGTTTCACTATTTAATTTTCTCGCCTAGACGAGGATGAGCTCGCCCAGGCAAGAGTAGGGATCACTCAAGCGAGAGTGCATGAACCTAGAGGGGTATTTAAGGGACCTCAGCACAAAAATAGTTCATTTTTCACCAAACAGTCTTCTCCTCTTATTTTCTCTCTGTTCTCTCACTTTCTTCCCTTAGAGAAAACTTTCCCGAAGCCAAACTTCTTTCCGATCCAAGTGAGAACATTTAATTTTTGCGAACCCAGGTGAGTTCTTGAGACTTGATTCTCCTATTCTCCTCTTATTTCTTGATTTTTTTTTTCTCAAAAGTTTCCTACTTTGTGATAATAAGGAGATCTAAGATCCTTGAGCTTCATTTCTCTCGTTGGAACTCACGAAAACTTCAAACTAAGAAAACCTATTTCAAGTAAGGGGAGCTTATCTTAGTTGGCTTTATTAATTTACTAGATGCTGATATATTATATGTATAATTTCGTTTTATCTGAGAATGAGTTAGTGTATGAATAAACCTTAAGGTAGAACTCAAGATAAGCATGGCTGAGTGGATTGATTGTTGTTAGTGGATGTAATGAACTCGATAGGTGTGATGGTTCTTTGCTGTTTATGAAATTACTTATGTTTGAAATGTTGTGATATATGTGCCGAAATTAGCTGGTAAATGCTGATAATTTATGTTGGATATAGTTGTGATAAAAATTTGAAGTGTTGAGACTGGCTGAACAAAGATATATAGTTGTGTTGCATCATGCTGATTTTTATTATTCTAGAGCTGAGTTACATGTTTTGGTGGTTAGACATGTAACGGTAGAAATGTTGAGTTGTGTCTGGATCCAAATACTGAGATGGGTCGCTTCCAGACCAAAAATAGCTCCTTTTGGAATACTTGAGCTGTGAAACTAGTTGGAATTGAATTGTTGCATTACATTATATGGATTGGGAATGGGCTGAACATGCTGCATAAATTGGTTGAGATTGTTGTGTTGCTGAGAATTATGAAAGTTGTATAAATATAAGTTCATACTCTATGATTATGACAGTTGATTATATAAACTCACCCTTGTATTTGTTTGTACTAGTGTTTGTACTATAATGATCGTACGACAATACGTGAGCAAGTGTGACAGGTGATGTATCTACTTCCCATGCTGGAAGGTCTAGCTGAGGGATGTTTGGAGTCATCATGCTTTCTGGAAGAATTATAGCTTTAGTCATTTTGTTAGTCTAGGTCTTATTGATGAGTCTAGACTATTTAACTACAGTATTCAAGAGATGTAATTTTTGTATATAAATTTGTATTTTGAACTCCATGTAGAACAATTGTTGTAAATACATATAATTATATAAATTTTTGGGTTGTATGAAAATGCCCTTAGAGCTCTGCTATTTTGTTGAGATGTTGATATTTTATTTCTGAAAATTATTTCAAATTAAATATGAATTATATCTTCTATACCATATATTTCATCTCATGAATAAATTTGTATTATGTTATTGATCCTTTATAAAAAAGGGTCATGACAGAACTTAGGGTATATGATTTCACCTTTATACTTCTTTATGTTTACTTTTAATCTAATTCTAATTCCAGTTTCCTTATGCTTATAAATCATTCATATAAAATCTATTAACACCCAATGGTCATGCAAAGTAAAATTAAGAGAAAACATAAAGTACCTATGAGCTTGTTAATTTAATAATGATTGAAAGAGAAAAATCAAGTTGGTCTACTTAATTCTTTATCTCGTTTTATCCTATAAATTTATTAACTACATGTAGTACAGTCGCTTATAATATAATTAGTTATAAGATGCTAAGAATAGTCAATTCCTAACATACGTTTATATGAACTAGAATAAAAATCAATCATAGACGAAAACTGAAATTATCACTAAACGTAAAAAGTCATGTAAAGGGTCTACCATATCCTTACCTATGGATTTAACTACTCATCATAATGTAAACAATCATAGTAATCGTAAACAAATCTTTATCTAATTGAAAGAAGAATACAAATTAGAAAAATCCTTAAAGAAGAGAATGAAAATAGTTCTCATTCTTTAAACACGCTCTCAATCACTTGTTTAGCCTCTAAAAAACCTTTATTTGTCTTCGTTAATGATCTTCGTCCTTAATCGTTCCAAGTGTCGTCAAAAGTATGTCCAAAACCAAGATGCTTTTTGCAGTCATCTTTCTTTTCTATATATAAAACCCTATATTTCTTCAAATTCAAATATCTAGACAAGAAGCATGAACGTGCATACCAATATGCACAGTTGCACATATGCTTTGAAGCATATACTTGCTGACTGCTAAAGCATAGGAGTGTTTATCCTATTTTTCACCAATTTGTGCTCAAAATATTTCAATACTCCATTAAAGCCCTAGACATGTTAAGCTGTGATAATCAGTAGAATAATCAGTGCAAAACTCATTCAAATAGGAGTCAAGTACATAAAAATAGGCTACAAAAGCATGTCAAATTATAAACTTCTCATTTATCTACACTGTCTAGTACCTTATACATGTAAATTATCTTAAATTTCTTTTTTATTTTCAA
Organism: Abrus precatorius; assembly: GCF_003935025.1. Classification (NCBI taxonomy): domain Eukaryota; kingdom Viridiplantae; phylum Streptophyta; class Magnoliopsida; order Fabales; family Fabaceae; genus Abrus; species Abrus precatorius. Next base: position 10,486,435 of record NW_020874384.1, read on the forward strand.
ATACCAAATATTTTCTTACCTTTTCTTATCTAAAAATAGAATGAATAATATATTAAATCTTATAACGATTAAGAATAATAATGTATAAATTATTCTTTCATTCAGAAATATGTAATCATAAAATTAAAATTTTTGTAAAAAAAAAACAAATATCTTTTTTTTCCATTTATTTTAATAACCTCAAAGGTTTTATTTTCATTTTAATATATCTTTAAAAAAGGTTTTTAATTTCAAATTTTTCATACAACTTTTAATAAATTTTTTATTTTCAATTTTTACTTTTAGAAAAAAAAAATTTCAACGACAAAACCTTGAATTTTTCATTGCACTAAAAAATACATGCGATCAAGAATCCAAACTTATTAGGCCTAATTCTTTTGAAACATTTTTTCTCTGTTATTTTCTTTTTAACAAATAAAATATAGAATTAAAAAAATGAAATATAACTTTAATTTTTACACAATTTAAAATAATTATTTCTACAAATATTATAAAAATGTTAATACATTTTCCACACGTAATTAAACTCTCAAACTTAGATCTTATTTTTAATTTGTCATTTTTATTTGTGTTTATGTTATTCTTTGTTAGAAATGTCATTGTGCTTCTCTACAATTTTTTTTAATATTAAATTACAAATTTGGTGTCTAACTTTAAGTAATATTTTTTGTTCTACTTTCTAAAAGAAAATTCATTTTAGTCCCTGCTATATTTTTAAGTCCCTAAAAAAAAAAGTACTCATGAAATAATTATTGTCATTAAAGTGGTGTTAGATTCAATCCCTATAGTTCTTAAATGAAAAGAATTTTACATTTTAATTCTTACGCTATTTTTTTTTTCAACTTAGTTCCTATAAAACTATCTATAATTATTATAATATTGGCAAATGAAAAAAAAATTATAAAAACAAATTCATATAACATTAAAGTATGTATTTTTTATTATAAAAACTAAATAAAAAAATCATATAAAATATAATAACTAAAATTTTAATTTAACCATTATTAAAAATATATATACAAGGGTTTGGAGGCACAAGAGGGTTTATATATACTTGCCAAAGGATGGTTGAAGGATATTTATCTTCTCTAACAGAGCGTAGGTGCTGGAACTTCTACGTGAGTGACCAAATAAATGAGATTATATAATATACATGATTTACAATCATTTCCCTGCAATGATACTTATACTACTTAATATTTATTCTTTGTTATCAGCTGTCTCGAATCAAGTTACTTGGCTCACTCAAAACATAGTTTGGTAGCTCATATTTTGCTCCTGCAACAACCATTGTAACAAGAGTTAAAATTCAAAAATATTAATGCAGGTAACACAACCATAATGGAAAACACAAATGTGAAATAGTACAAATAGCTTCCCAAAAAAAAAAACATGAAAATGAAAATGAAAATATCAAATAGAAAGAATAAAATAACAGTAAAACTGTGTTGGAAAGTTAGTTTATGGGAGGAAAGAGGATGAAGGGCAAAATAATCTTTGTTTAAGAGTTTTTATATAAGAGGGAGAAGTTTTAAATTTTGTTCGGATGTTATTTTAAGGAGGGGAAGATGAAAAGGACAGTTTATTCAGAATTTACCTTTGTTTGAAAGTTAAAAAAAAAATGAAACGAAGGGTTAAATTTTTTTGAAAGTTTAGAAGAAGACAAAAAAGAAAAAGTTTAAAGAGTAAAATAAATCGAGTGAAATTTAATAAAAAAATTCTTAAAATTAGAAAAACTTAAAAATATGCTGTCAGAAAAGTTTTAAAAGGTTTAAACTCTTTCTTTCCTTTCTAAAAACTTTAAAAATTAACTTTCAAATAAAACTAAAAATTCTAAAATAATTGAGATTCAACTCACTACAAAAGCTTAATAGGCCTATGTTTTGGGTGCAAAATGTCCAAGATTCTCAGGAAAATTTCATGAAATATATTCTAAGGAATAATTTTAGGGAACCACAGATTTTAAATACCCTCTCAAGAATCACATTCGGATCTATAAAGCTGCCAGACAACTAACTAATTGGATGCTGTTCATTGTATCTTGATCAAATTAGTAAGTCCATTGACCGTTACTCCCTTCATATACTGCTGGTAAATATAGTTAATAAAAAATACAATTACGTTGTTATTTAAATTATAAATATATTTATTTTCTATTTATTTTTAATAATTTTTGTATACATATATTTTCTAAAAAATAATCCTAAAACATACCCGCTTAGATGCTAAAAAACATCTTTCTTAAAAATAACTATATGCAACATTATCTAATTACCTCTTTCATCGTAGCATACTGTCAAATCAGAACTCTGGACAATGACACCTGCACTATCCACAATTGCTTGTGCTAAGGTTAGATCAGCCTCGGCAGCAGCCCTAAGAGCATCCCATATCTCTAGCATGCATAAAGGGGAACGAGTATTTTCATTATTTAACTCACTTCAACGAGTGTACAAAAGTAGAAATAAGAATACATAATCTTCAATCTCTCTTCTCGTAAATTGGAAATGTTTGAACGTGATATTATTAATGGCCCCATCACACTAACATATTTTCTGAGTATTAATCTTAAATTTAATTTTAAATATCTAAAAACAATAAACTTAAATTAGAAAAGCATTTATCATATATTTATATTTTTATATAATATTTCTTTTTCTTAAAATTAACTCTATTAACCAATGTCAATATTTTCCATAAAACAAAGCCATTCTCCAGCAAATTATAAGAGCTGAATTGATTCATGCAAATGAATGATTTTCGCTTAAGAAAATATTTGGTAGATACTACAACGGGTATTTTTACCCCATGAAAGAGAGATAAGAATATAAGAGAGTAAAATGATAATATAACATGGTAGTGGAAGCGATAGAGAGAAATAAGACAAATTAAAAAGATATTAATACTATTAAAGTTTTTATAAATCAAAATTGTTTCGTTTAAACACGCTTTATGTGCTAATGAAATGTCCAATAGTGCTTTATAACACAAAAGCTTCGAAGTATATCCATTTGTAGGATCATGACAATACCTTTCCGGCCACCATAGTGAGGAGCAGTGTCCCAAAACTCTTCTCGCAACTGCATTAGATGAGTCTTCGTTATTGGTTGAGGATGCTTCCAAGGCTTAGGTTTTCGGATCTTTTTTACAGCCCCTGTTAACGTAGTTTCAAACATTGTAATGGCAACAATCATAAAACTTTAATCTAAAACTTGAGCATTATGATTAGCAGGAGGCCACTAAGATACTAAGATGATAATTACATTTCAGCAGTTTGTGTTAAATCTAACTACAATCACCACTAAATAAGGAGAACTTAATTGACATTTGACAACCGAGTGCTTGTTTTTCAAATGCAGAAAATCAGTTCCTCCCAGAGTGACATATGCATATAAATGATGATGCTTCACATACTATTACCACAAACCAGCTAATTCAGTCCTCTCAAAGTTAGACAAATTGCAAGTTAATGTTCAATTATCATGCTTAATTCACAACTGGAAGCACCATTCATCAGAACTAAAACAAAATCAAATGGGAACTACCCATCATAGTGAAAAATAAGCATGCCCAAATCAATAACATAGAAGGGGCAAATTTATTTTGGCATGTAAACATATCTGAGAATTAGCTCTTGGACTAATATATTTCGCCCCTTCCGCATTATTTAACTCAACCGTAAATTCAGATCTTATGAAAGTAAGTATTGAGCCTCACGATTTTGTCCTTAAAATGTGCCTTCTTGAATTGGAAGAGGTGGGTATTTATAAAGTACTCTTGACATCCTCTCCTATTTGATGTGATAATTTAGGAAATGGAACAATAAAAAGTTAAAGATAAGGCTCTTATAGTAGACAGGGACAGTTAAATCAAAATCTTAGATACATGAAAATCAAAATCAACAATAGTAGATAAATTCGTGAGCAATTTTATATCAGTATTATTACTTTCTTGACCCTTTGCATCCACACACACCTAAATCTCAGTGCCCACTTCACAGGGGGAGTGAAGACGAACCAATTTTCATCCTTAATTAAATAAGCATAAACAAACTACAGTTTTACCCACCAATAACCAAATTTTCAAACTACAAAAAGAAATATGGACCAATCAAATCGCTTAAACAGTGAACTTATCAATGCAACTCTCAGCATCAAGTAAAGTTGTATTAAGCACATCATCCTAATTCTCGTCCACGGACAGCAATTCTTAGAAAAATAATCAATCAGAATAGTAGATTATTGCTCTCTATAGTCACAGCACAAAAATGGTAGGATTTTCATCGTTCTGGATAGAATGTGATAAAGATCCAAAAAGAAAAAAGAAAAAAAAAAACTGTTCCGCCTGTGCCGTATGCAAAAGTTATTTTGCTTAAAAGTTTACATTTTGCATAATCACTATGTGAATGGTTAACATGGGCTTTTACAATTATGAGTATCAAATTCAATTATCTTCAAACCAACAAAACCCAGAAAGAAAAGAAAAAACACATCTTCAGCTTTTTACAACAACCCAAATGCAAATCTTAAAGCAGAGATAAATGGAAACAAACAGGGCAGTGACAAATTACCATTTGACTTGGACTGTGAGGATCCAGCACAACCCATTAGAACTCAGAACTTGACACCTACAAAGAAACGAAGAGTAAGTGAAAAAGTAGAACGATGTAGATATTTTTGGGGTTTCGGTTTATGTATTATATGATGTATCAAATGGGAATAGAAAATTTAATATTCTTAGCAGCTGTACATAATAATTTTCGAAGTTTTGATTTTATTCAATTAAAATGTTTGTCGTACTGTCGGGTTTGTCATGGAAGTCATCTTCCACTTTCCTTTAAATGAAGCGAATTAGCGAAATTTAGTGTTTTCGTTGGTCGATTTTAATAATCGCTGATAATAATAGTTTATATAGATGATGTGATACACGTCCATGTTAAAACGAGTTCAGGTGACAAAACAGGTTATTTTACCCTATTTTTATTCGGATTTTGAGTCACTTTATTTTCTAAATGTTTATTGCTAATTTGCTATTGTTTCAAAAATTTTTTTAATTTTTTTTGTTTTTTATAATCATATTATTAATTCAAATATTTTACACAAGAAAATTTAAATAAAATTGACTATAAATACGCTATAATGATAATTGAAATATTAAAATTTTATTTTTGTTTGTGTCACTAAACTGTATGCTATATAATCTGGTTGGATTAATCGAATCCAATGAAAGAAAAATCTAAATAAATCAGTAAAAAAGTGAAAAATCAATTTAAACTTAAAATTTGATATGTGCTCACCTCTACCTCGGACTAACTACGTTCCTCAACATTCGTAAAATTGATTTTAAAAAAAATAATTTACTTAAAAGTCAATTTTTAATAAAGTGATTTTATAAAAATAATATTATTTAGATATGAATGAAAATCAGTATCAAGTATAAATTTTTAAGTAAAATTTGTAAATATTGATACAAAAATATTATAATATTAAATTATAGGAATATCTTATTAATATTCATGTAATTGAGATTTTTTCATCACACAAGTAATAAAATTTTGCTTCTATCAAAACTATGTTTTGTATCTAAGCTTAAATCTACATAATTTTATCGTATATATTCATTAGCTTAAATATGTTTTAGTTATTATATTTTGACTATTTTTTTATAATAACGTTATCGTAACATGGTCTATTAAGATGTTGTCATATGTAATTGTTTTTTAATCATACCAGTAAAATGAACTAAATACAAATTCAAAAATTATAAGAATTAAAATAAAAATTGTTCGAAAGGATTAAAGAAAGAAAAAAACTACTAAAATATTGTGATAAAAACATCTTTAAGCGATATTTATATAATAATGAAACTACATTTAAAACGCCATTGAAGTGTACATACTTTTCTGTAGTATAGTTAATTTCATACATATTTTTCCACTTGGATCAAGACCATTAAATCATTGAAAAGAAAAAGAAAAGAAAGTATTTTTAAAAATAAAAAAAAGTTAACTATTTAAAATTAAGCAATTAGAAAATAAAAATCTGAAAATAGTAAACTAAAAACAAGCATATTTTCAGCAGTAGGGGCACTCACACTGTTTTACATTCTTGAGGCACAAAAGCCAGACAGGAAGGTTCCTAAAGCGGTTCAATTTGAAGTATGTTGTATAACTTTATTAAGTTAAAAAACAGTTTATTCACCTAATTAACAAAAATTATTAAAAGGATAAGAACAAAGACTAAAATGGTACCTACTTCAAAAGGAAGGGAAAATAGATAAAAAGAGAGTGAGAGAGAGAAATTGCATTGTGATTAATTTAATTTAATGCTTACCAATAAAAAGTTAAATCTAATACAAGATTAATATTTTTTTTATAAATATTAAAATTTTTCAAATATAACTCTTGAATTAAAAGTTTATTTTAAATAAATCAAAGTTACTAAAAATTATATATATATATATATATATATATATATATATAATTATACATTTATTGAACAACTTTATATTTACATCTAAATATACAATTTTAAAAATATAAATAAATGTTAAATATATATATATATATAATTTAATATACATAATTAAGATAACTTTATGTAAAAATTGAGTTAATAAAATTCGATATTTATAAAGACTTATTAAATAAAGCAACTTTTATCTGAATTACTCCTAAAATAATTTCATCCTCGTTCTTAACAAATTGATAAAAATATATACACAACATCACAACGAGATTTTGTTAAAGTCATAATTTGGTCGTCCAGAATTAAGTTTCTAAGTTAATCTTTATTTAAATATTATTTGTTTTCAATCTTTAAAATTGTAAAAATTATGTATTTTAAAATTTTTAATACGTTTTTAATCTTTAGTGAGAGACTTAAAAGGATTAATTTTATTAAATGTAAGGAGTAAAAAGTATTAAAAATATAAAAATAAAAACACCTTGTTTGAAAATAGATACATGTTTTTCTCCTTTTTTTTTTTATAAAATGTGCTATTTGATGGATATTCTATTAACAACTTCTAATTAATAAATAATTAAATATAATTTTTTATAAAAATTCGTAAAGTCAATAATCGTGGTATAAATTTTGTCTGTATATTATTTAATCCCGAAATCAACGGTGAGATGATAGTCCCATCACATTCAACTATCCAATTAATAGCATATCTAGTAAAAAAAATTAAAAATATTGTTTCGATTTTTATTTTTAAAAGAAATTAACAATAATACAAATTAATTATTTTGCTTCTAATGAAAAGAAATCTACCGAAAGAAAGTGAACCGCAGAGGCTTTACCAGGAATTGCAAGGACGAGTTTGATCGGTAATGCTTTTCGGCCAATAAATCAAAGTAATCATTTTGGCAAGATGCTCGTGCATGGGACTGTTGGCCTAACTTTTTAGAGAGAGAATGAGGATTACATGATCAAATGGCTGTAGTCAATCAGACTAGGTAACGAAGCAGTAGGATTGCAACAAAAAAATAAACCATAAGTCTTCAGTAACAAAATTTTAATTTAAATGTATTTATAATATAAAGATTTTTTACATTATTATTTAATTATAAATTATCATATTAGTAAGATTATTAATTTTTATAATAATTAATTAATATAAAAATTATGTTTATAATATATTCTAATTTATTGACTGTATAAATTTTTTTATATTCATAGTGAACTAAAAGTAAACTCAAATTTTAATTACAACATTTAAGTTGAAACTAATATTAATTTTGTCTCCTAAATAATTAAGTCTAAAATCAAATTTCAACTTAATTGTTATATACAATTTATTTTACAAAATTAAATTTACTTCTTTAAAAGTAGAGTTATTAATTCAGGTTGTTTAATTAGCATGGATAAAGTTAAAATGACCTGCAATAATTCAAACATTTAAAATAATTGTCAAAATTTGAATATAATATTTAGGGTTTAGGGTTTAGGGTTTAGATAAGTTATGATCTCTTTGTTTTTTTTTTTTTAATTAACAAAGTTTACAATTTAGAAATACCAAAATCAAAATATTAAAATTTAAAATATATTACTTAATATGGGATAATAAAGAAGAAGTGATAAAATATACGTATCTTAATTAGTTTCACGAAAGATATGACTATAATAAACATAAATCACTCATATAATGGAGAAAAAACTTAATAACAAATACTATATATGGAAAATATTTATCATTATTTTTTTTTCTAAAATTAAATCTAAAGTTTTTCTAAAATTACATTTTAAAATAAGATTCATCAAACATTTAATTTTAACTATATATAAACCTATTGAAGATTTGAAAAATAAATTTCTGGTTAAAGTCTTCATGGTTTAGTATAGACTTTTTACTATATCTCCACATTAGTATGATATTGTCCACTTTGGGTCTAAGCCCTTATGCTTTTGTATTTGGACATTTAACAAAAGGCCTCATACTAATGAAGATATCTACCATACTTATATACCCTTGATTCTCCCCAATTCTAATAAATTTGGAACTTTGTTCGCACATTCCAACAATTTCTCTCTCGAACGAAGTCATCTAACGAGAGACTCTTTGTGCCTCTAAACTCCAAAGCCCACCCTAGAAGGGTCCTCGCCCTCTTCTGTTATTACAAAAAAGAAGAAAAAAAATAATGAAAAGAACATACAAGTATTAACATAGTTCAGTCAATATATCCTCCGTCCACGGGTAGATTGAGAGATTTCTATTGCTGTAATTTTAGAGTACACACTACAAGATACACCATAGAAGAATGTCTTATAAGCTTTTAGAGCTCATATACATAGTGACTCATGACTCATCATAACAACTCATAATTCTCTATTACAACTTGTAACTCTTCATTACTCATTAAGAAGAATAATAGTTAAAACTCAAGAGACATAAGAGTTATACAGATTCAAGGCATTTCAACAATTATCCACCTTAACTTGAATTCTCCCAAAGCATCAGCAACCAAGAACAACTCTCTTACCAACCCACCCCAAAGGGTCTCACGTGATGCGAACATTCACCAAGTCCAAGCTATACTTGAACTTCTTTGCAGGGAAAGGCTTAGTCAACATTTCAGCTGGATTATCTGCGGTGACTATCTTTTTTATGGAGAACAATTTGTCTTTAATCACATCTCAAATGAAATTCAATTTAACATTAATATGCGTTGATCTTTCATGATATATTGGACTTTTAGCCAAATTCAATGCGCTTTGACTATCACAATAAAGAACATGTCTTTGCACATCTAAACTCAAGTTATTAATATGACCTTGCAACCATATATCTTCTTTAATCCCTTTTGTTAATGACATGTACTCCGCTTCTGTAGTAGACAAAGCAACAGTAGACTGAAGTATTACTTTCCAACTAATAGCACATCTATAAAGGGTAAAAATATAACACGTCAATGATCTCTACTTCACAAGATCTCCTCTATAGTTAGAATTTGCATAGCCAACAAGACCACTACCAATTCCATTAGAACCATAAACCAAACAAATATCACTAGTACTTTTTAGATATCGCATAATCCACTTTACTGCCTTCTAATAAGCTTTTTCTGAATTACTCATAAATTTCCTAACCACACTAACAGCATGAGACAAATCTGGTCTAGTGCATACCATGGCACACATTAGGCTTCAAATAGCACTAGAATAAGGAATGTTACTCATATATTCTTTCTCTTCAGCAGTATTAGAAAATGTGCTACCATCAAGTTTAAAATGTGCTACCAAAGGAGTACTCATCGGCTTAGAATTCTCCATATCAAAAAACTCTAACAACTTTTCAATGTATTTCTTATAAGATACATAAAGTAGACCTGCACTCCTGTCTCTCCAAATTTCCATGCTCAAAATCTTTTTGGCTGCACCTAAGTCTTTCATTTCAAACTCACTGCTTAACACTAATTTGAGATTTTTAATTTCAACCATACTCTTGGGTGTAATTAACATAACACCTAAATTCTGTATTATTAGTATGTTGCTCTAAGGAATGAGACACTAACATCATTCCTTCAACAAAATTGCCCAACATAGTATAAATATCATGTTGTAATCTTCCTTTCATCACAACCAGAGCACCTTTAGAAATTACAATATGTCCATCATTTCCTTAAAAATCGTACCTTTGCTTATCCAAGGTACCAACAGAAATTAATTCTTTCACAAACCAGGAACATACTAGGCATCAGACGTTTTGACCATGCCAACATACATCTTTATCTGCACTGAGCCACTCCCTTTCACACTAAGCTCCTCATCATCTCCTAACTTCACACTGCCATTCCACTCTTTAAATGAAGTGAACAATGCTTTCTTGAAAGTCATATGATAAAGCACTAGTGTCTATCACTCAGATATCAGTAGAACCAGTAGTACTAACTATCAGAACATCTCCACCATCCCTTTCATCTGAACTATAACTAGAAGTATTTGCATTAGTTCACGTAACAGCTACATTGACTTTACCTTTGTTGTCTTCATTTTTCAACTGTGGGCAATTCCTTTTAATTTGCCCTTTTTCTTTACAATAATAGCATCTTACCTTTTTTACACACGATTTAGAGCGTGAATGACTTTTGCTATTATATCCTTTTTCCTACTCTTGCCTCTGCTAACTGTCAAACTTGAATCATCTACAACAGAACCAAAGACCCTTTGATGACTCATATTTTGTACTCACATTTATAGTTTTATTGCATCTTCCAAAATACATTTTCCTTCTTTATTCTTTTCATTTAGCATGTTTTTGCATTTCTTGCATTAAATTGGAGTTTTTATAAATACTTATTATCTTTACTTTATATTTCATATTTTCTTTATTCTGACCTTTGTCTACTATTTCGACCATAACTTTTTTTGTAGATTACTTTTTTAGCTGATTTTTTTTTTTTTTGTAATGGATTCCTGACTTCCTGGGCTTCAATTTGGATATATGAATCATGCTATTTGAAGTTTGGAGCTTTTTTTATTTATTTTTAAAGTTCAGACTTAAATTATACCTGTTATATTTAGGGCTTTTATTATAATTACTTGCGGCAGCCTTGGCTCATTTATTTTCGTCTCATTTAAGACCAGTATATATAGGGGTCAAAAGGTTGACTTTGAGGCTTTTTTATATAAATTTCATTTTTGCAAGACTTTTCCACTTTGGAGAGAAAACCTTTTTCGTTACCATTTACTTGTTTCTTTTTGGATTCTGCAAAAATTCAGTTTTTGATTCTGATGCAATTCTCAATTATTCTTTTCTCGCGAATCATCTCGTCTCAAGCGTGGATTGTAAGATCAATTGATCGCTCTGAGTTTGTCTTTTTACTTTCTCGCAATTCTTGATTAAGATTAGTGCATGCATAATTTGATTGAATTTGCTTTTTATTCTTGAGTGTAAGATTGATCGATTAATTTATTTTGCATTTGAGATTTAGGCTAATTCAGTATAGTAATTCTAATTTGTGTCTGTTATTCGTGGTCGTAATTGCTTTATTTCTTAATTGCTTTAATTCGTGTTCATTTTAATTTGCGTTTGTTTTTCTTTCAATTCATTTTTGTTTTCATTTTTGTTTCCATTTTTGTTTCATTTTGTTTTTGTTGGTTTCAATTTGTTTTCAATTCATTTTTGTTTTTTGGGTTGAATTCATTTTTGTTTTTTTTTCTTTGGGTTTCAATAAGATTTCGTTTTGTTTCAATTTGTTGCTTTAATTCAATTTGTTTTACTGTATTTTCTTGCAATTTAATTTCTGTTGCCTATTTACATTTCTGTTTTATTTCTTAAAAATTACAAAACTCACAATCTAATCGTTGTTGCATATTTAAAACTGAAAATAAAATGAATTTGTGTCCTTTTGAGATGATCTAGTCTGCTCCCTATATTGCAAATTTTTTTGACGAATCTAGTTTTATTTGAAACCATTACAATGTGGTTGTCACCCTCTCCTCCAGTTTTTTAGATTGCATACCATCTTTCATGTCGTTAACAGTAATACTATCCCTACCATACATCATAATATCAACACAATGCTCAAATGATTTCGGCAAGGAGCATACAAAATAATAGCCTAGTCTTCATCATCAACTTTAACCCTGACACCCCGAAGGTCCAGGATTATTTGGTTAAAATTATCAAGATGATCCCTTATTGACATATTCTCAGACATCTACAATATATATAGACATTTTTTCTGATACAAACGATTGGTTAAAGATTTCTTTAGATATCTTTCTCCAAGCTTGTTTCACATTCCTGTAGCCGTTTTTTCATCAATCACTTCTCGTAGAACTCATCAATTAGGCTCAACAGAATAATACTATGCGCCTTTTCCAATATCTCTTTCTTCTTTTCATCTTTCAAAGTCATAGACATTTTTTCTTCACCGTCTAGTGCTGCTAAACATCCTTGATGCACCATAACCGCCTTCATTTTCAATTTCCACATAGCAAAATCATTTGACCCTTTGAATTTCTCAATATTGAATTTATATGAAGACATTGTGATCACAAGAATTGGTCCTTGGAAAAAAAAACTAAGCTTTGATACCAATTGTTATTACAGAAAAGAAGAAAAAGAGCAATGAGAAGAACACACAAGTATTTAACATGGTTCAGTCATTGTGACCTACGTTCACAAGCAGATTGAGAGATTTCTATTGTTGTAATTTTAGAGTACATCATAAAAGATACACTATAGAAGAATGTTTTATAAGCTTTTAGAGCTCATATACATAATGACTCGTAACTCACCATAACAACTTATAATTCTCTATTACAACTCATTAAAAAGAATAACAGTTGAAACTCAAGAGACATAAGAGTTATACATATTCAAGGCATCTTAACAAAGCTAAAACTCAAATTGATTCCAAATTGAAGATGCATAATAATAATAATAAACGCTCAAAATATGCATAATAGTTTTAGGGACTAAATGACATTTAGGACACAAATCAAAATATGTAATACCTCTATGAATAAGTGTGCATATCTCAGTCAACAAATATTCAATCAAACTTATTTTAGTGGCATTGAAAGATAACATCCAGGCCTTTAATTCATATTTAGATTCTAAAGCTAAACATGCAAACTTTGTGCCGAAATAGAGTAGCAAGTTACAAATTTGTTCTAGGTGATTAGGTAGTTAGCATTTAGGATATCTCTTTCCTTAGATTATGGTCTCTTTCAAATTTCAAATTTGGTGCAATATTGTTTTTGAATTTTTTATAAGATTACTTATCATTACGATTGGGATTTTTAGGATTTTGATTATCTTCTATTTTAAATTTTGAACCTATTAAAAGAAGAGAGGGAGAACATAGATTTAGACTCAATTTGAATTTTCCTCCTTTTCTTTTTGCATCTTCTTCTTTATTTTTAAAACTTTGAAATTTTGTGATCTTCCACCTATGGAAGAGTAATTTTTGTAATCTAATTGAAGGACTAAGAAAATGCAACACTTTTAAGAATCAGTTTGCAACGTTTGTTCTCAATTCAAGTTTTCTCCTCTTCTTTCCAATCTATTTAATTTCATGAACTGAATATATTTGTTCTGATTCCAATTGAGATGTTATTGATTCATCATTATTTGTTTGAAGTGTGTGAATCAATTTTAGGAAATTAGAGTTAGTTAAGTGGTGTGAAAATTTAATACATTTTTATTAAATTCTAGAAGTTTCTAATTTTTAATTGACTTTGTGTTAATCAAATGCATAAAGATTTTTGTGTGATCACTTGATTTAAATTAAGGTTTCATTCAAATTCAAGTTTTAATCCCAAAAATATGAATATTATCAATATTTGGGTTCAATGGTTGAGTGTTATTACTTTCCTCTTGATTCTTGAATAGGTGTTTAATTAATTTATTGTCTCTTCTCGTTTTAGATTTTATTCTATTGATTTTGTTAAATTCCCTGTTCTAAACTTTAATTTGATAAATTGCTTTGATGATGATCTTTAAGAGACGACTCTAGTTGTTTGCCTAGTGCTATATAACTAGGTTTTTTTTTTGTTACCCACATATGGTTATCGATCACATAATGACAATTTCTTTTTAATTTTATCAACCATACCAGCATAAACTTTCCAACTAGTTTTTATTAGTAAATATAGGAATACAGATAAGAGTCAAAAATTTTAACCTGATTTATGCTTAGAATATCACAAATCTAATATGGTAAAATAGAATCCACATTATTAGAAAATAGAACACTAGAGTTGTCTCAGTTCACTCACGGACCAAAGGCAACACAAAAATTATCTAAGACTTTATTTACTATAATAACATTTTCAAAAGAGGCTTTATAAATTAAAATAATGTCATTAGTAAAAAATAGGTGTGAAATTTTAGGGTTGCACCCATTAATAGAAAATGGAATTCATTCTCCCATATCAACCTTATCTCTTATACAACGGGTTAACCTCTTGATACACAAGACAAAAAGATAAGGACAAATAAGATCTCATTTCTTAATTCCTCTTGACGGAGAAAAAGAATTTCAAAATGAGTTCCATTCCAATTTACACACATTAAGGATGATGATATACATTAGTATATAAAGTCTATAATCTTATAGTTAAAGCCAGCTAGAAGAGAGTTTCTCTAACAAAATTTTATTTTAACATGTCATAAGCTTTCTCTAAATCAAGTTTTAATATAATACACCTAGTTTATTTCTTAAGGTTCTTAAAGAAGTGAACAATTTCTTGTAAGATAATTATATTATCAATCCCTTGTTTACCTGAAGTAAAACTTCTTTGATTTTGAGAAATCAAATAGGAAAGGAAGCCTTTGAATTTGTCCGTCAGAATATTAGTTACTATTTTATAACTCACATTACACAAGAAAATATGCCTAGATTGACTAACAAAATTTGGATGATTAACTTTAGGAATTAATACAATAACAATTTGATTAACAATTTTAATATTTAATGCATTATTACAAGTTTCCGTTAAAAATCTAAAAATAAAGGGATGAAGAAATTTCTAGTAAAATATGAAAAATATGGCATGCAAACCCTCAACCCCAAAAGATTTAAGATTATCAATACTAAATAGAGCATATTTGTCTTTTTTAGGGACACTAACCTATCAATTTTATCCCTATCAATTTCCTTTAGAGGAGGGAACGAGTTAAAACTAAATAAACTAGCAGAATTAGAGGTAAAATCAGTATATAAATTGTTAAAGAAATTAAATTGTCTCCTACTAATAGCTACCTTATTGTAGAAACTAATGTTTTTATCACTAAATTGAGCCAATTTGATTTATAATAATGGACCTAATACGCCTCTTCTTGGTCTAAAATATGCTCAAATTCTAATTAGAGCTGACCCACTAATTTGGATAGGTACAAATTATCCCTATTGGTAAGTTTACACATAATTTTATTATTCTTATTAAAAATATGTCACTTATGATTAAAAATATTACTAAAAGTAAATTTATTTTAATTAGAAATATTCATCCTAGATATATCAACATTTTCAAACCAAGAACAATTGTTAATCTAGGACTTTCTAACATGAGTATCAAAATCACAATGAGATAACTATGGGGACAAAATTTAAAGTTAGGATAGGAACTATTATACTGAGATGAAGACCAAATTTTTAATCACGGACCAACATGATCAAATTTGAGAATAACAACATTTATGAGAGAACTAGCAAAAAAAAGCATATTTCCATAATACATTTGTAATAACTCTATCTAACCTTTCATTTAGGTCACCCCTTTGCCAAGTGACCCCCTAAATGAGAGATTAGTGGGCTGTCGTTTTGTCTCTATAGTATAAATAAAGACCTTTTACTAATACTTAAAACCTGTCTAGCTATAGTCCTTAGTTCTCAGCAATCGAGAGGTAAATATGTGTTAGGTAGACGAAAATTCAGCCAAAAGTAGAACAACATATAAGTACCCTTAGTGAAGGAAAATTTAGGATTTAATCAAAGTTCATTTTGAAGGATGATAAGTGGGGCAATCGAGAGGAAATCACAAGGGAAATTTTGGAGTTTGAATAGAATGATCACAAACAAACAACTAGTAACATAGATAATTACTTTAGTCTAAATTGAATGTCAAGGATCATAATTAAAGGAGAGAGAGAATCAAGAGACACCTAAGACTGAAACCAAACTAGACCTCAGTAAAAGACCAATTAAAGAGAGAAAGATATGACTAAGGAGGAAACTAGGTAAAAATAATGACTAAGTGGTTTATTAATTATCTTAGCCTGAACTACAAAGTGCATGTGAGGAAGAGAATTTGACGTCAACAAAAAATTTAAAGTACTACCATTAAGAAGATGTTAGGTGTCGAGGAGGGTAAAGGAAAAAAAAGTGCATAACTAAAGATATGTTAAATAAGTCTCACCTAAATGCTTAGATAAGTAATGATATAAAAGATAAGTAAATGCTTAGATAAAACATGTTAATGCAAAATGTGTTTAACTAAGTTAATTATGCAGATTTTGTATATGTGTGTCTTAATCTAATAATTTTGGAGAATATGATTAGCTTGTGTGTGTAGACTAGGTCAATATGCAGAATGTTGCATGTTTATTTAATTAATAATGCAAAATGTGTGTCCCGACATGGTGATTATGCAAAATATGTGTTTAGCTAGCAACTATGTGAGAATGTGTTTTAATAACTTTATTGTGTAGAATTTGTATACATAGTTGTTTGGGCCAAGTGTACTTGTCGAAAAATAATAAAGGATCTAAAATAAGTTCTTGAATTATCGTTCCATAGAGATTATTACCAATTACCAAGAATTTCTTAATTCTATTATTTGAGCTTAAAATATAAGAATTTAAATATAAAGGAGGATTAAAAATAAATCAATTATCATTTGAATTCAAAACAAGTAACGTAACACACTTCTTGGTTGAAATTATAGGAGAGGGACCTAAGACATATGAGTTTACTCATTCAATTCGTTATGTTACTTTTCTATTTAACTCTAAATCCAATTGAAGTTATGATTTTTTCAAGTTGATGCATGAAATCTAGAAATATCTAAAAAATAGTCATGTCCATAATGATGATTTGCTCTCTTATATAAGAGATGTATGTTCATGTTAAATGCGTACCAAATGGACTAATGGCGGTTGTGATTAATTGTGAATTAATTTCACAATGAAAGTGATTAAAAATGCTTAACACAAGCATCAGACAAAAAGTGATTGGTTAAAGTATCCAACAATGGGATAGTAAGGTATCCAAGTACTAGGAAGAGGCCAAGACTAGCTACCATGTGTCACGGTAAGGGACAAATGTTATGCTACCTCGACTAGTACTCGAGCATCTCTTGATTCGTGTAAGTGTGAATTGTCGGAAATGTTCATAATTGTGAAAATTGTGCACTAAAAAATATGTTCCTAGTGAATGATGTTGTACCTATAACATTATCTGGATTGCAGGCATAGAACTCTTAATCTTCAACCCCAAATTAAAGTGATGGATAATTAATTACTCTATGGAGAACACATAAATAAAAGACATTGAAATGTTTGATTGATTGATAGCTTGTTTCTTTTATTTATTAAGCATTTAGTATTTGCCTTGTGATATGATTTATAAATGTTTATACTCACATTTCCTTGTTTTGTGTCCTTTAATTATGTAATGGATGCATAATAAATTATGGGGGCATACCTCTCATCCTTAATAAATGCATGACATTCAGTATTAGGGTTGACAAATAAGATTATAATAATCCCAACATCGCTCCTGTAATTATTCAAAATGAAGTTGGAGTTGAGATTTTGTTTCCCCTATTACCACACAATAACTTATCTGGGCCTCCATAACAATCCTCCTCCCACTGGGCTAAAGAGTAGAGAAACGTGTTGTTTAAGAAATCATCAATGTACATTATGTGTGCTTAAGACTTTCCTTTAGACCTTCATTTTCTCTTGTTATGTGATAAATGCAGATTTTACTAGGTTTTTATGTAGTTTTCTAGGTTGTTTTTGATAGAAAATGTAATTTGGAAAGTGAAAGCTACACAAAAATATATAAATGTTCAATAAAGTAAATTGTTATCTTTAATAATTCAAATTTTGTGAATTTGATAGAATTTTAATGTAATTTTGTTAGTTTTGTAGAGCTGAATCATAAGGTTGGAGGATCAAGAGAGAAAGTAGAACAAAGTAGCAAAATTGGAATCAAGGAACAAGGTTTGGTGAAGCAAGAGTTGGGCGTGATCACTTTTCCTTGCAAAAGTGATCGTTCCAGAGTCTAATATTGAAGGTCGACCTATGTGTTATCACTTTTCTCATAAAAGTGACAATGCTCATGAAGAAGAGATCCTACGTTATCACTATTATTGATGATAGTGATCGTTCTAGAAAAGCCTCTAGCAAAGCAAGTTGCGCGTGATCACTTTTGTTTACAAAAGTGATTGTTCTAGAGAAGCCTCTAGCAAAACAAACTGCACGTGATCACTTTTGTTTACAAAAGTGATAATTCCAGAGAGCCTTCTAGCAAAGCAAGCTGCACGTGACTCCTATTATTCACGAAAGTGAACACCCGCAGACCACGAACCTCTGCGTTACTACTTTTATGAAAAATAGTGATCATGTCAGAAAGGTAAAAAATTCTATAAATAAGATATTAGTTCAGAAACTTGGGATCTTTTTCTTATTTTTCATTTTCACACCTTAAGAGAGTTAGAGAGGGAGATTAGGGGCGACTTCCAAGCTCTAAACCTTGAGAAATCAGGCTGGGAATTAGATTTATGAAGAAATTTTACAGCTCCTCTTCTTCTACTCTTTCTCTCTTTTTCTTCTATGAACATGTTCTAATTTCTTTTTGTTATAGATTGATGGATTCGATTTTGATATTGTAAATTAATTGTGAATCTGAATTTTAAGATCTTGATTGTATTAAACGTTTAATTCTTTCCTTAATGCAATTCTTGAATTAGCTATTCAATTGAATTAAACCTAGAGGATTTTTATTAATGGAAGTTGAGTTAATTTCTCAAATCTGAATTGAATGTCAAGGTTATGGATATCTTAGGGATAAAAATTCGTGATCATGTGATCTCTTAATTTTCAATGCCTAATGCAATATTTGATTGATTTACACCTAAGGAATTAGGGTAGTTAATTGAATATTAGGATCAATGAGTCAAGGAATTGAACTTTGATTAATCTAGTGAAATTGATCATCAATCAATTAAGGAACTTAGAGTTCAGATCTACTTCCGTTTTACATATGATGAAGAGGTGAAATCAGTCCTAACTCTATTCACACATCAATTCATTTCTAAATTTGTCATTCTATTTTGCTGTTATTTTCTGATTTCTATAGTTTATTACTTTTGTTCTTAAATGATTCAAAACAATCCAAATTTTGTTTAGCTCAACTAGTTATTGATTTGTAAAGTGGTAATTGATAAAACTAATTCCTGAGGACGATACTTGGAACTCAAACTGAATTTTAAATTTTATTACTTGCTACAACTATTTAGTACACTTTCTAGTTAGTCTTCTCTTAACTTTGTGATATTATATAATATATTTGAATAATTAACTGAATTAGAATGTATGTATAAATTTTGCACTCTAGTGACATGTTAATGAATAGTATTAGTGTGTTTGCATGTAGAAAAAAATTAGTGTAAGACTTTAACACATAATTAGCATAAATGATTAGTAAAAATAGAGAAAGAAATATTAATAGAAGGACATTGCAATTTCAATTATCGTAAGGATATCTCTTTACCTAAACCTAACCTTAATTAACCAAGTTCAAATAAGAACTGATTGGTTACATGTTGACACAAGAAATGACTTTATATATCATTTATAGAATATTGCATGAACCCAAGAAGAAAAACAAAATTGAAGATTTGAAAAGGAAAAAAAAAAAACACAATGAATAACGTAGAGAATTAAAGAAGAAAATCATGAATAGTATAAAAGAGTAGATGCGGTAGAAAAAGACAAAAAAATAATTACCAAAATTAACAATTTTAATGAAAAAAATATATTTAAAATATTTGTAAAAATTAAAAAATAAATTAAACCAAAAATATATTAAAAAAATAATCAAATTGAACTTAAATTTGGAGAACAGAAAAACTAATTTTAGTTAAACTTTTAAAAATTTAGAATGTATACTTATTTTTATTTTAAAAATATTTTAATTTAATAATACCCGTACATATTTAAAAGTTTTGAAAATAAAATTTAAATTTGTATATATTAAGATTGAAATAATCTCAATTTTTTTAGTATTATCTAATTAAAAAATATTTTTATTTTTTTTAATTTTTTATATAAGCATATTAAGATTTAAAATTTATACTTAATTAAAATAATATTTTAAATTTAAAATATCAATAAAAAAATTATTTATTAAAAGAGATTAGCATAGATCTTTTATTACATCGCTTTATCCGCCTAAAATTCCGAAAAATGGGTTAGTTGAAAGAATTTGACCCAGGAAAACGATAACAAGCTAGTCAAATATGGCCACTCTTGCCACGTCACCCTTACAGAACACGTGTCAAAATATAATTTGTTAAACCACGTACAGCTCCCTCCTGGCGACGCAAAGTTGCAACTCTCTCCTATTAGAATTTGAAAACCTTCATTCTTCAGATCCACTCCTCACCATAGCAACGAAACTCCAACCTCTTCTCCTTCCTCTTTCACCACTCTGATTCCGAATCGGAATCGGAATCTAATTTTTTTTTTCAATTTTTCCTTTAAATTCTCAATCGGTTGAAGATCTTCAACGAATCGGTAAATTCTGTCTTTCTTTGATTTGTTTCCTCCAATTCTCTTCATAGATCTGTGTCGATTTTGGCTTCGTTCGATCTCCGTATGCTGAAATTGCCGATTGGTGTCGTATGGTTAGGGTTTTGAAATCGTGAGCGTCTTTGGATTTGTTTGTTTTACTGTTTGTCCTCAAATACGTTGACGCAGATCTAGCTTGATCGAATGTAGTTTTGCTTCGCATGATTTTCTCCGTTGTTTATTTATTTCATTTATTGTTTGGTGATGAATGTGGGTGATATGTGATTGTCTCTGGTTACACGAAACCTGCTAATTATAATTTCTTAAAACTCCACAGATAAGGACTTGTTGTATTGCCTCGTTTTTGTTGTTCATTGCATGTAACAAAAGTTAAAATTGTGTAATCATTGTAGTGTTTAATTTGTTAATTTAATTAATATATGAAGCATTTGACGTTGTTTACATTAATTCGTGGGGTGCATGGTTTGCTTGAAGTGGTGGCAATCTTTCATTGATTCAGGAGTTTTCTCTTGAGCTGAAAGTGATATTTTTTCTTTTTTTAACGTAATTTTAAATGATTTGGAAAGTATCATTATTTCCTTTATGCATGGTCGAGTGATCAAACACAAAATAATCAAGGAAGCTTATATATATATATATATATATGTATGTATGTATGTATATTTTGTTTCATAATGGTCATCCAGCCTACCTCGTTGTTACCCTTAATAAAGAATATTATGTCTTGTTTTTGCATTCCTTAGTTTCATTTTCTTTTGGCTGAATTGTCATTTGGATGCTGAGATGTGCTTTTGAAGTATTAGTTTTTGTTGTTCTCCCCTCTTTGGAAATTCACTTGTTCATGCACTGTAACTGTCTGTTGCAGGTTAAATTGGTGTAGTTTGGCAAGATGGGAGGTGGGTTTAGAGTTCTTCATTTAGTTAGACCATTTCTCTCATTTATTCCCGAAGTTCAGACTGCTGATAGGAAAGTGCCATTTAGGGAGAAGGTCATATATACTGTGATCTCTCTGTTCATTTTCTTAGTTTGTAGTCAACTCCCTCTGTATGGAATACACTCAACAACAGGTGCAGATCCATTCTATTGGATGCGAGTTATCCTTGCTTCTAACCGTGGAACTGTTATGGAGCTGGGAATCACCCCAATTGTGACTTCTGGACTGGTAATGCAACTTTTGGCTGGTTCAAAGATCATTGAGGTGGACAACAATGTACGGGAGGATCGTGCTCTCTTGTAAGTATCTTTCTTTGTACATGATTTTATATTTTTTTCCTTTTACAATGCCAGTGATTTAGGCTGGTTGCTTTAGTGGTTGTCAATTTTTCGCACATTGCATCATTTAGTGGTGTATAGAAGTTATTAGCATGTGTGCTGGGTTATTTCTGATGATTGTCAATTCTTTTGGTTTTCTACATATTTTTGAAGGAGGTTGTGTTTCTATATGGTGGCAAATTTTGTTTGACCTCATCTGCATGTAGATTTATATATGGTGCTTATTGATTTTGTTTTTCTCTCCCAGAAATGGAGCACAGAAGCTACTTGGCATCTTGATAGCTGTTGGCGAAGCAGTTGCCTATGTTCTTTCTGGGATGTATGGTAGTGTGGGTCAACTTGGAGTGGGAAATGCCATCCTCATCATCCTCCAGCTCTGTTTTGCGGGTATCATTGTGATATGTTTAGATGAGCTCCTTCAAAAAGGATATGGTTTGGGATCTGGAATTTCTCTTTTCATTGCCACTAATATATGGTAAGTTTTATGATCCCCCTTTTCGTTACTAATAATTTATATCCAGCATTGAGCTTTTTGTCTAAATTTGGTTTTTGACAGAGTTCAATATTGTCATATGATTCATGTAGTCGTCTCACCTAGTGGGATAGTATTTGGTTATTGTTGTTGTATTGAGTTTTTTGTCTCATAGCAACTATTAAACAAAGTATAAACTTAGGTGAATTCTCTCATTTTGTTACAGTGAAAACATTATTTGGAAAGCATTTAGTCCAACCACAATTAATAGTGGACGGGGAGCCGAATTTGAGGGTGCAGTTATTGCTCTATTCCATTTGCTGATAACTAGAACAGACAAGGTTCGTGCCCTTCGAGAAGCGTTTTACCGGCAGAATCTTCCCAATGTCACAAATCTGCTTGCTACTGTCTTGATCTTTCTAATTGTGATATACTTCCAAGGTTTCCGTGTGGTTTTGCCTGTGAGATCAAAGAATGCTCGTGGACAGCAGGGTTCATATCCAATCAAACTATTTTATACCTCCAACATGCCCATTATTCTTCAATCTGCCCTTGTTTCCAATCTCTACTTCATTTCCCAGGTAGTGGAGTTTTATGATGGTAGATTGTCACCTGGAGTATTTTTATTTTTTTTTACTGTTTTAACAAAATTTTATTGGATTTGTACAGCTTCTACATAGAAAGTACAGTGGAAACTTCTTTGTAAATCTGTTGGGCAAATGGAAGGAGTCTGAATATGGAGGTGGTCAGTCTATTCCTGTCGGTGGTATTGCATACTACATCACTGCACCTTCCAGGTAAGAGAAGTGCTTCCCATTGTATTTGTTTATAAAACTGTAAATTTCTGTGTTCTTTGTTATAACAATATGATCTAAAACCTCAACCCAACATATATTTAGTGTTGTTTATTATTATCAGCTCACAATTTTCATTTTGATAATTTTTTTTTGTTCTTTTGCAGCTTAGCTGATATGGCTGCCAATCCTTTTCATGCATTATTCTATCTTGTGTTTATGTTGTCTGCCTGTGCCCTGTTCTCAAAAACTTGGATTGAAGTCTCTGGTTCATCTGCCAGAGATGTTGCCAAACAGCTGAAGGTATTGATTAGCATGCAATTTTTTCAAATTTATTTTGTTTGCACCTGTCACTTTAGTGCATCAATATAACTAGCCTGTTTTCTCATTATCCATGTTCATAATATGAGTTTATCTGTTTCATAAGCTGTGTGATGTATGCTGTTTTGAGGTGTTCATAATATGAGTTCCATCTGTTTCATAAGCTGTGTAATTTGTACTGTTTTGAGATGTTGGAGGTCTTGTTTCCCAATTGAAGCAACTTAATAATGGAAATCTCCAATTAATACACATGAAGCAGAAAGAGCCATGAGTGAGTTTAAATGGTTTACATTATAGGCAATATCGTGTCTAAGGTAGTATGTGGCTCAGCTTCTGTTCTCCTTAAAAGGAGAAGCCAAACCAAACACAACTTTAGAAAGACTCCCAAAATAAGGGAGTGATTGAGTACACAACTTAATTAAGCGCTTATTCAACAGGCTTGTTTTATGAGTGTTTAAAGTAAATATGACCACAAAACTTATTGGTATAACAAAAAACTTATTTCAATAAGCTAAAAAGATTTTTTGAGAATTATAACTTATTTTTATAAGCTGTATAATTTTTTTTCAAACGCTTCCTAAATTGTTTTTTGTTTAGAGATCAAAAGCCAAAAAATACTAGTATTTTTATAAAAGGATCTAGCAGTCCTAGAAAATTAGGTCAAACACTACCTAAAAGATATATTGTTTCTAGGTTCTTGACAACTTCATTGGTACTTCTTTTTGTAAGTTAATCAGTCTTATCTCGAAGCACTCATTGAACCGGATGGAAAATGATATTTTTTTGTAGTTTGTGGTAAAATTCACGAGTCAGCTGAATCCACTCGGTTGGTTATTAAAATTGATCTATTCTATCAATTTGCAGGAACAACAAATGGTAATGCCTGGACATCGGGAGTCAAACTTGCAGAAAGAACTGAACCGATACATTCCCACCGCTGCAGCATTTGGTGGCATGTGTATTGGTGCCCTGACAGTGTTGGCAGATTTCATGGGGGCCATTGGTTCAGGAACAGGAATATTACTTGCAGTAACAATCATCTATCAGTACTTCGAGACATTTGAGAAAGAGAGAGCAAGCGAGCTTGGCTTCTTTGGTTTTTAAGTTCTTGGAAGTTACTGTTGGTGACGCAATTGAGCTCTACGTCACCCACAGTTTTTGTTATGTCAAAGAATGGTAGTAGGTTGTTTAACACAGTGAGGAAGGACGTAGGTTAGTTTGTCGTCACTTTTTTCTCAACTGATGAAGAGTAGTGTATCATTGTAAACGTTTTCGGATTGTCTCTGAATATACCTGCGTTAATTTATTTTCAAAGTCTGACGCCATGGGTTAAAGAAAATGGATCTTAAGTAATTAGCTTAGTTTTATAAATTACTGGCTATTTATTAATTTTCTCAATGTACCTGGCAGTAGTTTTTTAAATGAATCTTTCTTTCGAAAGAGTATTAGTAAAAGGATTATGCGCATCGTAGCCGCTTGAACTGAGTTCCCGTGACAAGTGCAAGATGTGAAGTAAACTCGGATTTGAAATTATATAAACTGATGTGCTGAACTCTAGCCTTTCACTAATGCTGAATTTCTTGGAGCAAGAGGATGGATAATTATAAAACTGCACGGTGAAGTGATCATTATTTGGACAACTCATCTAACCCCCGAAAGGCAAATTTATTATAATATTATAAATTAAAAAATAATTTATTATTTTATAGCAAATCTGAAACAATTGTTTAATCTGGGGTTTTTTTGCCACGTGGATCAAATTTTCGTCAAACGGCTGGCGAAAGTAATTAATTTTTGAATTTTTTAATATCTATTTCATCACAAAAAGTACGAAATATGACTTCTTAGAGCGGTTAATTTAAAACCGCTCTCATAACTCATTTTAGAGAAGTACATATTAGAGAGCGGTCCTGCGGGAACCGCTCTCTTAGGTATATACAGCCAATTGCATACAAATCTACATAAATTTTACATACAAATTTTATATAAATACAAAATTCTAATTACTAGCATAAAATTAAAAAAAAATTTAATTTTTTCATATTTCCAATTTAAATCTACATAAATTATATTTAATTTATAATTATATAAAAACTATTACGTTTTTTAAAGTAAAAAATATTATTATTTACATACAAATTTTATTTAAATACAAAACTCTACTTACTGCATAAAATTAAATTACATTTTTATTTTTTTATATTTCTAATTTAAATCTACATAAATTTTATATAAATACAAAACTCTAATTACTAGCATAAAATTAAATTATATTTTTATTTTTTCATTTTTCTAATTTAAATTTACATATATTACATTTAGTTTATAATCATATAAATTATATTATGTTTTTAAAAGTAAAAAATTTTATTATTTACATACAAATTTTATACATACATTTCATATAAATTATGATTACTGCATTTAAAATTTTACAATTTTAAAATTTTACTTCAATATAAGTGTAAAAATTATTTATTACAATCAAACTAAGTATAAATTATTATATTTAGTTTTATATAATTATTTTATTTAACTCAATTTTTATTATTCTGTATTTTAATAAATATCTATAATAATTCCTGTAAACAAATATTATAAATCTTAATTTAACCTATCTTCTTAACAAGGCAAAACATGTATCAAGGAGGACCGTCGGTTTTGCTAACTATAGGGCGAAATAAACTTTCGCCAGTAGCAGCGCGAATCATCTCAGATATTGCCACGTGTATCAAAATCTTCCCAGCCGTTCATTTTAAATCTAAGAGAGCGGTTCCGGCAGAACCGCTCTCTAATATGTGAACCGCTTTCTAAAATTACTACTTAGAGTGGTTCAAAAGGAACCGCTCTCTAAAAGAGACTACTGAACCGCTCTCTAAAATAGACTTATGAGAACGGTTTTAAATTAACCGCTCTAAGAAGTCATATTGCGTACTTTTTATGGCGAAATAGATATTAAAAAATTCAAAAATTAATTACTTTTGCCAGCCGTTTGGCGAAAATTTGATCCACATGACAAAAAAACCTCAGATAGGAAAATTGTTGCAAATTTGTTATAAAATAATAAATTATTTTTTAATTTACAATATTATAATAAATTTGCCCCCCTCCCCCCCCCCCCCCCCCCCCCCAAGCCCATTTTATAGACTTAAATACAGATTTGGTCCCTAACGCCGTTGTATTCTGTATCAATTTTTGTACTTGATTTCTATTTGTATCCGTTACATTCTTTGGGTTCCATTTTTTAAGAAACAACCCTTGCAAGAGCTCAAGAGGGTGGGCGAGGGACATCCTCTTGTTCAGTTACTATACAAAGAGTATGTGAGAATGGTTTAGATGTTGTCCTGTTGAAATTAAAACGGGACTAAATACAAGAAAAAAGTTTTATGAATTTTTTTATTTTTTTTTCAGATCTCTCGACATGAGGTGCAATTTCTTCCAACGGGCCGAGTTGCAAACAAATGGAGCAAAGAAGTCTAACTTTAAAGAACTAGATTCTCATTGTGCAAAATTTTATGAGCCATTTAACAAAGTAATAGAGTTGAAAGAACACACGTTGAAGTGGAAGAATGACAAGAGAAAGGTAGGTTTGTTACTACCTTGAGCTGATTGCAAGATCTTTCGTTATGACCTTTTCCACAAATTGAGCATGTCATTACTAGTCTTCTTTTCATCTTTTGTCGGGTGTCTTGCTGTGGATTTTGGCCTTGAATACTTGGTGTTGACACAATAAATGTCACGTAATTTCCAAACTCTACCACTAAAAGTCTGATCTTTAAGATTAACAACAAACCTTGTTTGAGTTTCATGAAATAATTCAAAATTTGTTTATGCAGGATCTCTTATGCATGTTGCATACACTAATTGATTATCTCATTTTAAGCGTTTAATATTATGTTGGACTCTAGTACATATTCTTCTTCTAATTAAGTCCTTTTCATTATTTTTAAATTTTTCTTATTTTAAAGTGTTATCTATCAATATTTTTTTAAAATAAAGTCTTAATTTTCACATGAGAACACAATTGACTTCCCCCTCACTATAAAAATTTAGAATTAAATTGATCACACATATTGTTAGTCAATACCAGACTTAGGTAAGGACTGAAAACAACTTTTATCCACATCTTTGGATTAATTTTTTTAAGGCATATCCAAGCATGTTCATCATATTGCTTCAACTTCTCCATGCACCTGTTGAACTCCACCATTTTTGTAGTTCTAGCATACGCCTGCAACGTATCCTTGTACTTTTTTTTCTTTCTTTTTTCTTGCAAAATTAAAATAAATTTGTCTTACACAATATCTATGATCCACATTTGGTGGCTTTTTTTTGTTGAAATGGGGTGAATGGAGAAACAATTTCTCCAAATAGGGTGATTACGCTGCTCGTAATGGAATTAATATAGTATTGTCAACTTTCTTGCCGACACACATGTTAAATTTTATTTTTTATGTAGAGTGTCAGCTTACAACATAATGACACAATTTATATTAATTTAAAAAAAAGTGTCGACAAAGTAACAATCGACACTAATTTAGATTTCTGCCACGTGGTATATGTGTCGGTTAAGAATAGTCCGACACTTATATGTTGGTTGATTTTTTTGTGACACTTGTGTGTCGATATATTGAATTTTGACACTTTACAATGTGTTGGCTACTTAGACTCCAACACTTGCCTGGTACGTCATGCGATTACTAATGCTTTTTATCTTGCAATTTAAAGAAGATTATACTCTTTTATCCATTAGTTTTTACTCAATTTAAAGTATATATATATATATATATATAGATGTCATGATGTGTATTGGTTGAGAAAAGTTTAGAAGAAACTGAATTTGTAGGAGTTGAAGGTTAGAAGTTCTAATTTTTCAAATTTTGCAATTAAGTTTTAAATAATAATATTAATATTATTATGAATATATTAAATTAAAAATATTTGTGGTGCTATGATAATTTATTTAGTGTAAGTAAAATATTGAAAATGTAAATATAAATCTCTTTTAATTTAATGTTCTTGTAATATTTTCTATTAGTATTTGTTTAAGTAGTTAAATAATTTATTTAGCATTGTTCTCCAAAATACAAATAAGTGAAAAATTATGAAATGGGATGGTATGCATACATATGTAAATACCATGATTTTTCAATACCACAAAAAATTGGATTCAAATTGATTTGTTCATGCATTCTTGGTACGTGAATTTCAATTGATTTAATTTTTGTTTGTTTTTTTTAAATGATGTTTAAATTATAATTAGCTAAGACACATTGTTTATTTTTATTGACAATTATGATCAAACAAGAACCATCAGTGCCAGTTTCATTAATCCAAGAGAGAATAATTGGGTAATTTGGGTATTCAATTTCATGCAAAAAAACATGGAAAGCAAAACAAAAAACAATTGTAACTATATTTGGTGATTGAGATTAATCATATACAACATTGCCAAGATGGTTAAAATACATGCAATTACATGCTTCTGGGTCAGTTTACAAAATTGAGACCAATGATTATGTTAGAAGTAATGTAGTGGATAATAGATTTAGAGTCTTTCATCGATTGTTTTGGTCATTTAGGCAATGTCATAAAGCCTTCAAGTTTTGTAAGTTTATAATACAAGTAGACGATACCTTTTTTATATGGTAAGTACAAGCAAACATTGCTAATTGCCACAACTCAAGATGACAATAATAGTGTGCTTCCTATAGCGTTTGTCATTGTTGAAGGAGAAACATTATCAGCATAAGAATGATTCTTAGTAATGATTCATCTGAATGTTATTGAGAAGACCAAAATTTGTTTGATATCTAATCACTATCAAAGTATCAAAGGTGTTGTGTCTAATCCACACATTGGGTAGAAACCTCCTAATGCTTACTATATTTATTGCATTTGTCACATTGCAAGCAATTTTAATAGAAGATTCAAAAATACCACCTTGAAGAGCATGCTCATAAAGTTAGGTAAGGTTTTTTTGGTAACATTTGTGTATTTAGATTAATTAATCTATATATATATATATATATATATATATATATATATTTCACCATTAACCCTATCAACTCTTTAAATATAGCATGTACACCCTACAAGCAAAGATTTGAAGCAAAGCTTAATACAATTTGTTTATATTCTTCCGAAATTCAAACTTGAATTGACAACATATCAAAGGAAAAGTGGAGTTTGGCTTATAATGATGATAGCGTTATGAGTACATGACTACTAATTTGTCAAAGTCAGTCAATAAGGTTTTAAAAGGGGTAAGAAATCTCCTAATTACTACCCTAGTCAAAGCAACATTTGCTAGATTGATTGAGTATTTTGTGAAGCATGGTGTGAGCGCAATGAATGACATGAACAATGGTAGAAAATATTGTCATAAATTAATTGAAGTTATAGAAAAAAATCAAGAAAAAGCATCTTCACATTAGGTTCGTCGTTATGACATACAAAGAACAAGGTTTGAGGTTGCAGAGGCTTTTAATCCTATGACACAAAGGGGTGGTCATAAGTGGAGTGTGATATTATCTACACGATTATGTGAATGTCACAAATTTTAGGCATACCAATATTCATGTTCACATGTCACAGTTGTTTGTGCTACTATAAGTATAGACTTTTGGTAATATGTTAACCCTGTTTATACTTTGCAGTATTGTAAACGCATATTCATCTCAGTGGTGGCGGCTTGAAAATAAAAAATAACATCTTACAAAATTATGAGTGGAAGTTGTTACCAGATCAAGATAGAGCACGAGGTAAAGGACGACTAAAGGCTTTTAGAATTAGAAATGAAATGGATTGAGTTGAGTCACACGACAATGATGTAGGTTTTGTCAACAATCGAGTCACAATCAACGTCATTGTGCTCAATAAAGTAACGCTAATAATACTGATGAGTAATATTATCACTAGTTGGTAGATAACAAAATGTGGAATAAAATAGTCTTTATGTTTCATTTATCATTTTAATCGTGTTGTATATTAATTAAATGTAAGTTGTCTTATTAATTTACATTGATGTTATGTCACTTATTTAAGCAATGAAAGAAACACTAGGAATATGCAAAAATATAAATCATTTGTGCATCTAAACCAAATAAACCATAATCTAACATCATCTAAAGTTATAACAACCAACAAAAAAAACTAATCATTGAAGTAGTTGAAATGATGATGTTTCTCTAATACAATATGATAACATATCCTCAATCAGAATCCAAGGACTGGTTATGATGTCCCTCCTCATGAGGTGTGAGAATGCACTATTGACGACGATCTCGTGCTCCACGGTGAGGGTTATGTCTCACATCAAGTCCTGCTGCATCTGAAGCTCCAATGAATTTGGCATTACAGGTAGCAAGGACGATGTCTCCCTACCCTGTCCACTTTGATGAGTTCCTACACTGAGTGCATTCGGTGTGAAGAACATGGGCTAATATAGAAAAGGTGTCATTAAAAGGGTAGCCTTAGCAACATAATATTCACTGGTGGAAAATGGAGATACAAAAGGGACATTTGTGTGTTGTGATGAGTGAACATAAGATGACTATGTCTCTTATGAAATGGGAAAGGTGAAGGGACACAATAAACAACATCTCTTTGTTCAAGCAAAGGGGGTAAGGTAAAATATGTGGCCTGCAATTTTAAAAACTGAAGAGTATTTAATAAATTAACAAAAAGAATTTATTTACAATTCTCCAATTAAGCATAACAGTAATATACCTGAATTGACGTTCACTAACATTGCAAACCTCTACCTTCATGACATTGCATACCCATACCAATGTCAATCTGAGGCTCATCTAGATTTCCACTTTGGATAAGAGGGTCACATGAGGATGAAGGCTCCAAAATGTGTTCTTGCTCATTTTGTAAGGATAACATCGTCTCACATAACAACTTCATCTCCTCAAATGAAAATGTGTCCTTACCATCACTACACAAGTAATATGCCCTCTCATGAGCATCTCCTTGCATTACCATTACATATGACAATCTATTAAACAAAGTAAATAACATGAAACATGAGAATAATACTTACAAGTAATGCAAACACTACAGCATCCTTGCTCATCCACCATCTGGCATGAGTAATGTATCATTGCATGTATTCAAAGTTTGACCTCAACAGACCAATTTGCAGTTCATTACTCACTACCCAGTCTAATCTTCTATCTCAATGCTCTAGTACGCCCCTGAACTTGGACTCCTAATTCTCACCGATCTTCCCTCTAAGAGTAATGCCATGTAGCTGGTCTAGCTGATAAGGAGCATGAGGAATATGTTGTACCATCCCAAATTGACACATGACACGGTCGGGCTAGTGCCATTCACATTTCTGAAAACAAATAAGTGACATATTTGCTCTTATAATATTCATGTCCTCAGTGCATATGGCAAGCAAAGTATGTATTAAATTCATACTATACGGTTACCACATAATTTGCAAGTAAAAAAACAATTAATTTAGTTATTCATAAATATAAACATAAATATAACATAAATTATTAACAATTCACAAAATACCTCATTACATTTCAAATGATCAAATTTGAATATGAAGTATGCAAGATCCTTTCTCCCCTTCTTATAATTTTGATTACCTAACCACTTATACAAACATAAATATTGGTATAAATGGTTGTAACATAATATTTTCCTATAATTAATTAATGAAAAAATATAATGGAACGCATACCGTGCACCATAAGGAAGATCATTTCATATGTAGGGGGATTACTCGAAACTAGAAATGGAAACCTATCCCATGCCCACATCATCACTAGTGGAGTCAATCCTCTAATACTAGACCGATCGATATTTGTGGACATGCATAACTCTCGGTATAGGAATGCTAAAGCTGTAACTTTCCAACTATATTGGCCAATGATCTCCAAATCCTCATGTAATGAAAGGTACCTAATTCGGACCCTACTACTGGAATGATTAGCAAACATAAATCCACCTATCAATCTCAAAATATAAGCTTTAGCAAACCGAATTAGTTGAAGGGCATTTTAGTTGTGCAAGCCAATATGGGAAAAATATTCGAGCAACCAAGTAAATTTCAAGCTGCTTCCCATAAATGCGAAACTAGGTGGTCTAATTTCTAACAAATCCTCAATGATCTGTGCCATGTCACCTCCTTCAGAGGCAATAACTGATCTTCCATCAATACGAAGACCCATCTGAATAGCAATGTCTTCAAGAGTAATAGTACACTCTCCAAGAGGCATATGAAACATATGGGTCTCTAGCTTCTATCTTTCCACCAAAGCTGTAATCAACTAACAGTCAATAAGAATACTAGCTAACTGTGCAACTCTGACAAATCTTGCTAGTGTCAAATAAGGAAGAATTTCTATTGAAACTCCCTCCATGCTCGCAGGTATAAAGTGACCTCTCCTCACTCTTAAAATTAGGTGTTTACGCTCATCCCAAATATGCTCTGAAACATGAATAGATTGACATAGTAAAAATGAGGGTCGGGATTTAACACTCTACTACGAGACAAAAATGATGTCATCTAAAATCTATTTAAACAAGTAAATCATAAACTTCATATTTTCAAAGTAAGCAACAAAAATTAACAAAAATAATTTCATTTTATTATTAAATAAATTCTACCTTAAATAGAGTCTATCAATTATTGTATTCACAAAAATAACTCTTTTACTAAATTTATTTACAATTAGTATTTCTACAACATATATTTCAATAATAGTGGCTTATAATAACTTACAAAAAAAATTATATATTAAAACTACCATTATAAAAAATTTATTTATTTCAATTTTTACTAATGCAATCAATTATTATATTTTTTTTACCCTTAAATTAATAGTTTTAACACATAAATTTATTATTATTAATCTAAAGCATATAAATAACTACAAACTTTTTAAAAGATTCAAATATCTAAATTACTAATTATCTAATTTATTTTATTTTCAGTATTATATATTTTAAATTAAAATTTTTAAATTTATTTATTACTAATTTTATAGATTCATGTTTTTTTTTACTTAATTTCTTATTCTTTTACTCCTTACTTTTTCAAAATAATCTAATTTATAATTAAATGATCGTATATTTTATTTTTATCTTTCAGAATTTTAAATCATTTACCACTTCTTAATTATGTGACAAATTATTTTTTATAATTTTTATAAATTCAACAACTGCAGTTTTTTTTAACAGTGTAAATTTATTAATTAACATATTTATTTTACTTTGTTACAAATATTTATTTATTTGATTAATCTAGTAACAATCAAATGTAAATCTAATCCATATATTTATCTAATTTAATTATTTTATATTTCTCAATTAATTTAAATTTATATATGTTTAAACATTTCTCAATTATTAATATTTATATATTTCAATTAATTTATCTAATTATTTTTACTTTTAAATACAATTTTCTACCTAAAAAAATTATAAATTTTCTAAAATATACTTTAATTATATATTTGATAATTCTAATTTGAAAATATAAATTTCTAGTTTTCTATTTTCCTATATTTCTATTTTTCTATTTTCTTTTTTTTCTATTTTCTACATGCAAAAAATTACAAAAATAAATAAATATAATTTTAATCTTTACTATTTAATTTTTACTGACCTTACTGTTGGAGTGCTGGATGAAATTAAGATCTTTCACTCTTACTCACAATCTATGGCTCTTGTAAAAAATTCTTCCTGAAACGAAAAAAAAAAAAAAGAGCATTTTCTTTTAAAAAATACATTAATATTTATATTTAATACAAAATAGCTTCTTTTTACCTTACAAATTCTCAAAATAACAAAATCACCTTGTAAAATGATATATTTTTCCCACTATCCAAAATCTCCAACATTTTTTTTTTTGGTTTTTCTAGCACCATTTGAACAAGGAAGAAGATGAAGCAGAGAAGAAGGGGAGAGAGGCGGGCGGGAAACGTTTCAGAAATTCTGCCACATGGACAAATTTAAAGTATGTCGGTCTTGCTTATGTCAAGACTCATGTTGACTAAACCAGTATCGACACCAAAGTCAAATCTAAGCCGTCTGACAGTGTAGGAAATGTCCACATGTTAGGATCACAATCGTTGATGATTTTTTAAAATTTTTTCCAGTTACTGTCATGACATATGTCCCCCTTTCGTTCGTGTCGCTAATTTGTTTGATGACACTTGTAATTAAACAAATAAAAATTTTGTGTCAGCACTGCATCTTCCAACACTTTAACCACGTGGCATTTCCCACCCTATACAGCGAATTTGTTTTCCAATCACTCTATATGAAGACTTTGTTTCTCCATTCACCCCATTTCAGCAAAAAAAAAAAAAAGCTACATTTAGCAACCATTATTAAATGTAGGCATCAAACCATATAAAAAAAAAAAAGAAACTAACATGAATTTTACTATAAAGAATTTTCTATGTAATTTTAAGTGCTATTAATATTACCTTTTTCCTATTACTTATGAAAGTTCATTATTTGCCTTTAGGTTGTTGTTGTATTTGTTAGCAATACATTATTTGTAAACACATATGAAATAACTTAACTGACAAGTGCATCAATAATTTTAAATGAGTATAAAAAAATATTGTTTAAACAAAGATTAGACCAATTACTCAATAATATCTCTTAAAGCCTCTGATTAAACATTAGAAAATTGTACATAAATTCACTAAAGTTATTTGTATAATGCCTTAATTTAATTTTTTAAATAAATAAATTTTGC
Source organism: Abrus precatorius (assembly GCF_003935025.1). Classification (NCBI taxonomy): domain Eukaryota; kingdom Viridiplantae; phylum Streptophyta; class Magnoliopsida; order Fabales; family Fabaceae; genus Abrus; species Abrus precatorius. The sequence continues at coordinate 10,521,809 of NW_020874384.1, forward strand.
AATAAGTAGGAATAAATAAAATTTCATTCAAGTTGTTCCCAATACATAATTTCAATAAAGTATTTCAAAATAACGATGGATTACAAATTTGAATCAAATCTTTACTACAAGACTTAATTAATAAATCATAAATTCAAAATAACGATAATTTCCTAAGTCCTATAGCAGTTTCATCCATCCCTTCACTGAGCTTAGTGCTGATCGCCTTGGTTACCTGAAAAATAAATATAAGGGTGAGTACTCTAAACTATCACACATAAGTACAAAAACTCACCTTGCACATTTCACATATTTGCTAACATAATTCAAATCAAGTACCAACAAACATAAACAATACTTTTCAACATTCCATTCTAAATCACAAACAGGTGTGCTCACTACACCATCAAACAATCCACACACACGTGCGCTCATTACACGTAGTCACGCTCACTGTGGCACTGTGATCACAGTTTCCTAATACCCTTAGCCTCAATGACTTACTCAGTTTCACATTATGGATGGTCGTCGAATAGTCCCCGCTTTACGGATACAACGTGTGCGGTATTGGGGCCCTTAGTAAAGGTGTTAGTCAGAGACCGAGTCAGGAGGAGAGTGTGTGGCCTATGGTGCACCAACGCTCACTGTTGGTGTCACCACCACCACCCTCTCTTCCCCAAGATATTTCTATCGCCCCCATCTTTCGTACCCCAATGTATCATTAAACCATAGTTTTCCAACATATTCAAATATAATCATCATGTCATTCACACATATTTTCAATCATTTCACATTATTCATTATCAACCGATGGCATGTCCACACATTTTCAACCACATTACACTCAAACACACAACATCTACTATACATCACACACATTTCTCGATATCAATCACCTTATATTCCACACCAAATTTCTATAAAATCCAATCATAATCATAATCAAATCATTCTCATCAAATACATGTCATCCTACATCTTATCCTAATCATATGGCAATACATAACACAATGAACGGATTCTAAGTACAATGAGATAGGGTAGAGTCTTCCCTTACCTCGGAATGAAAACTCAACATAATCTAACGATAGAAAACGTTTCTCACATGGTGCTTTGTCCTAAATCCATGGAAAATCTCCATGAGAAACCAAGAAAACAAAAAAAGGGATGAAAGACCAAAACCCTAACTCATAAAACTTACCTTCAAATGTTCCAAACGCAACTTTAACCTTCAATCTTGCTCACAAATAGCTTTGAAGGCAGTTTAATTGGTGAAATAGGGCTGAAAATCGAGAGAATCGAAAGGGATTTTGAAAAGAAGGATGAGAAATGAGTTTTCTGAATCATAAATCCTTCAAATACCCTATGAGTCACAATACTCTTACTACAGTGAGACATTTCTTGCTGTAGCGTGACATCTCTTGCTGCAACGAAACCTTTTCTCGCTACAATGAAAATTTCAAATGAATATGCACTCAGATTTCTGCAGAATCTCATTATAGCGAGACTGCACCCAAAAATATACTTTCCTCTGTTGCCTTCTCGCTGCAGTAGAAGCCTAAAGCGAGAACGCAACAAATGCACGCCTTTTGCCCCTGTAGCACACACTTAGCCTATTTTTCAAATCAATCTAACCTGACCACAAGTCAAACATTTTCATTCATATTTACTTGTCCATCCCTACATGATCGTACACACACATATGCATATATTCACATCATTATCATATAAATCAACATGCACATCCAAACAATAATTCTACATGCTTATATTGAGATTAAGTTGTGCATTCTTATTTTATTGGTATTTGTAGTGTGGATGTTCCTATATAATAGTAAAGGGTGTCATAGCTAGAATAGGTGTTGAAACGCTTATTAAGCCTTTTTCCAACATTCTACATATAAATACCAATGTGGAAATGCTAAGTCAGTGTTGTAATGCCCAAATTTTTCAAGTTGCTCGAGTTTTGGGCCTTGTGACACTTAGAGTCTTGAATGATTTTGGTTCTTCTTGTTGAATGGATGTTGCAATTCCTATCTAAGCATTGGAACATTCATAGTTATGTTACAACTTTGCATTTTCTATAATTGAGTATTGTAATACTCAATTTTTTTTAATTTGTTGTAATTTATTGGCTTCTCCAAGGTGTTTTTTCATGCCAATTTTGTCCTAAAATAAGATTCAAATACTATCTTTTAATAACATTCAAATATAAAAAAAAATATTAAAATAGGGCTAAATAATAGCTTAATTGTGAATTCATGAATTGTTCAATATCCTCTAATAATTTTATTAGAAATCAAGACCAAGTAACCTTATTCTTCTTTAGCACCACTGCAAAAGCAATTGGAAATAATTCATTACTGTCATCTTGTACAACTATAGATAAAACTTGGCCTCCAAAATAGCCTTTCAAAAAGTAATCATACACTCCAATAATTGGTCTACATTCATGTAGTAAACCCTTTTACAAGCAGTAAAACAAATATACTTTCTATCAAATATAAGGAGTAAACCAAGTACTGATTTACTCACACCAAGTTGAATTGTGTATTTTCTATTTGAAATTTTCAACTTTTGATATCCCAACCATATATGTTGCTCTTTCTTAGTTCCATGAGTGCTTGAGCTCTACCATGCCCTTAATGTCTTTGTATGTGATACATTTATAATATATGTCTCCTTAGTGTGTTTTACAATATCAATACCTTGAGGTCTTAAAACTAACCATAAGAAAAGAATTATTTTTTCTACCAATCACCACAAAGATGCTTGAGGAATCTTCATGGATCTTATGCAAGTGTGTTGATCATTAGGTATTATCACTTGAAATGAATTGGTGTCTTTAGTCCAAGAGAAAAAATTTCTTAATCACATCTTTGGCATTTTGTCCTGCATCTTACTTTGTCATTTTTTACAAACTTTATCTTTACAACTTGGTTCATTGTATAACTGTGAGTAGCCTTTTTGAACACAAATACATAGCTAAACACCATCCAACCTAAAATGTCACATATCTATACTCAACCTTTTCATTAAATTGAGGTCATTTCACCTTCTTATGTTTTGGAACTTCATCATTTAAGTTAGTATCACTCAATAATTCTTCACTGTTATATTGGCTCTCTCCTTTAAATAGATTATATATCACTTCATCAATTTGGTGTTCTCCTTGAGTTCCAACATCTTATCATGCATCAAAAGAATCATCTCCATTAAGGAAAAGAAAAAACTATATTATGTCAATCTATATACCTCTCGAAAAAGGTTAATATCGTTATCTTCTAAGTTTTTCTTACTCCTCTTGCAACTCTTTTTTCAAGATCATCTTCTTTTGATCTTTTTTTTTTTTTTTTTGTCATTTTCAATATGTAGGAATCAACTTCAATATGGATTATTCCTTTATTTTTTATTTTATCTTCATTTATCTTTCACTAAAAAAATTCACTAATTTGTAGAAGAAATGAAATTTTATTTTCAAAGAAAACAAACTAGTATACCCATCAATTTGAGATTTAGCCCTTTAATGTATATTCAATAAAAGGATAATTTTAGGTTGAGATTTCATGTTTTAGACTTAAAAGTGAAGTTGATATTACACTTAATAGAACACTAATAATAGATGACTGGAAGGATCTAAAATAAAAGGACTAAATTAAGATAAATGAAGCATAAAGACCATTTTAATACCAAACACAAAGGTGAGGGACCAAAATCATATTTTTGTTTAATTTTATAACTTATCTAGAAAAGTTAAAGTATGAGCTTTGTGTTTGATATTTTGGTAAATGCATTTTTTTTCATGATATTATTTTATTTATCATATCAGTTCATCTATTCTCTTTTTAATAAAAATTTTGACGATCATTTAATTTTTCAAATTTAGTTATGAAAAAAATAGCCATGTCATATATTTTTAAAATTAAAGAATTTTATCATTTATTATACTCATGCTAATACTTTATTAATTTTGAAATAAATGATGCACTCAATTTATACCAAATTTACTTAAGAATTTAACTACTCTATCACTTACTAGTGTTTTTTATAATCCATGGAAATGTACAACTTCTTCAAAGAATAAATCAACAATGTGCCACATCATTAATTTCAGAAATGCAGTGAAGTATATCATTTTGCTAAACCTATCAACAATAGATTAGGTACAAGTGTACATTAACCATAAGACATGACTTTAGATTTATCATATTTACATGTTATGTGTTGATAACAATAGATTGTACGTCACACTTTATAGTAGACCAATAAAAATGCTCATTTAGAATATTTAAATTTTTTTGCAACCCAAAATATCTCATTAATCCATCTTAATGAGTTTCTCTTACTAACATTTCACATAAGGAACAAATAGATACACAAAAATTATTTTTCTTAAACAAAAATTCATTATGTCTATAATCTCCAAAAACATGTTTCAAATAAGAGTCCTACACTTGGCCAAAATTAGAATCAAACTCATGTAAGTCATTTATAAGCTCAAAACCAAGTAATTTAGTTTGTAAGAAAGTAAGCAAAGTTTATCTTTTAGACAAAGCATGAGATAATATTTTCTTATATTTATTATACTTGATCATATAAGAAAATATTTTATTGAACTCTAACCACTTGATAGCATGTATCTTTTGAATGTCACCTTAAGATTTTAGAAATTCCAAACTTTAATGGTTAGAGTGGATTATGAACTCCCTCAACCATAGATAGTGCTATCGATTTTGCAAATTTTTAACCAATTCATACAACTCCTTGTCATATGTATGATAATTCAATGTAGTTCCACTAAGATTTTCACCCAAAATATGCAATTGGTTTGGAATCTTGCATCAATGCAGCTTTTAGTCTAACACTAGAAGAATCACATTCATTTTCATATGTTCTATCAAAATTAGGCAATGAAAGCAGTGGTGAACTATATAATTTATCTTTCAAATAATCAAAAGTTTTTTCATGTACATCAATCCACTTGAACACAATATTCTTTTTTATCAAGTTCATTCAAAGGTGTAGTAATAAAACTAAAGTTCTTCACAAATATTTTATAAAAGTTTACTAAACCATGATAGCTTCTTATCTATTGCCATTCTTATATTAGGTTATTCTCTAATTGCCTTCAACTTTTCTTTATCAACATAAATTTCTTTCAAAGTTACAACATAACCAAGAAATACAACAAATTTGATACAAAATTAACACTTTTGAAGATTGACATACAATTTATTCTCTCTTAAAACAACAAAAACATGTACATGTTCAATATTAAGGCTAGGAATCAATGTGAGACCCCCCGTTCTCACTCTACATATATTAAAATATAATATTAATATATTTAATTTAACTAATTAATATATATCATTACATTATAGCTCTTCTAATAAACAAGGATCACTCATCATTTGCAAAGAGCAAACCAAAAGTTACACATGTATGCATGACATCATATAATCATACAAATCATTGATAAACTACCACCATGAACATCAATTATCCATCATTAAGAGTTCAACATTGATTTACATCAAATATTACAAAACTTGTCCGAATAAAAATAAAGTGTACAACTTGCTTAAATGAAAATATTTGTGGTAAATCCAGCCAAAAGAAGTTATAAGAAATAAACTTATAGTCAACAACATGCTCTTTTAATTACATTTCTTGTGTTAAAAGTATAATACAGGAGAAACAGAAAACTACAAAGCTATAATCCTAATACTACATATAGATACCACTAAGCACACACCATTCCTCATGGGATTTACTTGTCATCATAAGGTCTTTGTCTTTCTCCATGTCTTCATCTTCCTCGGGTTCCTCCTTGTTATCCTCAGGAGTGTCCTCAAGTCAATCCATAAAAGAAGGTAGTAAGCAAAGGTAAATGAATTCCAATGGTAAAGGTCTAGAAATAATATTTTTCTATGAAATTTTGCTTCAAGGGACCAGCTTCATCACATCCCATCATAGCAGTGAATAAAGGTACCAACAAACATGACAATTGTATTAAGGACTCCACTACATGTATATCCTTCATTACCGGTTCAATCTCTTGTAGAGGTGTAGGTAAAAGGATAGCCTAAACAATATAAGTCGAGCCTAGCAACGACTCCAAGGATGTTCCAATAATGAATTCTCATAATGCAAGAAAAAGCAAAGTACAGTGAATATGGCAAAAAGCTCAAAGATAAAAGATTTACTACCTATACTGGCATGACCACTTAATAATTCACTTTCTCACATGTCAAGTTTAACCAAGCAAATTTCACTATTACTAGTCTACGGTAGCTTATCTTATGCAATACAAAATTAAACATCTGTCAGCCTAAAGCCTAAGCAACTAAGGGAAAGTCTCCCAAAAAAATTTTTGTACGAATATACTTCTAAAAAATAAATTATAGCAAAAAATAGTTTTCAATTAAAATAGTTTAAGTAATTATTAACTTTTTATTGGTACTACAAATAACATTCAACGAGTAGTAACTTTTAACCAATAAATAATAATCTCTTTTTATTTTATTTTAAAAAAAATAAGAATAGTTGAATAGCAAAAGAAACTGAACAGTTTTTTTTATCTTTTATTTAGTTTTTACATTCATCTTCGTCTTTTCTTTGATTATTCTCTATTTCTTCTATTATTATTGAATTTTGCTTCAATTTAACATTTAATTTGAGTGTCATTAGCCAATATATACTTCTTTTTTTTCATCTCTTATAATTGTGTCACTATGTGTTTTTATTTAAAGCCTGGAAGGAGCTAATTTATTGTCAATGTTGTCATATGATTTGTTTCTTTTGAATAAGTTAGTTCAAGATAAAAATATAAAGCCAAAAATTTAAAATTTTTCATTTGTTGATGCATTTTGTTGGCATGTTCCTCAATTGGGAGATTAATCTTAAAATAAGTTTATTTTATTATTTTATTATTTTATAAATCTCAAAATAATTTATGCAGATTCAAGAAAAAGTATTGGAATTTAGAAATTAAATATAAGCATTTACTAAAGGACAAATAGAGACATCAAGATAAGATACTACAGTTCATTTTCTTAACAATTAAATTTTTTTGTTTTAACTTAGTCTTATTTTATATACATATATTCAGTACTTTATACTATAAAAATATATAAATATGTCAACTAAAAAATATGAATTAGGTCATTCAAAACTTTTAAAAAAAAAAAAAAGAGAAGAGTTGAGGCTTTAATTGAATCACAAAAAAGAGCTATAGATAAATTTATAAAAACAAATAAGAAAAATAAATTAAAAAATAAATGCGGATACTATTTGAATGAACAAGATAACAATATAAATATAGGTCAAAACAATAATAGAGTAGTTAATGAAGACAATAATTCTGATTGTCAAACTCACGAGAATAAGAAGAAAATTGAAAGACTAGATGATTTTATTTCTAAAAATATATATGATCCTAATCAATAGACGAATACTAGTACAAATTTGAGAGACTTATTAGTAGAAAAATGTCTTATTAAAATTATTGGTATAAATTTGCCAAAGGATAAATTCTCTATACACTTTTCTTCATCAAACTACATTAAAAAATTGTCTAATAGAGAAAAAAACATGAAAGAAGATGGCTAATTTATTATGTACATTTTGATAGAGTCTTTTGTTTTTGTTGAAAATTACTTAATTTTGCTTCTTGTACAAGTAAACTAGATCACGAAGGTAGTAGAGATTGGAGAAACTATAGTGCTAAATTGAGGAGTTGTGAAATAACTAATGAACATATTACTAACATGAATGAATAGATTAATTTAGAAATGAGATTGTCAAAAAATAAAATAATAGACAATCATGTTCAACAATAAATAAATATAGTTAGAAAACATTGAAGAAATGTATTGTTAAGAATTATTGTAGTTGTTAAAACTCTTGATAAAAATAACTTAACCTTATGTAGAAAAAAGAAAAGATTTATCATGAAGGTAATAGAAATTTTTTAAATCTAATTGAAATTATTGCAGAATTTGATCCAAGTATACAAGAACATATTTGTCAAATTAAAAATGATGAAATTCATAATCATTACCTTGGGCATAAGATACAAAATGAGGTGATAAAGTCATATTGAAAGTGTAAAAGCTGTAAGATTTCAAACTTCATAAATAAGATATGCTTTATTAAAATTGGCTGAAGTTAGTTATGATCCTAAAATAAAAGGTAAAGCTAATTGTTTAGCACATTACGAGCTTGAAAATTTTGAATTTTTGTTAATAATGATTATTTGGTATGACATATTATTTGCAATTAACTTGGTTAGTAAAATTTTACAATCAAAAGATATGTGCATTAACAAGGCCATTGAATAATTAAAAGGTCATCCTTCATTTTCTAAAAGGTATGGGGAAAATGGATCTAAAAATGCATTGACTTCTATCAAAGAAATTGCTTTTGAAATGGATATAAAGTCCAAGTTTTATGAAAAATGTATTAAATTGTAGAAATAAATAATTTGATGAAAGTGTTGAAGATGACATTGTAAAATCTCTTCAAAAATTATTTAGAATTGATTACTGTTTATACATTGTAAATAAAGCAAATACCGCACTTCAAAGTAGATTTCAACAATTTAAAATATATGAAGATATTTTTTATTTTTTATTTAGTATTAAAAATTAAAGTCACTAAATAGTATAATTTTGAGAAAAAAAATGCCTAATCCTTGAAAATTATTTGAAGCATGATAATTTCTTGGATATTGATAGATTAGATTTATTTTCAAAATTAAATATCTTAAACGAAATTATAGGATTGGAAAATGGTAAACCAATTGATATTCTCAATTATATAAAAAGAATAAATTCTTTTCCAATATATAACTTACAGAATAATGTTAACGATTTCAATATCAATTGTTTTAGCTGAAAGAAGTTTTTTAAAACTAAAATCAATAAAAAAAAATGTTTCTTAAGATAAATAATGTCTCAACAAGATTAAATGAATTGGCTGTATTATTTATTGAAAAGAAAATATTAAATGAAATTAATTAAAAAAATTTATAGATAATTTTGCATCACAAAAAGTTCAAACAATAAATTTTAAATGAAATTATAATTTTTAATAAATTATTTTATTAAAAAAATTGCTTTATATAAAAGCTAACCCTAGTCTGAACATAAGTTAATAAATTTAGAAAGAAAAATAGGTTACAAAACCTAATTAGGATTTAGGCTAAATCCTAATTATAAACTACTAATAAAAATTTAATTTTTATAATTATTGTAACAATATCATAGAGTCAACTTCAAATGTTTGTAACTTTTAACTCAAAACTTTAAATTTAGCAAATGAGGTATCAAATTGAAGTTCTTTGAGTTAGTTTTCCAACATAATAAGAATCACTTAAAAACTTTACATGCATTAATAGTTATGACCAAAATAGTGAATAAAGGTCAAAAGTCCTAAAATATAAGAATTAAGCATAATTACTAATTAAGGCTCAAATAAGCTCAAACCAATAAAACTAGCATAAAACAGTGAAGTTATAATAGAAACAATGCCAAGAGGTAGTGATTAAAGATATTAAAATATCAATATAATATGATTCATCAATCATTTCTAACAATGATGCCAACTATTAATATAAGGGAACAACAAACACATGATAATGTTATTCTAGTGCTATCTTTGATTAAAGGTTTCTTTATAGGGAATGGGAATGCTTGAACCCACCATAAGTCACACTTATGACCAAAAAGCTAACAAGGTAGGAAAAATTCTTTAGTTTCCACTTTAGTCTATATTCAATTAAACCTACCCAACACACTCATGACTCATTCAACCTATTACTTGCTCAACCTATTGGTATAAATGATTAGAGATGATTGTTATTTTGTTGTATTCAATTTGCTTTGGTTTAGGTTTCACAGACCTAAAATAATACCTTCTTAGACTAGACTTATTAAGAATGAGAGAATTAAAGCTAACCACTTTTGCTTGCTTATAAATAGAGAATGAGATGTTCTTTTTCAATCACATAGTTTAGGCTCATAGAATATGGCACCCTTGGGACTTTCTATTTGATTGTACCGAAAGGCCTAATGAATTGAAATTTCCCTATTGGGTCAGGTCATTTCAGGGTAAGCAGATCATTTATGAGATAGATCTTCCAAAGAACAAGGCTTTTTTTTAATAAGTCAATTCATTTAGGACCCTACGGATCCACTCTTTTTCCAACAAAAATACTTGCATGCATAAAAACCCCTAGGTTCAATAAGGTAAATACATTAAAAGGGGACAAATTTTAGCATATGGTGCCTCTACAATTGCTTTGGAAAAAAAATGTATTTGTAGCTTATATGCCATGGGAAGGTTACAATTATGAGGATGTTGTACACATTAGTGAGCATTTGGAAATTCTATTTCAAATAATTGAATGCCATTATAGGTACATTTAATATACATTTCTCTCTTCCAATCCTTATAATCTTCTAACCATTTGGAAAATTGAAAAAGTAGTATCAATGAGGATAATTTAATATATTTTTAAAGAATCGATTGGTTTATTAATAAAAAAAAACCTCTTATTCCTTGAGCAAATATAAAGTTATATTAGGCTTCTGCTATTTCCATGTGTTTTTTCCTGCATTTTCATTTTTTTTCCTCCTCTTTTTTCTCACTTTCTTTGCCTTTTCCTCTGTATAATCTGAAATTGGAAATTTTGTTTTTTTAGAATCCAATTTTGAGAAAAAAAAAAGATTTTCATTGACTCAAAACTAAAAAAAAAAAAAGAACAAGCATTTCTCAAATTTGTCCAAAAAAAAATGGGAGAATGCATAGTTCTTTGAAAAAATTTCGAGTAACTATTTTACGCCTTTGAGCACATATAGATCTTTTGATTAGGTCTTGCTGAGACCCAATAAACACCTTTTGAAAGAAACCTTAATTATCACCATCTTTCTCTTTCTTTCTTTCACATGAGCTACTAGCATAATAATAAAGAAGGACTCTAGTGAAAATGTTCATGTGAATATCTATAGAGACATGTTGTCACTTCCACATTTGTGTCCATGTAAAAGATAATCATTATTCACATATTATGTTTTCCTTTTATGCTTTGAAATGTGTACGTTGCAAGAGCAATTAGGAATCGTTAGATGTTCTCCTACACTATTCATGTTTGATTCCTAACAGCGGTATTAGAGTCTACTTGCAAAGACATGTTTTCAGCTTTTTGTTGTGATGAAGTCATAGTTAAGCTAATATTTATTATTATTTTAATATATTTCATAAGTTAATTTACTTAATTTCACTAAAATATTATTTGGAAGTTGTAAATTAGGTCATTCTGTTATTTTTATTCAAGTTATTAAATAATTCTAATTTTTAATCAAATTTATTCTAGAATTACAATAATTTGTTTTTTTCTTTTCTTTTTATAAGACTAGTTATAGGACTATTTATTAGTCCCTAGTTAATAATTAAATAATTGTTAATTAGGTGGTAACTTAATTAATTAAAAATAAAATTAATTTATAAAAAAATTAATTTAGTATTAGTACAAGTATTTTTGGATTGTGTTTTTTTTTATATTTAAAGCATTTTAACACATTTTTTAAATAATTATATTTTAATAAAAAATTATTTATTATATTGTAAAAATAAAATGTTAATAAATAATTTTTAATAAAAGCAAAGATTAAGTTACTCCATGAGTAATATGAGAAGAGTTACTTCCCTTAATAAGTTTTATAAACATTGATTATCCATATCAAGTTTTAAATAAATCAAATGTTTATACATATATAACTTTATAACTAATATCTATCTATATATGTAAAATTGACTACACCTACTTATTACTAGGTATATTAAATTTTATATATGTAACTTTCTCTACTTATTACTCTATACATTAAAATTCAGAATGTATAAAGTCACTCACATTGATTACACCTACTTATTACTCTGTGTATTAAAATTCAAAACGTATAACTTACAAATTAAAATTATATTTTATTCACACTTATTAATTTACATATTTAAATTGTTTTATTAATTTTTTTTTTGCTATAAAATTGTTTTATTAATTAGTTTAATATAATCTATATTTCAATAAGTACTTCAAATACTAAAATATAATTTGAATAAAAAAATACATTTATAAAATTATTTGTTTATATTATATATTATTGTTAAAATAAATTTCTAATGAAAATACAAGTTTACAAATTTAAATTATTTTATTAATTATTTTAATATAATTTATATTTCAATATTTATTAACAATATGAAAATGTAATTTGAATTAAAAATACTTCTTACTAGGTGTATTAAATTTTATATATGTAACTCCATCTATTTATTACTCTATACATTAAAATTAACTACACTTACTTATTACTCTTTGCATTAAAATTTGAAACCTATAACTTACAAATTAAAATTATATTTTATTCACACTTATTATGTTTGAATTGTATTTAAAAAATATTTATTAGTATTAATGGTTATATTATGTTACAAACGGCAACATAAATATTTATACTGTAAATTAACTTTAATCCACTTACTTATTACTTTAAAGTTTGAAACTTATAACTTACAAATTGAAATAATGTTTTATTGTATTAAAACTCATAACTTATAAAGTCACTCTTATTAACTTCACTTACTTATTACTTTATGCGCTAAAGTATGAACGTATAACTTACATATTTAAATTATATTTTATTGTATTAAAAGATAAAATCTATAAAGTCACTCCTATTGATTGCACTACTTATTATTCATAATTTGAATAAAAAAAACACATTTATAAAATATAATTTAAATACTAAAATTATATTTAATTACATTTATAATTTATAAAATTAATTTAAATTATATTTTAATACGTATTTCAAATACTAAAATATAATTTGAATAAAAAAACACATTTATAAAATTATTTGTTTAAATTATATATTTTTGTTAAAATAAATTTCTATTAAAATACAAGTTTACATATTTAAATTATTTTATTAATTATTTTAATATAATCTATATTTCAATATTTATTAACAATATGAAAACGTAATTTGAATTAAAAATACTATATTTATAAAATAATTAATTTATAATATATATTGTTAAATTAAATTTCTAATAAAAAGACAAGTTTATAAATTTAAATTATTTTATTAATTATTTTAATACAATATATAGTTTAATATATATTTCAAAAACTAAAATTTACTTTAAAATAAAAAAATTATACTTACATAATTATTAGTTTATATTATATATTATTAAATTAAATTTCTAATAAAAAGATAAAATAAAATCAAATAAGTTTGATATAATCATATGTTGTTGAATTCAAATCGTTAAGAAAAGTCCATTTATCTTCATTGCAACTTATTCTCCTACAAAAGCATGGAAAATAATGATATCAAGTTTAATTTTTGTATTAAATAAAATTATTCTTCTCTTTTAGTTTCTACCTAAATCTTAATTGAAAATTTTTTAACTACTCTTTTTTTCTCTTCTTTTATTATTTAATTTTTTTAAAAAAATATAATAGGAATTGATATATCATAATTATGTATAACCTATTAATATAGATAATATTTTATTTATATTATATATTATAATAATTATGATGATAACAATTGATTAATTGTATTTAAGAAAAATTTATTAAAATTGATGGTTATATTATGTCAAAAACGACAATAACAATATTGTTGTGAATGACATGATGCTTAATAAAAAAAATTAAATTTTTAAACATAAAAATTTTTAAAAATTTTATTGTCAAGTAAAATTGTACCTAATAAACAAAAATAATTAAATAAAAAAAATATATCTATTAAATTCTTAAGTTACATTTTAATTGAAATAAAATTATATATTTACATTAAGTTATACTCAAATTTGAGTGATATTAATTTAAATTATTTTATTAAATACAATATATACAATCTATATTTTAATTTATACTTTAAATACTAAAATATACTTTAAATTAAGAAAAAACTATATTTACAAAGATAGTAGTTTATATTACATGTTGTTAAGTTAAATTTTTTATGAAAAGATAAATTTATGTATTTAAATTATTTTATTAATTAGTTTAGAATAATCTATAGTTTGATATATACTTTAAACTTTAAAATTTACTTTTGAACTAAAATATTTATACTTACAAAATTTTTATTTTATATTATATATTGTTAAATTAAATTTCCAATGAAAAGACAACTTTACAAATGAAAATACTATATATAAAATAAAATTAAAATTGTTAAAATAAATTATAATATTTTGCATAATGAAAATAATTAATAGGAAAAAAATATCTATAAATTTTTTGAGTTACCTTTTAATTAAAAATAACATTGTATCTTTACTTTAAGTTATGTTTAAATTTAAATGATATTAATTTAAATCATTTTAAAGATTAGTTTAATATAATCTATATTTTATTATGTACTTTAAACATTAAAATGTACTTTAAATTAAAAAAATTACACTTACAAAATTATTAGTTTATATTATATGTTGTTAAATTAAATTTTTAATAAAAAATAAGTTTACATATTTAAATTATTTTATTAATTAGTTTAATATAATTTATAGTGGATATTAAAATGTAATATAAAATTAAAAAAATTATATTTATAAAATTATTAGTTTATATTATATATTGTTAAATTAAATTTTTAATGGAAAGATAAGCTTACATATTAAAATTATTTTATTAATTAGTTTAATATAATCTATAGTTCAACATGTACTTCAAACACTGAAATGTACTTTGAATTAAAAAAATTACACTTACAAAATTATTAATTTATATTATATATTATTAAATTAAATTTTTAATAAAAAGATAAGTTTACATATTTAAATTATTTTATTAATTAGTTTAATATAATCTATAGTTTAATATGTACTTCAAACACTGAAATATATTTTGAATTAAAAAAATTACACTTATAAATTATTAGTTTATATTATATATTGTTAAATTATATTTCTAATAAAAAGACAAGTTTACATATGAAATTAAAAATACTATATATAGGATAAGATAATTTAAAACTACGTTAATTTAAAAATTGTTGAAATTAATTACTCATTTGCATAATTTAAGAATTATAATTAATTCATACTTATTATCTTTGAATTGTATTTAAGAAAAAATTATTTGAATTGATAGGTATATAATGTTAAAAATGACAGTAACAAAATTATTATAAATGATATTTAATAAAAATAGAAAAAACAATATTGATTAAATTGTTCAAAAATATTTTTGAAAAAATTTGATAAAGTTCTTGAGTTATCTTTTAATTAAAAATAAAAATATATATTTGTTTTAAGTTTTATTCAACATTTGAATGTTAATTATTGTTTTATATTATATTATATATATATATATATATATATATATTATTAAATTGAATTTTCAATAAAAAGGAAAGTAAACTATAATACAGATGAAAAGACAACTTTTATTATATTGATTTTCTGTTTTTTGACTTTTAATATATCTCTAAATAAGACTTCATCTCCACTTATATATATCCATTTTAGCTTATATATGTAAAATTAATTGCACACCTACTTATTACTCTATGCATTAAATTTTGAAATGTATAAAGTCATTTTTATATACATGACTCTACCTACTTATTAGTCTATGCATTAAAATTTGAAACATACATCTTACAAATTGAAAATATATATTATTGCATTAAAATTCAGAACCTATAAAATCACTCCTATTCACTGCACTTACTTATTATTCCATGTATTAAAATTGAAAATATATAACTTACGAATTTAAATTATATTTTATTCATACTTATTATCTTTAAATTGTATTTAAAGAATGTTTATTAGAATGGATGGTTATATTATGTTATAAATGGCAACCTTAAATTACCATTTATTAAAATTAATTATAATATTTTTCATAATTTACGATTTAAAATTATTATATCTGATTCATACTTATTATGAAATATCTTTAAGAAGAATTTATTAGAATTGATGGTTATATTATGTTAAAAATCTGGAATAAAAAATATCTATACATTTTTTGAGTTACTCCCTCCGGTCCTTTTTATAAGAAATAAAAGATAAAATTACTAGGACCAAGAAAAGCAATTAATTATGTTATCTTTTCCATAAATATAAATTTTATTCCAAGAATACCCATAACATTAAATGTTAGTAATTTGTATATTTAATGATACTAATAAAAGAAGGGTATAAAAAGAATTTAGCAATTAATGCATCTTGAATCTATCATTTGTTTCTTATAATAAGGACTAAAAAAATGTTGCATTTTGTTTCTTATAAAAAGGACTGGAGGGAGTACCTTTTAATTGAATTATTTTATTAATTAGTTATATTTGATTTATATTCCAAAGACTAATATTTATTTTGTAGTAAAAAATTTGTTAATTTAAATTTCTAATAATTTTTTTACACATTTAAATTATTTTATTAATTAGTTTTATATATATATATATATATATATATATATATATAGAGAGAGAGAGAGAGAGAGAGAGAGAGTTCAATATTAACTACAATACAGATGAAAATATAACTTTTATTATATTAATTTTTTATTTACTAACTTTTCATATATCTCCAAGTAGGACTTCATCTCTACTTATATAAGTTATATTTAGTTGTTTACACAACTTTTGAAAATTTGCTCATAGTTCCTTTTATTGTCATCTTTTTTCTTTGTATTTTATAATCATGTCAGCAGTTGAGAATTACCTATCTACGTAAGTACATGTGTTTTTAAGTTTGATATATATTTTTTTTGTTTCACTAAATTGTGTTTTCCATGCTTTTGTAGGAAAACAAGTTCCAATGAAGATAAATGGACTTTTTTTAATCTTTTTTAAGATGCAACCTATTATTAAATATATTATTATCTTAATAGATATTATCTTAATTTTATTAATTCTATTATTATTACATTAACAAGTAATTTTTTAAAATTATTTCATATTTTAAAATTAATTTACTTCTTTAATTTAATTAGAAAATAATTATAAAAATTTATTCATGCATGTATTGATATTAATATTATAAACTATGATGATATTTGCTTATTTATTTATTAATATAATTTAATTATACACTTATAGAGTTTATCATAACTACTTTTATAATTAATATTTTATCATACAAATCATAAATTAAAATTATGCTTATTTATTTATTAATAATTTTTAAAAGAGTATAGGTGATAAATCAAATCAAATCATTAAACAAGAGCTTATGTATCCTGTAGAGTTCTTGAATACTTTAAATTTTAATGGATTTCCTCTCCATTGCTTGCAACTCAAAGAAAAAATGTCAATTATGCTATCTAGGAACATCAATCCCACATTAGGAATGTATAATGGAACAAGACTCCTTATTAAAGACAATCATTAAATAATGTTGGATTATATTTGCCAAAAGCTATATTTAAACATGGTCAATTATATGTTGCATTGTCTAAAATAATGTCAACAAAAGAAATAAAAATACTTATTATTAAAAAAAATAATAAATATATAGAATATACAACAAATATTACATATAAAAAAGTATTTCATAATATTTTTCGATGTAATTATATTTAATATAATAATTTTTTACCATATTTATATATTTTATATTTTAAAATCATTTAATTTAATAAAAATAAAACAAATCCGTGCAACGCACGAATATATTTACTAGTTTACTTATATTTTTAAATAATATTAAATATTTAAATAAATTTATCTTAATAATTTATTAATTATATAATTTTCTATAAGTTTAATTTATTTAATAAAAAAATTAATTTGATCTTAAAATTGATAAAATTTAACATTTATAAATAATTATCAATTAATAAATTTTGTTAGGGATAACTCACTACTATATAAATATTAATATTATCATTAAAAGTAGAGAATCAAAACAATTTAAATATATTTTAGTTTTTATATTTTACAAATTAAACAATAAATATTATTTTTTGAGTATATTTTAAAAATGATAAAACAAGTTTTTTATTTAAAAAAAAAAAAGCTTTAAAATCACATTTTTCTATAAAATAAAATTATTTATTTTTATATTATTTTTTATTTAATCCAAATAGATCAAATATTTCCTTCTTAATACCTTAATCCTAAATTTACGTTTTATTTAATAAATTAGCTAAAATTACAGACTTGTAATTGTGAAATAAATTGAATTTTTATAATTTATAGCTAAAAAATTATAGTTGTATAGCTAGTAACTTGAATTTGATTTTGTTTACTAAAATTAATTATGTAATTAATTAAAATATGTTAAATAATCATATAAAATGTAATATTATCTTAATACAATATTAAATTAAATTAAAGATATTTTAATTAATTATTTATAATCAATAAAGAATTAATAAAAAATACAAATAAAAAGAAGTAAAAAATAACAAAAACAATGGAATGAGACTAATCTTTAATGTGATGACTGGAAATATTTAACAACACAAAAATAAAAAATAAAACATTAATAATAAAATTTTGAAAAAAATTGAATATTAATTAAATTAATTTTAATTTTTTAATAATTATAATTTGTTTCAATTTTTTATTATTAAATCTTAATTTAGATAAAATTTTCAATAAATATTTATCAGAATAAAAAATTAAGTAATAAAATGAATAAAATTTTTTAAATAAAATTAAATTTATGTTTATCTATTTTTTTGTAAGCACTATAATTTAAATTTTAAAAAATTATTTTTAACTTATTAAAAAATTATTTAAATATTATATTAATTATTTTCTATCAATACTTATAAAATTAATTTTATTATATTATTAATCAAATTAATAAATTAATAAATCAATAAATTACAGTATCAAACACAATTACAAGAATACAAAACTTTTTTATATCTTTTTAATGTTTTTTAATATTTATTATAAAATTTTGTTGACATTAATTTTTTAAGATTAAATTTAAATATTTTGAAATAATAATTTTAATTAAAAAATATTCATTATTTGAAATATAAAATATAATAAATAGATTTTATGATAAAATTTATTAATCATAAATTCTTAAAATCAACTTTAAAAATTGAAGTAAAAACATCATATTTTTTAGAATAAACTAATGATTTTTCAGCTCACTAAACTGATATTATTGAATTTAATTAAATTTATTTAATAAGTGACTGAACATATATTTTATTTTTTAAATTATATTAAATTAAAAATAAATTATAAATTTTTTAATTAATATTAACTTAAAATTAATACTTAGTGGAGACAAAAAATGATAAAACAAAAAAAATCAATCCTTAAAATTAATTATAATTTAAAAAATTATAAAAATAATTTCATTTAAAAATTTTCTCTTATAAATTGCATATAAAATTAATAAATATTTTGTTAAAATGAAAAATCAAGTGAATAAATTAAATATTTATGAATGCATTTTTTTCATAATTAATGTATATTTATATTTTATAAATGTATATTAAATATTAAAATAAAATTATTTAATAAATTATTATTTATTTTTATTTAAAAATATTTTTTAAACTTATTTATTTTAGTTTTATTTTAATAGTTAAATTAACAAATTTTAATATTTATAAAGAGTTATTAAGTGAAGTAATTATGACAATAATCACTTTAAAAATAATTTAAATTGAATAGAAAAGAAAATTAAAATTTAGAATATAAATTATAAAAATATATATTTTGAAATTATGTTAAAATAAAAATAAAATATTTAATATAAAAAATAATTTATTATGAAAGAAAAATAAATTTAATTTGGGAATATTTTAAAAAAACATTTTTAAGAATTTATATTTACAAATTATAAATAAAATTATTTTATATTAATTAAAATTATAAAAATTAAATAAAAATAAATTGTAAAATTTGAAATTAATATTAAATTAAATATGAAATATTTAACATAAAAATAACTTAATATGAAAGAAAACTAACTTTTATTTGAGAATATTTTAATTTTTATTAAAGATTTTATATTTACAAATTACAAATAAAAATTCATGAATGTTTTATATTGAATAAAATTATTAAATTTAAATAAAAATAAACTGTAAAATATGAAATTAATATTAAATTAAGAAAATATTAATTGTTTTGAAAATTTTATAACCATATTAAATAAAAAAACAAGTGGTATCAAATAAAAAATTATTATATTGATTATTTTAAAATATAAGATACATTTAATAATTTTTATTTAACAATGAAGTGTTTTTATATTTATAAATAAATAAAAGAGAATTTAACATTATTATACGAGACAAGTTTAAACGAAAGAGTATCTAACTAGCTAGCCTATATGCACAATGAACTATTATCCTCTTGAAATTCCAATTCTAACCTTCCCGCCCTACTCAATCTCCAACTACTTCCTACGAAACGGAACATGTAATATCAGCATCCTCTGAGGGCATCAAACTAACCTTAAAATTACCGAAAGCGACACCACACTCTGCAATCTTTTAAATTCCCAATGCCGAGACTGTTGTCAGGTCGGAACATATCTCAAACGCTGTCCCTTTTCGTCATCTCACGCATACTCTCTCTCTCTCAACAGCTATGGTATTTCTGTCTCTCCGAAGGGTCGTTAAAATAATAATAAAAATAACAATAAATGAAAAGGAAACACTAACAATTCAACTTAAGCCCAAGAGTCACTACGACGAGGTTTTCTAAGCTGAGAAGAAACGGCACCACGAAGCCTGAGAAGACGAAACAAGAGAACACACAAAACAACACCGTAACACGAACAAGTATTTGAAGAGATTGGTCAACTGGGTCGTTTTCATTTTTTCTTCTTCTCATTTCTTGGTTTTCTTGTTCAGGTTAGCTGAGGAAACTTCAGAAGAAACTTCGTTAACCTATTTTTATATACTAGTTGTTCTCATTCATTCACTATTGGTTGGTTCTGTTTCTCTCTTTGTATTAAGGAGGAGACAGAAACAGAGTCAGCAACTTTTAGAGGGGGTTTTGGTTTGAAGGAAAAATAAAGGTCGGTGTTTTTATTATTATCAAAAGGGAAATATTTTATCTTTTGGACGCGTTTTCATTACAAGCACGTTTAGATTATCTTTCTGTTTTTTTTTCTTTTTAAAAAAAAAACTCTATAAACTCCGTTCTTTTTCTTTGCCTTTTTGTGTGTGTGTGTGTTTTGAAAAAGATTTTTTTTCCCTTTTTATGGGCTTTCTTTACTTTAAGTGGATTTTTGGTTTTGCAGGGTAGTTCAAGTTATCTCTTGGAGAACAATACACGATAACACATATTTGTGTTGTTCTATTCTGACTCTGTTTTCGTGAGATATACGTTTCACTATGTGGAGAAATTAACACAGTCGTTCACTTCTAATTTCTCGGGGTATTTCTTAAGGTACAGTGAAAAATCTTGGTATATCTAATTAATGCTTTCTTGTGTGGTGTTGTGATTCTTTTTCTTTAATTTTGTTACTCTGATCTTTCCGGGTTTTTGACTTTTAAAGTTTTTTGTTTTGGCACTTTCATTTGATGTTTATGATGATTGATAGTTTGGTTAATATGTGGTTTCTGGCAAGAATAACGATTTTTGTTTGTTGTGAGGTTGGTAATTTTTGGATGAAATAAGGAATTGGCTTAATGTTTTTGAGGCCCCATGATGTTGTGTTGTGCTTTATTAAGGTAATATGTCGTGTGTCTGGTAGATTTTGAAAGCACTAAAGAATCTAATCTTGTGTTGATTTGACTTTTTTAATAATAGTCATGTGAATGTCTGTCATAGTGGATGTTGAAATGACAATAGTGGGGGTAAGCAGTCAGTCACAGTGAAAAAATGTTGCATGATCTTGTATGGTGTTTCACCATTCAGATAGACAATGTTCAGTACTCAGTTACTGTCATTTTAGTCACGGGGAAGATCGAAATTTTTGTAAGATTAATAAGTGTGTATTTAGAAACAACGGAAATTTTGTAAAAATTATAATTAATAATATTAAAGTAAATCTATAACTGTTTAAAAATGAGTGAAAAGTGAAAACACGAACTGGCTCTTTGAAGTACAGTTTTCACGTTGTATTTCTGGTTAATTAATTGCTTGTGTTTGTTCCATATAATATATGATAATTGTGTGTGACCACTACTGCTGGGTTCTTAATTGCCTTTGCAAGGTTAAAGGGGTACTTCTAGGCATGGTTTGTGAATAGAGATAGATATCTCTACTACCATCTAGTGATTGGATGCCTAGAGGGGTGATATACATTTTTCTCATCGTCATGATGGTGAATTTAAAAGTTGCATGTCAGATATTTATTCACTTTGATATGGGTCCTATATTGCAGACACATGGGCAACTACTTACTGCTATGCCTAGGCCTGATCTGCTACATGTTGAAAATGAGGAACTCAGGGAATCCTAAGGATTAGAAATCAGGCAAATGTATTTTTTTATCAAAAGAAACAAAACTATTTGTCAGTTTTTTGAATGGTTACTGAAATATTCATAATTATAATATTATTTACCAACATGTAATGATTGCCTAACAAAGGTAGATCACTTGAAATTGCTTTTGGATTTAACTATTAATTTGAGGTTATGAATCTATCGTTGACTGAATTTGCCTTTGTAAAACTTGGGAGGTGAATGGGGTTAATGTTGATCATGACTGTAATCATTATTACTTTCTTAATAAATCAGTGCTGAAGGTAACCCAAAGTATTAATTTGACCACTTTACAAACAAGTTCGGAGTAATTTGACTAACGGGTCAATTCTCTTATGTTATTTGGACCGCAATTTTAGTAAACTAAACAAGGCCTGATAAACTTGTTAAAAACACAATATAATATGTAGGAATAATATAGTCATTGTGTTATTGGCTGTGTTAAATTTGGGCCTTGAAGCTTTACTTTCTCTGTGTCGAAGAGTATAATATAGACATTCTTAAAGATTTTTAAATTACTGAATTATCTTTTCTGCTTTTGCTTGATATATAAGGCCATGGTTTCATTTATTATTCACGTTGCAAATTGCCACGTTGGACAAGATGCCTAGTATATACCTTAATGAATTTTAATGCATCTTTTGATCATGTCCTTCATTCTTTATTCTCTAGCGTCCTTATCTTCTAAACATGCTTTTTTAGAAATGACTTTTTGTTTTTCACGCCTTTGAAAGTAGGCAAGCAAGAAGAAATTTTTATAGATGAACAACAAAAAGAAAAATTCCAGCCTCCATTAAAGGCCTCGATCTAAGCATTAAAGCACATTGCTTTTTTCTTTTATTAAACACACTCATCACGATCACCATATTCTTATGCCTTTATTGCCCTTGTTAGTCCTCTTAAACACTTAAGAACACTTGCACTATATTTTCATCTTCATTTGCAATATGTTCAATGTTTCTGCAGATGGAATCTGTTAAGCCATCATCAGTGGCACCAAGCAAGAGCAAACTGGCTCGCACTTTTGCCAAGGTTCTTCATGTTAGAGCAATGACTGGAATTGCACCAGTTGATGGACTGAAGAATGTTAAAGTTGACGCAGATCTCAACAATGAAGGAAACATGGGTAAGAATGCAATAAACAAAGAAGACGAAGAGCTTCAGAAAAGAAAGGCCATAGACGCTTTGCTTGCAAAAACTTTTGCTAGCATTTCAACTGTGAAATCTTCATATGCTCAGCTGCAGTATGCTCAGTCTCCATATGACCCTGATGGAATTCAAGAGGCTGATCAATTGATTGTCTCAGAGTTCAAGACCTTGTCCGAGCTAAAGCAATGTTACTTCAAAAAACAATTTGATCCTTCACCACATAGAGCAATTCTTGCAGCTGAATCAAAGGAGCTGCAAAGTGTCATAAAAACATTCGAGATCATGGGAAAGAAGTTAGAATCACAGGCACGGCTCAAGGAATCCGAGATCATATTTCTCAGAGAGAAATTACTGGAAGCTAATATGTTGAACAAGTCAATTGAGAAGAGGTTAACTCAAAGTGGGTCATTATCAGTTCTTGATAATCTCCATATCTCAGGATTAAGTCCTAGCCATTTTGTTACTGTTCTTCGCCACACCGTTAGGTCCATTAGGAGCTTCGTGAAGTTGTTGGTGAATGAAATGAGATCTGCTGGATGGGATATTGATGCTTCAGTGAATGCTATTACTGAACACAATGTGGTTTACTTCAAAGAAGATCACAAGTGTTTTGCAATCGAGTCCTTTATTTGTAAGGAAATGTTTGATTCCTTCAACTTTCCCAATTTCTCTCTACCTAATGAGTCTTTGCCAGATAGGAACAAGAGGCAATTGTTCTTTGGGAGGTTCAATGAGCTAAAATCTATGAAAGCAAAGGAGTTTCTTGCAGGGAAGCCAAGATCACCATTTGCTAAATTTTGCAGGATCAAGTACTTACGAATTGTTCATCCCAAGATGGAGGCATCATTCTTTGGTAACCTGAGCCAGAGGAACATGTTGAATGCTGGAGAGTTTCCTGACACCAACTTCTTCACATCATTTGCTGAAATGGCTAAAAGGGTTTGGCTCCTACATTGCTTAGCCTTTTCCTTTGAGCCTCAAGCTTCAATCTTTCAAGTGAGGAAAGGGTGTAGATTCTCTGATGTGTACATGGAGAGTGTGAATGATGAAGAAATGGCAGTGGAATCTGAGCCACAAGTTGGTTTCACTGTAGTTCCAGGGTTTATGATTGGTAAAACTGTTATACAGTGCCAAGTCTACCCTTCAAAGCACCAAGGCATATTAAAAAGTTTCACTTCCAAAAAGCAAAGGTAGCAGCAACTGGTGTTTTGATCAGTCACTGACCCCACAATTGTGCAGTAGGTTTGGTTGTTGAAGTGGAAGCAATGTTGAGTTGAACTTTTTGGAGGGTGGGAAGGGAAGGACATGGCTTGTGGGGACTGACCTCTTGGATGGTTCAATGGGGCATCTTGTCCATTTGTATTTTGGCCAGCTTGAAAAGAGAAGAGTGTGAACCGTTGCATTGGGAACCACCCTTTTGTTCAGAATGTTTTTATTTCTTATGCAGTTCAATCAAAATATTTGCCTCCAAATTTTGTTGATATTAGGGCCGGTGGCAGGGATTGTCTAGCTGTAATGCATCTTTTTTACCAGACATTGCATGTGTTATGTACATAATAATGTAGGTGGTAATTTCATTATGCTCTTTTTAACGTGTTTATTTATTTATTTCTCAACATTCTTAAATTAATAGTAAGAATTAGAAATTAGTCGATCTTCTTGTTATGAGACAATCATAAGTTTTTATTTTGGTTTTGGTCTTTAATTTTTTGTATTACGTATTGATTTTTTATTAGAAATTACGAAATTACGAAATTTAAAGTAAAAAAGTTATATATATGTATGAAGATATTGTATATTAATGTCTGCAGGGATGAAATGTAATTCATCATTTTGTTTTCCATTTTCATTTTGAAGTGTGGCCTAGGATACCTTTACGCTATATGCAGAGACATTATTCCCTCATAAAGTATTCAGTTAATCGTTCATTAATACAGGAGGACACTAAGATGGTTTTCTAAGGATTTTATAGACATTTAATTTTTCAATCTTTAAAATAAACTGTAATTGCTTTTCAATATGTAATATAATTCAATAACCAATGTTGATTTAAAATAATAATTAATTTATATTACAGATATGCAAATTTATTGCTGTTTGTTTTTGTCAAGTATTAGCAAATTTATTGGAATGTTATATGATGCCATGTTGGGCTTATGGATGAGTGGAAAGCTAATGAGGTCCCACAGAATAGCAACTTTATTGAATGAGGTCGGTGAAGAAGGGGCATGTAAAGACAATATTTGCAAACCTTTCATGCCTCATAAAGAAGGGTGTGATTGGTGATAGATTTGCATCTCATCTCAACCGTTACAAAAATTTAATAATGGAAGTGATGAAGTAGGTTGGTGCGTGCGGTTCATATGGTATAAGTAGAAAGGGTTATTCAGATTTTGCGTGAGGTCATTCATGTTTCTAAATTCTTATAAAAAGATGCAACCTTTCTCGGAAAGTAATTGGGGGTCAATTTTTGTTTGCTGATTTGATCACGTTTAGGCCACGGGGCAAAGTTTAGATTTACGTAATTTTCATAATAATTTTGAGGGTAGGTGATTTCTTTTAAGGGGGAATTGTACCAGCATCATGGTGATCAAGTGGGGACACTGACTCAAGGATTTGATTTTTATTTTATGTGACACCACCAACTTTATTATAGCAACAGCGACAGATGAAACTATATAACATAATCGGAGCTTTAATACTTGCAAGTTGCAATTGGCTAAAGCTTCAATTTCAAAAAAATAATAAATAAATAAATAAATAAATAAATATATATATATATATATATATATATATATATAATTATCGTTTAGAAATGACTCG
Organism: Abrus precatorius; assembly: GCF_003935025.1. Classification (NCBI taxonomy): domain Eukaryota; kingdom Viridiplantae; phylum Streptophyta; class Magnoliopsida; order Fabales; family Fabaceae; genus Abrus; species Abrus precatorius. The sequence continues at coordinate 10,548,214 of NW_020874384.1, forward strand.
TAGTAAGATTTTTTAGTTAATTCTCTTTGAAGTGATAACGAATTAGAATATTTTTGTATTTAAATTTATGATAAAATGTTAATATAAATAAAAAAATTTCAAGTCTATAATCAAATAAAATTGCAGTTTTATAACTGGGTTTGAGTTTAAGAAATATTTATTATGATTTTAAATTAAATTAATTTTTAAAGATATGTTAAAAAATTCTAATGTAGTTTATTTTAAAACATTTGAGTAATATCAAATGGTGTGATCTTATTTTTATTTAATTGTTGTCGTTCCTTATTTAGTAGCTGGTATGAAAAACTTTTCAGATGATAAAAAATGCGTGAGAAATATGTTAGAGAATGTACTTTTATTTTATTAATTATTATTAGTCGGTGAATATTATAAAGTAAACGTTAACCATGCTCATTGATGTAAAATCATGTCAAATAATTGAAATCAATTATCGATGAGCGTGACGATTAGTTTAGATTAAAATATGTTTTTAAATAAAATATTATTGTATTTTAATCTTTTTAACTTTTTTTATTGACTTTGATATTCGCATGTTTTAAAATTTTAAATAGTCTGTATCATTATTTAATATGATATGTTATTTTTATTTATTTATCTATAAACAGAAGACGAAATTGGCTTAGATTCATTGGTTTGGTTAATGAGTTTTCAACCAAAGTTTAAACATTAAAAGTAATTTTTTATTAAGAAAATTATTATACTGGAAATGTAAAAATATAATAAATATTTTTATTTTAATAAAAGTTTACTACTTTTAGATGGTTTAACTTAATCTTAAAAGTTGAGGTTAATAAAATTGTTTTATTTATTTTTATAGAAATTCAAGAAAATATCGTTTACTTTCCATTCACTAATTATTTTGTTCATATAAAAGGTTCAAGAGTAATAAAAAAACTCTACTAATAAAAGGTAAATTAGAAAGCTAACAATTAATTTTAATAAAATAATTAAATTTTTTAATCTATGTATTTTTTATCCAGACAAATAAACAAAAAATAGAAATAATATTATAGGTGTGTTTAGAAAAATTAGTTGATAAACTAGCTAAAAGCTAAAAACCTAGTTAAAATTGTAAACTAAACTAAATAAGGACACAAGTTAAAATTGAAAGTGTTTGGTTAAACTTGATAATGTAAAATAATAATAAGCTGATATTATTAATAAGGAAATAATTTTGAAATTTAGTAATTATATATTTTAATTTATTTAAAATTATTTATCATCTTCAAATTAGGATAATAATTTTTTAATTTCAATTTCATTTATAAATATTTAATCATTAAATATAAGATTTACTGACTTTGTTAAATTATTTTTAAGGCATTAACAATTTATTATTTTTTAAATAATGAATGTTGTGATATTTTTTTTTATTTGTGACGTATTTTCTTCCTTTTCAGTAAAGAAAATATGATTTAAGAAATTAATCAGGTAAAAACAATTACTTAAAAATAATTAAAAAAATGATAACGTTAGTTTCCGCTAGTAGCTGAAAATTAAAAATAATAAAAATAGTAGCATTAAAATAATGCTAACAACTAACTATTTTAAGTTATTTTACCAAATAATATTTTTTATTAAATGAATTTTTCAATTAATAAAATATAAGCTTAAATAATATTTTAGTGCCTAAAACTATCACGTTTTTTAGTTTTAGTTTCTATAAAAAAATTTATTTGAATTTATTGGAAATTAAATTAAAAGACATATTTTTAGGAATTAAAATGTTATTTAAGTTTAAAATTATTTTTCAAACAGGTGAAATGTTTTGCTAAACACACTCTGAGCATCTAATTATATAAGCCATTTTGAATAGGTAGGTGACATGTATTTCATACAATTATTCAATTAATAATATAGACATTTTTGTAAATCATTAGAATTAAGTTATATTAATGAAATTATAAACTTATTTTAGCTTGATTCCATATTTAATTAAAATACAAATATCTCATTAAAAAGTAACACATCTTCGCTTAGTGTGTTTGCAAAATATTATTTCTCGTAGTTATTTAAAAGTAAAAAAAAATGTAACAAGTATTATTTACATTATTTTGAAGAGATTAAAATTAGTTTATAAATTTTATACAACTAATAATTTGTTTATCACTGCATAGCATAAGTATCATTAAATTAAATTATTTAAAATAGATAATTAAAATTATAATATAGAACTATTTTTTAATTTAATAAATTTTAAAGAAAGTAAATATTATAATTATTAATAAAAAATATTTCATTATGATAAATAAAATTAAATAATTATTAATAAACCATAATTTAAATTAATGTAAAATTAAAAAATAAAGAATATAGAAATAAAACTATTTAGTATGATGAAAAAATAATAAACTCTTAAAATTCTCTAATTTGATAATAATCTTAAAATATTCTTGTTCAAGAATCAATACTCAAATTATATATAGAAGTTGATACCTTTTATAAAAGAAATAATCTATTTAAAATAAAAATATTTATTTAAAGACATTTTTTTAGGTAAAACAAACATGGAAAGTGAAAGGAAGGTCAATACGATAAAGAATAAACTTTTTAAAGTTAAATATCAAGGGTTGTAATAATATTTTGACAAAATGCTTCATTAATGATAGAGTCTAATAAAAAATTAATAGATCATAGAAGAAAGCGTTGATCATTAATATGCTAGAGAAGAGCATAGATTACATGGAACTATAAGAGAACTTTTATAATTTATGGTCATTCTCGTATGACTTTGACATATTTGATGTGGATTATAGTTACTTTTGAGAAGCTTTTTATGTTAGAAGATCACAAGAAGGTTGGTTCTAGAAGTCCATGAATGATATATGATCACTACTTTACTACGAGATCATGAGTTATATGATACATTTCCTTTAGCGAGAAGATTGATAAGACCTTGATTTGGATTTTCATTTTGAGCTTAAGGTTAGAATACTATCAAGAAAGTGTTCTTATAGCGCTAGCTTTGGTGGTAGACAAGTCTATTAAAATAAACATGAACACGCTAAAAGTAGATAAAGGAAAGTTTGCAAGAGTGCTTATAGAAATTTCAAAGCAATTGTTATAACAATTTAACTAAGACATCATTGGTTCCATATCAAGTGTGAAGGATTACATGTGAAATGCCTTCATTGTAGCCAATATGGCCATGCTATTAAATCATGTTTTTAGATGCAACAACTTGTGCAAATCCTATGACTCCTTTGATGATGGAAGATGGCATTGCCAACGACAGTTAAAAATCAATGAGTAGTAAATTTCTTGGATGTAATTATTGATGAAATATTCATAGCACATTGTAACTAGCTAGTTGTATGCAAAAAGGAAAAAAGAAACTAGAACTCATGGTAATGACCCCTCATATTATGAGGATTCTGTCAATAAAGTCAATAATTAAGACTTCACCTTACCATTCCATTTTCTATGACATAATTAGCTTGAATAAATCAAATAATAAATGAATATATGCACATAGTTAACTGATGAATTGGATTTTTCTATAATTTTTGTTATTTATATTTTGTTCATTAATCCTTCTTTTTGCTTAATTGATTTGGTTTAGACTACTTTCCTTTTATTAGATCTTAATTGAGTCTTAGGTCAGTTTTATGGAATTTTGGTTATTTTGACCCTATTTTAGTTTTTGGATTATATGTTGAGCTGTACACCTAATTTCATTATGATTCTTGCTTCTTTGAAAAGGGTAGACTTATTTTAAGGCTACAAGAACTAAATTAAGCCCATTTCAGAATTTCAAGGCAAAAATGCATGAATTGGAGGCCTAAAGAATGAAGAAGACCTTCTATTTAATCACTTTTTTCTCTTAAAGTGACTCATTCAATGTGCGTAGCCACTTTCAGGAGTAAGAGCGATCACTCCAAAAACAGAAAATAGAGAAAATTGTTACGCATAAACACTTTCAACAATGAAAGACTCTAAAAGCGTAGGAAACAACTATTATTGTTATTGCACGTAACCACTTCCAGGAGTAAGAGTGATCACTCTAGAAAAAGAGACTTGTTGTGCGTAGCCACTCTCAGAGACAAAAGTGATCATTCTAGAAGCACAGGAAACACTTGCTATTGTGTGTAGCCACTTTAGGTGACAAAAGTGATTACTCTATAAGCGTGAAAAAACATATAAATAGCTCAAACTATAAATTTTAAGGGACTTTTCTCTATTTGTAATGTTTTTTAGGTTTTGAAAGATAGAAAGCTCTCTCACTCTGTCTTTTGTTTTTCTCCATTAATAAAGGAGTGATTATGTAATCCAAGACATTAAGGGAAAAAATTAAACTCTTGAAAATTGGTGCATCAATTAGATGTCACATCAATTCGGTTTCATCTATCCTTCTTTCATTCTTAATTTTGCACACAATTAAAGTTTTTCATTCTTGAATATTGATTAGAAATGTTCAATTCATGTATGATTCGGTTGATATATGTGATTTAATTGTAGAAGGAGTGTGAATTATGTTTCACATCTGAGTATAAGATTAATTGCATTTGTGTTTAAAACTAATTCAATTCAATTAGGTTTTATAGGTTTCTAAATCAAATTGATTGTGTAATTGGTTGAATGCATGGAATTTAGCATGTGAATGCTAGATTTAGATTGAGGTTTCTTTTAAGTCTAAGGCTAATCACTAAATTAGAGTGTTGCATATAGTTAGAATCTAACGAGTGAGTGTTGATTGTGATCTCCTTGTTGTGTCTTGAATTGAATATTTTAATTCAGCTATTACTTATTATTATTTGTTTTTCTTTTATTTCTACATATTGCATTCCAAGTGTTTGATGAAAAAAATCCATGAATTTATTTTTATCAGATAATGTATTCATCTTTGAAAAATGATCTGAGTTGCCTACTATGTTATAATTGTTAATCAATTTAATTTGCTTGTGTTACGACGCGCGAGTCAACATTATAGAAATCAACAATAAACATAGAAAGGGAATCAAAGCAAAAATCTCACCTTTTTCTAATCCTAAATAGCATAAAAAAAAAAAAGAACAGGGGACATGAAAGAGGAATCAGGGAGAAGGAGCAAAAAAAATTTGTTTAAAAAGAAAAAGAAAAAAGAAATGGGTGGAGGGAGAAAATTGGAAAAAAAGAAGAAGAAGAGAAAATAAAGAGAAGAACCAAAGAGAAAAAGGGAAAGGCTTAGGAGCATCAAAAGCAAAGATAAAAAAAAAATATACACAAAAAAGAGAAATAAAGAAAAGGAAGAGTAAAGAAAGATAAAGGCTATAAAGAGGATCTCTAAGTACGAAAAAATTTGGGAGGTTAAATCACCAATATAACATTAAGGTGTGATTGTTTTGGCTCATGTTGCATAACTTATATCACAGCTCCTTCAAGTGTAAGTGTACTTCTCCCTTTAAACAGTACCTGTCTTGTGGTGTTTTTACTGCTTCAAGCTTTGTTTATATATATGTATACATACTAAACTTGATTTGAAAAGAAAAACAAATCTAAGGTAGTGTTGTTTTTTTTTTTTCTTCCAAAGCAAACTTTTATTTTAAAACACTCAAAAGTTAATGTGAACATTTTACATGATGATTGTACTAACAATTTAACTTTCAATTGCTTATTAGAAAAGTCATGGGTTTCAATTTCTTCAAGGATTTTCTTACACCAATGTAAATATAGAAACTCTTACATTCAATTTGAACCTTTTATTTAACTTAAATCTAAGGATCAATGAAGTAATAAATTATAACTCGTTAGATTTAAGTTAAATGAAAAGTTCAGATTGAATGTAAAAAATTTTAGACTTACGCTGGCGTAAAAAGATCATGCCCTATATATATATTTTTTCAAAGACTTATTATCTAATATAACTATAAAAGACAACCATGAAACAAATGATTCATAATTTATATATTTTTTTTATTTAGAGTTACTGAAAGTGTTATTTTATCAAATTAAATACTTAGTATCATTTTATTTTATTCTTATGATTTTAAAAAAAGATAAAAATGCCTATATGTTAATAAAAAATAGTTAAAATTTTCCTTTCCTGAATTTACTTTTAAGAACACGATATATGTAAAGTTATCTGACAAAATATAAATTTAAATGAATATAATAAATCATGTCTTCTTGTTATAACAAAAATTATGCAAGAAATTATTTAAATAAAATAACCATATAAATTGAGTACATATATCAAGATATATGTATAGTATGTATCACTGGTTATAATCCCTGTGCAACCTACTAAATTTGTTCAAATTTTAAAAAATAATTTAAATATAGAAAATAAACATTATTTGATGTGAATAAAATATGAAAAATGTAAATAAAAAAGAACATGGATCAATTAGATTGTGTAAAATAGTTAACATGAAAAACAATATTTTAGAAGAAAACATGGCCTATCTATATCTAATTCCTGAAAAATTTGTAAGTAATTTTTTCATACAAAATAACATTTTTCATATAAAATAATTAAAAATAAACTTCTTAATTTTAGTTTTAGTATAATTTTTATTATAAATTGTGAATAGTGTGATTATGCTTAAAAACAAAAAAAAAAAAATAAAAATTAATTATATCATGGTAATTTATTCAACACTTTATTATAAATTACATTATTAATATAGTTTACATGGTTTTTAAACTAATTAATAATAAGAAGAGTTATGTTTTATGAACACTGAAATACAATTAATAAATACAGTCTTGATATACCTATAATCAACAATGTTTTTAAATCACATGTCAAGCATTTCAAAATCAATCCTTTGTATAAGATAATTTTAAGAATAATTTTGAAATGTATAAATAAACTGAAAAAGTAAATTTTTTAAAGTATGTAGAATGTAATATATTTTTTGTTTGGTTATATTTAAAATGTATATATATATTTCAAAAATTATTCAAAGTAATTTATTAAGATAATCATAAAAAAAATTTATGTCACATTCTGAACTTAATGTTTGTTTCATATTTTTGCAATTTACAACAAAATTTTATTTTTCAATATTAGTCGAGACTTATATATTTTTATTTGTTTTTTTTTTTTTCAAGTCTAAGCCTGTAACTTCAAGATTTTGTTGAACTTCTATGTTATATGGCTAATTGTTTTTCTACCTAAAACTTTTTTTTATTTGGGCTTTTCATTTTATTGTATCTGGATTTGGACTCTAATACCATATTAGTATTTAAGTATATGAGCTAATTCAATAGTAAAAAAAGAATGTTTGGGTTGCTACAAACTTAAAAGACCTCTTTACCTAAAATATCTTGGACAATTGTAAATTAAAGCTCTCTTGCATAACATTTAAGCTCACCAACGTAGGACTTGATATTTTAACAGAATAAATCTTTTTGTCTTGAATTCAAACCTGGTCTTCTTCTAGCTTAAGCTTATAGATAAGCTCTCTTTTTACGTTCATTTGATTGAACAATAAAAATAAAAAACCATCTCTGATTTTTTTGTAAAAGACATTGATTTAAACTTTCTATTAAGTTGTTATATTTAAATTTTAAATTGAATATTGATCAAATAAAGTAATTTAAGCAAAGACAGATTTTAAAATAGTTTATTGTATATTTTATTACACATTTTTTAAAATATAAAAATATATAGTAAACATTACCTATTATAAAATAATGAAAAATATGTAACTATAAAATTATATATAAATAAATAATTATTATGAGATTATGTTTTACAAATTTATAAGTCGTGTAAAAGTTTGCATAATATATACTATTTATATGATAATATCATGTGCACTAACGATTAGTTATAATTTTTTTTTTTGTTAAAGTTATTAGAAGTGTTAAATTAGAAAATTAGATACTTAGTTTTATTTGATTTTATTCTTATTTTCTCTAAAAGAATATCAAATAATATATGTAAAATAATTTGATCTTATTCAAATTATAAAAACAATAAAATTGTCCCTGAATGTATATGTAAAATTATTTGGGAAAATGCAGGATTATGATAAAAACAATATATTGTGTCCTCATGTTACAGAAAAATCATGTAAAAAATTATTTAAATAAAATAATCATACAAATATGTATGTATTACTAGTTATAATTCTCATGCACTATATTTGCTTAAAAATTAAAAATATAAAATATAAGTTTAATGTGAATAAAATATGATAACCTTAAATATGAAAGAACATGAATTAATTAGATTGTGTAAAATAGTTAACATGACAAAAAAAAAAGACAGAAAAAATCAACGCTTCTCTAATTCATGAAAAATTTTAAATAATTTTTCCATACATAACATGTTTTCATAAATAAAAAATGTTAAATAAAACTTTCTTTAATTTTATTTTAATAAAATATTCATTATAAATAACAGTTTTAATATAATGTGTATATTTTTATTATTATATTCAACAATATGAATTGTCAACTTCTATGGTGTGATTATACTTAAAAAAATACACAAAAATCAATTATGTCGTGATAATTCATTAAACAAATAAACTACATTAGCAATATAGTTTGCATAATTTTGAACTACTTAATAATAAAAAGAGTTTAATTTTTAATACACGATCAATGCAAATATTTTCATACTATCAAATAATTAAAATATGTGATGGATATTATTTTTAAATTAATTATTATAAAATTTAAAAAATTTTACTGAGGGAACAATTCTTACTTCAATAACAGTGTATAAGTAATTTACACTGCTATTGCATAACAATTAGTTTCTTTATAATTTTTTTAAAACTATTTTATAATTCATCTATTTAATAAATACAAATCATTATATACTTATAATGAAAAATATTCTTAAATCACATATCAAGGTTTCAAAACCAATCGTTTGTATAAGTTTTTTAAAAATTAATTTTGAAAAGGTATAAATAAACTTAAAAAGTAATTATTGTTTATAAATTTATTTAAAATATAATATATTTTTTGTATGGTTATATTTAAAATATACACTATTTTTTTCAAAAACCACTCACAGTAATTTATCAAAATAATAAAAAATTTGATTTTTTATTTATGTTCTATTTAAATTTTTAAATAAACACATTAATTTTTAAATTTATTTTTTAAAAATAATTTTTTTATGGATTCATAATTACACAAGTGGAAAGCTTTGAAAATAATTATTTTATAAATATCTATAATAAATTCAGAAAAATTTGATTATTTCTACTAAATCTATAAATGTTTATTGAAAGCATATACTAGTGAAGAGTATCAAATGTTATTTAAAATTTATAAAGTCATCCTATGACTTAAAATAAGACTTACAGTCCATAATACCATCACCTAGGAGACTATGATACAAGTTAAGTTATACTTGTGTATTTGAGAGAAACAATATCATATTGATGAAACTTGCTTGAGATCAATTGTTAAATTAATAAGCATAAGTGAACCAGAATCATATTGAATAAAAGATAATATTGACAATACATCCTCTAAAACATTCTTAATTTGATAATTATCTCTTTTAATTTAATAATTTTCTCTCATAATTTTGCATTTTGCAACAAAATTTAGTCAATTAACAAGAATGTATTAGAGAGTTTCTTCGTGGTACTCTTCTTAAATAAATGTAAACATGTTGAGCAAAACATACATGTGATAAAAATTTGTTAACATGATAATTTAATTATTTGAGTTGAATGTGATATTTTGTGTAATTGTATAATTTGTTCATGAAACGATGATAGAATATAACATTTAAATTTTCTATGGATTAAATAAGATTTTGGTCTCCAAAAAATTTATAATTTTTTTATTTGGTCTCTCCTTTATAAATTTTTTAAACTATTCTCTCAAAAATTATTTTTATTTTTATTTTATTTTATTCCTACATTAATAATTTACTAACTTGTTCTGTTATTTGTTTACGTAACATCCAAATTGACTCATATAATTTGAATGAGACATAACATACATCTGAAATTGAGATTTAGAAATATGAAGAGAATAAAAATATCGATATCACATAATCATCTCCATTAACTCTATTACATTACATAAGATGAATGTTACATAGATACATATTACATAGGTATATACTAAAAAAAAAAGTTTGAATTTCTGATAGAGGTAACATGTGAAAAAAAAAAAAACAAAGATTTTTGAGTAACTTGTTTGTAAAAAGAAAAACTAAAAATGAAAAATTAAATGAGAAAATCGTGAATATTTTTGGGAGGATAAAATATTATTCAATTTATATTCTATTTATTAGATTTTAATTAATATTTAAGAATTGAAGATTAAATTTTTTTCAACATTTAATTTTCTTTAAAATATTAAAATGGAACCTAATTTATTTAATATTAAGAATGCTATGAAGTATATAATACAGATGATGTGAATTTATTATTTAGTTATTCATAAAAATAAGAAATTTCATTACAATTAAATTCGTAAAATAAAATTTCATTTAATAAAAATGTTAGTGTTAAATTGTTATTCCATAACAAATTAAATAGTTTCAAAATTATAGTGATGTAACATTTAATTTTCTATTTCAAAATATTTTTATCAACATAAATAATACAAAATATGAATATTTTGTATAATATTTAAATTTGGAATAATTTATAATAACTTACATTAATCAACAATTAAAATTAGAAAATGAGAAATAAATTATTATTATAATTATCAATTTATATGTAACATTATTATGCATTAAAATTTTATAATTCCAAAATAAATCATAAGAAACTTAATATATAATTTTTGGCATTTAAATTTCTTTTTATTAAATCACAAGAAACTTACTTTTGTTGTTGTAAGAATATAACCAACCACCAAAGACGCTAGAACAATATTCAAACAGAAATATCTTTCCACCAATGTGAATCAGAAGAATGGTTTTGAGCCAAACCAGAAGTATTACTCCTGTTTCTCGAAGTGAAAAATTTTAATGCATACCCTTTTCACATCTCCAGCAAACTTTTATTTCACCGCTGGAATATTCAGATTATTTTAAATGGGAAATCTGCTTATGTATGTATAAAGTTCATATTATGTTAATTACGATTAGATACATCTCAGCCAGTTTTATGCAATAGAAAACAAACCAAACGTATACTTACCTGATGCAAAATTAGAATAATTTGGGAAATTTACAATAATTCAGATTGGAGCTACATCCCTCATGGTTTGGGAGCATCAGACTTTTTTATTGGTGCTTAGAAGGCCTCTAATTAGCTTATCTCCTTCAATAAATGGAATGTCCAACTATTGCTCCAAGCCTTCTTCAAAATCTTAAGTGTTTGTTGCAACTGCTCTTCATTGGATATTCAGCTCTACTTTGTGTAGCACACAGACTTGCCTCTCTGGTATTGCTTTTTTATATTTTTAGTGCACTTCTTGGTCGGATTTGAGATATGCAGGTCATCCATAACAATATGCACTTTGGAAAGAGCAAAGATTAAACAGAAATTTTGATGTTCTAAAACAATAATTGCAAATATAAAAACCTCTACTAAACTGGCTATATATGGTATTTTTGGGTGATCAACTGCTGGACCCCTTAGCAAGTGGTCAATACTAGAAGTTGCCTCCCAAAGATCATTTCTATGAAGGTAACTTTACGATAACTGATATAAGTGGATCAGAAATATGTAGAGAAAAACGGTTTCAATTAAATGAAAAGAATGCAAATGATTACCAGGACTTTCCAGAGGCCTGGACTCTCCTGCAACAATTTGTATTTCCTCTCAAATCACTAATTAATATCTTCCTCTCAACCCTTTTTATTATTTATACGCAACACGACATATTCAAACTAACTAATTAATGGATAACTAACTGACAAAAACAGAGAATATGAGGACACTTAAAAACTGAAGTTTAACTATATCAAGAAAGGTATTATAAGTAATGGAATTTTGCTGTTACTACATCAAAAGTTTCTGTTACTATGCCCCAGTGACAATTCACATTCAGGTAGGTCAGAGAATATGTTTATTTTTAATAATCATTGTAGCACTGTCACCAGAAAATTCTAGTAAGTGTAATAATAATTTCTAAAGAATCCTCCTTCGACCAATACTCCATTAAAAAAATTAGTTAATTACCAGTAACAGTGTAATAATTGTAAGTATTGTTGAAGATGCCAGTGGCCAAAAAGAGAGAGTTGAACAAATGATGGTCAAACCTCAAATTTTACATATGTTATCCACATCGTGCTGAACAAAATCTCGGGGCAACGCAACCATCATTCAAGCAAAGTAAAAAAGAAAAAAAGCAAGTTAGCAAATTGAAAATTTGGAAAGAACTAATTTTTAAAACATGTCTTCGAGTTAACAAGCTATCATCTTGGCTTCTTAAAATATGAGAACAAGCAATTATTGCTCCTCATGGAAACATGAACAGAGCCCGATGGCAGAGAAAATTAATGATCTTTGATCAACAAGTTATGCCACATGAAGAAAAACGGTCTCTCACCTTGTGCATTTGGTGAAAACCCATATATACAATTCATGCCAACACCAAGGCATCAAAAAGCTCAAAAGGACCCAACAGCTTGTCTGATTTGCAAACCAAGGAAACCACAGTTTTCCATATATCCTCATTGCAAAATCCTCCCCGACCCAAACCACTCAAAACTGTCAAGAGCAACTCAAAATTCCCTTCCCGGCACAGCGCACCGACAAACTCATTCAAACTACCGGAGAGCGGAACAAAGCCTTTAAAAACCATCTCCTCCAAAACCAAAGCAGCCTCCACAAAATGCATCCAACGGCAAAGCCCATCAAATAGCGTGCGATACGTCACAACATCAGGAACACACCGGCGTCTTGGCATATCTTGAAACAGATCATTCGCCTCCCTCCATTTACCCTCTTTACACAACCAACCAATAACCACATTGTACCCAACAACATCAGGCTTCACACCTTCCATCCCATCCAAAACCCTATAAGCTTCTTCAAAATTCCTCTCCCTACAGAACTCCCCAATCAACACGTTACATGTCACCGAATCCGGTTTGCAACCACCATTCTTCATTTCCTCCAAAACCCTAAACCCTTCCTCCTTCTTCCCCGCCTTGAGAAGCGCAGAAATCAAAGTGTTATACACAACCACATCCAACCTCAAATTGTTCCTAACCATCTCATCCTTCATCCTAAAAGCACAATCAAAGTCCCCAACCCCACAAACCCCTTTAATCAAATTAACATACACAGAACCATTAGGCTTCAACTTAAAAACCCTCTCCATTTCCTCTTTCACCTTAAACGCCTCTTGCAACTGCGATTTCTTGCACAGCAAGTTAATCAAAGTCCCGAACGTAACCCCGGTGGGGCGAACCCCGCGCGTGCGCATTTCATCGAACAGTTTCCACGCGCGTTCCGCGTCGCAGCTTAAGGAACACGCGTTGATGAGGATGTTATAAGTGCAGGCGTCTGGGGCGCCGAATTCGTTAACGCGCGAGAGGAATTGCGTGAGGGAGTGAAAATCGCGGCACGTGAGGAGCGCGTGGAGGAGGGAGTTGAAGGACTTGAAGGTGGGGGTGCAACGGAAAGAGGGAATGGAGAGGAACGTGCGGATGGCACGTGCGGGGAGACGAGCGCGGGCATAGAAGGAGATAACGTGGCAGAAGAGGGGTTCGGGGACTTGGAAGCGCGTTTCGCTTTGGAGGAGTTGGAGGACTTGTTCCATTTGGGGGAACATTTTTGCGCGACCGAGTTTGGTGATGATGAGGTCGTAGGAAAGGAGGGAGTAGCGAAATGGGCGTGGGTTCGGGTTGTTGTGGTTTGGGTTGAGGAAGAGTTGGAAGGCGAGGGTTGGGTCCTTTTGTGAGCGTAAGAGGGAGGATAGTCTGAAGGGTGATATGGGTTTGGAAGTGCCCATTGGCTTGTTACTTCTCGCCCTCTTCTAATTTGAATAGTTACTTAGTACTACTAGTCGTCTACTACTACTACTACTACTTAGTACTTGCCACTCACATTCCCTTGCCTTTGCTAGAGCAAGTGCCGTCGTGGAGAGTGAGAGAGAAGTTGATTTGCTCATGTTCGCTGCAATTTTGCAAATCTGTTTTGACGTAGGTGGTGGACGGAACGGAAGCTTAACGGTGTAAGGAAACAATCATTTCGTGACCAGAGAGAGTAAGCCAATTACGCTTAAAAAATTATTATACTTTATTTGATATTTTGTCCCTTTTTTTTGGAAAAAAATTATCAAGATACAGGGATTTTAAAAAAATTATAAAAATATAGATTTTTTTTTTAAAAAAAGCGTCCTTTTTTACTAAAAATCGTCAATAGTATTTTATGACAAAAAAATATTTTTTTAAATTTCTATTAACAATTTTTAATTTTTAATATTTTGTTATTATTTTTTAAAGCTTGTCCTTTTTTATAAAAAAATTATCTTTGAATTTTTGTACTTACATCAAAATTTGTTATCTACGACTTTTGAACTTTATATTTATTTTAATTTTTCAGAAGCATCATTTTTTATATTTATTATTTTTAAATATTATACATAAAAATTAATTCTTTTATTTTTTTAAATTAGTTTTCTTTATCACACTATACGCACATATTGATAAAAATAATTTTATTTATAATAATAAATAATTTAAATTAACTAATGTTTGTTTTTTTTAATAATAAAGTTACAATCTATAAATTCTTTAAATTAATTTTAAGAATTAAAGATAATAAAATTATGAAATAAAAGTGTATTAAACACAATATTTAAAAATATATTTAAAGTATCTAAATAATGATCCTTTATTTTACATAAAATATTTAAATAATAATAATAATAATAATAATAATAATAATAATAATAATAATAATATATTGTATTATTTTTTGTAATATTTCATATATTATTTGAATATAGTTAGAAATTATTGAAATCGCTGTTAAGATATTAGCTAACATCAATAAAAGGGATTGAGAAATTTATAAGGCTATCAATTATATATCAACAATGATATCGAAATACTATGTTCTAGAATAATGTCCATAAAAGTAAATAGTAGGCTTTATTAGAAAAAGTAATTATAAATTTTAAAATTTTATTATAAATTAGTTATAAATGATTGTTATATATTCTGAACTGTGGCTACATCTCTATGTATGTATCTAGGTTGGTTATAATGTAGAAAGAATGGCATACGTAAAAAAAAATTCAACGTTAATTTTGCCATAATGGACATAAAAAATAAATTTTAATATTAGTTAAGAAAAAATATTTAAAATGTTATTTTTTACATTGGTTGTACCATAATCAATATGACAATATTGACAATTTATATTAATTATGATAAAGAATATAATTTTATATTTGTTGTTTAATAGACTTAAATGACTCGGCTTAGTATATCATTTATATCTACATAATTTCTTCAACTGACGCAAAAAGTTATTTTTAAAATTTTGTTAAATTATCCTAATTTTATGAAAGTTATGTAGTAGTTAATTTCATTATTGTATTTTGGTTTGTTGTATAATACAAGAACAAGGATGATATTTAAAATAGTGCAAAATATAAAGGGATTAAACTTATGAGTCACATTATAAAGTTATGGAGGAAGGTGATTGAACATAAAATATAAGAAGAAACTGATATTGCAAAAAATCAATTTGGTTAGGTCTACAATATAAGTTATATACTATTACGAAAGATGATAGAAAAGTATCACTATAAAGAAAAATATTTATATATAGTTTTTATTAACATGAAAAAAGCCATATGATTAGGTACCAAGATAAGTGATATAGAAGACTTTAGAAAAGAAAATGATATGTATAACATATATGCAGATTATATAAGACATGTATAAGGTGGGGGGAAGGCATATGATCAAGCATCAAGATAAATACTATGAAAGGCTTTATAAAAGAAAAGAGTATTTGTAGCATATATCCCAACTATACAAGACATGTATAATTACATGTGCGAGAACTTCTAGAGAAATATATTTTAAGACTTCCTAATAGAAAAAAGTTCTCACCAAGACTTTGTTTTGAGTCCTTATTAATTTAATTTAGTCTTATATATGCTTACAAATAACATACAAAAGATTATCCCTCAATACATTTTATTTGAAAATGACATAATATTGCTTGAGGATTTGAAAAACAGATAATAGTGCTAAACTTAGTTATAGAAAGAGACTTTAGATTCTAAAGGTTTTTGCTTGAGTAAAAGCAAGATAGAGTATATGCACTACAAGTTTAGCAAAAAAACAAGATGAAGATTATGCATATGCATAGAAGTTAAAATTAGAAATAATATTATACCATAAATTTTCAAATTCAAGTATTTGAATCAATTATATAGAATGATGAAAAAATTAATAATATTACTAACAAAATACAAGCTAAGTAATTAAAGTGAAGAAAAGATATGAATAGTTATTTATGATTGTAAAGTACCTATCAAGCTAAAAAGAAAGTTTTATCATACTATAATATGATTAACTATCATGTTGAGTTAAAATTACACAAAAAGAAAATGAAAGTGATAAAAAAAAGAATGTTAAAAATGAGATTAATTTAATTATTAATTGAAACTTTTTCATTTATACTAAGCTTATAAAACGTGAGATTTTTGTCTTTTATCCGTAAAAAGCTACTCTTAAAATAAGGGTAGTTATTATAGTTGCAAACACGGCAGAGATATCAAGCAGAATTGAATTAAAAAAGTTCAAGGGACGTCATTAAAATTTGTCCTACAAATTATGTTAAATATAAAAAATAAGTTTTACTTAAAATTATAAAAAAAAAAAGATTAATTTATTGTCTTCTGACTAAATTAAAAAAAAGAAAAAAACTAACTCCTTCAGTTCAATTCAAACCAAATCATTATATTATTAATGTAAACCTACAATGTAATGATATTAATAGTTTAATATATTTTTTTAATAAAATTATATTAATAAAGACATTTCTAACGCTTATATTTTTATCTGTTAGTATATTATTTTTATTGCAAGTTTCTTCTACTCATTGACTTTAAAATTTTGAGTTCATATTTCAATATCTAAGCACCTTTAAAGTGTTTAATAGTTGAATTAATTATACTTTTATTATCCATACATTAATTTATGTAAAGTTTAATTCTTTTAATTTTAATTATTTTTATTTAATTTTATTATCATTTTTAATTATTTAAATTAAGTCATCCATCCTAAAATTTCATCTAATAATTAACAAAAATATAATAGAGATGTGATATATTATTAATTTACAAAAATTAGTAAAAAATATATAAAATATTTAAATAAAATACTCAATAAAATAAAATATTTTTATTTAATTATTTTATATTTTTTCCTTGTGAATTTGTTTAAATCAACGATATATTACATCTTTATTCTATGTTTGTAATAATTAGATAAAATTTTTAAATGAGGAACTTAATTTAAAAAATTTTAAATTAAATATGAATAATTAAAATTATTGAAATTAAAAATACATACAAATTAAAAATATCAATAAACCTTATTAATTTCAAAGGTTCTTAGATAATAAATGCATACAATATCTATGCACTTCTATAAAAATTGAGTTAGGATCTCAATGCCTAGCACTAACATATTAGTTAGCTTATTCCTTACCTCACTTCATATATAGTTAGTGATAGAGAGAACCTATATATGACCCATATTAAGTACATGTTTTCTTTCTATTTGCCTTTTCGGTAGGTGAATCAAATAGAGGACGAAATAAAAGTAAAAAAGAAACAACACCTATTTGCATATTGTCCTAAACAAAAAACGATACACGAATACGTGAAAAATGTTAGATATATGCGTATAGTATGCCTTAGTCAAAAGAGGACAATATAAAGAACACACTTAAAAGAAAGAAAAAAAAATTAGCAAAAAATAATAATAATTTTTAACGATAATATTAATGGCCACAAAAAATTATTTTGACTCAGACATGAGAAGATGAAAAGAAGAGGATATGGGAAGCGTCAAAAGAAAGCTACAAAGCATGAAGGTTAAGAGGTCTCTCTCTCTACCAAACGCTGTGCTTCCTCTTCTTTGTGTCCCCAGCAACTTGTCCTTTCCGTGCTTAATCTTCCTCTTATTTTTCAAGTTTAGAACAAGGACAGTATATATATCAAAAAAGAAAAGAAAAAAAAATGTAATATAAAATAAACAAAAAATTATATATTTTTTTATTTTATTGAATGAATACGACATCTCTATATATTTAGGATTAAAATAAATGGGATCACCTAATTTTATATGAAATAAAAATAAGTTCAAAATAAATAACATTAAGTGTTAAATGTAGTAAAATTACATATTTAGTAACTTTTTTTTTTATCAAAAGTAAATTTTTAATAGTTCAATTTAAAGCTATTATGAAATAATTATATATATATATTTTAAAAATATATCAAGTGTATAAAATTTTGCACAGCTTAAATATTAATTAATATTCTTAATATATTTTATAGAAAATATATAATGATTAAATTACATATTTACAAATATTTAAATTATGTATATTTTAATCGTCATAATAATACTGCGTTACAAGAATCAACAGTTAAATTAGTAAAACTTAATTTTAATAGAAAGCCATTGAATATGTCATAGTACTAAAGTTGACATATAATATTATTTAATCATGATCTATAAAATAATATATAAAGAAGACAATTTCATTCAGCCTGTTTATGTAGTTTTAAGTACTTCTTTATCATCTTAGAATTTTATTTTTATTTTTTTTAAAAATATTATTTAAACAAGATTTTTTAAATTTATTTATATATAAAAATTTAATTATATTTTAATTTATTTAATTCTCTTTTATTCATATCTTTGATAATTTTTAAAAAAATTATGTATATATTTAATATTTTAATAAATCAAAAGTAATTTTTTATCAGTCACATCAAAATCTTTTCATGTTTTGATGTGAACATGACTTTCTTTTATTTTTTTTATTTTTGTTTAAACAAAAAATTATTCGCTTAAATAAAAATACAAAAAAATATAAAATATGAAAATCATGTAACATAAAGATATCTTAATCCTCATAAGTCAATCCAGTCTCAATATTTTTTTTGTCCTCGCTCTTGATTATCATAATAGATAATCTCAAATAATGTTTAATTGATAGCTCACTGTAGTGTATTTATTGCACAAAATCTTGAAACAAAGAAAGAACAAAACATACATATATTTGGATGCATTTATTTAAGTAAATTTATATTTGCAAACATGTTAAAAAATTTCTAAATATAAAATATAATAAAAATTATAATTATAGTATTAAAATAAATATAAATATATAAATATCTAAATGCAAATTCAACACGCTGTTATAGTAATGTCATGCATTTTTCACAAACTATAATATGATATGTAATTTGCGTTTCAAAACAAAAAGGGATTAAAGACATATGCATTCCATTGTCGATTGAGTTTCTTCAGCTGCTAAAGTATGAAAGAGCTCTCGATAATTCTTTATCATGCCTCTTTCATCTTTTCTTATATATTGGTATAATTTGAAAGAAAGTAAAAACGGTTTCGTTTTGATATATTTAGTCTTTTCAAGAAGTATATTTTACCTTTTAAATAAAAATTATGATTAAACAATTTTAAACAAACATTATATTTTTATGTGAAATATAAAAAAAAATTAGTTTGACGTGCATTATTTTATGTGTAATGTAACCTGTTAGTTATATATAAAAAGGCTGTAGAAAATAAGAATGTTGAAAAATTAAGATAATTAAGGTTATATGTTTAAGTTATATGTGACTAATGTATTTTCCGTATCCTGTACAGGTACTATTAAATTAATATTTTTTGAATAAAAATTAAAGATAAATTATATTATTCTTAAATTTAATAAATTTCATAAATATAGAAAAATAATTTTAAATAATAAACATGTTATCATATTAAATAATATACAATTATAGGAATAATATTTTCAAAATTAGAAAAATAAAAATTAAATGCTTAACACCAGAAATTATTTGGCGTAGTAAAGTAAAAGAATGAACACTCTTAAAAATGCTTTCGTTAAATATAAATATTAAATAATAGCAAAAAAAATATAAATCTTAAAAATATTATATTAATATGTAGAAATAGATATATATTACCTAATTGCACAAATAAGTTAAAAAATAATTTTATTATATGATAAATTCTTTGTTACTTTAAAAAATGAGAGAGTATTTTATATATTTTTTAATACATAAAATAATATAATTGTTAATTTTAATAGTAAAATTAGTGATTTATTTAAAATATATATATAAATATCTTTTAATATCTTCATATAATTTATAGAGAATATTAAATACTCCCGAATACCGTAACAATCACTTTATCGTATATTTACGCAAACGCTTATATTTAAGAAAAATTAACATAGCATACACACCACCGTCTCCTCCAAAGGTCAAGATTCCATTGAACCACATAGTTGGCGAAGCATTACTCACATGCACATTGAAAAGTAAGGATATATCGTATATATTCTCAGATGGACATGACATTATCCTAAGAGATTATGGTTGGCATAAACACTTTATGCAATAGCTTCCATGATCAACTTCAATAGCACCGTAAAGCCTGCAAAAGAGTCAAGCAACTCACAATTGGTTATTGTTTCTACAAACGTATATAGAACTCAAAACTATGAAATATCAAATCAGAAAGGAAAATGTTTAATAATGTATTATTGGGATAAACTTTTGAGTGTGTCTTGTATTTTAGAGTATATTTTTAAGATGCTTGTGTGTATTTGAAAAAGTAAATAGAAGATATAAAAAAAATAATATATAATGTTAAGTGTCAAATTTTAATGGTTCAAATATTGAAAAGAAAAAAAAAAAACTAATTGTGGGACATGAAAATACGTACATTGAAGAAGCATAACATGGGTCTCTTCCAAGTCTTGTTTGCCCTCTTGAGCTTTCTCAACATTTCATCCTCAGAACATATGTTCCCATGTGAAGCCAAAAACACCGTTCTCCTTATTGGAGGAGACCACAAACCACTTTGCTCAAAATCAAAATCGAAGTGAGAGGCATCAGAGAATTTCCCTAGAAGCCTTTCAGAGAAGGATTTTGAGACAATTTGAATGGCTGGGCTTGATGCGGAAGATTCAGAAGAAGCTAATTCGGACAGATTCATGGAGAGGTAGTTGTGTTCGAGAGA
Organism: Abrus precatorius; assembly: GCF_003935025.1. Taxonomy (NCBI): domain Eukaryota; kingdom Viridiplantae; phylum Streptophyta; class Magnoliopsida; order Fabales; family Fabaceae; genus Abrus; species Abrus precatorius. The sequence continues at coordinate 10,569,365 of NW_020874384.1, forward strand.
AAAACAACACACACAGGTTGTTTGCACATAGGTAACTAATTAGAAGTGGTAAGAAGTTTCCATCTAAATAAACATTCATAAAGAAAAGTAGGGAACATAAGCAAATCATTGTGGGGACCATGGGTAAGGCTGGGTACTATGCAAGATTGGAATTTCTTATTTGGTGCTTGGTTCTTCTGGCTATCAGCAAGGGGGGGCCAAATAATTTCAAAAGATCAAGAAAAGAAATAATAGTGACACTTCCCTGAGGAATTGTTATATATGACACATTTAATCTACCTTCATATAAATTAATCAATTTTTTTTATTTTTTTAATAAAAATAATAATGATATGTGAATTTTATTTTTATTTAATACGATTGAGCTTAATATTTTTTTATTAAATCTATTAATTCATCTCATTAATACAAATAAAAAAAATAATTTATAAGAATTATCAAATACTTTCTAATAAATACCATCAAAATCTTTATTTTAGATGGTGTTTTATAAAAAGATTAAAAATATATATATATACGTAGGGTGAGACGTCCCTGTTACTTACTTCAATAATTTTATCATTTTATCATTAATTATTTTATATTAATTATTTTGATACTAAACATATATTGTGTATTTAAAATTCACATATTAATAATTAATTTCTTTCTACATGCAAACATGTTAATATTATTAACATGTTTTCATAGTGTAAAATATTTTACAAATTTTTTAATTCCCCTAATTATTTAAATATAATACAAAATAAGAGAAAATAAAGATCTACATAAAATCTTATAACACATATAATATACATTGTGATTTTCTAAATTTTATTCTTCTCTACTCTTTAAGCTCACTAAGAGGAAAATGGTCATATAAACCCAAATATGTCATTAGACATTATAAAGGAAAATAGACTTCAACCCTAATTACATATGCCATAACTATAGAACATTATTGGAATTAATAATAGTGATAATCATTAAAATAATATTTTCTGTAAACATAATAGTTTAATTAATATTATTATAATACTATCTCTTAACTCTTATACTAGCTCCTATATTGAATGTGATGCACTGAGTACGAAAGACAGACACACACCCAAGATTCATTATACATCCATAACATAATGAAAAGACACAAAATAGATAAATGATGAGTATAAATATTCATAAATTATTTCATAAGATAAGTATTAAAGGCTTAATGAATAAAGAGAAATAAGCAATCAATAATCAATAATATCAATGTCTTTTAATTATGTTTTCTCCGTAGAGTAATTAAAAATCTATCATTATAATTATTGGTTAAAAATTAGGAGTTATGTGCCAGCAATCCGGATAGTGCCTATAAGTACATCATCTCTTATTGGAACCATAACTATAATGCACAATTTTCTTAGATATGGTCACTTACAACGGTTTACACTTACATCAATCATGGGATGCTTAATGTAATATATTTTAGATTTACATTTGTAGTTTTATTTTAATTAATAAACACTTTCTATATGCTTTATTTTTAGAATTTTTATCATTTTCTAGTTATTTGAATAAATTGGGCTTGTTACAAATAAATGCTTTAACTCCATATTTTCGGTTATTCTGACATCTGACTACTCTTTTGGTTATAACTTTGTCTACAAATATCATTTTTAGTTGATTCTAGTTGCATTAGATTCTACACATCCAAGGTTTCAAAATGCATAGATGATTTGCTAGATTTGGAGTTCTTTTCAATTTTTTATGATTTTTTGAAGTTGAGATTGATTTGCTAAATATTGTTGCAGGATTACATTTGGACCATTGTTATTTAATAATTATATTTATGTTTTTAGATATTATTGAGACTCAAATTTTGGCCACTTAAGTTTACCTTAATCTTATAAATAGACTAATAAAATTCTAAATTAGAGGTGTGCAATTAGACAATTTGAGTTTTTGAGATTTGGCCGAAATAAGAATCATTGTTTTTACTTTTTCTCGAATTCTCTCATTCTCTTCTTATTCTCGCGTGGATTAAGTGCATTGATGGAAGGCTAACTCTCTTGTTCAATATGTAAAATTCAAACGTTGTACATCTGATTTGAGTTCTGAGTCAAATTGCTCTAAGTTTGTTCCTTTTTTCTCTAATATCAAATTTGTATATTGCGATTGTGATTAACTTTCTGTGGTTAGAATTCGATTGATATTCTAATTTGACAATTAATTTGGGTTAGATTAAATGATATTTTAATTTAATATGTAATCTAGTTTAATTAGGTCACTCGATTGAATTAATAATTGAATTAGATAAACATTCAAACTCAGATTAAAATCATTAGATACTATGATAATCAGAGTTACACGCATTTGGTATTCTGTGAATTGATATTTTTAAATTTATTTTTACTAAATTTTAATTTTTTTTTGTAATTTAATCCAATTAATTCGCAGTTTTTAAACTCCTAAAACCTTACTTTCATTCTTTTAAAAAAACTAAAATTGAATTTAAATAAAGATGTGTCTCTGTGAATTAACCTAGGTTGAGTTCTATAATGCAAAATCTGTAACAAAACTTAGTTATTTTGATAGTGACTCGGCATTGTCTATCAATACTCAAGCATTAGTCAGGATAGATTAGTATGATTTCCCTATCTACAATACAAGTTAGGTTGACTTGATCCCTTTTAGTACTTGGGTATTTTACTATCCTCGTTGGTAAATACTTTAACCAATCACTTTTTCTCTCACTCTTGTGTTTAACATTTTCAACTACTTTCATTGTATAATTAATTCACAATCACAATATTAATCACAAACAAGTCACAACCACCGTTTAGTACATTTGATACAATTTTAACATTAACACACTTCCTTTATTCAAGAGAATAATGCATTTTCAAATTTCATGTATCAAATTGCAAAAATCATAATATATTTAATACAAGTCCAAAAATTATGAAATTAATTAGGTAATTTTATTTTATGTATTTATTTTCATAAAACAATACAAATATAAATCAAACACTCACGGAGAGTGTACAAACCATAGTTTCTCTCTGCTGCTCATAAAATATTACTCTCTAACCTCCGTTTAGTAGTAAATTCATAACTAATTCATTAAAATTTCAAAAATTATGAAACCAGTAAAGTTAGGTTCCTCTAAGTATCTAGTTTCATGAAAGAATACAAACAAAGATTAGACGCTTGCATATTTCAATTCAAGCCACAATTTCTTTCTACAAGTCACAAAATGTTATGTTTCAGCATCTCTTTCATAGAAAAATCATAACTTGTTCATTTTAAATTCAAAAGTTATAAAATAAGTGAGGTTATTCTCCTAAGAGTATCTACTTTCAAACAAAAATACCAATTCAAACTTGATACTCACTGACCATTCTATATCAAATGAAATGATTTTCACACATTATATTATTAAAAATTTCATATCTAACTCATTTTAAATCCAAAAATTATGAAACGAGTGAGATTATTTTCCTTTGAGTGTCTATTTTTAATACAAAAATACAAAGATAATTTATATATTCACATAATTTCACATGAGTCACCATTTATCTATGTAAGTCACAAAACTTCATTTTCTAACAACAATTTAGTAGAAAAATTACAAATAATTTATTTTAAATCCAAACTTAGTGAAATCTATGGAAAATTACTTATAACATAATCCTTTATTTAAATAAAATGTCTCTTTAATTTATTTCAAAATAATTCATAAAGTTTTTAGAACTTGTAATTTAGCTCTTAAACTTTTGTTTATTTGCAAAAAGGTTTGCACAAAATGAGACAACACTATAGGCCTAATTTTGAGTTATTTTGGTCAATTTTACAACTTGTATTTAAATTCTAATTTTTGTCTCCATCCAACTAAATGTAATTTTTGTACACCTTAATTTAGATAATTAAAAATCAACTAAAGTAATTTAGATAAATAATTTCTCCCTCTAATTAAGTCACAATATACTTGCATCTCCTAATTTTTTCTTAATTTATCTTTTTTTTTTTGTCAATTTCACTAAGTATATTTTAATTTCTAAATTATCATCTAATGTCTAATTTTAATTCAACTAGTTTGATATAATTTCTAATTGATTAGAAATGATGAAACTTTAGAGTGTTACATAGGGTAAATAGGATAAATTACACAGTGTTATGTGAATAAAATCAAATAGTAGAGTATTAAAAATATATTTGTCAAAATTTTTTCTTAACATTGTTTTGAATATTAGTTAAAATTTATTTTAAGTCATAAAATTATCATAAGCAAAATTTATTAAATAATATATCCCTTTTAATTTAATTTTTTTAACAGATTTTAGTTAATAATTAAAAATATTTTAGAAAAGTTATTTATAAAATGTGAATCTCTTTGTGTGATGAAATTTGACATTTTACTCTCAATAATTTTCACTGTAATGACACAATAACCTTAATATATTTTTATTTATTTTTTTAATTTGAAAATGTTTTGTCCTGTACCAAAAATTTGATATTTATCTTTTATTTCTTGCAATGTTATTTATCGTATAATTTTAATGTATTTCTCAATATTTTCTAAAGTTTAGATTAGAAAAAAAGAAACATGTGAAACTTGATTTTCAAAAAAATTACAAATTAAATTTGAAAAATAATTTAAATTTTAGTTTAAAAAAGGATAAATTAAAATTTAACAAACTTCTTTTGTTTGCAAAATTATTAAAATCATGGAAGAAATAAAGAAAGCAAGAATTTCAATTGGTTTAATAAAAAAATGTTAGGGCTAGTTATATTTTTTAATTCCTTATCAAGATTTTTATTATTTAATGTGTTTAATTGCACAAGTATTTTTGTACAAATCTTTCTAGACTTTTAAACCCTAATTATTTTTAGAAATCTTTTTTCAGACAATTTCACTACTAAGTATTTTTTTAGAGTAAACTTTTAAATTAGTTCTTAAAATTGTGAGTATTGGATAATTGGTTCCTAATGAGATTTTAAAATGAGTCTTATAATATCCTTAAATATACCAATTATTATTCTTTAGTAAAATTTAATTAAAGAATAAATCTTTCTTTGTTTAAACTAAAATTAGGAATAAAGAAGGAAGGGATTATATTTTCTTAAAAAATTGTCTGAAGGCCAAGTTACAATAAGAATTTATTGATTTTAGAATAATATTTATATTATTCAATTCTTACATTTTATTGGGAGATTATAAATCTTGTTAGTAAATTTTATAGACAGAAAATGGTCATAGAAGATTTATTAAATTTTATAAAATTTAATTTGGGATTCAAAGTTAGGACAACCTAAGAAAATTGATATGAATTAACTAAGTTTTATTGAGCGATGTTGAGCAACCAAGACAAGAACAATGAATTAAGTTACGGAATATGTTAGGAATTAAGGTGTCAAATAATTAATGGCTAGGTGATAAATTTACAAATACATTAGATTTATAAGGCTTAAAATGTATAAATGTGTATAAAATTGAATTGAAAATGCATGGAAATAATGCATATTTAAGTAATTTTTGCTTAATGATTGAAAAGGAAATCAAATTCATTTAAATGTGTTTTTCTAAAACAATTCATGATTTTTTAAAAATGTATTTTTAGGATTTGGATTTTGGAAACAAAAACTTAAATGTTTAAGTTGAAAAAAACGAATTTGGAAGGAAGAAAATCAATTAGAAACTTGAATGCAAAAGTTTGGAGATAGCATTGTAATGTTGATTTGAGTATTACAATAAGGAAAAAAATTAGAGTTGCAGAAAAATGTTGACCGTTACAATGCCCAAATTAAGCATTACAACACTTACATTGCGCATTGTAACACCCAATGCTAATGCAGTAGAAGAACATGCATGTTGCAATGTTGAGTTTCACGTTACAACAAATTACGACTTTTGCACATTCCAACACCCATTCTAGCATCTCAAGGTTGTGACTTAATAGTTTACATTCATTATAATATATTGTATTAAGCTCGGAGAAGAGTTAAGAAAGACATTAAAGTAGATGAACGCCTTTTGTCTGTGTAGACAGTGGTAGTTGAGTTTAAAGTTTAAGTCTTAGTATTTTTATTTCATTTTCATTTTTGCTAGATAAAGAAAAAAGTTTGGATTGTGATATTAATACTTTATTAACTTTTAAATAAGATTTATCGATGAATCAATTTAGTGATTAAAAATATTAGCTTAATTTATAAACTAAATTAATGATAAAAGAACATTAAAAATGAAATAGTTGACGATAGTTTCAAGTCCGTTAATTAAAAATAAAATAATAAGAGTTAATAACATAAATATATATTATGAACATTTTTGTATTTATTTAATACCTTTTGTATTAAACAAATGTTTTATTTTGTAATAAATATATAGTATAAATTTTATATAAACAAAAATATTTAAATTTTTTTATATAAGATAATAAAAAATATTATAAATATAAATATAGAAATTCATAAAGAATCTAAAAATGTATATGAAATAATATGAAAAATTTAACTAATAATATTTATTTTTAAAATTTAGAATAAAATTAATAAAAAAATATACAGAAAATAAAATAATTATAGCCACAGAGGTGGAAGGTTGGATGTGTATTACTAATACTGTTTAGTTGAAACGTTGAAATAAAATGGGATTGTGAATCTCAACATCTAAAGTTACGAACTATTGCCAACATGGGAACATTGAAAAATAAAAGACTTCCGTTGCCGGGACTTGAACCCGGGTCTCTCGGGTGAGAGCCGAGTATCCTAACCAACTAGACTACAACGGATTGATGATCTCTGTTAAAATAAGATATATAATCATACTTTTATTATTTTGAGTGACCTTCCCTCCTCTACATTTTTCAATTTGGCCTCTCTCTATGACAGGGAAAACACAGCACAGCAAGCAGAAAACTTAGGGTAAGAGTAGAGGGTTCGGAAGAGAGAGAGAGAGAGAATAAGGGAGGAAGAGATCCAGAAGCTTCGTGGAGTGGTGAGGGACTACGTGAGCAAACACCTCTACTCCTCCGCCATTTTCTTCGCGGACAAAGTCGCCGCCTTCACCAATGACCCTGCCGACATCTACATGCAAGCCCAAGCTCTCTTCCTCGGCCGCCACTACCGCCGCGCCTTCCACCTCCTCAATGCCTCCAAAATCGTTCTCCGTGACCTCCGATTCCGCTACCTCGCCGCCAAATGCCTCGTAATTATAATTATTATTGTTCTTGTTCTTGTTATTATTGCTGATTGGTAATGATGTATGGATGGTGGAATTGAAGGAGGAGTTGAAGGAGTGGGATCAATGTTTGTCGATGCTGGGTGAGGCTAAGGTCGATGACGATGGAAATGTTTCCGATACGAAGGACTCCAATGTCATGTACTTGGGCAAAGATTCTGAAGATCGTGAAATCAATGTGAGTTCATTTTTTTTATTTAACTTTTCTGTTTAGATGTCTGTGCGACTAAATTTGGAAGTATTTATGTGATTGTGATATGTTTGTTTATATATGTTTTGTTTAAATGCAGGGGCGGCCTAAAGCCCAGGCAAGTAAGGCAAGGGATTTAGGCCCAAATGTTTTTTTTTAGTTTTATTATATTTTTAAAAAAATTAAAAAGATTAAATTTAAAAATAATTTTTAATTTAAATATTTTAAGTAATTATTAATTTTTTATTAATATTATAAATAATATTTAATGAATTATAACTTTTAACTAATAGATAATAAATGTTTTTTAATTTATTTTTTTAAAAAATAATTAAATAACAAAGAAAAAATTAAACAGTTTTTTACTTTTTATTTAATGATTATTTTTTTCTTTTTCTTTTCTCTAACTACTTTTTTTTTGTTCAATTTTCCTTCAATTTGTATTTTTTTATTAAAAACAACTTTGGGCTAGAAATAGAGGAGGAAGTAAAGTCTTATATTTTTCTAACGCGCATTAGTATACAGCTTTCTATTTTTTCAACGCAAAGACACTTGTACAAGAGTCTTCCCTTCACTACTCAGCTTCTATTACCCATATTTATCAAACTGTATTTTGCAGTTTTTTTGACAAAGTTGTTACTTTTAAAAGTGTAGAGATTGCAAGTGTCAAGTTTATTTTCTTAATCACCAAGTTTTATTATTTTAATTTGGTCTTATTTTAAATAAATTTTAAATAAAATTATAATAATTTTAAATAAAAGTTTGAAAAATAAATTTTAAATAAAATTATAATAATTTTAAAAAAATATTTTATTAATAAAAAAGTCTCATTTTTTAATTTGCTTTACGCCCTAAAAGTTCTTGAGCCGCCCCTGTTTAAATGGCATACGAACAAAGCGCAGGATATGGATTGGAAATGATTTGGTGTTATTGTAAGAAGCGATAGATGATCTATTTTGGACGAGGGAATGATTTTCATTAAGGAAACGTGATGGAATACACGAGCTAAGGATAAACAGTTCTGCTAAAAAAATTGCCATAAATTATAAATGGACAAGACGTGAGAAATGAATCAAGTGAGTAAAGGTCGCTGGTCTCTTTGTTAATCTATTGAGGACACTTATATATATAAGCAGAGACTCATCCAAACGGGTCTTACTTGAAACAGTGCAGCTTTAGTTTAAACATAATGCGTGCAGCTTTAGTTTAAACATAATGCATTTTCTATTCTTTTGTGTGAGCTGGAATCATGGCCGGGTTTTGGTGAGCTATCTCTGATTTAATTTCTTAAAGAAGTGTATACCAGAGATGTTTCTTGTTCCTCGTACTTTACAAATTGTAGATGATCAGAAATATGGATTGGTTGATTTGGCAATGCTGGTTTTAATTGCTTATACAAATAGGTCAACTTTGTGTATTATTTTGGCAACAGTTTTTATGCTGATTAGGAAGAGACAAAAGATAATAATATCATGTTGTTAAACCTGATCTGTAGACATTCTTTGACACGGTAGTCAATTCTAGGTAGTGGCGTAGAGTAGCCGACTCCAAAAACACTATAGGAATGACCGCTATTATGAAGTTTGAAATACACCTAATGTAAATTATACACACACAGATATATATAATATATATATATATATATATATATATATATGCTTAAAAGTACAACATTAATACTCAAACTAAAGACATGTATAATTAATGATCATAAGTGATGAAGAAGCCATTGCTTCTGTTTTAGATATTCAAATAGAGTTGTTAGTCACGGGAAAAAGCTCTAATGCAGATGGGAGGAGCAGGAAAACATCTTAGTATCTCCTGAACATGTCTAGGCCACGTCTAAAATAGCTGGGGTTTCACTGGAGAAGAAAAAGACGATTGGAACTTGGCCAAAAATGGAGAATGAAGCAGGAAGATGAAGTGAGGCACTACACTAGGGTTTGCCTTCAATTTGTCAAAGATGGAGGAGAAGCACAAAAATTAGCAATGTAAAAGGGGGAAAATTCCAAGATTTTTCCCCTTAAAAGCATTCCAATGTTTAGAAAGGGAGGGCTCTAGCTCATTTGACACTACATTTAGGCTTAGGTGCAGTGACTCTAGCTCATTTGACATTGTACTCGAGTCATTCAGTGCATTACTTCTGGGTAATGACCTAGGCCTAGCACAACATTGTTGTGTGTAATTCATATGAAAGGTTTTGACAAGTTTTACGTGAGCTACTGAAGGTCAAACAATTCTCCTCCTTTACTTGGGTTTGGGACCAGCTATGGACCCATAGGCAGAGTTATTGCTTTAATTTAATATGCCAGAATAATATTGTAGAAGTGAAATTCTTGAACTGTGAAAAAAAAATGGTAGAAGGAAAAAGTTTGGAATATGCCAGAATAATGTCTGTTTTTATTTATTTAGTTTTTGCTTATTTGAATACATTTTGTTATGCGATAACAGATATCTTCTGCAATATGTTTCTTAACAGGCAAAGCGTACGAAGCTTTAGAAAACCGTGCCCAGCACGACTTTGGTGAGTGAGTATATTTGAAGCATTTTGACTGTTGTCTTCTAACTATGGATATTTAGAAAAATGGTGTTTTATTGATTTTCTACATTTAAATTTAAGGAGGGGGTACTGTTGCTTATTGCTTTTGAGAAGAGTTACAAAAGCGTGATCCATTCCAACTTGATTAAAGAAAAAGCTCACTTTCTTTGCTCTGTTTGTTTTTTTTAAAGGTATAAAGCTGCGATAAAAGCAGATCCTTTATGCTATGAGGTATGCATTTATATTCTGATATCTTTACTCTTGTAATGCTGGGATCTGTCTTCTGAGACTTGCTCATTTGGTTGGGATATTTGCTTGCAATTTTTTGATAGGGCTTTCAACATCATCTGATGGAACACCCCTTTCCCTTTCCCTGCCCCATCCTTGACCACCTTTAGGCACTGCACTAGCAACCTAAAAAAATGCTTACATCCCTTAAACTTCTGTAACAGCTATTACTGCAGAAACTGTGTTTATTTTTGTAACGATAGTTTCTTTGAAGTGGTAATTTATTCAATGTAGATTGTACATCATATCCAGTAGCCTTTAGCTGAGCTTTATAGTGCTTTAATTTATTTTTCCATTATGCAGATGGGAAAGTATCATTTGTAGTATATGTACTTGCATATTATTCTCATACACTAGTTATCTAAATTTTCCTTGCTGTTTGGCAATAATTTTGTCAGGCTTTGGAATGTCTTATTGAGAATCACATGCTTACATGCGAGGAAGGTAGAAGTTTTCACATATCCATTGGAAATTTCTCTAATTTTTATTTTCTATCTTTAGCGAAATAGGTTCAAGAAGCAGATTCTCTAATTCAGAAATCATCTTAATATATATCTGTCTTCCTTTTCTGTATGGGGAATATCAGAAGCAAATTTGATCTCATCATTGCAATTTGGTAATGAGGATGGATGGCTCTCATCATTTTATTCTTGTTTGATAAAGAAGGTAATATTGGATTTCAAGTGGAATTTGCTTCTATCCAAATTTTTATACTGATGAAAGATTAATCCCTTATTTGTTATGCAGTATGACAAAGAAAATGTTGTAGAAGCCAAGTTCAGAGATCTTGAGAATGAAAGCTGTAAAAGTGACCAATCTGATCCTTCTTTCTTGCGCACGCTAAAAGCCAACACTGATCTATTGTCCTGCAAATCTGAATACTACCATCAGTGTGGTGAATATCAGAAATGTTTTGAGTTAACTTATGTGTAAGTTGGGGATCTGATCTGGAGACTGAAGTGAGAGTGATAAATGGCTTTGGCTTTTTGCATCATTCAGTGCTCCCATTATGTTCTCTTCTTTTCTTTTTTACTTAGCTTAAACACTTCTGTTACAGTTTGCTTGAGAGGGATCCTTTCCATCTCAAGAGTACGTTAGTACACCTGGCTGCTGCTATGGAGCTTGGGCATTCAAATGAGCTGTATCTGATGGCATGCCATTTGGTGAAGGATTATCCTCAGAAGTAAACACTTTTCCATAATGTTTCTTGTCTTAAGATTTTGCTACATATAAGTTCTTTAATTAGACTTTTGCTTGATATTTATATTTATAGTTGTCTTCTAAAGCCTTTTCTATGCATACAATGAGATTTATTGATGTTGTTTTAGGGCTTTATCATGGTTTGCTGTTGCTTGTTACTACTATTGTATCAAGAAGTATGATCAATCCCGCCGTTATTTTAGGTAAACATAACTTGTTATCATAGTTATATAAGACTAATCTTGAAGGAATATGATTCAGTTTTTTTGTTTTTTTTGTTTTTTTGCATGTCAACTATTATGAAATTTGACTGTTGGACTTTCTTATTGACTTGAGCTGACCATGTGCTGAAAAATTGTTATATTTCTTGTTAGAAAAATTAATGATTCTTCATAGCATCAGGTGATTTGTTATATTTGACATTTGATGTATAGATCAATGTTTCATAACAATGTTATGCCTGGGTAGTGGAGGATTTGTTCTGTTTAATGACATGTTACCAACCCAGCCATAATGCATATATAATTGGTCCTGGGCTTGTTTGATTGAAATGTGACCTGTTAAGTTTGAGTTGGTCATGTATCTCTGGCCTGAGTTGGATTGCTCTAGACACCAGTTTCTTTGTCAAGAACATAAATTGCTTGTCTAATGTATCATAAAAATTTTCTGTATAAATTTGGATTACCAACGGCTCCTTATTTATGCATCTGTTGCTATCGAAAATTATTATTAAAGCTTATTATTCAATTTCATTATGTACCATACAGCAAGGCTACTAGTCTAGATGGAACATTTCCCCCTGCATGGATAGGCTATGGGAATGCTTATGTTGCTCAAGAAGAGGGTGATCAGGCTATGTCAGCTTATCGCACTGCAGCTCGGTTGTTTCCTGGGTAGGATATTTGTTTTTTCTGTTAAATCTCCCCCTCCCCATCAAATCACAAAGCAGTAATCAGTATACAATTTCAATTTTCAAAGTTGTGAATTGTACACTATATGCTCACATGCATGTATGTGTCTCTTTTGTTTGTTTAAAAACTTAAGTATGAAATCCTCTTATTTTCTATAAATTGTTCTTTTACAAGTAGTTCAGGATTTTTTTTTTGTTTGACTTGGTGGGGGTGGACATGATTATGGGGTATGAATGGCTTAAAAGCCTAGGAAAGTTCAGTGCAAACCTGCGACAACACTTGATTGACGTGCACAAGGATGGAAGGATCATTGAGATCAAGGGGGACGTGGGACTGTCCAGAACTGTGGCTTCGCTCAAGGCAATAAGAAAAGAATTGAGGGGAGAGGCAGAGACTTATTATGTCGAATTAAGCATGATGACCATGGGCTATTCTGAAATGCCTACTTAGATTTCAGTCACTGCCTCTGAAGCTTTAAAGGAGTTATTACGAGAGTTTGGTGAGCTATTCAAGGAAGGAACTGCCCTTCCATCACAAAAAGAGTGTGACCATGCTATCGTCTTGAAGGAAGGAGCTACGATCCTTAATATTCACCCTTATCGACACCCATATCATCACAAGGAGATCGAAAAATTTGTGAAAGACATGTTGGCAACAGGCATGATCAGGTCGAGCACCAGTCCTTATTCTAGCTCGCTGATTCTAATAAAGAAAAAAGACGGTAGTTGGCATTTTTATGTGGACTATCGCGCTCTCAACAGCGTCACCATTCCAGACAAATTTTTTATTCTAGTCATTGAAGAGCTTTTGGATGAGTTGGGAGGGACAACTATCTTCTCTAAACTCGTCCTAAAATCAGGCTACCACCAAATACGCATGAGGCCAGAAGACATACCTAAAACAGCCTTTAGGACGCATAAAGAACACTACGAGTACGTGGTAATGCCCTTCGGGTTAACTAATGTTCCAACAGCGTTTATGTGTTGAATTTGACATTTTGTAAGTTTATGCTTTTCCAACAGCTTTTACTTCTAAAAAGGAACTTAAACAAATAATCATCATTATTAATGGAACCGATCTGCAATTTTTGTAATTTAAAAGTGAATAACTTTTTGTTGTCTATTTTAATTATTCATGAAACAATTCTCAACGACCATTTGTTGAAAGCCAAGTTAATACAACTATCCTGATTTAATAATTGTTTATTAACGTTTTCTTTATATATTTTTTTAAAATTAATGTTTAAGTCAAAATCCCAACACTCTTAATTAATACTTTGCTCCAACAACAATCTCTTTTACTTTTGCTGCTGCTTAAGCAAAGGCTAATTACAGGTCAAACACGTTATCTTACCTGAAAATTACATCAATACAGCAGCATAGACATAAAGCATGCACTTATTATGTAACGTATAATTGGGTTCCAAAACAACAAACATGGCACGAATCAGTGAATCCACACACACGCACCCTCACTTTTCCTACTTTATTAAGTGCCCCATTTATCACATGATTACACCAATAATTGCATTCTTTTTCTTTTACTCAAATATTTATATGTAGCTATATCAAAGGATATCTTTTATTTATTTTTTTATTGAGTAAATATGGTCTTTAGGCTTTCTAATTATAAGCTCACTTATGTCACTAATTTTATAAAAATATCACTTTATTTTTAAATTTTACAAATGATATTTATTTTAATCATTTTTTATATAAAATGACAATAAATATATCAACAGAAGTGATTTTTTTTAAAACGTAAAATTCAAGAGACTAAAATAAATATTTATTATTATTTTTAATTATTTAACATGATTATTTGGAGAAAGGACACCCTCGAGAAGTTGCTGAAGTGTCCTTCTTCTTGTCTGTGTGTGATCCAGCTGATAGAAGGTCTCCCATTAGCTGTGCTGGGTCGTAGTAAATCTCCACCTCTTCCACTTTCATAGTGTTGTCAACCTGTGAGGGGAACCAGTGCTCATGGTTATAGACAAACTCAGTTCATTTTACAATATCTTTGTCAGCAGTGTAGTAAAATCTCATCAACACTCATAGTTATTATATAGATTTTGCTAATCAATGCTTTAAGTCACTAGTATAAAGATTAAAAAATAAATTTATTAAAAATCACGTTTGATGTATATTAAAAAGGTAAGAGGGTATTATTAATAGTTTTTAATTAATAAAAAATTTTGCCTTTAATCTTTAATCTATGTTCTGAAAATATTGCTTATCATTTATTTATTTTATTTGAAATAATTTAATGTTGGACAAATATTTTGTTGTGGATTAATTGGGATCTTTTGAAAAAAAAAATGTTCTAATATTTTCAAACACGAGATTGTACACTTTTAGTCTTTTTGTTAACAATGGTACAACTTAATGGAAATTATCGATCAACATCTGTAACAATGTTTGTACTAGTAATTTGTTCCCTACTTATCACTAATTGTCTAGTTTGATAACCCAACTATAAGGGCCGTTAATGAATAGTTTACTCAACGTTATCATCATGTGTATAAAAAATAATAGAATTTCATGTGTACAAGTAAAGTTTCCCATAAAATATTATTGGAGATTTTTCCCTTTGTGGAAAGATAAAAGTAAAATATTTTCCCCTCCTTTTAGTGCTTATATTCATTTTTTCTAATTTGATTTCACCTATTAGAAACACTTTAGTAAAACCAAGCAGATAAGTTAATGAAAAATAAAAAAAATTATAAAAAAGTTGAAAGATGAAATAGAAAAATTTAAAAGTTAGTTGATCTAATTGAAAGTGTTCGATAAAATTAATTGTTAAAATAGTTTATAAATATAAAAAAAGAATATTATTAATTTTAATCCAGACTTTAAGATATGATAATTATATATTTTCAATAAATTATGATTTTTTATTTTAAAATAATTTTATTACATAAAATGAGGATGATATGAATTAATTTATATCATTATTTTAATTACTTTATATTATAAAAAACTTGAATGAACTTGTAATGTTTTAATAAAATTTATAGACAAAGATGATTTTAAAAAATTAAACGTGAAAAGGTAAATGTAGCAAATTTTCATAAATTGAAGGAGTAAAAGGAAGAATTATTAAAAAAGTAAAATTTATTTTGTTACAATCAATAATTTAAATTCTAAATTTTTAATTTGTTCAACTTGTTGTTCTATATTTACAAAATTATACAAAGAAATTCTTCTATTACTGAGATAATTATTTAATTATTTACTATATGTTTGTTTCTCACATGTTTGTACAATTTAAAAGATAAGGATTTAAATTGTATAAGATCAGAAAATACAGGAAAATAAAACATATTTTTTGTTCTTCTAAATTGAAATATTTTTGCCTAACAAATTATCTACGTGAGAATAAAATTGTTAATAGATAAAAATTAACATTTTAAAAAGATGCTATATTTCAATTACCTAACTAAATAAAAGAATTATTATTAAACAATTATTTTAACTAATAAAATAAAGTTTAGAAAACGATATATTGTCAACACAGACCTTGAGAGTTCCCAAGCCATAGAATTGAACGATGTTCCCTGTAGGGGCGTGTCCCTTGAAAGGACCTTCAAAGAAGCCCCAGTGCCTGAACTTGAAACCAATTTCCGGGGCTCCACTATAGACTTTGATCACTTCCCATGCAAATCCACGAGGAAAAGCTGATCTAAAGGCTTCATGGGACGATTCAAATGTCTCATCATCAGCTTTGTAATACTTCAATTCTTCTGGCAGAGAGTTCTTTAACAAAGCATTATAACTTCCTATGCTTAGAGTTTCCTCTGCAGATAATCCCTCTCTCCCTACCAATGAAATATGTTCAAATATTTTATCATATTACGACACAAATGAATCCTAAAACAACCAAGAATCAATGAAAAAGAACAACAAGTTTGATACAATTAAATTTTGTTTTTCTTTTCCCACGAAATAATAAGACCAAAATTTGGGTATTACAGTATCTTAAATAGTCTGTGTTATTTTTTAATTAAAAATATAGTTTTATTCTAATAATTTAAAGAAAAATAATGATTATGAGTGACATATTAAACCAAAATATCTAATGAAGTCTTAAAATTTTCTTGGGAAATTAAAGATGGAGTAATAGAAACTGTTTAACTTAATCTCCTTTTACCATTAACAAAGAGCTTGAACTTTTCAGGATTTATGGTCTTGAAATCCTGCAAACGGGTTTTGTGTGAGAGCTCCATCTCCCATGATTTTATGGCGTTTTGCACTGTCTCCTCTAATGATCCTTTTGGCCATTCCTGAAAAATACAAAAATTCCATTGTGACCATACATTATCCAGAGAACTAGAAAAATAAAATAAAAAGAGAATACACAGACCTTGGTTCGGCCATCTTCAAAGAGCTTGTTCACATCATCATATATCGGTGGTCCACCATGTCTCCACTGGATTGTATCAGCTTCATCATATAAGTAAGATCTGTATTTATCTCGAGGAACTTTGCCAGACACTACCACTTCGTTGGCCATGTCAAATTGAGGTGAAGTTTAGACACATAATACGAAACAACAACGTAATAGGAAAAGGGTGAGCATGTAATCTACAACATCAGAAATTTATATAAATTCTATCCCATGTTGTCATCTTTGATGGGTGATAAGATAAGGTTTTAATTTCCCAACCAAATAAGAAAAATGCATGTTGTGCACAGTGCAGACAAGACATTTAATTTCACACGTCTATCTAAATTATTTATACTGCCCCTTTTTTTCATAGACAGATATAAAACAAGGCTACAAATATTCTAGAGAAATATTTTTATACTGCCCCTATCATATTGTAGATGTTTCAGGTTTAAATTGAATCTCTCCTGTGGAGACTACACGTAATTTAAACCAAAAAAAATTATACATTTATTTTATTAAAATATTTCATTTTATATTTATTATTAATTTTTAAATTTTATTTTTAAATAAAAATAAGAAGATAATATTAAATTAAAAATTATATTATTTTCAGGAAAGTAGGCGCTATAAGAGTACTAAAAATGGGTCAAATTCTATATAATTTGTAACAATATTTTTCTATATCAATCTTGTTTAACAATAATGGAAAATCATGTTTTTCATTTCTCTTTTTGCAAAAAAAAAAATGCGATTAAGACTTTAATAGCTTAAATAAGATTTTAGTCTTTAAAAAAGTAACTTTTTTTATATTTAGTTTCTCCTTTTTATTTTTTTAATCTAGTCTCCAAAATTATTTTTATTTCTTATTCTTTATATTTCTAAATGAAAGTTTAGGTTATAAGATTAAGATTTTTTTAAAACGATATTTAAGAATATGAAGGGAATAAAGGCGTAAATTGATAAATTTGAGAATATATTATCATTGTATGAGTTAAATTGAATGTCACATCGGGGGATAATAAAGAAAATTAATAAATTACTTACAAAGGGTTGATATGAGAATAGCAATGATTTTTAGGAAACTTATTTAAAAAATCAAAAAGAAATAACCAAATAAATATATTGTGAATTTTAGAGGACTAAAGCCATAAAAGGGATTATTTGAGTACAAAAAATAATTTTTAGACAATTTGTTTGAAAAAAATTATTGGACTAAATTGAATGTTTATATAGGTAGATAATAGAAAAAAAATTGATAAACTACTTACAAAGGATAACATGAAAATGAAAAACAATTTTTAAAGACTTATTTGAAAAATTACCAATGAGAAACCAAATTAAAATATCACAAATTTTTTATAAGCATAGGCGTAAAATTTGTGTCATGCGTTACTTATACATAGGCTGTGAAAAACAAGGTTAAAACGGGAAACAAAAAACTAAGATATGTTCAACTTCATAAATTTATATTATATGCTAATAATTAGAAAATTGAAACTTAATATACAAAAGTTAAATTTAAGTCAATTTTTGTTTTAAATTTATAATTTTAAAATATTTATAATTTTTTTCATAAACAATATACAAAAATAATAGAAAACTTAACCATAGTTTTTAGAGTTGAATTTAGGTAATTAAAGCTAATAATTTTTATTAAAAAATTATTTATTGCATCAAAATAAAAAATAATAAAAATATTATTTTTTTCAATAAACAAATTATTATAAAATATTTAAGATTGGTTCTAAAACTAAAATTTAAAAAAAAAAATTAATAGCTATCATAATAGTCTCGATTTGACTTCAAGTTAGTTAGCAACTGCAAATGTTACAAAGGACATTTAACTTGGAACATGCCGAGGGTATAAGCATTAAGAACTTAAATATTTATATTTAAATAAAAAAATATGTATATTTAATATTATAACTAAATATATGAAACTTTTATAGAATCATATATAACTAAAAGAGTATCTTATTGGATTAGAGGTAAACAAAATTAGAGTTAATCACTCTACGGGTTTATAAATAGAGTATAAGATACTCAAATCCACAACAATTTTTGAAGAAACTCTAGTTGCCACTTTATCTCTTTATCTCTCTCTCTTCCATGAGCTATTAGTATAGTATTTAAGGAGAATTCTAGTAGGAGTGTTTGTGTGGATTTTTATAAAGACACTACTGTCACTACCATGTTCCGTGTTTACTTAAAAATTAATCCTTATTCATATTTTATATGTTTTTTTGAAACATGTATATTACAAAAGTAATTGAAAATTTTCCATACTCTATTGCACTATCTATATTTGATTCCCAATAATTGTATTAAAGCTGACTTGTGAAGCCTTGTTTTGAGTATCATGTTTGTTACTATAAGGATTATGTGTTCTAACTTTGCATGTTATTTCATTTTTTATATTTAAAACAATTTAGGATTACTTATTTTGCAAAAACTTTGTTGCCTTTTTGTTTTGAATGATAATTGCCATATTGACACTAGTTGTATGTTTTACATAGACAAACATGCTTGATAATGATTTATGTGTATTCTGTTTATAAGCATACAAATTATTGTATTATGTTTATGTCCTTCATGCGTACATATTTCTTTAGTTGTGACACATAAAATGCATCATGGAGATTTAAAAGAGAAAGGAGTAAAACAATTTGATAAGATACATTTCTTATTCTATGAAGAATCCTAACAGGAACACAAAATATTTTGCATTTTCTACCATGTAATCCTTCTTAAGGTATCATTTTTATGCTTATGCTTGAATAATAATTATTATTGTAGGTAAATTCTATTAATAACAAATATTGATCCCAACTTCTTGTATTCTAAGATACAAGCCCTCCATAAATCTTCTAATGATTAATAGTTCTCTCTATTTGTCCATTTGTTTAAGGATGGTATAAGAAACTTAACCTCATTTTAGTTCCCAAGGATTCATGAAGGCTTCTCCAAATTTTAGAACTAAATCTAGGGTCTTTATAAGATATAATACTTAAAAGTATACCGTGTAATCTAGCAATTTCTTTTATGTACAATTGAGTTAATAAATAATGTTAATAGCTAGAAAATGAGCAAATTTGGTTAATTTATTAACAATGTCCCAAATTAAGTCATGTCTAGATGGGGTCCCAGGTAATCCTATCACAAATTTCATAGAAATACTATCCTGTTTTCATTTGAGTATGTTTAAAAGTTTCAAATATCTAGCAAACTTTTGGTTTTCTATTTTAGACTTTTGACACAGACAAGTTAACACAAATTTCGTTACATTTTTCTTTATTCCATTCCACTAGAAAAATTTTCTAAGATCTTGATACATTTCAATAGTTCTTGGGTGTATACTCTTTTATGGGCTTCTTCAAAAATCAATTGTCTAAGAGCTATATCTTTTGGTGCGCATATTCTACCTCTAAACCTTGAAATTCTATCTTTTCCTTTCTTAAAATCCTTCATTTTTTACTTCTTGGATTTATTGTTCAATATATTGAAAATACTTATTAACCTTTTGAACTTCTTTTATTTGATCTTGCAATTCATTGGTTAATTTTAGCATTGACAGGCTAATTCTTCCAAGTCCACTTTCAACATTCAAAAACTGAGGTTTCTAAATTTCTCAAGCAATTTAACCTCTTTAATCATTAGAGTAGTGAGATGTAAAGTCTTACGACTTAAAGCATTTGCTACTATATTTACTTTTCCTGAGTGGTAATATAAACTCAAAATTATAATTTTTTATAAATTTTATCCACCCTATCTTTCTTATATTTAATTCTTTTTCGTCCAATGAATATTTTAAACTTTTATGACTATTATATACTACAAATTGTGCTATGTAGAAATAATATTTTCATATTTTAAGAGCAAATACAATGACAGCTATTTCTAAATCATGGATTGGATGATTAACTTCATGAAGTCTCAATTGTCTAGATGCATATGTTAGTACATTCTTTTCTTGCATTAAAACACAATGTAATCCGAACTTAGAAGCATCATAATATATCTCAAAAGCATATGGTTTATGATTACTCCTACATTTTTTTCTTTAGATAAAAGTATATCATAAAAGATAATATTAATAAAATATTTAAGATAAATTTACAATATTATTAAATTAATATATTTTTTTATAAAAGAATAATTTAAAAATTAATTGATGAGTAACTGTTTAAAAGTAATAAAAAAAATGAATCATATTAATTAATCTTCAAAAGGCACCATTTAAAAAATTAATAAATAAATATTTTTACTAAAAAATCATACTAGGAGAACATTGAAATATATAATAAAAATTTATTAAAAGTAATTTTTAATATATTATTTATTTGTAATTCTTTAACTATAGTTTAACAAGAAAAAAATTATATTGCACAGGAAATGAGTAGTACAGCCAAATGCCCTTATATAATTTTATAATTTTCAATTTATAAAGTAATTTATTATAATAGTCGCTAATATAACAATAATCAATCATTATTTCACTAAGTGAGATTCATTAGATGGATCATTGAGATA
Organism: Abrus precatorius; assembly: GCF_003935025.1. NCBI lineage: Eukaryota > Viridiplantae > Streptophyta > Magnoliopsida > Fabales > Fabaceae > Abrus > Abrus precatorius. The sequence continues at coordinate 10,590,616 of NW_020874384.1, forward strand.
TGTCAAAAATTAAATTTTTAGAAATCTGATTAATTAATTTAATTGTCACTAATCATTGCAAAAATTTAAAATATATTATTTTCTTTCTAACATAAAAATATAAGAAATTTTTTTTTAAAATTATTTGCTGCTATTGTTATTATTAAGGAAGCTAAAATATAGTTAAAAAAAAAATTCATATTGGTTGTGGCCCAAATTCGTTAGCCCATCATCTAAATCAGAAGCCTAATTTTCCTAAATTTCTTTACTGGCTTGTTTTCTTCGTTTTTGGTTGCAGGGCTGAACGATTTAAGTGTGAGTTTGCCTCATTTGTACGACTACAATAGAAATCACCATATTTCAAATCGAGTTATGATTTTTACTTCAATTTCAATCTTGCTGTGCCCTAATGAATCAGAATAAAATGTGAGAAAGAAAACTCAAGGATAATTTTTTCTAGTTAAGCTTACATTTTTTTAGGGTTTATGATGAATTTAAGATATGGAATTATTTTTAAAATTTAGAATCAACAAATTTAGCAAAAGCTTAAAAAATTGAAGAATTTTATTAGAGTTTGAAGAGGAAAAAATCGTTTATTTTTTTATTTTGAGCGTAATTGGACGTTTTAGTAATTTTTAAGTAACACATAATTTATTCAAGTTAATTTGTAAAATATTTGTATAAAAATCTGTGAATTTGTTATTAAAAAAATTAACAAATGACTGGATTTACTTAATTTTAGGACTTAATTAGTTTTAAAAAAAAATCAAGAGACCAAAATTGCACATAGTCTAAATTAAATTGACTAATATAAAATTAGATTATTTTAATAAATCAAGTTCTATATTTTAAAATTACTTTAGTCCAAACAAATGTGTTTCAAACCCATGTGCATGCTTGTGAACTAGAATAATGATATTACACGATATTCTAGGCCATGTTGGTCTTGCACTTGTTAGCTATGGAATGCTGCTCTGATTCACATTCTGTTTCTTCTCCAAGTATCTATTAATTTGGGGAGAAAATATATACAACTCTTGAGAGAGAGAAATCGATATAAATATTGCTTCTTTTATGTATGCATCATTTGCTTTATCCTCGGCCAAGCAATGATAAAATTCGAAAGCTTAACACCCTGAAAACAAACCCTTTAACCATACTTCTCATGAAGTACTGAAACATTATTTTGCACTCGAAAGTTTTAGAATCTTTTAAATTTGACATGACACCTTCTTTGCGTAGCTTCTAAAATGTTACACATTACCTACCATGAGCAATAGATTTTAATTTCCTTTTCATTTGGTTCTGCAATAGCTGCATAAAATTTTCATTTGGTAGATAAGTAGTCAGTTCACTACTTCAACACGGTTCTTGATCACAAAACAAGTAATTTTCATGTTAATTCAAGAGTATAAAATATATAAGCATGTTGATGCACAGCTATTAAACATTCCAAGACATGCAAGTACTCATGTCTGATTGAACAGTGGAAAGAAACGCATGTTTATTATTGCATTTTCATTGAAAGTAAAACACACTGGCAAATCAGCACAGAACAAATTGCTGTCATTGGAGCTAGAAAGGAAAACAAACCTCTATGGAGCGGTTGGATTTGTAGGACCAAGCAAGGGTGAGTATAAGAAAGGACCCTAGATAATGGTCAACCTTTTTATAGAACCAAGATCCAAATGAGAGTAACTTTTTTTGTTGCACGAATTTCTGACTTTGTCATAGAGAATTGTGTAATTTGAGCTGCCAACTTTCCTAAAATAGCAATATCCATCGCTTGTATATCTGTAATCTTGATATGTTTCCCCCACTCCCTTAACAACCAAATTACTTTTGACAACCATAGTACCCTGGCCGTCCTGAAGATTCTTGAGAGAGCTCTTTGAAAATCCAAAAGCTGAACTCTTAGACTTGTTCTCTTCAAATCCCAATGTAACATTCGAAACAGATAAATAAGTATCATCATCCTGATCCACTTCATCCGAGTCCAAGTATAAGGAAAAATTTCTATACGTGTCATGAACAAAATCAACAAAGGGTGATGGAAGTTTGGCATGAACACTGTCATTGAAAAGAATTACTTGATTAACAATTTGCTCAATCCCATTCTTACCCATTACCATCGAATTGTTGTAAGCGAAATCTTGAACAAAACTGGTTGTAATATTCCCATAGGAAGATCTAACCCATCCAGTAGACAAAATGGACCTCTTTGCACCAGTCCAGAACTTTCCATTCAAACCTTCAAAATCAGACACTAGAGACTCAACCAAAGGCTTGTCAACAAGACTCACAAGTTCTCCTTCTGTCCTACTGCTCTTTCCATCCAACCAAAGATGCAAATTTGCATCTATAAACCAAACATTCAACGCATTCGTCACACTGAACCCCAGTGAATGACTCTTTCCATCCAACAGGGTCCCCAAAAAAGGTGTCACCTCAATGTCATAGGATGGAAGATCAAATGAACCAATCCCAGTAATAGGTCTCCACAAGAGAGGATTAACCCCTCCTGTATAAATCACAGTAAAAGGCCAAACAGAACCAACAACCTTCCCATCAAGAGTAATCACAACCTCCCTAAATGAACCACCCCCAGGAACATCACTAAGGTTGTTTGCAACAAGATACTCATCTGGGGGATTAGTATACCAAAATTCATCCCTCTCATGAAACGAAACATACACCTCCAACACAGCCCTATAAGCATTCTGAGGAACCTCAAATTCCTTCAAACCCTCATAAGTGGAATTGTCAACAACAAACCACAACCCATCATTCAATGGAAGATTTCTAGAAATGGGTAGGACCAAATCCGCAGGGAAACCATCTCCAAATGCTGAAGTTCCAAACTTTGACCCATCATTCGCAGAAGGGTAAAAATAAAAGGTGACATCAACATGGTAAACCCCAGTATAAGTTTTGTCCACAAGATTTCCCAAATAAACAGCAAGGGTTTGGTCACCTAACAACAGAGAATGGTACCTTGTGATGTCCTTTTGAACACTCCAAACAATACCAGTGGCTCTTGGCTCTGCAGTGCAGCTTCTGAGAAGCTCAACCCCACCAAGCCAAACACCAAAAATGCGATCAAATTGTCTTCCTTTGCATGTGGCCTTCCACTCAAAAACGATTTTGGAGAAACTCTTAAAAGGGCAATGAGAAGGAGGGGTGTAGTTGGCAACAACTGGGGGTTTCCCATATGTGAAGCCAAAGTCATGGTGGAGAATGTGGTGTGAGCAAGGTTTTGTTTGGGGGACTTCAATGGGTGTGGTTACTTCAAAGAACTCAGTGGGTGGAGGAGGATCATTGGAGGATGTGGGTTCAGAGGGAAAATCTGAGGTTAATTGCTTGATTTTGTGCAGATTTGATGCAGAAATGGGGTGTTGGAGAAGGTAGAGAGCGAGCAAGAAGAGGAGGAGGAAATAACTTTCCATGTTACGTTTATGGGGTGATAATTGCTAGGCGAAGGCTTAGGGAGAAGTTCCATTTTATTACATTTAAAATACAATATCCGCATGTTGGGGTTAATCCCAAGAGATGCATAGGAATGGAGATAGTATAGAATTCAGGTGGAATATTTAGATTCCTTTAATAGAGTTTGGTTAATCTTATTTTTTTAATATAGTATTTAAATATAATAATTTTTTATTAAAAAATTTATTATGTTAAAATTATAAAAATATAATAAATATTTATATTTTAATAAAATATTATGATTAGTAGTTGTTAAAGTGAATATTTTTTACATTATTTTAATTAAATTAAAATTATTAATTTATAAAAATAATAAATATTTTTATTAAAGTAAATTTTAATTTAAAAATTAATAATAATGAGAATAATGAATAATACTAAAATTTGTTATGAGAAATATGGGTTTCAAACCCATATATTGGTAGTGACATTTTTGTGATATAGAGGGAAAGAAAATAAATTATAAATGATATGATAAAAATATATTAAAAAAATTATGAAGTATTAGTATTTTGGTCGTATATAAGTTAACTACGTATTAGTATTAAATAGTATTATGATATGCAAAATAAAATTAACATAAGTAGTATTACTAAATATTATATGCAGTAATTACAATACATTTTATATTTTATAAAATATAATATATATTATTTGATAAATGATTTTCATATTAATAAAAAATTATTATTAAATACAAACAATTATTAATATTTAATATCTAAAATATACACTAAAACATATTTCACATAACCTATTTTAAAATAAAAATAATATATATATATATATATATATATATATAAAAGAAGAGATTATATTATTTTAAGAGTAATTTTATCAAAATTACTTTGTTTAATAAATTTTTCATAAATATTTAGTCTTATTAATCTAACCGATAAAATAAGACATAAATTATATTTAAATAAAACACTCTTTTTATCAAAATTAATATTATTTTTAAAAATTAATATTATTTTTAAAAATAAATATTTATTTAATTTTTTGACTTTTTTACGAATATATATATTAAAAATTAAAAATAATTTTACATATATATAATTGTTTACGGTGAAAAATGACAATTTGTAAATAAATAATCCAAAAATCAATCTGGGGACTGGATTTAGGTCCTCTTTGGGTTCTTTTAAGTGTGTTGTTAACGTGATGCTCAAATTAACGGTGTAAAAGAGTATTAAGTAAGGATAGGGAATAGTAATTGTGCAGAATTGAATCAAACGTAGATGCTTTTACAAAAATGTAGTGAACAGGAAACAAACAGCGTACAAAGATATAAGCAACAAGCATTGAAATTAAAATGCAGAAAGGTAAATGCAGGAATGTAAAGGTGCTGGAATGTAAACGTATGACTCCTCACAACGGCGAACAATGGCCACCGTGGGTCTCCTTGTAGCTGGTGTCTAGCGCGGTGCAGGGTTTCAGCGTCTCAGAGTGTTTAGGTGCGGTGTCTGGTTGCAAAAAGTCATCCTTTGTACAATGGTGTTTTGGAGTATTTATAGACATGAAGACCACCACCGTTCTCCTCCTTTTGCGGGCACTTCTTAGTAACTACCTTCAACTGTTGATGCCCATTATCCACGATTGCTTGTGATCGTGTTGTTGGTTGGGGCTTCTTTCGTAACCGCTATCGCCCATGATCTCCTTTGCGTAGTGGTGAATTTTGATAACTGCTGGTAACTGCTTTTAGATTTTTTCAATGACTTGACCTATCAAGACTCGCGTTTTTTCTATTTTTCAAGTATTTCTGGGAGAAACCTAAGATGCTCCTTTAATGTTATGACCTTAGAATAGTTTCTTCTTGACTTCTCTTTTCGATCCATTCTAGAGTTTTGAGAGTCTGTCTTGGTCTTGTGAACTTAGAACATTTTCTTTGCTCATTTCTGTTTTTCGAGCAATTCTGGAGGGACTCTGGAGCTCAGTCAGGTTTATGGACTTAGAATATTTTCTGACCACTTCTTGTTTTTCAAGTAGTTTTGAGTGTCAGGGACTTGGAAACTCCTCAAAAATTCCTTGAAAAGCCATAAGTTTTTGTGGACTTAGAATATTTTCCTGTTAATCTTGTTTTTCGAGCAGTTTTGGGTGTCAGTGACTTGGAAACCCCTCAAACTACTCGAAAAAGCCTTTAGTTTTGTGGACTTTGAATATTTTCTTGTCTTTCAAGCAGTTTAGAGAAAAACCAACAATATGACAAAAAATCTTCTAAAATAGCTCGAAATGTGTCCCTTTTAATAAAACTAAAGGTCTTGGATGGTCTTTCAATATTCTCTTATGTTTAGGCTTATCTTTTGGCTCCTTCTTGACCCTCAAAACTTGTTGAAATGTAGTTTCCTTCAAGATGATTTTTTAACTTAGAAAATTTTCCTTATCCTAAACAATAATATTAAAAATTTGATATTAAATTATAACAATTTTTTATAATTAAAATTTATTTTTTGGAAAAATTATAGTTAAAATAAAAAAAATTATAAAAAATTTAAAATTATATTTTATAAAATAAATAAATTTTTTTACTAAAAATGTTCATATAATATTTTTTTATAAAATGTATTAAGTTATACTTTTAAATAAATATTTCTTAAAATACTTAAAAAGCATAAGGTATGAGTAAAGAAATAAAAAAAAAAAGAATGTTATTTCTTAAGTCATCACCCTTTTGGAAATAAGAATAGAATAGGATAACTTAAAAGAAAAGAAATACTGAAAATAAATTCGGAGACCATAAACTATCACATAAGTTTACAAATTTATTTATTTTCGTTTGCATAAACTTTTGCTCCATTTGTATGCATCTTTATGTGCCAGCGTCTTCGTGTTTCTGCATATGCTCATGCATGTCTGTGTGTGCCTTGAGAGGCACATCTTAAGTCAAATATTTGAAAAAGATATCACTAAATAATTTAGAAAAATGTTAAATGGTACGAATTTATTCACACAAAAATTTTATACTGTCATTCATTTGTGTTTTTTTTTTTTTTTGTAAAAGATTAAATTTTATTTTCATTTATAATTTACTACGCGGAAAGTTATAAAAAAATACGTGTTTTAGTTTTTTTTTTTTTTTCATTTCATATTTTTTGTGTAGAATTGGTGAATAATTTAAGACTAAAATTTATATTAATTATATTCTATTTTATTATTATTATTAATAATGCGTTAAAAAAGAAATGAGAGAGTGATTCTACCTTTATTTAGAGAACTTTTGAAATAATTTTAAAATTTTACATTATACAAGTGTGTTGCATTTTAGAGTATAATTAAATAATCACTTTTAGAAGTGGAGATTCGAATTCACAAGCGAAAGGATTCTCTTATTTTCACTCTCAAGAGTCTTCAAATTGAACTTTCAAGAACAGTTTAATATGAATCACTCCTTAACATCAAATTTAAAGAATGTTCTTTGAATGCTCTTTAAAATATAAAAAAAATTATATGACAGTTTGTTAATATTTTCACATTATCACAAATTTAATTCATTACATTTGATAGAAAATAGCAATAATTCACTAATAGTTAGTAACATTTCAGTATCCCAAATACAAAATACAATTGATGTCCCAAAATTTTAAACCAACAAAACAAGACATATGACAATTGTGAAGCTTGTATTTTTATAAATCATTTTGTAATAATTTATAAAAAAATTTAAAATCTCAATTAGATTATTATCTCACCTTGTCTCAATTGTAATATGAGAAAATTTATAAAAAATTTATTTTTATAAATCATTTTGTAATAATTTATAAAAAAATTTAAAATCTCAATTAGATTATTATCTCACCTTGTCTCAATTGTAATATGAGAAAATTTATAAAAAATTTAATTTTTTATTTTTTTTTAGTCAATCCTTAAAATTTAATAATTATTTAAAATAATATAATTTAAAACATAATTAAACATTTCTCGTCATAATATAACTTACTAAAGAAAATGATATTTGAATATAGCATTAAACAATTATTTCATTTGTAATATTGAAATAATGAATGCAATGTTTACAAATTATGGTAAAAAATACATTAGAATTTAAAATTAAATAATTACAAAAAGAAGAAAAACTAAAATACATTAAGTTCCAATGAGCAGAGATCACTCCCACATCAAAATATGGAAAATATAATCATAGTCTAAATCAATCTAACCAGTCTTTTTAGAATTATCATACTTTATTTCTTGAATATGTAGATAAGGATGAGTCTTCTAGTTACAACTAAAATCAAACTAAAATAATGGTTTAACGAATTCACAATAGATCAAACATGATGACAATTATATTAACAATATTTTAAAACATACACTAAGATAATACTATTTAATATATGTTTACATAAATCATTATGTCATAATATATATATATATATATATATATATATTATAATCACATAAATTAATATATTACAACACTTGTATTATAATCATACTTATCAATATATTACAACACATATATTAGAATCACACTAATCAATATTTTACAACACATATTATAATCACATTATCATTGCTCATAGGATCCCTTGAAGTCTTCCATGAATATAGATAAACGTTGGTTAGCTGTAGTAACACGGATACAACGTGTGCCAACACGGTTATTTTTAACAAAAATATAGTCAAAAGTACAAGTTAGAAAATGACTATGAAACATGCAATGTTTTTGTTCTTTTTAATTTATGTGTATCAACTACGAATAGTATTCACCACCCTCATTTCTCCCATATTCCCAAATCGGCTCTATCTTCCATACTCTTAATGTATTACTGTAACTATCCATATGTATTTTCATAACCTTTTGTGATAGTACAACTTTCATCCTTTTTCATTTCTTATAATGATATGAATTCATGTTTTTCATCATAAAATCATTAGTCATGCCGATGGTTAGACACCTTCAAACTCAGTTCAAATCATATTATATTTTTCAAAAATCATATTTCCACATCCTTCAAAGAATAATCAAACGTACATTAACTTTCAAATAAAGATTCACAATCACGATAACATGTCATTTAAATATAGTTAAATCATCAAACAATTTTTAAGAAGTTGAACACCTCTAAACTCAGCTTTAATTACATCCACATGCTATAATTACTTTAAAATATAAATCTTTTATGCTAAGATTTAAAGTACATCACTAAATAATTATTTTGTACTACAAAATTTTGATATATCCCATGCAAACCTTTCATAATTCAATATATTATGCAATCATCCATTTCAAAATTTATCTAACTTAAGAAAATAACTTAAATTGCGTCTTACTCATAACTTTCTTTAGAAAACTTTGATTCAAGTGACCCTTAAGCAAACCTTAAGTTTTGACATATAAGAAATTCATTTTTAAGTTTAGATTTTTGAAATAAGTATCAAATAACCACATATTAAACAAAGTGTGTATGAAAATGGAAAGAAGCTCTCTAGTTAAGCTATATGTGATGGAATAGAACCTTTATTTATCTCAAAGAAATGAGTTGCGAATAGTTTCATGAAAGATATCGTTTGAAGGACTAAGCTTTTCCTATATCTATTATAAAGTAGAGTACTTTTGAGAAAGGAGAAAATGGAAAAATAGAAGTGAGATTGAAAGACTAAGCTTCGAGAAACTTACTTGAAGTCAAAAGAAAAAGACGTTCAAGCTCAGATTTGAGAGGGATTTGGAGTCACTGAAGGGGTTTTGGCTGAGGAGGGGAGAGAGAGAACAGAGAGTGAGATGAGAAATGGTTATTTACCTTGTGATCTAAGTTTAAAAATGATAAAGTCACTTTAATCATTTTTTTAGAATTCTCTCTTGAGTGAGAAAATCAGATAAATTTTCTACTCATTTGTTAATATTTTTGCTTGAGTGAGAAAATTTTCACTTCGCGAAAATCTACCATATAGCTCCTATTTCTGTTGCTCATTCTCTCTTGAGCGAGAAATTTCTCACTTGAACTAGAATCACCTTTAAAAAAAAAACTCCATTTTAGTTAATAAAATGCAAATAAAAGTTAGGACATTACAGCAATTAATTATTAAATTAAATTAGGAACAATTCAATATCTCAAAATAACAACAAAACAATACAAAAGAGGATAAAATTTATAACTACACTTATGAACCATAATGAATGATGAAAAATATTCTATATACTTGTAAATTTCCTTGAGTATATATATTGTACTTATGAAAAAATCATCTAGAATCTATTATACTTAATGTGTCCTTCAAATATTTATGGTATAAATATGTACACCACTCCTTTTGAACTTGAAAAATTTTATTATCAGGAAAGGTTGGAAACTAGAACTTTGGAAAAATACTAAAGACATAACAAAATACACAAAGTTAAGTTAAATAGAGAATGTAGTAGAATTTAAGTAAAACAAATAGAATTTATAAAGTAATTTTTGATATGGACTCTTTATATTAACTGTGATTGTAATTTGTCCATGCTGCAAAGTATCTCCAATGAAAAGACATAAATAAAAATCTACATTTATCGCTATTTGTTTGCTTAGAATACTTTGTAGAAGACAAAAACATAAAAATATGAATTAACACAAAATTATAGATACTGTAATAACTAATATTAAAAAAAAAATTCTTTAGAAAATATACCTATACAATGACCCATTGTGTTTGACACATTTTCGTCCTAAAGACCTGAACTCACCTCTATACTCAATAAGTGATAAAGACACTAACAAAATAAATCAAAGAAGTATGTTAGATATTTACTTGTTAAATAGGTTGTGCATATGTTTTTGATTCTTAAGCTATCGACGAAGTGGATCTATATAATACAATGTTTTCTCAAAGGTGTTAAGTGAATCTCGCTCTCCCAGTCCTAAACTTTTTCCACTCAAGTCCTTCTTCCTACTCCTTACTCTTAGCTCTCTAGTCTTTTCCCCTCTCACTCTCTACTCTCAGCCTCTACCTCCCACTCTCCTCACCCTCTACCCTCACCCCTGCAATCTCTTTCCCTAGATTCTCCTCCTCCATTTTCTAGAGAAGCTACAAAAGACAACACATGCACAGGCCCTTTTGACATTTTTAATTGGAAGTTTTTTTTATTTTTAGAAGGGTTCACAGTGGGGAGCTTAGATTTGGGGGGGAGGAGCAGGTAGGGTGCAAGGGGTTGAGATAAATTTTTGGGGGAGTGTAGGTAGAGGGTGGAGGGAGCAGGAGTGTGTTGTACAATTTCTAACACTAGCAAGTGCACTAGGAATTGCAGCAAGTAATGAGTAAATTTAAGATCCAAGTATCGTTTCCACAGGGAATTAGGAATTCAATTACCACTTCACAGAGCAATAACTAGTTGAGGCATATGAATTGGGAAAGTTTGCAACATGTAAAAGTAATAAACCAAAACAATAAAAGGTAGTAAAAAATAGAGTACGAATTTTATGTTGAGATGAAATATGAATGAAGGATAGTTAAGAATTATTTCACCAGAATATCAGTATTAATTCAACTCAACCTCTGAACATTCAAGCAATTGGCTAATTAACAATCAGTTTCACATATTAATAGTCAAAAGTTAATCCCTTAACTCATTAACCCTAACGATTAACTAAACCACCCTAATCCCTTAGGTGAGATTCAATTTCAAGTTGCATTAAGAATCAGAACCATAGGATTGCAGAATTAAGTTCACTTATTCCTAAGAAACCTCTAATTTTGGTAGTTAGTTCAGATTTGAGAATCAATTCCAATTTTCATTGGTAAAAGTTTCTCTTTTATTAATCAATTGAATTTTCATTCAAAGATCACATTGACAACATAATTAACCACTCAATTAATCCAAGAACTCAAAGTTTAGAGTCAAGAATCGAATCAATACATCTATTCCAGATCCATAAACTCCTAACTATGAAGAATTAAGCAAACATTAAGAAAGAGAAAGAAGGAGTAGAAGAGGAACAACGCAGAAGCATCGTCTACAATCGATCCCTCTAGGTTGGAGCTCGATGTTCGTCCCCAATCCTCTCTCTAACTCTCTTTGAACAAAGAAATGAAGTAAAAAACGAAAAATGAGCAAAAGATCCAGAACTCTGAGCTTTCTCTGGTATTTATAGAATTTTTGCCTTTACACGTTATCACTATCCTCCACAAGAGTGGCCACGTAGAGGCTTATATAGTTTCTGGAAGACTAGAACGATCACTTTTGTTGATGAAAGTGACAACGCAGGAGGTCGAGTAGTGCTCGTGTTTACTTTCACGAGTTAAAATGGCCACGAGCTAGATGCCTTGATACACTTCTCTCTGGAACATTCACTTTCGCCAGCAAGAGTAACCACGTGCTATTCGCTATGTGTGAAGCTCTCTGGAACGCTCACTTTTGCCAGCGAGAGTGGGCACACACAACGTGTTCTTCTGAGAAACTCTCTGGAACACTCACTTTCACTGATAAGAGTGACCACGCCAGACTATATTCCATAATTCTTGTTCTTTGAGTCCAGAATTGCTACTCTTTCTCTATCTTTCCATTGATCTTCCATCTTCATGAACTTTACTCAGATTATTCCTACAAAAACATGATTAAATTCTTAATTTCTAAACAAGAAAATTCACAAATGCTAAAATAACTATGTATTTAAAGAAAACCTTCAATCATTCTATTTTTATAAGTTTTTCTGCTTGTTCCCACATATTTTCCTTATCAATTGGCGTAAAACTACATTAAAATACTAGTAAAAATATGGATTCATTAGAGTGGAAGGGACTGAAAGAGGAGAGTGAGAAGGGAGGAGGAGCTGAGAGTGGCGAGTGGGAGGGAGGACTTGAGAGGGAAGAGTTTGGGACTTATAGAGCAAGATTTGTTTAAGCAAAAATGAAACCGAATGTCCAGTTCCTATTGCAACTAGAAAGGATCCAGATCCACCAAAGCATAGTTGAAAAATTAATCTATTTAATACACACTAGGTCTAGCATGTGGTTTGTTGTTAGCATGGCTAGTTGTCACATGAACAATCCAATTAGCATCCACATGAAATTTATGACTAGGATTCTTCAATACCTCAAAAGTACACTTGAAAGAGGCTCCTACTTTAAGAGAGACCCAAATAAAGGTATTTAATTATATATTATTTTTTATTGGATACGATGTACATTGAATAAGAAATCAACTATTGATTGTTAAACTTAGTTATAAATTTGTTGTAATCTTTTCTTTCCTGTTTTAGTTGTTGGAATTATAGGAGAATTATTTTTTCTAACTTTTAGGCTAGATTAATTGTACAATTCAATTTTATTTCCTATTTATACTTTTCACAGTATAAATAGGAAATATAATTATATTTTTTTTATGAAATACTTGTAAATTAACATTGTTGTTGATGAAAACTATATAAATATAAAGAGCTATTTAGAAATATTTAAATTGGAGACTAGTATATTTTCTTTTCATAATTAAAGGAGACTAAGAAATTTTGACATCAAATGAGTATTTTATTTCATCTCTTTCACCACTCTTTTAGTTGTTATCATCTTTAAAATAAAATTTAAGTGAAAGGTTAAAAAAAATGAAAAAGGTTAAGAAATTACTTAATAAAACTAACACTAAAATTGATTTATAGGAATAAAAATTTAAGTAATAAAATAAAATAAATTCTTTTAAAAAATAAACATAGGTTGATTTAAATTTATAAGAAGTTTTCTAATTTAATATCTCTAAAACTTGAGATATATAAGTTATTTTTAACTTATAAAAAAATTATTTATATTTATATTTATTTTCTTCTTCTATACAGAATTATCTAAAAGCTTATTCAAATTAAGTCTTTGTCTATTTTGTTGATAGTAAGCTTTTGAGCTGTGAAAATTGCATAAGAATAACACTTTAAAGCTATCATGTCTTTTCAAGGATTATGAAGCAATTAGATTAAAAAGGGTATTGAAGAGTAAAAAAAAAAAACAGTTAAAAGAAAAGGTAGTGAATAAGAAAGCAAGTTGGGAAAGTTTGGTTTCGTACCTCTAGTTAGTAAAAGTTGGAATATCTAAAAAAGAATGAAGTGAAACAAAATGTTAGCGTCTCCAGAAAAGAAGCTGAAATATATGAATACTCAATACTTAGTTGCAAATATATTCGTCAAACCTTTTAAATTTGAGAATTTTTGAAGATTATAGTCTTGGATTGAATTTACCAAAAAAAAAATCAAATTTTACAAATGTGTTAAATAATAGAGCAAACTTAATTCATTTGATATAGTGGTAATGAATTTCAAGATTCATAATATTAGATTGAAACATTTGTCTAATATCATACATCGCTGTCATTATAATAAATTATTATTGACTCTATCAAGCTGTTGAAATAAATTATAGATAATTTGGATTATTTTTCTTTAGGTCATTATCTTTATTAAATTTGAGAAGACTCTGTTTGTATATAATTATCTTTAGGTCATTATCTCTATCTTTAGGTCATTCCTATTTTATAAATCTCCAAAACAAAATCATTTTCATATTAAATAAATTCATAAAATCTCTAATTTCTTTCAATAAAAGACTTTCTAATTCATCAAAAGCTTTCAAACGTCGTTACCAAATTTAGAAAACTCATATGGTCTTGTATTATGAGAATTAGACATCAACTTTTATATTATCATAAAATAAACAAAATTGTTTCATATTCGCGTTATTAAATTTATATTTCTACTAACATGCAATTAACTTCATCTATATTTTACAAAGAAATACTTTTTCTAATTTTTTTATAAGAAACAAAATTAAATATTATTTTAATTCTAACTATAAGAAATATATAATATATTTAAGATGTATTAATTATTAAATTTTTTTATTGTTAAATGTATGTTTATGATGCAATAAATATACTAACTATACTATTTAATATTTTAGGTATTTTTAAAATAGTTTATAAAAAAATGTAATTAAATTAATTATTTTTTATCTAATAATTTAATATTTTATTTTTTTAAAAATAGGATCTGAAGAAATGCTACTTAGAACCTTGAGAGTCAGAAGTTTTGTCAAGCAAAAGGTTTGCATAATCGACGCAAAATTCCAAATACAGCTGAACAACATATATATTGAAAACGGCAATTTGATAAAGGACTAATTAAAGTCTCTAGAATAGGTTTTTCAGACATTAAATAGCCATGACTCAAACCTGTAAAAAGCGGCATCCAATAATTTATTCTAATTCAAAATACTTCTTGAAAGTAGAAGTTTGATTTTTTTAATGCACTTCTAATATTTCAATGACTAAATAATTATATATATTAGTTCATATATGCGCAATCAGTCATGACGGGAAACAGACAGTGAAGGTATAGAAATGATGGTGAAAGACATGAATGCACCTTTATGCTCCATAATGTAAATATTACCCTCATCTAACCGCTGAGGACGAAGGAACGTTCATGCATCTTAGCAAGGAATGTGCGTGTTAAACACTCAAATTTGACATTGCCTCATTTCCAATCCAATCTTTTCACCTCGATCAAGTCAGTCCAATCAGATTCTTAGCTCACCCCGCTCTCAACACTAACCGCTCTACATTTATTACGCAGTTTTCACTGTCAAATTACAATACAACACATTAGAATTTCTTCTGTTAGAACCCTAGTTGGCTTCAAAGTGAAAAATATCTACACAAAAAAAAAAAAAAAAACTCCGTTACTGTCTCAAAAATCACGCAACCTCTGTCCTAAAGTTTGCACAAACAAGCACGTAATATGGATCGATTAGTGTTGAGAGCGGGGTGAGCTAAGAATCTGATTGGACTGACTTGATCGAGGTGAAAAGATTGGATTGGAAATGAGGCAATGCTAAAACACCTATTCTTAAAATAAAATAAAAAATTTGTTTTGTTTCTCCTTGATTGGCACAAAATAAATAATAATTAATCAAACTTTTATTTGAATCTCTAAGATAGTAAATCTTAGATAATTTAATCTTTAAAATTTAAAAAATGTCATGTTAATCCTTAATTTTTATCTTTATTCATCATTTTAATCTTTTAATCTATAAACTGTCAATATATATTCTAAAATATTAAGTGAAACGTATAATTAATTATATAGTTAAAATAATATCATATGTGCTGTAATATATCTTTATTTCATTTTAGTCATTAAAATTATTATCCATCATGCATCTTAATTCATATTTTTTAAAATCTTTCATCTATTCATCATTATTCTTCTTTAATACTATCATCACCCGCTACCATATGTGTGGCCTACGGACAACTTCACCGCTGCCATCCAACACTTGTCCAATGCTCAAAACTTCCATTACCCTGTATAGCTTCAAAATCTTGAATCTCTTATTATTTTCTAGTTCTCCAAGTTGTGGAATTTGAAACTTGTGCGAGGTTGAAGCCACCAATTAGTTGCATTTATGAAAAATGGGGTGAACTTTTTGTTGAATTTTGTAGATATTATTGGACAATTCTGTGTCATACACAAAAAAGCGTTCTTTAGTTTATTTTTAAGGAAAGTGTTGTTACTATACCTTGGAAAAGGTTAAATCTTGTGGAAAAAGAAGTGTAGAATGAAAGGGTTGAAGATGAGTGGGAATAAAGAAAAAGAAAATAAAAAAAGTGACAAGAAAAGAAAATGAAAGTGAAAAACTAAGACGCATGAAAGAGAGTTTAAGACGAAAGGACGTTGGATGGGAAGACAACAATAGTATTTATAAAAGTGTCCCACAACGGCACACAAATGATGTTCATCAACAATGGTTTCAACGATGGTAATGGTAAAAAAAATAAAGAAAAGAAAATGGGTAGATAAAAATTTTAAAAAATTAAGGACTAAAATGTTTGAAAGGTTATATTCAAAACTGAAATACTCAAAAAAAAAATATTATACATTATATAATATCATTTTTGTCACGTAATTAATTATAAATAACATGTTAACATTTTATACTATGACTAAAATGATGAAAGAAAACAAAGATTCTGACTAATGTTGATCATTTTAAAAATTTAAGAGACTAAAATATTTAACGCTTACTGTTTTAGAGACTAAAGTAAAAATTTGGTCAAATAATCATTACTAACACTCAATTTGAATAAACTTATCTATAAATACTTATAAGAGTAAAAAATTAAACAGAAAATAAATCAAACTTCTCTTATAAATTGAAATGAATTTATACTTTTCTATTTTATTTTTAAATTTTATCATTTAACTTCTCTAAAATCTAAAGAGTATAAATTATTTTTAACTTATGAAATAAATTTTATTTATTTTTAATATTAATTTCTTCTTTTATAACGACTTGTTAGCACCTTACCCAGACTAGGTCTAAATTGAAGTTTAAAAATAGTTTTTGAAGTAGTCTTAATGCAACAGTCAGACGTTGTTACTTGTTACCATTCAAAACATCGAATTAGACAAACAAATGCAAGGTAAAATTGCCTATGGACCCACACAAGGATCATACTTTCCAAGGACCCCGTGCATAGCCAGGCTTCATAACCCCAGGTTGGCTTGTTTATTTACAAATATAGTTTTTTGCTTAGCAAAGGAAGAAAAAGAAAACAAAAAAAGTAACATCAAAACCTATCAAGAATCTAAGGCTCTATTTAAAATTGATACCTGACCTGAGTCCCCATTTAACAAGAAAACTTCCAGAGGGACATAAGGAGAGGACATTGATGCACCAAACCTATAGGTGGGTTGCAACATTTTACTCCCTTTTGCACATGAAATGGTTCTAAGACGAGGTCCAGTTCTCATTTGCCAGATCTGCAGGACATTAACAATCAGGGGGAAAAAATTAAGAATGTATTGAAGTAATAATGATAAATCCCCAGAAGAATGTCTGCTCAGTTGTTTATATGCACAACACAAGAATGACAAGTCCAAGATGTGTTACACTGACAGTAAACAAGAGAAGAAACTGTCATATCATTATACCGATTATCTTTCATTAATTACATAATTGCAGCACTGCTATCCAATAGTTTTATAAAAGAGGTGAAAGCGTCTTACCTCAATAATTCCTTTTCTAGGTGCATGAATAGCCAAACACAAGCAGTAATCACTCTTCACTGGATCAGCATAAGTAGAGCTTGATGATGCAATGTCTTTTTTCACCAACATCTCAATGAATAGACAGCTGGCATTTCTATATCCCTGCAAAAATACTAATCTAATATTAAACAAATAGAACAGTAATTTCATTTTGAGATTTTTAAGGGAAGGGGACGGGTGGTCAGGTCAAAAAGTTCAAAAGAAAACCTTCCATAAGCGCACCACCACAAGTGCTTGCGTATCAAGCAGCAATATGCGACCCAGTGAATCTGTTATAGCAGCCAGTGTACCGCTTGGGGATAAGGTAAGCTTCTCACCTTTCCTAGGGTGATCCTTTAAACATGTCAGAGGTGCAGCTGCAATGAGCCATAAGGTCAGATATTTGGAAATAGTGCAGCAATTAGCATTGCATTTTATCTTGAGAGTCCAGCTGGTTCAGCTATATCTGTTTCTAATGGAATGTTTAATGTATTTTAGATAGGTATTCATTAAATTTTTGTTGAAGATCCTAGTATGAGCCTAGTATTACAGTACATCTATTCCACCAAAGTGTTGAAAATATTCCCAAAATAGAAAATAGAGGTGGTGTAGAATGGTTATTCTGCAGAACTTTCCTTCAAACAATCATCCTTTCTAATTGTAAACACATACCCCCAAATATAATAAAATAAAAATACAAGTGAAAACAGGAAAATGAAATATAAGAAGCTGGTAAACAGCAATGCGGAGGCAAGAGAATTTGAACCCATATAAGAAGTATTCCTCTGCATGTTAAGCTAGTAAATTGTAGTCTATCCACTTATGAGGAATTCACCAGAGAGAGTTCATCCTATTTCTTTGGTTTCAAACTTACGCATTGTGTGACTTGTCTAAACTTCCTTGTGGCAATACTTTTCTTATAGTTATAGTTATATTAAGATATCACAGCACCACTTTTTTAACTACTAGGCTTGATGTCATCCGTACCATACACACAATTATCTGCAGAAGACTCTGTACTTCTAATCACAAAAGGAAAGCACTATGATGTGTGTTACTCCTACCTCGAGCAAATGGCTGAGGTTTCTGATCTGATTTATTTGGGGATTTCTTTGGAGACGTCTGTTCACTCCGCCAAATCAATTTAGAAAAAGATGCTATTGTGGAAAATGTTGCAGGTACAACTTTAGACAAGATAGCTCCAACTAAAGATCTGCCTTTGTCCTCAGAAAGTCTTCCAAATGATCAAACAAAACAATAACTCAGTCAACATAATACTATGACTACAAAATGACTTCATACAGCAAATCAGAGCATATATTTATAAAGAATAAGCATAAGTTTACAGCAAATAATCCATCAAATACCTGTACGCTGAAATCACAGCATCCTCTCCAATGGCCACTGCACAGTAATAACGTTGACTTGACTGCCCAACAATAAAAGCAGCTGAATTCAAATACCAGAAATAATTTCAGAGAGCTTCCATCATCTATGGTTCATATGACATTGACCATAATCATCATCACAAAACCTCATTGTAGGAACAAAGAGAAACTGAGAAAACATGCTTCACAAAAAAAAAAAAAGAAATCAAAGACAATCACCAAACTATCACTTCGAGTTTCAGATCATACATGACTTCCCTAGTTAATAGAAATTTAACAATCAATCAATGATTTTTACAAAAAGGCAAAAGAAAAATTTAAAAACCAACTAACACCTGAATGGGTAAACGATTAAACAAAAGAAACTAAAAAATGTGGCTTTACAAATCTTACATGTTGAGAAGAGATACTAAAATATTTTATGATAGTTTTCCTCCAATCACTTTTAGTTTTCTTGAAAAGAAACTCAAACAAACATCATTACCATGGCAAACATAACATTATCATTTAAAAAGAATTTACCTGTTGTTCCATCAGTGGAGGTGGCATTATGCCAGTAATTGCTGCGTCAGCACAAGTACCGTACTTGCCAATATTCCACAACTGGCAAGGTAATTTTACATCAGAATTCCTAAAATCTTCTGAATCTTGGCTCTTTGGTTTTTTATCCCAAAATCGAGAGTGTTCTTCTTCAAACCATTTCTGCAGCATATTCTGCATTTCAACATTACAAAGCCTTCAGTTAGACTCATAATCAGCTACTGTACTCCAAAACTCATACTGCAACAGTAACACCCTATTTCACTGTTAATAAAACAACGTATTACAATACCTAAAAAAATTATTATAAGTTCTACATTTGCCCCAAGGACAATATTTCAGTGAAGTTCTAATTCCCAAGATGCAGAAACCAGTGTTTACCTGAATATCAGAGCCATCAAAACGGGCAATTACACCTGGCATAACGACACAAAACTCTTCTGGGGAACTATCTTGAATCAAATCTTTCTTTGTTCCACGAACTCTTAACTTCAATACTCGTCCAGGATAAATGATCTACAGGAAAGCAAATTGATATAGACCTATGCTTAACATTATGAAAAGGAAAAAGAACAAGTATGAATGTAGACTTTCATACAGCACTTTATTCCTAATCTGATTTGTTACCTTACCAATTTGCCAATCTTAAACCTGCATCCAAATTTGAATTTATATTTCAAACTCCCATTTTATTTCTTTTTGGCTCATAGATAGTTGATCCACAAAACCGTTTAGATTTTAAGCAGTAAGTATTTAGAGAAATGCTAAAAGGTAGAAAACAGTTTTCTTGAAACACAGGAAATAATAAAAAAATTCTCTCTTTACAACATTTCTCTCTATTAAATCAATTTATTTTTCTCTTCAATCATACCTACCCCACTCCTGATTGATTAAAAAGTCATCCATAATACTTTTCACAAATGTCATTTGTACCAAATAGCATCACAGAAATATATTTTACTTCTACAGGAAGGGAGATGAAGGCCAATTGATCCTAAATCCTTGTAATCTTCTACAAGGGACTTTACTAGCTGAGTTAACTGGCTCAGGCATTTCCAGGCATTTCCATTTGTCTTTCTTAAATTTTATTTAAAAGAACAATAATTTTTAGTTATGGGGACAACAAACATTGAGGCCACACTTTGAAGTAATTTGTTTGATTATAATCATCTTACAAATCAATTAAATATTTCTGAGAAATTACAGTTGACGAACTGAAAGTTAGATTTCTTGTGTTCAAGGATAGACAACCTAGCTAGAGTTTGGTTGAAAGAAAATAAATGAAATCATTGTCAGTATTGTGTTATCATCCTTTAAGAGCAAAATCAATTTTGATTGCCCAACTTTTCAACTAAACAACAAAGATTTTGCTCCTCTACAGTGAGGATGCAACTTGGATAAATCAATATATATATATAAGGACAGAATCTTCTCATACTAGTATAAGTTTAAAAACTCTTACACTTGATTTAAGTCTTTCATTTAACTTAAATCTAATAGATTATAATTTATTACTTCATTGACTGTTAGATGTAAATTAAATGAAATATTTAGATTAAGTATAAGAGTTTTTAGACTTATACTAGTGTGAAAAGATCCTTCAAATCTCAACACAAAAGAAGAGTAATCATCACTCAGTTTTAGTCTTGAAATTGTAAAAATATCTTCTAATAAAATTGAAATCATGGGTCATATCAGTCCTTTACTTTTGTAATATTAAGGACTAAAACTATGTCGTTTGAAAACATTAAGGTTAAAATAACTGTCATTTGATGTGGAAAATCAAAATGACATTTTTATCATTTTAAGGGCTCATTTGGTTGACAAAATAAGAGAACAACATATGATATTTTTCCTTATCCTATCCTTATTCTAATGTTTGTTGAACCAACAAGATATGATAAACCTATACCATGGTCTTATTTTATCTTTCTCTCCGGTATAAATTTTATCCTCTGGGGAGACTTAGACTTGGGCAAGAAATTGACAAGATATGATAATATAATGTATATAATTTGTCATTTTAATTTGCATTAAGGTCTGTTTAGGAGATATAATAGGATAAGAAACGACAGAAAATGAGAATTAGATAAAAATAAGATAAGAGTAAGATATGCTCTTATCTTATTTTGGTGTGTACTAAAATAACAAACTAAATATTATGCTATTCTATCATGTCCATTTCTAACCCAAGTTCTCCTACAGAATAAAATTTACACTAGAGACTAAGATAGCATAAACCTATACGATAAACTTATCATATCTTATTGGTTAAACAAACACTAGAAATACAATGAGATAGGAAGTACTATCATTTAATGTTTTCTTATCCTGTAAATTAAACGAGTCCTGAACGTAAAATAAAATCAGTCTATTATATTGTTATCATTTTACGTTCTTATTCAACTTTTATATCGTATTATGTCATATAAGTCCACCAAAAGCCTCAAGAACTTAAATGAAACAAAATGTGAATATGGTAAGGGAGGAAGGCTAACATTACCTGTCTGTGAATCAATTCACCGCGCAAGGAGTAAAGGAGGAGGTAGCCGGAGGATGTGCCGGCGACGATGACGCGAACGTCGTCGAAGACGAGGAATTCGATGGCGGAGATGGACTCGGAGTCGATGGGGGATAATTCGGGTTGGATCTTGAGGGGGGATCCGTTGGATTCGGACCACGAGAGGAGAAGAATGGCGGAACGATTTGCGATGAGAAGAGAGTGAGTATCGATGGCGCAAAGGAGATTGGAGTTGTCGACGAGCCAACCCGGTTTACCCGCTCCGAGTTCACTCAGTTCCTCGCAGGCCACGCATCCCAACCCCGTCTTGTACGATCGCCTCGCCATTGCAACTGCAATTCTACTCTTTTCCTTCCCCAACATCAATTAATTGACTAATGATATATTGAAATGCAAACTGGCCCTCACTTGTATGCGCCGAAGGGGCCACAAGGTGTCCAATTATTTCAATAACTGCCTTCACAATAATAATAAGGTATAGTTACAAATTATGAAGGACGAGATTTAAAAAATTTAGAATACATTTGTTTGGCTTCTTAGAAATAATTTTTTTTCTTTAAATAAAATATAATATAAATTTGTCTTGCTTTAGATTTTATTATTTTTTGTTGATTACATGAAAAAAAAAGTGTTTTATTTTCGTTAGTAAATTTTTAAAAAATAATTTATATTTTTTATTATTCTTTTATAAAAGAAGTAACTTGTTTAAAACAAGTAAAATCTTGAAACTTATGATTAAAATTATCAGTTTATTTTTACCCTATTTTACAATTTTATTCTCATAAATATTTTTTAAATAAAAACTAATTACTACAACCAGTTTCATATCTATTTTAGTAATTTTATACAGTAAAAATAATTATTTCATTTAATTAAAATATAATATATTATTTTAAAAAAAAATTTATCCAACTTTTCCAAACATAAAACTCATTTGATGTAATTAGTTATAGATACGACTGATTACATGAAATAAGACATAAAATGTTTCCATTTTTTTACAGTTAATAAAATAATATAATTTGCAGTGGTAAAATACTTTGTAATTGAAAATTAGCACCAAATAAAAACTAAAAAATAAATAAAAAACTAAATCAAAATAAAATAAATAAATAATCAAATTATTAATTTTATTGATAAAATTACAAGAATTAAATATGTTTTAGTCAACTAAAAATATAAATAAATTTTATTTTAATCATTAACTTTTTTTATTGTGTTTTAATCCTTAAAAAAATTAAAATATTAAAAGAAATATCCTCATTGGCAATGTAAGTATTCAGTGACTAAAACTAATTTTAAAACTTATAAGTAACAAAACAAAACAAAAATAATTTTGTTTTAGTTTTATAAATTAAAAACATATTTTACATAAATTATAATAAAAATTGAAAAAAAAACTTTTAAGTATTTTCAATGCATATTTTATCACTTAAATTAATGTAATATTCTTAAGTTTTAACTTAAATCGTGTGTAATAACACTTTTTTTATAATGAAAAGTATTTAAAATTGTTTTTAATTCAAATTAAATTTCATTCTTATTTAGATAAATCATCCTATATAATTTATCACATATAAAATTCAATCAAATCATTATGTTAATTTATAAGTAACTAGTAAATTTTTCTTCTTTGATAGATTCTAGAGACTAATTTAATATTTGGATAAGATATTAGGTGTTTGGTATTACTTTACACTTTATCTCTCAATATCTAATGACAATAAGCAAGGTAAATATTAAATTCTTAACTAATATCATACTAAATGAGTAAAATAGTCTTTTATATTTTTTTCAAAAAAATATATTAATTTATGTATTTTATTATGTTCTATCTTTATGGTATACAATTTTTGTCTCCATGTTTAGAATGTTTTAATACCAAGCACTAAAACATTATAAAATATTAATACAATATAAAACATTACAAAATATATTTTTTTAAGCATAGAAATTAATTTGAAATAATATTAATTATGGGAATCAAAAGTGTATTAAAAAAAATGGTGAACTTGTAAAAAAAAAAAACAAATAAAAATATCATAAATTAAAAAAGATTGAAAACTTATATCTAAATGAAAAAATATTTATTGATAAAACTTATTTATTTAGTAAATGCATAAATAAATCAAATAATAATTATTATAATTATTAAAATATTAAGAATAGTTCACACATGATAAAGACTTTAGTACACTTGAAAAAAAAAATATATGCTTAAATATTTTTTTTATAAATAAAATATCTAATTAATAAAAAGTAGTATAAAGAATAAATAATAAAATTTGAGTCAATATAATAAGAATTGTTTATTTATATAATGAAAAAAGTTATGAATTCATTAATATAATAAAGTTGATTATATAAAATTTTGAAAAACAGTGTAATTTTACATTTCAAATATAATAAATATTACATTTATTATAGAAAAAATCATTTTTTAAATATATTATATAAATTAATATATAATACATAAATATAAACTTCATTAAGTGTTTCATTCTTTTAAAAATTGCACAATTTAAACCTAATTCTTATAAAATATTATTAAAATATAGTCTTTATCTTTTACGAAATATTATTTTTAGTTCTTCTAACTAATTCGATTCAACATAAAATTGACACTTAAACTATATCTCTCAATAGACATGTCAATTAGAAACTAAACACTTAATTAAGACAAAAAAATATATTATATGTAAATTGATATAATTACATATTACACAATTATAATAAAAATGTTAATGTTAATATTTTATTTATTCTTCTAAATGTGAAAGAAAACTAAAATAAAATAAAATAAATAAATTTTTTATTAATTAAATTTTTTATTAATCATCAAATATTATGAAGTTTGAGTTATAATATTATATTTTCTCAATTAAATTCAATATACTATATTCTTTTAAAATTATAAGTGGTTAAAATACATATTTAAATTTTATATTTAATATATTTACAAATTAATTTAATTATATAATTTTGTCTATATAAAAATAATATTCTTTAAATAAGTCTGTAAAATTTTTTATTAAAATTTAATTATATTTTCAAAATTCTAGCTTATCACTCCTTGCCAGTTGCCACCATCACATCATCGTCACTTTTCATATTTTATTATATAAAAAAAAATTTTAAAAAATTAATATTATTTTTTCCCCTCAATCCTTCATTTTCTTCCACCTATTAACTCTCTAATAAAAAATCTGATAACTCCTCGAATACACTCATCCATCTCTTTGTCTTGAATCAAAATCACCTCAATCCTGAAACGAAATTCAAATTTTCTTCCCTCCTTAACCTTCAAATCACAATGGTGCATGTTTGGAGTTTTGTAATCTTTAAACATCTCAAATTGTTTGTGTCGTGTTAATCTCAAGTGATTGTTTACCAAAATGTTTGAAAGAACTCAATAAAAAATTGTAGAAATGTAAAATTCATTGGAGACCTTTCCCAATCTCAAGCATCTACAATTGAAGGATATTTAAGTGAACGTTGAATTTTTCACCACCAACCACCACTGTCTGATACTTGACTTTGAGCCGACAAAATCTTGCCGGGAGGAAGGCTCATTGTCAGAGAGAGAAAGAGTTCACGAACGAGAGGACGACACAACATGAATGTTAAAAGTAGATGTGGGTCAGTTCCCAAGGGTACTATCGCCAAAGAAGTTGCTACAAACATTTCTTTGGCATTAAGATTCTCTCATGTTCAATTTCGAACATGACAATCATGTTTGCATGTTTTTTTACTTTCGCTTAAGCAAAATTTTTACTCGCTTTAGCAAAAGTTGAAAAATATACGAACATGACCGTCATGTTTGAAATTGAACATGAGAGAATCCAAATCCGTTTCTTTGGCATAAACTAAAACTTCTTGACATGTCGAGGTTAATATTAAAAAGCGTTATTTTTTATACTAAATATAATTTAGTATTTACAATTTAGTTTTTACACTTAAAACAACTAATGTTTTAGGCCTTATGCATATAAAGATGAAAACAAAATTGTAACAACAAATTTATATAAAAATTAATAAAACCATTTTTTTTGGTTATATAAAACAACCTTTTTAAGTATATAAACTAATCCTTAGATATGTAAACTAATAGGATTAAATGTATTATAATTTAACCTTTTTTCTTGGTCCACCAAAATCATGGTTCAGTTTCTTGAGAAGTTACACCTATTTTGAAATGAAATAAAGGGAATAATAATGGAATTGAAACGAAAAAAGCTAAATTAGGATTTCCCAGAAAATAGTAGACATTATGATTAATATATTTACATCCATGTTGCCAACAGAAAAATACCATCCCAGTTGGTAATGTCGCTTCCAAACAAAACTGGAACTTCCAAGTCCTCAAGACCATAACCTTTCTATGAACCAAAGACCAAATTAGATGTTCAGGCGAAGTACTCTTCCGGGACATAAAATTTTAAACCAACGGCCTGATATCATTGAAAATAAATAAATTAGACAATAAGCATGCAAAGATTAAGACCAAACAATTTCTAAATCAATCAGTAAAAAAATGAAGTACAAATTTAGACATCAAATATTATTCAGAATGGAAGTGTTGCTGAAGGTAATAATATCCACAACCGGGTGAACTACTCATCCATAAAAGTTTCAACACTAATCTGAGATAGAAAGAAAAATGGGCTCAAACTGTGTTATGAGCAATGCCTTATTTATTCAAAGCCATAAAACTGATCATTTTCTTAAATTGTGCTTGAATCAGTCTAGAAGAAGGGTGCTTATGCATCGCCATAAAAAAGTGATAAGTCGTTTAACTACCTCTGCAAATTTAATATCAGCATCACTGTGATCTGATTCTCTCCCTGCTGCATCACCAACATAAAAGGATCTGCAACATAGAAAATGAATCTCTAACATTCTCATCCCTCCGTGGATAAAATATGATGATATTCTAAGGAAAGTTTACGAAAGGAATAAAACAAGTAGCATCAATTGAAACTAATAAAGGGAAGAAAAAATAACTGATCCATATCAATGACAATGCCAGAGTTGAAGTGTTTCTCCATAAGATGCCACATCCCTGGTTTGGGTTTGCGAAAAGGATCTTCCTCTTGGATAGTTTTACCTCCTGATTTACCTAGCCCACAGGCTATAAAAACCTGTACAGATAAAATACTGTTGCATGCTCAGCTTGTCACGCATTTCCTAAATATTTTTCAAAATAAATGGGCTGCAAAGTCTCTCTTTCCTGCAGTGTTTGTTACATGAATGAAACTTGTAACTCCCTAATGAAAGACATTTTACCTAAAATTTTACAGGAGAAAATCACTGTGCAGGAAGAGGTGCAAAAGGTCCTAATTTTAACATCTATGACCATATATAGGACTAATACACGATTTATTCTGAAGATATCATTTCTTGCAATACAAGTCACAAAAAGAAATTATAATTAGTAACAGGAAGATCGCATTCACCATGGACATGACTGGGATTTATTTAAAATGATTGACAAAAAATTTCTTTGCAAATGACAAACAGTTAAAAGGCAGCAAAAATGCCTAGTATGTTAAAACTGTATTATTACCTAATAGGAGCCAAAATTTTGTGCTTTACTGTTGGAGGAAGAACAAAAAACAAGAAAAACAAACTAGCAAGACATTGAGTACTGAAAAGAGAGTTATGAATTACTGGTTAAAATGTTTTTATAACATGGTTATCAAATCTGTCACTGATGAGATCAAAAAGGAAATATGGGCAATTATTACTTCATTGCAAGAGAATTTAACACACAAGGCAAAGGAGTATGAGGTAGGAGCAAGCAACATTGATGATCAAGAAGGGGTGAAAAAAGAAGAATGAAAGAAGTTGAGAGTCCAGCAAATCTTTTCAAGAGAAAGGGAACTATGTAGTCAAGTCACCATCAACAGCATTTTCAAGAAGAATTTGAGGGAGGAAGCATGCCAAGAAATTGCCTAAGCCAAGCAAGTTTACATGCTTCTACAACCACAGCACGATATTCAGCTTCCACACTAGACTAAGCAACTCTGTTCTACTACTTACTCCTCCATGAAATCAAATTTCCTCCAATTAGAACACCATCCATAAGTAAAACTTCTATCTGATGGTGATCCAGTCCAATTAGCATTACTATACAGATTTCTCCTAATCTTTATCTTCGTATAATAGCTCTTGTCCTGGTGCATTTTTTATATATATATGAATTACAACATCCCAATGGCTATCACACGGGGCATTCAAAAACTGACTAACCACATTAACTGAAAAACTTATGACAGATCTGATAACAATAAGATAGTTGAGTCTGCCCACGAAACATCGATATCTTCCCAGTCACTCAACTCTAAGTAGTACTCACATCAGCCACAAATTGATTGCCTATACCTCCCAGTTGGAAAAAGAAAGAAAACAATAATATTTAACCTATTGTGCAAAAGACAGCATCTAATTTTAGCATCACCTCACTATTGTTTCCCTGGTAGAAGTATTCTCAACCAAGTAATCCTATGTCCAAATTCCAAAAGGGGAAAAACTGAAGAGTCGTGACTCTCATAAGAAACAAAACAAACAATCCATAATTGCATAGTTGATAACAGCATATAAATTTGACGGACCAAAAAAGTCACCTGAATTGGAACCTTCACTTTCCCAATGAAATTATTTAGACGTCCAACTTTAGAGTCCACAGCTAGTTGTCTCTTATTCTTCCAACGTTCAATATTGGATTCATTGGTGAAAATTACCTGTAGTAACAACAAAATCGATAGAGCACACAACACAAGTTTCATACCAACAGCATTACTATACATGTAAAAGATTTAAATTAGAGAGACAGAGAGAGCATGAACATGAATACTAAAGTTCTAAAGTTTGCAAAAAATTCATGGTAAAAATTAGGCATCTTTTACAAATAAAAGGAACACACCAACTTGTAACCATCATTGTATAGGCTTTGTAGTCTATCAGGAATTGACGAATGCATGAGGGACCAAGCATTTGGACCCACTCTGAAAGAAAAAAATTAATTTCTCAATAAGCAGAAACTTGTAACATTTAGTCAGTGACAATAATAATAATATCAGTTTAAAAGCATAATTCTGATAAAATATATCCAATCCATAATTATGACTTCAAATGCAACAATACCTTGCCAGTGCAGTTTTTGCAAGACACCCATCGAAATCAAAAGCAGCAATTTTAGTTGAATCATGCAGACCATCATCCTGCAAAGTATCAGAGCATAGAACAGGGGAACTTGTAAACCTATTGAGAGCAGAATGTTTTTGTGTGTTATGTTCCTTTTGTAATTGTTGAGAGAAAAACAGGAAGACATAAGATGAATCCGTGTATTGGAATACACAGCAAAGTTATCTATTTATAATAATGCTCAAAGATACATAATATTCATGATATTCTATTATCTAGAAACACACTATCTACGATTACACTATCTTGGTAGTTACCTTATTTACTTTATTATCAATGCTCTCCCTCAAGTTGGAGCATATAAATCATATGCACCAAACTTGTTACCTACGAGACGCACTTACAGATTTAGTAAAGATACTTGCTAGTTGATCATTAGAGTTGACTAATTAAGTAACAATATTAGGATAAATTTTTTTTTTTAATAAAGTGAAAATCTATCTCAATATGTTTAGTCTTCTCATGAAAGACTGGGTTTGAGGCAATATGTTGTGTAGCTTGATTGTCCCAGATTTGGGTCATCTATGCATCCTCTCCAAACTTCAATTCCTTAAGTAATTGTTTGAGCCATAGGAGCTCACAAATGGCTGAAGCCATGACTCAATATTTTGTCTCCGCACTTGATCTTGCATCAATGCTTTGTTTCTCACTTTTCCTAGTGATCAAGTTGTCACCAATGAAAACACAGTATCCAAAAGTTGATCTTCTATCCACAGAACCTGTACAATCCACATCTAAGTATCCCACAATTTGAGTGTGTCTTTTATCTTTATACAAAAGGCTTTTCCTTACCTTGATATATTTCATAATACAAAAAACTACATCTCAATGTTTCTTACAAGGAAAGTTAAAAAATAAACTCATCACACTTAAAGCCAGGAGTTATCCAAACAAGTGATAGTGAGATAATTTAATTTTCTAACTAAGTTTTCTATATTTCTCTAGATTTACAAGAGGCTCCCTTTGTCCTAGTACGGGTTTGATACTAGGGTCCATAGGACTATCAACAAATTTGGCACTCATCAATCATGTCTCTTTTAGGATGTCCATGGCATACTTCCATTAAAAAATTCCAATACCACTCTTTGACTGAGCTACTACTATCCCCAAGAAATATATAAGTTTGCCAAGGTCCTTTGTTTGAAATTGATGACAAAGATGTTGGTTAACTTGTAAAATTCCATGATGGTCAATACTTGTGATGACAATGTTGTCCACATTAACAATGAGGTAAATGCATCCTGCGATAGAAGATAGAGTAATAAACTCCACTCCAAGTCATACCAAATTGTTGAACCACAATACTAAAACTATCAAACCATGCCCAAGGAGATAGTTTAAAACCATATTGAGACTTTCACAGCTCACAAACAAGTCCTGATTCCTCTTAAGCAACAAAATCAGGAGGTTGTGTTATATAGACTTCCTCCAAAAGGTCCTCATAAAAAAAAGCATTATCGTCTAATTGATAAAGAGGCTAATAACGAATGGCTGGAATAGATAAGAACAAGCAAACAAAGGACATCTTGGCTACAGGAGAGAATGTTTCACCATAATCCAGGCCAAAAAATATAGGTGTAACCTTTGGCTACAAGACAAGCCTTCTATCAGTATACTTTATTATCAAGACCAACTTTAACGATGTAAAATGCATTGGCAACCAACAACAGACTTTTTCAAAGGATGAGGGACAAGGTCCCAAATACCACTATGTTGAAGCGCACACATCTCATCAATCATAGCTTATCTCCGACCAAAATGACCAAGGCATCACCTATAGACTTACGAATGAAAACAGAAGACAAAGAAGAGAGACAAGTGTAATGAGAAGGGAATAAACAATAATAATTGACATTAACATAGTGAAGCGAAAAATTACGAGTAAAACATATACCTTTACAAACGGCAATGGGAAGGTCTGAAAAAGTGAGGCTAAAGGAGGCACATGATGTCACACTGAAGGTGAGTTAGAAGAGTCAGCAATAGAGCAGTCATGTGTTGATGGGGGGAGTAAGAGATAGTGCAGACTGTTGGTAAACTTACAAAGGTGAAGCTAAAGTGAAGCAGATGGTGCCATAGACTCTTGAGAGGGAGGAAAATGAACAGAGATTGGAAAGAATAATTTGAGGACTTAGAAGAAGACATAAAATTATAAAGCATGTCACATTCTAAAAAAAACATCATAGGATATAAAATAACAATGAAGAGTAGGAGAATAACATTTGTACCTTTTCTGAGACCAAGAATAAGTGAGTAAGACATTTGTGAAAGCAAATAGAAAGTTTGTCTAACCAAAGGCTTACATTATGAACAAAACAAGTAGAACTGTAGATCCTAGAAGGTAGGAGAAGAGGTTGATGAAGATACAAGACCTGCTGAGGTAATTTTTACATCTAAAACAAACGAAGGCATCATATTAATGAGGTAACAAGTGGTAAGACATCACTCCAAAAACGATGGCATGACCATGAAGCAAGAGTATGAGTAGTCTCAAGATGTCTAGTTTTATGTTCAACAACCTCATTTTGTTGAGGAATATGAAAACAAGACATTTGATGAAGAATTCCATGTGAGGCCATGAAACTTCGAAAGGAAGTAGACATGTATTCTTTGACATAATCACTTTGTAAGATACAAACAGCAATGTCAAATTTTTATTTCATTATAAAAAGACTGAAAAATAAAAAACAAATCAGACCAGTCTTTCACTAAATAAAGCCAAGTGCATCCAAGAGGAGCACATGTTGACCTTGTTGATGTCAATGGTGGCCGGAAAAATGGCCAGACCCGCCACCACACACAGCGGCAGCGACAGCAGAATAGTAAAACCATGTCTGCTTGAGGAAGCATGTGCGCCATGGGAGCTTTGGTGGAGATGGAACAGGTGGCACAAGCAACTACCAATAAATCCAATGGTCAAGGATAGAAAGGTCACCACAAAACGGTGGCCACCAGTGAGAATAATGTTGGATGAGGAAAAATTCACCAAAAAGCAGTTTCTGGAAAAAAAATAAATTATGTAAATGGGCAGTGAGCCGACCAGAAATGAATGGATTAGGAATGCTCTCTTGCCAAGTTCTAGATACGAGTAAACACTGGATGAATCCATGTGTTGGATTAACAGTGAACTTTCTGTATATAAAAATGCTCAATGATTACATAATATTACATGATAACTACATGATATTCTGTTATCTAAAATTACACTATTACACCATCTTCATAGTTTACCTTATTTACATAGTTATTTTATTTATATTATTTTCAACAGTAATATTAACAACACATCTTCTCACAAGGTTGTAGTGGACTCAATCACAGTCAGACCAAACAACCAAATCAAAATCCAGTAAGAATATTAATCTAACCCGATCAAGAAAAATGACAGTTTGGAACGCCTTCCATTTTGGTAAAAGGGTAGCATCCTGCATCAGGTAATAGTTTAACAAACATAAGATGAACAAAAAATGTAAATGATAAAAAAAATAACACAAATATAAGCATAACAATGTGATAAACTTTAACTATCAAACATCAAAGCCATCCATATATCCAATAAAGACAGAAAAGAAAAAGGTTTTACCTTGTACTTGCTCGTGACATCAGAAACTGAAAAGTTGATGTTCACCATAGCAATAACATCAGGTGTGCACAACTGCAAGCAATAAACATGAAGAATAAAAAGAATTGACATAAAACTTAAGCAGAGTCAGAGACACAAACCATCTGAAGGAGAAAATAAGCACTGGCAAACAACCTAAACCAACATGAAAATGCTTCTGATTCAACAGTTTATATTTTCTGACAGACAAACAGTTAAGAATATTAACAGTTTCATGTATGTATGAGTTGACATGTTTTACGTTGGCTAGGTAACATTTTCATATAGTTTCCAAAACACATCTCTGAAACATATTTCTTCATCAAATCCGCAATTTTAATATTTGTCAGGGCATCTTCCTTCAAGAGATCTAGAAAGAAAGAACAAAAATAATGGACAGAATTTTACTACATTACACAGCAAGAAAAAAATACTAAATACAAGATGATAGCCAAAAATTTGAAAACCTTCATACAGGAAGCAAAAAACCACCCTCCCCTCTCTTTCTCTCTCTCTCTCTAAGATATACAATATTATTACACAACATTTGCCATTTGATACACCAAAAACTCTTTGACAGTGCATGTAATTACCTTCATTCCCTTTGAATTAGGTTCTTCACTCATTTGCGTTTCATTTTGTACATCTCTCTTTGCTTTATGAACCTATGAAAGAAGTGTAACACATAACCAAATTGAACAAGTTAAGACAAATTTCAAAAGGAAACAGTCTGTATTTACCCTTACTAATGTAGACAAGTTAAAACAATAAGATGCAGAATTAAAATTCAAATAAAAGAGCAACACACATAAATCAAATTGAGTTCTCACCTTTTCTTCAGATTTGTCATTTTCAGCAAATAACTTCTTCAGACTTTCCTGGTCACTACTCTACAACAATTTAAAAATAATTGCTTAAAAAAGGTCATGAAAATCTGTAAATTTTCAAGTTGCAATGAAAACATCATACAGATTGCTAATTTCCTGGATACAACACTATTAACTTCTTCCCACCAAAAATTCAATTTTTTCTTTGGCAAAAGAATGTTCAACCCAAATTTTTCAATTAAAATGGAATAATGCCATGAACCTACCTAAAGCTTCCTAGTCACTGGTGAGACAGGAAAAAAAAGAGAGTAATAAATATTCACTTTTCTTTCAAAAAAGCAATAGAAAGATAATGCAGCAAAAACATTATAAAACTTAAACATAAAAATGAAAAGTTGATGTTCAGCACAGCATTAACGTTAGGTGTGCACAACTGCAAGCAATAAACATGAAGAATAAAGAGAATTAATATAAAACTTAAACAGAGATGCAAGGCATCTGAAGGAGAAAATTTGCACTGGCAAATAACCTACACGAACATGTCAATGCTTCTGACTCAACAGTTTACATTTTTTGACAGACAAACAGTTAAGAATATTAACACTTTCATATATGTCTGAGTCTTGACATGTTTTACATTGGCTAAATAACATTTTCATATAATTAAAAAAAAAACATCTCTGAAACACATTTCTTCATCAAATCCGCAATTTTATTATTTGTCAAGGCATCTTCCTTCAAGAGATCTAGAAAGAAAGAACAAAAATCATGGACAGCATTTTACTACATCACACAGCAAGCAAGAAATACAAAATACAAGATGATAGCCAAAAATTTGAAAACCTTCATAACAGAAAGCAAGAATTGGGCTCTCACCTTCTCTTCAGACTTGACATTCTCAGCAAATAAGTTCTTCAGGGCTTCCTGGTCACTACTCTAGAACAATTTAAAAATAATCGCTTAAAAAAGGAATGAAAATGTGTAAATTTTCAAATTGCAACGAAAAACATTATACAGATTGCTAGTTTACTGGATACAATACTAATAAACTTTTTCCCTCCAAAAAATCAATTTTTTTCTTCAAAAAGGGAATCGCTCAACCCCAATTTTTCAATTAAAACGGAATAATGCCATGAACCTAATTAAAGCTTCCTAGTCACCACTCAGGTAAACAAAAAATAAAATATAGAGTAATGAGCATTCACTTTTCTTTCAAAACACAATCAAAGGATATTGCAGCAAAACATTATAAAGATCACTTTTAGGGAGATATTATCAGCACACTCTTTTTAACATTTATTAGAAAAAAAAATGATTATCTTGAGAATATAAAAGTTTAACATACATTATATTCTTAATAAAAAGATTACTATTTGTATGTGTTTAAAATCGACACTACAGTTAACAAAACCTTTTTATTATTATTAACTAAAATTTATTTTAACCTATAAAATCAAATGAATCTCACCCTCATTTGATTTATTGGAGTAGGCCCAATTTGGATAAAATTCTTAAGAAACATTTGTAAAAGAAGAAAATAAAGAGATAAAACAAATAAAATACTTATCATAAGTTAAAACCAACTTATATATTATGTTTTGAAAAATCTAATTGAAAAGGCTTCTAAGGGTAGAAGAACACAAGTGGAATTTTACATAAAATAAATATTTTATTATCTTATTTTCTTGGTCTACAAGTACTTTTGCATAAGTTTAACAGTACTAGACCTAATATCATCAAATAAAGGAGTCAGATAAAAAAGATTGAGTTAAAAATGCGTAGTTAATATATCTCTGTCTGGTCTTCATTTTTTTTCTTACTTAAAAGGGGGGGGGGGGGGGGGGAAGAGTTAAACCTAAAAGTGCAGTGTTTGACGGGGAAAGAAAAAAAGGGAAACCTTCAAGGTGGAAAAGCCATTGATGGTCTCAGGAGAAGAGGGAGAGTGAGAGGGTAGAGGGAAGCAATGGAGATGGTGCCATTTAACGACGTTGTAAGGACCGTCGCCTTTGGAAACCAAACCTAACCGCAGTGTCTTCGCTTTGATGGCTTCGGAACACGCCTTGCACGACGACCGGTTTGATTTAGCGTATTCTGCCACCATCGAATCACGAGACGCCATTGGCTTTCCCTTTGGTAACGGAGGAGGGGACACCGTGACGGAAACGGACAGAAGGGGATGAAAGCTAGGGTGACGGACGTTGACGGCGAAAATTTTGGGGATTCGGAGCATGGAAAGATTCCATTACAGTAACGGCATGAAGGTAACGCGTGAGTGAGCGAAGAGAGGGAAAAGAGAATTTGGGCAAAATGAGGAACCAGGACGGGCTCGAAGTTTCGCGCCACGTCAGGTTTCACGTTTACTTAAGGCCTATTGTGTGATGTTAGAAAAATTAATGCAAAATGGTACGTGGCAATTTGGGCTTTTTTTTATTTAAATATTGTTTATTTAAAAACAAATTAGTAAACTATAACATTCAAAATAATTTATTGTTTGGAATTTTTTTCCACTAATAAAAAATATAGTTATCATTGCTCGTGATATTTTTAGTTTTAAAAAAAATATAAATTAGTTAATATCATTGCATGTATGCAAAAAATAAAAAATACATATTACCACAAAATAAGATAATGTTGCCACGAAGATAAAACATGCACAATATTTACATGTGATATTATCCAGAAAGTATCACTACATGATACTTTCACACATGACACATCTACTGTGTATGCACACATGTTGCTTTATTTAGAAAATATTGTCACAGGAAATGCGATACCATAAAAGTAGCAAAAAATAGTGGCGATACTTATATCGATGTTTACATGCGTTATTACCCTCTGCTTAATTTATTGTAGATGTAGTCTTTTATCTAGAAAATTTTTTCTATATAAATGAAACAAATTTTACACTTAAGAAATATGGAAGAAGGATTTTGAAAAATTATTGATATAAGACTAGTTTGATATGTTTCTTTTTATATAAAATACTAATATACTTAATTTACAAGTATGAAATTAGTTTATGTTGTTAGTTTAATTTAAATTAAATATGTAACAAATAATATATTTTTTATTAATAAAATAATTTTTTGTTGGAATTTATTTAGACAATAATTTAAAATTGTTAAATTATTTATATTAATTTGTAAAAATACAGGATGAGTCAAATTGTTATTATTACATATTAAAATGGTTGAATTTATAAAAGAAATGAATGAGAGAATTTAAAAAAAATAAAAATAATTCAAATAAAACAAGGGTTAAGTTTTGAAATATAAAAAAAAATCTATTTAAAACTTAATTGTAATTATAATCACGTTATTTATATATTAATTTTATATTTTTTTATACAAATATTAGATAGTACGCAGTTTTAGAGATTTGTAATGATAAAGAGAGTAATTTTATAATAAGCTCATATCAATAAATAGCTCGTAGAATTATTACTGGATTATTTGTGGATGTTACTATTGGTGAAAGTGTTAAGTGCTTTAAATTCATGTTTTTATTCTTAATTTAGCACCTTTTTTTTTTTGGAAAAGATTTAAATAATCTTGGTAATATTTAACCCTCAAATGGATAAATTAATCTAATTCAAGAAGTCACAAGAGTGGTAATCTTTTGGGTTAAAATATCTCTTTTTTTTTGTACAAAATATGATAAAGTTTGAAATTTAGGGCTACAGCCCCAAATCTACAGCTACGGCCATGAAATTGTACAACAAAACGAGGATTCCAAAGAGTTACAGCCATGGCTCCACAACTCCAGTCACAAAATTGTGCAATAAAACGAGGATTACAGAAAGTTATCGCTATGGCTATGAATTTGCAACTGTAACCGTGAGATAACAGTATAATCAAGGCAATACAGATCTCCACTATAGCTGTGAATTCATAGCTGCACTAGTGGAATTAAAATTTCCAAATTTTTCTCTTATTTTGAAGACGTATATAAAAAGGGATATAGGGGAGAGACAAGGATATGTAACATCCTACTTTTTGGATTCTAAAAATAAATAATAATTTGTTGTAAAACAAGGAAAAATTGATTTTATTCAATTCTTAAATTATAAATATGCGAGAAAATTTGAACTTTAACATATTTGCAATGAATTTAACCAGTAAAATTATCAAAATATAACTGTAAGTTGATAATTATACTTGGACTGAAATCATATAAGGTGTACAAGTACTAAATTTAGATTATATGTGAAAGTATGTGTTTTATAGTCTGCTGACAAAGTACAACTAAGATTTAGAGTACATAATTACAAGATCAAAATAAACTAAGTTTTAAGAGCAGTTCGAATCCATGGCCAAAACCCTGAGAATTTGATCCTATTCGCATTCTTATTTCCTGGAATATTTTGTAAGGATGAGTTCCTTCCTCATCATTAAAACATAAACAACAAAGATATTTTTATACATATGTAAATCTATTTACAGCTTTGTATATAAGGATGAATACATCAATCTCTATGATAATATCTATATTGGACTTAAATAAAACACCATATCATTAATAGGAATGGCAATGGGTAGGTATGGGTAGGGTACTATATTACCCATCCCCATACCCACGTTTTAAAAAAAATACCCGTACCCAGCCTCATACCCGTGTGGGTATGAACATTAATCACCGTACCTGTACCTGTATCCTTTGGGTACCTGATACCCATCTTGTACCCATTACTGGCGCTTGTTTGAGAAAAATATGTTTATATAACTTCACATAAGTAGAATAATAATACAAAAATTCAATATGTAGTTGTCGAATAAGGTACAAACAAAAATAAAAAATAAATATTAAAAGATCACAAGTGCTAAATATATCTTAATACAATAATTTTTTAAACTAAAATTCTTAGAAATAATAAGCGAAACTAAACACACAATTTATTTGTTGGCGATGACCCTATCTTATGTGAGATTTGATCGATCGGCAATGTCAGAGCTCAATTGGTGGCCCTTCGTATGGATCACTTGGTGACCTCTTGTGGCGGCATTGACAACTAACTCCAATAAATAACATTTTATAGTTGTTAGGTTTTAATGAGACAGACATTGAGAATAAGAATAGTGTTAGGGTAGAGAAATTTAAGTACTAACAATGAAAAGTGGATATATAAAATATTGCTACGTTCTAATGATGAAATTGAACTCTCCTTACCTTGATATAAAGATCTTGAAAGAGTTTGATGAAGAGGATCGCTCAAAACGAAAGTTCTCCCTAAACAACACGAGATACCTTTAAAAATAGAACTTTGTGAGAAATGAACGGGATACTCAAACTTAAACTCAAAGAAACTTACTTGGGATTACTTAGATTAGGCGTCCAAGCTTGGATTCGACTAACTATCAAAGTTTGGAGGAGATTTTTTGAAGAAAAAGGGATGAGAACCTAGAGAAAATGTGAGAATCGTATTTGAGGTTGAGAAGAATGAAAATTTTATGTTGGAGATCCCTTAAATAATCCTCACCTCGCACGCTCTTGCTTGAGCGAGAAATTTTCGGTTGAGCAAGGAGCTTGGGCGAGCTGTGCAGACAATGGCTCCTTACATATTTTTTGATATTCTCGTTTGAGCGAGGCCTTTCTCGCTTGAGCGAGGAGGTGTCCAAAGAGTTCCAGATTTTCTTGCGACTCCTCGCTTGGACGAGCTCTATCTCGCCTGAGCGAGATGATAATTGAGGCGACTTGATCTTGTCTGGCTTTAGTGAGGGTGATCTCACTTAAGCGAGAATGCTCCAAAAAGGGATGGTCCTTCAATCTTGCCTGAGCAAGGGATGTCTCGCTTGAGCGAGATTCTTCTACACCAGAACTTTACTAAACACTTAAAATTCTCCTTAATACCTTCCAACATTACCTCGCATCAATTAATAATTCATCACTAACACCGTCTAAAAATGAAGATGTTACATAGTGTACTATGGTATGTAATGCAATAGCCATTATCATTTTTTGTCTTTGGATTACAAGTCCTTCAATAAGAAGGGATTTTAAAGATACAATATGCACATACAACTTCCTTGGCCTGGTTTATGCACACTAATATCAATATAAAAAATTAAGAGATTTATATCTTATTACATCTATCAAGTGAAACATGGTCAAAACATGGATGCTTAGATTTATGCACCTAATAGACAACAACATATGTAAAAGTGCACATCATGCTCTTGTTACAAATATTGACCTTGAGATCCTATTTTGATTGTATATGCAAAACTTTAAACTTTACAATTGTATAAAGTACCACTTAAATAATAGAGTCATACTAAATATTGGCATAACCATAAAAGTGGACTTAATCCTCCTCATTTGATCATGAATCAATTATTGATAATATGAGATATAATATGTGATCTATCACATCTATTCCGTTTCCTTAATAGATAGGGCACACAGTGTTTGATTACCAACCCCTTGAGTTTACATATGTTTACCTACATACACTCAGAGAAGACCAACTTCCTTTCATATCTAATTCCATCCATAATAAAATAAAATGAAAAAGATAATTAAGATCATAAACTTAATTATATTAATTAAATTCCACATTGTCAAGAGTAATATAAAAATTATCCATGAAGTCAAAGGCAAAAAATCAGCACTATTAAGTATATAAGTGTATTACACTTCACACAACAAAAAAGAAAAGATAAACATATATGACCCTCTACCACATTGCTAGTAGAGTTTGTCAGCAATAATAAAAAAAAAGGACTAGACAAGCGAATTAGGACTCATCTTGTAATGCCCCGAATTTTGTAATATAGTTTGATTTTTAATATAAGTGTTTCATTGACTTTCATGCGTTGTGTGTTTAATTGTGTGTGTATATATATATATATATATATATATATAATTATATGTTGGAATGAGGATATATGTATATGTGGTGATGTAGACTTGCATGAGTGTGTGGATGGTTGGAATTGGGCTGAAAAAATTTGACTAAGTGCTTGGTGCAAGGAATTCTCGGGGCCTTGGGAGGAAGGCGTGAAACTGTCGCCTTGTCGCTGTAGCGATAAAGCGACAGTCTGGGGTGAATTTCTAGGTGCAGTCTCACTGTAGTGAGAGGGTCTCACTATAGCAAGATTCTGCAGAAACCAGAATGCAATTCCCTATGAGATTTTCACTGTAGCAAAAGTATCGCGACCAAAAAGGAATTTTAAGGGGTTAGGGTTTGGGGAAGTTTCATTTCTCACTTTCCCTTCAAGATTTCTTTGATCCCCTCATTCTCAAACCCTATTTCACCAATTAAATTGCCTCCAAGCTGCATAAGAGCAAGATTTAAGGTTGGATTTGTGTAGGGAATGCTTGGAGGTGAGTTTTAATGGTTAGTATTTCGATTTCTCATCCCCATCCTCTGATTTCTCGATTTTCTTGGGTTCTCATGGGATTCTTCCATGTATTTAGGACGAAGTTCGTGTGAGGAAGCCTACCTTGTTGATTTGGTGTGTGGGTCTTTATTTGAGGTAAGGGGACTCATCCTATCTCATTGTGTTTAATTTACTGTTTATTTCGTTGAATGTTATGATGTGGCTGAGATAGAGAGTAAGAAATGTGTGATTTGATGAAAATTATTGTGTTTGGAGTGAAATGTGAATTGATCGTGGGGTTAACATACCCTTGATTGAGAATGTGTGTGAGCATGTTGAATAATGTAAATGGTTGTAAATGGATACAGATGACTTGTTGATATGTTGTGTGAATTAATTATGGGCCTGTGTTCTGTGTTCTGTAAATGAATGTGGGCCTCTGTGCCGTGTAATGTAAATAAATATAGGCAAAGTATGCTGTGTATAATATACTATGAATGGTTCAGCGATACACTGAAGGTGTGGAAGATGGAGACGGTAGAAATACCTTGGGAAAGAGAGAGTAGTGGTGATACCAATAATGAGCGTGGGTGCACCACAGGCCACACACTCTCTTCCTGACTAGACCTTTGACCACTACCTTTGCTGAGCGACCCGTAATTGCCCACGCGGTATCCGTGAGGCGGGGGTAGCTGACGACCATTCATGGTGTGTGTAACGCCCTAAATTTCGGTGATATTATTTATTGTTATTTATATAAATCTAAATGCATATATATATATATATATATATGTGTGTGTGTGTGTGTATGCATGACTAGATAGGGCTGAAATGAGCTAAGTGTCTAAGTGTATGGCATGATACTAGGTTGTTCTCGTTGCAGCGAGACAATTCTCGTTGTAGCGAGAGGGCCCTGGAAGGAAGGACCAGAACTGTCGCCTTCTGCTGCAGGGAGAGACGTCTCGCTGTAACAACAGAGCGACAGTTTGGGGTGCATTTATGGGTGCAGCCTCGCTGTAGCGAGAGGGCCTCGCTGTAGCGAGATTCTGCAGAAACTAGAGTGCAGTTTTCTCTGGTTTTTTCACTGTAGTGAGAGGGCGTGTCTCTACAGCAAGAATATCTCACTGTAGTGAGAGTGTCGTGACCAGAAAAGGATTTAAAGGGGGTTAGGGTTTGGGGAGAGTTATTTCTCCCTCTCCCTTTGATCCTCTCTTTTCCCAAAGCCCTATTCCATCGATTAATTGCCTCCATAGTCGTTTAGGAGCTTGATTGAAGGTTAAATTCGTGTAGAGAACGCTTGGAAGTGAGTTTTAATAGTTAGGATTCCGTTTCTCATCCCCAATTCTCTGTTTCTCAGTTTCTTGGAGTTCTCATGGAGTTCTTCCATGTGTTTTAGGCTGCAATCTGTGTAGGGAGCATGTCTGTGGTCGAATCCGAGTGTGGGTCTTCAATCTAAGGTAAGGGGGAACTCTATCCTACTCTTTTTTGCATAGATTGTTGTTATTTTGTTTAATATTGTGTTGTGGCTGAGTTAGTGGGTAGGAAATTGCTGAGAAATGTAATGTGGGCCATGTGCCGTGATGTGTGAACATTATGTGTGTTGACCCGAACTTGATAGATGTGGATTGTATGTAAATGTGGTGTAATATAGATAAATATTGGCTATGTGCCGTGTAATGTGAAATGAATGTGGGCTGTGTGCCGTGTGTAAGGATGATTATTGCATGCGTGAATGGAATATGTGTAAATGGGCGTGTTAGCACCGTTGTAATGTACTGTGAATAATTCAGTGATACACTGGGAGATGAGGACGGTAGAAATACCTTGGGGAAGAGGGAGTGGTGGTGACGCCGACTGTGGAACGAGTGCACCACGGGCCCACACATTCTCTTCCTGACTAGACCTCTGACCGTTACCTTTGCTGAGTGACCCGTGACTGCCCACGTGGTATCTGTGAGGTGGGGGTAACCGGCGAACATTCATGGTGTAAATCTGTGATCACAGTGCTGCAGTGAATGTGACTGGCGTGCATATGCATGGGTTTATGAATTATACTTATGGATGTGAAATGCTGCTTGTGATTGTGTTTGTTTAATGTATTGGAATGTTCTAGAGGTGAGACTCTACGTTTATTGTGTGTTTTGGGTAGTGTAGAGTACTCACTCTTACATTCATTTTTCAGGTAACCAAGACGATCAGCACCGGGCTCAGTGAACTATTTCTCCTTCAAAATACCTAATATAGTCCTCAAATGCTCTGCATGTTCCTCTAGCGAACTAGAATAAATCAAGATATCATCAATAAAGACTACCATAAATCGATCCAGAAAAGGTCTAAAGATCCAATTCATGTAGTCCATAACACTGCCGGAGCATTAGTGACTCCAAAAGGCATCACTATATACTCATAATGACCATATCTAGTACGGAATGCTGTCTTTCAGATATCTTTATCCTTTACTCGG
Organism: Abrus precatorius; assembly: GCF_003935025.1. Taxonomy (NCBI): domain Eukaryota; kingdom Viridiplantae; phylum Streptophyta; class Magnoliopsida; order Fabales; family Fabaceae; genus Abrus; species Abrus precatorius. Next base: position 10,633,935 of record NW_020874384.1, read on the forward strand.
ATCTAATGGTACCCAGACTTCAAATCAATCTTAGAGAATACTTTAGCGCCTCTTAACTAGTCCATCAAATCATCAATTCGTGGTGACAGATTCTTGATTGTTAAATTATTCAACTTACAAAAATTGACACATAACCTAAAACTCCTTTCCTTCTTTTTCACCAAGAGAATTGATGCTCCCCAAGGTGTTACACTCAGCTTAATCATCTACTTCTGCATTAGATCCTCAATCTACTCCTCGAGCTCCATTAACTCTTTCAGTGTCATTCTGTAAGGTGCTACGGACACTGGCTCAGCTCTAGGAATTAAATCTATAGCAAACTCCACCTATCTACGTGAAGGTATTCTAGGAATATCCTCTAGGAAGATCTCAGGAAATTCTCGTACTACTGGTATTGACTGAAGGTTTTGCTCAATTTTTGCATTCATAACACCCAACAAAACAAAACAAGATACTTCCTCACCCAAGGATGTTTCTACTTGGCGAGTAGAAATCAATTCAATACAGCCTTGCTACTCAGGAAAGATTAAACACCTCTGACCACAATCAATTAACACACGATTGGCAGTTAGCCAGTCCATACCCAGGATTACATCTAGTCTTGACATCGGGATATAAATAAGATTTACTTTGTACCTTCATCCCTCAACTACTATGGGACACCTAACACAATCTATCAAAGTCTTGATCGAACTCAGAGTATATGTTAATACTACAAATTCATATCCTAGATTGTTCACCGACAACTCTAAGTTTCTCACACAAATATCTCTAATCCACTGCTCGGGCGCATTTGATCCATCAACTCTAGTAAACTGAGAAGGATCATTCTTCTTGAACTCAGACAATCCCTGATATTCAGGAGAAGGTACAATTGAGGCAGTAACTGTAGTAGCGGCTTGCTATGCAGCCTGTTATTGCTGTATCATTTCTAGACTTTGCCTCACTACAGCTGCTATGGCCTCCATGGCGTGAGCCATTTGGTTCACATCAGCAGGAAGAGGAGAGTTTGCAGCAGACCTTTTTGGTCTAACCATCTTAATATATAGAATAAAACTAGCTTAGATTACTAACATTCAACACATTCAGCAATACCACCACATAACTATATCCATTGATTCAGCTTACAGTAATATATTCATATTAAGTATATCATAGCAATTTAATCAATTTAGCGCTTAGCATAACATCATATTAGCATTCTTAACATTCACACAGCATAAAAAACACACTTATCTCAGCAATCATTTACAACTTAGCTTAACAACCAATTATTCACACAACATGACTCGCCTATAGCTCATCCAAGTATCATATACCAAAATTTCCTACATTTATCGTGTCTGAGAACCGAGGTGATCAAGCTCGTTCCCTCACAACCTGATAATTAGAAATTATGATATATGATTCACAGCTAACACTCACATGCCTAATATGCACAATTGATGCCTAATAACCTCACCCCGTAGGTTTACCTAGACCATGCTCTGATACCACTAAAATGTCACGACCCCTTTTTGTAAGGAACCAAGAATATTATTTTTTACACTACTTACTTATTTGAGATAAATAAATAACGGAGAATATAAGTATAAAATTCACTTTTCATTCAAAATAAATAGAATTTCTTATGACAAATATCCAACAGAATAACATAATATTACATTTAATTCATGATACTCAAAATATACAATTTTTTTTTACTACATCACTCCCTTTGTATGAGGTCTTAATATATAAGGAAAAAAGGACTTTAATGCAAAATTACTCGATTCCATTTTCTAACATTTCTCCACTGGTCCCTCAGCCTGTGAAGTAGATGCAACATCTGCTACATCTGCTCATATAGACAGAAATGCAAGGGTGAGCTTACAAAAGAAAAATCATATATAGAGCAAAATATTACTCACAACAATAGCCCCATGCATTCTCAGCCCATCTAATACGCAACATAAAAATAGTTTTCAACTAGTTTCACAGTCTGGGAGCAACCTATTCCGGTATCTGGCTTCAGATAGCATAGCATAATACATCTCAGCATGCTCTATTGTTACACATCTACCCACCTAAACGTGTAACTTGACTCTATAATGATGCAAGACATATATCTCAGCATGATGCAACATAGACAAAATCATATGCTCAATAGCTCAGTTAAAATAATTCATAATATTTCAGCCAAATCTCATCTTTTAAATCATTTAACAACATTTACAACATAGAAAATAGCTTTTATCTAAGAGATCTAACAAAATCATCTCAAAACTTCTTGTAATAACATACCAAATCGTTCCAAACATTGTTTAATAGTTAAAGTAAGCTCCCCTTACCTTAGAACGATGATTCACACTAGATCTACTAAATATTACTTGTTTTAACACAAGATTCATCAAAGATTGGACTTTAGAATGAAGTCTCTCCTAAGAACACCATGAACTTCTATGAGAAAGAGAAGGAAAAGAGAAACGAACGGTGAATCTAACTTCAAATTTAGAGAAAATTACTTCAAATCCCTTAGAATGGACGCAAAATCACAAATCTGAAGAGAAATATAAGTTTAGTAGGGTTTAGTATGAGAGAAAATAGTGGTATATGGCCTTAGAACCTTTGAGAAGTGTGAAGAAGTGAAATTTTTGTGCAAGGACCCCTATTTATAGAAAACAAATTTTGGCATTATTCACACTAGAGTTACTGTTCACATTGCCTTACTGTTCATGTCAGAATTACTGCTCACACCACATAACTATTCACGCCAAAATTACTGTTCATTTTTTTTTAAACTCCATCTAAATCTATTCCAATACCAAATAATCCTTCAATTAAGATTTAACAAGTACAAAATGTAACATTCTCCGAAGGCTGTACTTGATCTTAACTTCGGCTTAATGTTTGTAACTGAATTTTGAAGGGAATTTTTTTTCCTTTCTTTTTGCTTCTTTCTTTCTTTTCCATTCTTTCCCTTTACCGTAACTACCATTAGTGGTGATTATTAATGATCCTTATCAAATATTATTGATTTTTAATGTTTGATTTAGAATATTTGGCTTAATTTCACTTGTGTCACTTTGATTTCTTCGATCTTTACTTGACACTTTGACAATGTTTGATATAGTTCTTATTCTGATGAGCTACGTTTTAAGACTATGCCTAAAACTTTATTCTATTTTTATTTATTTGTTTATTTCATTTTGTGGGTTCTTTTAATACGTGTGGAGATTTTTGTTTGGGAAGCCTTGTGTTGCCTTAATCTTTTCATCTTGATTCAGTATTTGGCTTGTTATTAATTTTTGTGATATTAATATGCAAAATGCCCTTTTATCCCTTATCTTTTTCTGTAAATTTCAGAGAGCCTTTTTAGATAAATGATAAAGGCACAATTTTCATTCATCCACCTCGGATTGTGCCCTGATAATTATCCCAACCACTCTACCTTTTTAACCCCGGTGGAGAAGTGTAAAGGGCAAAGAATTATTCCTCTTAATTACTTTAAGATTTTAGTATAGCCTGCACCCTTTGGGATACCATTATAGAGAAAGTGGCGCCCCATTTTTATTTATTCAATACTACATGGTTCAACCATTTGTAAGCCACGTGAGAAGTGTTTTTCCTAATTTCTGGGACACATTAATTCAACTAATGTAACTCTTTGCATACCTTCTTAATTTCTTACTAAGCCATTACTCATAACTGTCCAAATTTCCTATGTTTATTCACGTGGGAAGTCCAAGAGGGTGGGGAATTATGGTGCGGCCTTTCACTACCCAAAGCCATTATGGCTACTTACTCGTTTGAAACTCCCCATTTAAATGGCTATTAATGCTAATTATCTTGCATCCATGTGCCTCTTCATGTAACTGCACCTTAATGATTATGTTCTAATCTCTCTCCTCTCTCATTGGACGCCTTTTCAAATACTACTCAAAAGTCACACACACATAAATGAAAAATGGCACTGTTTGAATGGCCTTAAGAAGCCATAAGGTTAGGACATAATGGAAAGAGAGAGATGAAAGGACTCGAGTAAAATGGGATAGTGGAAGGTTAACCTTTTATCTTTTCACATCTCCCTACATATATATAAGGGAGGTTAAATTTCCTAGCACTTTTTTTTTTCTTTCTTTCTTTCAAAAGAGAACTGAATGTGCTGGAATTGAACTAAGAAAAGAGAGGCTTGAGCTCCAAACTTCGGAGCGGTGCTTCATTCATGACGATCATCAAGCAAGGGTTTTGCACCTTCGGATCTTTTCTGCTAATAACCTAGGACCCATACGTTGAAGGCTCAACTCCTGGAACAAGACAAAAAATTGTACTTCTTTTCTTCCTTCCTTTCTAGTGAATTTGAATCAGGTAAGGGGGAGTCCTTTTGTATCTAGGTCGTTATGATGTTTTGGTGCCTTGCATGCATGTACATCTAGCTTGTGTGTTAGTGCTAAAATCCAATTGATAAAATACGTGACTTTCCTTTAAAATTTCAATCTCCTATTTTGACAAAAGTGTGTAAATAACGTAATTTATCTGTTGCATGTTAAGGATAAGAGGAAAACTTGATGTGCATTTCCCTATTTTCTTGTTTCCTTACCCCTCATTCCTTGTGTGTTTTGGTATACTGAGATTATGATAGATGTTGCTTGGTAAATCAAAAAGCTTGCTTCTTATTCAACGAAAGTGGCCCCTAGAAAATCTATTTTTGAAATGAAACTCGCAGCTTTTAAAATTCGTACTTTGTATCACCTAAAGGAGAAATATTTTTGCATGCATGATTGTTTGTGTGAGCAGTATAAACTCATTTGTTTCACCCAGGTGTTTTATTGTTAGTGTAAATGACAAAAAGAACTCTATTGAGTATTTCACGAGAGAAAATTTATTGGTTTAATTATGGATGAAATTTACTGTGTCCCTGCTGTGAATGATTAAGTGTGCCTTCCATTACTATTCGTGTGAAATAAAAATTTATTAGATATGTAGTGAATAAAAAGGAATGATATCGTAAATCTCTATCTAGTGTTTTGTAAAATTTCCTTTTGACCAGAAAAATACGTGAGCATGTACATGGGCATGTACTTGGCCTTGTAGATCTCTGTCATATGTTTTGTAAAATTTCTTTTTTGACTAGAAAAGTACGTGAGCATGTACATGGACATGTACTTGACCATGTAGATCTCTGTCCCTACACTTTCTAAAATTTTGCTAACCTGAGAAATACACACCCAGATACATGGTCACGTACCTAACCACGTATCTTGCTGGTTTTATTAAATTCTCATGAAAAGATTGTAAGTGTTTATTTTATTCATTACCTATCAACTAATTCTCCTCATTTCATGCAAACCAAGGTTCTGTTGATTAATGAACATGGTGTTTTGGTTTTTCTTCCCTTGTATGTTTCAGAATTTTGACGAAAATCAAATGAGTCGTTTTAGTTTTGCCTTAGAAGCATATTAAGGGATATATGCATATATTTTCTATGTTGCATTGATTTTGACTAATGTATTATTATTATTTTGGAACAAAATTGAGACTTGCCTATTAAGTAGGAACAACAGTGCTTCTCAAAATATGTTGTAAATTATATTGAAATATGAATTGTCTATTTCAAAGTTCACTATTGCACTGAGTTATAACTTACTCAATTTTGAGAAATTCTGGTTTGTTACAGATATATGCAACTTGTTGAGTGGAATGGATGGTTCATATTTGTGAATTTAGAAATTTCCTATAATTGAGAGTCTAAATGTATTTTATTGTTCTTTGTATTTTGATGGACTATAATTATAGACTATTTTGTTGGTTACACTCGGGTTTTGGATGTTGATTTCTTTGATTTTAGTATCCCCTTTAGGAATGGCTAGAGAAGAGTGTGTATAATAAATTAATTTACGTTATAAGTAAAGACACGTTAATTAGTTAAAATGAAAACTCTAGAAATAATTAGAATTATTAGAGGAGAGAAGCCTAAACTGTTAAAGTAACACTAGTATTAATATTGTTTTGTTACCTTAATTGCTTAAGTCTAATTGGTGGTATCCAGTAAGAAAACCTAGAGAATCGTTAACCCCTATAATTACATATGATAAAATGTTTTGCTTTCACACTATAAGACTTAGATGAAGAGATTGTAAGAAAAGAACCGCGAGTTATGGATTAACTATTATTTTATTGAATTGATTTGTTTGGGTTTGATTGGTTATATTAAGAGAAATATATATTTGGAATTAAGATGTGTGTATATATACATTCATTGGAAGTTGCATGGATCACATAGAAGGTTGAAGAGGAGTCAAGATTACAGAATAGCACATTGTGGAATGCAGTTGTCCAGGTTCATGGAGAACCTTGGGGGTAGTTGAGGGAGGGGATGGCCTAAAGGGTGGGGAGTAGCTTACCTCTGGTGGGCTACGTCGCGGTATGAACCCTTACTAATCCCGACGTAGGCATACATTACCAAGGCTGAGGTAGGCCCATTCCTGAACGCTACACTGCTAGTAAGGGTTAAGTAATTAAATTGAAAATGAAAAGGTGTTGTATAGTAGTAAATGGAGTCCTCCAACCATCTCGACTGAAGGGATGATGAATATTAAGGGAGAATAGATTTAGGAAGGACATGTATTGCATTCATCAATATAATTGTAGCGTTGGTAACTTAACTGTGATAATTACTTTCCTTCCTGTAAGTACTTTTCACGTAAAAGACCATGTAGTCGTATAATTGTTTTCCTATGATGAATGTGACTGTGTGTTTTATCATTTGTGATAGGACTCACCCTCTTGTTGTTTGTCTCCATTGTATCTTGTTATGTGTTATGTATTTTAGATGGAACCTTATTAAGCAACAATTTGGATAGAGACTGGCTACGACGAGACATGGATGTTTGATCCTCAGAGCCAGCAATACGTCTTCAAGGGGATGGTTCGCTTGACCCTAAGCCCTATCACTAAGGATGGGTGGGATGCCCGCTGGAGTGACTACGTATATGCCAACATTTTTGTGCCAACATCTGAGAATGTGCCCTTGGTGTGTAAAAATTGAATTACTGGGCAAGTGTACCCGTTGTCGGAGTAATATTATTAAAATTAAGTACCAAGTGTCGTATCCACAGGGACTGTTATTAAGAAATTTTTCCTTAATTGCGTAATTGTTAATGAATATGAAAAATAAACTTTGTTGATGAAATTGCTAAAAGTAAAAGAATAATAATTTAAAAGAAACAGATATTCTTGTGAAAATAAATTATAGAAAATTATAACTAAAGGTATTCAAAGGAAAAAGACAAGTATCTAGACTGTAAATCCCCTTAAGTGTCCAAATAACTGAAATTCTTCTTCAACTACTTAGTTCCAAACCCTTATCGCTGCAGGAAATTCTAATTTAAATCAATACCTTTCTCAAGGATAATGATTCCTAACCCTCAGTTGATTAATCATAATCTCTTCCTTAATTAATACCCCTAGGTTGCATTAAGTTCATTATGAATTCCATAATTAGGGTTAATCCTAAGACAGAAAACTCACGTCTTTCTATCTCTAGAAATACATTCAAGTCTTTTTAATTGAGCAATGTTAATTTCATGCAGGAATTTTACTCAAATTCAAACAAGAAAACAAGATAGAAGCAATTTGATACTACTCAATTAAACCTAAGAGAAAGGAACATAAAATAGCATTAAAAGAATTTCAGAAAATTTAGTCAATTAGGATTTATTACATCTAGATACTCAAAGGAAAGTTAGAACCTAAACATCTTTAAATTAAAATTACAAAAGAGATAAATTAAAACGCTTGATCCTATCCTCCTGCCGTCTCTGAGTCTTTCGTCTCCAAAAACTGCCTCCTCAGGTTTGAGTTCAATTCTCCTTTTATAGGAATTATCCTAGGGTTAATTTTCTCGCAAAAGTTAAATTTATGACGCGCGTAAAAGTATACGCCCATGTACACGGCCATGTACATCTCTGTTTTCTAATAGACGCCCTTCAGAGCTTTCCATAAAAGTACACGCTCATGTACACGGCCATGTATCTGGCCGTGTACATCTCTGGTTTTGATGATACACTTCAATTGACGCGACCAGTGAGATACACGCTCATATACACGGGCATGTACTTGCTCGTGTATATCTCTGACTTTTTTGTGTGTTTCAATTCCCAATATCTTTTAAAGCTTTCACTTCTTGATCCTTTTTCCTGAAAAATATGAATATAATGAAATTAATAATAGTAAATTTTCTCAATGAATAGCTTAAAACTCTCAATTATCTTTCATGAATTACAATGTAGGATCAAGTATAGAAAGCATTTATCAAATTCCCCCGAACTTGAACGATTGCTTGTCCCCAAGCAAAGAAATGGATCAATTTTACCCTTGACAACAAAGAATCAAATTCCTAAATTTTTATTATTGTTATTTTTATTTTATTTTATTTTTAGAGGGAAAGTAATTCTTAAACATCAAATTGTGCTTTCTTTTGCTCTCGACCTCTGCAACTTCAGACAAAACTGAAATAAGGACCTCTCTACCATTAGCTCTTAAAATTTTAATTCAAAACTTTGAATTCTTCCAAAGGTGTTATTTAATTTTCTTTACTTTGAGCCATGATCGGCTAATAGGGTGCATTTTATGTTCCATCCCAATTAGTACAAGGTATTAATGGAAAATTCCACCCCTTGCTTTCCACATCGGTACCTCAAACAATTTCAGGGTTCTAGGATGTGGTATCCGGACATTGCCTGCAATCCACATTCAACTAGTTATGCTTCTATGGCATGCTCTTTTATTTCTGAGCAGAGCCCCAATTTTTCAAATATTAACGATTCTATTAATTGCTTAATTTTTTTTTTTGCATAGATTCAAAGGCATAGATTCAAGGTCCTCAAATCAGAAAAATCTACCGATACTTCAATCAAGAAACAATAAAAAACACAATTCCAATATCTAGAATAACTGCATATGAATCTTTATTTTTATTTTTATTTTTATTTTCAGGAATATCATCTTCTATGCAACAGTAAAATTGACTCAGTATTGCTCAAGAATAAAACAACAATTCAGTTCAAACATCTATAATTATCCACCCCACATTATAAGATTTGCATTGTCCTCAATCAAATATAAGAATTAAAGTGCAACTAAAACTTCCCTGAAAAGTAAATAAATAAGCAAAGAGTCGTGGGAAGCAAAGCTAATCTGGGATTCAATTGGAGAGGAAACCTGATTAAAGTTGATTTATAAGGAGATTTAACTCAGTTCATAATGACAAGAGGAGTAGAACGATCAAAATAATGCGATAAAGAAACAGAAGCAGTAAACAGACAAAAGCAATATAAATCCTAAAAATAACATAAGTAAAAAAATTCAATAACTAAGACTATCCTAATTGTAGACTAAAGTGTTGCACTAGCATCATCTGAGTCTTCATCATCTATACTAAGAAAGTGGTCAGAAGGAGATGGGGTTCATGCTGGGGTGAGGATGCTTATTCAAAATATAAATAAATGAGGAAATAAATAACTAAAATAAATAAACTAAACCTACCTAACCTAAACTATTTAATGTAATTCAACATTCAACATGGAGGAGTTTAAACTCCTCATTTACAAAAGTTTGCAGTTGACCCCCTGGTACAGTTTCAGCCTATGTTCATTCACTTTAAAATTTCCTTTTTCTGGATAAGTTAATTCAATTATACCACAAGGAAATACCTTATGCACAGTAAACGGTCCAGACCAATGGGATTTGAGTTTACCTGGGAATAATTTGAGGCGAGAGTTGTACAACAGTACTACTAAATCACCTTTTTGAAATAGTTTACCTCCCTTGATTTTTTTATGATGGTAGACCTTCAATTTTTCATCTGGTGGTTCATTAATAGATGGATTGGGTTGCTTCTCTGATTTCCACTCCAAAACTTTGAAGTCCCTCTTTCTCCATAATGGCTTAGTGACTTCTAAATGACACCACTGTTCTTGAGTTACCAAGCTCATATAATCTTTTCCTCTATCATGAACTAAGCTTCTTTTCAATGGGTTTGAAATCAAGAATTCCTGTGCACAATCAGAAACATAATCATCAATTACATTAATAAAGTAGCAAGAATCATCTTGTTTCAAAGACTTTTTTATTACATCAGGAATTTTGAAAGTGACTTTTTCATCTCCAACCCTCAAAATTAACTTTCCATCCCTTACATCAATTATAGCCCCTGCAGTAGCTAAAAAGGGACGACCTAAGATCAAGGAGACATCAGTGTCCTCGTCCATATCAAGAATCACAAAATCAACAGGAAAAATAAATTTGTCTACTTTTACAAGCACATCCTTAATGATACCCCTAGGATATTTAATTGACCTATCAGCTAATTGAATACTCATCCTAGTTGGCCTAGGTTCCCCTAAACCTAATTTCTTAAAAACAGAATATGGCATCAAATTAATGTTAGCACCTAAATCAGCTAAAGCCCTATCAACTATCAATCTACCAATGAGACAAGGAAGAGTAAAACTCCCTGGATCCTTCAATTTTTCGGGCATCTTGTTTTGCAGAATTGCTGAGCATTCTTCATTCAGAGTAACTGTGGTTAACTCCTCCAATTTCTTCTTGTTGGATAGTAGATCCTTCAGAAATTTGGCGTACTTGGGCATCTGTGCCAAGGCATCAACAAACGGTAAATTAATATGAAGTTGACGAAATAAGAACAGAAATTTACCAAATTATTCATCATCCTTGTCTTTCTTCAATCTTGCTGGGTAGGGAAGTGGAGGTATGAATTATTTCACTACAAGGGGCTTTTCCACAGTCTCTTCTTGACATTTATCCTGCTCTTCAACTGCATCTTTTTCTGTTTCTTACTTCCCCTTCTCTTGTAATGTTCTGCCACTCCTTAATGTTACTGCATTGACCTGTTCCCTAGGATTAGTCTCAGTATTGCCAGACAAGCTTCCTTGGGGTCTTTCTGAGAGGAGTCTAGAAATTTGACCCAACTGAATTTCTAGATTATGGATAGAGGCTTGTTGATTTCTTAGTGCTGTCTCGGTGGATAGAAACCGAGATTCTGAGGTTTGAATGAATTTGGTCATCAGCTCCTCAAGGTTTGACTTCTTTTCGGCTGGGGGTGGTGGTTGATGTGGAGTTTGTTGAAACCCTGAGGGTGTGTTGTTCCGCATTGGTTGTTGATTGTTGTTCCACGGTGGGTTTGTATAGTTCCTCCAGCCCAGATTATTCATGCCATTATAATTTTGGTACAGAGGTCTGTTTCCTATCACATTGGCATGTTCTTCCTGAGTAGCTCGACACTCATGATTAGGGGGGCTCCTCCGCAAATATCACATCTCATTACCGGAGCAACTTGATGGTTAACAGATAAACCATCAATCTTCTTTCCTAAGGCTTCAACTTGCATTGCCAAGGATGTCACTGCATCAAGACTATAGATCCCCGCCGATTTTGCAGGTTTGGATCGAGTGGAGCTCCACTGATAGCTGTTCATTGCCATTTCTTCAAACAGTTCTTGTGCAACCCTTGGTGTCTTGCTATTCAAAGTGCCCCTTGCTGCAGCATCTATCATTTGTCTTGTGGCTGGGTTTAATCCATTGTAGAAGGTTTGCACTTGAAGCCAGTCCGAAATCCCATGATGTGGGCATTTCCGCAACAATTCCTTGAACCTCTCCCACGTATCGTATAACGTCTCTGTCTCTAACTGGTAGAAGGAAGAGATATCATTCCTCATCTTGGCAGTTTTAGCGGGACGAAAAAAATTTTGCCAAGAATTTTTCTGCCATAGCCTCCCATGAAGTGATAGATCCTCGCGGGAGAGAGTTCAACCATTGCTTTGCTCTGCTCCTGAGAGAAAATGGGAATAGCCTCAAGCGGATTGCATCATCAGTAGCTCCATTAATCTTGAAAGTATCACAGATCTCCAGAAAATTAGCGATGTGAGCGTTTGAGTCTTCATCTTGCAACCCATCAAATTGAACAAACTGTTGAACCATCTGAATAACATTGGGCTTTATTTCAAAATTTCCTTGCATATTCGGATGGACAATGCTAGACTCTGTCCCTGTTAATGATGGACGAGCATAATCGGACATGGTCCTTGGTTGATCTTCGTTGTTTGCCATTCCTTCCATGTGGGTTTGTGCGATTTCCCTCTGTACTAGCAGTCGCCTCTCTTTCCGAATTTTTGCAAAGTTCTTTCGATCTCTGGGTCGAATTCAAATAGTTCTTCAGACAGTGCAGTAGAACGGGTTCTGATCATACACCAGAAAAATCAGCTCCTAAAAAGAATGAAAGTAAAAATAGATAAGTTAATTCAAGACTAAAGAAATAGATAAAATTAGTAAATACGAAATCAAGGGAATCCTAATTAAACAGTCCCCGGCAACGACGCCTAAAACTTGGTGTGTAAAAATTGAATTACTGGGCGAGTGCACCCGTTGTCGGAGCAATATTATTAAAATTAAGTACCAAGTGTCGTATCCACAGGGACTGTTATTAAGAAATTTTTTCTTAATTGCGTAATTGTTAATGAATATGAAAAATAAACTTTGTTGATGAAATTGCTAAAAGTAAAAGAATAATAATTTAAAAGAAACAGATATTCTTGTGAAAATAAATTATAGAAAATTATAACTAAAGGTATTCAAAAGAAAAAGACAAGTATCTAGACTGTAAATCCCCTTAATATCCAAATAACTGAAATTCTTCTTCAACTACTTAGTTCCAAACCCTTATCGCTGCAGGAAATTCTAATTTAAATCAATACCTTTCTCAAGGATAATGATTCCTAACCCTCAGTTGATTAATCGGAATCTCTTCCTTAATTAATACCCCTAGGTTGCATTAAGTTCATTATGAATTCCATAATTAGGATTAATCCTAATACAGAAAACTCACGTCTTTCTATCTCTAGAAATACATTCAAGTCTTTTTAATTGAGCAATGTTAATTTCATGCAGGAATTTTACTCAAATTTAAACAAGAAAACAAGATAGAAGCAATTTGATACTACTCAATTAAACTCAAGAGAAAGGAACATAAAATAGCATTAGAAGAATTCCAGAAAATTTAGTCAATTAGGATTTATTACATCTAGATACTCAAAGGAAAGTTAGAACCTAAACATCTTTAAATTAAAATTACAAAAGAGATAAATTAAAACGCTTGATCCTATCCTCCTGCCGTCTCTGAGTCTTTCGTCTCCAAAAACTGCCTCCTCAGGTTTGAGTTCAGTTCTCCTTTTATAGGAATTATCCTAGGGTTAATTTTCTCGCAAAAGTTAAATTTATGACGCGCGTAAAAGTACACGCCCAAGTACACGGCCATGTACTTGGCCGTGTACATCTCTGTTTTCTAATAGACGCCCTTCAGAGCTTTCTATAAAAGTACACGCTCATGTACACGGCCATGTATCTGGCCGTGTACATCTCTGGTTTTGATGATACACTTCAATTGACGCGACCAGTGAGATACACGCTCATATACACGGGCATGTACTTACTCGTGTATATCTCTAACTTTTTTGTGTGTTTTAATTCCCAATATCTTTTAAAGCTTTCACTTCTTGATCTTTTTTCCTGATATGAATAAAATGAAATTAATAATAGTAAATTTTCTCAATGAATAGCTTAAAACTCTCAATTATCATTCATGAATTACAATGTATGATCAAGTATAAAAAGCATTTATCAGCCCTTTTCTTTGAATTGCCTTACTACCCCTCTTACTATACCTTTAGTCCAATCAGGAGCCTCTGAATTTTCTTCGCACTCTAGTAAAGGCAAGGTCCCTATGACCTTCGGACCTCCTTCTGATATTGGACTCGACACCACTCTTGAATTCGTTTGGAGGGATGTGGGTGTTGTTGAGTCATCCATTCGGCCCATACCTTGCTCCTTACCGAGAATTCCTTTGCTGCCCACCGATGAAGCTGGACCTTCCTTCCGTTATCCGTCTCCACCACCACCAGCCTCACGTTCACCACCTCCCACTTCGGGTGGATTGATATGATAGTCCACCCTCTCCGCAACCTCAGCCACACGAAGACCCGCTTGATTCCGATGGGATTGAGTCGGACCCTAGCGAAGACTCTCTTCCCTTGAAGGCTTATGATTTTATGTAACTATAGATGTGTTACTGCTTGTAGGATTCTGTTTTAGGGGTTTACTTATTTTGACAAACTTGACATTATGGGCTTATTTTGAGATGTATTTAATTTGGTGAATATGTTGATCCTTTGCACTTTATATATATATATATGACAGAAATATACTCTAGCATTCCTTTATTGCATGAAGGTTTCCTATTTGTGTTTCTTTTGGATTAATTATATCATGTGTTGTATAATTTCGTGATATTGATTGTGGCAAAGACTAGAAATTATTTAGTGAGCTATGTGCGGTAAGTTCACTTTCAGGTGAAAAGGGATTTGAAGATTCCAATTTGGATGGGTGCTTGAAACTGGTATTAATTGGATAATGTAGGATTTAATAACTTGATTTTGCATGTAATTTTAAACTTGAATTATTCAGGAACTTGTGATTGAATGTTTGGTTGTACATACAAAGATTACATTCTTCCAGGATATTAATGTTCATGATTGTCACTATCTGGGTCATTTGTCATCATGTTTCCAATTAAAATTTTTTGCTATAAATCATTTCTGGTGTAAGTGGAAATCTTGTAATTGGGGTGTTACACAAAATATTATAGATTACCTAATAATAAATTACAGGCCTAACATGTTTTATTCTCGCTATAGCAAGAGGGCAACAGAGAGAGATTGTTTTGTGGGTGTAGTATTGCTGTAGCAAGAATATGCAGAAACCAGTTCACAATTTTGTCTGGTGTTTTCGCTGTAGTGAGAAGGGGTCTCGCTGTAGCAAGAATATTGCGATACTTTGGGTATTTAAGGAGTTTAGGGTTAAGGAAATCGCGTTTTGTACTTTTCCTCCGTTCTCTCATTCGATTTTCTCAATCTCTAGCCTTTTTCACCGATTAAATTGTCTCTTAAGCCGTTTGTGCCCTAGATTGCCCTAGATTGAAGGTTGGAATTGTGTTTGGAACATTTGGAGGTAAGTATTATGAACTAGAGTTTTCAATTTTCGCCTCCTTCCTTGTTCTTTTGAGTTTTCATGGAACTTTTTCATGTATCTAGGGCAAAACACTATGTGAAGAACATTTTCTACTATTATTTCGTGTTGGGTCTTCATTCCAAGGTAAGGAGAGTTGATCCCAAACCCTAACATCTCTTGGGTAGTTTAAAATGGAAAACCTTTACCTACTTTAATAACTATCCAAATGTAACTTATAATAGAGGTTCTGACTAAAACTATCTTTCAGAAATACTATGATTTTAATAAGCAAACATTCTTTGAGAGTAGTTAAGAATGGTTATTTGATGTTTTTGGAATAGTGAGCATGTTGTTAATAATGGATTATGCAAAACTTTAGAATAGACGACCTTATCATTACTATAGAAAGGTGTATGTTAAATTATACGATTGGGCTGAGCCTGGAGGTGTCCGATCTCCGACACATTGTATTGACTTGCCTGACGTATGGATTTGTTTGGGGATTTCCTGTAATTGAATGAATGTTTGTTGATGATTGAGGTATGTGAAAATGATTGAATTAGATTGTTAATGAAAAAGTGTTATGTTACTATTGAATGAAGACATATTTTGATGAAATGAAATGATGTGATATAATGGGGAAGTATGAGAAAAGTGATTGTAATACAGGAGTAGGGATGGTTAATGGATGTGATTATTATAATACAGGCGTTGTGGTACATCTAAAGGGTGTATTCATAATACATATATTGTAATATGATAAATTCACATTTTACCATAATTTTTAGTATAATTTTGTTAATAAATAAGTAGTAAAGTGCTAAGTAAACTTGAAAATATCATAAAAATTTCATTAATATTCATAATTGTGTAAATAGTTTTGATTTTTAGATTTTTAGTCCAATTCTGAACAATTTGACTTAAAAGTGACTTAATCCTTGTGCAGAAGCTTGAGCTGAGAATTTGAGTTGAAGATTGAAGTGAAGAAAGTAGAGGAATTGATCTTAAAAGATGAAGAATCAAGTGTTATATAAAGGGCGTAATCACTCTGAGTACATAGAGTGAACACTTTGAAGAAGAAAATTCATAAAGATCAAGAGAGTAGCTACTTCAAGTGTTCAAAGTAGCTACGCAATTGAGCGCTTAGCCACTTCAAGTTCCCAGAGTAGCTACGCAGTGCGCGTAGCCACTTTAAGCGTTTAGAGTAGCTACGCCCAAGGCTAATTCAGAACTACATAGTGCACGTAGCTACTTCAAGTGATCAGAGTAGCTACGCAATTGGGCGCTTAGCTACTTGAAGTGCCCAGAGTAGCTACACAGTCAGCGCATAGCCACTTCAAGTGCTCAGAGTAGCTACGCAAAAATAACATAATTTTAAATATTACTTCTAAGTGTCAACTTTGGACGATTTGAGTTCTTAAATCAGTTTAGAAGCTTCTAGATGACCTTTGATGCTAGAATTCTCAGAGATTAACATGTAGAAAGGAAAAAGGCGGGAAAAACCATATAAATAGAAGTTAGGGTTCAGAAAATGGGACTTTGGTTCATTTTTGTTATTTTTCACTTTGTAACTATTTTAACTTCCAAGGGAAGTCAGAGAGAGAGATCGGGAGTGACTTTCAAGCTTCATTTCTAGAGGAATGAGAGTGAAGATTAGGTCTTGGAAGATGTTCTTTTGCTTCTTGTCTTCTTCTTCTCTTACTTCTCCTTCTTCCATTGTAATGTGGTTCTAAACCTTTTTGGTTAGGGATCTATGGATCCAGATTTGATGTTGTGATGTAATTGTGGATTGAATCTTGAGATTTTAATTGAATTGAGTATATGATTTTGTTTTTAATGTAGTTGTGGACTAATCCTTCATTCAATTGAATTTAGAGGAATTTTTAGCGATGAAAATTGAGTTTATTTCTCAGATTTAAATCATATGCCTAGGTTATTGAGATCTTAGGAATAAGTATCATGATCTAGTAATCCTATAATTTCTGGAACTTAATGCAATATTTGATTAAATTTCACCTAAGGGATTAAGGAAGTTTAATTAGGTATTAGGATCAATGAGGCAAGGAATTGTCCTTTGGTTAAATAAGTGAAATTGATTATCAATCACTTAAAATTCTCAAGAGTTCAGAACATGATTACATTGCAATTGAAAATCTGGTGAAGTGATTCCTAACTATTTTCCATATAGCATTCTTAATACAAAATTCATATTTTGTTTTTACAGCAAGTTTATTACCTTTTATTGTCTTTATTTCTTACTTTCACATGTTACAAACCCCTCAAATGAATTGTTTTCCTCAACTAATTGTTAAATTGTGAAGTGGTAATTGAAATAAGATCCTTGTGGACGATACTTGGGGCTCATATTAAATTCCAAATTTTATTACTTGTTACAACTACCTAGTACACTTGTGAGTTAGTTCTTCAATTTTGTAACATAATGCACCAAGTTATGTGATCAAGACTCATGTATTATAATTGTTGCCTTGTGAAAAGGGTGTGGAAAAGAATGAGAAATATTGGTGGTGAGTTTAGATAGCTACAGAGATACACTGGGAGTATAGAGTCCAGAGAAGATTTAGGAAATCTTGAGAAAATGAGGGCGGTGAATGCTCAGTGTGAACGAGTGCATAATGATTTGTTAAAAGTGAAAGCATTCACAGGCCACACACTCATTTTCTGACGAGACTCCTAACTATATGATGAATTCATATTTTTACTGATATTTTAGCATAATTCTAACACATTTGATAAGAAAAATATATGAAGAAAGCAGAAAAACTTAGAAAAAGAGAATGAATTGAAGTTTTCTTTGAATTTGTAGTTATCTTAGCAATTGTGGAATTTTTGCTTAGGAATTAAGTTTTTAATCTTGTTTTTGAAGGAATAATTCGAGCAAGATTCATGGAAATGGAGGCTTGATGACAAGGAAGAAGAAAGAAGCAAGTCTGGACTCCAAAAACATAAGACCAAGAAAGTGCAGACTGGGCGTGATCACTATTGTCAGTAAAAGTGATCACTCCAGAGTTCAAAGAAGAAGAAAGTCTGGGCGTTATCACTTTTATCAGTAAAAGTGAGCGTTCCAGAAAGACAAATATCAGGAAAAGTTCTGCGTAACCACTATTATCAGGGAAAGTGAACGTTCCAGAGAGCTTTCAACCTGGCGAGTTGCGCATAATCACTTTTATTCATAAGAGTGATCACGCGCAACCACTTGAGCTCTGCGTAGTCACTTTTATCAGCAAGAGTGATAGTTCCAGAGAGCCTTCAATATCAGGAATGTTGCGCGTGGTCACTTTTTCTCATAAAAGTGTTAACGCGCAACCATAAACCTTCTGCGTGGCTACTATTTCTCATAAAAGTGATAACGCGCAAATCTGGGAAATTCTATAAATAACAGAAACGTGCAAATTTTTCGGAGTTCAGTTTTATTTTTCCGTTTTTCTGTTAGATCTTGTTGAGAGAGATTGAGAGAGAAGATTGAGGTCAAGTCTTGAAGCTTCCACAAAGAGGAATCGGATTGGAGCTTCCGGCTATGGCTTCTTGGAGTTCTTCTTCTTCTTCTTCTTTCTCTTTCTCTTCTCTTATGTTTGAGTAGTTTTCTTGTAGTTAGGGGTTTATGGAACTCGAATTGATGTATTGATTTGACTCTTGCTTTTGAATTTTGAGTTCTTGGATTAATTGAATTGTGAATTCTGCTTTTCTTGCAATCTATGAATGGAAATTCGTATGATTCATCAAAGAGGAACAATTACCAATGGAAGTTGGATTTGATTCTCCGATCTGAGTTAGCAATCAAAATTTGGGGATTTCTTAGGGATAAGGAGACCTAATTCTGCAATCTTAAGGTTCTAAGTCTTAATGCAACTTGAAATTGAACTTCACCTAAGGGATTAGGGTGGTTTAGTTGCTTGTTAGGGTCAATGAGTTAAGGGATTAACCTTTGGCTATTAATATGCGAACTGATTGTCAATTAACCAAGTTCTTGAATTTCCAGAAGCATAATTGAATTAATATTGACATTCTTGTGAAGTAAATTCCTAACTACCTTTCAATCCATTTCTAATCTCACATTGCATTCATTGATCTATTTTTCTGCACATTCTTCTTTACTCTTAATTGCTTTGGTTTATTGCTTTTGTATGTTACAACTCTTCTCCCAAATTCGTATGGTTCGAATGGTTACAATTTTGTGAATTGATACTTGAAATCTAAATTCTCTGTGGAGACGATATCCTGTTCTTAAAAATTACTCATTACTTGCTGCAATACTAGTGCACTTGCTAGTGTTTAGATTGCTAACAACACTATACATTTGCTAAAACGGGCCGGTCGGCACACGTGTATCTGTCTTATTATGGCTAACCAACGGCTATCTAAGTTATGAAGTCCTCAAGGGATCCTAGGGGCATTGAATATGAAAGTGAAATTGATGTGAAAACATGATGTATATGAAGTAGTATAGAAGTTGTATGATTATAATATATGCATTGTAACACATCAGTTGATGTTATGATATATGTGTTATAATACATCGATGGGTGTGATTAGGACACATGTATTATGACATATCAATTGACGTGCTATAATATGTCACAAAGCTGAGAGAACACTAACTAGCAAGTGTACTAGGTAGTTGTAGTAAGTAATAAAATTTGGAATTCAGTTTGAGTCCCAAGTATCGTCCTCAGGGATTAGTTTTATCAACTACCACTTCACATACCAATAACTAGTTGAGCCAAACGAATATTGGAGATGTTTTGAGTCACTTGAGAACAAAAGCAATAAAGTTCAAAAATCAGAAAATAACAACAAAACAGAGTGACAAATTTTGAAATGAAATGATGTGTGAATGGAGTTAGGATTGATTTCACCTCTTTATCAATTACAAAATGGAAGTAGATCTGAACTTTAAGTTTCTTAATTGATTGATGATCAATTTCACTTATTTAATCAAAGGACAATCCCTTGCCTCAATGATCCTAATATTCAATTAACTACCCTAATTCTTTAGCTGTAAATCAATCAAACATTGCATTAGGCATTGGAAATTAAGAGATCACAAGATCACGAATTCTTGTCCCTAAGATATCCATAACCTTGACATTCAATTCAAATATGAGAAATTAACTCAACTTGCATTGATGAAAATCCTCTAGGTTCAATTCAATTGAATGGCTAATTCAAGAATTGCATTAGGGAAAGAATTAAACGTTCAATACAATTAAGATCTTAAAATCCAGATCCACAATCAATTTACAATATCAAAATAGGATCCATCAATTCATAACAAAAAGAAATCAGAACATGTTCATAGAAGAAAAAGAGAGAGAAAGAGTAGAAGAAGAGGAGCTGTATAATTTCTTCATAAATCTAATCCCTAGCCAGATTCCTCAAGGTCCAGAGCTTGGAAGTCGCTCCCAATCTCCCTCTCTAACTCTCCTAAGGTGTAGAAATGAAAAAAATGAGAAAAAAAAAATCCAAATTTCTGGACTAATCTCTTATTTATAGAATTTTCTGCCTTTTTGGCATGATCACTATTGCTGACAATAGTGATCACGCGCAACCTGCTTTACTAGAGACTTCTCTGTAACGATCACTTTTGTCAGCAATAGTGATTACGCACTTTGCTATGCTGGGGAACTCTCTGGAACGCTCACTCTTGTAAACAAAAGTTACTACGTGTGCTTTGCTTTGCTGGAGAACTCTCTGCAACGATCACTTTTGTGAACAAAAGTGATAACACACAGGTCTTTCTTTAATATTAAGCTTCTGGAACAATCACTTTTGTGAACAAAAGTAATAACGCCCAACTCTTGCTTCACCAGACCTTGTTCCTTGATTCCAATTTTTATTACTTTCTTCTACTTTCTCTCTTGATCCTCCAACCTTATGATCTCAACTTAGAGTTTCCTGCAAAATAGGTTCTAATCAATACTTTTTACATAAAATACACAAAATCTAAACAATTAAACTATTTAGAAATGAATTGAACATTCTAGTATTTTTATGAGTTTTCTAGCATTCTCCATCATGTTTTTCATATGAAATGTATTAAAAACTAAGGTAAAAACTAGTAAAATCTGCATTTATCACAATACATGTACTATCACGTACAGATTAGTAGAAAGATGCATGTTATGAAAAGTTTACAAATTTGATCAATTGTTTGTCTTGGGTGTACTCCTTTGTGATAGTGAATTGTATGATTTGAGTGTCATTGTCAATTTAACCCATGTTAGAAAATATTTTAAGTATTATATATATACATAAATATGTGATTATTTTGATTATGTTATATAAGAAATTTAGTAGAGCAGAAAATACTCACCTTTACTAATATTTTTAGGTAATGAAAGTCGTAACGCCTTATATTTCTTTCCTCAATATATGATAAATTTTCATAAATATTTAAATGGCAAAGTAAATTTTCTTTCAACAACTCTTTAATGAGAAAGAAACAATGAAATGATATAAGGTTCATAGAGTAAAATTTCATTAATTCATGAGTATTTTTAGAAAACATAGATCCTAAAATTTTCATCAGCAACAAAAAGAAATAGTAGTTTTACAACTGTTTTAAAGGATGCTATAGAACTAAAAATATCCATTACATAACTTAAAACAACTAAGTCCTATAGCAGTTCTCATCCATCCATGCACTGTGAGCCTGGTATTATTCGTCCTGGTTTCCTGAAAATATTGTGTAAGGGTGAGTCTCTATCCTACCACTCATGCATCACACATGTTCATCACAAAACACATCTTATTACGGTTAAAGAAAACATCATGGCATTACATATCACAGTGTCATATAAAGCATGTTCTCATCTCAACACGTATTCTATTCCAAACAAATTCACAATTTCTTTTTCTTTCTTTTATCTGCGCTTACCGCGCCCTGTAGCCACAGTTATCCGATGTCTCTATCTCGAGGTCTTACACATCCATGTAAATAGTCGCCAGATGGCCCAATGCAATAGACAACCCCTTAGCAAAGGTAATGGTCAGGAGTCAAGTCGGGAAACGAGTGTGTGGCCATGTGGTGCATTCGAACACAATATTCTGTGCACAATCCCGAATGTCACTCACCACCCTGCATTTCCCTAAGATATACCATATCATCTCCATCTTCCACTCCCTAGTATATCTCTGGAACTATTTACATATCCTTTTTCCATCTCATACTCTTTCAAGTATATTCACATGTTCACATATGCCATTTTTCATGTTCACATATTTTTCATTATATTTCCACATACTTTTCATCATATACATCAAACCATGGCATATTCACATTACACATCATTTTTATATGAAACACAATATATTCAAACATGAAACATCCATCTCTTTGTATATTTCATATCACAAAATCATAAAATCATATCAATCATCCTCAATATACCTTATCATGCCTTATTTGAACATAATATCACATTTTCACCATGTATTCATCATAAAATTACATAAACAACCAATTATTCTCGCTTTTCATCGATTACTTTTCATAAAATAAGGATTATTCCACATATAATCACATATATGACAAGATCTATGAGAATACAAATAATAAACATAACAAAATGATAAAGTAGAGCCCCCTTACCTCAAAACAGAGCTTTTACAAAGATTTAATCGAAGATTTAACTCTAAAACGAAGTTTTTCCTAAGAACACATGAACATCTATAAGAAAAAGAATAAGAAGAGAAATGAACGGTAAATCTAACTTCAAACTTAGAGAAACTTACTTGAAATCCTTTAGAACGGACGTAGAATCAAAGATCTGAAGAGAAATATAAGTTTAGGAGGGTTTAATATGAGAAAAAATGGTGAGATATAGCCTTAGAACCTTTGAGAACCTTGGATAGGAGTGAATATAAATTCTATCCAAATCTATTCCAATTATAATTTAACAAACCTTATTTTATTTAAATCAAAGTATAGGATGTTACAAAAGTAAAGAGATAAAGATGTTTGATTCGTCCTAGGATCATAATCTAATAGTATTGGAAGGAAGACTGCTCTGTAGGGATTGTGACACCTAGGCGCTAGGTGAGGGTGGGGAGTGACCGCCGGTGCAATGTAGCACGGACAAGGAGCGACTACCTAGCAGGCTTCCGGCGGTAAGAGGCACATGAATGAATCGAACTTACATCAGAATGAGAGGGGGATCCAGAGACTGTGTATATAGTTAAGGATAGATTAAAGGAATTGATTAGGACTACCTATACCAACAAAATGCATTTACTTTTCTGTGGCCTATCACTTAAGAATTCTAAAGTTAACTTGGAGCAATTATGGGATGGGTGACCTTCTGGGAAGTGTGTGAGTGAGGACAAAGCACAGTGAAAGTCTCGTGTTGATTTATGGAGACAGTTGTCAATCCTGAATAGGATGTCGGGCTGTTACAGGGACTGAGATGATTTAAGAAATTGTATTTCGTGTTAACCAAATTTAATGATAGATTTTAGAATTCATAATACTTGGGCAATTTCGTCTAATGAATATTTTGAAGAAATACTCTTAGTGGAAGCTTTAAATTTCATGTATTCAATATGAACCCAATGATTTGTTAGAGGTAAAGCTAAGTTTTATTTATTACTTTAAAGCTTCAAAATTATTCCTTTGGAAGTTTTAAATCCTTTTAGAATTTTATGAAATTTTCATAAGAAGAAAGTGTAAGTTTTGTCTTTATTCAATTCTCAAATCCATGAATAAGAACAAAATTATTATTTTTTATTTATTTGCTATAAATTTATTTATTTTGAATGAAGAAATTGAGGATGTAACATTATACTACTTTGTCAAAAAGTGATATCTCTAGTGAATGTTATTTGGAGTTGAAAAAAATATGTCAAATGCCACCTGGTAGTTGAAAGAGAAAATGAAATTAATTTATTTTAATAGGGTAAGTTGTAACATCATTAAGAAGGGAGAAAATTTATTTCTTAAATGTATTAATTAAGTTATATTGCTCAATACAAAAATTTTGGTTAATGTAGAATTTTAGTAGGTAGATTGTTAATTAAGATATATTCAATTTTGGTTAATTTAGAATTTTAGTAAGTACAATGTTAATTAAGATCTATTCATATAGGGACTTAATTTTGCTAGATTAATTTAGAAAAGGCAAAAGTCTTTTTTTACCCATGTAATTTTGATTAAGTGTAATTTAAACTCAGAGCATTTAAATTGTGCAAAGTATCCTATACTTATCAAATTGTGCGAAGAAACTCTTTTGTTATTCGGACAATCAATTTGACCATTAGCTCTCGTGTGTTTAGTATGCATAATTCATTGGACAAAAATACCTTTATTTAAAAGAAAAAGAAAAAAATGCAATTTACCCCATGTACTTATAGTCTCGGCAATTTCGGCCTTGAAGTTTTAAAGTATGCAATGCGATCTCTATATACCTGAAAAGCATGTAGGAGTACCATTTTAGACTATGAAATCACTAGACTACAATTGTTTCACATCTACTCAATTTACAACGATGTTTTGTTTACTCTTGAAAAGGAAAAAAAAAATGAAAAATTACTCATTTTTATTAAAAGAAGTGCATTTTGACAGTTGAATATTGTCATCTAAGGTTGACTATTAGTCACAACAATCATGTTTGGTAAAGCCTATGTTACATTTTAAGAGTTTATTTGTAGCAAGCTTAAAATATATTTGTATAACCTAATATAAAGTGTTGAAATATGTCTTCGTATCAATATTTCTTAAAATTTTATAAGGTATCTAGTAATATAGATTATATCTAAGAATAGTTTACAACTTAGAGATTATCTCTTAGAATTTATTTTTTTTACTTTGAGCTATATTTTTAATATCTGATGATTTATTTTCTCATTTAGTTAGCATTGTTAGTATAATTAGTGTAAATGTTTTAGTTTACATTGTCAAATTAAATCTCACTTTTAAAACATCACAGAACACAAACTAGCTTTTAATATCTTTTTTCTTCATGCTCTCTAAACCTAAAATACTTATTACTCATAAAAGACAATCAACAATTAATGGCCTTATGTTATAATATATAGAGTATGCATAACACAAGTTTAAGTTTGAAAGATGAGCTTACTTTCTTTTTAGTATTATAATTTATGTATTGGTCTAACTTAAAATAATACGTCAAATTATAAAGATGACATTGATTATATACATTATATTGATGGTGACTATTATAATGATGAAAGTTGATACCTAACTTATAAAATTTATGTTTCTTAGTCACTTGATATAAGGTTGGTTGTTGTCATTTAGTTACGTAATTATTTTTAATAAAATTAGAATATTAGTTCATTGATTGAACTGATTGAAATTAGATTGTAATAACTAATAATGCAATATATAGAAAAAAAAAAGAGTAAGTGAAGTCATAGTGTATATATATATATATATATATTTTTTTTTTTCACTAACATTGACTATGTAGTAAAAAAGAACTACAGTTCTTTTACATCTCCTTGCTTCACATGGGATGGTTTGTATAATTCTCGTAGGAAAAGAAAAAGAAAAATTGCATAAAATTTTATTGAAAGAGGTGTCTTATAGTTTTGGAATATCATTTTAAGCTACACAAGTAGGAGCTTTTCCTGTAATTATAGGCTTAGCATTAGCACATTTTGCAGTTGCTTCAGCTCCGTTAAAAGTGAGGTCAACATCAGTTACTTCTATTCCCTCACATGGTACACCACTACTACAGATCAGAGTCAACCCTTCTTGAGTTGCTGAAGTTCCCTTAATGTTCTTGAAGTAAATCTTGCTTATCTTAATTTTGGATGGATTCTATCATGAAAGAAATTCAAAAAATAAACAAAAATTAGTAATTTAAATCACATTTGTTTCGATTGTTTAGTTTCTAAATCGAAGAGTATGAAGGAATATAATTAAGATAATATCATTGGGCTATAAATTAATGGATAAAGAGTAAAATACCTTTTTGGAGCATTGGTTCCATGGGCAATACTCTTGATCAATAATGATAGGATTCTTGACATTAACCATAGTAAGATCTTCAAAATGCATATCACTTATAGTAATTGTTCCTGGAGTATCAGGCCATGTCTTAATCCTCACACCATTGTCAGTTTCTGTCAAAGTACAATTCTTAACTAGAAGTCCTTCTACAGGCTCTTCAGTTTCATACTTTCCAAGGCTTCCAACACTAATGCCATGACCAGGTCCACAGTTAACATTTTGGATAGTTAAGTTTTTACTACCGTCACCTATTGAGATACAATCATCTCCAGTACCAATGTTGGTGTTAATAACTTTAATATTTGTTGATCTTGCAATGTGGATCCCATCAGTGTTGAGGCTGTTAGCTGGGGCACTAATTTTGAACCCATCAAAAGTAACATTGTTGCACCCCAAAACATTTACATGAAAATTTTTGCTATCCTTGGAAGTAACGTCACGAATAATTGAATTCTTGACGAAATTAAAACCAAAATTCTGTTTGCATTTCAATAAAAGAAACTCAATTAGATTGCTATTTTGTAAAGGCATAAGTTAGGTAATATTATTATTTGAATGCCAAAATTCATATTGATTTATTACCATGCAAAGCATATGGCAATCCTTGTTTGTTGAACAATCATTAAGTTTCCAAGCAGCTTCTCCTTGACCATTAAAAACTCCACTACCTGATAGGGTAAGAGAGTCAATATATCCAAATTTGACCCACTGACCCGCATCCTTGAGGTCACTCTGGCTTATTGGTGCCTGAATCGTGCCATCAACTTTAACTTCAATAGGAGCCTTGCATGGACCTTTGACATCCAATGCACTCATTTGATATGTACCAGCAGGGATTATAATTTTGACAGGAGTAGTTGATGCACATGCTTGAGTCCAAGCAGTTGAAAAAGCCTTATGAATGTACAAGAAACAAAAACAAAAAGAACCTAAGCCATGATTTTATCCATAGAATTTGTTAAAAAGAGTTTAATAAAAAATTTTCCCTCAATTTCATATGATAATAATACCTTAGTTATATCTGTATTTGGTGCTCCTCCAAATCTTGATATGTCAAGGATTGCAGGTTGAGCTGTACCAAAGTCAATCAGAAACAAGAATAAAAATCCTATAGCATTGCTAAACTTCATATTGATTTTGAATAGTTTGATGGAAAATATGCTACTTCTCTTGCACTATTGCATACAAATTTGCTTTCAAAGTACATTGTGACATTATTTAAGTTGTATTGGAGTTTTTTGGGCCACAAATTAAGTAACTAATAAATTTCCAAAAATATGACTTTTACTATTTTAACACCTTCGTTGATCATTCGTATTCAATTATTTGTAACTGAATTTACTTCTTTGGTTAATATCTATTAATGTATTTTTTCTTAATTTAAAACAATAGTTAAAAAAATCTAAAAAAATAATAAAATTTAATTAAGTCAAATCTTCGTATTTAGAATTCTCCTCACACTAGCACTAATAAATTTAGAGCTCAAGCAATATACTTTAGATAAAAAAAAATCATAACTATTTTGACTCTTTCTATAATAATAATAATAATAATAATAATAATAATAATAATTATTATTATTATTATTATTATTATTATTATTCACGTAAAAATGTGAACATATTAATTTCTAATAAAAACAACAAAGTTATTTAAGATGTAGCAAAAAAAATTGAACATTATTTTCAACACAATGGATTTAAATAATACTAAAATTTGAAATATATTAAAAATATTTTTGAAATTATGAAAAATTTATTGAAATACTATATTATATAGCGACAATGAACAATTGAAAATTTAGTTTAAAAAAAATGAATGTATTATCAATAATTATCATAATAAGAAAAAGTAATATAGTTTCTATATCCAAATGAATTTATAAAATGAGTAACGTTTGGTACGTGAATATTGACATAAATCTTAGTTAATCATGATATAAAAATAAAAACATCACTTGAGAAATTTCATGAAATTAAAATTAAATATAAAACAATTTTTGTATTATTTTGATTAATTTTTTTATTTTCAACATTTTATGGTGAGCTTTTTCTCTTTTATATATATATATATATAATATTTAAATTTTCTAGTTAACCTTTTACTAGAAATATTAAGTTTATTCAAAACAAAATTAATCAAATTAATTTTTTGAAAGAAAAAGTTTTTTGCTAATATTGATAATCAGATAAAGAACTCATCACTTCAGAGAAGAATTCAATCTCCTTTAGAATCTATTCAATCATCCATTTGTTCTGACCTTTTTAATGCTTTCTGGAATATAAAGAAGCATATTGTCAGTCTTCCTTGTGAGGAAGACTTCAAGGAAAGTCAAATTCTTACAAAGACAAGACCCATTCAAATGAATGAAACACTCCTTCAATATTTTCAAAAAGAGATTAGAGATTTTTTAGATAAAAAACTCATCAGAAAAAGTAAGAGTCTATAGTCTTGTTCTGCATTTTATATTAATAAACAAGCAAAATTAGAAAAAGGTACTCTCAGGTTAGTTATCAACTACAAGTCATATATATATATATATATATATATATATATATACACACACACACACACACATATAAATATATAGATAGATATTAAAAAAACTGTTTCTACTGGTTGATTACAGGAACTATTTGCTATAATACAAGTTATAATTCTTAAATGTCTATACCAAAACAATCGTCTTCATTCTGGTAAGTATATATAGATTCTTTCTTTGAAGAAGTTTCATCTTTTTGAAGAAGGAGAACATATATCGTCAACCATCAATATAAATTTTTTATATATAATCAATTTTAATAAATTTTTCATAAATGCAAATAAAATGTAATAATTATGAATCAATTATAATTTGAATTATGAAGTAACATAAATCATGGTAATCAATTTCAATAATTTTTTATTAAATGCAATTCATAGTTAATTTGTTGTTTCTATTATTAACATGCACCAACATTCAGATCTTTTGTTTCTATATTTGAGTTTAAGTATTTTAAAGTTTAATAATCATAAATTTTGTTTAAACACATATAGCAAATATGTAGTCAATTTTATATAAATTTTGTTATAAATGCATAAAATAATAAATAAATATAATCAATTTTACATATGGCCATCAATATATTATTTTTATATATAATAAATTTTAATAAATTTTTTCATAAATACAAATAAAATATAATAATTATGAATCAATTGTAATTTGAATTCTGCAGTTATGTAGATTATGGTAATTGTAGCATCCTAATCATGCACTACTGCATACAAATTTGCTTTCAAAGTACATTGTGACATTATTTTTGTTGTACTGGAGTTTTTTTGGGACACAAACTAACTAACTAATAAATTTCCAAAACTATGACTTTTACTATTTTACACCTTCGTTGACCATTCGTATTCAATTATTTGTAACTGAATTTACTTCTTTGCTTGATATCTATTAATGTATTTTTTTCATAATTTAAAACACTAGTTAAAAAAATATGAAAAAATAATAAAATTTCATTAAGTCAAATCTTCATTTAGAATTCTCCTCACACTAGCATTAATAAATTTACAACCCAAGTAATATACTTTAGATAAAAAAAAATCATAACCATTTTGACTCTTTCTATAATAATAATAATAATAATAATATTATTATTAAATGAGTAACGTTTGGTATGTTAATATTGACATAAATATTAGTTAATCATGATATAGAAATAAAAACATCACTTAAAAAATTTAATCAAATTAAAATTAAATATAAAACAATTTTTGTATTATTTTGATTGATTTTTTTTCAACATTTTATGGTGAGCTTTTTCTCTTTTATATATATATATATATATATATATATATATATATATATAATAAAAAATTACTATTTCTTTTGGTTGATTATAGGAACTATTTGTTACCATACAAGTTATAATTTTTGAATGTTTATATAAAAAGAATTGTCTTAATTCTGGTAAGTATCTATAGATTCTTTCTTTGAAGAAGTTTCTCCTTCATCATTTTGAAGAAGGAGAATATATATATATATATATCATCAACCATCAATATAAAATTCTTATATATAATCAATTTTAATAAATTTTTTCATAAATACAACTAAAATGTAATAATTATGAATCAATTATAAAATGAATTCTGAAGTAATGTAAATCATGGTAATCAATTTCAATAATTTTTTATAAAATGCAATTTATAGTTAATTTGTTGTTTCTATTATTAAAATACACCAACATTCAAATTTTTCTTGTTACCAACAGTATTTGATTTTAAGTATTTCAAAGTTTAATAATCATAAATTTTGTTTAAACACATATAGTAATCATGTAGTCAATTTTATATAAATTTTGTTATAAATGCATAAAATAATAAATAAATGTAGTCAATTTTACATATAGACATCAATATATTATTTTTATATATAATTAATTTTAATAATTTTTTTCATAAATACAAGTAAAATATAATAATTATCAATCAGTTATAATTTAAATTCCGTAGTTATGTAAATCATGGTAATTGTAACATCTTAATTTTTGGGTTCTAAAAATAAATAATACTTCATTGTATAACGAAAGAATAAATTGATTTTATTCAGTTTCTGAAATATAAATATACGAGAAAATTTGAGTTTCTTTTAGATTGAACAAAATTGCCACATTTTTACTATTTAAATCATAATTATTTAAAAGAAATAAAATCAATTTATAAGATAAAATGAGTAACATAAAACTACAATGACATTGAAACTTCTTAAAGATGAGTTCTTTCATAATACTTTGCCAAGAATATTAAAAATGCATTTTTCACAATTCAAAAATTCAACATAAAAGTATAGGATTAATGAAATTAATTGATAAATATTACAAATATAATTTAAATTATGATTTACAACAATTCCTATCAAACCTCTCAATGTTTAAAATTCATCATACATTATTTACATATTGAAAATTTAACTCTAACTAAGATTTAATCAAAACTTCCACAACTTTGATACAATTTGAAGCCTAGAAAGCATATTCTTCCGTGCAACACCACTGAGAATATGATCCTAGAGTAGACAATCCTTCATTTGAAATTCCTGAAAATGGTTGTAAGGGAAAGCAATCATGTTCTCAATAATCCTTTAGTTTAAAAACCATTCAAATTAAAACAAAACACATAGATTCTTATGCCAACATAGCAAATAATACTATTTTTAATACAAGATTGATAAATTCATTGTAGAAGCAATCATATTAATTATGCTTTAAATTGTGCACCAACATAATATCAATCCAAGCTTTTCACTAACATACGTTCCACAGCTCAACAAATTATCCTATTACATCACCATTACATCAAACATTTATAATGTTCACATCATTTCATTCCTTCTATATAGAGTAATATGTTATAATAAGTATATTACAACTATATTAATTAATGCATTATAATACATGCATTATAATTACACCCGTCGATGTATTACAATATCTGTATTATATTTACATTGATTAATCCCTTATGATTCACCTATTATAAACACACATCTCACACATTCACATTTATTGCCTCTAGGATTGATGAACGAATTTTCGTTTTGCATAAAAATTTGTCGTCAACCTTCATCAAAGTATACAGAAAAATTTGTAGTATCTAGGATGCAAGCCTAGGTTATCTCCGATGACTTTAGTTGGAAATATGCTCACATTCAACTTAAAAACAATTAAAAAAAGGGAGGTTTGTGTGATTCCAATTTTAATGTAACAACAAATGATGAAATTAATGAGTTCAATCAATGAAATGTGCAATCCTTAGTTCATTCAGGTAATTCTATCCCTATTCCTCTCAAGATTCAATACTTTTCCTCTTCCTCTGAATTAGGGTAACTCAACAAGTGAGAATTAACCTTAAAACCCCATACGAATTTACGCAAATTACATGGGCTCCAACTCTTTTCCCCAAGATTACACAACCTTAGAAATTAACTTAGGATTAAGCAAACCAAGTTAAGAATTTCATTAAAATGAATTAGGGTTAATTAAGCAATATCCTCCTCATTCAACCATTAGTTCAATTCAAAGAGTTAGGAAATATAAATTCATGAAGGAAAGGGAATTATATTGACATTCATACCCACGAATTCAAGAATCCATGAACTCACTAAGGATTACAAGAAAGTTTAGCTCTCCATGAGGATGGGTCTTACAAATTTAAGATGAAAGCAAAAGGAGTTCAATGACATCAATGCAAGAACTAAAGGAAAGTGAAGAGAAATTGTAAATCAAACCCTAAGATTGGCCTTGACTGTCACCCAAGGATCCTAAGCTTTGCAAAAATGCTCCCAAAGTGGCAAAAGAATCTAAAGTTATGAAAAGAGATCCATACCCTAATTTCTAAAAATCTATATATACTAAGTCTGACGCGCCCTCATAGTGATTACTCTTGTAAATAAGAGTGATCACGCCCAACATTCCTCAGGCTTTTACCCTTTCTGAAGTGATTACTCTTGTGTGTAACAGTGGTCACTCTAGGCGCGTGTAGTAACTCTCACTTATGAGAGTGAACATGCGCAGAGTGTTCTGGTTTAGGCTTCGCTAGAGTGATCACTTTCACTTCTGAAAGTGTTTATGCGCAAAGTTCTTCATCCTGGAGCTTTCTGGAGTGATCACTGCTGCTTCTGAAAGTGGTTACTCTAGCCTATCCCTTGGAATCAGCTCCCTAGAGTGATCACTATGGTACCTGAGAGTGATTACTCTCAATTCATATTTTTTCCAAGAACCAAAAATTCATGAAATTTGTGTAGAATTTCCTGTACAATTATTCAAATGATCAAAATTGCAAAATATATTCACAAAAATTAGTAGAAATAAGACAAAAATTAAGAAAGTTATAATATTTGACCTAAATGAGGTTTTTATGTTATTTACAATCTCTAAGTCTATTTTTCCTATTAAAACTCTATGAAAAACCACACAAAATATCTATAAAGTGTGATTTCATCAGGGATCCCTTGAGGTCTTACATACATTTAGATAGGTGCTGGTTAGTGTAACGCCTTATATTTATTTCCTCAATATATGATAAATTTTCATAAAAATTTATATGGTAAAGTAATGTTCTTTCAAAAACTCTCTAATGAGAAAGAAACGATGAAATGATATAAGGTTCATATAAGTACTTTAAAAAAAACAAAGATTCTAAAATTTTCATCAGTAACAAAAAGAAATAGTAGTTTTACAACTGTTTCGAAAGAATGATATAGAACTGAAAATATTCATTACATAACTCAAAATAACTAAGTCCTATAGCAATTCTCATTCATCCATGCACTGTGAGCTTGGTACTATTCGTCCTGGTTTCTTGAAAAATATTGTGTAAGGGTGAGTCTCTACCCTACCACTCATACATGACATATATATTCATCACAAAACACATCTTATCACGATTAAAGAAAACATCATGACATTACATATCACAGTGTCATATAAAGCATATTCTCATCTCAACACATATTATATTCCACAGATTCACAATTTCTTTTACTTTCATCCGCGCTTACCGCGCCCTGTGGCTACAGTTATCTGATGTCTCTATCCCGAGGTCTTACACATCCATGTAAATAGTCGCCGGATGGCCCAATGCAATACCGATACAACGTATGCAATAGACAGCCCCTTAGCAAAGGTAATGGTTAGGAGTCAAGTTGGGAAACGAGTGTGTAGCCATGTGGTGCATTCGAACACAATATTCCATGCACAATCCCGAATGTCACTCACTACCCTACATTTCCCCAAGATATACCATATCGTCTCCATCTTCCACTCCCCCAGTGTATCTCTGTAACTATTTACATCATATCCTTTTCCATCTTATACTCTTTCGAGTATATTCACATGTTCACATATGGCATTTCTCATGTTCACACATATTTTTCGTCATATTTCCACATATTTTTCATCATATACATCAAACCATGGCATATTCACATTTACACATCATTTTTACATGAAACACAATATATTCAAACATGAAACATCCATCTCTTTATATATTCCATATCACAAAATCATAAAATCATATCAACCATCCTCAATATACCTTATCATGCCCTATTTGAACAAAATATCACATTTTCACAATGTATTCATTATAAAATCACATAAACAACCAATTATTCTCACTTTTCACCAATTATTTCTCATAAAACAAGGATTATTCCACACATAATCACATACATGACAGGATCCATGAGAATACACGTAATAAACATAACAAACTGACAAAGTAGAGCTCCCTTACCTCAAAATAGAGCTTTTACAAAGATTTAACCGAAGATTTGAACTCTAGAACAGAGTTTTTTTCTTAAGAACATCATGAACATTAAGAAGAAGAAGAAGAAGAAAAGAAATGAATGGTAAATCTAACTTCAAACTTAGAGAAACTTGCTTGAAATCCTTTAGAACGGACGTAGAATCATAGATCTGAAGAAAAATCTACGTTTAGGAGGTTTAGTTTGGGAGAAAATGGTGAGATATAGCCTTAGAACCTTTGAGAACCTTGGATAGGAGTGAAGAAATGAAAATTTCATGTGAAACCCCTTTTTTATAGAAATTTTTTGAAAGTTACTGTTCACAATCGGAATTAACTGTTCACGCCGGAAACACTGTGCACACGTACTATACACGGACTGTATGCGAATGTGACGTCAGCCATAATGTCATGATGATGTCACTAATGACGTCATCGTCACTGTACATACGCGATTTACTGTTCATAGGCAGTTTCACTGTTCATACGTAGTTTACTGTTCATAGGTAGTTTTACTGTTCACTTTTTTTTTTTTAAATTTTTATTTTATTTTAAATATAAATTCTATCCAAATCTAATTCCAATTTATACTTTAACAAACCTCATTTTATTTAAATCGAAGTATGGGATGTTACAGTTAGCCATAATAACATGGATACAACATGTGTTCTCCCGGCCCCTTTTAGCAAAGATATAGTCAGGAGTCTCGTCAAGAGATGAGTGTGTGGCCTATGTATGTTTTTGCTTTCAATAAATCATTGTGCACTCTCTTTCAATTAGCATTTACCACCCTTATTTCTCCAAGATTTCTCAAATCTTCTTCAGACTCTATACCCCCAGTATATCTCTGTAACTATCTATATAGGGTCTCAACATTTCTTATGACCATTACTTCCTCAGCATTTCATATCCCATACAATTCATCATCGTTTCCTTTTTCACTTGATAATATAACCAACTTAAATTCAACATGCACACTTATTCACATAAGCTCTTTATTCACAAATTTCGAATAAATCCACATTTTCATTCAAAACAATCAAATATTTTTCATAAGAACAAGAATTCATAAATCTCCACATTCATCAATTATCAAACATAAACTCATGTTCATCATAAGACACAATTTAAGTATTGACAATTCATTCACCTATCTCACATTATTCACATCAATAAAGTGTGTCGAAGGTCAGTCACTCTCAGTCTGAAACTAGTTGTGTAGTTAAACACATATTAAGCTAAACCACAGAGAAATTGCCGAAGATCACACTTTCTCAGTCTTTTATAAAATCGTCTATCCTCAAGTTCAACACTTTTTATCATTTATTGTTCAAAATCATAACCCAACAATAATTATACGTATACATGAATATTTAGGTCATAAACTTTCTTAAAAACTTGTTTTACTTCTAATTTCTGTTACATAATCCTATCCAAGTGTGTTAAAAAATAATTCATCATACTTTCATGTTCTAAAGATTCAAGTTAACGAAGCCTTTACTATTTAGCACAAAAGTATTAAAATTTCTAAGCCAAGACATAGGATAAGAGTCAGAGTTTGGGATCTACTCTCCTTAGCTGAAAATGAGTCTCTACTATCAAATCCTTCTAACTATTCAGAGAGAAGGTACAACACATCCAAAATGGAAAGTTTTGTTCAAAATATAGAGATATTCCTAAATACTACAAGGTGAACACTTATTGAGAAAGAGAAAACCGAAGAAAAGAGATAATACTAGAGATCTGAGCTTTGAGAAACTTAATTTGTTCTGAATAAATTAGACGTTTGAGCTAGATCTAGAAGAGATTTGAAGTTCGAGAGAGTTCTTTCTTGAGAGGGGAAGGAGAGAGAATAGAGAAAACGGGAGAGAAGGTTGTTTGGTGAGAAATGAATGTTTTTTTTTTTTATGCTGGGGTTACTTAAATACCTCTCCAAACTCGTGCAATCTCACTTGAGTGACCAGATTCTCGCTTGGGCGAGCTCTACCCTCGCCTGGGCGAGTCTTCTTTGCCTGAGCGAGACAATTAGATAGTGAAACTATTCATTTTTCTGCTATTATCGCTTGAGCGAGAACATTCTCGCTTGAGCGAGATACAATCTCACCTGAGTGAGCTTGATCTTGCATGAGCGAGATTGAATCCAAAGACCTCCCTGTTTTTCTGTGACTCCTTGCTTGAGCGAGATTATCTCTCGCCTGGGCGAGAGGACAGTTGGGTCAACCTTACCCTTTCTCGTTTAAGCAAGACCTATCTCACTTGAGCAAGAAAGCTCCAAAATTCCCTCCATAGAAAACTTCATCTCGCTGAAGCGAGACCTATCGTGCTTGAGGGAGAAGCCCTACACAAAAATTTCTATTTTTCCGATATAAGGTTAACAAAATTGAGGGTGTTACATGCTCAGTCTCGCTTGGGCGAGATTTGTCTCACCTGAGCGAGATCCCCTGCACCAAACTCCTTCTACAAATCCTCCATACTCACTTCTAAATGCACTTTAATATTACTTAATATTAAACAAAACATAAATCATCAAAAAATGAAAAGAAGATGTTATAATAATCAATATCAATAATTTTTTATTCAATGTAATTCATAGTTAACTTGTTGTTTCCATTTTTAACATGCACTAACATTTTGATCATTTATGTTATCAACATTATATTTGACTTTAAGTATTCCAAAGCTTAATAATCATAAATTTTGTTGTAAATACATATAGTAATCATGTAGTCAATTTTATATAGATTGTTATAAATGATTAAAATAAAAAAAAATGTAGTCAATTTTACATATAAATATAGATAGATAGATAGATACACAGACAATAGGTAGGTAGATAGATTTGATCATCTTATATGTGATTAGGATTAATTATTGTTTGATTATATTTATAAATTTAAACTAATTATTTTATTATTTCTCATTTAATTTGGTTGATGATTTTAATACTGCAAATTGTATGGCAGACAGCCTTGTAGTGTGAATATTAGTGTTAGATGTAAGTCAAATAAAATGTTCAAATCAAGTGTAAGAGTTTTTAAACTTACAATAGTGTGAGAAGATCTTTCCCCTATATATATATATAACATAAAGTTTTATAAAAACACTAATGGTTAAGAATACATTAATTAGTTTAATTTTGTTAAGTACATTTACATTGGTTATGACCAATTTGTTTATAAATCCTACACATTTATCAAGGTTATGATTCAACTCAACCCAATTAATGAAGAACTTTTAGGATTTTTAAATCCTATTAAAGAGATGTAACGCCCCAAATTTTGTAATTTACTGATTATTAATATAAATACACGAACTATTGTTTGAATGTGTATTTGATATATACACACACACACACATGAATTTACTTATGTTTGTGTATTCGAGTATGTGTTGGATGATGGTAGAAATACATGTGTCTGAGTATATGTGAATAAATATGCGAGTATGATGTAAATATTGATTTTTGGGGTTGAGATTGGACATGTTTGATTTGTGACTGGGCTGGAGTATTGCTCTTAGGCGTGAAGCATGAGTCTGTGGCATTCTCACTGTAGCGAGAGGAGTCTCGCTGTAGCAAGAGAGCCCTCGGAGAAAGGGGTGATTCTGTTGCATTCTCGTTGTAGCAAGAGGCTCCTCACTGTAGCGAGAAGGCAACAGAGAGGGGTGCATTTCTGGGTGCAGTCTCGCTATAGCGAGATTATGCAAAAATCAGAGTGCAGTTTCCTTTGAAATTTTCGCTGTAGTGAGTGGGGGTGTCGTTGCAGCGAGGTATATCCCATTGTAGCGAGAGTATCGCGACCAAAGGGTATTTGAGGAGTTTAGAGTTTGGGAAACACATTCTCACTCTTTTTTCTTCATTTCTCTTCCAATTCTCTTTATTCCCAACTCGTTCTTACCGATTAAACTACCTCCAAAGCTATTTGTGAGTTGGATTGAAGGTTGAAATCATGTTTGAAATGCT
This sequence comes from Abrus precatorius, assembly GCF_003935025.1. NCBI lineage: Eukaryota > Viridiplantae > Streptophyta > Magnoliopsida > Fabales > Fabaceae > Abrus > Abrus precatorius. The sequence goes on from NW_020874384.1 coordinate 10,672,243, forward strand.
TGGAGGTGAGTTTTATGAGCTAGGGTTTTGATTTTTGTCTCTCTTCTTTATTTGCTTAGTTTCTCATAGAGATTTTTCATGTGTTTAGGACGAAATTCATGTGGAGAGCCTTTTCATTTCTGATTCTGTGTTGGGTCTTCAATTCGAGGTAAGGGGAGACTTTATCCTATCTTATTTTTGTTTTGAACCCGTTCCTTTGCTCTATGATGTAGTGTGGTTGAAATAGGATGTAGAAATATGTGTGTTTTGATGGATTTCTCGTGTTGGATAGGACGTATTAGACGTCGGTTGATATTATATGTGTTGAAATGGTTGGATTGTGATTTGGGTTGTAACTAGGAATTGTGTGTATGGAATGCAATGTGATTGAGTGTGGACATATGTGCTGTATGTGAATATGAATATTATGATGTAATTGAGAATGTGGTTGTGGTTGAATATGTTGGAATACAATGAATGGTTTAGTGATACACTAGGGGTGTGAAAGATGGGGCAGTAGGAATACCTCAGGGAAGAGAAGGTGGTGGCGACACCAACAGTGAGCGTGAGTGCACCACAGGCCACACACTCTCCTCTTAACTTGGCCTTTGAATAACACTTTTGCTAAGGAGCCTGTGACCGCACACGTTGTATCTGTGAGGCGGGGGTTATCTGGCAACCATCCATGGTGTTAAACTGAGTATGTCCTTAAGGTTGAGGGCATCAGGAATCTGTGATCACATTGCCACAGTGAGTGTGGCTAACGTGCAGTGAGCGTATATATGTGTGGATTATTTGATGGTGTAGTGAGTGCGCCTATGTATAAATTGATGTGATTTACTTCTGTGTATAGTGAGAGAATACACGTGTAATGATTGATATATACTTGATGTGTGTGTAGATTGCGATAATGATCTGAATTGTATTATATAACAATTGGAGTAGGCAAGGTGAGTCTTTATATTTGTGCGTGATATTGTAGAGTACTCACCCTTATATTTATTTTTTAGGTGACTAAGACGATCAGCACCAGACCCAGTGAACGGAGGGATGGAATTGCTATAGGACTTAGGAAATTGATTTTTAAAATTTGATGTATTTAATTTAGTCTTGTAGCATTTATTTGATGCAAACTTATAACCCTCATTCTTTTGAAATACCTTATCGAACCATGTATTGGGAACCATTTAAATGAAAGTTTTTATTATTCCCAAATTTTTTTAAAAATTAATTAATTGAAAAAATTAAATTAACGTGTTACAAGAGAAACCTGAGGCATCTTGTTCTACATCTTATTTTTTGGTGGGACTTGGAATTTCGAGCGATCGCACTTGAAGACTAGGAAATAATCTCTTTCCAGATTGATTCTCTATGACTTTGTTTACGGTTGTTTTAGTTCTTCTCTTTAGCATGAGTAACTAATTCTATAGCTAGGGCTATGGGAACTATTGTTCATAAATTTATGGGAGTTTGAAGTTTAAATCTATATTTGATTTTTGTTCATGATTAGCTTTTATCCTATTATGCATAATTATAATCCTAACTAATTATATCGTTAAGGGATCGTACCTCGATTAGTTAAAAGATCTATAGGATAAAACGAGATAAAGGATTAGGTAGACCAAACCAATCTTTCTCTTTCAATCGTTTTTAAATTAACAAATTCATAGGGGCTTTATGCTTTTTTTAATTGATGTCTTGTGTGTTCATTGGGATATTAATTTAGAGAAAAAAATATTAGTATTGCATGATCATTAGGTATTACTAGTATTTGTATGAATGATTGGTAATCGCAAGGAAATTAATTTTAGAGTTAAACGAAAAAATAACATAAAGGTTTGAATGAGAAAATCCATACGCCCTAGGATCCTCTCCTATAAGTTCAACCAAGACGTGTGCTGTATTATTTGCTTTTATTCATAATTTTATAATTAAATTCTGGTTCTTACTTAATTTCACATCTTTTAGGCTCAAACAATTGAATTAAGAAATTCTTAGTAATTGAAAATAAATCCTTGTAGGATGATATTTCAGGAACTTATTTTAGAACCCTTTATTACTTTTTGATGGATACACTTGTCCACCGAACAATGTTTGAGATATAACTAGTTGCCTACTTTGAGCTTTATTAATTTTCTTTTGGTCCCTTGCTTCAAAATTATATGAAATATTTTGATGATCTTGAGTTTATGAATTAAGCAATTAAGTTGGATCATTTAAGAAGTAGCAAGTTGAGTTGCATGAATTCTCCTCTATTTCTTGTCTTACGTGCAAAAAGAAAGAAAATAGGTGTAAATATAACGAGAGAATGGAAATAACAAAAAGAAAAGAAAAATGTTACAAATGGTTGAAAGGGAAGAGAAGTAAGAAAATAATTGTAAGTGCAAATATATCGATGGTTAGTACTATAAAGATGACAATTGATACCTAACTTATAAAATTTATGTTTTCTAGTCACTTGATATAATGTTGGTTGTTATCATTTAGTTATGTAATTATTTAAATTAAATTAGAATATTAGTTCATTAATAGAACTGATTGAAATTAGATTGTAATAACTAATAATGCAATATACCAAAAAAACAAAAGAAAGTAAGTGAAGTCATAATATTTTCTTTTTTAATTTTCACTAACATTGACTATGTAATAAAAAAGAACTACAATTCTTTTACATCTCCTTGCTTCACATGGGATGGTTTGTATACTTCTCGTAGGAAAAGGAAAAGAAAAATTGCATAAAATTTTATTAAAAGAGGTGTCTTATGGTTGTGGAATATCATTTTAAGCTGCACAAGTAGGCGCTTTTCCTGTAATTATAGGCTTAGCATTAGCACATTTTGCAGTTGCTTCAGCTCCGTTAAAAGTGAGGTCAACATCAGTTACTTCTATTCCCTCACATGGTACACCACTACTACAGATCAGAGTCAACCCTTCTTGAGTTGCTGAAGTTCCCTTAATGTTCTTGAAGTAAATCTTACTTATCTTAATTTTGGATGGATTCTATCATGAAAGAAATTCAAAAAATAAATAAAAATTAGTCATTTAAATCACATTTGTTTCGATTGATTAGTTTCTAAATTGAAGAGTATGAAGGAATATAATTAAGATACTATCATTGGGCTATAAATTAATGGATAAAGAGCTAAATACCTTTTTGGAGCATTGGTTCCATGGGCAATACTCTTGATCAATAATGATAGGATTCTTGACATTAACCATTGTAAGATCTTCAAAATGCATATCACTTATAGTAATTGTTCCTGGAGTATCAGGCCATGTCTTAATCCTCACACCATTGTCAGTTTCTGTCAAAGTACAATTCTTAACTAGAAGTCCTTCTACAGGCTCTTCAGTTTCATACTTTCCAAGGCTTCCAACACTAATGCCATGACCAGGTCCACAATTAACATTTTGGATAGTTAAGTTTTTACTACCGTCACCTATTGAGATACAATCATCTCCAGTACCAATGTTAGTGTTAATAACTTTAATATTTGTTGATCTTGCAATGTGGATCCCATCAGTGTTGAGGCTGTTAGCTGGGGCACTAATTTTGAACCCATCAAAAGTAACATTGTTGCACCCCAAAACATTTACATGAAATTTTTGCTATCCTTGGAAGTAACGTCACGAATAATTGAATTCTTGACGAAATTAAAACCAAAATTCTGTTTGCATTTCAATAAAAGAAACTCAATTAGATTGCTATTTTGTAAAGGCATAAGTTAGGTAATATTATTATTTGAATGCCAAAATTCATATTGATTTATTACCATGCAAAGCATATGGCAATCCTTGTTTGTTGAACAATCATTAAGTTTCCAAGCAGCTTCTCCTTGACCATTAAAAACTCCACTACCTGATAGGGTAAGAGAGTCAATATATCCAAAATTGACCCACTGACCTGCATCCTTGAGGTCATTCTGGCTTATTGGTGCCTGAATCGTGCCGTCAACTTTAACTTCAATAGGAGCCTTGCATGGACCTTTGACATCCAATGCACTCATTTGGTATGTTCCAGTAGGGATTATAATTTTGACAGGAGTAGTTGATGCACATGCTTGAGTCCAAGCAGTTGAGAAAGCCTTATGAATGTACAAGAAACAAAAATATAAAGAACCTAAGCCATGATTTTATCCATAGAATTTGTTAAAAAGAGTTTAATAAATTTTTATCCCTTAATTTCATATGATAATAATACCTTAGTTATATCTGTATTTGGTGCTCCTCCAAATCTTGATATGTCAAGGACTGCAGGTTGAGCTGTACCAAAGTCAATTAGAAACAAGAGTAAAAATCATATAGCATTGCTAAACTTCATATTGCTTTTGAATAGTTTGATGGAAAATATGCTACTTTTCTTGCGTTATTGCATACAAATTTGTTTTTAAAGTTTATTGTGACATTATTTATGTTGCATTGCAGGTTTTTGGGCCACAAACTAAGTAACTAATAAATTTCCAAAAATATGACTTTTACTATTTTAACACCTTCGTTGATCATTCCTATCCAATTATTTGTAACTGAATTTACTTCTTTGGTTGATATATATTAATGTATTTTTTTCTTAATTTAAAATACTAGTTAAAAAAAATCTGAAAAAAATAATAAAATTGAATTAAGTCAAATCTTCGTATTTAGAATTCTCCTCACACTAGCACTAATAAATTTACAACCCAAGTAATATACTTTAGAAAAAAAAAATCATAAGCATTTTGACTCTTTCTATAATAATAATAATAATAATAATAATAATAATAATAATAATAATAATAATATTAAATGAGTAACGTTTGATATGTTAATATTAACATAAATCTTAGTTAATCATAATATAGAAATAAAAACATAACTTGAAAAATTTAATCAAATTAAAATTAAATATAAAACAATTTTTATATTATTTTGATTAATTTTTTTTCAACATTTTATGATGAGCTTTTTCTCTTTTATATATATATATATATATATATATATATATATATATATTAAAAATACTATTTCTACCGGTTGATTACAGGAACTATTTGCTACAATACAAGTTATAATTTTTGAATGTTTATATCAAAACAATCGTCTTAATTCTGGTAAGTATCTACAAATTTTCTTTGTAAAAGTTTGTCCATCATATTTTTTAAGAAGGAGTATATATATATATATATATATATATATATATATATATATATATATATATATATATATATCGTCAACCATCAATATAAAATTCTTATATATAATCAATTTTAATAAATTTTTTCATAAATACAAGTAAAATATAATAATTACGAATCAATTATAATTTGAATTCTAAAGTAATGTAAATCATGGTAATCAATTTTAATAATTTTTTATTAAATGCAATTTATAGTTAATTTGTTGTTGTTATTATTAAAATACACCAACATTCAGATCTTTCTTGTTACCAACACTATTTGAGTTTAAGTATTTCAAAGTTTAATAATCTTAAATTTCGTTTAAATGCATAAAATCATAAATAAATGTAGTCAATTTTACATATAGACATCAATATATTATTTTTATATATAATTAATTTTAACAAATTTTTTCATAAATACAAGTAAAATATAATAATTATCAATCAATTATAATTTAAATTCCACAGTTATGTAAATCATGGTAATTATAACATCCTAATTTTTGGGTTCTAAAAAAAAATAATACTTTATTGTATAACGAAAGAATAACTTGATTTTATTCAATTTCTGAAATATAAATATACGAGAAAATTATAATTTGATTGTAAGATCCTAATTCACAGGCCACACACTTATTTCCTAACGAGACTCCTAACTATACATTTGCTAAAGGAGGCTGGTCGGCAGACGTGTATCCATCTTGTTGTGGCTAAGCAATGACTATCTAAGCTATGAAGTCCTCAAGGGATCCCAAGAGCATTGAATATGAAAGTGAAATTGATGTGAAAACATGATGTATGTGAAGTAGTATAGAAGTTGTATGATTATATTATATGCATTGTAACACGTTGGTTGATGTTATGATATATGTGTTGTAATACATCGATGAGTGTGATTATGACACATGTATTATGACATATCGATTGACATGCTATAATATGTCACAAAGCTAAGAGAACACTAACTAGCAAGTATACTAGGTAGTTGTAGCAAGTAGTAAAATTTGGAATTCAGTTTGAGTCCCAAATATCGTCCTCAAGGATTAGTTTTATCAATTACCACTTCACAAGTCATTAACTAGTTGAGCCAAACGAATATTGGAGATGTTTTGAGTCATTTGAAAACAAAAGCAATAAAGTGTAGAAATCAGAAAATAACAACAAAACAGAGTGATAAATTTAGAAATGAAATGATGTGTGAATGGAGTTAGGATTGATTTCACCTCTTTATCAATTACAAAATGAAAGTAGATTTGAACTTTAAGTTTCTTAATTGATTGATGATCAATTTCACTTATTTAATCAAAGGACAATCCCTTGCCTCAATGATTGATAAATCCACATTTTATTAGATTTTTACTTGTCATTTTAATGTTTCTTAATAGAAAAAGTAAACTTAGGAAGTGTAAATAACATAAAAACATAATTTTGGTCAAATATCATAGGTTTATTAATTTTTGGTTAATTTACATTGATTTACATAGATATAGTTTGCAATTTTGATCATTTGAATAATTAGGCAGGAATTTCTAGACATTTTCCATGGATTTTTAGCATTTGAGAAAGTTTAAGATGAAAGTGATCACTTTGGATCCCATAGTGAACACTATAGCAAGCTAGATCTAGAGGAGCAGACCAAAGTGATCACTACGAAACCATAGTAGACACTACAGAGACCTAGTTTGGAGAAGTGTTGTGCATGCTTACTATGGAACCATAGTAGACACTCTGGAGCATCCAGAGTTATCACTCTGATACCAAAGTGACAACTCTAGAGAGGCCAAAAGCACAAGACCTGCACATGGTTACTATAGAGCGGTAGTAACTACTATAGAGCACTGCGCGTTATCACTCTGATACTAAAGTAACATCTCTAGAGAGGCCAAAAACACAAGACTTGTGCGTGGCTACTATGGAGCGATAGTAACTACTATGAAACACTGCGCGTTATCACTATGAAACCATAGTAGTTACTATGGGTGAAAATTTCTATACTATAAATAGAATTTGAGAAATTAGGGTATAAGGACTTTCACACACTTTTAGCTTCTTTTGCCATTTTGGGAACACTTGCAGAGCCTAGGGTGGCCTTGGGTGATAGCCAAGGATCCAACCCAGGGTTTGATTTACATTTTCTTCTTACTTCTCTTTGATTTTTACATTGATGTTGTTGATTTCTCTTAACTTTTACTTTGTAATTGTGAGACCCATCCTCATAGAGGGCTAAATTTCTTGTAATCTCTAGTGAGTTCACTTAGATTCTTGAATTCTTGGGTTTTGAATGTTAATACAAATCCTTTTTTTTCATGAATTTCTTCTTCTCAATCTCTTGAATTGAGTTAATTGTTGAATGAGGGGGACATTGCTTAATTAACCCTAATTCGTTTTAATGAGATTCTAAACTTGAATTGCTTAATTCTGGGTTTATTTCTAAGGTTGCATAATCTTGGGATGAGAGATTGGAGTCCATTGAATTGCTTAATTTGTATGGAAACATAAGGTTGATTTTCGCTTGTTAAATTAACCTAATTCTAGGAGGAAAGGAAGAGTATTAAATCTTGAGAGGAATAGGGATAGAATCTACATGAATGAACTAGGGGTTACCACTTTTTATTGATTGAACTTTATAATTTTGTTTCTTGATTTTTACATTAATCTTGAAATCACAAAACCCCCTTGTTTACTTTCTTTCTGAATATACTGCACACCATATGTTTGATATTTGATTACTCGTCCAATGATTCATAGGAGACGATCTAGGTTAGCACCCTAGTATTACATTAATTTTTGTTTATATTTTGGTGAGGATTTGCAACAAATCTTCCGTTCATCAATGATCCTAATATTCAATTAACTACCCTAATTCCTTAGTTGTAAATCAATCAAACATTGCATTAGGCATTGGAAATTAAGAGATCACAAGATCACAAATTCTTATCCCTAAGATATTCATAACCTTGACATTTAATTCAGATATGAGAAATTAACTCAACTTCCATTGATGAAAATCCTCTAGGTTCAATTCAATTGAATGGCTAATTCAAAAATTGCATTAAGGAAAGAATTAAATGTTCAATATAATCAAGATCTTAAAATCTACATCCACAATCAATTTACAATATCAAAATAGGATCCATCAATCCATAACAAAAAGAAATCAGAACATGTTCATAGAAGAAAAAGAGAGAGAAAGAGTAGAAGAAGAGGAGCTGTAGAATTTCTTCATAAATCCAATCCCTAGCCTGATTCCTCAAGGTCTAGAGCTTGGAAGTCGCCCCCAATCTCCCTCTCTAACTCTCCTAAGGTGTAGAAATGAAAAAAATGAGAAAAGATCCAAAATTTTGGACTAATCTCTTATTTATAGAATTTCCTGCCTTTTTGGCGTGATCACTATTGTCAGCAATAGTGATCACAAGCAGCTTGCTTTGCTAGAGACTTCTATGTAACGATCACTTTTGTCAGCAATAATGATCACGCGTAGCTAGAACAATCACTTTTGTTAGCAATAGTGATCACGCACACTTTGTTACGCTGGGGAACTCTCCGGAATGCTCACTCTTGTAAACAAAAGTGACTATGCGTGCTTTGCTTTGCTGGAGAACTCTCTGGAACGATCACTTTTGTGAACAAAAGTGATAACGCACAGGTCTTTCTTCAATATTAAGCTTCTGGAACAATCACTTTTGTGAACAAAAGTAATAACACCCAACTCTTGCTTTACCAGACCTTATTCCTTGATTCCAATTTTTGCTACTTTCTTCTATTTTCTCTCTTGATCCTCCAACCTTATGATCTCAAGTCAGAGTTTCCTATAAAATAGGTTCTAGTCAATACTTTTTACATAGAAAATTCACAAAATCTAAACAATTAAACTATTTAGAAATAAATTGAACATTTTATTATTTTTATGAGTTTTCTAGCTTTCTCCATCATGTTTTTCATATGAAATATATTAAAAACTAAGGTAAAATACTAGTAAAATCTGCATTTATCACAATACATGTACTATAACGTACAAATTAGTAGAAAGATGCATGTTATGAAAAATTTGCAAATTTGATCAATTGTTTGTCTTGTGTGTACTCCTTTGTGATAGTGAATTATATGATTTGAGTGTCATTGTCAATTTAACCCATGTTAGAAAATATTTTAAGTATTATATATATACATAAATATGTGATTATTTTGATTATGTTAAACAAGAGATTTAGTGGAGCGAGAGATACTCACCCTTACTAATATTTTTAGGTAATGAAAGAAAAGAGAAAAAGATGTTTGGTCTGTCGTAGGATCATAATCTAATAGTATTGGAAGGAAGACTGGTCTGTAGGGACTGGGATGATTTGAGAAATTGTATTGTGTTATTTGATTGTATTTCGTGTTGACCAAATCTTGTAAATGAATTTAATGATAGATTTTAGAATTCATAATACTTGGGCAATTTCATCTAATGAATATTTTAAAGAAATATTCTTAGTGGAAGCTTTAAATTTCATGTATTCAATATGAACCCAATGATTTGTTAGAGGTAAAGCTAAGTTTTATTTATTACCTTAAAGCTTCAAAATTATTCCTTTGGAAGTTTTAAATCCTTTTGGAATTTTATGAAATTTTCATAAGAAGAAAATGTAAGTTTTGTCTTTATTCAATTCTCAAATCCGTGAATAAGAACAAAATTATTATTATTTATTTATTTGCTATAAATTTATTTATTTTAAATGAAGAAATTAAGGACGTAACATTATACAACTTTGTCAAAAAGTGATATCTCTAGTGAATGTTATTTGGAGTTGAAAAAATATGTCAAATGCCACCTGGTAGTTGAAAGAGAAAATGAAATAAATTTATGTTAATGGGGTAAGTTGTAACATCATTAAGAAGGGAGAAAATTTATTTCTTAAATGTATTAATTAAGTTATATTGCTCAATACAAAAATTTTGGTTAATGTAGAATTTTAGTAGGTAGATTGTTAATTAAGATAGATATAATTTTGGTTAATTTAGAATTTTAGTAAGTACAGTGTTAATTAAGATCTATTCGTATAGGAACTTAATTTAGCTAGATTAATTTAGAAAAGGCTGTAACGCCCTAAATTTCGGTAATATTAATTATTATATTTATATAAATCTAAATGCATATATATGCATGTGTTGATTTACTTGGTAATGATGTTTATGTGTATTAACTATATGGATGTGTGTATGCATGACTGGATAGGGCTGAAATGGGCTAAGTGCAGGCGTAAAACTGGGTTGTTCTTGCTATAGCGAGAAGAGTCTCGCTATAGAGAGAGGGCCCTGGGAAAAAGGACTGGAACTGTCACCTTCTCGTTGTAGCGGGAGACATCTCGCTGTCGCAACAGAGCAATAGTTTGGGGTGCAGTCTCGCTGTAGCGAGATTCTGCAGAAACCAGAGTGCAGTTTCATCTGATATTTTTGCTGCAGCGAGAGGGCGTGTCGCTGCAGTGAGGTCTTGCTGTAGCAAGAGTGTCACGACTAGAAAAAATATCTAAAAGTGGGTTAGGATTAGGGGAGAGTTATTTCTCCCTCTCCCTTCGAAGTCTGCCTCCAAAGTCGTTCGGGAGTGTGATTGAAGGTTGAATCTGTGTGAAGAATGCTTTGAGGTGAGTTTTAATGGTTAGGGTTCCGTTTCTCATCCCCTTTTCTCTGTTTCTGAGTTTCCTTGGGTTCTTATGGAGTTTTTCCATGTGTTTAGGATGAAATCCGTGAGGGGGAGCACTTCTTGGTGGATTTAGTTTGTGGGTCTTCAATCCAAGGTAAGGGGGGACTCTACCCTATCTCAATATATTGTAATTCTTGTGTGTTTTGATGATTAGGGCAATGTGGCTGAGATAGAAGATAGAAATTGTTTGTTTGATGGAAATTGATATGCAATGTGATGTGTGATAGAATAATTGGACCCCGTGAGGGTGATTGTGTGTGATGGAATGTCATTGATTGGTGAATTAATGATATTGTGAATAAATGTGGGCTATGTGTCGTGTAATGTGAAATGAATGTGGGCCTAGTGCCGTGTATTTGAGTGCCATGTGGGCTGTGTGCCGTGTGTAAGCATGACTATTGCATGCATGAATGAAATATGTGTGAATGAGCGTGTTGGCACTATTGTAATGTACTGTGAATGGTTCAGTGATACACTGGGGGTGTGGGGATGAGGACGGTAGAAATACCTTAGGGAGGAGAGAGTGGTCGTGACACCGACTGTGGAACGGGTGCACCACGGGCCACACACTCTCTTCCTGACTAGACCTCTGACCACTATCTTTGTTGAGCGACCTGTGACTGCCCATGTGGTATCCGTGAGGCGAGGGTAACCGGCGACCATTCATGGTGTAAATCTATGATCACAGTGCCACAGTGAGTGTGGCTGGCGTGCATATACATGGGTTTATGTATTGTACTTATGGATGTAAAATGTTGCTTGTGATTGTGTTTGTTTTAATGTATTGGAAATGTTTTGGAGGTGAGACTTTACATGGATTATGTGTTTTTGGGTAGTGTAGAGTAGTCACCCTTACATTCATTTTTCAGGTAATCAAGACGATCAACACCGGACTCAGTGAAGGGATGGATGGACTGCTATAGGACTTAGCTTTTATTTTGAAATTGTTGAAACTAAACTAGTCTTGTAGCAATTATTTGATATTAATTTGTAACCTTTCCCTTGTTTCGAAGTATTTTATGAAAAATTTTATTCTAATTTATGAAATTATTATTAAATTGAAATTAAAATTAAGGTGTTACAAAGGCAAAAGTCTTTTTTTACCCATGTAATTTTGATTAAGTGTAATTTAAACTCTGAGCATTTAAATTGTGCAAAGTATCCTATACTTATCAAATTGTGCGAAGAAACTCTTTCGTTATTCAGACAATCAATTTGACTATTAGCTCTCGTGTGTTTAGTATGCATAATTCATTGGACAAAAATACCTTTATTTAAAAAAAAAGAAAAAAAATGCAATTTACCCCATATACTTCTAGGCTTGTGCAATTTCGGCCTTGAAGTTTTAAAGTGTGCAATGCGATCTCTATATACCTGAAAAGCATGTGGGAGTATCATTTTAGACTATGAAATCACTAGACTACAATTGTTTCACATCTACTCAATTTACAACGATGTTTTGTTTACTCTTAAAAAGGAAAAAACAAAATGAAAAATTACTCATTTTTATTAAAAGAAGTGTATTTTGGCAGTTGAATATTGTCATCTAAAGTTGACTATTAGTCACAACAATCATGTTTGGTAAAGCCTATGTTACATTTTAAGAATTTATTTGTAGCAAGCTTAAAATATATTTGTATAACCTAATATAAAGTGCTGAAACATGTCTTTGTATCAATTTTTCTTAAAATTTTATAAGGTATCTAGTAATATAGATTATATCTAAGAATAGTTTACAACTTAGAGATTATCTCTTAGAATTATTTTTTTTTTACTTTGAGCTATATTTTTAATATTTGACGATTTATTTTCTCATTTAGTTAGCATTGTTAGTATAATTAGTGTAAATGTTTTAGTTTACATTGTCAAATTGAATCTCACTTTAAAACATCACAGAACACAAACTAGCTTTTAATATCTTTTTTCTTTATGCTCTCTAAACTTAAAATACTTATAACTCATAAAAGACAATCAACAATTAATGGCTTTATGTTATAATATAGAGTATGCATAACACAAGTTTAAGTTTGAAAGATGAGCTTACTTTCTTTTTAGTATTATAATTTATGTATTGGTCTAACTTAAAATAATACGTCAAATTATAAAGATGACATTGATTATATACATTATATTGATGGTGATTATTATAATGATGAAAGTTGATACCTAACTTATAAAATTTATGTTTCCTAGTCACTTGATATAAGGTTGGTTGTTGTCATTTAGTTACATAATTATTTTTAATAAAATTAGAATATTAGTTCATTGATTGAAATTAGATTGTAATAACTAATAATGCAATATATAGAAAAAAAAAAGAGTAAGTGAAGTCATAGTGTGTGTATATATATATATATATATATATAATTTTCACTAACATTGACTATGTAATAAAGAAGAACTACAATTCTTTTACATCTCCTTGCTTCATATGGGATGGTTTGTATACTTCTCGTAGGAAAAGAAAAGGAAAATTGCATAAAATTTTATTGAAAGAGGTCTTATGGTTGTGGAATATCATTTTAAGCTGCACAAGTAGGAGCTTTTCCTGTAATTATAGGCTTAGCATTAGCACATTTTGCAGTTGCTTCAGCTCCGTTGAAAGTGAGGGCAACATCAGTTACTTCTATTCCTTCACATGGTACACCACTACTACAGATTAGAGTCAACCCTTCTTGAGTTGCTGAAGTTCCCTTAATGTTCTTGAAGTAAATCTTGCTTATCTTAATTTTGGATGGATTCTATCATGAAAGAAATTCAAAAAATAAACCAAAAATTAGTCATTTAAATCACATTGGTTTCAATTGTTTAGTTTCTAAATTGAAGAGTATGAAGGAATATAATTAAGATAATATCATTAGCCTATAAATTAATGGATAAAGAGCTAAATACCTTTTTGGAGCATTGGTTCCATGGGCAATACTCTTGATCAATAATGATAGGATTCTTGACATTAACCATTGTAAGATCTTCAAAATGCATATCACTTATAGTAATTGTTCCTGGAGTATCAGGCCATGTCTTAATCCTCACACCATTGTCAGTTTCTGTCAAAGTACAATTCTTAACTAGAAGTCCTTCTACAGGCTCTTCAGTTTCATACTTTCCAAGGCTTCCAACACTAATGCCATGACCAGGTCCACAATTAACATTTTGGATAGTTAAGTTTTTACTACCGTCACCTATTGAGATACAATCATCTCCAGTACCAATGTTAGTGTTAATAACTTTAATATTTGTTGATCTTGCAATGTGGATCCCATCAGTGTTGAGGCTGTTAGCTGGGGCACTAATTTTGAACCCATCAAATGTAACATTGTTGCACCCCAAAACATTTACATGAAAATTTTTGCTATCCTTGGAAGTAACGTCACGAATAATTGAATTCTTGACGAAATTAAAACCAAAATTCTGTTTGTATTTCAATAAAAGAAACTCAATTAGATTACTATTTTGTAAAGGCATAAGTTAGGTAATAGTATTATTTAAATGCCAAAATTCATATTGATTTATTACCATGCAAAGCATATGGCAATCCTTATTTGTTGAACAATCATTAAGTTTCCAAGCAGCTTCTCCTTGACCATTAAAAACTCCACTACCTGATAGGGTAAAAGAGTCAATATATCCAAATTTGATCCACTGACCCGCATCCTTGAGGTCATTCTGGCTTATTGGTGCCTGGATCGTGCCGTCAACTTTAACTTCAATAGGAGCCTTGCATGGACCTTTGACATCCAATGCACTCATTTGGTATGTACCAGCAGGGATTATAATTTTGACAGGAGTAGTTGATGCACATGCTTGAGTCCAAGCAGTTGAGAAAGCCTTATGAATGTACAAAAAAAAAAAAAAAGAACCTAAGCCATGATTTTATCCATAGAATTTGTTAAAAAGAGTTTAATAAATTTGTATCCCTCAATTTCATATGATAATAATACCTTAGTTATATCTGTATTTGGTGCTCCTCCAAATCTTGATATGTCAAGGACTGCAAGTTGAGCTGTACCAAAGTCAATTAGAAACACGAATAAAAATCCTATAGCATTGCTAAACTTCATATTGATTTTGAATAGTTTGATGGAAGATATGCTACTTTTCTTGCGTTATTGCATACAAATTTGTTTTCAAAGTTTATGGTGACATTATTTATGTTGCGTTGGAGTTTTTTGGGCCACAAACTGAGTAACTAATATATTTCCAAAAATATGGCTTTTACTATTTTAACACTTTTGTTGATCATTCCTATTCAATTATTTGTAACTGAATTTACTTCTTTGCTTGATATCTATTAATATATTTTTTCTTAATTTAAAACACTAGTTAAAAGAAAATTTCAAAAAATATAATAAAATTTAATTAAATCAAATCTTCGTATTTAAAATTCTCCTCACACTAGCACTAATAAATTTAAAACGCAAGTAATATACTTTAGATAAAAAAAATCATAACCATTTTGACTCTTTTTATTGTAATAATAATAATAATAATAATATTATTATTATTATTATTATTATTCACGTAAAAATGTGAACATATTAATTTCTAATAAAAACAACAAACTAATTTAAGATGTAGCAAAAAAAAATTGAACATTATTATCAACACATTGGATTTAAATAATACTAAAATTTGAAATATGTTAAAAATCTTTTTGAAATTATGAAAAATTTATTGAAATACTATGTTATATAGCAACAATGAACAATTGAAAATTTAGTTTAAGAAAAATGAATGTATTATCAACAATTATCATAATAAGAAAAATTAATACAGTTTCTATATTCCAAATGAATTTATAAAATGAGTAACGTTTGGTATGTGAATATTAACATAAATCTTAGTTAATCATGATATAAAAATAAAAACATCACTTGAGAAATTTAATCAAATTAAAATTAAATATAAAACAATTTTTGCATTATTTTGATTAATTTTTTTTATTTTCAACATTTTACGGTGAGCTTTTTCTCTTATATATAACATTTAAATTTTCTAGCTAACCTTTTACTAGAAATATTAAGTTTATTCAAAACAAAATTAGTCAAATTAATTTTTTGAAAGAAAAAGTTTTTTGCTAATATTGATAATCAGTTAAAGAACTCATCACTTTAAAGAAGAATTCAATCTCTTTTAGAATCTATTCAATCATCCATTTGTTCTGACCTTTTTAATGTTTTCTGGAATATAAAGAAGTATATTATCAGTCTTCCCTTCTGAGGAAGACTTCAAGGAAAGTCAAATTCCTATAAAGGTAAGACCCATTCAAATGAATGAAGCACTCCTTCAATATTGCAAAAAAGAGATTAGAGATTTCTTAGATAAAAAAACTCATCAGAAAAAGTAAGAGTCTATAATCTTGTTCTGCATTTTATGTTAATAAACAAACAAAATTAGAAAGAGGTACTCTCAGGTTAGTTATTAACTACAAGGCATATATATATATATATATATATATATATATATTAAAAATACTGTTTCTACTAGTTGATTATAAGAACTATTTGCTACAATACAAGTTATAATTCTTGAATGTTTATACCAAAACAATCGTTTTCATTATGGTAAGTGTCTATAAATTCTTTCTTTAAAGAAGTTTCATCTTTTTGAAGAAAGAGAATATATATATATATATATATATATATATATATATATATATATATATATATCGTCAACCATCAATATAATTTTTTTTATATAATCAATTTTAATAATTTTTTTCATAAATACAAGTAAAATGTAATAATTATGAATTAATTATAATTTGAATTTTGAAGTAACGTAAATCATGGTAATCAATTTCAACAGTTTTTTTATTAAATGCAATTCATAGTTAATATGTTGTTTACATGCATCAACATTCAGATCTTTCGTGTTACCAACACTATATTTGAGTTTCAGTATTTCAAAGTTTAATAATAATAAATTTTGTTTAAACACATATAGCAATCGTGTATTCAATTTTATATAAATTTTGTTATAAATGCATAAAATAATAAATAAATATAGTCAATTTTACATATAGCCATCAATATATTATTTTTATATATAATTAATTTTAATAAATTTTTTCATAAATACAAGTAAAATATAATAATTATAAATCAATTGTAATTTGAATTCCGCAGTTATGTAAATCATGGTAATTGTAACATCCGAATCTTGCACTACTGCATACAAATTTGCTTTCAAAATACATTGTGACATTATTTATGTTGTAGTGGAGTTTTTTGGGTCACAAACTAAATAACTAATAAATTTTCAAAAATATGACTTTTACTATTTTAAAACATTCGTTAATCATTCGTATTCAATTATTTGTAACTGAATTTACTTCTTTGTTTGATATCTATTAATGTATTTTTTTTCTTAATTTAAAATATTGCTTAAAAAATATCTGAAAATAATAATAAAATTTCATTAAGTCAAATCTTCGTATTTTGAATTCTCCTCACGCTAGCACTAATGAATTTACAACCCAAGTAATATACTTTAGATAAAAAAACATCATAACCATTTTGAATTTTTCTATAATAACAATAATAATAATAATAATAATATTAAATGAGTAACATTTGATATGTTAATATTGACATAAATCTTAGTTAATATAATAATATAGAAATAAAAACATCACTTGAAAAATTTAATCAAATTAAAATTAAATATAAAACAATTTTTGTATTATTTTGATTAAATTTTTTTCAACATTTTATGGTGAGTTTTTTCTCTTATATATATATATGTGTATATATATATATATATATATAGTAAAAATACTATTTTTACCGGTTGATTACAAGAACTATTTATTACAATACAAGTTATAATTTTTGAATGTTTATATCAAAACAATCGTCTTAATTCTGGTAAGTATCTATAAATTCTTTCATTGTAGAAGTTTCTCCTTCATCTTTTTTAAGAAGGAGAATATATATATATATCATCAACCATCAATATAAAATTCTTATATATAATCAATTTTAATAAATTTTTTCAAAAATACAAGTAAAATGTAATAATTATGAATCAATTATAATTTGAATTCTGAAGTAATGTAAATCATGGTAATCAATTTCAATAATTTTTTATTAAATGCAATTTATAGTTAATTTGTTGTTTCTATTAATACACCAACATTCATATCTCTCTTGTTACCAACACTATTTGAGTTTAAGTATTTCAAAGTTTAATAATCATAAATTTCGTTTAAACACATATAGCAATCATGTAGTCAATTTTATATAAATTTTGTTATAAATATATAAAATAATAAATAAATGTAGTCAATTTTTCATATAGACATCCATATATTATTTTTATATATAATTAATTTTAATAAATTTTTTCATAAATACAAGTAAAATATAATAATTATGAATCAATTGTAATTTGAATTCCGCAGTTATGTAAATCATGGTAATTGTAACATCCTAATCTTACACTATTGCATACAAACTTGCTTTCAAAGTACATTGTGACATTATTTATGTTGTATTGGAGTTTTTTGATACACAAACTAAGTAACTAATAAATTTCCAAAAATATGACTTTTACTATTTTAACACCTTCGTTGATCGTTCGTATTCAATTATTTGTAACTGAATTTACTTCTTTGGTTTATATCTATTAATGTATTTTTTTTCTTAATTTAAAACACTAGTTAAAAAAATCTGAAAAAAATAATAAAATTGAATTAAGTCAAATCTTCGTATTTAGAATTCTCCTAACACTAACACTAACACTAATAAATTTACAACCCAAGTAATATACTTTAGATAAAAAAAAAATCATAACCATTTTGTCTCTTTCTATTATAATAATAATAATAATAATAATAATAATAATAATAATAAATGAGTAACGTTTTGTATGTTAATATTGACATAAATCTTAGTTAATCATGATATAGAAATAAAAATATCACTTGAAAAATTTAATCAAATTAAAATTAAATATAAAACAATTTTTGTATTATTTTGATTAATTTTCTTTTCAACATTTTATGGTGAGCTTTTTCTCTTTTTATATATATATATATATATATATATATATATATATATAGTAAAAATACAATTTCTACCGGTTGATTACAGGAACTATTTGCTACAATATAAGTTATAATTTTTGAATGTTTATATCAAAACAATCATCTTAATTCTGGTAAGTATCTATAAATTCTTTCTTTGAAGAAATTTCTCCATCTTTTTGAAGATATATATATATATATCGTCAACCATCAATATAAAATTCTTATATATAATCAATTTTAATAAATTTTTTCAAAAATACAAGTAAAATGTAATAATTATGAATCAATTATAATTTGAATTCTGAAGTAATGTAAATCATGGTAATCAATTTCAATAATTTTTTATTAAATGCAATTTATAGTTAATTTGTTGTTTCTATTAATAAAATACACCAACATTCAGATTTTTCTTGTTACCAACACTATTTGAGTTTAAGTATTTCAAAGTTTAATAATCATAAATTTCGTTTAAACTCATATAGTAATCATGTAGTCAATTTTATATAAATTTTGTTATAAATGCATAAAATAATAAATAAATGTAATCAATTTTACATATAGACATCAATATATTATTTTTATATATAATTAATTTTAATAAATTTTTTCATAAATACAAGTTAAATATAATATTTATCAATCAATTATAATTTGAATTCTGCAGTTATTTAAATCATGGTAATTGTAACATCCTAATTTTTGAGTTCTAAAAATAAATAATACTTTATTGTATAACGAAAGAAAAAATTGATTTTATTTAGTTTCTGAAATATAAATATAAGAGAAAATTTGAGTTTCTCTTAGATTGAACATAATTGCCACATTTTTACTATTTAAATCATAATTATTTAAAAGAAATAAAATCAATTTATAAGATAAAATGAGTAACATAAAAATACAATGACATTGAAACTTCTAGAAGATGAGTTCTTTCATAATACTTTGCCAAGAATATTAAAAATGTATTTTTCACAATTTAAAAATTCAACATAAAAATATAGGATTAATGAAATTAATTGATAAATATTACAAATATAATTTAAATTATTATTTACAACAATTGCTATCAAACTTCTCAATGTTTAAAATTCATCATACATTATTTACATATTGAAAATTTAACTCTAACTAAGATTTAATCAAAACTTCCACAACTTTGATGAAGCCTACATAGCATATTCCTCCGTGCAACACCTTTGAGAATATGATCCTAAAGTAGACCATCCTTCATTTTAAATTTCTAAAAATGGTTGTAAGGGTGAGCAATCCCGTTCTCAATAATCCTTTAGTTTAAAAACCATACAAATTAAAACAAAACACATAGATTCTTGTGCCAACATAGCAAATAATACTATTTTTAATACAAGATTAATAAATTCATTGTAGAAGCAATCATATTAATTATGTTTTAAATCATATATATAGATAGCTGCTGGTTAGCCGCAACAACAGAGATACAACGTGTGTTCCTGCTACCCCTTTTAGCAAAGATATAATTAGGAGATGGGTGTGTGACCTGTGAATGCTTTTCTTTTCAACAAATCATTGTGCACTCTCTTTCAATTAGCATTTACCACCCTCATTTCTCCAAGATTTCCCAAATCTTCTCTAGACTCTATACCTCTAGTGTATCTTTATAACTATCTATATAGGGTCTTAGCATTTCTTATGACCCTTACTTGCTTAGCATTTCATATTCCATACAATTCATTATCATTTCCTTTTTCACTTAATAATATAACCAACTTAAATTCAACATGCACACTTATTCATGTTAGCTCTTTATTCACAAATTTTGAATAAATCCACATTTTCATTCAAAACAATCAAATATTTTTCATAAGAACAAGAATTCATAAATCTCCACATTCATCAATTATCAAATGTAAACTCATGTTCATCACAAGACACAATTTAAGTATTAACAATTCATTCATCTATCTCACATTATTCACATCAATAAAGTGTGCCGAAGGTCGGTCACCCTCGGTCTCAAACCAGTTGTGCAGTTAAACACATATTAAGCTAAACCACAGAGAAATTGCCGGAGATCACACTCTCTCAGTGTTTTATAAAATCGTCTATCCTTAAGTTCAACACTTTTTATCATTTATTATTCAAAATCATAACCCAACAATAATTATGTGTATACATTAACATTTAGGTCATAAACTTTCTTAGAAACTTGTTTTATTTCTAATTTCTGTTATAGAATCCTATCCAAGTTTGTTCAAAAATAATTCATCATACTTTCATGTTCTAAAGATCCCAATTAATGAAGCATTTACTATTTAGCACAAAAGTATTAAAATTTCTAAGCCAAGACATAGGATAAGAGTCAGAGTTTGGGATCTACTCTCCTTACCTGAAACTAAGTCTCTACCATCAAATCCTTCTAACTATTCAGAGAGAAGGTACAACACGTCCAAAATAGAAAGCTTTGTTCAAAATGTAGAGATATTCCTAAATATTACAAGGTGAACACTCATTGAGAAATTGAAAACCGAAGAAAAGAGATAAAACTAGAGATCTGAGCTTCAAGAAACTTACTTTGTTCTTAATAAAATAAACGTTTAAGCTTAAATCTAGAAGAGATTCGAAGTTTGAGTTCTCCCTTGAGCGGGGAAGGAGAGAGAATAGAGAAAAATGAGGAGAGAAGGTTATTTGGTGAGAAATAATTTTTTTTTAGGCTGGGGTTACGTAAATACCTCTCTAAACTCGTGCAATCTCGCTTGAGCGACCAAATTCTCACTTGGGCGAGCTCTACCCTTGCCTGAGTGAGCCTTCCTTGCTTGAGTGAGACAGCCAAACAGTGAAACTAATCATTTTTCTGTTATTCTCGCTTGAGCGAGATACAATCTCGCCTGAGTGAGCTTGATCTCACTTGAGCAAGATTGAATCCAAAGACCTCCCTGTTTTCCTGTGACTCCTTGCCTGAGCGAGATTATCTCTCACTTGGGCGAGAGGACAGTTGGGTCAACCTTACCCTTTCTCGTTTAAGCAAGACCTATCTCACTTGAGCAAGAAAGCTCCAGAATGCCCTCCATAGAAAACTTCATCTCGCTGAAGCGAGACCTATCTTGCTTGAGGGAGAAGCCCTACACAAAAATTTCTATTTTTCCCATATAAGGTTAACAAAATTGAGGGTGTTACATGCTCAGTCTCGCTTGGGTGAGATTTGTGTCACCTGAGCGAGATCCCCTGCACCAAACTCCTTCTACAAATCCTCCATACTCACTTCTAAATGCACTTTAATATTACTTAATATTAAACAAAACATAAATCATCAAAAAATGAAAAGAGGATGTTATAATAATCAATATCAATAATTTTTTATTCAATGTAATTCATAGTTAACTTGTTGTTTCCATTTTTAACATGCACCAACATTTAGATCATTTATGTTATCAACATTATATTTGACTTTAAGTATTCCAAAGCTTAATAATCATAAATTTTGTTGTAAATACATATAGTAATCATGTAGTCAATTTTATATAGATTGTTATAAATGATTAAAATAATAAAAAAAAATGTAGTCAATTTTACATATAAATATAGGTAGATAGATAGATAGACAGATAGTAGGTAGGTAGATAGATTTGATCATCTTATATGTGATTAGGATTAATTATTGTTTGATTATATTTATAAATTTAAACTAATTATTTTATTATTTCTCATTTAATTTGGTTGATGATTTTAATACTGCAAATTGTATGGCAGACAGCCTTGTAGTGTGAATATGAGTGTTAGATGTAAGTCAAATAAAATGTTCAAATTAAGTATAAGAGTTTTTAGACTTACATTAGTGTGAGAAGATCTTTCCCCTATATATATATATATAACATAAAGTTTTATAAAAACACTAATGGTTAAGAATACATTAAGTAGTTTAATTTTGTTAAGTACATTTACATTGGTTATGACTAATTTGTTTATAAATCCTACACATTTATCAAGGTTATGATTCAACTCAACCCAATTAATGAAGAACTTTTAGGGTTTTTAAATCCTATTAAAGAGATGTAACGCCCCAAATTTTGTAATTTACTGATTATTAATATAAATACACGAACTATTGTTTGAATGTGTATTTGATACACACACACACACATGAATTTACTTATGTTTGTGTATTCGAGTATGAGTTGGATGATGGTAGAAATACATGTGTCTGAGTATATGTGAATAAATGTGCGAGTATGATGTGAATATTGATTTTTGGGGTTGAGATTGGACATGTTTGATTTGTGACTGGGCTGGAGTATTGCTCTTAGGCGTGAAGCATGAGTCTATGGCGTTCTCACTGCAGCGAGAGGAGTCTCGCTGTAGCAAGAGGGCCTTGGGAGAAAGGGGTGATTCTGTTGCATTCTCATTGTAGCAAGAGGCTCCTCACTGTAGCGAGAAGGCAACAGAGAGGGGTGCATTTCTGGGTGCAGTCTCGCTATATCCCATTGTAGCAAGAGTATCGCGACTAAAAGGGTATTTGAGGAGTTTAGAGTTTGGGAAACACATTCTCACTCTTTTTTCTTCATTTCTCTTTTGATTCTCTTTATTCCTAACTCGTTCTTACCGATTAAACTGCCTCCAAAGCTATTTGTGAGTTGGATTGAAGGTTGAAATCGTGTTTGAAATGCTTGGAGGTGAGTTTTATGAACTAGGGTTTTGATTTTTGTCTCTCTTCCTTATTTGTTTAGTTTCTCATAGATATTTTTCATGTGTTTAGGACGAAATTCATGTGGAGAGCCTTTTCATTTCTGATTTCGTGTTGGGTCTTCAATTCGAGGTAAGGGGAGACTTTATCCTATCTCATTTTTGTTTTGAACCCGTTCCTTTGCTCTATGATGTAGTGTGGTTGAAATAGGATGTAGGAATATGTGTGTTTTGATGGATTTCTCGTGTTGGATAGGACGTATTAGACGTCGGTTGATATTATATGTGTTGAAATGGTTGGATTGTGATTTGGGTTGTAACTAGGAATTGTGTGTATGGAATGCAATGTGATTGAGTGTGGACATATGTGCTATATGTGAACATGAATATTATGATGTAATTGAGAATGTGGTTGTGGTTGAATATGTTGGAATACTATGAATGGTTTAGTGATACATTAGGGGTGTGGAAGATAAGGCAGTAGGAATACCTCAAGGAAGAGAAGGTGGTGGCGACACCAACAGTGAGCGTGGGTGCATCACAGGCCACACACTCTCCTCCTAACTTGGCCTCTGACTAACACTTTTGCTAAGGGGCCTGTGACCGCACACGTTGTATCTGTGAGGCAGGGGTTATCTGGCGACCATCCATGGTGTTAAACTGAGTATGTCCTTAAGGTTGAGGGTATCAGGAATCTGTGATCATATTGCCACAGTGAGTGTGGCTAACGTGCAGTGAGCGCATATATGTGTGGATTATTTGATGGTGTAGTGAGTGTGCCTGTGTGTAAATTGATATGATTTACTTCTGTGTATAGTGAGAGAATACACGTGTAATGATTGATATGTACTTGATGTGCGTGTGATTGCGATAATGATCTGAATTGTATTATATAACAATTTGAGTATGCAAAGTGAGTCTCTATATTTGTGCGTGATATTGTAGAGTACTCACCCTTATATTTATTTTTTAGGTGACTAAGACAATTAGCACCGGACCCAGTGAACGGAGGGATGGAATTGCTATAGGACTTAGGAAATTGATTTTTGAAATTTGATGTATTTAATTTAGTCTTGTAGCATTTATTTGATGCAAACTTATAACCCTCCTTCTTTTGAAATACCTTATCGAACCTGTATTGGGAACCGTTTAAATGAAAGTTTTTATTATTCCCAAATTTTTTTGAAAATTTATTAATTGAAAAAATTAAATTAAGGTGTTACAAGAGAAACCTAAGGCATCTTATTCTACATCTTGTCAGGCTAGTGATTTATTATAGAGTAATCTATAATATTTTATACTTGTTCAATGTTAATTGAAGGATAATTTGGTACTGGAATAGATTTAGATGTAGTTTGAAATTATTTTAAAAAAAAAAGTGAAAAGTGTTGAATGAACAGTAAAATCGCCTATGAATAGTGCAAACCACGTATGAACAGTAAAAATCGCGTATGTACAGTGACTGCTGACATCATCAGTGACATCATCATGACGTCACGACTGATGTCACATATGCATACAGTGTGTGTATAGTACGCGTGCACAGTATTTTCTGGCATGAATAGTGCCCTGAACAGTGTTTCCGGCGTGAACAGTAAGGCAGTGAACAGTGTTTCTGGCGATGAACAGTAAATTCTAGCAGTGAACAGTAAAATTTGAAAATTTTCTATAAAAAGGGGGCTTCACACGAAATTTTCATTTCTTCATTCCTCTCCAAGGTTCTCAAAGGTTCTAAGGCCGTATACTACCATTTTCTCTCATATTAAACCCTCATAAACTTAGATTTCTTACCAGATCTGAGATTCTACATCTATTCTGAGGGATTTGAAGTAAGTTTCTTTAAGATTGAAGCAAGATTTACCGTTCGTTTCTCTTCTTCTTATCTTTCTCATAGAAGTTCATGGTGTTCTTAGGAGAAACTCTGTTCTAAACCTAAATCTTCGGTGAATCTTGCTATAAAACAAGTAATATTCGGTAGATCTAGTGTGAATCATCGTTCTGAGGTAAGGGG
The DNA here is from genome assembly GCF_003935025.1 of Abrus precatorius. NCBI lineage: Eukaryota > Viridiplantae > Streptophyta > Magnoliopsida > Fabales > Fabaceae > Abrus > Abrus precatorius. The sequence goes on from NW_020874384.1 coordinate 10,697,759, forward strand.
AGTTTACTTTAACCTATGAATTACGTTTTGAACGGTTTAATATGCTATTTCAAGATGTTTTGATATGATTTTGTTAGATCTATTGAATAAAAGCTATTTTCTAAGCTGTAACTGCTGTTAATTGATTTAAAATGTTGAGATTTTGGCTGATCTATCTTAAACTTGCCTTAGCTGAGCTGTTAAAATAATTTTAGCGGTGTGCATCATGCTGAGATATATGTTTTGCATCATTATAGAGCCGAGTTACATGTTTAGGTGGGTAGATGTGTAACGGTAAGTTTATGCTGAGCTGTTGTGCTGCGCTGTCTGGATCTAAATACCGGAATGGGTCGCTCCAGGACTGACTCGGTTCCTTCTGGATTACTTAGGCTGTGAAACCAGTTGGAAACCATTTTGATGTTGTGCATTAGATGGACTGGAAATGCATGGGGCTATTGCTGTGAGAAATATTTTGCTCTATATATATGATTTTATTTTATTTTTGTAAGCTCACTCTTGCATTTCTTTCTATGTCGTTGTGTGCGTGTGTACTGCGATGATCGTACGGTGGTACGTGAGCAAATGTAGCAGGTGTTGCATCTACTTCACAGGCTGAGGGGCCAGTGAAGAAATGTTAGAAGCTAGAGTCAAGTAATATTGCATCAAAGTCCTTTTTCCTTATATTTTGAGAGCTCATATAGAGGGAGCTACGTAGTACAATTTTGTGTATTTTGAATATTATGAATTAAATGTAATATTATGTTGTTCTGTTGGATATTTGTTGTAAGAAACTTTGTTTTATTTTGAATAAGTAGTGAATTTCATACTTATATTATCTATTATTTATTTATCTTAAATAAGTATGTGATGTTAAAACAATGTTCTCGGTTCCTTACAAAAAGGGTCGTGACACATCTTGTTTTTTGCTGGGACTTGGAACTTCGAGCGATCGTACTTGAAGACTAGGAAATAATCTCTTTCCAGATTGATTTTCTCTATGACTTTGTTTACGGTTGTTTTAGTTCTTCTCTTTACCATGAGTAACTAATTCTATAGCTAGGGCTATGAGAACTATTATTCATAAATTTATGGGAGTTTGAAGTTTAAATCTATATTTGATTTTTGTTCGTGATTAGCTTTTATCTTATTATGCATAATTATAATCCTAATTAATTATATCATTAAGGGATCGTACCTCGATTAGTTAAAAGATCTATAGGATAAAACGAGATAAAGGATTAGGTGGACCAAACCAATCTTTTTCTTTCAATCTTTATTAAATTAACAAATTTATAGGGGCTTTACGCTTTTTTTAATTGATGTCTTGTGTGTTCATTGAGGATATTAATTTAGAGAAAAAAAATATTAGTATTGCATGATCATTAGGTATTACTAGTATTTGTATGAATGATTGGTAATCACAAGGAAATTAATTTTAGAGTTAAACGAAAAATAACATAAAGGATTGAATGAGAAAATCCATACACCCTAGGTTCCTCTCCTATAAGTTCAACCAAGACGTATGCTGTATTATTTGCTTTTATTCATAATTTTATAATTAAATTTTGGTTCTTACTTAATTTCACATCTTTTAGGCTCAAACAATTGAATTAAGAAATTCTTAGTAATTGAAAATAAATCCTTGTAGGACGATATTTCAGGAACTTATTTTAGAACCCTTTATTACTTTTTGATGGATACACTTGTCCACCGAACAATGTTTGAGATATAACTAGTTGCCTACTTTGAGCTTTATTAATTTTCTTTTGGTCCCTTGCTTCAAAATTATATGAAATATTTTGATGATCTTGAGTTTATGAATTAAGCAATTAAGTTGAATCGTTTAAGAAGTAACAAGTTGAGTTGCATGAATTCTCCTCTATTTCTTGTCTTATGTGCAAAAAGAAAGAAAATAGGTGTAAATATAACGAGAGAATGGAAATAACAAAAAGAAAAGAAAAATGTTACAGATGGTTGAAAGGAAAGAGAAGTAAGAAAATAATTGTAAGTGCAAATATATCGATGGTTATTACTATAAAGATGACAGTTGATACCTAACTTATAAAATTTATGTTTTCTAGTCACTTGATATAATGTTGGTTGTTATCATTTAGTTATGTAATTATTTAAATAAAATTAGAATATTAGTTCATTGATTGAACTGATTGAAATTAGATTGTAATAACTAATAATGCAATATACTAAAAAAACAAAAGAAAGTAAGTGAAGTCATAATATTTTCTTTTTTAATTTTCACTAACATTGACTATGTAATAAAAAAGAACTACAATTCTTTTACATCTCCTTGCTTCACATGGGATGGTTTGTATACTTCTCGTAGGAAAAGGGAAAGAAAAATTGCATAAAATTTTATTAAAAGAGGTGTCTTATGGTTGTGGAATATCATTTTAAGCTGCACAAGTAGGCGCTTTTCCTGAAATTATAGGCTTAGCATTAGCACATTTTGCAGTTGCTTCAGCTCCGTTAAAAGTGAGGTCAACATCAGTTACTTCTATTCCTTCACATGGTACACCACTACTACAGATCAGAGTCAACCCTTCTTGAGTTGCTGAAGTTCCCTTAATGTTCTTGAAGTAGATCTTGCTTATCTTAATTTTGGATGGATTCTATTATGAAAGAAATTAAAAAAATAAACAAAAATTAGTCATTTAAATCACATTTGTTTCGATTGATTAGTTTCTAAATTGAAGAGTATGAAGGAATATAATTAAGATACTATCATTGGGCTATAAATTAATGGATAAAGAGCTAAATACCTTTTTGGAGCATTGGTTCCATGGGCAATACTCTTGATCAATAATGATAGGATTCTTGACATTAACCATTGTAAGATCTTCAAAATGCATATCACTTATAGTAATTGTTCCTGGAGTATCAGGCCATGTCTTAATCCTCACACCATTGTCAGTTTCTGTCAAAGTACAATTCTTAACTAGAAGTCCTTCTACAGGCTCTTCAGTTTCATACTTTTCAAGGCTTCCAACACTAATGCCATGACCAGGTCCACAGTTAACATTTTAGATAGTTAAGTTTTTACTACCGTCACCTATTGAGATACAATCATCTCCAGTACCGATGTTGGTGTTAATAACTTTAATATTTGTTGATCTTGCAATGTGGATCCCATCAGTGTTGAGGCTGTTAGCTGGGGCACTAATTTTGAACCCATCAAAAGTAACATTGTTGCACCCCAAAACATTTACATGAAAATTTTTGCTATCCTTGGAAGTAACGTCACGAATAATTGAATTCTTGACGAAATTAAAACCAAAATTCTGTTTGCATTTCAATAAAAGAAACTCAATTAGATTGCTATTTTGTAAAGGCATAAGTTAGGTAATATTATTATTTAAATGCCAAAATTCATATTGATTTATTACCATGCAAAGCATATGGAAATCCTTGTTTGTTGAACAATCATTAAGTTTCCAAGCAGCTTCTCCTTGACCATTAAAAACTCCACTACCTGATAGGGTAAGAGAGTCAATATATCCAAATTTGACCCACTGACCTGCATCCTTGAGGTCATTCTGGCTTATTGGTGCCTGAATCGTGCCATCAACTTTAACTTCAATAGGAGCCTTGCATGGACCTTTGACATCCAATGCACTCATTTGGTATGTTCCAGCAGGGATTATAATTTTGACAGGAGTAGTTGATGCACATGCTTGAGTCCAAGCAGTTGAGAAAGCCTTATGAATGTACAAGAAACAAAAATATAAAGAACCTAAGCCATGATTTTATCCATAGAATTTGTTAAAAAGAGTTTAATAATTTTTTATCCCTCAATTTCATATGATAATAATACCTTAGTTATATCTGTATTTGGTGCTCCTCCAAATCTTGATATGTCAAGGACTGCAGGTTGAGCTGTACCAAAGTCAATTAGAAACAAGAATAAAAATCCTATAGCATTGCTAAACTTCATATTGCTTTTGAATAGTTTGATGGAAAATATGCTACTTTTCTTGCGTTATTGCATACAAATTTATTTTTAAAGTTTATTGTGACATTATTTATGTTGCATTAGAGGTTTTTGGGCCACTAACTAACTAACTAATAAATTTCCAAAAATATGACTTTTACTATTTTAACACCTTTGTTGATCATTCCTGTTCAATTATTTGTAACTGAATTTACTTCTTTGGTTGATTTCTATTAATGTATTTTTTTCTTAATTTAAAATACTAGTTAAAAAAAATTTGAAAAAAATAATAAAATTAAATTAAGTCAAATCTTCGTATTTAGAATTCTCCTCACACTAGCACTAATAAATTTACAACCCAAGTAATATACTTTAGAAAAAAAAATCAAAACCATTTTGACTCTTTCTATAATAATAATAATAATAATAATAATAATAATAATAATAAATTAGTAACGTTTGATATGTTAATATTAACATAAATCTTAGTTAATCATAATATAGAAATAAAAACATAACTTGAAAAATTTAATCAAATTGAAATTAAATATAAAACAATTTTTGTATTATTTTGATTAAATTTTTTTCAACATTTTATGGTGAGCTTTTTCTCTTTTATATATATATATATATATATATTAAAAATACTATTTCTACCGTTACATGAACTATTTGTTACAATACAAGTTATAATTTTTGAATATTTATATCAAAACAATCGTCTTAATTCTTGTAAGTGTCTATAGATTGTTTCTTTGAAGAAGTTTCTCCTTCATCTTTTTGAATAAAGAGAATATATATATATATATATATATATATATATATATATATCGTCAACCATCAATATAAAATTCTTATATATAATCAATTTTAATAAATTTTTTTAATAAATACAAATAAAATGTAATAATTACGAATCAATTATAATTTGAATTCTGAAGTAATGTAAATCATGGTAATCAATTTCAATAATTTTTTATTAAAAGCAATTTATAGTTAATTTGTTGTTTTTATTATTAAAATACACCAACATTCAGATCTTTCTTGTTACCAACACTATTTGAGTTTAAGTATTTCAAAGTTTAATAATCATAAATTTCATTTAAACACATAGTAATCATGTAGTCAATTTTATATAAATTTTGTTATAAATGCATAAAATAATAAATGAATGTAGTCAATTTTACATATAGACATCAATATATTATTTTTATATATAATTAATTTTAACAAATTTTTTTCATAAATACAAGTAAAATATAATAATTATCAATCAATTATAATTTAAATTCTGCAGTTATGTAAATCATGGTAATTATAACATCCTAATTTTTGGGTTCTAAAAATAAATCATACTTTATTGTATAACGAAAGAATAAGTTAATTTTATTCAATTTCTGAAATATAAATATACGAGAAAATTATAATTTGATTGTAAGATCCTAATTCACAGGCCACACACTCATTTCCTGACAAGACTCCTAACTATACATTTGCTAAAAAAAGCTGGTCGGCAGACGTGTATCCATCTTGTTATGGCTAAGTAATGACTATCTAAGCTATGAAGTCCTCAATGGATCTCAGGAGCATTGAATATGAAAGTGAAATTGATGTGAAAACATGATGTATGTGAAGTAGTATAGAAGTTGTATGATTATATTATATGCATTGTAACACATTGGTTGATGTTATGATATATGTGTTGTAATACATCGATGAGTGTGATTATGACACATGTATTATGACATATCGATTGACATGCTATAATATGTCACAAAGCTAAGAGAACACTAACTAGCAAGTATACTAGGTAGTTGTAGTAAGTAGTAAAATTTGGAATTCAGTTTGAGTCCCAAATATCGTCCTCAGGGATTAGTTTTATCAATTACCACTTCACAAGTCAATAACTAGTTGAGCCAAACGAATATTGGAGATGTTTTGAGTCATTTGAGAACAAAAGCAATAAACTGTAGAAATCAGAAAATAACAACAAAACAGAGTGATGAATTTAGAAATGAAATGATGTGTGAATGGAGTTAGGATTGATTTCACCTCTTTATCAATTACAAAATGAAAGTAGATTTGAACTTTTAGTTTCTTAATTGATTGATGATCAATTTCACTTATTTAATCAAAGGACAATCCCTTGCCTCAATGATTGATGAATCCACATTTTATTGGATTTTTACTTGTCATTTTAATGTTTCTTAATAGAAAAAGTAAACTTAGGAAGTGTAAATAACATAAAAACATAATTTTGGTCAAATATCATAGGTTTATTAATTTTTGGTTAATTTACATTGATTTACATAGATATAGTTTGCAATTTTGATCATTTGAATAATTAGGCAGGAATTTCTAGACATTTTCCATGGATTTTTAGCATTTGAGAAAGTTTAAGATGAAAGTGATCACTTTGGATCCTATAGTGAACACTACAGCAAGCTAGATCTAGAGAAGCAGACCAAAGTGATCACTATGAAACCATAGTAGACACTACAGAGACCCAGTTTGCAAAAGTGTTGTGCGTGCTTACTATGGAACCATAGTAGACACTCTGGAGCATCCAGAGTTATCACTCTGATACCAAAGTGACAACTCTAGAGAGGCCAAAAGCACAAGACCTGCACATGGTTACTATAGAGCGATAGTAACTACTATAGAGCACTGCGCGTTATCACTCTGATACTAAAGTAACAACTCTAGAGAGGCTAAAAACACAAGACTTGCGTGTGGCTACTATGGAGCGATAGTAACTACTATGAAACACTGCGCGTTATCACTATGAAATCATAGTAGTTACTATGGGTGAAAATTTCTGTACTATAAATAGAACTTGAGAAATTAGGGTATAAGGACTTTCACACACTTTTAGCTTCTTTTGCCATTTTAGGAACACTTGCAGAGCCTAGGGTGGCCTTGGGTGATAGCCAAGGATCCAACCCAGGGTTTGATTTACATTTTCTTCTTACTTCTCTTTGATTTTTACATTGATGTTGTTGATTTCTCTTAACTTTTACTATGTAATTATGAGACCCATCCTCATAGAGGGCTAAATTTCTTGTAATCCCTAGTGAGTTCACTTAAATTCTTGAATTCCCGGGTTTTGAATGTTAATACAAATCCTTTTTTTTTTTCATGAATTTCTTCTTCCCAATCTCTTGAATTGAGTTAATTGTTGAATGAAGGGGACATTGCTTAATTAACCCTAATTCGTTTTAATGAGATTCTAAACTTAAATTGCTTAATTCTGGGTTTATTTCTAAGGTTGCATAATCTTGGGATGAGAGATTAGAGTCCATTGAATTGCTTAATTTGTATGGAAATATAAGGTTGATTTTCGCTTGTTAAATTAACCTAATTCTAGGAGGAAAGGAAGAGTATTAAATCTTGAGAGGAATAGGGATAGAATCTACATGAATGAACTAGGGGTTACCACTTTTTATTGATTGAACTTCATAATTTTGTTTCTTAATTTTTACATTGATCTTGAAATTACAAAACCCCCTTGTTTACTTTCTTTCTGAATATACTGCACACCATATGTTTGATATTTGATTACTCATCCAATGATTCATGGGAGACGATCTAGGTTAGCACCCTAGTATTACATTAATTTCTGTTTATATTTTGGTGAGGATTTGCAACAAATCTTTCGTTCATCAATGATCCTAATATTCAATTAACTACCCTAATTCCTTAGTTGTAAATCAATCAAACATTGCATTAGGCATTGGAAATTAAGAGATCACAAGATCCCAAATTCTTATCCCTAAGATATCCATAACCTTGACATTCAATTCAGATATGAGAAATTAACTCAGCTTCCATTGATGAAAATCCTCTAGGTTCAATTCAATTGAATGGCTAATTCAAAAATTGCATTAAGGAAAGAATTAAATGTTCAATATAATCAAGATCTTAAAATCTACATCCACAATCAATTTACAATATCAAAATAGGATCCATCAATCCATAACAAAAAGAAATCAGAACATGTTCATAGAAGAAAAAGAGAGAGAAAGAGTAGAAGAAGAGGAGCTGCAGAATTTCTTCATAAATCCAATCCCTAGCCTGATTCCTCAAGGTCTAGAGCTTGGAAGTCGCCCCCAATCTCCCTCTCTAACTCTCCTAAGGTGTAGAAATGAAACAAATTAGAAAAGATAAAAAATTTTGGACTAATCTCTTATTTATAGAATTTCCTGCCTTTTTGGCGTGATCACTATTGTCAACAATAGTGATCACAAGCAGTTTGCTTTGCTAGAGACTTCTATGTAACGATCACTTTTGTCAGCAATAGTGATCACGCGCAGCTAGAACGATCACTTTTGTCAACAATAGTGATCACGCGCAGCTTGCTTTGCTAGAGACTTCTCTGGAACGATTACTTTTGTCAGCAATAGTGATCACATGTAGCTAGAACGATCACTTTTGTTAGCAATAGTGATCACGCACACTTTGCTACGCTGGGGAACTCTCCGGAATGCTCACTCTTGTAAACAAAAGTGACTATGCGTGCTTTGCTTTGCTGGAGAACTCTCTGGAACGTTCACTTTTGTGAACAAAAGTGATAACGCACAGGTCTTTCTTCAATATTAAGCTTCTGGAACAATCACTTTTGTGAACAAAAGTAATAACACCCAACTCTTGCTTCACCAGACCTTGTTCCTTGATTCCAATTTTTGCTACTTTCTTCTACTTTCTCTCTTGATCCTCCAACCTTATGATCTCAAGTCAGAGTTTCCTGTAAAATAGGTTCTAATCAATACTTTTTACATAGAAAATTCACAAAATCTAAACAATTAAACTATTTAGAAATGAATTGAACATTTTATTATTTTTATGAGTTTTCTAGCTTTCTCCATCATGTTTTTCATATGAAATATATTAAAAACTAAGGTAAAATACTAGTAAAATCTGCATTTATCACGATACATGTACTATAACATACAAATTAGTAGAAAGATGCATGTTATGAAAAATTTGCAAATTTGATCAATTGTTTGTCTTGTGTGTACTCCTTTGTGATAGTGAATTATATGATTTGAGTGTCATTGTCAATTTAACCCATGTTAGAAAATATTTTAAGTATTATATATATACATAAATATGTGATTATTTTGATTATGTTAAACAAGAGATTTAGTGGAGCGAGAGATACTCACCCTTACTAATATTTTTAGGTAATGAAAATAAAGAGAGAAAGATGTTTGGTCCGTTGTAGGATCATAATCTAATGGTATTGGAAGGAAGACTGGTCTGTAGGGACTGGGATGATTTGAAAAAATGTATTGTGTTATTTGATTGTATTTCGTGTTGACCAAATCTTGTAAATGAATTTAATGATAGATTTTAGAATTCATAATACTTGGGCAATTTCATCTAATGAATATTTTAAAGAAATATTCTTAGTGGAAGCTTTAAATTTCATGTATTCAATATGAACCCAATGATTTGTCAGAGGTAAAGCTAAGTTTTATTTATTACCTTAAAGCTTCAAAATTATTCCTTTGGAAGTTTTAAATCCTTTTGGAATTTTATGAAATTTTCATAAGAAGAAAATGTAAGTTTTGTCTTTATTCAATTCTCAAATCCATGAATAAGAACAAAATTATTATTATTTATTTATTTGCTATAAATTTATTTATTTTAAATGAAGAAATTAAGGACGTAACATTATACAACTTTGTCAAAAAGTGATATCTCTAGTGAATGTTATTTGGAGTTGAAAAAATATGTCAAATGCCACCTGGTAGTTGAAAGAGAAAATGAAATAAATTTATGTTAATGGGGTAAGTTGTAACATCATTAAGAAGGGAGAAAATTTATTTCTTAAATGTATTAATTAAGTTATATTGCTCAATACAAAAATTTTGGTTAATGTAGAATTTTAGTAGGTAGATTGTTAATTAAGATAGATTCAATTTTGGTTAATTTAGAATTTTAGTAAGTACAATGTTAATTAAGATCTATTCGTATAGGGACTTAATTTAGCTAGATTAATTTAGAAAAGGCTGTAACACCCCAAATTTTGGTAATATTAATTATTATATTTATAAAAATCTAAATGCATATATATGCGTGTGTTGATTTACTTGGTAATGATGTTTATGTGTATTAACTATATGGATGTGTGTATGCATGATTGGATAGGGCTAAAATGGGCTAAGTGCAGGCGTAAAACTGGGCTGTTCTCGCTGCAACGAGAAGAGTCTCACTATAGAGAGAGGGCCCTGGGAGGAAGGACTGGAACTGTCGCCTTCTCGTAGTCTCACTGTAGCGAGATTCTACAGAAATCAGAGTGCAGTTTTGTTTGATATTTTTGCTACAGCGAGAGGGCATGTCGCTGCAGTGAGGTCTCGCTATAGCAAGAGTGTCACAACTAGAAAAAGGATTTAAAGGGGGTTAGGGTTAGGGGAGAGTTATTTCTCCCTCTCCCTTCGAAGTCTGCCTTCAAAGCCGTTCGAGAGCGTGATTGAAGGTTGAATCTGTGTGGGGAATGTCACGACCCCTTTTTGTAAGGAACCGAGAACGTTGTTTGTACATCACACACTTATTTAAAACAAATAAATAATAGAAAATATAAGTATGAAATTCTCTTCTCAATTAAAATAAAACAAAGTTTCTTACAAGAAATATCCAACAGAACAACATAATATTACATTTAGTTCATAATATTCAAAATACCTAAAATTATACTATATAGCTCCCTCTACATGAGGTCTCAAAATATAAGGAAAAAAAGACTTTGATGCAATATTACTCGACCCCAGCTTCTAACATTTCTTCATTGGCCCCTCAGCCTGTGAAGTAGATGCAACACCTGCTACATCTGCTCACGTACCACCGTACGATCATCGCAGTACACATGCACACAACGACATAGAAAGAAATGCAAGGGTGAGCTTACAAAAATAAAATAAAATCATATATATAGAGCAAAATATTTCTCACAACAATAGCCCCATGCATTTCCAGCCCATCTAATGCATAGCATGATAACGGTTTCCAACTGGTTTCACAGCCTAAGTAATCTAGAAGGAACCGAGCCGATCCGGGAGTGACCCATTCGAGTATCTGGATCCAAACAGCATAGCACAGCAACTCAGCATGAACTTACTGTTACACGTCTACCCACCTAAACATGTAACTCGGCTCTATAATGATGCAAAACATATTTTTCAGCATGATGCACACCACCAAAATTATTGTAACAGCTCAGCTAAGGCAAGTTTATAATAGATCAGCCAAAATCTCAGCATTTTAAATTAATTAACAGCAGTTACAGCTTAGAAAATAGCTTTTATTCAAAAGATTTAACAAAATTCATATCAAAACTTCTTGTAATAATATATCAACCATCCAAAACATAGATTATAGGCTAAAGTAAGCTCCCCTTACCTCAGAATGATGATTCACACTAGATCTACCGAATATTACTTGTTTTATAGCAAGTTTCACTGAAGATTTGGCTTTAGAACGGAGTTTCTCCTAAGAACACCATGAACTTCTATGAGAAAGAGAAGAAGAAGAGAAACAAACGGTAAATCTAGCTTCAAACTTAAAGAAACTTACTTCAAATCCCTTAGTGTGTGGGTCTTCAATCCAAGGTAAGGGGGGACTCTACCCTATCTCAATATATTGTAATTCTTGTGTGTTTTGATGATTAGGGCAATGTGGCTAAGATAGAAGATAGAAATTGTTTGTTTGATGGAAATTGATATGCAATGTGATGTGTGATAGAATAATTAGACCCCGTGAGGGTGATTGTGTGTGATGGAATGCCATTGATTGGTGAATTAATGATATTGTGAATAAATGTGGGCTATATGTCGTGTAATGTGAAATGAATGTGGGTCTAGTGCCGTGTATTTGAGTGCCATGTGGGCTGTGTGTCGTGTTTAAGCATGACTATTGCATGCGTGAATGAAATATGTGTGAATGGGCATGTTAGCGCTGTTGTAATATACTGTGAATGGTTCAGCGATACACCGGGGGTGTGGGGATGAGGACGGTAGAAATACCTTAGGGAGGAGAGAGTGGTGGTGACACCGACTATGGAACGGGTGCACCACGGGCCACACACTCTCTTCTTGACTAGACCTCTGACCACTATCTTTGTTGAGCGACCCATGACTGCCCACGTGGTATCCGTGAGGAGGGTAACCGGCGACCATTCATGGTGTAAATCTATGATCACAGTACCACAATGAGTGTGGCTGGCGTGCATATGCATGGGTTTATGTATTGTACTTATGGATGTAAAATGCTGCTTGTGATTGTGTTTATTTTAATGTATTAGAAATGTTTTGGAGGTGAGACTCTACGTGGATTGTGTGTTTTTGGGTAGTATAGAGTACTCACCCTTACATTCATTTTTTAGGTAATCAAGACGATCAACACCGGACTCAGTGAAGGGATGGATGGACTGCTATATGACTTAGCTTTTATTTTGAAATTGTTGAAACTAAACTAGTCTTGTAGCAATCATTTGAAATTAATTTGTAACCCTTCCCTTGTTTCGAAGTATTTTATGAAAAAATTTATTCTAATTTGCGAAATTATTATTAAATTGAAATTAAAATTAAGGTGTTACAAAGGCAAAAGTCTTTTTTTGTATTGGTCTAACTTAAAATAATACGTCAAATTATAAAGATGACATTGATTATATACATTATATTGATGGTGATTATTATAATGATGAAAGTTGATACCTAACTTATAAAATTTATGTTTCCTAGTCACTTGATATAAGGTTGGTGTTGTCATTTAGTTACGTAATTATTTTTAATAAAATTAGAATATTAGTTCATTGATTGAAATTAGATTGTAATAACTAATAATGCAATATATAGAAAAAAAAAAGAGTAAGTGAAGTCATAGTGTGTGTGTATATATATATATATATATATATATATATATATATAATTTTCACTAACATTGACTATGTAATAAAAAAGAACTACAATTCTTTTACATCTCCTTGCTTCATATGGGATGGTTTGTATACTTCTCGTAGGAAAAGAAAAAGAAAAATTGCATAAAATTTTATTGAAAGAGGTGTCTTATGGTTGTGGAATATCATTTTAAGCTGCACAAGTAGGAGCTTTTCCTGTAATTATAGGCTTAGCATTAGCACATTTTGCAGTTGCTTCAGCTCCGTTGAAAGTGAGGGCAACATCAGTTACTTCTATTCCTTCACATGGTACACCACTACTACAGATTAGAGTCAACCCTTCTTGAGTTGCTGAAGTTCCCTTAATGTTCTTGAAGTAAATCTTGCTTATCTTAATTTTGGATGGATTCTATCATGAAAGAAATTCAAAAGATAAACAAAAATAAGTCATTTAAATCACATTGGTTTCAATTGTTTAGTTTCTAAATTGAAGAGTATGAAGGAATATAATTAAGATAATATCATTAGGCTATAAATTAATGGATAAAGAGCTAAATACCTTTTTGGAGCATTGGTTCCATGGGCAATACTCTTGATCAATAATGATAGGATTCTTGACATTAACCATTGTAAGATCTTCAAAATGCATATCACTTATAGTAATTGTTCCTGGAGTATCAGGCCATGTCTTAATCCTCACACCATTGTCAGTTTCTGTCAAAGTACAATTCTTAACTAGAAGTCCTTCTACAGGCTCTTCAGTTTCATACTTTCCAAGGCTTCCAACACTAATGCCATGACCAGGTCCACAGTTAACATTTTGGATAGTTAAGTTTTTACTACCGTCACCTATTGAGATACAATCATCTCCAGTACCAATGTTGGTGTTAATAACTTTAATATTTGTTGATCTTGCAATATGGATCCCATCAGTGTTGAGGCTGTTAGCTGGGGCACTAATTTTGAACCCATCAAATGTAACATTGTTGCACCCCAAAACATTTACATGAAAATTTTTGCTATCCTTGGAAGTAACGTCACGAATAATTGAATTCTTGACGAAATTAAAACCAAAATTCTGTTTGCATTTCAATAAAAGAAACTCAATTAGATTGCTATTTTGTAAAGACATAAGTTAGGTAATATTATTATTTAAATGCCAAAATTCATATTGATTTATTACCATGCAAAGCATATGGCATTCCTTATTTGTTGAACAATCATTAAGTTTCCAAGCTGCTTCTCCTTGACCATTAAAAACTCCACTACCTGATAGGGTAAGAGAGTCAATATATCCAAATTTGATCCACTGACCCGCATCCTTGAGGTCATTCTGGCTTATTGGTGCCTGAATCGTGCCGTCAACTTTAACTTCAATAGGAGCCTTGCATGGACCTTTGACATCCAATGCACTCATTTGGTATGTACCAGCAGGGATTATAATTTTGATAGGAGTAGTTGATGCACATGCTTGAGTCCAAGCAGCTGAGAAAGCCTTATGAATGTACCAAAAAAAAAAGAAAAAGAACCTAAGCCATGATTTTATCCATAGAATTTGTTAAAAAGAGTTTAATAAATTTTTTCTCCTCAATTTCATATGATAATAATACCTTAGTTATATCTGTATTTGGTGCTCCTCCAAATCTTGATATGTCAAGGACTGCAGGTTGAGCTGTACCAAAGTCAATTAGAAACAAGAATAAAAATCCTATAACATTGCTAAACTTCATATTGATTTTGAATAGTTTGATGGAAAATATGCTACTTTTCTTGCGTTATTGCATACAAATTTGTTTTCAAAGTTTATTGTGACATTATTTATGTTGCATTGGAGTTTTTTGGGCCACAAACTGAGTAACTAATAGATTTCCAAAAATATGGCTTTTACTATTTTAACACTTTCGTTGATCATTCCTATTCAGTTATTTGTAACTGAATTTACTTCTTTGCTTGATATCTATTAATGTATTTTTTTCTTAATTTAAAACACTAGTTAAAAAATCTCACAAAATATAATAAAATTTAATTAAATCAAATCTTCGTATTTAAAATTCTCCTCACATTAGCACTAATAAATTTAAAACGCAAGTAATATACTTTAGATAAAAAAAAATCATAACCATTTTAACTCTTTTTATTGTAATAATAATAATATTATTATTATTATTATTTATAATAATAATAATAATAATAATAATAATATTATTATTATTATTATTATTATTATTATTCACGTAAAAATGTGAACATGTTAATTTCTAATAAAAACAACAAAGTAATTTAAGATGTAGCAAAAAAAATTGAACATTATTATCAACACATTGGATTTAAATAATACTAAAATTTGAAATATATTAAAAATGTTTTTGAAATAATGAAAAATTTATTGAAATACTATATTATATAACAACAATGAACAATTGAAAATTTAGTTTAAGAAAAATGAATGTATTATCAATCATTATCATAATAAGAAAAATTAATACAATTTTTATATCCAAATGAATTTATAAAATGAGTAACGTTTGGTATGTGAATATTAACATAAATCTTAGTTAATCATGATATAAAAATAAAAACATCACTTGAGAAATTTAATCAAATTAAAATTAAATATAAAACAATTTTTGTATTATTTTGATTAATTTTTTTATTTTCAACATTTTACGAGCTTTTTCTCTTATATATATATATATATATAACATTTAAATTTTCTAGCTAACCTTTTACTAGAAATATTAAAGTTTATTCAAAACAAAATTAGTCAATTAATTTTTTGAATGAAAATTTTTTTTGCTAATATTGATAATCAGTTAAAGAACTCATCACTTTAAAGAAGAATTCAATCTCTTTTAGAATCTATTCAATCATCCATTTGTTCTGACCTTTTTAATGCTTTCTGGAATATAAAGAAGCATATTGTCAGTCTTCCTTGTAAGGAAGACTTCAAGGAAAGTCAAATTTCTACAGACCCATTCAAATGAATGAAGCACTCCTTCAATATTGCTAAAAAGAGATTAGAGATCTCTTAGATAAAAAAACTCATCAGAAAAAGTAAGAGTCTATAGTCTTGTTCTGCATTTTATATTAATAAACAAGCAAAATTAGAAAGAGGTATTCCTAGGTTAGTTATTAACTACAAACCATATATATATATATATATATATTAAAAATACTGTTTCTACTAGTTGATTATAAGAACTATTTGCTACAATACAAGTTATAATTCTTGAATGTTTATACCAAAACAATTGTTTTCATTATGGTAAGTGTCTATAGATTCTTTCTTTGAAGAAGTTTTGATCTTTTTGAAAAAGGAGAATATATATATATATATATATATATATCGTTGATGAATCCACATTTTATCATGTTTTTACATGTCTTTTTAGTTTTCCTTAATAGAAAAATTAAACTTATATAGTGTAAATAGTACAAAAATTACATTTTGAGTAAAAATCATAGGTTTATTAATTTTTAGTTAATTTGCATTTAATTACATAGATATAGATTGTAATTTTAATTTTTTTAATAATTTTGCAGAGTCTCCAATTTAATTTTTGAGAAATCTTGACCCTTGGATGAAGGTTGGCTTCAAAGTAGTCACTTTCAAGAGCAAAAGTAGCAACTACAGCAAGTTTGGAAATTGAAGGACCCAAAGTAGCCACTATTGCCTCTCATAGTGACCACTCCAGGGAGCTCCAGGACGTCGTTTGAGAAGTATTTCAGCAAGTGGACACTATTGGCTCTCATAGTGGCCACGCGCACCAGAGTAGCCACTTTCAGCATAAAAAGTGGCAACTCTAGAGGAGTGGCAAACCTTTCATCCTGTGCATGGACACTCTTTTGGCCCAAAGTGGACACTTTCAAAGCAAAAAGTGGACACTTTGCTGACATGGCATCCAATATAAATAGGTTTTAGGAATTAGGGTATGGGACTTTTACACTTTACACATTTTTCCTTTGCCAAATTGAGACAATTTCCCAGAACATTGGAGTCTTGGGTGACAGCCAAGGGTCCTCTATAGGTTTTAATTTCCAATTTCCCTTTTGATTTTTGTTGAATTTACATTAATGCTACTTACGTTCTTGCATTTCTTTCTTTCATTTGTGAAGCCCATCCACATAGAGGGCTAAACTTCCTTGTAATTCCTAGTCAATGCACATGAATCTTGAATTCTTGGGATTAATTGCAATACAAATCTTTCTTTCGTTGAATTTATTGACCCCAATCTTTGAATGAAATGGAATTTGCATGAAGGGAACATTGCTTAATGAACCCTAAATTACCCAACGAAATTCTAATTCAAAATTGCTTAATTTTGATTAATCTTTAAGGTTGTGTAATCTTAGGGATAAAGATTGGAGCCCATTAAGATGCTTAATTTTAATTGGAATGTTAAAGTTAATTTTTGCTTGTTAGATTAACTTAATTCAAGGGAAAGAAAGGGGATTATTGAATCATTTGAAAGAATAATGATGGAACTCATTGATTGACTAGGGATTACTCATTTTAATTGATTGAATTTCATTAATTCACATTTCGTTCTTGATTTAAATCTGGAAATTAACAAAAAATTTCCCCCATTTTACTTGCTTTAAAATTCATGTTTACACTTGTTCGATGTATGTTCCCAACCAAAAATTTCCTGGAGACAACCTAGGATAACACCCTAGTACTGCATTCATTTCTTGCATATTTGATGAGGATTAACGACAATCTTTTGCACGACGAGTAGCTAAATTCGTTTCATCAATCGTCAACCATCAATATAAATTTTTTTATATAATCAATTTTAATAATTTTTTTCATAAATACAAGTAAAATTTAATAATTATGAATCAATTATAATTTGAATTCTGAAGTAACGTAAATCATGGTAATCAATTTTAATAATTTTTTTATTAATTGCAATTCATAGTTAATATGTTGTTTCTATTATTAACATGCACCAACATTCAGATCTTTCGTGTTACCAACACTATATTTGAGTTTCAGTATTTCAAAGTTTAATAATCATAAATTTCGTTTAAACACATATAGCAATCGTGTAGTCAATTTTATATAAATTTTGTTATAAATGCATAAAATAATAAATAAATATAATCAATTTTACATATAGCCATCAATATATTATTTCTATATATAATTAATTTTAATAATTTTTTTTATAAAGATAAGTAAAATATAATAATTATCAATCAATTATAATTTGAATTCCTCAGTTATGTAAATCATGGTAATTGTAACATCCTAATCTTGCACTACTGTATACAAATTTGCTTTCAAAGTACATTGTGACATTATTTATGTTGTAGTGGAGTTTTTTGGGCCACAAAGTAAATAACTAATAAATTTTCAAAAATATGACTTTTACTATTTTAACACCTTCATTGATCATTTGTATTCAATTATTTGTAATTGAATTTACTTCTTTGGTTGATATCTATTAATGTATTTTTTTTCTTAATTTAAAATACTAGTTAAAAAAAATCTGAAAAAAATAATAAAATTTCATTAAGTCAAATCTTCGTATTTAGAATTCTCCTCACACTAGCACTAATAAATTTACAACCCAAGTAATATACTTTAGATTAAAAAAAAATTATAACCATTTTGACTTTTTCTATAATAATAATAATAATAATAATATTAAATGAGTAACGTTTGATATGTTAATATTGACATAAATCTTAGTTAATCATAATAATATAGAAATAAAAACATCACTTGAAAAATTTAATCAAATTAAAATTAAATATAAAACGATTTTTGTATTATTTTGATTAATTTTTTTTCAACATTTTATGGTGAGTTTTTTTCTCTTTATATTTATATATATATATATATATATATATATAGTAAAAATACTATTTCTACCGGTTGATTACAGGAACTATTTGCTACAATATAAGTTATAATTTTTGAATGTTTATATAAAAACAATCATCTTAATTCTGGTAAGTATCTATAGATTCTTTCTTTGAAGAAATTTCTCCTTCATCTTTTTGAAGAAGGAGAATATATATATATATATATATATATATATATATATATATATATATATATATATATATATATGTATATATATCGTCAACCATCAATATAAAATTCTTATATATAATCAATTTTAATAATTTTTTTCAAAAATACAAGTAAAATGTAATAATTATGAATCAATTATAATTTGAATTCTGAAGTAATGTAAATCATGGTAATCAATTTCAATAATTTTTTATTAAATGCAATTTATAGTTAATTTGTTGTTTCTATTATTAAAATACACCAACATTCAGATCTTTCTTGTTACCAACACTTTTTGAGTTTAAGTATTTCAATGTTTAATAATCATAAATTTCGTTTAAACTCATATAGTAATCATGTAGTCAATTTTATATAAATTTTGTTATAAATGCATAAAATAATAAATAAATGTAATCAATTTTACATATAGACATCAATATATTATTTTTATATATAATTAATTTTAATAAATTTTTTCATAAATAGAAGTTAAATATAATATTTATCAATCAATTATAATTTGAATTCCGCAGTTATGTAAATTATGGTAATTGTAACATCCTAATTTTTGGGTTCTAAAAATAAATAATACTTTATTGTATAACGAAAGAAAAAATTGATTTTATTTAGTTTCTGAAATATAAATATAAGAGAAAATTTGAGTTTCTCTTAGATTGAACATAATTGCCACATTGTTACTATTTAAATCATAATTATTTAAAAGAAATAAAATCAATTTATAAGATAAAATGAGTAACATAAAAATACAATGACATTGAAACTTCTAGAAGATGAGTTCTTTCATAATACTTTGCCAAGAATATTAAAAATGTATTTTTCACAATTTAAAAATTCAACATAAAAATATAGGATTAATGAAATTAATTGATAAATATTACAAATATAATTTAAATTATTATTTACAACAATTGCTATCAAACTTCTCAATGTTTAAAATTCATCATACATTATTTACATATTGAAAATTTAACTCTAACTAAGATTTAATCAAAACTTCCACAACTTTGATGAAGCCTACATAGCATATTCCTCCGTGCAACACCTTTGAGAATATGATCCTAAAGTAGACCATCCTTCATTTTAAATTTCTAAAAATGGTTGTAAGGGTGAGCAATCCCGTTCTCAATAATCCTTTAGTTTAAAAACCATACAAATTAAAACAAAACACATAGATTCTTGTGCCAACATAGCAAATAATACTATTTTTAATACAAGATTAATAAATTCATTGTAGAAGCAATCATATTAATTATGTTTTAAATCATATATATAGATAGCTGCTGGTTAGCCGCAACAACAGAGATACAACGTGTGTTCCTGCTACCCCTTTTAGCAAAGATATAATTAGGAGATGGGTGTGTGACCTGTGAATGCTTTTCTTTTCAACAAATCATTGTGCACTCTCTTTCAATTAGCATTTACCACCCTCATTTCTCCAAGATTTCCCAAATCTTCTCTAGACTCTATACCTCTAGTGTATCTTTGTAACTATCTATATAGGGTCTTAGCATTTCTTATGACCCTTACTTGCTTAGCATTTCATATTCCATACAATTCATTATCATTTCCTTTTTCACTTAATAATATAACCAACTTAAATTCAACATGCACACTTATTCATGTTAGCTCTTTATTCACAAATTTTGAATAAATCCACATTTTCATTCAAAACAATCAAATATTTTTCATAAGAACAAGAATTCATAAATCTCCACATTCATCAATTATCAAATGTAAACTCATGTTCATCACAAGACACAATTTAAGTATTAACAATTCATTCACCTATCTCACATTATTCACATCAATAAAGTGTGCCGAAGGTCGGTCACCCTCGGTCTCAAACCAGTTGTGCAGTTAAACACATATTAAGCTAAACCACAGAGAAATTGCTGGAGATCACACTCTCTCAGTGTTTTATAAAATCGTCTATCCTTAAGTTCAACACTTTTTATCATTTATTATTCAAAATCATAACCCAACAATAATTATGTGTATACATTAACATTTAGGTCATAAACTTTCTTAGAAACTTGTTTTACTTCTAATTTCTGTTATAGAATCCTATCCAAGTTTGTTCAAAAATAATTCATCATACTTTCATGTTCTAAAGATCCCAATTAATGAAGCATTTACTATTTAGCACAAAAGTATTAAAATTTCTAAGCCAAGACATAGGATAAGAGTCAGAGTTCAGGGTCTACTCTCCTTACCTGAAAATAAGTCTCTACTATCAAATCCTTCTAACGATTCAGAGAGAAGGTACAACACGTCCAAAAGAGAAAGTTTTGTTTAAAATATAGAGATATACCTAAATATTACAAGGTGAACACTCATTGAGAAATAGAAAACCGAAGAAAAGAGATAAAACTAGAGATCTAAGCTTCGAGAAACTTACTTTGTTCTTAATAAAATAGACGTTTAAGCTCAGATCTAGAAGAGATTCGAAGTTTGAGTTCTCCCTTGAGAGGGAAAGGAGAGAGAATAGAGAAAAACGAGGAGAGAAGGTTATTTGGTGAGAAATGAATTTTTTTTAGGTTAGGGTTATGTAAATACCTCTCCAAACTCGTGCGATCTCGCTTGAGGGACCAGATTCTCACTTGGACGAGCTCTACCCTTGCCTGGGTGAGCCTTCCTTGCTTGAGTGAGATAGCCAAACAGTGAAACTAATCATTTTTCTGTTATTCTCGCTTGAGCGAGATACAATCTTGCCTAAGTGAGCTTGATCTCATCTGAGCGAGATTGAATCCAAAGACCTCCCTGTTTTCCTGTGACTCCTTGCCTGAGCAAGATTATCTCTCGTCTGGGTGAGAGGACAGTTGGGTCAACTTTACTCTTTCTCGCTTGAGCGAGAAGCCCTGCATAAAGATTCCTATTTTTCCCATATAAGGTTAACAAAATTGAGGGTGTTACATTCTCAGTCTCGCCTGGGCGAGATTTGTCTCGCCTGAGTGAGATCTCCTGCACTAAACTCCTTCCACAAATCCTCCATACTCACTTCTAAATGCACTCTAATATTACAAACAAAACATAAATTATCAAAAAATGAAAAGAGGATGTTATAGTAATAATATCAATAATTTTTTATTAAATACAATTCATAGTTAATATTATATGTGTTAAATGGTTGGATTATGATTTGGGTTGTAACTAGGAATTGTGTGTATGGAATGCAATGTGATTGAGTGTGGGCATATGTGTCGTGTGTGAACATGAATATTATGATGTAATTGAGAATATGGTTATGGTTGAATATGTTGGAATACTGTGAATGATTCAGTGATACACTAGGAGTGTGGAAGATGGGGTGTTCGGAGGGCAAGTGTACCCATCAAAAAGTAATAAAGGGTTTTCAACTAAGTTCCCGAAATATCGTCCTACAAGAATTGTTTATCAACTACTAAGAGTTTTCCTAATTTAATTGTTTGAACTTCAAATATGCGAGATTAATCAGGACGAGAATTTATAAAATCAATTGTAAAAACTAAGAGCAAGAAACACAGAGCACGTCTTAGTTACACTTATTAAAGAGAAATCTAGGGCGTATGCGTGTTCTCATTCAATCATTTATGCTATTTTTCTATTTAGATCTAAATCTGATTTCCTGATGATTACTAATCATTCATACTAATACTATTAATATCCACTGGTCATGCAATATTAATATTCTTTTTTCTAAGTTAATATCCCTAATGGTTATGCAAGTTATCAATTAGAAAAAGCCTAAGGAGCCTATGAATTTGTTAATTCAATAACGATTAGAAGATGAAGATTGGTTTGGTCTACCTAATCTTTTATCTCGCTTTATCCTATAGATCTATTAATTAACCGAGGTACGATCGCCTGACGATGTAATTAATTAGAGTTAAGAATGAGAAACGATAAGATAAATTCTAATCACGAAGCGAAAATCAAATTTAGATTCAAATATCAAAATTCCATAAAGTCATGAACAATAATTCCCATAACCCTAGCTATGGATTTAGTTACTCATGTAGAAAAAAAAAAAAGCTAGAATAATCAATAACATATCCATAATGAAGGGAAAAACAAACTAGAATAAGAGATGAATCTTTGGTCTTCAAGTATGGTCACTTGAATCTCCAAGTGTTGCCAAGGGTGTGCCAAAGGTCTGTGCAAAAAAGGTGAAAGTGATCAAGAATCTTGAAGGGCCTTATGTGAAATGATGCTCAGGAAAGATGATCATTTCTACGATGCCTCCTCCTCTCTATTTATAGAATTAGAACTCCTTTAAACTGGGCAAGTTTGGCTAACGCAAACAAGCATGGCCGTGCATGATGGTGCAGCATGGTCGTGCATATTGTCGAAGCACCCCCGTGCTTCATTGGGCGTGCTTATTACTGTGAGGCTTTTAAACGCATTCATTTGGGCCTAAAATGAACCGAAATCTACTCGTGGCCTCTTTATATCAAACTGCACAATTAATAAATAAATTAGTGTAAAACTTAATAAAAATAAAGGTCAAATATGAATAAATAGCTGTAAAAGAGGGCTTAATTACAGACATATCAACTCCCCCATACTTATCTGTTTGCTTGTCCTCAAGCAAAGTGCTAGTTAAGAGAATACATAATAACTTAAAACATAATACCACACAAGGAACCCGAGATAAAGGAGATAAAGAGAACAAGTGTAATATCACCGAGCTTAAGCAATCAAAAGGATTCCAAATTAGAATCTTATATTTCCACACTTTTTCGCTCAAACATCAAACTAAGATACTTTGCTTTCCTTTCTCACTAAGGGACAAAATGAGATATCACTCAAATCTCCTAAAAAGTGTACTACCATAGGCTTGACTATAAACCGACTCTCCACTAGATAAATTAAATGCAAGTAAAAATCATGAGGTCTTTTACAGGTTATAATGTGGCCAAGGGGTTATAATAATTGAAGTGAGATAAATAAAAGAAAGGGATATACAAAGGGGTAATAAATTATAACAATTGAAATATCCCCTAAGTTTACAAATGAAGCTCTTGGAGTAATTTTTATATTTTTATATGTAAACAATATATTTACTCCTCTCTCCTTTCAATCATACATAACCCTTTTTCTTTTCTTTTCTATATTTTTTTTATATTTTTTTCATTTTCCTTTTCATACTTTCTTTCTTCTTTTTTTGCACATGAGAGATATAGAAGAGAATTTATCAAGCAATTCAACAACTCAATTGCTCCATTCATAAACTCAAGGTCATCAAAATATTTTTATAAATTTAATGCAAGGGACCAAGAAAATCAATAAAGCTTAAAGTGGGCAACTAGTTGTATCTCAAACATGCTGAAGGTCAAGAATAAAAATCCTATTATGCTTCAATCATATTAAAATCATGCAATTAACAGAGAAGTCTTAAGTCGGTTCTAAGTCAAGTTCTAGAGTACAAATCCTAAGGAGATAATCACACAAAACAATGAGGAAAGGGGTACATTTAATTATATTAAGGTAGAAATACCCCTTTAAGGCTCAAAACTCACATTTGTGGGTTAAAATTTAATGTCGAGTATAAAAGTAAGGAACTTAGCTAATTATTAGTTTCCTAATGAAAGTATAATGCCAATAATAATTACTCAGCATGCTCTTCTATTTGAAAAAATTGGATTCCATGATGGAAAAAGTTTTAAATTATCACAAAAATAGCATAAACACTTCACTCAAGAGAACATGCTATAACAATCATAATTAGGAACTACTCCCCCATACTTAAAACAAAACATGGTCCCCTATGTTTAAAAATAAAGATAAAAATAAAAATAAAAATAAATAAAATAAAATAAAATAATAAAGAAAAATTAAAGATAAGAGAAAAAGGAACAATACTGCCTAGTGGAATCGGGCGTTTGATAATGCTCATAGTGTTGACCTCCAAATATTTACAATGATACGGAGACAAAATACCCACGTAGTAGACCAGCTTACAGTGGCAAATATATAAAAGAAACTAGAGTTCAAGTACATGAAATGAAATAAAAATAAGAAAAATAGATGTTAAACTAAACGAAAAGACATAAAAGAAATCATGAAACTCATAAGTCACTAGGGAGGGGGAAATGATGCTGGAACAAGCGGAGCAACTCTGCGATCTAGGTCTCCTGCTAGTCAAGGCGCTAATGGACCGATGCAGAATACTCAGCCAGCTGAGTCTCGTACCTATCCATCCTCTCATCAATATGTTGGTGCAACTGCTGTAGATCTGGATGGTGAGCAGGAGCAGGGGATGCCGGTGCTCGCACAGCTTGGATGCCTTCCCATCTATGGCTGTCATGTATCTGGAGACGTCCTCCCACAGACCATGTTCTTGAAGAATATTCTCGTCTAGATAGCATGTTGGGAGGAACTCGAACCCAAGCAAAGTGTCCAGGCACTTGCGGTATCCTTCTACTGTACCCTGGTCACCTCAAAACTAAATCTCGTACGTTGTTGGTGCAGTGGAGGTGCCTTCACGAGCTCTTTTAGGAGGCATTTTTTGCAAGAAAAATATAGAGCCAATTTTAGTCTAAGTGAACATGCACGACCGTTCTCCTTGACCGCACGATCGTGCTTGTAATGAAAGCACGCCCATGCTTCAGAAAGCACGATCGTGCTAGTTACCTAGTTCAAATGCACAGTCGTGTTGCGCACGCAGAGGCAAAGAATTCTAAAAATAGAACACAGGGAAAGGAATTTATACCAAAATAGCATCAAATATGAACAATTAATAAGAATGAACACGTACCTGGATATGAATGCAATCCTAAAATTATAGAAAAGAGGCAGAAATCAGAAAAGTGTGTGGGAGTGCTCTTTCTGTTTAGGGGAGAAAGGGCGTGCTCTATCTGTGCACCCCTCCCCCCTTTTATTTTTCAAATCCCACTCACATGCACGACCTGCATTTGGAAAGCACGGTCATGCTTATTAAATGAAAGCATGCCCTAAAGTACCTCATGTGTGTGTTCAGGGGAGGCACGCCTATGTTCTCATTGAGCACGGGTGTGCTTTATGAAAGTACGGCCGTGCTTCACTCGTCTACCTTCTTCATTACGTGTAAAAATAATATAAACTTAAAATAAAAAAAGTAAAGACATAATTAAGAAAACATAACATAGGGTGCCTCCTGGAAGCGCTTGTTTAATGTCGTGAGCCTGACATCTTGCCTGGGCTAGTCAAGTGTTATTGTGTGACCAGGAGGGGTCACGTTCTCTATATACAGCTTCGCTCTCAGCTCATTGATATGGAAGGGTTCTTCTCCATGCTTGGACACTTCTAGTACTTCGTATGGAAGAACCTTGACCACATTATAGGGGCCATACCACCTGGATTTCAGTTTTCCAGGAAATAGTCGCAACCGAGAGTTGTAGATCAGAACCCTATCACCTGCTTGAAAACTCCTATGATAAATGTGTTTATCATGCCACTTCTTAGTATGCTCTTTGTATAACTTGGCATTTTCAAATGCTTCAAAACACAATTCATCCAATTCATTTAGCTGCAACAATCTTTTTTCACCTGTGACCTGTGAATCAAAATTTAGGAACTTCAAGACCCAGTAGGCCTTGTGTTCAAGCTCAATTGGTAAGTGACATTCTTTACCAAAAACCAAATGATAAGGGAACATACCAATAGGGGTTTTGAAAGCAGTACGATAGGCCCAGAGTGCATCATCCAATTTCAGAGACCAATCTTTCCTGGAGTTGTTAACAGTGCGCTCTAAAATTCTTTTCAATTCCTTATTAGATATCTCAACTTGCCCACTAGTTTGGGGATGATAAGGAGTGGCCACCTTATGGGTGACACCATAT
The DNA here is from genome assembly GCF_003935025.1 of Abrus precatorius. NCBI lineage: Eukaryota > Viridiplantae > Streptophyta > Magnoliopsida > Fabales > Fabaceae > Abrus > Abrus precatorius. Next base: position 10,724,425 of record NW_020874384.1, read on the forward strand.
TTTATCAAAAGAGCTTCAAATTGTTTATTGCAAAAATGGGTGCCACCATCACTAATAATAGCTCTAGGGGTGCCAAATCTAGTGAAAATATTTTTCTTTAAAAATTTAATCACAACTCGAGTATTATTGGTGGCTAATGCTACAGCTTCTACCCATTTGGAAACATAATCAACAGCTACTAATATATATTCATTATGCATGGATTTGGGGAAAGGCCCCATGAAGTCTATGCCCCAGACATCAAATAATTCACAAATTAAGATATTACTAAGAGGCATCTCATGTTTCCTAGATATATTTCCACTTCTTTGACACCCATCACATGACTTAACATACAAATGAGCATCTTTAAACAAAGTAGGCCAATAAAAACCATACTGCAAGACCTTATGAGTGGTTTTCGATGGGCCACAATGACCTCCAACCTCCCTAGAATGGCACTGGTTAAGAATTTCATTAACTTCACTCTCTGAAACACACCTCCTAATCATATTGTCCCCACAAATCTTACAAAATCCACCAGATAATTTACAAAATCCGCATACCAAGGTACCTTAGAGATTACGAGGAGCCTCTCATCAGGAAAAGAATCCTTGATCTCCTTCACCGTGGTTTCCTTTACTGAAGCATCCAGAGACATCAAACTCTTGGAGGCGAAGGATCCACCGTATAATCCTTGGTTTAGCATCCTGTTTTGACAATAAATACTTGATGTCAGAATGGTCAGTAAAGACAACAACTCTGGACATTATCAAATAAGAACGAAATTTATCAAATGCAAAGGTAACAGCAAGTAATTCCTTCTCTGTAACGGTGTAATTACGCTGAGCGTCGTCCAAGGTTTTACTTGCATAGTAAATGGCCTAAAACACCTTATCTCGCCTTTGTCCTAGAACTGCTCCCACAGTTGCATCACTAGCATCACTAGCATCACACATTAGCTCAAAAGGTAAAGACCAGTCAGGGGCCACAATCACAAGAGCAATTGTTAATTTCTCTTTTAATTTCATGAAAGCAGATAAACATGTTTCATCAAATTTAAACTCTACATTTTTAGCCAATAATTCAGAAAGGGGTTTTGCTATTTTTGAGAAGTTTTGTATAAACCTCCTATAGAACCCAACATGCCCTAGAAAACTCCTGACTACCTTGACACTTGTAGGGAGAGGTAGTTTAGAAATAACCTCAATCTTTGCAGGGTCTACTTCAATACCTTTTCCTGACACCTTGTGTCCCAAAACAATGCATTCATCAACCATAAACTAGCACTTCTCCTAATTTAAAATCAAATTGGCTTTCCTGCATCTCTGTAAAACTAAATTCAAGTTATGTACACAACTATCAAATGTGGTGCCATATACAGAAAAATCATCCATAAAGACTTCAATACAATGCTCTAATAAATCTGAAAATAAAGTCATTATACACCTTTGAAAGGTAGCAGGGGCATTACATAATCCAAACGACATTCGTTTATATGCAAATGTATCATAGGGGCATGTAAAAGTAGTTTTTTCTTGATCTTCAAGAGCTACGGGTAGTTGCATATAACCAGAATAGCCATCTAAACAACAGTAATACTCATGCCTAGCTAACTTCTCTAACATCTGGTCAATAAAGGGTAGAGGGAAGTGATCCTTCCTGGTGGCTTTGTTAAGCTTCCTGTAGTTAATACACATCCTTCATCCGGTTACCTTTTTGACGGCGATGAGCTCCTGTTGCTCATTCTGCATAGCAATAGTCCCTCCTTTCTTTGGTACAACTTATACAGGACTCACCCAAGGGCTATCAGAGATTGGGAATATGATATCGGCATCCAATAACTTAATTACCTCCTTTTTCACTACTTCTTTCAGATTGGGATTTAATCGCCTTTGGGGTCGTACTTTTGGTTTGAACTTCTCCTCCAAGTGAATTCTACGAGTGCATATGGAAGGATTGATACCCTTAATGTCATTTATGCTCCACCCAAAAGCCTCCTTGTTCTCTCTCAGTACTCTTAGAAGCTTCTCCTCCATGCTACCTGTCAAATTGGCAGAAATAATTACAGGTAAGTGAGATAGAGGGTGTAAAAAGGCATATTTAAGATTCAAGGGAAGAGGTTTGAGTTCTAGTTCAGGAGGTTCTTCGACTAATGGCTTGGTTCTTTTCTGGGAGTGTTCTCCTAGATCTTCAAATATCCTTCGCTCGAACCATCTTCCAGGCACCCAACTGTTCAATGCTAAAATCTCATATATTATTTCTTTAGTGCGTGCAAATCCCTCCTTTCCAATGTAAGTATCCTCTCCAATGCATCTTTTATTAATTCATCTTGTACCTGTGGCATATTCAGGGAGAGGGAGGTAGCATCTGTAGCTGTCACAAAATTACAAGAATCAAAAGTGGAGGGATGCTTGAGTGAATTAAAAACTTTAAATACTACTTCCTCATCATTCAATCTTAATGTAAGCTTCCCCTGCTGAACATCTATTATCGTTCTTCTTGTGGCTAGGAAAGGCCTTCCTAGTATGATAGGTACTTCGTCTTCCTCTTCCATGTCAAGGACAATGAAATCTGCAGGGAACATGAACTTATCTACCTTGACCAGGACATCCTCCACTATGCCCCTAGGATACGTTATCGAGCGATTAGCAAGCTGCAATGAAATTGAATTTGGTTTGGGTTCTTGCATACTCAACCTTCTAAACACAGAAAATGGCATTAGATTAATACTAGCGCCTAGATCACAGAGCGCTTTATCAAAATGTGAGTTGCCTATAGTGCATGGAATCGTAAAACTCCCTGGATCCTTAATCTGACTGTCTCGAATTCTTTCAATTTCTTCTTGTTGCTTAGCATCTCCTTGAGGAATTTAGCATATTTAAGCATCTATGAGATGGCTTCAACAAAAGGTATATTGATGTGGAGCTTTCTAAGGATCCCGAGAAACTTATTGAAATGAGGGTCTCTCTGGTTACCCATCAACCGTTGTGGGAATGGAACTTTCGGCCTTGGCATCACTAATGCATCTTCGGTGAGCACGACCTTGCTTGGGCCAAGCACGATCGTGCATTTGTTGTTAGCATAAGCGTGTTGTTCAAAGCACGATCGTTCTTGTTGAGCCAACATGGGTGTGCAGGGTGATGCAAGGGCGTGCTGATCAACAAGCACAGGCGTGCATGGCTTATATGTTTGCGTTCCATTCAAGTTTTTCCCACTTCTTAAAGTGATTGCCTTAGCTTGTTCCCTAGGATTCGGTTCTGGTTGAGATGGTAATGCTCCTAGTGCTCTTTGACTGAGGAGACTAGTGATTTGCTCCAACTGAGATTCAAGCTTTGAAGACTGAGTCCTCATCTCAGTTTTGATTTTTACAAACCTCTTATCTTCCCTCTCAATCTGTTGTTCCATTTGGGCCTCAAGTTTTTCTATTCTCTTGTCAGAGCTATGCACGTATTGCATCATCTGTTCTTGAAAATTGGATTGGAATCTAGGAGCATCTCTTCTTTCTAGCTTCTCCCCTTGATTTTGCACATGGGGGGTCGATAGGGCGCATTCTGATTTCCTTGGCTGCTTCCCCAAGGAGTTGTATTGCTATTGCACCATCCTAGGTTATAATTATTACCCATAAAGTTTGTCTCCTCCTGATCAAACTCTGTATTATGTGCCGACTTTGTGGGTCGATCTTGTGCTCTCATTAAGCACTCCAGTTGATTTGTGAGAGCTGCCATTTGGGTTACCAGTGGGTTGCTGCTCTCTGCTTGATAGACTGGTGCAGCTTCCTTTCTCTTGAAGTTATAGGTGTCAGTTGCGTGCACTAAAAGCTAGCAGATGCCATTTCGTCTATCAATCTGTATGTGTCATTTGGGTCTTTTCTTATAAGAGATCCTCCTGCGGTGGCATCAATCGTGGCCCTGATATGGATGGATAGGCCACTGTAAAAGATCTACACTTGCCTCCAAGTTGGAAAGTCATGATGCGGACATCTTCTCAATAATTCCCCGAATCGCTCCCTAATGATCAAATTGATTTGTCGCAAATCTTCATCAAAATTTAAACAACTTAATGTAGTACTAGGGTTACCCTAGATTGTCTCCGTGAACATTGGCTATTAATCTTCATTAAACATGTTGAAGACATTAACCGAACAAACAATTAAAATGGGGGGTTTCGTGGTTTCACATCAATATAAAAAACAGCAAGTAAACAAGTTTAATTAATTAAAACAATAAAATGTAGCAATCCTTGGTTCACCCTCATAGATTTTATCCTTATTCCACTCAAGATTTAACACTCATCCTCTCTCCCATGAATTAGGTTAATTTAACAAGCGAAAATCAACCTTATGGTCCCAACGAAATTACGCAATTTGTTAGGCTCTAATCCCTCATCCCAAGATTACGCAACCTTAGAATTAAACCTAGGATTAAGCAAACCCTAGTTTAGAATCTCCTTAAAATGAATTAGGGTTAATTAAGCAATATCTCCCTCATTCACCATTAATTCAATTCAAGAGACAAGGAAGAATTAATTCATGTAAAGAAAGGAGTTATATTATCATTAAAATCAAGTAACTCAAGAATCCATGTGAACTCACCAAGGATTACACAAAATTTAGCCCTCCATGGAAATGGGGTAAAAAACGCAAGTTGGAAATGCAGAAAGCTCATTGGCATTAATGTAAAAGCAAGGGAAATGAGAAACCAAACTCTAGGTTAGACCCTTGGCTGTCACCCAAGGTTGCCCTAAGCTCTAGAAAATCGTTCTAATTTAGTAAGGAAGAGAAAATGTATGAAAAATGTAAGACGTCCCTACCCTAATTTGGTAAAAATCTATTTATACTAAGGTAGGCGCCCTCCAAAGTGATCACTATGAATCTTCACAGTAAACACACGCAATATCAGTGAATTCTGGGCTCTCTGGAGTGATCACTTTCAACTTTGAAAGTGATTACGTGTAGCTTAGTGCATTCTGGGCTCTCTGGAGTGATTACTTTGAACTTTGAAAGTGATCACTTTGGTCCCTTTGCTAAAAGTATCTTGCTGTAGTGGTTACTATCAATCTTGAAAGTAGTTACTTTCACCTCAAAGTCCTCAAAATACAATAATTCTTCAAAATAGGCTTGGGGATTCCTGCCACATTATTCAAATGATTAAAACATGTAAAATAAACTATCTAAATCAATGTAAATTAACCAAAAACTAAGAAAATTATATTATTTAGCCTAATTGGAATGTTCATCTTATTTACACTATCTAAGTCTATTCTTTTCTGTAAAAAGTAATAAATGATGTATAAAAATTTAGTAAAATGTGGATTCATCACAACCCCAAACTTAAACTTTTGCTTGTCCTCAAGCAAATCAAAATTCAAGGACTTAAGTAACAAGGGTTGGACTTGTCAAAAAAAATTTCTCAAAATTTTCCTGTTCCAATCTTTCAACTCTAACATAAACTTCTTTCATTTCAAAATCATGGAGTCATTCAACAAAAAAAGTGCACTCATGTCAATTAATTTTATGCAAAGTCCCATACAAGTGAAACAAAAATTCAACAAGGTTCATTATACTTCACACAATGCAAAGAAATTATCTAGCTCACAAGGTGGTGTTTCACTCTTCACTCATCAATATTTTAAGCTAGGTATTTTCCCTCAACACATGCAAATTGCTCTACCTTACCATATGCTTGCCCATATTCTTAATCTCTTTTGCCTTAATACAATGATTTACCTATCAAAGGACTTAGTTGGTCACAAATAGGGATAGGTAAGGTTCAATTTGATTAAGGAGGGTCAAAAACTCAAGTGGGTTTTCAATATAAGGGAATCCTTTTGAGTGAGTGAATACAACAATTAGAATGAAATGCATCAAATGAGGTAGCCTAAGAGGTTCAAGCATTCTTTCACCTTGTTTTTCATCAATTTTCATTATGTGAAGATCTCTTCAATCTCTTGGACCTTGCTCATTTATTTCCTTTCCTTTTTCATTCTTTCTTTTATGATTTCTTGGACTTTGACAACCACTCTTTTTCTTCAAATTTAAGCAAATTTTTTTTTGACATGTATTCGTAACATGTATGATGTCCACCACCCCAAACTTGAGAGTTGCTTGTCTTCAAGCAACTACTGTCAAAATCAATACCTCAAACTTAGTGTTTGCATTCACTCTTGATGTTACTAAAAAGAAATACGTTCTGGATGGAAAAAAAAAGTTTTGGCAAACTAAGTTTGGCAAAAGATGGGGATGTAATACAATAAGGTGCAAGGATGGGCAATGGTGAGTGTATGTGTAAAGAAGGCCTCAATCATCTAGATAAAAATTGCATAATGCAAATTCAACTAAGAAACAAGGCAAATTCTAGAGGATAGATGCAAAATTACGTGGAATATACACAAAGAAAGGAAATTAGGGGCTCAATTCTCTACCATGGTAAAAATGGTGATAACTACTTAACATCATGTGAGGATAATTCACCTTGCAAGAAAAGATATTCAGCATGGCAGGGAGAGAGAATTATTTACAAAAGCAGAGTGTCTTCATGAATTGAATGAAAATTGCAGTAAGAGTCTAGAATTGGAATTACAAAATTAGATTCAATGAAAAAGAGAAAGAACAAAGAATTATTTTTGTATTTTTATGTATGATTGTGCAGGAAAAATGAGGTTAAGAGTATGTGAAATAGAGGCAAAGAACTTCACCCCCCCGTTCATCAATGATAGTGCCTCAACTCATGGGCAAAAAATATGCTCCAAAAAATATGCTCCTCTTGATGGAACTGAGGGCATCCTCTGCACAAAGAGACAATAAATTCAGCGCCAGAAGAAGCAGCAAAATAAACTCAAACTCATATATATATATATATATATATATATATATATATATATAGCATCAAAGAGTTAACTTGCTGTTCAGAGTAAAAGCAATAAAGGAAAATTAAGAACAGGGAAAATAAATGGAAAAGTGTACTAATTACAATGAAATGGAAGGGTAAATAAATGACATAAATAGAAATTTAAAACTAAATAGCATCCTTATCAGAGCTAGAGGAGAGGTCATTATCAGCTGAGCCAGAGTCTACGTCTTCATCATCTTCCTCCTCTGCTGCTATAGTTGGGTTTGGTACTTCTTTCCCCTCTTCTACTATAGGTGTGAAAGGCGAAAGATCGTTCTAAATCGTTGTTCTAAGATAAGGGGCTGAGAAGGTGGGAGCATGCTAAATCTGCTGAGCACTCATCCCCATCTTCTTCCCTATATTGAGCAACATAGTCTCTGTGAGGGTCAGAGCAGCCTTCTGACCAGCATGTATGGCATCTTGTCGCAGAGCTATATGCTTCAGCTGGTCCTTTAGGTTGGAAGGGAAGCCTTTCTTTCCTACAGATTGTGGGGGCAACTCTAGGGCTGTATTCTTCTTAGCCTTGAACAGCTGCTGCACCATAGCTGTGGTGATGGGAGGGGCTGCTCTAATTCTCTGGTGATAATCCCCTAAATCAACTCCAACATCTTGGCAGAGCATAGTGATGATGGATTGGGCATGCCCGTCATGATCGCATGAATCAACTCTGCACTCTTCACTGCTAATGTGGAGGAGTGGCAGACTGGCAGGAAAGAGCTGAGAATGAAGACACTCTAGACTTTTGCTTCAGGGATGAGGTGTCTTGTGGTCAGGTTCTTGGGCTGCATTTTACAGTCAAATTCCCAGTCTTCACCTCCCCTGCAGATGGTTTCAAGGATGGGTTTGTAGTCCTTTTCCTCCTGGATGCTGAAAGTGGAGAAGTCCAATTGGCCAACTCGTTTATGGACAGCTGGAATGTTCAGAATTCTTTGGATGTTAAAGGGATTGAAGTTGATGACTTTTCCCCTCACCATGCTGTGCCTAAGGAGAAAAGTGTCGTCTGCAACTCTCATTGCGTTGGCGAAGAATTCTTCGGTGATTTCTTGCCATCCATGACCAGCATATGTAGTGAAAAGACCCCATCCACGCTTCTGAATCTCCTCTTGAAACTGGGGATAGGTGCCTTCTTGAATCTCAATGTTGTGGTCCTGCTCCACTTTCCTTCTCAGAATGTTTGCCCTAAAGTATTCCTTATGCTCCAATGATCGAAACCAAGGGTCATGGGTAGGTGGAGGTGCAGAGGAAGATGCAGCAGCTGTCTTGGCCTTCTTGGCCTTGGGTGTGTTCTTCCTAGGAGTATTGACCATATTTGTTGCAAAGGGAGGAAAGGAATCTGTGTGAGATATGCATTTTTATTCTGCAGCAACTATGTGTATCAATTAAAATAACATTCAAATGGATAGTGATTGATCAAACCAGAATATCAGTGAGGGTGCATAATGCCAAAGTAATTCATGTTATGGTTCAGGCATGATATAGCATAAAGGCAACCAAATTTGACATGGACAGTGATGCAGCAATAAGGAAAATAAGTGCAAAGAAACCAAACAAGTGGTAACAGGCCTTATATATTGTAGCAAAGTGTCAAGAGATATCACCTAGAGCCCACAGGGCAGGGTCTATGCAGACAATTGACAGGGACGCTCATTACCAATTATTAGAGAGTAGTCAATAGGGAATTATGCACGTGTGTAGTGAAGGGGGTAAGTGCTATCATAACAAAAATGCAGATGCACAGACAATTGCACTCAGCAACAATTAAATGGTTCCTTTGAATTTTAATCCAGAGCAGTTGTTGTGATGCAAAATTCATGATCTATATGCAGAGTAAGTAAAAGGAGGTGCAACATGGTGTTGGGTCACTTCTGCTCTAAAATGATAGGTATGGTAAATTTAAGTTGGGTAAGTACCAAATAATTCAAGCACAACAAGTTAAATTGCAGTGAAACAGGGATTCTCAAACAAAGAAGATACTATAGCAGTTGCCATTGTATCAAAACATGCAAACAATCACCACTAGAATTGTAAGTATGTCCTATGGTGTAAAAATGGAAATGAACAACAGATTAATCAAAAGGAATACTCTCAGTTCTATTCAATTAGACAATTGCATTTGAGTTAGTAGAATAAACACTACAATTGCTATGCATGAGGCTTGAAAGCAAAACCTCACATGGCAGTGACTACCCTAGGACCGACAATGACAGAATATAGTATATGTACCAAAGTAAACACTTGCAAATGCTCTCAATTAGACAGTTATATTCCACAGTGGAGTTTGGATTCAACAATTACAATTTACGAAGCCCTAAGTCAAAAATTTTAAAATGTACAAATGGCCCTAATGAAACACCCCTAGCCCTCTTTAATCATGCAATACCTACTGCAGCAAACAGAATTTACACAAAAAAATGTAGAGCATGAAGCCCCAAACTAAAATTTGCAACTGAAGTGAGCACTCTGGGGTTCGACAATGGTAAAAACTACACAAAGTTCCCAAATACACACCCCTAGTCCTTTTTAATCAAGCTATCAAGACCTCAACCAATAGAATTTACACAAAAATTTAAAAGCAAAAGTCTCTAGGTTAGATTCCCAAACAACAGTGGGCACGCGAAGGTAATCAGACAGAGTGTAAAAAATTGAACCAGATTAACATTCCTCATACATTGTAATCATGCAAACAAACCCAGAATATTAATTTCCCCCAAGAAATTGCAACTCAAAAACCCAGAATTAAAAACCCCAAATAGTTAAACGAAGAACCCTAATGCAAAAAGAGGGAAAAATTGAAGAATTACCTGGATGGGAACTTGAGATAGTTGCAAAATTATGGAAATGGGTGAGTCTTAGCACAAACCGACGTGAGAGGAAAAGGATTTTTTAGAAAATTTTAGATGAAGGTAAGAGTGTGCAGAGTTTTGAGCGAGAGTGGGTGAGAGAGTGAACACTTTCTATTTAAATAGGCTGTGGCGTTGGCACTCTCAAGAATCATAGTAATCACGTGCAAGGGATTTTACAAAAATAGGGTGCACGTGGTTACTATGAACTTTCATAGTGTTCACTCCAGAGGCCCCCTTTCTCAGAGTTAGTGGAGAGCATTGCGCATGTTCACTATGTTTTCTAAAAGTGAACACTCCAGAGAGCTTCACTTGGGCGCTGGACTAAATTGATTGGGCGTGTTCAATATGGCCATTAAGAGTGAACACGCGCATCGCCTTGGGCTTACATGCAGCAAAAGTGACCACTCTCAATTGTGATAGTGCTCACTACAGAGAGTGAATTATGCAGGTTAGAGCTGAAAGTGCTTACCTGCAGGGCAAGCTTTTGTTTTCTTACCCAAGTTATTGCGTTAAGCCTTGAAAACATTTACCATTCTACTGCATCCAGACTTCTTTGACTTTGTGCAACACTTAGCCCCCACAATCACCATCTCACCCTGCAGAAAATGGGAAATATGCAGAAAAACTAAGTTAATTGATGCATAATAAGACAAAGGTAAGGAAGTAACACAGCTCAAATGAAAGAATGCTTATTGAATTCAAAAGAGAACTAGAAAGTGCTATAAAAACTATGAGTTGCTTCTCACAAAGCGCTTCTTTAACGTCACTAGCTTGACGTTTTATGGAGCTCTCACTCCAAAATAACCAAAGAATCAAGAACAGCTAGAGGTTGATCTAGGAAGACTTCCTCCACATTAGCCTCAAGTGTAGGATTCTCATGGAAAGACTTTAGACGATGACTGTTCACTTTAAAAACCTTGTTTGTGGATTCAGTTTTTACCTCCACTGCTCCATAGGGAGAACTGGAAGTCACAATGAAAGGTCTGATCCACCTAGATCTGAGTTTTCCAGGCATGAGCTTCAAACGAGAATTGAACAGCAAAACCTTTTGACCTATGAAAAACTCCTTTCTTGCTATCCTTTTGTCATGAAAGGTCTTTGTTTTCTCCTTATAAATTCTGGAGTTTTCATATGCTTTAAGGCGAAGTTCTTCTAATTCTTGCAAGTGCAGTTTCCTTTGTTCCTCAGCTTTGTCTAGATCTATATTGCAGGCTCGTACTGCCCAATAAGCACGATGTTCTACTTCCACTGGGAGGTGGCAGGCTTTTTCATAGACAATTCTGTAAGGTGACATTCCCAAAGGAGCTTTGTATGTTGTTCTATGAGCCCAAAGAGCATCATCAAGACTCTTGCTCTAGTCTTTCCTATTTGGCTGAACAATCATTTCCAAGATTTTCTCAATTTCTCTATTGGAGAGCTCAGCCTGCCCATTGGTCTGGGGGTGATAGGGTGTGGATACTTTGTGCACTACTCCATACTTTCTCAGTAGAGTCTCAATGGTTCTATTGCAGAAGTGGGTACCCTGGTCACTAATCAAAGCTTGAGGTACTCCAAACCTACAAAACAAATGAGTACACACAAAATCTGCAACCACTCTTGAATCATTAGTTCTTGTGGGCTTAGCCTCTACCCACTTAGAGACATAGTCCATAGCAAGCAAAATATATAAGAAACCAAAGGAAGGAGGAAAATGACCCATGAAGTCTATACCCCAAACGTTGAATACATCACAGTATAAAATGGATTGTTGAGGCATTTCATGCTTCAAGGTGATTACCCCTCTAGTCCTTTGGCATTTCTCACATGTAGAACACACTTGCCAAGAGCCCTTGAAGATTGTAGGCCAATAAAAACCTGCATCCAGTATTTTCCTTGTAGTCCTTTGGGGCCCAAGGTGGCCTCCTACAGTGGATGCATGGCAGAAACGCAAAACTGACGCAGCTTCTTCCTCAGGAATGCACCTTCTAATCACTTAATCATTACAAAACTTCCACAAATAGGGATCATCCCAGAGGTAATGCTTGGCATCATTCTTGATCTTTTCCCTTTTACTCCTTGGGGCATCTACTGGAAAAACTCCTGCAACTAAAAAGTTTACAATGTCAGCAAACCAAGGCAACTTTGAAACTCTAATAGTTACTCATCAAGGAAATCATCTTTTAGAGGAGTGAGTTCAGGGACTCCCTCTATCCTGCTCAAATGATCTGCCACCAAATTTTGTGCTACACTTCTATCCTTTATCTCCAAATCAAATTCTTGAAGTAGAAGCATCCACCTTATTAGCCTTGGCTTCAAATCTATCTTTTTCAAAAGGAACTTAAGAGCAGAATGATCAATAAACACTACAACTTTTGACCCTAGCAAGTATGATCTAAATTTATCTAAAGTAAATACTATGGCCAATAGTTCCTTTTAAGTTGTGGTATAGTTACTCTATGCAGGATCCAAAGTCCTAGATACATAATAAATGACATGTGGATCCTTACCAAATCGCTGTGCTAAGACAGCGCCTACAGCAAAATTGGGTGTGTCACACATGAGCTTGAATGGAAGTGTCTAGTTTGGTGGCTGAATGATGGGAGTTGTGGTCAAGGCTATCTTTAGGCGATCAAATACCTCCTTGCACTTGGCTCCAAGCTCAAAATCAATATCTTTCTGCAGTAACTTGGAAAGAGGAAGGGCTATCTTGGAAAAATCTTTGATAAAGCGCCTGTAGAAACCTGCATGACCAAGAAATGCACGCACCTCTCGCACACAAGAGGGGTAAGAAAGCTACAAAATGACATTAAGCTTAGCAGGATCTACCTTAATTCCCTTCTCATATATTATATGTCCTAAGACTACCCCCTGCCTAACCATAAAATGGCATTTCTTGAAGTTTAGAACAAGGTTAGTCTCTATACATCTTTGTAAAAATCTATCCAAGTTTCCTAAGCATGCAGAAAATGATGACCCATAAACAGTGAAGTCATCCATGAAGACTTCAATACAATGCTCAACCAAATCAAAAAATATGCTCAACATGCATCTTTGAAATGTACCGGGAGCATTGTAAAGCCCGAATGGCATTCTCCTATATTCAAATGTATCGAATGGGCATGTAAAAGTGGTCTTCTCCTGATCCTTAGGAGCTATGGATATTTGAAAATAACTAGAGAATCCGTCTAGGAAATAGTAGTGAGACTTCCTTGCCAGGCGCTCCAACATCTGATCTATGAAAGGTATAGGAAAGTGGTCTTTCCTGGTCGCCTAGTTGAGCCTCCTATAATCAATGCAGACTCTCCAGCTGTTCTGCACTCTAGTGGACAAGAGCTCATCCTTCTCAGTCTTCACCACTGTTATCCCTGACTTTTTGGGCACCACCTGCACTGGGCTCACCCATGTGCTATCTGATATCGGGTAGATGATGCCTGCCTGGAGTAGCTTAGTGATCTCCTTCTTCACCACCTCCAAAATGATTGGATTTACCCTCTTCTGGGGCTGTCTCACTGGCTTGGATCCTTCTTCCAACAAAATCCAGTGCATACACAGGGAAGGGCTGATTCCAGGGATGTTAGCCAATGTCCATCTAATAGCCTTTCTATGCTTCCGAATCACATCGAGCAACTGCTCCTCTTGGTCCCCACGAAGCCCAGTAGATATGATCACAGGGAGCTTCTCACCTGCTTCCAAATAAACGTATTTTAAATGCTCAAGCGGGGGTTTAAGCTTCAAGGTGGGAGGCTGCTCAACTAAAGGCAGTGGTTTAGCACTTTCATTTTAAATGATCTCTGCAACATTTAAACCACAAAGGTTATATTCAATTATACTTGTTGTACTCAATGAACCACATTCTATCCCTTTTGATTCTTCAATGTCATTAATGTCAGAAGTTGCAGAATCTAAATCCAGAAAATTAGCAATACAAATATCACACAAAGATGAATTAGTACAATATTCACAAATTTTAGTATCTATGGTATCTACACAATCAGAAAAATCAAAGAAAGAGTCTTCTAAAAATTCAACAAAACTATCATCTATCAAGCTATCAAGAACATCAATGTGAAAAACTGAATGCTCCTCAGGCGAGTGCTTCATAACATCCAGTATGTTGAAGCAAACCACACTCTCTCCAAATTCCATAGTGAGAGTTCCAGCATGCACATCAATCTTGGTCTTGGCTGTCTTTAAGAATGGCCTCCCCAACTCCTTTTATTGGCTCTTCTTCTTGCATGTCCAAGATGTAAAAGTCAGTAGGAAAGATTAAGTCATTCACTCTCACTAGAACATCCTCCACAAGGCTGACTGGATTAGTGGTGCTTCTATTTGCCAGCTGGATGATGACACCTGTGGGCTGCAATGGTCCAAGAGACAAAGATGTGAAGATAGATAAAGGCATAACATTAATAGATGCACCTAAATCAAGCATGGCATTATCTATCCTATTGTTGCCTATAATGCAGGGAATAGTAAACGTCCTTGGATCTTTGCATTTTTTAAGCATGGAAGTTTTCTGCCTCTCAAAAAGGGCTGATACATTTCTCCCCATGTTCACTCTTTCATTACCCTTTAGTCGCCTTCTATGAGTGCACAAGTCCTTAAGGAATTTGGTGTACTTTGGGATTTGCTTGATAACATCTAGCAAGGGGATATTGACTTCAACCTTTCTGAAGGTATCCAAAATTTATTTGTCAACCTCTTCTTGCTTCTTGCTGGGCTGAACCATTCTTTGAGGGAAGGGAATAGGAATGGACCTCTCTTCTTTGTCTACCACTTTTGGTTGACATGGTGTGGGCATAGGTGCAGGCTGCTCTTGGCTCTTAATCTCTCCTCCTTCACCTTCTACAGCTAAAGTGCAACTAGGATTCTTCTCTTTAGGCATCTCTGGCTCTTGTATCACCTTACCAGATCTCAAGGTAATGACACTCACATTCTTTGGGTTTGTTACAGTTTGTGCAGGGAGATTGCCTGAACCTTGAGATTGAAGTTGATTCAGGGATGAAGCAAGTTGACCCATTTGATTCTCCAAGGTCTTGATGCTTGCTTGAGTCTGTTGCTGGAAAGCTTGACTCTGTTGCTGGAAATTGAGATTATTCATAGTGAGTTTCTTCACAAGGTCTTCCAAGGATGACTCACTCTTTTGAGGTGCAGGAGCCAGTGAAGGGGATGCTTGATGATGCTGCTGAGATGAAAATGATGGATGGTGATGTTGCTGGACTGAATATGGCTTGCTTTGTCCAACTTGATGCGGTTGGAAATGGTTGTTGGTTGGCTGGCTAGAGCCTTGATGCTGTGCATTTACTCCCCACCTTAAGTTAGGATGGTTCCTCCAACCAGGATTATATCTATTAGAAGATAAATCCCAGCTTTGTTGTTGTTGTGGCTGCTGAAAAGGAAATTTGTCAGCAAAAATATTAGCAGCATAAGCTTGAGGATTACCTTTTGAAGGTTCAGTTTCTTACAATGTGGGGCAACTATCAGTGAAGTGATCCATAAATGAACAGATCCCACAAAGCATGGTTGGAACGGATTGAGGCGGAGGTGTATATACAGCATAATTTTTTGGATAGATGCCAACTGTTTTACCATAGAAGTCAACTCATCTAGCTTATGCTCTAGCTTGTGTGAATCTAAAGTTTGAATTTCATTGACACTCCTGGACATGATGGAATTTTGCCTTGTAGCAAACTGTTGAGAGTTAGCTGCCATATTCTTAATGAGGTTTCTAGCGGCTGCGGGAGTTTTATCAACTAGGACTCCTCCGCTAGCTGCATTGATCATGCTCCTATCTATTGGGTGTAAGCCCTCATAGAAGTATTAGATTACGAGCTGGTCACTTATCTGATGATGGGGGCAGCTAGCACAAAGTCTCTTGAAATGCTCTGAATATTCATACAAACTTTCTCTCTCTAGCTGCCTAATACCACATATTTCCTTTCTTATTGAGGCGGCCCTTGGGGCAGGGAAATTTTTTTCCAGGAACAATCTCTTGAGGGAATCCCAACTTGTAATAGAGTCAGGTGGAAGATAATACAGCCAATCTTTAGCTAAATCCATAAGAGAGAATAGAAAAGCCTTCAATTTCTCATTCTCTTCAGGCACACCTTGTGGTCTCATTGTAGAGCAAACAATATGAAATTCCTTGAGGTGTTTATGCGGATCTTCACCTGCAAGACCATGAAATTTAGGCAAAAGATGGATTAGGCCAGTTTTAAGAACAAAAGGGGCATCCATATTCGGGTATTGGATGCACAAAGTCTAGTAAGTCACGTCGGTGCGACAAGCTCCTTAAGTATCAGGTCATTTTCTGCCATTTCTAAAGGTTCAGAATTTAAAGAATGCAGAGAAGAATATATGGAAGATGGAGAAGATGGTGAAGATGGTTCCTCAGTATGTGCAGAGTTTTGTAAGGTTCCTAATATTCCTACGAAATGTCCTATCAATTTTAGTATCTGGAGGATATAAATCTCCCGGATTTGATCTGGTCATTCATTAGGAATTAGCTATGGAAATTGAAAAGAAGTAAATTAATGAAACAGTAAAAATGCAGAAAAATTCAGATGACGATTATGCAGAAAAATTAACATCTAAGTGTAGTAAAATTAAGCATTAACACCAAACAGCAAAAACAGAAAGAAATTGCAAACTATGGAACAAAAATATGCAACACACAAGCACAAATTCTACAGAATTATGCAGCAAAAACAGAGTAGAGTGTAGCAAATGAAAATGCAGTGTGGTAAACTAAATTGCAGAAGTAAGAATTCACAAAATGCAGAAAAGGGCAATTGGTTGTACCTAAATGCAAGATATCTCTACTTACCTATGAAACTACAACTATACTAAAGTATTCACAATGCAAAAGTTAAAAGAGAATTCACTAAACATGCAGAAAACGAAAATGAAAATACAGTAATTAACATGTTTATAAAAAATCAACACCAATGTTCCCCGGCAACGGCGCCAATTTGGTGATCGAATTGATTTGTCATTATGTTTAAAAGATTTGTCGCAAATCCTCATCAAAATTTAAACAACTTAATGTAGTATTAGGATTACCCTAGATTCCCGTGAACATTGACTATTAATCTTCATTAAACATGTTGAAGGCATTAACCGAACAAACAATTAAAATGGGGGGTTTTGTGGTTTCAAATCAATATAAAGAATAGCAAACAAATAAGTTTAATTAATTAAAACAATAGAAAGTAGCAATCCTTGGTTCACCATCATAGATTCTATCCTCATTCCACTCAAGATTTAACACTCATCCTCTCTCCCATGAATTAGGTTAATTCAATAAGCAAAAATTAACCTTATGGTCCCAACAAAATTACGCAATTTGTTAGGCTTTAATCCCTTATCCCAAGATTACGGAACCTTAGAATTAAATCTAGGATTAAGCAAATCCTAGTTTAGAATTCTCCTTTAAATGAATTAGGGTTAATTAAGCAATATCCCCTTCATTCACCATTAATTCAATTCAAGAGACAAGGAAGAAGTAATTCATATAAAGAAAGGAGTTATATTATCATTAAAATCAAGGAACTCAAGAATCCATGTGAACTCACCAAGGATTACACAAAATTTAGCCCTCCATGGAAATGGGGGTCAAAAATGCAAGTTAGAAATGCAGAACACTCATTGGCATTAATGTAAAAGCAAGGGAAATGAGAAACCAAACCCTAGGTTGGACCCTTGGCTGTCACCCAAGGTTGCCCTAAGCTCTGGAAAATCGTCCTAATTTAGTAAGGAAGAGAAAAGGTATGAAAAATGTAAGACCTATCCTAATTTGGTAAAAATCTATTTATTCTAAGGTAGGCGCCCTCCAAAGTGATCACTATGAATCTTCATCAATGAATTCTGGGCTCTCTAGAGTGATCACTTTCAACTTTGAAAGTGTTTGCGCGCAGCTCCTAAAATTCTGCACTCTCTGGAGTGATCACTTTCAACTTTGAAAGTGATTACGTGCAGCTTAGTGGATTCTGGGCTCTCTGGAGTGATTACTTTTAACTTTGAAAGCGATCACTTTGGTCCCTTTGCTGAAAGTAGCTTACTGTAGTGGTTGTTATCAATCTTGAAAGTAGTTACTTTCACCTCAAAGTCCTCAAAATCCAATAATCCTTCAAAATAGGCTTGGGGATTCTTGCCACATTATTCAAATGATTAAAACATGTAAAATAAACAATCTAAATCAATGTAAATTAACCAAAAACTAAGAAACCTATATTATTTAGCCTAATTGGAATGTTCATCTTATTTACACTATCTAAGTCTATTCTTTTCTATAAAAAGTAATAAATGATGTATAAAAATTTAGTAAAATGTGGATTCATCACTCCCACACCTCGAACAATGATTCTGTCTCATTCTGCTGGAAGCAAAATATTTCTGTCATCAGCTTGGAAGATCTTGATGGAGGAAAGTACTTTCCCAAGAAGTGTTGAGTTAGATACTACCAAGTTGTGATGGAATTGGCTGGGAGTGAGGAAAACCATCCATTCACTCTTTCGGACACTGAGAATGGGAACAGGCAGAGTCGAATAACATCGTTAAAGACTCCGTTGTATTTTATGGTGTCCATCAATCAGAGGAACTTTGTCAGATGCAGATTGGGGTCTTCGTTAGGCAAGCCCCCAAATTGTATGGAGTTCTGAACCATAGTTATGAGTGCTGGTTTCAACTCAAAATTGTTTGCCTCCACATTAGGTGTCGCGATGCTTCCAAGAGTGCCTCTGGCATTAGGTGTCATGTAATCTTGGATCGATCTCCTTCCCTCTTCCATTCTTTGCTCTCTCACTTCTTCTTTTTGTCTACGAACTGTCCTTTCAATTTTCGGATCAAACAAATAAGCTGTAGAATACTTAGAACGAGTGAGCATACATCAAAAGTAATTTTTAAAAGAAATGAAAATAAAATAAATATGAAAATTATAAAAATATAAAAAATTCTAACAATGAAAAAATAAAATAAAACAAAACACAATTTGCTCAAATCAATTAAATTCGAGATTTTCTTAATATTGAAAAAGCAATCCCCGGCAACGACACCAAAAACTTGTTCAGAGGGCAAGTGTACTCATCAAAAAGTAATAAAGGGTTTTCAACTAAGTTCCCGAAATATCATCCCACAAGGATTGTTTATCAACTACTAAGAGTTTTCCTAATTTAATTGTTTGAGCTTCAAATATGCAAGATTAATCAGGACGAGAATTTATAAAATCAATTGTAAAAACTAAGAGCAAGAAACACAAAGTACGTCTTGGTTACACTTATCAAAGAGAAATCTTGGGCGTATGGGTGTTCTCATTCAATCCTTTATGCTATTTTTCTATTTAGATCTAAATTTGATTTCCTGAAGATTACTAATCATTCATACTAATACTATTAATATCCACTGGTCATGCAATATTAATATTCTTTTTTCTAAGTTAATATCCCTAATGGTTATGCGAGTTATCAATTAGAAAAAGCCTAAGGAGCCTATGAATTTGTTAATTCAATAACGATTAGAAGATGAAGATTGGTTTGGTCTACCTAATCTTTTATCTCGCTTTATCCTATAGATCTATTAATTAACCGATGTACGATCGCCTGACGATGTAATTAATTAGAGTTAAGAATGAGAAATGATAAGATAAATTCTAATCACGAAGCGAAAATCAAATTTAGATTCAAATATCAAAATTCCATAAAGTCATGAACAATAATTCCCATAGCCCTAGCTATGGATTTAGTTACTCATGTAGAAAGAAAAAGCTAGAATAATCAATAACATATCCATAATGAAGAGATAAGCAAACTAGAACAAGAGATGAATCTTCGGTCTTCAAGTATGGTCACTTGAATCTCCAAGTGTTGCCAAGAGTGTGCCAAAGGTCCTTGCAAAAGAGGTGAAAGTGATCAAGAATCTTGAAGGGCCTTATGTGAAATGATGCTCAGGAAAGATGATCATTTCTACGATGCCTCCTCCTCTCTATTTATAGAATTAGAACTCCTTTAAACTAGACAAGTTTGGCTAACGCAAACAAGCGCAGCCGTGCATGATGGTGCAACACGGTCGTGCATATTGTCGAAGCACTCTCGTGCTTCATTGGACGCGCTTATTGTTGTGAGGGTTTTAAACCCATTCATTTGGGCCTAAAATGAACCAAAATCTACTCGTTGCCTCTTTATATCAAACTGCACAATTAATAAATAAATTAGTGTAAAACCTAATAAAAATAAAGGTCAAATATGAATAAATGGCTGTAAAAGAGGGCTTAATTACAGACTTATCAGGGGGCAGTAGGAATACCTCGAGGAAGAGAGCGTGGGTGCACCACAGGCCACACACTCTCCTCCTGACTCGGCCTCTGACTAACACCTTTGCTAAGGGGCCCTTGACCTCACACGTTGTATCCGTGAGGTGGGGGTTATTCGACAACCATCCATGGTGTGAAACTGAGTAAGTCCTTAAGGTTGAGGGCATCAGGAATCTATGATCATAATGCCACAGTGAGTGTAGCTAACATGCAGTGAGCGCTTATGTGTGTGGATTATTTAATGGTGCAGTGAGCGCGCCTGTGTGTAAATTGATGTGATTTACTTCTGTGTATAGTGAGCGTACAAGTTTAATGATTGATATATACTTGATATGTGTGTGATTGCAATAATGATCTGAATTGTATTATGTAACGATTAGAGTAGGCAAGGTGAGTCTCTGTATTTGTGCGTGATAGTGTAGAGTACTCACCTTTACATTTATTTTTCAAGTGACCAAGACGATTAACATTGGACTTAGTGAATGGAGGGATGAAACTGCTATAGGACTTAGGAAACTAACTTTTGAAATTTGATGTATTTAATTTAGTCTTGTAGCATTTATTTGATGCAAACTTGTAACCCTCCTTCATCTGAAATACCTTATTGAACCATGTATTGTGAACCGTTGAAATGAAAGTTTTTATTATTCCCAAAATTTTGTAAAAATTAATTAATTGGAAAAATTAAATTAACGTGTTACAAGAGAGACCTGAGGCATCTTGTTCTACATCTTGTCTTTTGGTGAGACTTGGAACTTCGAGCGACCGTACTTGAAGACTAGGAAATAATCTCTTTCCAGGTTGCTTTTCTCTATGGCTTTGTTTACGGCTATTTTAGTTCTTCTCTTTAGCATGAGTAACTAATTCTATAGCTAGGGTTATAAGAATTATTATTCATAAATTTATGGAAAATCTACATTTGATTTTCATTCTTAATTAGCTTTTATCCTATTGTGCATAATTATAACCCTAATTAATTATATCGTTAAGGGACCGTACCTTGATTAGTTAATGGATCTATAAGATAAAACGAGATAAAGGATTAGGTGGACCAAACCAATCTTTCTCTTTCAATCGTTATTAAATTAACAAATTTATAGGCGCTTTATGCTTTTTTTAATTGACGTCTTGCGTGATCATTGAGAATATTAATTTAGAGAAAAAAAAAATCAGTATTGCATGGTCATTGGGTATTAATAGTATTTGTATGAATGATTGATAACCACAAGGAAATCAATTTTAGAGTTAAACAGAAAAATAACATAAAGGATTAAATGAAAAAATCCATACGCCCTAGGTTCTTCTCCTATAAGTTCAACCAAGACATGTGCTGTATTATTTGCTTTTATTCATAATTAATTTTATAATTAAATTATGGTTCTTACTTAATTTCAATCTTTTAGGCTTAAACAATTAAATTAAGAAATTCTTTGTAATTAAAAATCAATCCTTGTAGGACGATATTTCAAGAACTTATTTTAGAACCCTTTGTTACTTTTTTATGGATACACTTGTCCTCTGAACAATGTTTGAGATATAACTAGTTGCCTACTTTGAGCTTTATTAATTTTCTTTTAGTCCCTTGCTTCAAAATTATATGAAATATTTTGATGATCTTAAGTTTATGAATTGAGCAATTAAGTTGAATTATTTAAGAAGTAGCAAGTTGAGTTGCATGAATTCTCCTTTACTTCTTCTCTTATATGCAAAATGAAAAAAAATAGGTGTAAATATAACGAGAGAATGGAAATAAAAAAAAAGAAAAGAAAAATGTTACAAAATGAATGAAAGAAAAGAGAAGTAAGAAAATAATTGTAAGTGCAAATATATCAATGGTGATTATTATAATGATGAAAGTTGATACCTAACTTATAAAATTTATGTTTCCTAGTCACTTGATAAAATGTTGGTTGTTATCATTTAGTTACGTAATTATTTTAATAAAATTAGAACATTAGTTCATTGATTGAATTGATTGAAATTAGATTGTAATAACTAATAATGCAATATACCCCAAAAAGAAAAGGTAAGTGAAGTCATAGTTTTTTTATTTTCACTAACATTGACTATGTAATAAAAAAGAACTACAATTCTTTTACATCTCCTTGCTTCACATGGGATGGTTTGTATACTTATCATAGGAAAAGAAAAAGAAAAATTGTATTAAATTTTATTAAAAGAGGTGTCTTATAGTTGTGGAATATCATTTTAAGCTGCACAAGTAGGAGCTTTTCCTGTAATTATAGGCTTAGCATTAGCACATTTTGCAGTTGCTTCAGCTCCATTGAACGTGAGATCAACATCAGTTACTTCTATTCCTTCACATGGTACACCACTACTACAGATCAGAGTCAACCCTTCTTGAGTTGCTGAAGTTCCCTTAATGTTCTTGAAGTAAATTTTGCTTATCTTAATTTTGGATGGATTCTATCATGAAAAGAATTCAAAAAATAAACAAAAATTAGTCATTTAAATCACATTTGTTTTGATTGTATAGTTTGTAAATTGAAGAGTATGAAGGAATATAATTAAGATAATATCATTGGCCTATACATTAATGGATAAAGAACTAAATACCTTTTTGGAGCATTGGTTCCATGGGCAATACTCTTGATCAATAATGATAGGATTCTTGACATTAACCATAGTAAGATCTTCAAAATGCATATCACTTATAGTAATTGTTCCTGGAGTATCAGGCCATGTCTTAATCCTCACACCATTGTCAGTTTCTGTCATAGTACAATTCTTAACTAGAAGTCCTTCTACAGGCTCTTCAGTTTCATACTTTCCAAGGCTTCCAACACTAATGCCATGACCAGGTCCACAGTTAACATTTTGGATAGTTAAGTTTTTACTGCCATCACCTATTGAGATACAATCATCTCCAGTACCAATGTTGGTGTTAATAACTTTAATATTTGTTGATCTTGCAATGTGGATCCCATCAGTGTTGAGGCTGTTAGCTGGGGCACTAATTTTGAACCCATCAAATGTAACATTGTTGCACCCCAAAACATTTACATGAAAATTTTTGCTATCCTTGGAAGTAACGTCACGAATAATTGAATTATTGATGAAATTAAAACAAAAATTCTGTTTGCATTTCAACAAAAGAAACTCAATTAGATTGCTATTTTGTAAAGGCATAAGTTAGGTAATATTATAATTTTAATGCCAAAATTCATATTGTTTTATTACCATGCAAAGCATATGGCAATCCTTGTTTGTTGAACAATCATTGAGTTTCCAAGCAGCTTCTCCTTGACCATTAAAAACTCCACTACCTGATAGGGTAAGAGAGTCAATATATCCAAATTTGACCCACTGACCCGCATCCTTGAGGTCACTCTGGCTTATTGGTGCCTGAATCGTGCCATCAACTTTAACTTCAATAGGAGCCTTGCATGGACCTTTGACATCCAATGCACTCATTTGATATGTACCAGCAGGGATTATAATTTTGACAGGAGTAGTTGATGCACATGCTTGAGTCCAAGCAGTTGAAAAAGCCTTATGAATGTACAAGAAACAAAAACAAAAAGAACCTAAGCCATGATTTTATCCATAGAATTTGTTAAAAAGAGTTTAATAAAAAATTTTCCCTCAATTTCATATGATAATAATACCTTAGTTATATCTGTATTTGGTGCTCCTCCAAATCTTGATATGTCAAGGATTGCAGGTTGAGCTGTACCAAAGTCAATCAGAAACAAGAATAAAAATCCTATAGCATTGCTAAACTTCATATTGATTTTGAATAGTTTGATGGAAAATATGCTACTTCTCTTGCACTATTGCATACAAATTTGCTTTCAAAGTACATTGTGACATTATTTATGTTGTATTGGAGTTTTTTGGGCAACAAATTAAGTAACTAATAAATTTCCAAAAATATGACTTTTACTATTTTAACACCTTCGTTGATCATTCGTATTCAATTATTTGTAACTGAATTTACTTCTTTGGTTAATATCTATTAATGTATTTTTTCTTAATTTAAAACAATAGTTAAAAAAATCTAAAAAAAATAATAAAATTTAATTAAGTCAAATCTTCGTATTTAGAATTCTCCTCACACTAGCACTAATAAATTTAGAGCTCAAGCAATATACTTTAGATAAAAAAAAATCATAACTATTTTGACTCTTTCTATAATAATAATAATAATAATAATAATAATAATAATAATTATTATTATTATTATTATTATTATTATTATTATTATTATTCATGTATAAACGTGAACATATTAATTTCTAATTAAAACAAAACAGTAATTTAAGATGTAGCAAAAAAAATTGATATTGCATTATTATCAACACACTGGATTTAAATAATTCTAAAATTTGAAATATATATTAAAAATATTTTTAAATTATGAAAAATTTATTGAAATACTATATTATATAGCAACAATGAACAATTGAAAATTTAGTTAAAAAAAAGTGAAAGTATTATAAAAAATTATCATAATAAGAAAAATTAATATAATTTCTATATCCAAATGAATTTATAAAATGAGCAACGTTTGATATGTTAATATTGATATAAATCTTAGTTAATCATGATATAGAAATAAAAACATCACTTGAAAAATTTAATCAAATTAAAATTAAATATAAAACAATTTTTTGTACTATTTTGATTAATTTTTTTTCATTTTCAACATTTTATGGTGAGCTTTTTGTCTTATATAAAAGTTGTATGATCGCTGGGTAAGGAGCAATATATTCTCAAATGCTTTGTTATGATGTTGTTGAATGTGATATGTAAAGCGGGCTAGAAATTAGTTGTTAAATGTGTTGTGTGTAGGATGACCTAGAAAGTATGGTTAAGAGTTGATATTATCTCACTCTGAAGAGAGATTTGGAGTTTTGGGTGCAGGGTGTCTCACTCAAGCGAGAAGTTGTCGTGCAAGATTAGGTATTTTGGAGTGTTCTCGCTCAAGCAAGAACAAATAGGATAACCCCAACTGTTATCCCACCTAAGCGAGAAGAAATCTTGCTCAGGCAAGAGACGACCTCGCTTAAGCAAGATGTGTTAACTCCAGCGAGAAGTCGCAGGAAAAGTGGGTAGCTTTCTGGACCCGATCTCGTCCAAGAAAGAATGTTGTTTGCCCAGGAGAAGTGTTCCTCGCTCAAGCAAGAATAGTTGAAATTTGAGAGGTTTCACTATCAGGTTTTCTCGTCCTGGTGAGGATGAGCTTGCTTAGGCGAGAAAAGAGCTCACTCATGCAAGAAATAGTGGGCCTGGAGGGTATTTAAGGAACCTCAGCACAAAAAACTTCATTTTTCACTAGACAACCATTTTCTCTCATTTTTTCTTTGTTCTCTCACATCGTCCCTTTAGAGAAAACCTTCTCAAAGCTAAATTCCTTCCTGATCAAAGTGAGATTGTCTATCTTATCAAGTTCCAGGTGAGTTTTTTTAGCTCAGTTTCTGATATTTACTCTTGTTTCTTGCTCTCTCTTTCTCAAGTGACTTATACTATGTCGTTTTGAGTAGATCTGAGTTGTTTGAACCGTATTTCATACCCAAACGCTTGATCTATCCCTTTGGAACTCACTAAGAGTTTGATCTGAGGAAAACTCATTACAAGTAAGGGTAGTTTATCTGAATTGGTTTATTTGTCGAGTAAATATGGAGCTATTTATGACCTTAATTCTATTATAACCGAGAATAAGTCGTTGAATGGTCAAATTCTATATTAAAACCAAGAGTATTATAGCTAAGTAGATTTCTTCATTGCTTAATGAAGACTTAGAATGCTGTAAGAAGATGTGATATGTTGAAATATGGTGATATATGTGCTGAAAATGTTGAAGTATGTTGAAAAGTTTTATTAAAGCTGTGAGCTTTCTAATTCGTTTGGAAATGCTTAATTAATACTATGAGCTGCTTGATTTTATTGTGTAAATGCACAAAGCTATGTTGTTGAGGCTGTAAATATATATATATGGCTGTGATGTTGAAGCTGGCTAAATATATATGCATTGCTATATTGCTGAGACTGAAAATAGATTTAACTATGCTTTATTATGTTGATTTCGTTGTGATGTATCACATTCATTATTATCATTCTAGAGCTGATTAGGATGCTGAGCTGTGCTGTGTCTGGAATCTGGATCCAGATATCTAGATGGGTTACTCCCAAACTAAATAACAGTTCCTTTGAATTACTTAGGCTATGAAACTAGATGGAACTGAATTGCTACATTTGCATTAGATGGGCTGGGAATGGGCTGAACATGCTGCATCAATTGATTGAAGCTATTGTGCTAAATGTTGTGAACTTTATGAGTTGTTCAAAATATTTTATATATTATGCTCTATAATTCTGATTGTTAATTATATAAGCTCACTCTTGCATTTTTGTTGTGTTGGTATGTGTGCTGCAATGATCGTACGGTGGTATGTAAGCAGAAGGGACAGGTAATACGTTTACTTCTCAAGTTAGAAGGTCTAGCTGAGTGATGATGAAGTTGACATTTTTGGAATTGTAGTGTTAATTATTTTTGTCAGTCTAGGTTGTAGTAATAGATCTAGACTGTTGGGCTACATTTTTCAAGGATTGTAATTATCATTCGAAAAACTTGTAATTTGAACTACTCACTAAGTAGTGTTGTAGTTGTATAATTTATGTAAATTTTTAGTATTGTATAAAAATGCCTTTAGGACTTTATTATTTTGTTAATTTGGATGTTGAAGTTCAATTTCTAAAAAATTTATACTCTTTTACTTATGTATGTACTACCTCATAAATGAATTAGGAAAAGTAATGCGGGATGTCATTAATTCTTAAAAAAAAAAGGTCGTGATATATATATATATATATATATATATATATTGTATAACCATCAATATTAAATTCTTATATATAATCAATTTTAATAATTTTTTTTCAAAAATACAAGTAAAATATAATAATTATGAATCAATTATAATTTAAATTATGAAGTTATATAAATCATGGTAATCAATTTCAATAATTTTTTATTAAATACAATTCATAGTTAATTTGATGTTTCTATTATTAACATGCAACAACATTCAGATCTTTCGTGTTACCAACACTATATTTAAGTTTAAGTATTCCAAAGTTTAATAATCATAAATTTTGTTTAAACACATATAGTAATCATGTAGTCAATTTTATATAAATTTTGTTATAAATGCATAAAATAATAAATAAATGTAGTTAATTTTACATATAGCCATCAATGTAACATTTTTATATATAATCAATTTTAATAAATTTTTTCATAAATACAAATAAAATATAATAATTATGAATCAATTATAATTTGAATTCCGTAGTTACGTAAATCATGGTAATCAATATCAATAATTTTTTTATTAAATGCAATTCATAGTTAATTTGCTATTTCTATTTTTAACATGCACCAACATTTAGATCATTTATGTTATCAACATTATATTTGACTTTAAGTATTCCAAAGCTTAATAATCATAAATTTTGTTGTAAATACATATAGTAATCATTTAGTCAATTTTATATAAATTGTTATAAATACATAAAATAAAAAAAACATAATCAATTTTACATATAAATACAAATAGATAAATATAGATTTAGATAGATAGATAAGTAAGTAGATAGATTTGTTCATCTTATATGTAATTATTGTTTGATTATGTTTATAAATTTAAACTAATTATTTTATTATTTCTCATTTTATTTGGTTGATGATTTTAATACTACAAATTGTATGGCGTACAACCTTGTAGTGTGAATGTGAGCGTTAGATGTAAGTTAAATAAAATATTTTGATCGAGTGTAAAATTTTTTAGACTTACATTAGTGTAAAAAGATCTTTCCCTATATATATATATATATATATATATATATATATTACATAAAGTTTTACAAAAACACTAATGGTTAGGAATACATTAATTAGTTTGATTCTGGTGAGTACATTTACATTTGTTATGACCAAGTTGTTTATAAATCCTACACATTTATCAAGATTGTGATTCAACTCAATCCAATTCATTTATAATATGACTAAACTTTAGTCAATTTTTACCTTTTTACTTATGATCATCAAGTACCAACTTCTATTCATGGTTTGTCAAAATATTGTTTTCATTTTTTAGGAGTGACTAATGTCGTGAGTATGCATTAATAAGATATTTTACTAAATATATAGGGTTAACACATTGCAAAAAATCAATATTTGTAGGAGGACAAATATTGATTGGATTTCACATGTGAGTATGAAAATCGATATGCCTTAAAACTTTCACATTCACATTCACAAACTTGCCTTGAAAGTATGATAAACCATTTATGACCTCCCCTTTGTATGACTGGATTAAATGTTTCTTCAACCTTAAATCTTATTCTTTGAATGTCATAGCGACGAACTTGATGTGATGAAGTTTTCTATTTTTTTTTTCTATTTATACCATCAAGTTTTGACAAAACCTATACCACCCATTATGAAGGTCATTGATAGCTTCTTCTCCATGCTTCACAAAATTTTCAACTAGACATCTATACCTACATTTTACTAGAGTAATAATAGGAGGGTTTTATCTCCTTTCAAAACCTTGTTCATAACCTTTGAAAGATTAATGGTCATGTGCTCACAACGACGCCTTTGTTCATCATAAGCCAAAGCTCATTTCTCTGTTGATATGCTACTAATCCAACTTTCTGTAACATCCTTCTTTTGATGTAAATAATTTTCTTTAATAATTCATATTGTTGGAAATATAATTAAGGAAATTCGTGAGAACTTATACAACTTTAGAGAAATGGTACAATATAGGAATATAGGCTAATAAAATTTGACAGATTTATAAAATTTTACCTAGTTAAAAAAAATTTCACTGTCAATGAATAAAGCTACATATTTATTTATTTATTTATTTTTAGGAAATATAAACTTTAATAAAAATTCAATTTAAATTATTACATCTATTATATTAAACTAATCAACGGATCAACCATCTTCATCTCTTTTCTTTCATTACCTGAAAAATATTAGTAAGGGCGAAGGGTCTTACCCGAGTCTACAAGAGGTGTCCCCACCGGCTATCAATCTTGACTAAGGTGCTTCCCGACCCGCTCTTCCTGGACTTGGGAAGGTAATAGACTTTGATAATGTATAGGGTAGTGGGCATCATAAGCAAGGACCGACTTTGGTTAGTGCGCAACCATGCCTGTTCCACTAAATCTCTTTTATTATAAAATATCTTAAATGAAACTGAAGTTATGGCCTAACATCCTATTCTAACTCATTGCTAATAATAAACAATTTACATTAACAACCATCATATCAAAGCATATACAATAATTCAATTATTTTTGGCCCATGTTTATGACATAAATTTTTATATTAACTTGTATGTTTTAATACATGCATCATATCATCTCAATTAATATGTCACAATACATGTGTCTTAGTCGCACCAGTCAATGTATTACAACACATATATCGTAACAACATAAATCGATCTGTTACAATACATGTATTATAATCATACAAATTCTATACTATTTCACATCTATAACACTCTCATATTCATGATACTTTCATAGTCATTGCCCCTGGGATCCCTAGAGGACCTCATAACATATATAGCTATTGGTTAGCTGCAGCAACATGGATATATAGATATGCCGACTCAGTCCTTTTTAGCAAAGGTGTAGTCAAGGGTTTAGGTTAGGAAATGAGAGTGAGGCTTGTGGTGTCCTTTCTCTCTATTTTCATTAAATTTGCGCAATCATAGAAGGACATCCACCATCCTCAATTCTCTCATATTTCTCAATCGCCCCTGTGTAACACCTTAATTTAATTTCCAAATAATAAATTTCGCAAAACTCAGGATATTAAAAATTTTCATTTAAATAAAATTCTCATCACGTGGTTTCACAAAATATTTCAAAATGAAGAAAAGAGTTACAAGTTTATATCAATTAACTGCTACATGAACATTTCAAATACAACATTTTCAAAATAATATCCTAAGCCCTATAGCAGTTCCATCCCACCCTTCACTGAGTCTGGTGTTGATCGTATTGATTACCTGAAAAATGAATGTAAGGGTGAGTACTCTACACTACCAAACACACAAACAAGCATAAAGTCTCACCTTGCACATAATTCACATTATTTCTAATACACTTCACACAATATAATCACAGACAGCATCATCACGCATATCATTTCCATTTATAACTGATGCACTCATGGCATCAAAACATTCGTACACGCGTGCGTTCACTGCATGCAGCCACGATCATTGTGGCACTGTGTCACAGATTCTCACCATGAATGGTCACCGGTTACCCCCGCCTCACGGATACCGTGTGGGCAGTCACGAGTCGCTCAGCAAAGGTAGTGGTCAAAGGTCTAGTCAAGAGGAGAGTGTGTGGCCTGTGGTGCACCCACGCTCACTGTTAGTGTCACCACCACTCTCTCTTCCCTAAGGTATTTCTACTGTCCTCATCTTCCACACTTCCAGTGTATCGCTGAACCATTCACAGCATCATTACATAGGCATTCAATATGCCCTATTCACACACACATTTCAACCACACATATTATTCATTCACGGCACACGACACAATATCCATAGTCATTAACATTCACTGAAAACAGGCCCACATTCATTCGCACACAACACCTAGCCTACATTTATTCATAATACACGGCACATAGCCTACACTCATTCATACTTTAACATTAATTCACCAATCATTGGCATATTACATGTATAATCACCCACCATTGGTTCGCGCATGTTATCATACATCTCATTGCACAACAAATTCCATCAAACACATATTTCCTACCTTTTTTTTCATCCACATTGAAAAATTTATCAAAATACACTAGAATCAAAACACAAAGAGATAGGGTAGAGTCCCCCCTTACCTCGAATTGAAGACTAACACGCAAATCAACCCAAGGAAGTGCTCCCCATATGGATTTTGTCCTAAATACACGGAAGAATTCTATGAGAACTCAGGGAAATCACGAAAACAAAGAAGGGGGATGAAAAACCAAAACCCTAACCATTAAAACTCGAGAGAATCAAAGAAATTTCGAAGGGAGGGTGAGAAATAACCTTTCTCGAACCCTAACCCCCTTTTAAACTTCTCTGGTCGCGACACTCTCACTACAGCGTGACCTCGCTACAGCTACTCCCTCCCTCGCTACAGGGAAAAACTCAGACAAAACTGCACTCTGGTTTCTGTAGAATCTCGCTACAGTGAGACTGTACCAAAAAATGCAGCCCAAACTGTGGTTTCATGCTTCTCTCCTAGTGCCTTCTCGCTATAGCGAGAAAGGCATAGTTTTAATGTAAAGGCAAGTGATGAAATTAATGAGTTCAATCAATGAAATGCAGCAATCCTTAGTTCATTCATGTGATTCTATCCCTATTCCTCTCAAGATTCAATACTTTTCCTCTTCCTCTGAATTAGATTAACTCAACAAGTGAGAATTAACCTTAAAACCCTATATGATTTTAAGCAAATTTAATGGACTCCAACCCTTTTCCCCAAGATTACGCAACCTTAGAAATTAACTTAGGATTAAGCAAACCAAGTTAAGAATTTCAATAAAATGAATTAGGGTTAATTAAGCAATGTCCCCCTCATTCAACCATTAATTCAATTCAAAGAGTTCAGAAATATAAATTCATAAAGGAAAGGGAATTACATTGACATTCATACCTAGGAATTCAAGAATCCATGAACTCACTAAGGATTACAAGAAAGTTTAGCCCTTTATGAGGATGGTCTTACAAATTTAAGATGAGAACAAAGGGAAATCAATGACATCAATGTAAAAATTAAAGGAAAGTGAAGAAGAAATGTGAATCAAACCCTAGGATTGGTCCTTGGCTGTCACCCAAGGATGACCTAAGCTCTGCAAGTGTTCCCCAAAATGGCAAAAGAAGCTAAAAGTGTGTAAAAGCTCCGTACCCTAATTTCTAAAGTTCTATTTATAGTGCATAAATTTTCGCCTATAGTAGTTACTATGGTTCATAGTGATGACGCGCAGCACTCCCATAGTAGCTACTACGGTTTCATAGTGATCACGCGCAGGTCACCATGTTGTTGACTCTCTCTAGAGTGCCTAGTATGAGTTATAGTAGTTACGTGCAGGTCTGGGTGACTTTGGCCTTCTTTGGAGTGTTCACTTTGGAATCAGAATGATCACTTTGGTCTGCCCTAGAGTGTCTACTATGGGACCAAAGTAGCTACGCATATCACCTCTTCAAACTAGGGTCTCTATAGTGTCTACTATGGAATCAGAGTGATCACTTTGGTCTACCTTTTTTAATCTAGCTTGCTGTAATGTCCACTATTGAATCCAAAATGGTCACTTTCAACTCAAACTTTCTCAAATGCTAAAAATCCATGGAATAAGTCCAAAAATTCCTGCACAACTATTTAAATGATCAAAATTGAAAATTATATCTATGTAAATCAATGTAAATTAACCAAAAATTAAGAAACCTATGATATTTGACCAAAATGATGTTTCTATGTTATTTACACTCTCTAAGTCTACTTTTTCTATTAAAGAACACTGAAAAGACAAGTAAAAATTTAATAAAATGTGGATTCATCAAATGCCCTGCAGCAGCATCCACACTTAGCTTGCATACACACACCCGCACGTATATGTATATATATATATATATATCAATCTATCTCAGTCCAGTTTCAATCTATCTCATTACACACAAGTATTGATCATACTCATGTTAATCAATACACCTCATAAGGCAACCCACACATAAATGCATATATATATATATATATATATATATATATATACACTTTAATAATTAAACGATATTACAAAATCCGAGGCATTACACCCCGTCTTCTACATCGGGGAGTGTATCTCTATGACGATCTATACTTATTCTCTTTTTCTCTTTCTCAGTATTTCTCATTTTCATTTTCATATTCTTTCTATTAATCAACATGTCATAATACGTGAGTTATAATTTATATAAATTCGTGTGTATATATATATATATATATATATGTATATATATATATATATATATATTATAATAAACCTTTCAATGTACCATAATATACATATCGTAATCACACTTTTCAAGTTGCTTTGACGCACGCATCAGAATCGTGCATCTCATTCTTTCTCAATCATGTTCTATTTTCTCTTTCATATATCACATACTTTCAAAATCAATCAACACTTTCATTATTCATGTGAATTTACCCAATTTGGACACATATCAACTATCAAACTATATCTATACTTATTACATCATGTTAATCTAACACAGAAAATTATCACACAATATTGTAACACATTAATTTAATTTTCAAATAAATAAAATTTTCAAAAAATGGAATGATAAAAATTCCATTCAAATAGTTTCCCAATGCATAATTTCATTAAAGCATTTCAAATAAGGATGAATTACATCTTTGAATCAATTATTGCTACAAGTCTTAATCAATACATTTCAGTTTCAAAAAAAATATTCTAAGCCCTATAGCAATATCATTCATCCTTTCACTAAGCCTTGTGTTGATTGTCTTGGTCACTTGAAAATAAATATAAAGGTGAGTACTCTACACTATCACATACACATAAACAAGCATAGAGTCTCACCTTGCCCATCCCACACATTTTCTAACATATTTTAAATCATGCATCAACAAGTACAAGGCATTAATTTCATCATTCTATTCTCACTCACAAACAGGTGTGCTCACTGCACCATCAAACAGCTCACATAAAATATTCACGTGCACTCATTACACGCTAACCACGCTCACTGTGGCACTATGATCACATATTCCTGATGCCCTCAACCTCAGACACTTACTTAGTTCACACCGTGGATGATCGCCAGATAGCTCCTACTCCATGGATACAACGTGTGTAGTACTGAGTCCCCGAGCAAAGGTATTAGTCAGAGGCCAAGTCAAGAGGAGAGTGTGTGACCTATGGTGCACTCACGCTCACTGTTGGTGTCACCACCACCCTCTCTTCCCCAAGGTATTTCTACCGCCCCATCTTCTACACCCCCAATGTATCGCTAAACCATTCATAGTTTTTCAACATTCCAAACATCATCACAATCACACCCACATGTCATTAGCACATATTTCCAACCATTCACAATATTCAACATCAATCAATGGCATGTCTAAGCTTTCAACCACATACTCAATCACATCATGATATTCAATTTCACATATAGCACGTATGCCCACATTCAATCACATTACACTTAAACATCAAATCCTTACCACAATCAAATTACTACATTACCCACACTATGCTCAACATTTGTTTCATTATGCTCAATCAAGAATCTTCTATCAAAACACGCCTATCCCTACATTCTATTTCAACCACATTGCATCCCATAGCAAATAAACAAATTCAAAACAAAATGAGATAGGGTAAAGTCCCTTCTTACCTCAAATCGAAGACCTATAACACCAATCAATAAAGAACGTGCTCTCCACACAAATTTCATCCTAAATACATGGAAGAATTCCATGAGAAACCAAGAACAACAGAGAAAATAGAGAATAGGGACAAAAATTTAAACCCTAGCCATCAAACTTACCTCCAAACGCTCCAAACGTGATCCTAACCTTCAATCTTACTCCTAAACGGCTTTGGAGGGAATTTAATCAGTGAAAAAGGTTTAGGGTCGAGAGAATTAAAGAGATTTCAAAGAGAGGAATGAGAAATGAATTTCTCAAACCCTAAACCCCTCAAATACCCTTCTGGTCGCGATGCTCTCGCTACAATGAGACATCCTTCGCGGTAGCGACACCCTCTCTCACTACAGCGAATATATCAGAGGAAACTGCACTTTGTGTTTTTGCAGAATCTCGCTACAATGAGACTGCACTCAGAAATGCACCCCTCTCTGTTGCCTTCTCGCTACAGCAAGAACGCAACATAATCATACTCTACGTCCAGGGCCTTGCCGCTACAGCGAGAATCCACTTACTATAGCGAGAATGTCTTTGCAACACACACTTAGCCAATATTTCCAACCAATCCAAACACATCCAATCTCTCAATACACCACCAACATTCACAATTATACATATATATTCATCTACATATATTCACATATATTCACGTCATCAGACACATACACATATAATTCACAGCAAATACTCATTCAAATAGAAATTCACAATTTATATTAATATATAAAATATCATTACAAAAGTCGGGGCATTACAAATATCACACTATACAATAAGTATAATATGCCAAAAGTTGGACACCTTCAGACTCAATCCAATTTATACTACACAATATACATATCTTCTCAATACTAATAAGTTGACTATCCTAGAATTTAACATAATCTAATATTCACCGTATATTTATTATTCCAAATATATCAATAACAAATCTTAACTACCTTCTAACACTTTTGGTTAATGAAATTCATAATATTCCTCAAAAATGATTTTATTCATATTTTTACTACAAATTATATTTAAATAGTTCTAAAAATAATCATAGGGTTTTAAATAGAAAAACCTAGCGTTTTGAATCCAAAATACTAAAAAGAGTTAGGGTTTGGGATCAACTCCCCTTACCTGGAAATGGTTCCTCAAAACGAGTTCTCTAAATGATCTAACAGAGAAGTTCCACGATATCAACAGGAATATCGTCCGAAATATGAAGTTTCTTAAGTATTTCAAGGTAAAAATATGAGAAGAAAATCGAAGGAAAGGAACAAAACTAGAGATATAAGTTTCGAGAAACTTACTTGGATCTGAATGGAATTGATGTTTAAACTTGGATCAAGAAGAGATTTGGGTATCGATAGAGATTTCTCCAAGAAGAGAAGGTAGAAGAACAGAGAGAGAAATGATGAAAAGAAATTTGTCATTAATCTTCATCAAAATATAAACAGAAATTAATGTAATACTAGGGTGCTAACCTAGGTCGACTCCAATGACAATGGTTGAGAATGTGCATCAAACATGTTAAAAACATCAATTAATTGGGGGGGGGGTTGTGTAGTTCCAAGGTTGAAATAAAGAACAAGAAGTAGAATTATAAAGTTCAATCAATAAAAAGTGGTAACCCCTAGTTCATTCATATAGACTCTATCCCTATTCCTATTAAGATTTAATACTCTTCCTCTCCTCCCAGAATTAGGTTAATTTAACAAGAGAAAATTAACCTTTATGTTATTCTTCTGTTTAACTCTAAATTTAATTTCCTTGTGATTACCAATCATTCATATGAATACTATTAATACCCAATGGTAATGCAATATTAATATTCTTTTCTCTAAATCAACATCCCCAATGGTCATGCAAGACATTAATTTAAGAAAGCTTTAGGAACCTACTAACTTGTTAATTTAATAACGATTAGAAGAGAAAGATTGGTTTGGTCCACCTAATCCTTTGTCTCATTTTACCCTATAAATCTATTAATTAACCGAGATATGGTTGGCTGATGATATAATTAATTAGGATTAAGAAAGAAGCGCAATAGGATAAAATCTAATCACAAAACGAAAATCAAATTTAAATTCAAATATCAAAATTCCATAAATTCATGAACAATAGTTCTCATAGCCCTAGCTATGGACTTAGTTACTCATGCTAAAGAAAAAGAACTAAAACAGTCATAAACAAAGCCATGATCAAAAGAAATAGCAAACTAGAGTGTGACATGTGTTCCCGATCTTCAAGTACGATCGCTTGAAGCTCTAAGTCTCGCCAAGCATATACCAAACATCCCGTGCAAGAGAGATGAGATCAGATGTATTCTAGAGCCAAAGCCAAGATGTAAAAACAATTTTCTTACAATGTCTGAGATCTTCCCTTTTATAGGATTTGAAAACCCTACAAACTCTTCATAAATGGGCTTCTCGTAGATGAGCACGGCCGTGCAAGGCCTTAAGCAGGACCGTTCATGAGCTCGAAGCACCCCGTGCTTATTGAATGGGTCTGGGCGTGCTGATTGCTGCGAAGCTCTAATATTCCATCAATTTGGGTCCAGAATGCACCCAAAATCCACTTGCGGCCTCTCTATACCAAACTGCACAATTAATATATAAATTAGTGTAAAACTCAAATAAAATAAAGGTCAAATATGAATATATGGGCTGTAAAAGAGAGCCTAATTACAGACTTATAAACTCCCCTATACTTATTTGTTTGCTTGTCCTCAAGCAAAGTGCTGGTTAAGAGTAACATAATAACTTAAAACTTAATACCACACAAGGAACCCGAGATGGAGGAGATAAAGAGAGCAACAAGAGTAATATCACTGAGCATAACCAATCAAAAGGATTCCTAATTAGAATCTTATATTTCCATACTTTTCACTCAAACATCAAACTGAGGTACTTTACTTTCCTCTCTCACTAAGGGACAAAATAAGATATCACTCAGTTCTCCTAAAGAAGAGTGTACTACCATAGGATTGACTATAAACCGACTCTCCACTAAATAAATTAAATGCAAGTAAAAATCATGAGGTCTTTTTCAGGTTATAATGTGGCCAAGGAGTTATAATAATTGAGGTGAGATAAATGAAAGAAAGGGAATATACAAAGGGGGTTAATGGATTATAACAATTACAAACATCCCCTAAGTTTACAAATGAAGCTCTTAGAGTAATTTTTATATTTTTGTATGTGAACAATATCTTTATTCTTCTCTCCTTTCAATCATATATAACCCTTTTTCTTTTCTTTTCTTTTCTTTTCTTTCATTTTCTTTTTCATACTTTTATTCTTTCTTTTTGCACATGAGAGATATAGAAGAGAATTTATCAAATAATTCAACAACTCAATTGCTCCATTCATAAACTCAAGGTCATCAAAATATTTTTATAAATTTAATGTATAGGACCAAGAAAATCAATAAAGCTCAAAGTGGACAACTAGTTGTATCTCAAACATGCTGAAGGCCAATAATAAAAATCCTATTATGCCTCAATCATATTAAAAACATGCAATTAAAAAGAGAAGTCTTAAGTCGGTTACAAGTCAAGTTCTAGAGCACAAATCCTAAGGAGATAATCACACAAAACAATAAGGAAAGGGGTACAATTAATTAAATTAAGATAGAAATCCCCTTTAAGGCTCAAAACTCACATCTGTGGGTTAAAGTTTAATATAGAGCATAAAAG
Source organism: Abrus precatorius (assembly GCF_003935025.1). Classification (NCBI taxonomy): domain Eukaryota; kingdom Viridiplantae; phylum Streptophyta; class Magnoliopsida; order Fabales; family Fabaceae; genus Abrus; species Abrus precatorius. The sequence goes on from NW_020874384.1 coordinate 10,762,597, forward strand.
TAAGGAACTTAGCTAATTATTAGTTTCCAAATGAAAGTATAATGCCAATAAAGATCACTCAACATGCTCTTCTATCTAGAAAAATTGGGTTCCATGAGAGAAAAAGTTTTAAATTATCATAAAAAATAGCATAGGCACTTTACTCAATAACATGTAATAATAATCATATAAGTAGGAACTACTCCCTCATACTTAAAGCGAAATATTGTCCTCAATGATTGAAACAAATCAAATTAAAAGCATGCAAAGAGGGCAATTAAATAAAAAGGAAAGAGGTTCCCTAATAATTCTTAGCGCGACGACTACGAGTGAGGCAGCACGCCCATGCTTAAGATGTAAAGCTTTCTCTCACAACTACAACTCAATGCATGGTCGTGTATGTGATGAGCACGGGCGTACATCCAAATCAAAGCTCAAAAGTGTGGGAACAATCAACTCCATTCTTGCAATCTTTCAATATGCTTATTCTTTATTCTAAAAATAAAATATAAATAGCAAAAATTAAAATAAACAAAAAGAAATAAAATTTAAATCAAATAAAAGACACAGGTTGCCTCCTGGGAGCGCTTGTTTAACGTCACGAGCCTAACGTTCCTGTTAAATCATGGTGGGAAGAAGGTATGAGTCTCAGAGGTGATTCCCTTGATATGCAATTGTCTCCCCAGCAGCTTTGCCTCCCCAACACCTATTACATCAGAAAAATTATTCATAAAATGGGGATTAGAATAAAGAGAAGAAAATTTAAGTTCTAAATCAAGAGGCTTATTATTGGATGGTTTAAGCTTTTGTCTTTTCTTCTTCTTATATTGCTTCCTCCTTGGCCTTCTTCTTGTGGTTCCATGCTTCACATAAATTGGAGGAGGAGAAGCAACATCTACAGTGCTCACAAAGTGACAGGACTCTTGGCTAGAAGGGTACTTGAAAGAATTGAAAACTTGAAATACAACTTCCTCATCATCTAGCCTCAGTGTGAGCTTCCCTTGCTGAACATCTATTATCGTTCTTCCTGTGGCTAGGAAAGGCCTCCCTAGTATGATGGGTACTTCGTCATCCTCTTTCATGTCAAGGACAATGAAATCTGCAGGAAACATGAACTTATCTACCTGACTAGGACATCCTCCACTATGCCCCTAGGATACGTTATTGAACGATCAACAAGTTGCAGAGAGATTGAACTTGGCTTGGGTTCTTGCATACCCAACCTTTTAAACACAAAAAATGACATTAGATTGATGCTAGCGCCTAAATCACAGAGCGCTTTATCAAAATAAGAATTGCCTATAGTGCATAGAATTGTAAAACTCCCTGGATCCTTAAGCTTAGGCGGCAGCTCCCTTAGTAAAATTGCTGAGCACTTCTCATTCAATCTGACTGTCTCGAATTCTTCCAAATTATTTTTGTTTCTTAGCATCTCCTTCAGAAATTTAGCATATTTCGGCATCTGTGATATGGCTTCAACAAAAGGAATATTGATGTGGAGCTTTCTGAGGATCCCAAGGAACTTTTTCAACTGAGGGTCTCTCTGGCTACTCATCAATCGTTGTGGAAATGGAACTTTCAATTTTGTCACCACTGGTGCATTTTCCCTTGTCTCCTTTTTCGCATCTGGGTGGTAAGCACGACCTTGCTCATCATCCAACACAGATGTGCCTTCGTTGAGCATGACCTTGCTTCCGTCTAGCACGACCGTGCCTTCGTTGTTTGCAAGGGCGTTCTATTCTAAGCACAGCTGTTCTGTTTCAAGCAGCATGGGCATGCAGGATGATGCAAGGGTGTGTTCCTCCTTCAGCACAGGCGTGCATGACTTATGTGTTTGCGTCCCATTCAAATTTTTCCCACTTTTTAGAGTAATGGCATTGCATTCCTCCCTTGGATTAGGCTTTGGCTGAGATGGCAGTGTTCTGATCACTCTTTGACTCAAGAGGTTCATAATTTGCTCCAATTGTGCACTCATCTTAGAGGAACTGGCTTGTATTTCAGATTTAACCTCTGCGAACCTCTTATCAGTTCTTTCAATATGTTGGTCCAACTTGGATTCAAGCTCTGTCATCCTCTTATCAGAGTAATACACATATTGCATCATCTGTTCTTGAAAGTTGGACTGAGATCTAGGAGCTTCTTTTCCTTTAGGTCTTGCTCCTTGACGTTGCACATGAGGAGGGTGATAAACACTTGAATTTTGATTTCCAAAGCCATTCCCCTAAGAGTTAGGAGGATTACTCCTCCACCCTGAACTGTGATTGCCCATGAAATTTGCCTCCTCTTGCTTAAATTATGGGCTTGCAGGAGCTCTTACAAGTTGGTCTTGAGCCTTCATTAAAGATTCTAGTTGCTTTGCAAAGGCTGCCATTTGGTTCATTAGTGGGCTGCTGCTTTCTGCTTGGTAGACCGAAGCGGTCTCTTTTCTTTTGATATCGTAAGAGTCAGCGGTGTGCCACTGAAAGCTAGAAGATGCCATCTCATCTATCAGCTTGTATTCATCATCTGGATCTTTTCTTATGAGGGACCCCTTGCTGTGGCATCAATTGTAGCCCTAGTAGTGATTGATAGACCACTATAAAAAATTTGTATCTGTCTCCACGTTGGAAAATCATGATGAGGACATCTCCTCAAAAGCTCTCCAAATCGCTCCCATGCTTCGAATAAGGATTCTGCTTCATATTGTTGGAAGAAACAAATCTCCGTCATAAGCTTAGAGGACCTTGATGGGGGAAAGTACTTTCCCAAGAATTATTGAGTGAGATCCTCCCAAGTTGTGATGGAGTTGGCTGGGAATGAGGCGAACCAAGCGTTCTTTTCAGATACCGAGAATGAGAAAAGACAGTGTCGAATAGCATCGTTAGAGACTCCATTGTACTTGATGGTATCTGTCAATCGGAGGAACTTTGTCAGATGAAGATTAGGGGTCTTCATTAGGCATGCCTCCAAACTGTATGGAGTTCTGGACCATGGTTATGAGTGTTGGTTTCAATTCAAAATTGTTCGCCTCTATATTAGGGGCCGTGATGCTTCCAGGAGTGCCTCTAGCAGTGGGTGTCATGTCATCTTGAATTGATCTCCTTCCCTCTGCCATTCTCTGCTCTCTCACTTCTTTTCTCTGTCTACAAACTGTTCTTTCAATCCTTGGATCAAATAAACAAGTTGTAGAGCACTTAGAACGAGTAAATATACATTAAAAGAAATTGTGAAAAAAAATTAAAATAAAATAAAAACAAAAATTATAAAAAAAATTTAACAATAAACAAAACAAAATAAAATAAAACATAAATTACTCAAATCAATTAAATTTGAGATTTTCTTAATATTGAAAAAGCAATCCCCAGCAACGGCGCCAAAAACTTGTTCAGAGGGCAAGTGTACCTATCGAAAAGTAATAAAGGGTTCTTAAATTAAGTTCCCGAAATACTGTCGCACAAGGATTGATTTTCAATTACTAAGAATTTCTTAATTCAATTGTTGAAGCTTCAAAGAAACGAGATTAATTAAAAACTAGAATTTATAAAATCAATTATAAAACTAAGAGCAAAGAATACAATGCACATCTTAGTTGAACTTATCGGAGAGGAACCTAGGGCATATGGGTTTTTTCATTCAATCCCTTATGTTATTCTTCTATTTAACTCTAAGTTTGATTTCCATGTGATTACCAATCATTTATACGAATACTATTAATACCTAATGGTCATGCAATATTAATATTATTTTCTCTAAATCAACATCCCCAATGGTCATGCAAGACATTAATTTAAGAAAGCTTTAGGAGCCTATGAACTTGTTAATTTAATAACGATTAGAAGAGAAAGATTGGTTTGGTCCACCTAATCCTTTGTCTCGTTTACCCTATAGATCTATTAATTAACCGAGGTACGGTTGCCTGACGATATAATTAATTAGGATTAAGAAAGAAGCGCAATAGGATAAAAAATAGTATAGGCATCTTACTCAGTAACATGCAAATAACAATCATATAATTAGGAACTACTCCCCCATACTTAAAGCGAAACATTGTCCTCAATGTTTGAAAGCAATTAACTTAAAAGCATGCAAAGAGGGCAATTGAATAAAAAGAAAGAGGTTCCCTGATAATTCTTGGTGCAACGGCTTCGAATGAGGGAGCACGACCATGCTAAAATATTGAGCACGCCCATGCTTATGATGTAAAGCTTTCTTTCATAACTGCGACTGAATGCACGGCCGTGTATGGGATGAGCACGGGCGTGCTTCCAAATCAGAGCTCAAAAGTGTAGGAATAATCAACTCCATTCTTGCAGTATTTCAATATGCTTATTCTTTATTCTAAAAATAAAATAACAATAGAAAAATTAAAATAAACAAAAAGAAATAAAATTTAAATAAAATAAAAGACACAGGTTGCCTCCTGGGAGCGTTTGTTTAACGTCACGAGCCTGACGTTCCTGTTAAATCATGGTGGGCAGAAGGTTTGAGTATCAGAGGTGACTCCCTTGATATGCAATTGTCTCCCCAATAGCTTTGCCTCCCCAACACCTATTACATCAGAAAAATTATTCATAAGATAGGGATTAGAATAAAGAGAAAAAAATTTAAGCTTCGAATTAGGAGGCTTATTAATGGATGGTTTAAGCTTTTGTCTTTTCTTCTTCTTATATTGCTTCCTCCTTGGCCTTTTTCTTGTGGTTCCATGTTTCACATAAATTGGAGGAGGAGAAGCAACATCCACATTGCTCACAAAGTGGCAGGACTCTTGGCTAGAAGGGTACTTGAAAGAATTGAAAACTTGAAATACAACTTCCTCATCATCTAGCCTCAGTGTGAGCTTTCCTTCTTGTATGTGAATGATAGCCCTAGTAGTGGCCCAGAACGGTCTCCCTAGTATGATGGGGACATCATTATCTTCCTCCATGTCAAGTACCACAAAGTCAGCAGGAAATATAAACTTCCCAACTTTTACAAGTATGTTCTCCATTATGCCTTTGGGGTATGTGATCTGCCAGCTGAAGTGACATGGAGGTCGGCTTAGGTTTATGCATTCCAAGCTTCCTAAAAACAGAATAAGGCATAAGATTAATACGTGCTCCTAAATCACATAAAGCCTTATCAATATGAGTTTTTCCAATTGTGTAAGGAATAGTAAAACTCCCTGGTCCTTAATCTTAGGTGGAAGCTTTTTAAGGACTATAGCTGAGCACTCTTAGGTGAGCTTCACAGTTTCATGTGCTCTCAACTTTCTTTTATTGGTCAAAATCTCCTTTAAATATTTAGCATATTTGGGCATTTTGGAGATAGCATCAACGAAAGGCATATTGATGTGAACTTTGCCAAATAAGTCTAAGAACATGTGGAACTCTTCATCATAAGGCCTTGCAGCCGCTGTAGGAAAGGTATCTTAGGCTCATAGGGCCTTGGTTGAACAAGAGACTCTTCCTTCTTTTCTTTTTCAGGCTCCTCGCTTGAAGCACGGTCTTGCTCATAGTGATGCACAACCATGCTTTGATCATTGTCATGGGCGTGCTTGTATAAGCACGGTCGTGCTTCAGTTTCAGCAGGGGCGTGCTCATCAGTAAGCATGGGTGTGCATGTAGAATCATCATGGGCGTGCTTCTCTATAAGCATGGGTGTGCATGTACCTCTACTCTGCGATTCTTGTAGTTTCTTCCCACTTCTAAGGGTGATGGCATTGCATTGCTCCCTTGGATTAGGCTCAGGCTGAGATGGCAGTGTTCCCATCACTCTTTGACTTAGAAGGTTCATAATTTGCTCCAACTGTGCACTCATCTTAAAAGAATTGGCTTGTATTTCAAATTTAACCTCTGCAAACCTCTTATCAGTTTTCTCAATATGTTGGTCCAACTTGGATTCAAGCTCTGTCATCCTCTTATTAGAGTAATACACATATTGCATCATCTGTTCTTGAAAGTTGGACTGAGATCTAAGAGCTTCTTTTCCTTCAGGTCTTGCTCCCTGACTTTGCATATGAGGAGGGCGATAAATACTTGAATTTTGACTTCCAAAGCCATTCCCCCAAGAGTTAGGAGGATTACTCCTCCACCCTGAACTGTGATTGCCCATGAAATTTTCCTCCTTTTGCTTCGATTCTGGGCTTGCAAGAGCTCTTACAGGTTAGTCTTGAGCCTTCATTAAAGATTCTAGTTGCTTTGCAAGGGCTGCCATCTGGTTCATTAGTGGGCTGCTGCTCTCTGCTTGGTAGATCGGAGCAGTCTCTTTCCTCTTGATATCGTAAGAATCAGCGGTGTGCCACTGAAAGCTAGAAGATGCCATCTCATCTATCAGCTTGTATGCATCATCTGGATCTTTTCTTATGAGGGACCCTCTTGCTGCGGCATCAATTGTAGCCCTGGTAGTGATTGATAAGCCACTGTAAAAAATTTGTACTTGTCTCCACGTTGGAAAATCATGATGAGGACATCTCCTCAAAAGCTCTCCAAATCGCTCCCATGCCTCGAATAAGGATTTTGCTTCATGTTGTTGGAAGCAACATATCTTTGTCATAAGCTTAGAGGACCTTGATGGGGGAAAGTACTTTCCCAAGAATTATTGAGTGAGATCCTCCCAAGTTGTGATGGAGTTGGCTGGGAGTGAGGCGAACCAAGCATTCACCTTTTCAGATACTGAGAATAAGAAAAGACAGAGTCGAATAGCATCGTTAGAGACTCCATTGTACTTGATGGTATCTGTCAATCGGAGGAACTTTGTCAGATGAAGATTAGGGGTCTTCATTAGGCATGCCTCCAAACTGTATGGAGTTCTGGACCATGGTTATAAGTGCTGGTTTCAAGTCAAAATTGTTGGCCTCCACATTTGGTGCCGCAATGCTTCCAGAAGTGCCTCTAGCATGGGTGTCATGTAATCTTGAATTGATCTCCTTCCCTCTGTCATTCTTTACTCTCTCACTTCTTTTCTTTGTCTACGCGTTGTTCTCTCAATCTCCAGATCAAATAAACAAGTTGTAGAGCACTTAGAACGAGTGAGCATACATTAAAAGAAATTGTGAAATAAAAAATAATAAAAATAAAATAAATACGAAAATTATAAAAAAAATTATAAAAATTTAACATTAAACAGAACAATATAAAATAAAACACAAATTGCCTAAATCAATTAAATTTGAGATTTTCTTAATATTGAAAAAGCAATCCCTGACAACGGCGCCAAAAACTTGTTCGGAGGGCAAGTGTACCCATCGAGAAGTAATATAGGGTTCTTAAATTAAGTTCCCGAAATATCTTCCCATAAGGATTGTTTTCCAATTACTAAGAATGTCCTAATTCAATTGTTTAAACTTCAAAGATACGAGATTAATTAAAAGCAAGAATTTATAAAATCAATTATAAAACTAAGAGTAAGGAATACAATGCACGTCTTGGTTAAACTTATCGGAGAGGAACCTAGGGCATATGGGTTTCTCATTCAATCCTTTATGTTATTTTTCTATTTAACTCTAAATCTGATTTCCTTGTGATTACCAATCATTCATACGAATACTATCAATACCCAATGGTCATGAAATATTAATATTCTTTTCTCTAAATTAATATCCGTAATGGTCATGCAAGACATGAATTTGAGAAAGCTTAAGGAACCTATGAACTTGTTAATTTAATAACGATTAGAAGAGAAAGATTGGTTTGGTCCACCTAATCCTTTGTCTCGTTTTACCCTATAGATCTATTAATTAACCGAGGTACAGTCGTCTGACGATAAAATTAATTAGGATTAAGAAAGAAGCTCAATAGGATAAAATTTAATCACAAAACAGAAATCAAATTTAAATTCGAATATCAAAATTTCATAAATTCATGAACAATAGTTCTCATAGCCTTAGCTATGGACTTAGTTACTTATGCTAAAGAAAAGAACTAAAACAATCATAAACAAAGCCATAATCAAAAGAAATAGCAAACTAGAGTGTGAGATGTGTTCCCGGTCTTTAAGTACGATCGCTCGAAGCTCCAAGTCCCGCCAAGCATGTGCCAAGGATCCCGTGCAAGAGCGACGAGATCAAATGTATTCTAGAGCCAAAGCCAAGATGTCAAAATGGTGTTTTTTTACGATACCTGAGATCTTCCCTTTTATAGGATTTGAAAACCCTACAAACTCTTCATAAATGGGTTTCCCGCAGATGAGCACGGCCGTGCATGGGCTCGAAGCACCCCGTGCTTATTGAATGGATCTAGGCGTGCTAACTGCTGCGAAGCTCTAATCTTCCATCAATTTGGGCCCAGAATGCACCCAAAATCCACTTGCGGCCTCTTTATACCAAACTGCACAATTAATATATAAATTAGTGTAAAACCTAAATAAAATAAATATCAAATATGAATATATGGGCTATAAAAGAGGGCCTAATTACAGACTTATCAATCACATTCTTCCCCTATTGATTTTCCAATTTCCTTAATAACAGAAGTTGCAGAATTTATATTCAAAAAGTCGGTAATAGAATTATCACATATAGAAGAATTATTACAGTATTCACAAATGGAATTGTCTATAAAATCAGAAAAATTAATAGCAAAATTCTCTTCTAAAAATTCAGAAAATTGATTATCTATTAAATCATCCAACAAATTAATTTGGAAAATAGAGTGTTCTTCCAACGGATGCTTCATGGCGTCCAGAATGTTAAAGCGCACAATGCTGTCCCCCAACTCCATAGTGAGTGTCCCAGCATGCACATCAATTTTTGTTCTTGCGGTCTTCAAGAACGGTCTTCCCAAAATTATTGGTGCAGCACCTTTCACTAATTCTCCCTCTTGCATGTCCAAAATGTAAAAGTCGGCTGGGAAGATGAGATCATTTACTCTGACTAGTACATCTTCAACAATCCCAGTTGGGTTTGTTATTGTTGTTGGAATTCTCTAAACACTAGCAAGTGCACTAGGAATTGTAGCAAGTAATGAGTAAATTTAAGATCAGAATATTGTCTCCACAAGAAATTAGGAATTCAATTACCAATTCATAGAACAATCACCATTTGAGCCATACAAATTTGGAAAGTATGTAACATATGAAAGCAATGAACCAACACAATACAAAGAATTGAACTTGCAATAAAAACATAATGTGAAAGTTGTGATGAAATGAGATAGGAATGAAGAATAGTTAGGAATTTACTTCACAAGAATGTCAATATTAATTCAATTATATTTCTGAATATTCAAGCAATTGGTTAATTGACAATCAGTTTCACATATAACTAGTCAAAGGTTAATCCCTTAACTCATTGACCCTAACAATCCACTAATTCCCCCTAATCCCTTAGGTGAAGTTCAATTTCATGTTGCGTTAAGACTTAGAACCATAGGATTGCAGAATTAAGTGTACTTATCCCTAAGAAACCCCTAATACTGGTTGTTAATTCAGATCAGAGAATCAAATCCAATTCCCATTGGCAATTGTTCCTCTTTGATTAATCAAATGAATATCCATTCAAAGATCACATAAAGTGCAGAATTAACAACTCAATTAATCCAAAAACTCAAAAATTAGAAGCAAGAATTAAATCAATACATTAATTTGAGTTCCATAAACTCCTAACTTTGGAGAATTACAGAAACATGATGCCAGAGAAAGAGAAAGAAGGAGAAGAAGAGAAAAAACTCTGAAAAGCCATAGCCACGAGCTCCAATCCAATCCCTCTTCTTGAAGCTTTGAGGTTCGACCCCAGTCTTCTTTCTTACTCTCTCTCAACGACAATCTAACAGAAAAAATGGAAAATGACCGAAAGACCCCGAGGTTTGAGCTTAAAACATGTATTTATAGAAATCCCAATTTTGGGCGTTATCACTCTTACTGATAAGAGTGGCCACGTAGAAGCTCATGTGGTTTCTGGAAACTGGAACTATCACTTTCACTAGTAAGAGTTGCAACGCAGGAGGTCGAGTGGTTGCGTGTGATCACTTTCGAGAGTAAGAGTGGCCACGTGCAACTTGCCTTGATTCACTCCTCTCTGGAACATCCACTTTCGCTGGCAAGAGTGGTAACACAGAGCTATCTGAAATTTTGCCTTCTCTGGAACACTCATTTTCGCCAGCAAGAGTGTTAACGCAGAGCTCGCTGAAATTTTGACTCTCTGGAACACTCACTTTCGCCAACAAGAGTATCCACGCCCAGACTTCACTTCTCCTTTAAACTCTGGAGTGATCACTTTCACTGACAATAGTGATCACGCCCAGCTTGCATTCTATAATTCTTATGTTTTGAGTCCAGAATTGCTACTCTTTCTCTTCCTTTCCATTGATCTTCCATTTCCATGAACCTTGCTCAGATTATTCCTACAAAAACATGATTAAATTTTTAATTTCTAAGCAGAAATCTCACAAATGCTAAAATAACTAAGTATTCAAAGAAAACCTTCAACCATTCTATTTTTCTGAGTTTTTTTGCTTTTCTAACATATTTTCCTTATCAAATGGGTTAGAATTACACTAAAATATTAGTAAAATTAGGAATTCATCACTACCCCAAACTTGAATTTTTGCTTGTCCTCAAGCAAATCAAACTAAACCAAGGGTAACTCCTCCATTGTTCAAAATCAATTCACAACTGCTTATCTTAAAATTTTTCCAATTTCTAATTCTGTGATTTTGTAAATTTTCAATCAAGTGGTTCATCCAATTACACATCATGATAGTCACACTGTATTCATCAATTCTGGGCAAGAATTTTGCTATGTAAGTATATATATCAGCAAAGTTCATGTGAGTACAATTTATAAACATGATCACAGCTCACTTTGAAGTGTTTCTCTCATCACTCAACAGTGTTTGGGTACTGTTTTCTCTCTAAATCATCAATTTCACTACACTCTACCATATGCTTGCCCATATTCTCAATCTCCTTTGCTTAATACATGTAATCACATATGCAGAGGACTTTTTCAGGTTATAACAAGGCTAAGGTTAAGGTATGTGTTGAACAAAATGGAAATAATACATGCAATTTCAAAAGATCAGAGGCATTTTGAGTGAATGATTTTTAAAACGAGCCTGGAACTGCATTATTTCTCATTGATTCTCTCACTTATGCAGCAAACAAAATTATTTTCGTGTAGTAAAATTTTCATTTTCTTTCTCTTCTTTTCTTGTTTTCATTCACTGGCTGTGGAAAATGGGTTTTGTAGATAAATCTTTGAAAACAGAAGAGCGAAGGCATTGGGCATTTTCTACCAATTCAGGAGTGTGGTACATGTCCTCTTTGGTCATTCCCATTTTCTGACCAATATCCAGCATGATACACTCCAACAGCATAAGTCCAGCTTTGACATTGCTGTGGAGTTCAGTTTGCCTCTCAGCCAGCTAGTTTTGCCTTTCAGCCATTAGCTTCAAGGAGTCCTTCATCATCAAAGGCTTTTCCTTTCTGTATTGAGAAGGAATGGGAGTTGCAGAGGTGCAGGAAGTGGTGGCATAAATTTCTTTCACCATAGAGACAGAAATGGGAGGCACAAACCTAATCTTTTCTTGGTATTCTCTAAAGTCCACACCTGCATCTTCACAGAGCAGTGTGATTATTGAGGGAAAAGCCAGTGAATCCCTCTTTGTCTTCAGGATATTTAGGATGCACTTGCTGATAATTTCCCCCACATCTATGTACATGTCTATGACTATGGCAAAAAGCAACTCAGCCCTATTCATTGCCAATGTTGAGCTGTGTTTTACTGGTATGAAGGAATTCAGTATAAACATGCTTCACACCTTGGCAAAAGGCAGTAAATTTTTAGTGACTATGCACTTGGGCTTCTTAGCCTGGTTCAACTTCCAGGTTGTTCCTGGCCTTCCAATCTTTTCTAGAATTTGCACATAGTCAATGTCAGGACTATTCTTGAATGCACTGAATTCCAACTGTGCAGGCTGCGGTGCAGAATTTATGTTCAACACTCTGTTAATGTTTGCAGGAGTGAAGTCCACTCTCATCCGCTTCACCATTGTGTTGAACTTAGGAAATTTGTCTCCTTTAAACCTCACAGCATTGGTATAAAACTCCTAGGTTAATTCCCTCCTACCCATTCCGGCTAAAGAATAAAAGGATTCCCAATCCCTCTTCTGAATTTCTTCGTTGTATTCTGGGTAATTGTCTCCAGTTATTTCAAAAGCTCTGTCTGGGACAATCTTCCTCCTCAGAATATTTGCCTTGAAGAAGTTTTCATGGGCAATACTTCTGAACCTTGGATTACAGACTTCAATTGGTGAGGAAGCTGAAACACTATCTGTTCTGTCCTTCTTTGATTTAGGAGTATTTTTGGAGGTTCCAGCTTGAATGTTCCTGTTGGATCTCCTTTTTGGAGTGTTGCTGGAAGATCCAGCTTGATTCTTCCTAGAGGAGCCAACTAGTGTGTTCAAAGAAGTTTTGGCCATCGTTCAGTTTCTGCAAAAAAGAAGTAATTTGACAGTTTAAATTTTTAAGACATAATGGTTAAAGTATAAATTTCTGTACTGCAGAAAGTTCAATCAAGCAATTTTTCAGAAATTCAATTTTTTCTAACACTATAATCATGCAGACTGCTATTAAGATAATTCAACATACAACTGCACAAGCTTAAGCATTTACAGTCAAATCCTGTTAAATCCCAATATATAAATTCAGAGTGCACACTCTCAGAACATATCAGGTTAACGTAGAGGGATTATTACAGGTCTTAACCAAATTTCTACAAGACTCTGTAATTTCAACATAAGAGTTATTTTAGTAGAACAAGGTATGTCAATATTCAGATATAAAAACACAGATGCACAGAATTGATTAACCAAATTCAGAGAATTTTTAAATTGACCTCCCTATTTTGTAAATTCAGAATGCACACTTTTACAGAAATTTATGGTAATGCAGAAGAAGATTCACAAATCTCAACCAATTGTCAACACAGTTTTTCAACTCACACATTGTCAGTAAAAAGTTATTTTATCATAATACAACAAAGTTGATTATCATAACATTTTTCAAGCATTCAATTGTATTTCAGAGCAATAGATACCTTCAAATAATCACACTCAACAATTTCAATTCAAACATTTTCACTGAAGTCTTATTATGTCAACCCAATTCCTACAACAATTTTGTTCATATAAAGCCCACCACTGTATAATGCAGGTTTAAATTTTCCAATAAAATCATAAACAATAGTGAAAACTTATTCAAAGCCTTGCCCATTTCTATTGTTGAATCAAATCATATCAGAACAATGTCCCATTACTCATTCGAGATTTTCTTCTAACTTTAAAAATAGAAAATATACTGATGAACGAAAGATTTTCTCATTTGCAAAAAGGTTTGTCGTCAACCTTCATCAAAATATGCAGAAAAATTTATGTAGTCTAAGATGCAAGCCTAGGTCGTCTCCCATGAATCATTGGACGAGTGACCAAATATCAAACATGTAGTGTGCAATGTATTTAGAAAGCAAGTAAAAAAAGGGGGTTTTGTGATTTCAAGTTCAATCAACTTAAGCAGAAAATTAAATTGTAAAGTTCAATCGATAAAATGTAGTAACCCCTAGTTCATTCATATAAACTCTATCCCTATTCCTCTCAAGATTTAATACTCTTCCTCTCCTCGCAGAATTAGGTGGATTTAACAAGCGAAAATCAACCTTATGTTTTCATATGAATTAAGCAATCCAATGAACTCCAATCTCTTATTCCTTGATTACGCAATCTTGGAATTAAACAAGAATTAAGCAATTCAAATTTAGAATTTCCTTAAAACGAATTAGGGTTCATTACGCAATGCTCCCCTCATTCAACCATTAATTCGATTCAAGAGTTTGGGAGGAAGAAATTCATGGAAGAAAAATATTTGCATTAACATTCAAAAACCAAGAATTCAAGAATCCATATGAACTCACTAGAGATTACAAGAAAATTAACCCCCCATGAGGATGGGTCTTACAAGTACAAAATGAAAGTAAAGAGAAATTAATAACATCAATACAAAAATCAAAGAAAAGTAAGGAGAAAATGTTAATCAAACCCTAGGTTGGACCCTTGGCTGTCACCCAAGGCCACCCTAGGCTCTCCAAGAGTATCCTAAAATTTATGGTATATCTGAGAGAAAAAGTTCTGCAAAAGTCCCCCTACCCTAAATGGTAAAAATCCATATATAGAAAAGTTGACGCCTTCAGAGTAGTTACTCTCGTTCACGACAGTGAACACTCTCGATCATAGTAATTACTATCGTTTACAAGAGTAAACACGCGCGAGCATAGTGATTACTATCATTCACAAGAGTAAACACGCGCAGGGTCCTGAACTCTGGGGCTCTCTGAAGTGTTTACTATCGTTTCTGAGAGTAAACACGCGCAGGTCTGGGTGCTTCCTTTGGTTCTGGAGTGATCACTATTACTTTTGAAAGTGGTTACTCTGGCCTGTCCTCTGGATCTAGCTTGCTGTAGTGTCCACTTTCACTTCTGAAAGTGATCACTTTCAACTCAAAATTTCTCAAAGGCTAAAAATCTATGGAAAAAGTCTAGAAATTCCTGCACAATTATTCAAATGATCAAAATTGTAAACTATATCTATGTAAATTAATGTAAATTAACCAAAAATTAAGAAACCTATGATAGTTGGCCAAAATGATGTTTTTATGTTATTTACACTTCCTAAGTTTACTTTTTCTATTAAGAAACATCAAAATGACAAGTAAAAATCCAATAAAAAGTGGATTCATCATATACAGATGCACAACCTTAAACAATCAGATTAAGAGAAATTTAAATATTCCTAATTTGGAAGTTCGGAATGCATTCACTCTTACAACAAAACAGGGTAGCAGGGAGCAATATGTTCAGGTTTCAACTAATTTTTCAAACATGGGTTTTCAACCCAATCATTTTCAACAAAAATGATTCAATCAAAGTAATGCAGATTCGAATCTTCTAAAAAAAAATTTAAATGACAGGGAAACTTATTCAGTGTATTGTCCATGCTTTTATTGAGTCAAATAACCTCAAAACAATTTCCTATTACCCCCTTTTTTAGTTACCCCAAAATATTAACACAGATAACCCTAATCTGTTATTTCAGAGAGAAAAGGATGTAGAAATATGGGGAAAAGGATGTAGAAATATGGGGAAAAAGCTTGTTGCTGCTTGGTTAATGTATGCAAGGATTGAAATCGCAGAGAATGTTCAGAGAGAAGAGGAATTTTTAGGTGTAAGGGTGTGTGCGTGTTCACTTTGTTTTATATTTATAGTCACACTTAGGCACGTGACAACTCTAAACAGGAAAAGTGAACGTTACATCATTTAAGACACTCAATGTGGTTACTCTATTTGATTAGAGTGAGCATTCCAGAGAGTTAAATTTTCTGGGGAGGGGCGCGCTATCACTATTGCTGGGCAAAGTGATAACGCGCAAGCAGTGTTGCAACTTTTTTCACAAAAAGGAGTAACACACATAAGAGAAATCAAACTTACTTGTGCATAACCACTTTTGCTAGGGAAAGTGAGCATTCAAGAGAGTATGTTTTCTCATTTGCCTCTGCGTGATCACTCTCATCAATGAGAGTGAGTGTTCCAGAGGAATGTGTTTACCTTGATGCCTCTGCGTGATCACTTTTGTTAGTAAAAGTGATTGTTCCATCAGAGATCCTCAAAATGCATTCCCTGTGTAGCTTCTTTCTTGCAAAATAGTGACTCCTTTCATTAATCAAATGCCTCTAAAACCTCAATTAACTCACTTCTCACACTCTAATCCTTCAATTTACTTCTCTCAATCCTCAAATATCTAATCAATTATGAGATTCAATTCAGAAAACCAGATGCAGCAACATATTTGTAGAATTTGCATAGAATTATAAAACATGAATATGCAGAATTCTAAACCTTCAAATACACATTCACAACATTAACTCTCTAATCAATTATGATATCCACTTCAAAAAATTAGATGCAACAGAACTTGCAGAAAATTATAAGACATGAATATGCAGAATTCTAAATTGTAGAAACTGCAGAATTTGTAAATATGAAATGCAAACTTCTAAAATAATACAAAAGCTTAAAATGGGTTAGAAATGTGAGTTGCCTCTCTTAAAGCGCTTCTTTAACGTCACTAGCTTGACGTTAAATGTTCCTCACTCAAGAAGAACCAATTTCATGCATGAGATATTCCTTGTAAACTTCTCTCCATGATAGATTTTCAATCTCTGACCATTAACCTTGAATTTTCTCCCTGTCTTTTGATCCTCAATCAGAATTGCTCCAAAAGGAGATGTTTCTTTGATCGTAAAAGGTCCAGACCATCTTGATCTCAGTTTGCCTGGAAATAGTTTCAGCCTAAAATTGAACAACAGCACTTACTGTCCAGGTCTGAATTCTCTCTGCAGAATGAACTTGTCATGAATTCTCTTAGTTCTTTCTTTGTACAACTTTGCATTCTCATAAGCTTGTTGTCTCAATTCCTCCAATTCATGTAATTGCAAAATTCTCTTCTTTCCAACACTTGGTAAATCAAAGTTTAGTCACTTTGTAGTCCAATAAGCTCTATGCTCCAACTCTAAAGGTAAATGACATGCTTTTCCAAAGACTAATTGATATGGTGACATACCAATTGGAGTTTTAAAAGCAGTCCTGTATGCCCATAGGGAGTCATCTAGCTTCTTTGCCCAGTCTTTTCTTGAACTACTCACTACTTTCTTCAAAATCTGTTTGATTTCTCTATTTGACACTTCCACTTGTCCACTTGTTTGTGGATGGTATGGAGTAGCAACCTTGTGCTTCACACCATACTTCATTAATATTGCTTCAAGGTATTTGTTGCAAAAGTGAGCACCTCCATCACTTATCAGAAATCTGGGCACTCTAAACCTTGAAAGAATGTTCTTTCTTATAAAAAGATATCACTACCTTGGCATCATTTGATCTTGTAACAATGGCTTCCACCCATTTGGAAAGATAATCCATTGCCACTAAGATGTATTCATGCAAAAATGATGGGAGACAAGGTCCTATGAAGTCAATCCCCCATACATCAAATAGCTCCACTTCTAAAATGTTTGTCAATGGTAGCTCATGCCTTCTAGAGATATTGCCTGTTCTTTGACATTTATCACAGCTTTCAACATACTTCTTAGCATCCTTGAAGAGTGTAGGCCAAAAGAAACTTGTTGCAAGACTTTTGCAGCAGTCCTTGAACTTGCATGGTGGCCTCCATATTCTGAATTATGACAATGCCATAGAATCTCAGCTTGCTCACTTTGTGGAATGCACCTCCTAATTATACCATCTACCCCAATCTTGAACAAATAAGGGTCTTCCCACACATAGAATTTGCTGTCATCTAAGAACTTCTTCTTTTGCTGCCAAGTGAACCTCTTTGGGATGAATTGAGTAGCCTTAAAATTTGCCATATCAGCAAACCAAGGCATGTCTTCCACTGCAAAAAGCCTTTCATCTGGAAACTCTTCATTAATTTCCAATGAGTTAGGCATCAGACTTTTTAATGGAAGTCTGGACAAGTGGTCAACTACCCCATTTTCCTTTCCTTTCTTATCTCTAATTTCCAGCTCAAACTCTTGCAGCAGCAAAATCTATCTTAGCAATCTTGGCTTGGGGTAGTAATTGTGGAATTTTTACTGATATTTTATTATAATTCTAACACATTTGATAAGAAAAATATATGAAGAAAGCAGAAAAACATAGAAAAAGAGAATGAATTGAAGTTTTCTTTCAATTTGTAGTTATCTTAGCAATTGTGGAATTTTTGCGTAGGAATTAAGTTTTTAATCTTGTTTTTGAAGGAATAATTCGAGCAAGGTTCATATAAATGGAGGCTTGATGACAAGGAAGAGGAAAGTAGCAAGTCTAGACTCCAAAACACAAGAACAAGGAAATACAGACTGGGCGTGATCACTATTGTCAGTGAAAGTGATCACTCCAGAGTTCAAAGAAGAAGTGAAGCCTGGGCGTTACCACTTTTGCCAGGAAAAGTGAGAGTTCCAGTGAAGCCTCAGACACAGCATGTTAGGCGTTATCACTTTTATCAGTAAAAGTGAGCATTCCAGAGAGGCAAAATATCAGGAAAGCTCTGCGTAACCACTATTGTCATCGAAAGTGATCATTCCAGAGAGCCTTTAACTTGCCGAGTTGCGCGTAGTCACTTTTATTCATAAGAGTGATCACGCACAACTACTTGAGGTCTGCGGTGACACTTTTATCAACAAGAGTGATAGTTCCAGAGAGGCCTCACATCAGCAAAGTTCTGCGTGACCACTTTTTCTCATAAAAGTGTTAACGCGCAACCAACTAACCTTCTGCGTAGCTACTATTTTTTATAAAAGTGATAACGCGCAAATCTGGGAATTTCTATAAATACCAGATGCGCTCAGATTTTTGGAAGTTCAGTTTTATTTTCCGTTTTTCTGTTAGATTGTCGTTGAGAGAGATTGAGAGAGAAGATTGGGGTCAAGTCTTGAAGCTTTCACAAAGAGGAATCAGATTGGAGCTTCCAGCCAATTGTGTTAGAATTATTCCTTCAAAAACAAGATTAAAAACTTAATTCCTAAGCAAAAATTTCACAATTGCTAAGATAACTACAAATTGAAAGAAAACTTCAATTCATTCTCTTTTTCTAAGTTTTTCTGCTTTCTTCATATATTTTTCTTATCAAATGTGTTTGAATTGAGAGAGAACTCAAGTAGTTGAGCGTAATCACTTTTATTCATAAGAGTGATCACGCGCAACCACTTGAGCTCTGTGTTGTCACTTTTATCAGCAAGAGTGATAGTTCCAGAGAGCTCTCAATATCAGGAAAGTTGTGCGTGGCCACTTTTTCTCATAGAAGTGTTAACACGCAACCATAAACTTTCTGCGTAGCTACTATTTTTCATAAAAGTGATAACGTGCAAATCTGGGAATTTCTATAAATTATAGATGCACCCAGATTTTTGGGGGTTCAATTTTATTTTCCATTTTTCTGTTAGATTGTCGTTGAGAGAGATTGAGAGAGAAGGTTGGGGTCAAGTCTTGAAGCTTCCACAAAGAGAAATCGGATTGGAGCTTCTGGCTATGGCTTTTTGGAGTTTTTCTTTTCTTCTTCTTTCTCTTTCTCTTCACCTAAGGGATTAGGGTGGTTTAGTTGCTTGTTAGGGTCAATGAGTTAAGGGATTAACCTTTGGCTATTGATATGCAAAACTGATTGTCAATTAACCAAGTTCTTGAATTTTCAGAAGCATAATTGAATTAATATTGACATTCTTGTGAAGTAAATTCCTAACTACCTTTCAATCCATTTCTCATCTCACATTGCATTCATTGATCTGTTTTTCTGCAAGTTTTCTTTACTCTTAATTGTTTTGTTGTTTATTGCTTTTGTATGTTACAACTCTCCTCCAAAATTCGTATGGCTCAAATGGTTACAATTTTGTGAATTGATACTTGAAATCTAAATTCCCTGTGGAGACGATATCCTGTTCTTAAAAATTATTCATTACTTGCTGCAATTCTAGTGCACTTGCTAGTGTTTAGATTGCAAACAACAAGCTTTTTAGACTTTATTTTTATTTTGTAGAGATTTCTTCATTCCACATCATTCCTTCCAATTATCCTTTCAACAAATCATTCATGCATTCAGTCATAATGAAAGTCATACTCAAACAAATGTTTTTATGCAGAATCTTACACATCTGAGCTCATGAACAGCAAAGCTACATGTGAAACATCAATGAAAGATATCATTTCCACTCACAACAAAGTGTTTCCCTCTTACTCATATGTGTTTAAGGTGAGTGTTTACCCTCAAGATCATCAATTTTTACCTCGCTCTACCATATGCTTGCCCATATTCTCAATCTCCTCTACTTAATAAAGTCAATCACACATCAAGAGGACTTTTTTCAGGTTATAATAGAGCTAAAGTTAAGGTAAGTATTGAACAAAATGGGAAACAATACATGAATTTCAAAAGAAAGGAGACATTTTGAGTGAATGAACTTAAAACTAGCATGGAACTGCATTATTTTTCAATAACTCCCTCAATTATGCAGCAAACTAAAAAAAAAATTTCAGATCACAACAATGTTTATTCATGCAGCAGAATTTCTAATTTTCTTTTCATATAGCAGAATTTTTTTCTGCAGCATTTTGCTATTCCTTTCTTTCTTTTTGAACTCAAAACGTGGATAGCTTGCTATTCCCCACTGATGAATCCACATTTTATTAGATTTTTACTTGTCATTTTGATGGTTCTTAATAGAAAAAGTAAACTTAGGAATTGTAAATAACATAAAAACATCATTTTGGTCAATTTATCATAGGTTTCTTAATTTTAGGTTAAATTACATTGATTTGGATAGATATAGTTTGTAATTTTGATCATTTGAATAATTATGCAGGAGTTTCTAGACTTATTCCATGGAGTTTTAGCATTTAAGAAAGTTTGAGATGAAAGTGATCACTTTGGAGTCTATAGTGAGTACTACAGCAAGCTAGATCTAGAAGGGCAGACCAAAGTGATCACTATGAACCCATAGTGACAACTCTAGAGAGGCCAAAAAGCACAAGATTTGCACGTAGCTACTATGGAACCATAGTAGACACTCTGAAGCAGCCAAAGTTATCACTCTAATGCCAAAGTGACAACTCCAGAGAGGGCAAAAACACAGGACCTGCGTGTAAACACTACAGAGCGGGAGTAATCACTTTGGGGCGTTGCACATTATCACTATGAAGCCAAAGTGATAACTTCAGAGAGACCCAAATCACAGATCTCACGCGTAATCACTATGGAATGTGCATAAACACTATGGAACGCTGCGCGTTATCACTATGAAACCATAGTTGTCACTTTGGGTGAAAATTTCTGCACTATAAATAGAAGTTGAGAAATTAGGGTACAGAGCTTTTTACACACTTTTAGCTTCTTTTTCCATTTTGGGGAACACTTGCAGAGCCTAGGTGGCCTTGGGTGACAGCCAAGGGTCCAACCTAGGGTTTGAATTCCATTTCTTCTTCACTTTCCTTTAATTTTTCATCTTGATGTTATTGATTTCTCTTTACTTTCATTTTGTAATTGTGAGACCCATCCTCATGGAGGGTTAAACTTTCTTGTAATCCTTAGAGAGTTTATTTAGACTCCTGAATTCCTGGGTTTTGAATGTTAATATTGTTCTTTTTCTTTCATGAATTTCTTCCTCCCAAACTCTTGAATTGGATTAATGGTTGAATGAGGGGAGCATTGCGTAATGAACCCTAATTCGTTTTAAAGAAATTCTAAATTTGAATTGCTTAATTCTTGTTTAATTCCAAGATTGCGTAATCAAGGAATGAGAGATTGGAGTTCATTGGATTGCTTAATTCATATGAAAACATGAGGTTGATTTTCGCTTGTTAAATCAACCTAATTCTGGGAGGAGAGGAAGAGTATTAAATCTTGAGAGGAATAGGGATAGAGTTTATATGAATAAACTAGGGATTACTACATTTTATCGATTGAACTTTGCAATTTAATTTTTTGCTTAAGTTGATTGAACTTGAAATCACAAAACCCCCCCTTTTTACTTGCTTTCTAAATACACTGCACACCATATGTTTGATATTTGATTACTCGTCCAATGATTCATAGGAGACGATCTTGGTTAGCACCCTAGTATTACATTAATTTCTGTTTATATTTTGGTGAGGATTTGCGACAAATCTTTCGTTCATCAAATTGGCGCCGTTGCCGGGGAATCATTGGTGGTTGATTAGATATTAAATATGTGTGGTGTTTTGTTTTTAACTTTCTTCATGTTAATATGTTAGTTTCTTTTTAATTTTTGCATGGTAGATAGATTAGAATTATTTTAACTGTGTAGCTTCCCTCAATTCTACATTTTGTTTTTGTTATGAATATTCTGCACTTTGCCTATTGCATTCTACATACATGTGCACTTATTTTCTGCTTTGTTTCTAGTTTTCTGCTGTAGAATTTTGTCCAGGTACATACTTTGCATATCCCCTGCACTTGTTCTGCATTTGTGCTGCATTTGTTCTATTTCAATTTTTTTGCACCTTGCATTCTGTTTTCAAATTCTGTTTTGCTACATTTTTCTGCAGACTTTTGGTACATAATTCTTGCATTTTTGCTGCATAAACTTCTGCATTTTTTTTCCTTTAAATTTTGCAATTCTACATTTCATTTTATCTTTAATTTTCTGCACTTTGCTTGTTGCATTCTACATTTTTCTGCATTTGTTTTCTACTGTATTTTTTTTTTATTCAGTTTTAAGTTTTTTGCTGCATAATTTTGCATAATTTTCTGCTGCATCATTTTCTGCACTTTTGCAATTCTACATTAATTTCTACACTTGCATTCTGTTTTTGCAAAATTTTTTGTGTTTTGATATTCTGCATTCTACATAATCCTACATATGTTCTATACTTGTTCTGTTTCTAATCTATTTCAAATTTTTGCATACTATTTCTGCATATATTTTTCTGCACAATTTCTTCAAATTCTGCATAATTTTCTGCTGCAACATTTTTTTGCATTTCTTTTTTTCTGCATCACTTTGCTGCATATTATTTTTGCATAATTTTGCAGCTTTTTAGCTAGACTCTTTTCATTTTGATTTAGATATTATGGCTGAGAAAACTTTAAGAGAACTTGCTTCACCTGATGTATCTTTTCAAACATTATGCATCCAATATCCTAATATAGATACACCTTGTGTGCTTAAGTCTGGATTGATTCATTTGGTGCCCAAGTTTTATGGTCTTGCAGGTGAGGATCCATTTAAACACCTCAAAGAATTCCACATTGTTTGTACCACCATGGGACCAGCTGGAGTTCCTGAGGATCATATAAAGTTGAAAGCATTCTCATTCTCATTGCAAGACTGATGAATTCACTTTTTATTATATTTTTACTTGCCTTTTTGGTGCTCCTTAATAGAAGAAATGGACTTAAATAGTACAAATAATATAGAAATCACATTTTGAGTAAATATCATAGGTTTATTAATTTTTGGTTAATTTGCATTTAATTACATAGATATAGATTGCAATTTTAATTATCTTGATGATTTTGCAGAATGCCCAAGTCAAATTTGAGAAATCTTGGTCCTTGGATGAAAGTTGCCCCCAAAGTAGCCACTTTTGGGAGCAAAAGTGGCAACTACAGCAAGTCTGGGCATTAAAATTCCAAAGTAGCCACTTTCAAGACCAAAAGTGACAACTCCAGAAGCTTCAGGGATGCTAATTTTGAAGGCTTCCTGCGCGTGGTTACTATGGGCTCTCAAAATAACCACGCGCACCAAAGTAGCTACTTTCAGCACAAATAGTGGCAACTCCAGAGAAGCAGCAATCCTTCCATCCTGTGCGTGGACACTTTCAAGGCCCAAAGTGGACACATTCAAAGGCAAAAGTGGACACTTTGGTGACATGTCATCCACTATAAATAGATTTTAAGAATTAGGGTATGGGACTTTTGACACTTTACACAATTTTCTTTGCCAAATTGGGATAATTTCTTACGACATTGGAGTCTTGGGTGACAGCCAAAGGTCCTTTAAGATGCTTAATTTTAATTGAGATGTTAAAGTTAGTCTTCGCTTGTTAGATTAACTTAATTCAAGGGAAAGAAAGGGGATTATTGAATCATTTGAAAGAATAATGATGGAACTCATTGCTTGACTAGGGATTACTCATTTTAATTGATTGAATTTCATTAATTTACATTTCATTCTTGTTTAAAATCCGGAAATTGACAAACCTCCCCCCAATTTACTTGCTTTAAAATACATGTTCACACTTGTTCGATGTATGTTCTCAACCAAAAATTCCTTGGAGACGACCTAGGATAACACCCTAGTACTGCATTCATTTCTTTGCATATTTGATGAGGATTAACGACAATCTTTTGCATGACGAGTAGCTAAATTCGTTTCATCAAATTGGCGCCGTTGCCGGGGAGTTTTTGGTGCTGAACTTATGTTGAACATGCTTGGTACTCTGTTTTTGTGTTTTGCATGTTAGTACGTTTGTTTCATTTTGAGTTCTTGTATTATGTTGATAGTCATACGAATTTTATAGTCTGTTTCTGCATTATCATTGCATGATTTTCTGCATCATTCCCTTCATTCTAGTGCCGCAATTTTTCAATTACTCACTTTCAATTTTCTACACTCATTTTGCTGCATATTTCTCTGTTTTTCTGCACTTTTACTGCATGATTCTGCAGAATTCTGCAGAGAGATTTCAAATTGTTCTTGTTATTTCATTTACTCAATTTGCTTTCAATTTAGTTAGTTGATATCTAGTGCATGACCCAATCAAACCCTGGGGATTTGTATCCATTAGACCAGGAAATTGATAGGACTTTTCATAGGAACATTAGGACACATAGGGATCACTCTGAACACTCTGAACCATCATCTCCTACTGCATCTTTGCAATCTGTGACACTAATTTCTGTTTACTCTTCTACATTTTCACTTGCCTATAGTTTTAGAGCAATGGCAAGTGATGAGAGGACTCTTAAGGAGCTAGCTGCACCGGATGTCACATACCAAACATTGTGCATCCAATATCCAGATGTGGACGCCCTTTTTGTTTTGAAAACTGGATTAATTCACCTTCTACCTAAATTCCATGGTTTTGCAGGTGAAGACCCTCACAAACACTTGAAGGAGTTTCACATTGTATGTTCCACCATGAGACCTCAAGGTGTTCCGGAGGAGCATGTCAAATTGAAGGCATTTCCATTCTCTCTTATGGATTTGGCTAAAGACTGGTTGTATTATCTTCCACCTGGCTCTATTACAAGTTGGGACACCCTCAAGAGATTGTTCCTGGAAAAATTTTTCCCTGCCTCAAGAGCTGCCTCAATAAGAAAGGAAATATGTGTTTCAAGAGACTTTGTGCTAGCTGCCCCCATCATCAGATAAGTGACCAGCTCCTAATCCAATACTTCTATGAGGGCTTACACCCAATGGATAGGAGCATGATTGACGCAGCTAGTGGGGGAGCCTTAGTTGACAAAACTCCCGCTGCCGCTAGAAACCTCATTGAAAATATGGCAGCTAATTCTCAACAGTTTGCTACAAGACAAAATTCTCTCATGTCCAGGAGTGTCAATGAGATTCAAACTTCAGATTCACACAAGCTGGAGCATAAGCTAGATGAGTTGGCTTCTATGGTAAAACAGTTGGCATCCATCCAAAAGAATTCTGCTGCATATACACCTCCACCTCCATCTATTCCAGCAATGCTTTGTGGGATTTGTTCATCTACAGATCACTTCACTGATAGTTGCCCCACATTGCAAGAAACTGAATCTTCGGAAGGTAATCCTCAAGCTTACGCTGCTAATATTTATGCTAATACATTCCCTTTTCAACAGCCGCAGCAACAACAAAGCTGGGATTTATCTTCCAATAGATATAATCCCGGTTGGAGGAACCATCCTAACTTAAGGTGGGGAGGAAATGCACAGCATCAAGGCTCTAGCCAACCATCCAACAACCATTTCCAACCGCATCAGGCTGGACAAAGTGTAACGCCTTATATTTCTTTCCTCAATATATGATAAATTTTCATAAAAATTAATATGGTAAAGTAAATTTTCCTTCAAAACTTTCTAATAAGGAAAAGACGTTGAAATGATATAAGGTTCATAGAGTAAAATTTCATTAATTCATAAGTACTTTAGGAAAACAAAGATTCTAAAGTTTTCATCAGCAATAAAGAGGAATAGTAATTTTACAACTGTTTCAAAAGAATGCTATGGAACTGAAAATATTCATTACATAACTCAAAATAACTAAGTCCTATTGCAGTTCTCATTCATCCATGCACTGTAAGCCTGGTACTATTCAACCTGGTTTCCTGAAAAATGTTGTGTAAGGGTGAGTCTCTACCCTACCACTCATACATAACATATACATTCTTCACAAAACACATCTTATCACGATTAAAGAAAACATTATGGCATTACATATCACAAGGTTATATAAAGCATATTCTCATCTCAACGTGCATTACATTACACAGATTCACAATTTCTTTTACTTTTATCCGCGCTTACCGCGCCCTGTGGCCACAGTTATCCGATGCCTCTATCTCGAGGTCTTACACATTCATGTAAATAGTCGCCGGATGGCCCAATGCAATACGGATACAACGCATGCAATAGACGGCCCCTTAGCAAAGGTAATGGTCAGGAGTCAAGTCGAGAAATGAGTGTGTGGCCATGTGGTGCATTCGAACACAATATTCTGTGCACAATCCCGAATGTCACTCACCACCCTGCATTTCCCCAAGATATCCCATATCGTCTCCATCTTCCACTTCCCCAGTATATCTCTGTAACTATTTACATCATATCTTTTTCCATCTCATACTCTTTTGAGCATATTCACATGTTCACATATGCCATTTATCATGTTTACACATATTTTTCATTATATTTCCACATATTTTTCATCATATACATCAAACCATGGCACATTCACAATACACATCATTTTTACATAAAACACAATATATTCAAACATGAAACATCCATCTCTTCGTATATTTTATATCACAAAATCATAAAATCATATCAACCATCCTCAATATACCTTATCATGCCCTATTTGAACATAATATCCCAATTTCACCATGTACTCATCATAAAATCACATAAACAACTAATTATTCTCACTTTTCACCGATTATTTCTCATAAAACAGGGATTATTTCACATATAATTACATACATGACAAGATCTATGAAAATACAAGTAATAAACATAACGAAATGATAAAGTAGAGCCCCCCCTTACCTCAAAACAAAGCTTTTACAAGTATTTAACCGAAGGTTTAACTCTAGAACGGAGGTTTTCCTAAGAACATCATGAACATCTATAAGAAGAAGAAGAAGAAGAGAAACGAACGGTAAATCTAACTTCAAACTTAGAAAAACTTACTTGTAATCCTTTAGATCGAACGTAGAATCACAGATCTGAAGCAAAATCTAAGTTTAGGAGGTTTAGTATGGGAGAAAATGGCGAGATATGACCTTAGAACCTTTGAGAACCTTGGATAGGAGTGAAGAAATGAAAATTTCGTCTGCAACCCCCTTTTTATAGAAAATTTTTGAAGTTACTGTTCACCACGAATTTACTGTTCACCGCCTTACTGTTCATGCCGGAAACACTGTTCGCGGTAACTGTTCACGCCAGAAACACTGTGCACACGTACTGTACACGGATTTCTACGCGTACTGTACGCGGATGTGACGTCAGCCATGACGTCATCATCACTGTACAAAGGCGGTTTCACTGTTCATACGCGGTTACTATTCATACGCGGTTTACTGTTCATCGACACTGTTCATAGGCAGTTTTACTGTTCACTTTTTTTTTTTTAATAAATTCTATCCAAATCTATTCCAATTATACTTTAACAAACCTCATTTTATTTAAATCAAAATATAGGATGTTACACAAAGCAGGCCATATTCAGCCCAACAACATCACCATCCATCATCTTCATCTCAACAACACCATCAAACATCCCTTCACTAGCTCTTGCACCTCAAAAGAGTGAGTCATCTTTGGAAGACCTTGTGAAGCAACTCACCATGAGTAATCTCAATTTCCAGCAACAGAGTCAGGCCTTCCAACAACAGACTCAAGCAAGTATCAAAACCTTGGAGAATCAAATGGGTCAACTTGCTTCATCCCTAAATCAACTTCAATCTCAAGGTTCAGGCAATCTCCCTGCACAAACTGTAACAAACCCAAAGAATGTGAGTGACATTACCTTGAGATCTGGTAAGGAGATGCAAGAGCCAGAAATGCCTAAGAAGAAGGATCCTAGTTGCACTTTAGCTGCAGAAGGTGAAGGAGGAGAGATCAAGAGTCAAGAGCAGCCTGCACCTATGCCCACACCATGTCAACCAAAAGTGGTAGACAAAGAGGAGAGGTCCATTCCTATTCCCTTCCCTCAAAGAATGGTTCAGCCCACCAAGAAGCAAGAAGAGGTTGATAAAGAAATTCTGGATACTTTTAGAAAAGTTGAAGTCAATATCCCCTTGTTAGATGCTATCAAGCAAATCCCAAAGTACGCCAAATTCCTTAAGGACTTGTGCACTCATAGAAGGCGGCTATAGGGTAATGAAAGAGTGAACATGGGGAGGAATGTATCAGCTCTTTTTGAGAGGCAGAAAACTTCCATGCTTGAGAAATGCAAATATCCAGGGACGTTTACTATTTCCTACATTATAGGCAACAGTAGGATAGATAATGCCATGCTTGATTTAGGTGCATCTATTAATGTTATGCCTTTATCTATCTTCACATCTTTGTCTCTTGGACCATTACAGCCCACAGGTGTCATCATCCAGCTAGCAAACAGGAGCACAGCACATCCAGCTGGACTTGTGGAGGATGTGTTAGTGAGGGTGAATGACCTCATTTTTCCAGCTGATTTTTACATCCTTGACATGAAAGAGTCAATGGACAGTGTTGCACCAATCATTTTGGGAAGACCGTTCTTAAAGACTGCGAGAACGAAGATTGATGTGCATGCCGGATCACTTACTATGGAGTTTGGAGACAGTGTTGTCCGCTTTAACATACTGGATGCCATGAAGCACCCAAATGAAGAACACTCTGTTTTTCACATTAACCATCTTGATGAATTAATAGATGATAGTTTGTCTGAATTTCTAGGAGGAGACCCTCTCTTTAATTTTTCTGATTGTGTAGATACTTTCAATTATGAATCGTGTAATAGCTCTTCTCTGTGTGACATTTGTGCTGAGATTTCTGATTATTTGAATGCAAATTCTACTACTTTCAACATTGATGAACCTGAAAATCCCATAGGGTTGGAATGTGATGTATTGAGTACAAGTACAGTTGAATCTAACGCCTTTGGTTTGAATATTGCAGAGACTTTGTCAAATGAAAGTGCCAAATCACTTCCATCTGTGGAGCAACCTCCCACATTAGAGTTGAAGCCCCTACCAGAACATTCTGAGAAGCTCCCGGTCATTATTTCCACCAAGCTTGAAGGCGATCAAGAGAAGATATTGTTGGAAGTAATTAAAAGGCACAAGAGAGCTATTGGATGGACTTTAGCTGACATTCCTTGTATTAGCCCTCTCCTGTGCATGCACAAAATTCTGTTGAAAGGGGGGACTAAACTAGTGAAGCAACTTCAGAGGAAAAGAAAGAGAAAGAGGAAGAGGAAAAGGAAGCCACAACTCCAAGAACTAGAAGCGCTGCACTTAGGAGCATATAAAGACTCAAGAACCTACAAGGAGAGAACCAAGCAGTATCATGATAAATTGATAGGTAGAGGAGAGTCCTGTGTAGGTCAAAAGATGCTTCTATTCAACTCATGTCTCAAGTTCATGATTGGAAGGCTGCATTCCAGGTGGATTGGTCCATTTATAGTCACACAAGTGTTTCCTAATGGTGCAGTGGAAATCAAGAGTGACTGCACTAACAAATGTTTCACAGTGAATGGACATCGCCTGAAGCATTTTTTAGAGAACTCAGTTCCCTTGGAAGAGATTGAAGAGGTGGATGTGTACTCCCCCATCAATTCCTTCAACTAAGACCCCTGTCATGAGTAAATCACTTCGCACGTCAAGCTAGTGACGTTAAAGAAGCGCCTTGTGAGAGGTAACTCACACGTGAATAAGGAATTTTGTTCTTTTCCTTTGCATTCTTTCAATTGAGTTTTTGTTCTTATTTGTTTTCATTTGTAGATAGATTTCTAATATAATTCAATTTTGTGTAAATAATTTTCTATGGACTCAGAATTTTTGCAGAGATTGTGGCAGCAGTAACCACTTTGGGCACTCATTCTTGCTAGGTGCAATTCATCCTTTATGAAAGTGGCCACTCTTGTAGGCTATAGTGACTACTTTGGCTCAAGGTAAGCAAATCCTTCTCTGTAGTTCCCACTTTTAAGAGTGGGAGTGACCACTTTGGCACCCAGGAGCTCAATCATTTGCGCGTGGACACTTTGGAGACCCAAAGTAACCACGCGCAAATCTCCTTGCATTGTAGCCTCTCTGGAGTTCCCACTTTGAAACTTCAAAGTAGCCACGCGCAAATGACATGCCACACACCTTCACTGTAGTTCCCACTTTGAAGCTCCAAAGTAACCACGCGCACTTGTCCCACAAAATAACTCTCTGGAGTTCCCACTTTGAAGCTCCAAAGTAGCCACACGCAAATGACATTTCACACACCTTCACTATAGTTCCCACTTTGAAGCTCCAAAGTAACCACGCGCAAATTGGAACCAAATTTTAGCCTTTTAAGTGCCCTACGTTACTTGTTTAGAATAGGCACGTACACCATTTGCACTATTCCCCTTGGGCCCAACCCATAGTAAGCACTAATTCCCTTCAAAGTGAACACGCTCACTATTTCACACACACACCTCCCACTTCACAACGCATTCACACCGGCCAACGTCCAGCACGCACCATTTTCATGTCACCCACTCACACCCACTCACTCCTAGGGCCAAAACGCACCTCCCCTCACCACACCCAAGGCTTCAAACAAGGTAATTCTCTCAATTTCTCTCCATTTATGGTTAGGGTTCATAGATTCCCCAATTTGGGGCTTTTCAATTTTACTTGTTTTTTCTTGAAATTGAGGTGTAATTCTTGTACAATTGAGCATTCTTACTTGAATTAGAGAGGGAGAGGTCACTAAATTACACCCAAAGGGGTGTATTAATCCCATTCAAGTGAGCATTCCCACTTTTGGCCCCAATAGTGGCCACGCCTACTCCCTCTTTGCCATGACTCTTATTTGTTGTTTTTGTTATGCTCCCCTCCCTCATTTTTATGCTCTAAACATGCCAATAGTGCTTTTAAACTTCTTGTTCATGTGTGTTAATGCCTAAATTTGGTTCGTGCCTATTTCCATTTAGTTTTGGCCCCTCCATTTTGCTGTTTTGCTTTTCAATTCCATGCCATTTTACTTTTGCTGCACTTGATCCTCATGCACATTACATAATTAACCATGATTATTGATTTTTCTGGGTGTTGAACATGCTTTTCGTGACTTTAATTTCACTAATTGCTGCATTATGGTCCTTGAGCTTAGAAGTCATATTCTACTATCCATTGGATTGCTATACATAGTGTACGTATGTCACACCATTCTTTGTGCTTAATTGCTCTTGTCTATCCCATTTGAGCTCTATGCTTTGCCCATAGAATGCCTCTTTTTATGGAATGGAATGTGTTTGTACGCTATGTACCATGATTGACATTCGTTACCCTCTGAGTCATATGTAGCACTATACACCCTTTTGCACACAGATTACTTAGGATGGTATCAAATTACTTTGCAGCCCCTGGTTTGATTGCTTGCTGTTGTGTGTTACCATGGAGGGTTGACCCAATTTCCCTGCACTACCCATTCACATATTCCTTCTTCTCTGCAGATATTGTCAAGCAATCCTAGAAGGAACTTTGAATACATCATCTATAAAAAGGGGGGTGAACTCTTTGTCCCTATTTTGCATTTATTTCTCGCTTACTTTTCCTCATTTCATGCCTTCTCTTTTCTTTTTAATCTAGTCCTGTTTTATAATTTTGCTTTTATGCTCTGATTGCATTTCCCATCCAACCCATACTCATTCTCATTTTTGTACATATTTTCGTTCCTAACATTTTGAACATATTTTCTTGTCGGGTGAATTGTGCTCTCATTTTGCAAGTTATTATCACTTTTACCATGGTAGTGAATTGGGCCTCTTACTTCTTTTTCTGTGTGCATATTACATGTATTGTTGCATTCATCCTCTAGAACTTGCCCTGTTTCTTAATTCAATATGCATTGTGCAATTTTTCATCTAGATGATTGAGGCCTTCTTTGCACATACCTTCCCCCCACCCTTGCACTTCACTTCCCTGTTCCCCACTTCTTGCTTTTGCCAAACTTAGTCAACAAATATATTTCCCTTTCCTTAATAGAGGTATTTCTTTTGAGTTGCCTCAAGATTGAGTGCAAGAAACTAAGTTTGGGGTGTTGATTATGCTTGTAGTTGCTTGAGGACAAGCAATGTCTTAAGTTTGGGGTGGTGGACATCATACATGTTCATAATACATGTAAAAAAAAAAATGATTGTCAAAGTCCATGATATCACAAAAATATGAATGAATGAAAAAGGAGAAAGGAAAGAAAGAAAAATATAGCAAGGCATTTGAGTTGAAAAAGGATCTCCACATAAGGCAAATAAAAAAAATTAATGTGGTGAAAGAATGCTTTAACCTCTTAAGCTACATCATTTAAGGCATTCCACTCTAGTTGTTGCACTAAATCACTCAAAAGAACTCTCTCCTCTTGAGTACCTACTTGATCTTGTCACCCTCCTTGGTTAAAATTTGAGCATATCCTAACCCATTTGTGACCAACAAAGCCCTCATGATAGGTGGTTCGTTGTATCTAGGCAAAGGAGATTGAGAATATGGGCAAGCCTATGGTAGAGTGAGGCTAAATGCATGAATTGAGGGAAAACACTTGGCCTGAAATGTTATTGAGTGATGAGTGAAACACCACCTTGTGAGATGGATAGTTTCTTTGCATTATGTGAGTCACATGAAACCTTGCTTGATTCTTCTGTTTCAATTTAGTGGGACTTTGCATGGAATATTTGACATGAATATGATTCCTCTGTTGAATGAGTCTATGGTTGTGAAGATGTTGGAAATGCTAATTAAAGCATGAAGTTGGAATGAAAATCTCTTAAAAAAATTTTTTTGGATAAATCCAACCCTCTTCATTTGCTTTGCTTGAATTTTGATTTGCTTGAGGACAAGCAAAAGTTTAAGTTTGGGGTTGTGATGAATTCACTTTTTATTATATTTTTACTTGCCTTTTTGGTGCTCCTTAATAGAAGAAATGGACTTAAATAGTACAAATAATATAGAAATCACATTTTGAGTAAATATCATAGGTTTATTAATTTTTGGTTAATTTGCATTTAATTACATAGATATAGATTGCAATTTTAATTATCTTGATGATTTTGCAGAATGCCCAAGTCAAATTTGAGAAATCTTGGTCCTTGGATGAAAGTTGCCCCCAAAGTAGCCACTTTTGGGAGCAAAAGTGGCAACTACAGCAAGTCTGGGCATTAAAATTCCAAAGTAGCCACTTTCAAGACCAAAAGTGACAACTCTAGAAGCTCCAGGGATGCTAATTTTGAAGGCTTCCTGCGCGTGGTTACTATGGGCTCTCAAAGTAACCACGCGCACCAAAGTAGCTACTTTCAGCACAAATAGTGGCAACTTCAGAGAAGCGACAATCCTTCCATCCTGCGCGTGGACACTTTCAAGGCCCAAAGTGGACACTTTCAAAGACAAAAGTGGACACTTTGGTGACATGTCATCCACTATAAATAGATTTTAGGAATTAGGGTATGGGACTTTTGACACTTTACACAATTTTCTTTGCCAAATTGGGATAATTTCTTACGACATTGGAATCTTGGGTGACAGCCAAGGGTCCTTTATAGGTTTTAATTTCCAATTTCTCTTTTGATTTTTGTTGAATTTGCATTAATGATGTTTACGTTCTTGCATTTCTTTCTCTCTTTTGTGAAGCCCATCCACATGGAGGGCTAAACTTCCTTGTAATTCCTAGTCAATGCACATGAATCTTGAATTCTTGGGATTAATTGCAATACAAATCTTTCTTTCCTTGAATTTATTAACCCCAATCTCTGAATGAAATGGAATTTGCATGAAGGGAACATTGCTTAATGAACCCTAATTTACCTAACGAAATTCTAATTCAAAATTGCTTAATTTTGATTAATCCTTGAGGTTGCTTAATCTTAGGGATAGAGATTGGAGCCCATTAAGATGCTTAATTTTAATTGGGATGTTAAAGTTAGTCTTCGCTTGTTAGATTAACTTAATTCAAGGGAAAGAAAGGGGATTATTGAATCATTTGAAAGAATAATGATGGAACTCATTACTTGACTAGGGATTACTCATTTTAATTGATTGAATTTCATTAATTTACATTTCATTCTTGTTTAAAATCCAGAAATTGACAAACCTCCCCCCAATTTACTTGCTTTAAAATACATGTTCACACTTGTTCGATGTATGTTCTCAACCAAAAATTCCTTGGAGACGACCTAGGATAACACCCTAGTACTGCATTCATTTCTTTGCATATTTGATGAGGATTAACGACAATCTTTTGCATGACGAGTAACTAAATTCGTTTCATCAAAGACATAGCCAAGGATTGGTTCTACTATTTACCACCTGGATCAGTCACTAGCTGGGATGGTCTAGGAAGAATGTTTCTGGAAAAAAATTTCCTTGCATCTAGAGTGACTTTAATCAGAAAAGAAATTTGTCGTATAAGGCAAACGGACAAAGAGAGTTTGTATGAGTATTGGGAGAGATTCAAGACGCTTTGTGCAAGTTGTCCGCATCATCAAATTAATGAGCACCTTCTTATCCAATACTTCTATGAAGGTCTTAAATCCATGGACAGACAGATGATTTATGTAGCCAGTGGAGGAGCCTTGGTAGATAAAACTCCTACTGCAGCAAGGCAATTAATTGAAAATATGGCTTCTAATAATCAACAGTTCAATACCAGAAGCAATCCAGTGGCCTTAACTAAAGGAGTTTATGAGATGGAAAATACTTATGTTGCTGATCATAGAAAATTAGAGGACAAGCTAGATGATCTAGCTTCTTTGATCAAGCAGTTGGCATTGTCACAGAGGGCTGAAATATGGTGTGAGATTTGTACTTCACCTGAACATCCTACTGATTTCTGTCCTATATTGCAAGAGCCTGCTAGTTGGATGAATCATCCAAACTTGGGATGGGGGAATTTTACACAGCAGCAATATCAACCTCCACCACAAACTGCTACACCTTCCAAGAGTGAGCCTTTCTTGGAAGAATTAATGAGGGAAATGGCAGCTAATGATTTGAAATTCCAGTAGAGAACAGAAGCAACCATTCAAAACTTGGAACATCAGATTGGACAGTTGGCTTCTGCTTTAAACCATTTGCAATCTCAAGGTTCTGGTAATCTATCTGTACAACCACCTGTCAAACGAGAGGATGCTAGTGCCAACACCTTGAGATTACAAAAGACCATTCAAGACTCACAAGAGCAGCAACCAACTGATGAAGATCTTAATGCTACTGCTCCAACAAGTGATTGCAACAAAAATAACAGCTCAGCAAGTGCAAATTCTGCTCCTACCCCTTGTGCTACTTCTACTAATGCAGCAGAAAATTTTGAGCAACTTGTTCCTCATTCATTTCGTTCGGTTTGCCATATTGATTTGTTAAGTAATTTAGTAGATGATAATTTAGTTGAGTTTTCAGATTATATTGATTATCCTATCTTAGCCAATTATTCTGATTCTTTTACTTGTGATGCTTGTACTGATTCTGGAAAATGTAGCTTTTGTACTGAAATTGATACATATGTGTATGGTGATTTTCATGCAGCTATTGCAAATTCTGAGGAAGCAAATCATGATGCAGCCATTGCAAGTTCGAAGGAAATGAATCACGATGCATTTGTTGAGGTGCAAGCTGCACATCTAGCTCCAACTTTTACATTGCCTCTTTCATCAGAATTCAAGCCTTTGCTTGAGCTCCTGAAGTATGACTATTACATCATTGAATATCCAAGAGAGCAGCCCAAATACAGCAGCAGGACATCATATTCTGCATATCAAGGCAATGAAGAGCATGAAGACAAGCTCATTGAGTTAATCAAGCAGTTGGATGGCCCTCCACAGTTATTTCTTCCACGTTCTCAATTAAATAAAATGCTACAGATTTTTGAGAAAAAGGAGGAATATCTAGGGATACAACTCAAACCGTTACCATCAAAAGTATCTCCTAGAACTAAAGATCATAAGGCGTCAAGCTAGTGACGTTAAAAGAGCGTTGTGTGAGAGGCAACTCACAAAATTTTCTTGCATTTGAGTTTCTACATTTAGCATTGGTCTTGCATTTGAGTTTTGGATATCTCATGAATTCTGCTCCATAGACATTGTAGTCTGCACTTTACTTTGATATTTGACATTCGTTTCTGCATAATCTGAATTTTGCAGAGGAAGAACACAAATTGTGGATCCAATTTCTGCATAAATTCAAGAAAGGATCAAGTGCAGCAGAAGAGTGACCACTTTTAGGGTTTGAGGTAACCACTTTGGGGAGAAAAATGGGAGTTTATCATGAAAGTAATCACTTTCTAAAAAAAAAAGTAGTTACTCTCAGCCCAGGTATGTATCTTTGCACTCTCTGTAGTAAGCACTTTCAGTGGCCATAGTAGTTACTTTGAGCTCAGGTATGCATTTCTGCCCTCTGTAGTGAACACTTTCATTGCTGATAGTAGTTACTCTCTAAGCACTTTAAACATTTTTGAATTTTGGTACCCCTGTAGTGATTACTATTGTGCATAATAGTAAACACGTAGAACACCCCTAACGGTAAAAAAAAAAAAAAAAAAAGCACCAAAGTAACTACTATCGTACATGATAGTAACTACGCGCACCAGAGTAATCACTATTACTTACCATAGTGACTACGCGCAACTCACCCACTTCATCCATCTCTCTGGAGTGATTACTTTCATTATGCATAGTGATTACTTTGCACACCCAAACTACATAACCACTATTTTTGCATAGATTTTTACTGTAATTTCACCCAATTTGATGGAATTACATGTACTGCACACCGTTGCTGCTTACTTATAACTTGCATAATTCACTCACTACTTCTCTCTATGTAGCAAAATGGTGAATACACCTAGAAACACCTCAAGGACCAAAGAGGCAGGACTGCTGGAACACTTTCCTTTCTTTAAGCTCCTCAAAGGAAGAAGGAGAGGATGCAGCTGATAGTTTTTCTTCCTCCAACTCAAATGAAGACCTGATTTAGTTTTAGTTTCTTTTATGTCATTTACCTTTTAGTTATTTTTATTTCATTTCCTTGTACATATTACCCACCATTTCCATAGTTATTACACTTTATCACTTTTCTTTTCTTGCTTTACTTTTACTTTACTGCTTTATCTTTCAATAGTTACTTGATGCTTTCATCTTCTTTTATATATAAATATTTGTCCAGTCTCCAGACTTCCTTTTTATGCTGAATCCATTGTGCGTCTCTCTGCAGAGTGTGCCCTCAGTCCAATCAAGAGGAGCATCAATTTGATTCCTGAATTGTGAGCCATCATCCATGAAAAGGGAGTGATCTCCTTGCTTTTATTTCATGACTGCTCAGTCTAAATTCCTTGCACAGTAATAGCCAAAAACATACAAAAATATATTTTTTCTTTGTGCTTTTGTTT
The DNA here is from genome assembly GCF_003935025.1 of Abrus precatorius. Classification (NCBI taxonomy): domain Eukaryota; kingdom Viridiplantae; phylum Streptophyta; class Magnoliopsida; order Fabales; family Fabaceae; genus Abrus; species Abrus precatorius. The sequence goes on from NW_020874384.1 coordinate 10,799,889, forward strand.
TTAATTTAGTCTAATTTTGTAATTCCAATTTTATATTCTAATTGCACTTCCCATTCAACTCACAATCATTCTCTATTTTGTACATATTTACCATTCCTACCATACTGAACATATTTTCTTGAAAGGTGAATTGTACTTACATGTTACTAAGAAATTATCACCTTTGCCTTGGTAGAGAATTGAGCTTTTAATTTCTTTTTGTGTGCACTATAACATGTATTGTTGCATCTATCCTCTAGAACTTGCCCTGTTTCTTAATTGAATATGCATTGTGCAATTTTTCATCTAGATGATTGAGGCCTTCTTTGCACACACCCACACACACACCCTTGCACCTAATTTTCCTTGTTCCACATTTTCTTTTCTTTTTTTTGCCAAACTTAGTTTGCAAACATATTTCTTTACCTTAAGAAAGGTATTTCTTTTGAGTTCATCAAGAGTGGATGCAATAAACTAAGTTTGGGGTGCTGATTATGATTGTAGTTGCTTGAGGACAAGCAAGCTCTTAAGTTTGGGGTGGTGAGGATTTTACATGTCAATATTACATGTCAAAAAAAAAATTGAATTTGAAGAAGAGAATGATTGTCAAAGTCTATAAAAAATGAGGATGAATGAAAAAGAAAAAGAAAAAGAAAAGAAAAAATACAGCAAGTCATTTTGATAGAAAAAGGATTCTCGACATAAGGAAAAATAATGAAAAATGGTGAAAGAATGTTTGAATCTTATTTGCTACATCATTTAATGCATTCCATTCTAGTTTTTATATTCACTCACTCAACAGAATTCCCTTCTCTTGAAATATCCACTTGAGCTTTTGCCCCTCTTTGATCAAAATTGAACCCATCCTAATTCCATTTGTGACTAACAAAGCCCTTATGATAGGTGATTCATTGTATCTAGGCAAAGAAGATTGAGAATATGGGCAAGCATATGGTAGGGTGAGGCAAAATGCATGAATTGAGGAAAAACACTTAGCCTAAAACATTGATGAGTGCAAAGTGAAACACTATCTTGTGAGCTGGATAATCTCTTAGCATTGTGTGGATTGCATAAAACCTTGTTGGATTTTTGTTTCAGTTTAGTGGGACTTTGCTTGAAAATAATTGATATGGGCATGATTTCTTTGTTGAATGAATCCATGATTTGGAAAACATTAGAAGTGTCAATTAGAGTCTGATCTTGGAATAAAAATTTTGAAAGAAAATTTTTGGATAAATCCAACCCTCTTACAAGTGACTTTGTTGAATTTTGATTTGCTTGAGGACAAGCAAAAGTTTAAGTTTGGGGTTGTGATGAATCCAAATTTTATTGGATTTTTACTTGTCATTTTGATGGTTCTTAATAGAAAAAGTAAACTTAGGAATTGTAAATAACATAAAAATATCATTTTGGTCAATTTATCATAGGTTTCTTAATTTTAGGTTAAATTACATTGATTTGCATAAATATAGTTTGCAATTTTGATCATTTGAATAATTGTGCAGGAGTTTCTAGACTTATTCCATGGAGTTTTAGCATTTAAGAAAGTTTGAGATGAAAGTGATCACTTTGGAGTCTATAGTGAATACTACAGCAAGCTAGATCTAGAAGGGCAGACCAAAGTGATCACTATGAACCCATAGTGACAACTCTAGAGAGGCCAAAAAGCACAAGATTTGCGCGTAGCTACTATGGAACCATAGTAGACACTTTGAAGAAGCCAAAGTTATCACTCTAATGCCAAAGTGACAACTCCAGAGAGGGCAAAAACACAGGACCTGGGCGTAAACACTATGGAGCGAGAGTAATCACTTTGGGGCATTGCGCATTATCACTATGAAGCCATAGTTGTCACTTTGGGCGAAAATTTCTGCACTATAAATAGAATTTGAGAAATTAGGGTACAGAGCTTTTTACACACTTTTAGCTTCTTTTTCCATTTTGGGGAACACTTGCAGAGCCTAGGTGGCCTTGGGTGACAGCCAAGGGTCCAACCTACTGTTTGAATTCCATTTCTTCTTCACTTTTCTTTAATTTTTCATCTTGATGTTATTGATTTCTCTTTACTTTCATTTTGTAATTGTGAGACCCATCCTCATGGAGGGTTAAACTTTCTTGTAATCCTTAGAGAGTTTATTTAGACTCTTGAATTCCTGGGTTTTGAATGTTAATATTGTTCTTTTTCTTCCATGAATTTCTTCCTCCCAAACTCTTGAATTGAATTAATGGTTGAATGAGGGGAGTATTGCGTAATGAACCCTAATTCGTTTTAAGGAAATTCTAAATTTGAATTTCTTAATTCTTGTTTAATTCCAAGATTGCGTAATCAAGGAATGAGAGATTGGAGTTCATTGGATTGCTTAATTCATATGAAAACATGAGGTTGATTTTCGCTTGTTAAATCAACCTAATTCTGGGAGGAGAGGAAGAGTATTAAATCTTGAGAGGAATAGGGATAGAGTTTATATGAATGAACTAGGGATTACTATATTTTATCGATTGAACTTTGCAATTTAATTTTTTGCTTAAGTTGATTGAACTTGAAATCACAAAACCCCCCTTTTTACTTGCTTTCTAAATACACTGCACACCATATGTTTGATATTTGATTACTCGTCTAATGATTCATAGGAGACGATCTAGGTTAGCACCCTAGTATTACATTAATTTCTGTTTATATTTTGGTGAGGATTTGCGACAAATCTTTCGTTCATCACCCACCCTAAACTTAGAACATTGCTTGTCCTCAAGCAAATAAAATCTGGATGCCACCCCAAACTTAGTTTTAAACTCATTCTTGATTAGACTCAATATGCCTCTTTTTCTTTGGATGGTAAAAATGGTTTTTCATCAAGGCTTGTAATGAGGAAAAATCAAGAAAGGGATATTAAGCTCAAAGGGGGTGAACTAGGACATTCAAGCACAAAAGGAGGTTCATTTAGGCTAACTAGGCATAATCAAAGAAGGCCTCCATCATATATGTGAGAACTGTAAAATTACATATTCAATCAAGAAACAAAGTAAGTTTTAGAGGGTGCAGCAAAATTATGATCAATCACACATGAAAGAATGTATTCTGCAAAGCTCAAATTCTTACCATTGGAATAAAGGTGATAATATTAATCAATCATGCTCACAATTCACCTTACAAATCCATATGCACAAATGGTAAGAATCTCTTTATTTTTCAAATTGAAGTGTGACAATCACATAAAGAAGTACACAAATAGGATGTTTACTCAGAATTCAAAAACAGAGAAATGGAAGAATAATCTGAATTATTCATCACAAAATGGAAAAAGGAACATAATACACAAACAATTACGAACATATACAATTTTTTTTTTAGTTAGCAGGAAATCTGACACAATTCAGCACGAGTCAAGAGGTGAACCACTAGGAATTCAATTTATCAAGAATTGAAGGCATTCATGTATGAAAATTCCATGAGTTCATCAATCTCCAACAAATTCAGCAAATATGTTCCCTATAATCTCTCATATTCTCAACAAATTGCCCATTTTTAACAATTAATTTCAGACATCATGCACTCAAGAACAACAATGAACATTTCTCTAACTACCCAACTTAAGGATTCTAAAATAAAAAATGCAAGGTTAGATAAAGATTTACCTGGACTGAAGGTGCAGATGCAATGTAGAAGTGATACAATTGATTTGATGCCCAAAAAGATTTGGAATTAAATGCTCAATGTTAAGGGAAGAAATTTACAAAGTAGCAAAAAAAGATGATGAAGTATTTGTATGGTTATGCCAAAGCATGTAACTACTCTTGGCAAGAAGAATGGATGTTCCAGCAATTATAACAACCCTTGAAGACCCTTTAAGCTTGTGCTTATCCTCATTTTTAGGCTCAGAGTGGAAGTTCCAGCACAATACCAGTTTCACTGTCAAAAGCAATTGCAAATCAACCAGAAACTTAGATCATGCAGAAAAATAAAGCTAAAAACCAAAAAAATTATGTAGAAAAATTAAACTAAAAACCAGAAATTGAAAAGAAATGAAAGGGAAGGAAGTGTGAGTTGCCTCTCACAAAGCGCTCTTTTAACGTCACTAGCTTGACGCCTATTGATCTTTGGTTCTAAGAGATAATTTTGATGATAACGGCTCTTACTCTATCTTTAAACATTTCCCCCTTTTCTCACCAACTTGCAGCTCTTCATTTAATTCAAAACTTGAGAGAAATAAAAGGGGAGGGACTTCCAACAGTTTGGTATCTAATTGCAACAAGGACTTCTCTTATAACAAAATCATCCTTTTGTTTTTCCTGCTTGGGATTCTGCAGTTCTGGTTTAGTGCAGTTACTATCTTCTAAATTTTCTTTTCTTAAGATAGTGAATTTCCCTCTTTGCAAGTTGTCTTGAGCTTCTTCTTCAGCATTCTTTGTAGCTATCTTCTTCTCCTCATCTTTTAGATTAGAAACCTCTGCTCCACTTCTTAATATGACAGCATGGCATTGCTCCCTTGGATTCACAATAGCATTGCTAAAAAATCTATCCTCATCCCTATGTGTCAACTGCTGTAAAATTTGTTCTATTTGAGTCTCCAACTTCTTCATAGATTCCTCTTGATTTTTGAAGTTGGACTGTGTAACTTCTATAAATTGTAGCAGTATTTCCTCCATTTCATTCACCCTCTTAGACAAAGGTTTTGAAAATTGTGGCTCTATTGGAGGTTGAGATGAAAAAGTTTGACAACATGACCATGGAGGTTGAAAATAGGCATAGGACAATGGTGCTGCTGCAATATCACTTTTTGTTGCAGGGCTTTGTTGATTCCATTGATAATGTGGTTGACTTCTATTGGCTTGATATTCAAAATTAGAATGGAATGGAAGTTGAGACCTCTAAAAATCACCCAAGTAATTAATATGTTCTTGAGGTTCTGGTGTAAATACATCACATGCTCCATTCATATGATTTCCTCCACAAAAATCACATATCAAGTTGCTTGCTTTTGTAGTTCCAACTTGAAAAGTATTGATTTGCTGAGTCAAGCCTGCAAGTTGTTCAAAAAGTGATTGATTTTTCATTTGATTTTGGTTGATCAAAGTCTCAAGAGTCTTTGCTTCAAATTCTCCCTTACTTGCAACATGCCTCTCACTAAAATTCTGATACATGTTGTTTGCCATCATATCAATTAATTGCTGAGCTTCCTCTATAGTTTTAGTATTCATTGAACCTCCTGCTGCTGCATCTACCATGGTTCTTGTGACAACATTCATCCCATGGTAGAAAGTTTGGATTTGCATCCACTCTGGAATGCAATGATGAGGACATCTTCTTAGCAGATCCTTATATCTTTCCCATGCATCATAAAGAGATTCACCATCTTGTTGAACAAAAGAGGTGATTTCACTTCGCAACTTGGTAGATTTTGATGGTGGAAAATATTTAGTTAGAAATTTGTTCACTAAGTCAGTCCAAGTAATGATGCTTCTTTGTGGTTAAGCTTGAAGCCAATATTTAGCCTTGTCTCTAAGAGAAAAGGGAAATAATCTCAAGTAGATAGCATCTTCACTTACACCATTGATACGAATGGTGTCACACAGCTGCAGAAAATTATAGAGATGCAAATTAGGATCATCTAAAACATTTCCAGATAACTGATCTTGCTGTATCAATTTTATCAATCCAGGTTTGATCTCAAAATTATTGGCTTCAATTATTGGTCTAACAATACTTGAATTATAATCCTGCATAGTTGGAATGACATAATCTCCCAAGGCCCTTGTCCTGTTGTTTTCAGCCATATTGTCCTGTAATTTCTTTTGCAACTTCCTTGCCTTTGCTTCACTCTTCAATTGCTTAAGAGCCTTGTCTATATCTAGATCAAACAATAGAGCAGCTTTGTTCTTAGTTTTTCCTTGTATACCAAAAGAAAGTAAGCAAAATATAAACGAAGCTAGAAAATTATAGAGAAATAAAAATGAATTATGCAGAAAATTATTGCAGAACATTGCAAAAAACTACAACTAAATTCAGAAACAACAATGCAGTAATACAGAAAAATGCAAAACCAAATTATGCAGAAATATGCAAAAGAATACAGAAAACTTATGCAGAAAACAACAAAAATAATGCAAAATTTATCCAAAATAAAAAAAATGCAGAAACAAAAATGAACTATGACGAAAAATTAAACAGTCATGCAGAAAAATGCAAAATGAAACTATGCAAAAAATAGTGCAGAAAAATTACAAATATGCAAAAAAATTCAAAATAGAATCATGTAAAATTCAAGAAAAATTTATGTAGAAAACATACAAATAGAACATGTAGAAAACATAAAAATTATGCAGAATAAAAATTACAATTATGCAGAAAAATTAGACAGTTATGCAGAAAAATACAAAATAAACTTATGCAGAAAACAGTAGAAATTAGTGCAGAAAATAGTGCAGGAAACTACACAAAATGCAGGAAAAAAATCATGCAGAAAAATTATACAATATGCAGAAAAATTTGGAAGCAAAACAACAAAAATAAATGCTCAATTTGGCTATTTTTCTGCTACTAATGATATTGAAATTCAAAATTCCCCGGCAACGGCGCCAAAAACTTGTTGTTGACAATCTCTAAACACTAGCAAGTGCACTAGGAATTATAGCAAGTAATGAGTAAATTTAAGATCAGAATATCGTCTCCACAGGGAATTTAGATTTCACGTACCACTTCACAGAATTATAACCATTTGAGCCATACGAAATTGGAAGAGTTGTATCATACCAAAAGCAATAAACCAGAACAATTAAAAGATAAAAAATTTGCAGTAAAACAGAGTTTGAATGTAATGTGTGAATAAAGTCAGGATTGATTTCACCTCTTCATCAATTGCAAATTGAAGTAGATCTGAACTCTAAGTTTCTTGATTGATTGATGATCCAATTCACTAGGTTAATCAAGGTTCCATTCCTTGACTCATTGATCCTAATATTCAATTAACTACCCTAATTCCTTAGGTGTAAATCAATTAAACATTGCATTAGGTGTTGGAAATTATAAGATCACAAGATCACGAATTCTTATTCCTAAGACATCCCTAACCTTGACATTCAACTCAAATCTGAGCAATTAACTCAACTTCCATTGGTGAAAATCCTCTAGGTTCAATTCAATTGAATAACAATTTCAAGAATCGCATTAAGGAAAGAGTTAAACATTCAATACAACCAAGATCTTAAATTCCAGATATTTAGAATATCAAAATCGGATCCATCAATCCATAAGAAAAAGAAATCAGAACATGTTCATCAAAGAAAAAGAGAGAGAAAGAGTAGAAGAAGAGGAGCTGCATAGTTTCTTCATGAATCCAATCTCCAGCCTGATTCCTCAAGGTCCAGAGCTTGGAAGTCATCCCCAATCTCCCTCTTTAACTCTCCTAAGGTGTGGAAATGAGAAAATGAGAAAAGATCCCAAAAATCTGAGCGTTTCTGCAATTTATAGATTTTCTTCCTTTTGTGCGTTATCACTTTTATTGATAATAGTGGCTACGCAGAAGGTCGAGTGGTTGCGCGTGTTCAATTTTATGAGTAAAAGTGGCCACGCGCAACTTCCCAAGTTGAGGGCTCTCTGGAACATCCACTTTTATTGATAATAGTGATCACGCAGAGCTTCCTGATATTTAAGGTTCTCTGAAACGTTCACTTTCAGTGATAATAGTGATCACGCAGAGCTTCTTGATATTTAGTCTCTCTGGAACATTCACTTTCAGTGATAAAAGTGGTAACGTAGAGCATTTTCTTCTAAGAAGCCCTCTGGAACACTCACTTTCGCCAGGAAAAGTGTTAACGCCCAGTGTGCTCTGCTGAGGGACTCTCTGGAACACTCACTTTTGCCAGCAAGAGTGACCACGCCCAGACTATATTCTTCATTTCTTGTATTTTGAGCCCAGAATTGCTACTCTTTCTCTTCCTTTCCCTCTTAATCCTCCAACCTTATGATCTCAATTCAAAGTTTCCTGCAAAATAGGTTCTAATCAATACTTTTTACATAGAAAATTCAAAAAATCTAAACAATTAAACTATTTATAAATGAATTGAACATTCTATTATTTTTATGAGTTTTCTAGCTTTTTCCATCATGTTTTTCATATCAAATGTATTAAAAACTAAGGTAAAATACTAGTAAAATCTGCATTTATCAGCTTGGCATCCTGTTTTGACAACAAGTATTTAAGTGCAACATGGTCAATATATACAATTACTTTTGAACCCATCAAGTGTGATTTGAATTTATCAAAGGCAAACACAATAGCAAGGAGTTCTTTTTATGTGGTTGTGTAATTTACTTATGCAGGATTTAAAACTTTACTGAAATAATAAATGACATGCAATTTCCTATCCTTTTTTTGTCCTAAAACAGCACCCACTGCACTATCACTTGTATCACACATTAGTTCAAAAGGCAAATTCCAATCTGGTTTTGCAAGAATAGGTGAAGAAATCAGTTTTTCTTTCAAAACAGAAAATGAATGCAAACAAGCATCATCAAATATAAAATCAGCATCTTTCACAAGTAGATCACTAAGAGGTTTTGCAATTTTTGAAAAGTCCTTGATAAACCTCCTATAAAAACCAGCATGTCCTAAAAAACTCCTAATTCCCTTAACATTGATTGGTAGAGGTAGTTTACTAATGACTTCTACTTTTGCTTGTTCCACCTCCATTCCTTTTTTTGAAATCTTATGGCCAAGAACAATGCCTTCTTGGACCATGAAATGACATTTCTCCCAATTCAACACAAGGTTAGTATCTTGACATCTCTGTAAAACAGTGGATAGATTAGCTAAACAATCATCAAATGAATCACCAAAAATAGAAAAATCATCCATGAACACCTCTATAATTTTCTCTACTAAATCAGAAAAAATGGAAAGCATACACCTTTGAAAAGTGGCAGGAGCATTGCATAATCCAAAAGGCATTCTTCTATATGCAAAGACTCTAAATGGACATGTAAAAGCAGTCTTTTCTTCGTCCATAGGGTCCACTGCTATTTGGTTGTATCCTGAATAACCATCAAGGAAATAGTAGAATGAATGCCCAGCAAGTTTTTCCAGCATTTGACTTGCAAATGGTAGTGGAAAATGGTCCTTTCTAGTTGCATCATTTAACTTCCTATAGTCAATACACATACGCCAGCCAATAACAGTCCTAGTAGGGATGAGTTCATTCTTTTCATTAGGTACAACTGTCATTCATCCCTTCTTAGGGACAACTTGGACTGGACTCACCCATTGGCTGTCAAAAATTGGATAAATGATCCCTGCATCTAACAACTTCATAACCTCTTTCTTGACTACTTATTTCATGGCTGGGTTCAATCTTCTTTGTGGCTGCACAACCTGCTTAAACTTTTCTTCAAATAAAATTTTGTGCTAACAAAAAGAAGGATTTATACCTTTCAAATCTGCAATACTCCAGCCAATTGCAGATTTGTGTTCTCTCAAGATCCTCAGCAGCTTTTCCTCTTGTTCTTCTTTGAGCTCATTGTTGATGATGACTGGATTCTCATGGTTCTTATCCAGAAAAGCATACCTCAAGTGGGATGGCAACTGCTTAAGCTCTAGCTTATGCTCTTTCTCTTCTTTGACTTCATTTTTCAATTCCTTTTTAACTGAATTTTCTGCAGGATTTTGAATTGGCAGAGCTTTTAGTTGCTGCTCAATTTCCATCATTTGTTCTGTTTTACAAATCTCAGAATTTGTATTTCCTGCAGCTATGGTTTCTCTCAACACAAAATTTTCATCAAATTCATTAATAGGATAATGTGTAATAAAAGAATCCAATATATCTACTCTCATGCATGAATTATCTTCAGCTTGATATTTCAATGCTTCAAGCACATTAAACACTACCTTCTCATCTTGAACTCGAAGCATAAGTTCTCCTTTCTGCACATCTATTAGAGCTTTCCCTGTTGCAAGGAATGGCCTTCCTCAAAGGAATATTAGCATCCACCTCCATGTGGTTAAGCTTGCAACCCGCATTTGGCTCTATCTCTCAAGGAAAAAGAAAATAATCTCAGTCTGATGGCTTCTTCACTTACCCCATTCATTCTTATAGTATCACATAGTTGCAAAAAGTTTGAAATATGTAAGTTAGGGTCATCAGAATTTCCACCAGAAAACTGATCCTGTTGGACTAAGTGTAATAAGGCAGGTTTAATCTCAAAATGATTGGCTTGGATAGTTGGCCTAATTATAGAAGAATTAAAACCTTGCATGTTAGGAGTTGCATAGTCTCCTAATGTTCAATTCTATTTTGCTCTGCCATCGCTATTTCTAGACTTCGTTGTCTCAAAGGTGTAGGTGTTCTTTTTACTCTAGGATTGTTCTGAATTTCTAGAGAATAGACAACTTCTAAGTCACTATCACTTCCTATGAATTTTTCTGTTCTAGCTTCTTTTCTCAATCTTCTTAAGGTTATGCTTATGTCAAGATCAAAGACCAGAATTGATTTATTCTTGTTTTTGCCACGCATATACAAATCAAAATGAAACAAAATTAGACTACAAATCAGTATTTAGAAAGCACAACAAAAATTTTGCAAAAAAATATCAGTAAAAGCATATAAAACTCAAGTCTAGCAGCTGCAAAATTATGCAAAATTGCAGAATCATGCAGAAATTATCTATTATTATTCTATACTTATCTACTTAAAGGCAAAACAGAGTATTTCTATGTGATACGAAATTAAAGAGAAAAATTTCAAAAATCAAAACTCAATCTAGCAATTTTTCTGTTACCAATGATATTGAAATACAAAATTCCCCAGCAACGGTGCCAAAAACTTGTTGTTGGAATTCTCTAAACACTAGCAAGTGCACTACGAATTGTAGCAAGTAATGAGTAAATTTAAGATTAGAATATCGTCTCCACAGGGAATTAGGAATTCAATTACCAATTCATAGAACAATCACAATTTGAGCCTTACGAATTTGGAAAGTATGTAACATATGAAAGCAATGAACCAGCACAATACAAAGAATTGAACTTGCAGTAAAAACAGAATGTGAAAGCTGTGATGAAATGAGATAGGAATGAAGAATAGTTAGGAATTTACTTCACAAGAATGTCAATATTAATTCAATTATACTTCTGAATATTCAAGCAATTGGTTAATTGATAATCAGTTTCACATATAACTAGTCAAAGGTTAATCCCTTAACTCATTGACCCTAACAATCCACTAATCCCCCTAATCCCTTAGGTGAAGTTCAATTTCATGTTGCATTAAGACTTAGAACCGTAGGATTGCAGAATTAAGTGTACTTATCCCTAAGAAACCCCTAATACTGGTTGTTAATTCAGATCAGAGAATCAAATCCAATTCCCATTGGCAATTGTTCCTCTTTGATTAATCAAATGAATTCCCATTCAAAGATCACATAAAGTGCATAATTAACAACTCAATTAATCCAAAAACTCAAACTTCAGAAGCAAGAATCAAATCAATACATCAATTTGAGTTCCATAAACTCCTAACTATGGAGAATTACACAGACATTGTGCCAGAGAAAGAGAAAGAAGGAAAAGAAGAGAAAAAACTCAGAAAAGTCATAGCCACGAGCTCCAATCCAATCCCTTTTCTTGAAGCTTCGAGGTTCGACCCCAGTCTCTCTCTCACTCTCTCCCAATGACAATCTAACAGAAAAAATAGAAAATCACCGAAAGACCCTAAGTTTTAAGCTTAAAACATGTATTTATAGAAATCCTAATTTTGGGCGTTATCACTCTTGCTGATAAGAGTGGCCACGCAGAAGCTCATGCGGTTTCTGGAAACTGGAACTATCACTTTCGCTGGTAAGAGTTGCAAAGCAGGAGGTCGAGTGGTTATGCGTGATCACTTTCGAGAGTAAGAGTGACCACGCGCAGCTTGCCTTGATTCACTCCTCTATGGAACATCCACTTTCGCTAGCAAGAGTGGTAACGCAGAGCTGTCTAAAATTTTTCCTTCTCTGGAACACTCACTTTCGCAAGCAAGAGTGTCCACGCCCAGACTTCACTTCTCCTTTAAGCTCTGGAGTGATCACTTTCACTGACAATAGTGATCATGCCCAGCTTGCATTCCATAATTCTTGTGTTTTGAGTCCAGAATTGCTACTCTTCCTCTTCATTTCCATTGATCTTCCATTTCCATGAACCTTGCTCACATTATTCCTACAAAAACAAGATTAAATTTTTAATTTCTAAGCATAAATCTCACAAATGCTAAAATAACTAAGTATTCAAAGAAAACCTTCAACCATTCTATTTTTCTGAGTTTTTCTACTGTTCTAACATATTTTCCTTATCAAATGAGTTAGAATTACACTAAAATATTAGTAAAAATATGAATTCATCATTTTTTATGCTTCTGTTGGCTAACTAAATAACCACACCTATAGGCTGTAGAGGGCTAAGAGACAGTGAAGTGAAAATGGACAAAGGCATGACATTTATAGATGCTCCTAAATCTAGCATGGCATTCTCAATCCTTTTATTACCAATGATGCATGGAATAGTGAATGTTCCGGGGTCCTTACATTTCTCAGACATTGTGGACCTTTATTTCTCAAAGAGTGCAGAAACATTTCTACCCATATTTACCTTCTCATTACCTTTAAGATGCCTCCTATGGGTACATAGGTCTTTTAAGAACTTGGCGTACTTGGGTATTTGCTTGATTGCATCTAGTAGAGGTATGTTCACCTCTACCTTCCTGAAGGTCTCTAAAATCTCTTTCTCAGCCTCTTCAATCTTTTTGCTTGGCTGGATAACTCTGAGGAAATGGGAGAGGAATTGGCCTTCCAAATTTTTTGCAACCTTAGGTTGGGCAAGTGTGGGTTCTAGTTGTTCTTGAACCTTTTCTTCTCCATTTAGATCAACTATAGATGTAGCACAAGTTGGGTTTTCTTTCTCTCTGGACACTGTGGGCTCTTGCATCACCTTTCCAGACCTCAGAGTGATTGCACTCACATTTTTAGGATTTGCTACAGTTTGTAAAGGGAGGTTTCCTGAACCTTGAGATTGCATCTGATTCAGAGATGAGGCTAGCTGTCCCATTTGTTTCTCCAAAGTCTTGATACTAGCCTCGGTCCTTTGCTGGAAAGTGATGTTGTTCATGGTCAATTGCTTCATGAGCTCCTCCAGTGATGGTTCATTTTTCTGGGATGCACTTGGTTGTGAAGAAGATGGTTGGTGATGGTGTTGGGCTTGTTGCTGTTGATGTTGAGATTGATGGGATCTATTTGGGCCAGCATGATATGCTTGATATTGAGAACCTTGCTCCTGGTTGTGCTGTTGAGAATTGTTCCCCCATCTCAAATTTGGATGGTTCCTCCAGCTTGGGTTATATCCATTGGAAGATAGATCCCAATTGGGCTGCTGCTGCAAATTTGGAAAAGAAAATTTATTAGTATAAATATTTACAGCATAAGCTTGAGGATTACCTTATGGAGTATCAGACTCTTGCAGTGTAGGACAGCTATCAGTGTAGTGATCTGTAACTGAACAAATGCCACACAGCATGGCTAGAATGGGTGGTAGAGGAGGTGAAGATGCAACAACACTATTTTGCATGGAAGCCAATTGCTTCACCATGGATGCCAATTCATCAAGCTTGTGTTCTATCTTGGCAGACTCAGCAACTTGGACTTCACTCACATTTCTGGTAACGCAAGAATTTTTCCTTGTTGCAAATTGTTGTGAGTTGGCAGCCATGTTCTCAATCAAGTTCTGGGTTGCAACTGGAGTTTTGTCAACCAATGCCCCTCCACTTGCAGCGTCTATCATGCTTCGGTCCATAGGGTGTAATCCCTCATAAAAGTATTGTATCAACAATTGATCACTAATTTGGTGGTGAAGGCAGCTGGCACACAACCTGTTGAATCTTTCCCAATATTCATAAAGGGTTTCTCTTTCAAGCTGCCTTATCCCACAGATTTCCTTTCTTATGGATGCACCTCTTGATGCTGGGAAAAAATTCTCTAGGAAAAGTCTCTTCAAGTTGTCCCAACTAGCAATAGATCCAGGAGGGAGGTAGTAGAGCCAATCCTTGGCTGCATCCATTAGATAGAACGAGAAAGCTTTTAACTCCTCAAGCACACCTTGTGGCCTCATGGTTGAACAAACAATGTGGAACTCCTTGAGGTGTTTGTGCGGATCTTCACCTGCAAGGCCATGAAATCTTGGCAACAAGTGTATTAGTCCAGTTTTTAGAACAAAAGGAGCATCAATGTCAGGATACTATATGCATAGAGTTTGATATGTTACATCCGGTGCAGCCAGTTCCTTTAATGTTCTCTCATTGTCAGCCATTTTTTCAAATTCAGATTCTAAACAATGAGGTGATGAATAGATAGATGAAGGAGAAGGTTCCTCAAAATATTCAGAATTATGTCTATGTAATCTAATGCTACTATGAAATGTCTATCAATCTTTGGGTCAAGTGGATACAAGTCTCCAGGATTTGATCTGGTCATGCACTAGAAACTAACTATGAATAATGAAAAGAAGTAAATTAAATGTAACAGCAAAAGTGCAAAAAAATTCAGATGACAATTGTGCAGAAAACTAGTGTCTATGTGTAGTAAAATGAAGCATTAACACTAAACAGTAAAACTGAAAGAAGTTGCAAACATATGGCACGAAAATATGCAACACACCAGCACAAATTCTGCAGAATTATGCAATAAAAACAGAAAAAAGTGCAGGAAAATTAAAAATAGACCACTAAAATAGAGCAACTAACAAGTTCAATGCAAAATTAACACCAAAGTTCCCTGGCAATGGCGCAAATTTGATGAACGAATAATTTTCACATTTTGTATAGAGATTTGTCGTCAACCTTCATCAAAATATGCAGAAAAATTTGTAGTATCTAGGATGCAAGCCTAGGTTGTCTCCGATGACTTTGGTTTGTAACATACATTGAACATGTTGTAAACATTTACTATAAAAGCAATTAAAACAAGGGAATTTTGTGTGATTCCAATTTTAATGTAAAGGCAAGTGATGAAATTAATGAATCCAATCAATGAAATGTACAATCCTTAGTTTGTTCAATAATTCTATCCCTATCCCTCTCAAGATTCAATACCTTTCCTTTTCCATGAATTAGGGTAACTCTAAAAGCAAGAATTAACCTTAAAGTCCCATACGAATTAAGCAATTTACATGGGCTCTAACTATTTTGCCTAAGATTACGCAACCTTAGAAATTAACTTAGGATTAAGCAAACCAAGTTAAGAATTTCATTAAAATGAATTAGGATTAATTAAGCAATGTCCCCCTCATTCAACCATTAATTCAATTCAAAGAGTTGGGAAATATAAATTCATGAGGAAAAGGGAAGTATATTAACATTCATACCCAGGAATTCAAGAATCCATGAACTCACTAAGGATTACAAGAAAGTTTAGCCCTCCATAAGGATAGGTCTTACAAATTCAAGATGAAAACAAAGAGAAATTAATAACATCAATGTAAGAATTATAAGAAAGTGAAGAGAAATTGTAAATCAAACCCTAAGATTGGCCTTGGCTGTCACCCAAGAATCTTAAGCTCTGCAAAATGCTCCCAAAGTGGCAAAAGTATCAAAAATTATGAAAAGATCCGTACCCTAATTTCTAAAAATCTATATATACTAAGTCTGACATGGCCCCATAGTGATCACTCTGTAAACAGAAGTGTTTACGGGCAGCAACTTCAGATTTTTTCCCTTTCTGGAGTGATCACTCTCACCACTGAGAGTGTTTACGCGCAGGGCTCTTCATCTTGAAGCTTTTTGGAGTGATCACTCTCGCTTCTGAGAGTGATTACGCGCAAGGCACTTCATTCTGGGCGTCTTTGGAGTGATCACTCTTACTTCTGAGAGTGTTTATGTGCAGGTACTTTGAGTCTAGAGCTTCCTGGAGTGATCTCTGTTGTTTCTAAAAGTGGTTACTCTGGCCTATCTCTTGGTATCAGCTCCCTGGAGTGATCACTTTGGTACTTGAGAGTGATTACTCTCAATTCATATTTTTCCAAAGAGCCAAAAATTCACGAAATTTGTCTAGAATTTCCTGCACAATTATTCAAATGATCAAAATTGCAAAATATATTCACAGAAATTAGCAAAAATAAGACAAAAATTAAGAAAGCTATTATTTTATACCTAAATGAAATTTTAATGTTATTTACAATCTCTAAGTCTATTTTTCCTATTAAAACTTTATAAAAAACCAAACAAAATATCTATAAAGTGTGGATTCATTTTGATCCACCATTATCATGCAATCAATGCTTTTATCATCACATATATCGAAAGTAGTGTATCATCAAGCACTTGTTACAACTCTTTTTTTATTGCATATTTTAATATGATTGGGACATATTAGGATTTTTTTATTTTACCTTCAATATGTTTGATAAGTTTGTAATTAGGCCATCTTTTATAGCTCATATATTAATATTTGACCTTTATTTTATTTGTTTTTTTGTATATTGTGCAGTTTAACATAAAAATGTCATAACTAGGTTTAAGACGTGTTGTGAGCCTAAATTAGTTGCTAAATAGAGCTTTGCAACAGTCAGCAGACCTAGACCTTATCATCAAGTATGGGAGTGCTTTGAGCTTATGCACAGTCGTGCTTACAACTTTGCACGACCGTGCTCATCTGCAGCAAGTCCAATTAATGAAGAACTTTTAGGGTTTTTAAATCCTATTAAAGAGAGACCGGAGGCATCTTGTTCTACATCTTGTCTTTTGGTGGGACTTGAAACTTCGAGCGACCGTACTTGAAGACTAGGAAATAATATCTTTCCATATTGCTTTTCTCTATGGCTTTATTTACGGTTGTTTTAGTTTTTTTCTTTAGCATGAGTAACTAATTCTATAGATAGGGCTACAGGAACTATTGTTCATAAATTTATGGGATTTTGAAGTTTGAATCCATATTTGATTTTCATTCGTAATTAGCTTTTATCCTATTGTGCATAATCATAATCCTAATTAATTATATCGTTAAGCGATCGTACCTCGATTAGTTAATGAATCTATAGGATTAAGCGAGACAAAGGATTAGGTAGACCAAACTAATCTTTCTCTTTCAATCGTTATTAAAATAACAAGTTCATAGGCGCTTTATACTTTTTTTAATTGATATCTTGTGTGATCATTGGGGATATTAATTTAGAGAAAAAAAATATTAGTATTACATGATGATTAGGTATTAATAGTATTTGTATGAATAATTGGTAATCACAAAGAAATTTAAAGTTAAACAAAAAAATAATATAAAGGATTGAATGAGAAAATCCATACGCCCTAGGTTCATCTCCTATAAGTTCAACCAAGACGTGTATTGTATTATTTGCTTTTATTCATAATTAATTTTATAATTAAATTCTAGTTCTTACATAATTTCACATCTTTTAGGCTCAAACAATTAAATTAAGAAATTCTTAGTAATTAAAAATCAATCTTTGTAGGACGATATTTCAGGAACTTATTTGAGAACCCTTTATTACTTTTTGATGGATACACTTGTCCTCCAAACAATGTTTGAGATATAAACAGTTGTCTACTTTGAGCTTTATTAATTTTCTTTTGGTCGCTTGCTTCAAAATGATATGAATATATTTTGATGATATTGAGTTTATGAATTGAGCAATTAAGTTGAATCATTTAAGAAGTAGTAAGTTGTGTTGCATGAATTCTCCTCTACTTCTTCTCTTATGTGTAAAAAGAAAGAAAATAGGTGTAAATATAACAAGAGAATGGAAATAACAAAAAGAAATGAAAAATGTTACAAATGAATGATAGGAAAGAGAAGTAAGAAAATAATTGTATGTGCAAATATATCGATGGTGAATATTATAATGATGAAAGTTGATACCTAATATAAAATTTATGTTTCCTAGTCACTTGATATAATGTTGGTTGTTATCATTTAGTTATGTAATTATTTTAATAAAATTAGAATATTAGTTCATTGATTGAACTGATTGAAATTAGATTGTAATAACTAATAATGCAATATACAAAAAAAAAAAAAAAGGTAAGTGAAGTCATAGTATTTTTTTAAAAAATTTCACTAACATTGACTATGTAATAAAAAAGAACTACAATTCTTTCACATCTCCTTGCTTTACATGGGATGGTGGGATGGTTTGTATACTTCTCATAGGAAAAGAAAAAGAAAAATTACATGAAATTTTATTAAAAGAGGTGTCTTATGGTTGTGGAATATCATTTTAAGCTGCACAAGTAGGAGCTTTTCCTGTAATTATAGGCTTAGCATTAGCACATTTTGCAATTGCTTCAGCTCCGTTGAAAGTGAGATCAACATCAGTTACTTCTATTCCCTCACATGGTACACCACTACTACAGATCAGAGTCAATCCTTCTTCAGTTGCTGAAGTTCCCTTAATGTTCTTGAAGTAAATCTTGCTTATCTTAATTTTGGATGGATTCTATCATGAAAGGAATTCAAAAATTAGTCATTTAAATCACATTTGTTTCTATTGTTTAGTTTCTAAATTGAAGAGTATGAAGGAATATAATTAAGATAATATCATTGGCCTATACATTAATGGATAAAGAACTAAATACCTTTTTGGAGCATTGGTTCCATGGGCAATACTCTTGATCAATAATGATAGGATTCTTGACATTAACCATAGTAAGATCTTCAAAATGCATATCACTTATAGTAATTGTTCCTGGAGTATCAGGCCATGTCTTAATCCTCACACCATTGTCAGTTTCTGTCATAGTACAATTCTTAACTAGAAGTCCTTCTACAGGCTCTTCAGTTTCATACTTTCCAAGGCTTCCAACACTAATGCCATGACCAGGTCCACAGTTAACATTTTGGATAGTTAAGTTTTTACTGCCATCACCTATTGAGATACAATCATCTCCAGTACCAATGTTGGTGTTAATAACTTTAATATTTGTTGATCTTGCAATGTGGATCCCATCAGTGTTGAGGCTGTTAGCTGGGGCACTAATTTTGAACCCATCAAATGTAACATTGTTGCACCCCAAAACATTTACATGAAAATTTTTGCTATCCTTGGAAGTAACGTCACGAATAATTGAATTATTGATGAAATTAAAACCAAAATTCTGTTTGCATTTCAACAAAAGAAACTCAATTAGATTGCTATTTTGTAATGGCATAAGTTAGGTAATATTATTATTTGAATGCCAAAATTCATATTGATTTATTACCATGCAAAGCATATGGCAATCCTTGTTTGTTGAACAATCATTAAGTTTCCAAGCTGCTTCTCCTTGACCATTAAAAACTCCACTACCTGATAGGGTAAGAGAGTCAATATATCCAAATTTGACCCACTGACCCGCGTCCTTGAGGTCATTCTGGCTTATAGGTGCCTGAATTGTGCCGTCAACTTTAACTTCAATAGGAGCCTTGCATGGACCTTTGACATCTAATGCACTCATTTGGTATGTACCAACAGGGATTATAATTTTGACAGGAGTAGTTGATGCACATGCTTGAGTCCAAGCACTTGAGAAAGCCTTATGAATGTACAAGAAACAAAAATAAAAAGAACCTAAGCCATGATTTTATCCATAGAATTTGTTAAAAGGGTTTAATAAATTGTTTTCCCTCAATTTTATATGATAATAATACCTTAGTTATATCTGTATTTGGTGCTCCTCCAAATCTTGATATGTCAAGGACTCCAGGTTGAGCTATACCAAAGTCAAGTAGAAACAAGAATAAAAATCCTATAGCGTTGCTAAACTTCATATTGATTTTGAATAGTTTGATGGAAAATATGCTACTTCTATTTCACTACTACGTACAAATTTGTTTTCAAAGTACATTTTGACATTATTTATGTTGCATTGGAGTTTTTTAGGCCACAAACTAAGTAACTAATTGATTTCCAAAAATATGACTTTTACTATTTTAACACCTTCGTTGATCATTCCTATTCAATTATTTGAAATTGAATTTACTTCTTTGATTAATACCTATTAATTTATTTTTTAATTTAAAAAATCTCAAAATATATAATAAAATTTGATTAAGTCAAATCTTTGTATTTAGAATTCTCCTCACACTAGCACTAATAAAGTTACAATCCAAGCAATATACTTTAGATAAAAAAAAATCATAACCATTTTGACTCTTTCTATAATAATAATAATTATTATTATTATAAATTATTATTATTATTATTATTATTATTCACATAAAAATGTGAACATATAAATTTCTAATAAAAACAACAAAGTAATTTAAGATGTAGCAAAAAAAAATTGATATTACATTATTATTAGTGGATTTAAACAATACTAAAATTTGAAACATATATTAAAAATATTTTTGAAATTATGAAATTTTTTTGAAATACTATATTATATAACAATATAAAACCAAAAAATATTATTAAAAAATATAAATTTATTAAAATTATTATGATAATATTGAATAAATTATATTTTAATTTATTTAATAGCATACATATAATAAATAATTTTACTATAATAATAATAATAACATTTATAACAAGTAATATAAAAAACTTATTATAAAAGGTTCAAAATAAAATTAAAATATTGTTATTTAAGAAATATTAAAATTAAATAAAATTGTTATATTATTTTAAGGTATAAATAAATTTTATTAAAAGTTCAGATACTGAAATGCATTTTTTATGAAATAATATTAATAAAAAATATATGACCATAGTAATGCTTAAAATTTAAAATAATTATAGTTTTATTTAAAGAAATTAAATTATCAAAAAATATCTCCATTTAATTAAAATTGGTATGATTAATATAATCTTAGACAAAAAAAAATTTTAAGAAAGTATTATTTTAATAATTTATTTTTAAAAATATATTAAAAATATAAAAGTCCTTGTTAGAGTGAAATTCAATGCAATTTTATTTTTAATATTTTTAAAAACAAAATACTAAAATAATATTTTTTTAAAACTTTCTTGTCTTTTGTCTTTTTATTACATCATCATAAGTTTCATTCATGCAAATGGACGAAACTAAAAGAAAAGGAGTTAAAAGATTAAAATAAGTGTTAAAATCCCGATGGAGACTAGCATAAGTTAGTAAGATAAGTGACTCATAAGTGAGTAATCATTTTTAAATCGTTGGATGCATTTTAAAATTTATAAACGGTTCAGATCTTTTATATATAACTTAATAATACAAATTTATGAATATTTATCATTTAATCCTTCGTAAAAAAATTTAAAATTTCTCTTTAGACCTTCACATCCTTTTATTTTGTATCTTAAAAACATATTATGTCTTGTCTTTAAAATTCTATACGTTGTATTTTTTTTCTCTTCACCTTTGTGTATTTTGGATCTTCTAACCTATTTTAAGAAAATATGTATTCAAATGCTCATTCAAATGCAGTTTTAATACATAATAAAAATTCACTTTTGAAACAATCGTCCTTTTTGGTTTAAATCCCTAGTTTCATGTGAATCAGAGGAGAACTATAGCCAAGCATCAAACTGGGCTAAACAAAAATCCCCATATGAAACACTTGAATTAGAAGGAGATGCTGATGATGAGCAAATAAAGATTGCTTACAGACGTTTGGCTAAATTTTATCATCCAAATGTCTATGATGGTAGAGGAACCCTTGAGGAAGGTGAAACAGCACAAGTTATGTTCATCAAGATTCAAGCTGCTTATGAATTACTTATAGATAGGGAGAGGCAAAGACAATATGATATGGATAATAGGGTCAACCCTATGAAGGCATCTCAAGCATAAATGGATCTCCACATACCCTGTTTATAAAGTTAATGATTTTTAAAATTAAAATATTTACATTCGCTCTTACAGCCTCAATGCATCATGTAAATGAGTTTTTCTATTGATACATTATTCAATGCACTTTTAGATCTTTCTCATGTTCTCCTTGTATAATGGTCGTTTTATATCCGCACAAATTCTGCCACTTTTGCTTTAGCCGCATTTTTTCGCTTAAGCCAAAATTATAGACGAAAAGTTACTTACTGAAGGTAATTAGCTTAAATGGGACATAAATCGCTTAAGCCATGAAATACAGTACAATAACGGCTTAAGTGGTGAATATTAGCTTAAGCAATATCAAGGTAAATAAAACCTTCTATTATAACCAATATAACTTAAGCGAAATTATTACGAATTAAGCTAAATATGAAATATATCTTTCAATTCTCCCATCTTTCTCCTTCTCTCTCTATTCTTGAGACTTGGAAAGTTCAACAATCACCTGCATCTTATTGAGAATCTTGAAGTTTATGGATAAAACTTGTTGGAAGTGAACTCGAAACCAATAGAAGAAGAGTTGACGACAAAGACTAAATTTTAACTTCTTAACATTTTAGGTTATAGATATGGGGATTAAAGTTACTACCTATGCGGGTATGTGACTAGGTACAAGTATTTCTTTTAAAATGCAAGTATGGGGACAGGTACTATAGTACCCTACCCATTGTCATTCCTATATGAGACTATTATGTAAGAATCAGGCTCTTGAAGAAACCTTTGAAAGTATTTGAATTTGTTGAAAATATTCATGCAATGACAGACATAGTTGTTGAAAATTTTGTTAAGATCATTTATAAAAACATGCAAATTTTAATGTCAAAAGCTTTTTTTTGTATGATAAAAAGTAATATTTGAATTATGTAGTTTAATTAATTTAGAGTTTGTTTAAGAACATACCTTAATTAAGCTATTATTAAATAAACTATTTTGTATGAGTAATTATACCTTCAATTTGTTTATAAATTTTTATATAATGAGCAATATTAAGAAACTTATCAAATTAAGTAAAAAATAAAACAATAGTAGTAATAAATATTCACAAGCTTTTAAAAATTAAAAAAATTCATTGGAATCCGTTTAAGATGTTTATTTTAAAATTCAAATAATAATATAGTAATTAAATGGTTAAAAATAGTAATATAAAAAAATCGAAACAAATGTGATGGACCCTCCACCTTAGTATTTCTTATTTTGATAATTTTAATGATGAGTTAACTGATTAACAATAATTATTGATTTTTTATGATAATTTAGGTTAATTTTAAAATGTTCAAATACCATTTCAAAATATACTAGTTACTATTACTTCGAGTTACTTTAATAAATAAAAAATTTATTCTTCAACAGTCATTTCAATTGTTTAATTAAGATTTTAAATATTTAAAAAGCTTTATCAAATGCATTCTTGGCCTTGATGTAAAATTTTATAATTGAAATATATTCCCAAATTGAAATTGTAATAAATAATAGCAAAATTAAAAGTAATAGGAAGACTTTACTTTTTATACTATTTTATTTTGAGTTTAAGATTTGCATCCATAACATATTACTTAGTTGAGTAATCTAATATCAAATTAATTAAATTGCATCTAGTTGGACTAGTGGTATTTTATAGTGATTAACAAATGTAAATAAATATATTTTACTTTTAAATTTAAATTTATAATTTAGGTGAAGATAAGAATGAGTCTATAAAATAAATTAGGTAATAATTTGTTATCTCGCTTAAACAAATAATATGGGCTTACTACTTTACTTAAGCTAATAATAGTTTGTCTAAGCTAATGATGTTTCGCTTAAGCTAATGATATACCACCTAAGCAAAAAAAATATTTACTTAAGCTAATGCCATGTCGCTTATGCTAAATTTATGTCGTCAAGCGAGAAATTGGGCAATTAAACTAATATTATATCGCTTAAGCTTATAAAAACTAGCTTCGATCAAATAAATATAACTTAAACGAAATACTTAAACTATTTTAAATGAGATATCACTAACTAAATTGTAATTCACTTTAGCTAAACTATACACTTAAGCAAATTGTAACAAGAATTTTAATTAATCTCATTCTTAGGTTAGCTTAAGCCACAAATCATAAGCTTAAGTGAATGTGTGTTAGATTCATATGTTTTTTAATTAGCTTAAGCTCATGGTCTGTGGCTTAAGCTAATTTTGACAAAAAATTTAGATTCATCTCAGTCTTTGATTAGCTTAAGCGTATTTGACAAAAAAAATTAGATTCATCTTTGTATGAATTTAGCTTAAGCGAATAACTCTGGCTTAAGCGAAACGGTAACGATAAGTTGCAAAACTGTACACACGTTCTTCGCTAATTCAGGAACAACCTTGGAATATTGGGATTGTGTAACCTCACACCCAACTTAAATTCATCTCAGTCTTTGATTAGCTTAAGCATATGTATGTTAGCTTAAGCGAATTCAACAAACAAATTAGATTCATCTCTGTCGTAGATTAACTTAAGCTATAACCGATGAGTTTAAGCAAATGTGTGTTAGATTCACATACGTCTTTAATTAGCTTAAGCTCATGTGTTGTGGCTTAAGATAATTTTGATGAAAATTTAAATTCATCTCAGTCTTTGATTAGTTTAAGCATATATTTGGTAGCTTAAGCAAATTAACGAACAAATTAGATTCATTTCTGTCTAAATTTAGCTTAAGCAGGTAATTTTGGCTTAAGCTAAATTTACAATGAAGTGAATTCTTGGATTTTTTTTTTTCAACAAAATCTCTTTAATCATTACCTTTATTCTGATCAAACAAAAATAATGATTTTTAAAATAATTGGGATGAGTATACAATGTTTTCAAATAAAAAATCTTACAATTGAGAGTATAACAATCAAAAGGATTAATGATTATGTAGATTTAGGGTTCATGGTAGATATGACAAATAGGTTTGCATACTATTAAGGAGCGGAATAAAAAAGAATTAAAATAGAAGAAAGAAAAATTAAACAAAACTTCTACAACAATATTCTAAAAAAATATTACCTTACTTTTTCTTCAAAAATAAAGATAGGAATGAGTTTGAGAAAATATAATATAATTTTTCGTAAATAAACAATTACGTTCTTTCTTGACCTTAAAAAAAATTATATTAAAGAATGACTTATTTTAAATATTTAAGAGATTGATATCTTTTATTTAAAATTTGATAAAAATTAATTTTTAAATATTCAAATTTTTAAAACTTGCTATAACATGATATTTTGCTAACTTATTTGTGAGTTAACTTATATGCTAACTCATGCTAGCCATCGTAAAATTTTGTGTGTACGAAAAAGTTTTTTAAATTTTTTTTAAAAGAAGTTTTGCATGATGAAAAGATAAAACTATATTTTTTTTTAAAAAAAGATATCTTTAAAGGTGGGCTCGCTCAAATGATATTACAATAATTAATGAATAATAAAGAGTGTGACCCACCTTAAGAAAAACTTAAGAATCATGGATGACGAGGAAATAAAATTCTAAAAAGAAAATAGTGTTAAAAAAATATTATTTTAATAATTAGAAAAATAAAAAAGCCTTGTTTGAGTTAAATCGCGAGATTGTGACGGGAAGATAGAAAATAGGAAGTAGAAAGCGTCTCATTCGAATCCGCACAAAGCCAAAGAGCATGAATCCCTACGACGAACAGAGGCTAAGAAACGAAGTGATTTTCCTCCACTCTCTCTGGCACCGAGGCCCTTCTCCACCTCAACCTCAAAACCCCTTTCATTTTCCAATTCCCTTTTCTGCACCTCAACCCTATACCCCTCACCAGCACACGTGCCACCTTCGTCCTCATCACCCATTTGCACCCGCCCACACCCGATCACTCCCCTCCCCCCTCCCCCACCTTCAAAAAAAAGAAAAAGAAACATGAACCAAAGAACCCCACTCCTGACACCACTGCACCACCAGACCCCGATCCGGAATGGCCGTGCCCGGTTCAACCCGAACCGGCCCAAACAGGTTGGGCCAACCCAAACCCGATTCACCTCCTCCTTCCACCGTGTCACCTCAAGAAAAGGAAAAGCGCGCTGCATTGCAAGCGCAGCACAAAGCATGCCAAGCTTTCAAGGAGTTCCTATCAAGCCATGATGATGCTGATGATGCTGATGGTGATCTCTATGAGGATGATGATGGTGGTGGTGGTGGATGGGAAGAATTTGAGGTTTTCTTCGTGCGGGTGTTCATGGAAAACCATGAAATGAGGGGATATTACCAGAGGAATTTCGAGAACGGTGAGTTTTGCTGCTTGGTTTGTGGTGGCATTGGGAAGAAGAAATCGGGGAAGAGATTTAAGGGTTGTTTTGGGCTTGTTCAGCATTCCATGTCGATTTTGAGGACCGTGGAGAAACGGGCTCACAGGGCTTTTGGGCTTGCCGTGTGCAAGGTTCTGGGTTGGGATGTTGATAGGCTTCCAACCATTGTGATGAAGGGGAGCCCACTTGGGCTCGAGATGAATCCACCCCAGGCTGAGGTAATAAATAATAATGTTACGAAGATTTTGAGGTGAATTTGGAGGGTTTTGGATTAGGATCCTCTCTAGTTAGTTTAGAGAAAGATAGAAAGGAAAATGCTTCATTGATACCCCGTTAGGTGTATATGCTGACTGGGTTAAGTTAACTTCGTAGGGTGAACCTGAGAAACCTGATGATTGTCAATCCATAATTTGAATGTTCTTCAGGAAAATCTGGCAAAGTGAATAGTGAGTTATCTAGTTTCTAGGTACTAGGGAGGTCCGTTTGGTTAATAATGGAGAGCCTGAGGACTCTGAATCGAGATAACAATATATATAGCTTTTACACTGGTTCATGAATTCCCTTTGCACAACGTCATAGTTTTGAATTTGGGGCAAATTAATTTGCCAACTTGTAGTTATTCACTAGTTAATGTAGCATACGTTTGCTCATGTTCGTTCCAAAATTGTATGTTTCGTTTGCTTAAGTTTCCTCTTGGCTACCAAAGATTCCACTGTATGTATACACACTCACGCACACGGCTAAGTAATGGCTGTAAATAATAATTTGTCCAAAATTTATTTTGAACCTTTTTTCTTTGTAATTAAATTATATAACATTGCCAGTATCACACACTGATGAGCCATTTATATGATATGCCGACTTCAGTTAAAAAAGAAATTCAATTAGCTATGGATCTATGAGGAAGATGTGTTTTTATTTCCTTGCCTTGGGAATGGAGGGTATTGTGGACCAGAATCATGGAATCATTTTCAACAAATAGTTCCTTTATCATTGATGGATATAAAGGTAAAAATTACGAGGTCTTCTAGCTTAAGGGTAAGAGTAACTGAAGCAAATTTTTTGACAGTTATAAAATATCAATCAATTGCCGTGCTTGCAAGTTTGATTTGACAATTTATTTTTGTCCTTAAGGGTATGTGGGGGGTTTTTTTGGGCCTATTTAGGGTTAATTTGAAAACAAATTATCAAATTTGGAAAATGTGAAACATATTTTCTGTTTAGGGTAAGTTTTGACACCTGGTATAGTCTTGTCTTTGTCAGGGATGAAAAATATGATTGCTTTCACTTTTCAATATGCCACTAAACCTTTCAAGAAGAGTTATACCATAATTGCTATGAGGATACCTTAGTTCTATATAAATATTGCAATGAATCAAGAACTTTTGTTAAATTCCCATCAAGAGTAAGGATTATACACATCACATATCTTAATTCAATTTTTTTTCTTCCTCATGGTTACTACACTACAATGAAATGATGCAAGAAGTGGTAATCTTTTTAATGTATAAACATACAAATATGGTCAATCAAAATTAAATAAAAAATTAGATCAAGTATAAGAATTTTAAAACTTACACCAGTATATAATGATCTTATCTCTATATATATATTTATTTATTTTAAAAAAGATTTACCGTATCAATTAAGGGATTAGGTAAATTTAGGCAAAACAAAAATAGAATAAGCAATATATTCATTTAACACAAGGGAAGTTAAGTATTAGATCCTAGTATTTTAAAGTTGTTCGGATATGCATTTTTCAGTAAGCCATTGAACATTGAACCTATAAAAACAACTAGACAAAGAAAAAAAAACAGAAAAACAGGCCAGCTTAAAAAAATTATAATATTAATATCAATTGTACTGATATGAACTCCACCTCAAGTAGTAGTAAATATACTACATAATTGCATACAATGACAATGTGCATTCTAAATTCTCCAACTGGCATACACAAACTGAGAAGGATTTAAAACAAAACTATGCAATCAAATAATGCTAGCATCTTTGGTTACAAAATTAATAGTGAAAACAAGAACTATGAAAACAAAATTGATGTCCTCTCTCATAAATCACATCTAATGACAGCTAAACTCATCCGTAGACACTACTAAAATTGATGTCCTTGTATCATATAATAAGCCAAAACCCAGATGGAAACACCTGAACGTATATGACCTCAAGCACAAACAGCTTCCCTTTCGTGATGTGCACGCCTACTCTCAATGAATGTCTGTCGAAATTTCTCAAACCTTCCATCTTTGATTGCTTCTCTTATTACATGAAAGAACATCAAATAGTGGTGTGTGTTATGGCTGCAAAAATCAGAGTAACACTATTAAAGCTTATAAGTCTTAAGTATGGATATAATTATTTTTGTTACAGATACAACCAGCTTCATAATTATTTGTAGTATTATTGCCACTATAATTTGAAGCAAAAAAATTCATACATTTCTAGCAGAATCTGTGCCAGCATTTCATGAACATTAAATAGGTGATTGATGTATGCTTTAGAATGATTCAGGCATGTATAGCAGGAGCAGTTTCCTAAAATGGGGGACATATCCTTCCTGCATGAAAACAAAAGCAAATAAATAAGTAAATAAGGTGATATCTAGTTTAATTTGTTTTCATTTTCAATTAATATGTTTTCATAAGAATATCTCATAATATCAATCTTATATCTTAGAATACACTTGTTAAAGTTTAGGGTTTAGGGTTTAGGGTCTTAGAATACACTTGTTGAACATGAGATAAATACAGAGAGAGAAAGAGTAAGGATGGATATAGAATGAGAGTAAACTTGAATGATTTCCTTGATTGATTTGTGAGTACAACAGAATGCTATGTATTGATAGCTAATGCCCTAAATTCCTAACTGACTAATCTGTTAAGTAACAGTTGTTAGTAAAAGCAATATTAACAAAATACTAACAATACTAAGGTTTAATTTGGATAAACTTCTAGAGAAGTTCTTATAAGAGAAGAAAATTAGTACAAAAAATAAATAAAATTTTTCTTAGAAGTTAGAAACAACTAATCTTTTCAAATTTTAGAGAAGTTAAATAAAAAGACTAAATTTGGATAAACTTATCAATTAGTACTTATAAGAGTGAAAAATTATTTATTTTTTATAAGATAAATTGTTTCTAAACTATGACAGAAGTTTTTTTTATTTTTCTTTTGTTATATTGATTTTCTTCTCTTATAAAGACTTCACTATAAGTGTACTCAAACTGGGCCTAAACCTATTAGTACAAGGACCGTAGAAGCTTTTCTTGTTACTTTTCTAGCCACAATTGGAGTCTTACCAACCACCACCCATGGAATAAAGGTTGGTGTGCATTACAAAGGTAAACTTCAATTTGATTGAAGAATGCCATTAAAAGTACCGGAAATACTAGTCTACATCTATGTTTTATCCTAATAAAATGTATTTTGGCAAGCATATTATTACTTATCTTTCATCAGTGCATTAAAAAATATGATACCTTGTTTGTTCTATGTACTGAATGGAACTACTTTAATCTAACATCCATACAAATGCTTACAAGAGGAGTGATAGCATTTGTATTCAAGTATGTTATGAAAAGTGTATTAGAGAGTGAGTTACTGACGTTTCTCATGATTACAATTACCCCAATTGATCTAACAGACAACTTGCATCATACTCCCCAAACCATTACCCATGTTAGCACAGTTCCACAACACAAAATAGATATATCATATTGCAAAAGAATCTTAAGCAACTGCTATAATCCCAACATCTGCAAAATTGAAATTGATAATTCCGAAACAGGAAAAAATGAGTGAACAGAATTAATTTAGACAAAGAAAAAATTATATTGATTGAAAATGATAACTAAATAGCATTCATTCACCTCCAAGATTAATATAATCTGTTGTAAGCTATGAACAAAGATTTCAACTCTCACTGATAGCATCCAATTCAGAAAGCAATTAAAATGATCCAGTTACCTATAAACTTTTGCTCTCAAATTTATTTTTGTCATGTCACTTCCAGTCTGGCTTTGCTGAAAATTATATTGATTCCCATTCTTGTCCAGTGAAAAGGTTAGTGCAAATCCTCCAAGTGTGAGGGAATAGATGTACCTATGAACCATCATAGAAACCATCCAAATTCCATTACACAATACAACAGCAAAAATAGGGATATTTAAGAAATGGAAATTGGAATTAGCTACTAACGTTGAGTCAAAAAGATCAATTCCAGCATCAATTCCTTGCAAGATCTCCTCTGTAAAGTTGAAATAAGCTTTTATGCACAATAAATTTGTATTCAAACTTAATCAAGAAATACTCCATTTTAAGATAAAAAATGAGTTCTATAGATTAGCTGAGCACACAAGGGAATAGAACAATCATGATGGTTTTTTACCAACTCCATGCCTAGTCAAATGAATCAATATCTATGATTTAACTGTATTAATGTCCATGATTATGTAACTCAAGACGTTGCTTCGCTTCAGTTATTCATAACCAATTCATGTTAGAACCGTGGCAAAGGAACATATGATTCATGTCAATAAGAGACCTAAAGTATGGAAGGTTTATTTTAGGAGGAAGGGTAGAAAAGAGTCAGCTGCAGAAGATAAGGATAAGGCTTAGCTAATGTTAGTTTGTTAGTGCAGAAGATAAGGATAAAGCTTAGTTAATGTTAGTTTGTTAGTATTGATCATGCAATTAGTTTGTTAATATTGCTAGCTGTTAAGATAGATTCTATAAATAGAGTTAGTTTTTTATTGTGAAATTATCGATTCTGTTGGTTTTTTGGGGAGAATTTCATTCTCTGTTAAAGAGCTGCTAGCTCTCAGAGATTCTTTTGTAATCCTAATTCTTTCTGGTGATCAATAAAACCATCATTTTCTTCAATCCTTACCTTGATTTTATCTTTGAACCCTAACAATTCATCATCATCCAAAATAAGTAAATGATTGAGGTTGATATTAAAAAAGGTACAAGAGCAAAAGGAACAGATAACCATATGCAAGGGAAAAAAAACAAATCCATTAAGCAGAGCAGGCCAATGAATGCAAGGATAAACTAGTAAAGACCGTATGTACCTGGGAGTCCAAGCCCACTGATCATGCGTGGTTTTTCACCTGGCAAGACATCCTGAGAAAGAGGTCACTTTATCCAATCAAAAGTTATAACATTTGCCAACCATCACAAATGCTTGCAACCAACTTTATGAAATTGATGTAATAACATGAAATTTATATCATAAAACTTAGACTAGGAATTTCTTTCCTTTTTTTCCCTATGTATCTTTTA
Organism: Abrus precatorius; assembly: GCF_003935025.1. Classification (NCBI taxonomy): domain Eukaryota; kingdom Viridiplantae; phylum Streptophyta; class Magnoliopsida; order Fabales; family Fabaceae; genus Abrus; species Abrus precatorius. Next base: position 10,831,254 of record NW_020874384.1, read on the forward strand.
ACCCTAAAACAAAGAAACTTTATGTTAACGAGGGAGGGAGCCTTCATAGAGGAATAACTTATTTCATTGAAAATCATCTCCATGGATAGATAAAGAGCAGTGAAGATTATTTTTGTCATGAGCCCTTACTGCAATTTGTCTTAAAATATAGTCCCCCTACAGTTAAAACTTAAAACAAATGTTCAAGATATTAAAAGTGGCAGAGATATCATCATTAGCCGACTCAAGAACAGGGGAAGTACCACAACTAAAAAGAAGCTAAAGATTTATGCTTGAAGGAAGAAATCTTCAAAAGGTTGAGTCGAACTTATCGTCCAAGCACTCATGGAATCTACTTTTGGTAATACCACTACTTATTCCAAGTCTGAAAATTTAGACATCGTTATTCCTATAGCACTCAGAAAAGGAACTCGAGCATGCACCCAAAAAAATGCCATTACTTGTAGTATTTACATGCAGATCACAAATCTATTTATGCCCAAAAACCAGAAACATTCAAGAAGCCCTAGATGATCAAAACTAGAAACTTGTTATGATGGTATCAATGAATGTACTTGTTAAGATGAGAGAAAACAAGAAGGCATGAGAGGAATTCTGTCTTAACACATTGGTATCCAGAGCCTAACAAGACAGAATTCCTCCCATGCCTTCTTGTTAAGCTCTGATACCATGTTAAGATATCCCACATTGGTATCAAAGCCTATCCAATTTGAATGTTGGGCTGTCCACATATGTGAGTTCACCTGTGCAGATGTTCAGTCCTGTAAATTTCATGCACTAGATGTTCAGTCCTAGGAGTGAGGGAGTGTGTTAAGATGTCTCACATTAGTTAAGAATAGAACCAGAATATTCTTTATAAGGCAAAGGCAGTCAATGTTGGGCTGTCCACAAATGTGAGTTCACCTGTGCAGATGTCCAGTCCTGCAAATTTCATGTACTAGATGTCCAGCCCTGCAAATTTCATGCACTAGATGTCCAGTCCTAGACGTGAGGGGGTGTGTTAAGATGTCCCACATTGGTTAGGAATAGAAGCAGAATATTCTTTATAAGGCAAAGGCAGTCCTCCTCCTATGAGCTAACTTTTGGGAGTGAGTTAGGCCCAAATTTCTTAACATAAGAAGAATGGCACTTGAGAAATTGTTGAATTACCAAGCAGAAAAAATTGTACATTACAATGGATGTTTTTATAATTAAATGTAAAGTTGATGAGTGTGGAATGATACAAAGCAGCAAGGTTAGATGCTAATCAAGGGGAAAACAGAAAATGGACAAATTTTCCAACCGGATCCTTCAAAGGATTTAATTCTAAGTTGGTGGCTAGGTTCTATGGGTCATACCAGATTGAAAAGCAGGTGGGTAAAGTGGCATACCAGCTGAAACTTCCTCCTTAATCTAGGATCCACCCTGTTTTTCACATTTCTCAACTAAAAGAGGCAGTGTGAAATTATCATCCTGCACATGATTTGACAACTGGGTTAGGGCTAGAAGTGGCTGCAAACATAATCCTGAGAAAATTCTTGTAGATCAATACAAACAGAAAAAGCAGGGTGTTGTTCTATACTGGTTAATCAAGTGGCAAGGGCAGCCTGCTGAAGATGCTAATCGAGGACAAGGCTTCAATTGATGCGGATGGTAATGTCACGTCACATGAACCTAAGTTGACAAGTCTAGTCCAACTCAGTCATGGGCCTTAAATTTGGAAAACGTACAACACGAGAAATAATAAGAAGGGGCAGATGGGAATTAGAAGGGGAAATCAGTTATGGGAGAGCAAATTGACGTGTAATGCTTCATATAGTGGGGTAAGGAAAGAAAGAGGGCTGTTTTGCTTTCTGTTAGTATTGGAGAAGGGTTTTAACCTTTGTAGGATCATTGCTCAAGGTATTGGAGAATTCCTTCTGCAGTATTTTCTTCTTCTTTAATAATACAATTCATATCTTACTTATTTTGGTCTCTGACAGAGAATTTCAAAAGAAAAATTCAATATATTTAGAATACAAACAGTAAGACTAAAGATCCCCCCAAAATAGGTAGCAAGAGAATGACATTATAACTAAGCCATGAAAAGTGACCATTGTCATTAACAGAAGGTGTATTTTGATTCAAACAATGATTAAGTAGTAATTATCATTATGCCTGGCTGAATAAAGCAGATCACAGCTCAACCTTCATGCTCATTGTTGGTTAGCCATATTTGCTAATAATACAGATTGCCATCTGAGGTATCCATCCACCTTACTCAGAGGTAACAATACCTTTGTGTTATATATTAGGATTAAAAGGGAAAATATGTAGACATGTATTGAATCTGAATAATGTGAATTTCATTGCTATGATCTGTATAGCATTAATATACAACAGCAAAAGCTGCAACTAATAACTACTATAATAACAGAATAACTAACTTATGCTATAATCGGGTATGTATAATAACATATTACTTGATAACTAATAACAATAACATCTTAACCACTTGAATTCTTCTTAGAAGCAGAAATAGTAATTTTTATGCAATGTCCACAAGTAGAAACAAAATGTAACAAGAAAATCAGATTTTACTAATCATGCATAGTAGTCAATAGTGGTTGCTATCATGGCGGTGTGGAGCGAAGTGGCACCTTGCCACTATGATAAGGTAAGGATTCTGAAAATTTAAATTATGTATTGAATTGGCTTAGTTGAGCAGAAATTACAGAAATGGAAAGTGAGCTCTCAAGTGGCTCAATACCCTAAGTCTAAAATAATTTTCCTGATGCCCATTTCCCTCTGTAATCCCCTTATTTAAGCTGTTATGTTTCCTAAAATCATGCTCCTAGCTACTGTAACAGAAAATAACAAAAGGTAACAGAAAACAATAACAAAAGAAAATCCTAAACTACTCAAAACAGAACGTAACAACTTATTTCCTAATTCCTCTCCTATAGTTTTGCCGCTTGTAAGCTTTCAAGCCTTCGAGAAACTTGTCTCTAACACTATTTTCCAATTCCCGCGTTGCGTTTTGATATAGCAGTCATCAGACCACAAATCACAGCAAAAAAAAAGTGAAAACTGCAGCCGCTATTCCATGCAAAGCTAAAAACCGATTTTACCCTCCCTTTTTTAACATTGGATACCTTTTAAGAGGGGCAATCTTGAGATTTCACCCCTATTTTACATAGCTGATCTTCTCCTTCGACGTTAGGGATGGAAATAGGCCAAACTATCTAATAGGAGCCTACGATTTAGCCTTTTTAAAGCTTAACCTAGCTTGGCCTATTTAAGTAATAGACTTAATTAAATAGATTCGACTTGAGCTTAAGAAAAAACTTATTAAGCTTATTAAAATGACCTATTTAAAACACATAAAATTTATAGTAATATATTAAATAATTTTATATAAAAATCATAATATAATATTATATTAAATAAAATGAATTTTAAAATGAATAAAATTTTAAATTAAAAACTCTAATTCTTTTCGTTTGAGTTAAAGAATGTACCTACTACATATCATGAAAGAGAAAGAGTCATACTTACTGGAGCCTTTGGTGTTACTATTGCTTGATCTATATTATACACATAATGTTGATTTGCTATCTCAATTACATCTATTATTAATTCGTCTCATTCATTATCTTCTTACGTACTTGTTTGTATTATATGTAACTCTTTTTTATTATTTTTTTCTTTTTTTTTTAATTTTCAGATTAACAAAATGTTTTCTCCAATTAAAAATAATAAAATAATTTACTTATTTGAAGGTCTCAATACGAAGTAGGCCATTAAAAAAGTTAATAAGCTAAAACGGGCTTTTACAAAGGCAGATTTAGGCTTAGACTTAATAAAAAGCCTATGACAAATAATAGGTTAGGCTTAGGCTTCAAAATTTTTAAGTAGGTCAGGCCTATTTAATCAAAGTCTAGTCTAGTCCGGCCTATTTCCATTCCTATTCGTCAATTAGGCCTAACAAACCCCCCCAACCAATTCTGTTTCTCTTGCTTTTTTGGTGCAACATACTTTATGTTCCTCTTGCTTCTTTGGTACGACATCGAGAGTCATCATTTCCGACCAACTTCTTGTCATCTCCTTCATCTACAGTGACATGTTTTGACTTGACCCAGACTTTTCCGGTCATTTTTTTCACCTTCAGCAAAACTTCTGACATGACCAAATGTTTTCAAGTTGTCATCTTCATCTTTGACAGTTTCCAACATGACCCAAACATTTTCCAGTCACTGAACACTATTTTTTATTTCCTTATCTGTTTTGTTCCAAATTTGAAGGCTTAATACAGAAGCAATGGCTGCTCCCCCAATCAGTTACAAGAAACTACCTCTGTTTGGTTCCTTTATTTTGTTGTTATTGACATTTAACATGTGTTATCTTCTCAAACTTTCACACATGTCTTTAATCTGTGTATTAATTTTGTATTTTTCAGCATATATGTGTGTGTAGATTCATTTATATTAGGTATATTTATAACTATAGAATAGCGGTCATCCCACTATCCACTATCCTGCTATAGTGTTTTTGGGGTCAGCTGCTCCACTCCACGCTGCGGGATTGACTACTATAATCATAGTACAATAATACTTTTCAGGATTAAAGGACTTTCTGAAGTAACTAAACTACTACTGCAATAGCACTTACTATAATAGCACTTAAAAGAGCAGATCGCTCATGAATGCTCTCTCCAAGACCAAACCCTCCAATCCAATAACCTGCATAAATCATTACAGTTCAGCTATCATATGTATCACAAGGATATAGGCATTAAAAGATCTAAAATGATCACATAACACACACTAACAAACAGTTAAAAAAAGAGTAGCCATTCTGAATGGTACAGAGATAATAAGTAAATATTCTTGTTTGCAGATTGTAATCAAGGCTGTATTTTGGCTTGTATAAAAAAAACATTGACACTTGCTGTTAATTTTCATTTCACACTAAATCATACCATTTTTCTTTAATCTAAAGGCTATGACTAATATTTTAACCAATCCAATGACATATTCTCCCCCACGCAACCCACAATGCCAAAGCTCTAGGAGATCAAAGGGTTTTGCCAAACTCCTCTCAAATCCATTAATTACTAGGTACCATATAGGGATCTAAGAGATTGACAGATTTTGACAAATAAACTGCAATATTAACCTAATTTCGCTTCTAAAAAATTGAGATTATAAAAAGAAACGAAAGAAATATGAAGTTAGTAAAAAAGCTATGCTATTACAATTGGTTTTGTGATGCAGATTCATTTCAGACAGTATCCATAAAAAACAGAGAATATCAATTCTAATACTAAAAGTAAATCTTGACTTAGGGATGGAAATGGGTCTTATACCCTTTGAGTGCCTGCAAAAAGTATCCATGATGTGTAGAATATATACCTGCTAAATGCATTTGGGTCTAGGTATGATAAACCTGTAAAACTTTATGGGTATGGATATGGGTCAGGAGAATTACCACTTTTTGGTTCATATCAATTATCAAAGGCTTTCCACAAGAACAAATTTATTTTCAAGTTCGGTCATGTTGAGTGTTACACAAAATTCAAGAACCATAAGTCAGCTTCCATGTTGGGCAAAATTGGAAATGATGAAAGAAGCATAAAAAAATATACAAAAACAGTGCGAAAACATTACACATATATTATACTCAAAACAACAGAAGAAAAAGAAACCTGATACATTTCGCTTGGCTACCTCTTTTGCACATCGCTTCCTTTCATCCAAATTTGATCCTCCAACAATGGCACCAAAGATGGATCCAGCTGCCTAAATTTTGAGACATCAACAAAATTAAGATAGTTAATTTTATTTGATAACAAAGGAAATATTATTAAACACAATGCAGGAAAGAACAGGAGTGTGGAATAAGAATGATGTAATTATTTTTATGTACAAAACCATAGTTATGAATAGCTTTCGTGTGCATATTTAACATATTATCATAACATAAATCAATACACAAATGTTGCATAATCATGCATTTTATTTAGATTTAAGCATACATTTTCCATAATTAGTTCAGATAACTATTGCATTTTGTATGTAGATAAAGGGTTAGGGAAGAATTTTCAAGAGTTTGAAAGCTCAAAACAGAGGAATTTTGATCCCCCGAAGAATTTACTGGGTGCCAGTGGAGTTGCCCATGGCTCTGGAGTGAGGTCATGAAGAAAGGAAACCATGATTCAAGTCTAGAGAGATCCACTTGCAGGCTGTGAATGCCACCACGGCCATGGATTGTGCTGCCTGGACCAGAATTCCGCAAATTTTATTTCCAGGGAGATCCACAGCCTGCCCATGAAATCTTCTGTGGCCATAGATTGGGTAGCATCTGCATGAACTTCACATTTTCTATCAATTTTAAGTGTTTTAAGGTTTCTGACACCCCAAGGATAAATAGAAAAGATATGACACAAAGTAGGGTTTAACCTCAAACATTCTTGGAAATAGACATCAAAGAAGAATGAAAAGAGCAAACCAAAAAGATCAAAGCGACAACAAAGACTTTTTGGGACAAGATTCCGAAAGGATTACTATGGGATTTGCAAGAGCAATGTACCTCAAAGGGTAGAGATAGATTTCTTTCTTGTTTCTATTCTCATTTCTCTCATTTCTGTTCTTCCTAATCATATCTAGATTTACTTTCTTTGGTCGTAATTCAATGATGACCGAGTAGTTTCTATATTCTAGGGTTTGGAAGTAACCCAAATTAGGATTGATGACAATGTAATGAATTGTTTATGATCTCTTGATTTAATTCTTGGTACTCTTAATGCTTGTGGATCTGTTGGGCCCTTTGTTTACATGATTTAGATGTTAAGGACTGAAAGGTAAACCTTGTCATTGTAACCCCCAAAATTGAACCTGAAATTCTAGACCACATAAGTAAGCTAAGTTTCTTGAGGAATTTTCAAATCACCATAAAATTTAATGGGTTTAATTGGATTTAATTACCACAAAAGTAGGGGTTAGTCTATTAAATACATTGTTGAATTCTGAAAAGAAACAATAATCATCTTAGAGTAATTTGCCTACAAGATAAATCAAGAATCAACAAAAGATTTATTTTAGTTAAGTTGATCAATTTTAATTTGCGGTGAAACTAAACCCTTGAATTTTGCTAGAATTTGAATTCATCAATATTAAAGTAATTGCATTTTTAGTTCTTGTCTTTTTCTATATTATCTTTATATAATATTGTCAATTGGTTGTGTTTAGATAATTAGGTTACAATCTGTGCCCACCATAGCACAAAGCAGTGGCTGGCCAATACAAGGACGCCATCATGGAGCTTCTTCATCATCACAGGTGCCATGGCCCAACCCTGTTGCAAGCAATTGTGGCACAATGTTGACGGGGTTACAAAAACCCAAAACTATCTCTGCCACAAAGTAATTTTGGGGCCTTTCATAAGGATTAAAAGAACATTTTACCATTCCTTAAACCTAAAAAAACCATAACTTTCCCTCCCCCATTCAGCAACACAAACCCTTCTTCTCTGTTCTCTCTCTCTTCTCCAACAGATCTCATTGTGCACTGGTATTCGCTGGAGATGACATCATCCTGACCATTTTCCAACAATAGGGAGTGCAGTGAACTGATGAAGTACAACAGTCTTCTCTTCTCAATAAAAGAATTGGTAAGACCATGTTCTCCCTAATGATCTTACATGGCCATGTTCTATTTCCAGCCGATTTTCCATAATTTTTCCAGCCACACTTCGTAGATGTTCCAGCCAGCCTCGGTATCATCCCAACACCTTTAGAATAACAACCAAGGCTTACCCGACTAGGTGAGATTGGTTACATGGATCACACGACACAATTAAACTCGATCAAAAACCTAATTTTTAGAAATTTGATTAATCAAAAGGTCTCTTTTAATAATTGTATCTAAGGTTCTTTTTGGTATACCTCAACTCCTTTTTACTAGACTAAAAGTTATGCAATTCACTTTTCTCACCGGTACCTCTAATGGTCTTCTTCGCACATGACCAAACTACCTTATATGGTTTTTACTCATCTTTTCTAATTTAAGTGTTATTACAATATTTTCATGTATAATATCATTTTTTATTATATCCTTTCTCGTGCGACCACTCATCCACCTTAACATTCTCATTTCTGTCACTCTTAAATTTGTTCTTGTGTTATTCCTGTAAGGCCCAATACTCACTACCATAAAACATAGCTAGTTATATTACAGTACAATGAAACTTTCCTTTCAGTTTGATAAATATGTTACAGTTACAATTAACTCTTAATGTCTTTCTCCACTTTAGCCATCTAACCTATATTCTGAGTAAAATCTTCATGAAGATCTCCATCATTTTACAGAATCAATCATAAGTACCTTAATCTAAAAACTTGTGGTATATAATATCATCTTCAATTTTAACTTTCAAATACATGATCTTCATCTTGTTGTTTGCTAAACTTACAATGCATATACTTTGTCTTACGTCTACTCAAGAGAAAACCCTCAGATTCTAAAGTCTTTCTCAATAATTCAAGTTTAACATTAACTTTTTTTTTAATTCTCAACCAACACTACATCAATTGCAAAAAACATGTACTTAGAGATAATCTTTTGTACGTTACTTCTAGCACATCTAAAACTCTTAAATAAGTAAGAACTTAAAACAACGCCTTAATGTAAACCTATCCTTATTGGAATGTCTTTAGATATGCCTTTAGAAATTTTCACATATGTAGTTACCCCCTCATACATGTCTTGTATAACCTAAATATATGCCACACGGACCCCTCTCTTTTCTAAATTCTTCCATAACACATCTTTTGGTACCTAATTGTATGTTTTTACTAAGTTAATAAAAACCATATGTAAAGCTTGGGATGACAATATTTTCAAAACTCAACCCAAAAGACTGAAATTATAACAAACATCATCGAAACAACAATATTACATCTATTAAATATTTAAGAATTCATGAATTTCAGAATGCATAACTAGAAGCAAAAAACATAAATTGTCATTCACCGGATCCAATGCAAGGCAATCATCAAGCCATCGCAAAGTTCTATCTACTGAGGTTATGTTCCTTTTATCAGACACCCAAGCAGGTACTTCATCAGCCAAAGTGGCCCATACATTTGGCCTCATGCAAGAAATCATTTCAACATAATCTTTGGGTTTAATCTGGACACGTCAATTTATTAAAAGATACATTAGATTCACCATTATTTAAAAAGTAAAACTAAAGCACAGTGTAGAGAGCAAGCTAATGCAACGCAGGCAGCAATTGTCAGTTGACACGAAATTTAACATTTACCAACAGACGACCACAAGGAGTCTCAAAAGATGCTCCGAATTTGGTAGCTCCCTTAGACTCAGGAAGGCATTGAATGGAATCCCTGGCCACAGCTATAATTCCATATTGGTGCAAACCAAGCATTTGGTGAAGGCCTCCTATTTTTGATATTGTGGTTGAAGCAAGTCCTTCCAAACTAAGCAAATAGACGAAATGAAAATATAAAAAAGTAAGAAGAAGATTGCTATTAGATTATGAAAAATGGAAGCGGTTACGACTTACAAGTGGAGTGGAGAAATTTGAAGGAGATGAGAATCAGGGGAAGGGAGAGAAGTGAGAAGGTCAGGGGAGATAAAGTGAGGAAGCCCTTTACGAGTAGATAGGAGAAGAGCAGGGGTCTCTATGGGTCCAGGGCAGCTTCCCATCTCCACCGCTCCTACCCGACAACCACTGCTCCATGCCTTATTCACCACAAACTTCATTTGATTGTTGGTAGCAGCCTTCTATGCTGTTGCTCGTGAGCAGTTTTTTCACCTTCGGTTCTGTGTTGGAGGCTGGAGCAGGTGGCCTAGTAAAGGCAGTCATGTGACTGTGGGCCGGCACGACCAGACCAACAGTGTTCAATTTAGGGCTTGGGCTTCGTTTGGAAAAAAACAAAAGTTAAAAATAAATTGCAACAAAGTGAATGAAGGAGCAAACGTTTGCGCCGCCCATTTCTATATGCACGAAACCTAGGTGCAATATTAAAAATAAATTTTATGTAAATGCTGTAATAGTGGCAAAATTTTCATCATGTATGAAGCTAGTTTTGTCATTATCAATGAAATTTTTTTTAAAATTAAATTTTGGCGAGAGCCATTGGTGGATGCTACGTGTTATCAACTAATGCAGTAATATGATATTTTTATTAAATTTAATGTGGTTATAATTTATTTAATTTTTTGTTTAATAATTATATTCAAACAAATTTTGCAAATAGTTATAAGAATTGGAGCAAATAAGGTAAAGAAGAATATTTACTATTATAGAAAATATATGTGTGAATGAAGTCTAATTTTTATATTTTAAACAAATTGAAACAAATATTAATATAATAAATTATGTATAAAATTATTAATTTATAATTTTTAAATAACATATTTAAACTTGATTTATAATATGTGTTGTAATAAGTAAATATATATTAATAATTATTTTTTTAATTTAATTTTTTAACTTTTAAATAAATATTAATTTTAAGAATATGATATATAAATAATTATATCAATAAAAAATATATTTATCTTAATTTATATTTTACATATAATTTAGTTTATATCTTAAAAATGAATTATAGGTTTATATCATAATTTGACTGAATTTAAAAGCATTCAAAATTCAATTTTAATAAAAAAATTTAATAATCATATAATTAGAATATAAAAATTAAAATATAAAATATTAATAAATAAATATAATTTAATATATTAATAATGAAAGTATTGAAAAATTATAATGGTTTAAAAAATTAATTTTGATCGTAGATCTTTCCCTAGTTATAGAAGAAATGTTTAAAATGTGAAAGAAAATAAAAAAACTGCAAATTTTTATTTACTATTGAAATAAATTATATATAAAAAGTAAATACAATATTCAAACTTAATTTAGATTTAAAATATTTTATTTTATTTTATTTATTTATTTATTTATTATAATATAAAAACATTAAATATACAAATTCAACAGTTGTCATAAGATTTGGATAACAAATGTATATATTACCTTTTCATTATTATGATATTTAATATTATTTAATTTATTTTAATTATTATAATTAATTATTTTTAATTTAAAAATTTTAAATTTATAACCATTAATATAACATTTAAAAATAAACAACACGACTCTAAAATTTAATTAAAAAGTAATTTTAGTTAAAGAATAAATAAAAAATTATATAAATTATTATATTACTATTTGATTTTGTCATAATAAAAATTATATATAAATTTTTTAAAATTCTTATACTTATAAAAAATTATAGATATTGTAATATCAATAATTTTAATAATAAATATAATTTAAATCTCAATATTAAAGTGATAATAAATAATTAAAAATTTAATTAAAAATAAAAGTATTATCAATAATTATTATAATAGAAAAAATTAATATAATTTTTATACTCGAATAAAATTATAAAATGGGTAACGTTTGGTACATTAATATTGATACAATTTTTTATTGATTTTGATGTAAAAATAAAAATCACTTATAATACATAATTGATAAAAATTTAATCAAATAAAAATAAAATATAATATATTATACTACTTAAAAATAATGTAATTTTATATTTTCTTAATAAATAAATAAAAATACCTTTTATATAATTTATTGCAACAAAATAAAATATATGAACCACACACACATGACTCTTTAGAATTAACATTATTGCAAAACACAATATAAAGTAATATGATATAAAAAAATTGACAAGTTTTCAAAAATTAAGTAAAAATCATTTATATAGGTGAAGATGAAGACATATTTAATGATATATCATAAGATGCAAAATTAATGTAATAAATATTATATTTTTATATATATTATAATTTATGTATCTTTTCATTAGAAAACTAATTTAATAATATGCAATATAAAATAATAATTTTTTTAGTGTGTAATTTTTTAATTCAAATATATTTTAATTTTTTTAATACATATTTTTATATACTAAATATATTAGACTAAGAAAATAATTTAAATCAATATCATTCAAATTTAAATAAAACCTAAAATAATTGATGTGATTTTATTTTTAATAGAATAATAAAAGTTTGTTTATTTTTTGCAATGTTATTTTGTACTATTTTAATTAATTTTTTTTATTTTTAACATTTTATGGTTAGCTTTTTTACTTTTTTTTTCATATATAATCAATTTCAACATTCTTTTTAAATGTCATTCATAGCCAATTTGTTATTCCCAATTTTACCAACACTATATTTAAGTTTAAGTATTCTAAAGTTTAATAATCATAAATTTTGTTTAAACACATATAGTAATTATGTAGTCAATTTTATATAAATTTTGTTATAAATATATAAAATAATAAATAAATATAGTCAATTTTACATATAACCATCAATATAACATTTTTATATATAATCAATTTTAATAAATTTTTTTCATAAGTACAAATAAAATATAATAATTATGAATCAATTATAATTTAAATTCTAAAGTTATGTAAATCATGGTAATTAATTTCAATAATTTTTTTAAATGTAATTCTTAGTTTTTTTTCTATGTTTAACATACACTAATATTAAGATCATTCTTGTTACTAACACTATATATGATTCTAAGCATTCTAAAATTTAATAATCATAAATTTTGTTATAAATGTATACAGTAATAAATACATGTAGTCAATTTTATATAAATTTTGTTATAAGTGCATAAAGTAATAAGTAAATGTAGTCAATTTTATATATAAATATAGATAAATAGGTTTGATCATCTTAGATGTGATTAGGTATTAATTATTGTTTAATTATGTTTATAAATTTAAACTAATTATTTGATTGTTTCCCATTTAATTTGGTTTATGATTTTGATATTGCAAATTGTATGCTAACCTTATAGTGTCGATATGATGAATAGCCCACCCTTTATTTGCATTAAAAGTTTGGATTTATGGAGGGTGACAATGTCATTTATATCTTCTAGATACGTGAGTGGCACAAACCTCAAACTCGACATCGAATAACTAGGGAGTCAGATGTTGGAGCGTTACTTGTAAGTTCACAATAGCAGTCTATTGGCAGAGATTGATAGAGGCAGTACGTCCTCACGCTACATGACGAGCTACGCTAGCATCATCACCTAGATTAAAACTAATTTATATATTATTTATTTTATGTTTATTTGACCTAAACTTAGTAATGTAATATTTCTTTTTTGTTTAGGGTTTAGTTTGCAAAGTATTGGATTATATTATGGATAATGTTACATGTTTCTTTACCATTAATTTCATCTTTATTACATGCTTGGATTTAGAATTATATTACATAATTGTTCGGAGGGCAAATGTACCTATCGAGAAGTAATAAGGGGTTCTTAAATTAAGTTTCTGAAATATCGTTCCACAAGGATTGTTTTTCAATTACTAAGAATTTTCTAATTCAATTGTTTAAGCTTCAAAGATATGAGATTAATTAAAACAATAATTTATAAAATTAATTATAAACTAAGAGGAAGGAATACAACGCACATCTTGGTTAAACTTATCAGAGAGGAACCTAGGGTATATGAGTTTTCTCATTCAATCTTTTATGTTATTTTTCTATTTAACTCTAAATTCAATTTCCTTGTGATTACCAATCATTCATACAAATACTATTAATATCCAATGGTCATGTAATATTAATATTCTTTTCTCTAAATTAATATCACCAATGGTTATGCAAGATATCAATTTGAGAAAGCTTGAGGAACCTATGAACTTGTTAATTTAATAACAATTAGAAGAGAAAGATTGGTTTAGTCCACCTAATCCTTTGTCTCATTTTATCCTATAGATCTATTAATTAACCGAGGTATAGTCGTTTAATGATATAATTAATTAGGATTAAGAAGGAAGCACAATAGGATAAAATCTAATCACAAAACGGAAATCAAATTTAGATTCAAACATCAAAATTTCATAAATTCATGAACAATAGTTCTCATAGCCCTAACTATGGACTTAGTTACTTATGCTAAAGAAAAGAACTAAAACAATCATAAACAAATTCATAATTAAAATAAATAGCAAACTAGAGTGTGAGATGTGTTCCCAGTTTTCAAGTACGATCGCTCGAAGTTCCAAGTCCTGCCAAGCATGTGCCAAGGATCCCGTGCAAGAGAGACGAGATCAAAATGTATTCTAGAGTCAAAGCCAAGATCAAAAAGGGTTCCTTTACGATGCCTGAGATCTTCCCTTTTATAAGATTTGAAAACCCTACAAACTCTTCATAAATGGGCTTCCTGCAAATGAGCACGGCCGTGCAAGGCCTTAAGCACGACCTTGCATGGGCTCGATGCACTCCCGTGCTTATTGAATGGGTCTGGGCATGCTGACTGCTGCGAAACTCTAATCTTCCATTAATTTGAGTCCAGAATGCACCCAAAATTCACTTGCAGCCTCTTTATACCAAACTGCACAATTAATATATAAATTAGTGTAAAACCCAAATAAAATAAAGGTCAAATATGAATATATGGGCTGTAAAAGAGGGCCTAATTACATACTTATCAACTCCCCCATACTTATCTGTTTGCTTGTCCTCAAGCAAAGTGCTGGTTAAGAGCAATATAATAACTTAAAACATAATATCACACAAGGAACCCGAGATGAAGGAGATAAAGAGAGCAATAAAAGTAATATCACTGAGTATAAGCAACCAAAAGGATTTCCAATTAGAATCTTATATTTCCAAACTTTTCACTCAAACATCAAACTGAGGTACTCTACTTTCCTCTCTCACTAAGGGACAAAATAAGATATCACTCAATTCTTCTAAAGAAGAGTGTACTACTATAGGCTTGACTATAAACCGACTCTCCACTAAATAAATTAAATGCAAGTAAAAATCATGAGGTCTTTTTCAAGTTATAATGTGGCCAAGGGGTTCTAATAATTGAGGTGAGATAAATGAAAGAAAGAGAATATACAAAGGAGTAATAAATTATAACAATTGCAAACATCCCCTAAGTTTACAAATGAAGCTCTTAGAGTAATTTTTATATTTTTGTATGTGAACAATATCTTTACTCTTCTCTCCTTTCAGTCATATATAACCCTTTTTTTTTTCCATACTTTCTTTCTTTCTTTTTGCACATGAGAGATATAGAGGAGAATTTATCAAACAATTCAACAACTCAATTGCTCTATTTATAAACTCAAGGTCATCAAAATATTTTATTTTTTTTTTATAAATTTAATGCGAGGGATCAAGAAAATCAATAAAACTCAAGGTGGGCAACTAATTGTATCTCAAACATGCTGAAGGTCAAGAATAAAAATCCTATTATGCCCCAATCATACTAAAAACATGCAATTAAAAAGAGAAGTCTTAAGTCGATTTCAAGTCAAGTTCTAGAGCACAAATCTTAAAGAGATAATCACACAAAATAATGAGGAAGGGGGTATAATTAATTAAATTAAGATAAAAATTTCCTTTAAGGCTCAAAACTCACATCTGTGGGTTAAAATTTAATGTAGAGTATAAAAGTAAAGAACTTAGCTAATTATTAGTTTCTAAATGAAAGTATAATGCCAATAATAATCACTCAACATGCTCTTCTATCTGAAAAAATTGGGTTACATGAGGGGAAAAAATTTAAATTATCATAAAAAATAACATAGACACTTTACTCAAGAACATGCAATAACAAACATATAATTAGGAACTACTCCCTCATACTTAAAGTAAAACATTGTCCTCAATGTTTGAAAGCAATCAAATTAAAAGCATGCAAAGAGGGCAATTGAATAAAAAAGAAAGAGGTTCCCTGTTAATTCTTGGCACGAAGGCTTCGTGTGAGGGAGCATGGCCATGCTGAAATCTTGAGCACGCTCATGCTTATGATGTAAAGCTTTCTCTCATAACTGCAACTGAATGCACGGTCGTGTATGTGATGAGCATGGGCGTGCTTCCAGATCAGAGCTCAAAAGTGTGTGCGGGAACAATTAACTCAGTTCTTGCAATCCTTCAATATGCTTATTATTTATTTTAAAAATAAAATAACAATAGCAAAATTAAAATAAACAAAAAGAAATAAAATTGAAATAAAATAAAAAAACATAGGTTGCCTCCTGGGAGCGCTTGTTTAACGTCACGAGCCTGACATTCATGTTAAATTATGATGGGAAGAAGGTATGAGTCTCAGAGGTGACTCCTTTGATATGCAATTGTCTTCCTAACAGCTTTGCATCCCTAACACCTATTACATCAAAAAAATTATTCATAAGATGGAGATTAGAATAAAGAGAAGAAAATTTAAGCTTCGAATTAAGAGGCTTATTAATGGATGGTGTAAGATTTTGTCTTTTCTTCTTCTTATATTGCTTCCTCCTTGGCCTTCTTCTTGTGGTTCCATGCTTCACATAAATTGGAGGAGGAGAAACAACATCCACAGTGCTCACAAAGTGACAGGACTCTTGGCTAGAAGAGTTCTTGAAAGAATTGAAAACTTGAAATACAACTTCCTCATTATCTAGCCTCAGTGTGAGCTTCCCTTCTTGTACGTCTATGATGGCACTAGCAGTGGCCAAGAACAGTCTCCCTAGTATGATGGAAACATCATCATCTTCCTCCATGTCAAGTACCACAAAGTCAACAGGAAATATAAACTCCCTCACTTTTACCAGTATGTTCTCCATTATGCCTTTGGGATATGTGATCGACCTATCTGCCAGCTGAAGTGACATGGAGGTCGGCTTAGGTTTATGCATTCCAAGCTTCCTGAAAACAGAATAAGGTATAAGATTAATACTTGCTCCTAAATCACATAAAGCCCTATCAATATGAGTTTTTCCAATTGTGCAAGGAATAGTAAAACTCCTTGGGTCCTTAAGCTTAGGTGGAAGCTTTTTAAGGACTATAGCTGAGCACTTCTGGGTGAGCTTCATAGTTTCATGTGCTTTCAGCTTTCTTCTATTGGTCAAAATCTCCTTTAAAAATTTAGCATATTTAGGCATTTTGTAGATAGCATCAATGAAAGGCATATTGATGTGCATTTTGCCCAATAAGTCTAAGAACTTGTAGAACTCCTCATTATAAGGAGGGTGACCTTGCAGCCACTGTGAGAAAGGTATCTTAGGCTCATAGGACCTTGGTTGAACAAGAAGTTCTTCCTTCTTTTCTTTTTCAGGCTCCTCGCTTGAAGCACAGTCTTGCTCATAGTGATGCACGGCCGTGCTTCAATCACTGTCATAGGCGTGCTTGTATAAGCACGGTCGTGCTTTTATTGTAGCAGAGGCGTGCTCATCAGTAAGCATGGGCGTGCATGCAGCATGGGCGTGCTTCTCTATAAGCATGGGTGTGCAAGTGCCTCTGTTCTGCGATTCTTGTAATTTTTCCCACTTCTAAGAGTGATAGCATTGCATTACTCCCTTGGATTAGGCTCAGGTTGAGATGGCAGTGTTCCCATTACTCTTTGACTTAGAAGGTTCGTAATTTGCTCCAATTGTGCACTCATCTTAAAAGAGTTGGCTTGTATTTCATATTTGACCTCTGAGAACCTCTTATCAGTTCTCTCAATATGTTGGTCTAACTTGGATTCAATCTTTGTCATCCTCTTATCAGAGTAATGCACATATTGCATAATCTGTTCTTGAAAGTTGGACTGAGATCTAGGAGCTTCTTTTCCTTCAGGTCTTGCTCCTTGACTTCGTATATGAGGAGGGCGATAAACATTTGAATTTTGACTTCCAAAGCCATTCTCCCAAGAGTTAGGAAGATTACTCCTGCACCCTGAACTGTGATTGCCAATGCAGTTTGTCTCCTCTTGCTTAAATTTTGGGCTTGTAGGAGCTCTTACAGGTTGGTCTTGAGCCTTCATTAAAGATTCTATTTGCTTTGCAAGGGCTGCCATTTGGTTCATTGGTGGGGCTGCTGCTCTCTGCTTGGTAGACCGGAGCGGTCTCTTTCCTCTTGATGTCGTAAGAGTTAGCGGTGTGTTACTGAAAGCTAGAAGATGTCATCTCATCTATTAGTTTGTATGCATCATCTGGATATTTTCTTATGGGGTACCCTTCTGCTATGGCATCAATTGTAGCCCTTGTAGTGATTGATAGGCCACTGTAAAAATTTGTACCTGTCTCCACGTCGAAAAATCATGATGAGGACATCTCTTCAAAAGCTTTCCAAACCGCTCCCATGCTTCGAATAAGGATTATGCTTCATATTGTTGGAAGCAACATATCCCCGTCATAAGCTTAGAGGACCTTGATGGGGGAAAGTACTTTCCCAAGAATTGTTGAGTGAGATCCTCCCAAGTTATGATGGAGTTGGCTGGGAGTGAGGCGAACCAAGCATTCACCTTTTCAGATACCAAGAACGGGAAAAGACAGAGTCGAATAGCATCGTTGGAGACTCCATTGTATTTGATGGTGTCTGTCAATCGGAGGAACTTTGTCAGATGGAGATTGAGGTCTTCATTAGGCATGTCTCCAAACTGTAAGAAGTTCTGGATCATGGTTATGAGTGCTAGTTTCAATTCAAAATTGTTGGCCTCTACATTAGGTGCTGCAATGCTTCCAAGAGTGCCTCTAGCAATGGGTGTCATGTAATCTTGGATCGATCTCCTTCCCTCTGTCATTCTTTGCTCTCTCACTTCTTTTCTTTGTCTATGCACTGTTCTCTCAATCTCCAGATCATATAAACAAGTTGTAGAGCACTTAGAACAAGTGAGCATACATTAAAAGAAATTGTGAAATAATAAAATTAAAATAAAATAAAAACAAAAATTATAAAATATAAAATAAAAATTTAACAATAAACAAAACAAAATAAAATAGAACACAAATTGCTTAAATCAATTAAATTTGAAATTTTCTTAATATTGAAAAAGCAATCTCCGGCAACAGCGCCAAAAACTTGTTCGGAGGGCAAGTGTACCCATTGAGAAGTAATAAAGGGTTCTTAAATTAAGTTCCTGAAATATCGTCCCACAAGAATTATTTTCCAATTACTAAGAATTTTCTAATTCAATTGTTTAAGCTTCAAAGATATGAGATTAATTAAAACAATAATTTATAAAATTAATTACAAACTAAGAAAGGAATGCACGTTTTAGTTAAACTTATCAGAGAGGAACTTAGGGCATATGGGTTTTCTTATTCAATCCTTTATGTTATTCTTCTGTTTAACTCTAAATCTGATTTCCTTGTGATTACCAATCATTCATACAAATACTATTAATATCCAATGGTCATGCAATATTAATATTCTTTTCTCTAAATTAATATTCTCAATGGTCATGCAAGACATCAATTTGAGAAAGATTGAGGAACATATGAACTTGCTAATTTAATAACGATTAGAAGAGAAAGATTGGTTTGGTCCACCTAATCCTTTGTCTTGTTTTATCCTATAGATCTATTAATTAACCGAGGTACGGTCGCTTGACGATATAATTAATTAGGATTAACAAAGAAGCGTAATAGGATAAAATCTAACCACAAAACGGAAATCAAATTTAGATTCAAACATCAAAATTTCATAAATTCATGAACCATAGTTCACATAGTCCTAGCTATGGACTTAGTTACTCATGCTAAAGATAAGAACTACAACAATCATAAACAAATTCATAATCAAAATAAATAGCAAACTAGAGTGTGAGATGTGTTCTCGGTCTTCAAGTACGGTCGCTTGAAGTTCCAAGTCCTGCCAAACATGTGCCAAGGATCCCGTGCAAGAGAGAAGAGATCAAAATGTATTCTAGAGCCAAAGCCAAGATAAAAAAGGGTTCATTTACGATGCCTAAGATCTTCGCTTTTATAGCATTTGAAAATCCTACAAACTCTTCATAAATGGGCTTCCTACAGATGAGCACAGCCGTGCAAGGCCTTAAGCACGATCGTGCATGGGCTCGAAGCACCCTCGTGCTTATTGAATGGGTCTGGGCGTGCTGACTGCTGTAAAGCTCTAATCTTCCATCTATTTGGGCCCATAATGCACCCAAAATCTACTTGCGGCTCTTTATACCAAACTGCACAATTAATATATAAATTAGTGTAAAACTCAAATAAAATAAAGGTCAAATATGAATATATGGGCTGTAAAAGAGGGTCTAGTTACATACTTATCAATAATAAACTTAAAAATAATATATACATAACATGGTTTTACATAAACACTAAGGGCAAGGAATATATTAATTAGTTTGGTTTTGTTGAGTACATTTATATTAGTTATGACCAATTTGTTTATAAATCCTACACCTTTATTAAGGTTGTGATTTAACATAATTCAATTCATTTCTAATATGAGTAGAGTTTAGTCAATTTTTACAATTTTCCTTTTCATTAGATACCAACTTCTATTTTCATTATTTGTCAAAATGTTGATTTCATTTTTTAGGGGTGACTATTGTGGCAAGTATGCATTAACAAGATATTTTACTAAAGATACTGGTAACATATTACAAAAAAATCAATATTTACAGTAGCTATCACATGTAAGTATGAAAATCGATATGCTTTAAACCTTCCATATTCACAAAATTACCTTCAAAGTATGATAGACCATTTGTGACCTCCCCTTTGTGTGACTAGATTAAATGTTTCTTCAACCTTAAATCTTATTCTTTATGTCAGAGTGACAAACTTGATATGGTGAAGTTTCCCATTGATTTTTTTTTTCTGTTATATCATTAATTTTTGACAACTTAGCCCATTATTAAGGTCATTGATAATTTTTTCTTCATGTTTCACAAAATATTCAACTAGACGTCCATACATGCATTATACTAGAGCAATAGTAAAAGGTTTTGGCTTCTTTCAAAACCTTGTTCATACCTTTGAAAGATTAACAGTCATATGCCCATAACAATGTCTTTGTTCATCATAAGCCAAAGCTCATTTCTTCATGATATGTTACTAATCCAACTTTGTATTTCTAGAGATTTATGACAAAATCTTTTCACTTTATCTTCAAAGATCAGCTTGCATGTGTATAGCCTTTAATCATATAAAACAATATTAGCAATTAAAAAAATAAAATTTAAACAATATACTTTGCATTGAGAAAGACAGATTAAGATTGTTTAAGCAACTCGTGCAATCGTTGATCTCTTGCCAATTGATTTTAAGTAGCTTTATCGAGATTAAACGTGAATTGTGCAAAAGCTTCTAATTTTGTGAATTGTGCCAATTCAAATTTTAATTTACCGGCTACTTATTTCGTGGCTTTAATTTGAGCCGCCGATCTAACTCTTGAAACGGAAATACCAACATTAATTATCGGAAGGACAATAAAGAATATACCTAGTCTTATTATATCTTTCTTCGAAACTATATTTTTGAACTAATAATTGAAATTACTTTCAATATGACAAATGCAATAAATATGATAAGCATTTGGACGTTGCTACCTAATGTATGCATTTGAAACAACACCTTTTATACTTTAATGACGATTAGATATCAAACAAAGCTCTGTCTTTTTAGGTACTTGTAAACGAATCATAGCCAAAAACCATTCTCATAGAGATAAAGTCTCTCCTTTCATAATGACAAATGTTATTGGAAGGACACAATTATTTTCATCTTGTGTTGTAGTAATAAGTAATGTGTGATGATACTTACTATATAAAAATGTTCCATCTATTTATCTTGTGAGTTTACAAAAGTTAAAAACTTCACAACATTGTCTAAATGGCAAGAACAATCAATAGAAAACTCTAAATATGTTATCAACTTGACGTTCAACGACATAATCATTAATTTCAATTTATAATATGATTTAGAAGCATGTCATTGTATATACTTTAACTATTTTGGCAATGTAGCATACGATTCATCTTAATCACCAAATGCACTTATTATTGCATTTTGCTTCTCCTTCCATAATTTCTAGTGAGGAATTTTACATCTAAATTAAGCAGTCATTCTCTTGAATTATTGAAATAGACACTAATGGTTCTTGATTCACCATACTTACAAATAAAAAAAAAATTAATCAAATGGGTGATGATTAAATTAGTCTATAAAAAAAAGTCATAGTATTTAGACTAATACATACCAAGATATTCTTGATCAATATATTCTCGATTAAGAGTAATGCTGACAATATATTACATTTGGTCCTTTTTATAAGAAACAAAATTGAATATTTTCTTAGTCCTAATTATAAGAAACATATGATATATTTGAGATATATTAATTATTAAATTCTTTTTATACCCTTCTTTCATTGTTATATGTATGCTTATGAGATAATGAATACATTAACTACATCATTTAATATCATAGATAGTTGTGGAATATAGTTTATACTTATGAAAAATATAAATGAATTAATTGCTTTTTTTGTTCCTTATGATTTAGTCTTTTATTTCTTATAAATAGGACTAGAGGAAGTACTTTCTAACACATCTTTTGTAACACACTTCTTACTATTGACTAAAATTTATTGAAAACTCCAAAAATTAGGTGGGTCTTACTCTTTCTCACTCATAAATTAATGTTTCTCTCTCATATATTTTTAGTTTTCAATTAATTTTAGTTAATAGTGAAGTATGCATCAAAGAATATGTTACTAGCATTTATCTCTCAATTAATATAGTTGTAGTGTGGACTCATATTCCAAAAAGGAATTTCACCATAACATGTGTTTAAATGATATTATTATACATAACTCATTCTTACATGTGTTCATTATGTCAATCATTAACAGTACCTATTGTGTTTTGTTGTATTATATTCAAGTTAGAATTAAAATTACTCCCTAAGTTAATATCAGAATAATTGTTTAATGAAATTTTTTCTTCATCATGATCATGATCATTGTCACCAATTTCATCTCCAATTCCTTGGTTCCAATAACTTTGTAAATTAATATTTTCATAAAAAATTGTTAATACAAATACAACAATAATTCACAATTGTACGTAGTCTAATTATGTAATTAACAATGCTAACATCATTTGCATGAGAAAGTGTTAAATCTAAGTATAACTAAAAAGCACTCATCAAATGCAACATTGACATATAACTCAATAATAATTTTACTCTATCATTCTTAATGAACACTTATCATGCAATCAATATATTCATTATCATACATATCCATAGCAATGTATTATCAAGCACTTGCATCAACAACAACAAAATGTGAAATTAATATAGAAATAACATAATTATACTAAAGATTAAATTTCTCTTTTTAATGCCTCTATACTTATCCCTTGTTTTACTTGAATCATTTTTTTTATTTCCTTCAAAGGTCAAAGCTTCATTTCTTTAAAAAAATTCTACCATTCTATTAAGTAATAATAATAATAATAATTTCACTCATTTTATATTTAAAAAAATAAAAACATATACTAAATAAATAATAATAAATTTTATTTTTAATTTAAATAAAACAATCATGAAATACAATTTTATTAAATTAATTAGTCAATTCAAATTTATTTAACAAACTAACATTATATAAAGATATTAATAATAATACATTAATTGTAATTATTTTAACTTAAATATATAACTCAAATATATTAAATACATTAAATCATATTTAACTGATATTATAAAAATTTACAGTTTAATTAAATAACTAACTCACACTAATACAAATTTATTAATCACATAAATTAATTAATTAATTTAACTAACAAATATAATTCAATTTGATTAAATAATTAACCTATTTTTTTTTACATAAAATAACATGTTGAGTAATTATTATTGAATTAAAGATTCATTAAAAAACTAAAAATTAGTTAAGTTTCCTACTTTTCTACTTTACATTAAACTTAACTTATATGAGTTTTGAGCCTTTATAGAGATTTTTATCCTAATTTAATTAATAATACCTCTCTTCATTATTTTGTGTGATTATCCCCTAAAAATTTGTGCTTTAAAAATTGACTTGTAATTGACTTGGGACTATTCTTTTTTATTACATATTTTAATATGATTGAGACATATTAAGATTATTATTATTATTGTTATTATTATTATTATTAGTTTGCCTTCAACATGTTTGAGATATAACTAATTGCCTACTTTGAGTTTTATTAATTTTTTTAGTCCCTTGCATTAAATTATATGACATATTTTGATGACCTTTAGTGTATGAATGAAGCAATTGGATTGAATCATTTAAGAAGCATCAAGTTATGTTGTATGAATTCTCCTCTACTTCTTCTCTTATGTGCAAAAGGAAAGAAAATATGTGCATATGTAATAAGAAAATGGAAATAACAAAAAGAAAAGAAAAAATGTTACAAATGAATAAAAGGAAAGAAGAGTAAGAAATTGATTGTATGTGAAATATGAAAATCATTTCAAAAGCTTCATTTGTAAACTTATGTGAAATCAACGTTAATACATAAGATGGACAATTGAATTTAAAAGATGTATTAGTAGTTGTAGATTTGACATATAATCATTTGTCAGTTGGAAGACTTAATGTATGCACTCTTAAATTCACCTCCTCTGGTTTTGTTGTTAAGGATTGACACAAGAGAATCATAGTAATGGGATGTAAAAAAAGGTCAATTATATACTTTGGAGGAAAATTCTCAATCTATTTTTACTGCAATTAAGAAGTATGATGCATTTGCAAGTTTATGTCATTAAAGGCTTGGGCATCCAAATTAAAATTTCTTACCTCTTATAAAGGAAAGAAAGTCATTGATATTTTTTTATTGGATATCTAAACCTTTTATAAGTGTTGGTTGTCAAATGGACAAAAGTTGTAAACTTCTATTTATTTCTTTGAATAAAATTTCAGAATTTCTTCTTAAGAAAATATATTGTGATATATGAGGACCAGCCGCATCATCTCTCATCAAATATTTTATTTATATTTGATTTTTGTTGATGATTATTTGAGATTCACTTGACTATATCCTCTAAAAAAAATTGATTTCTTTAATAGGTTTAAATTTTTTTATAAATTAGTAGACAAATAAGTTTGATCCTCGAATTAAAACTTTTCAATGTGATGGATGAGAATTTATCTCTAATGACTTTCTTGTACATCTAAAACTTAATGCATTCAACAAGTCTCTTAGTGAGGCACACTAAAATAGATTGGTGTAACATAAAGAGAACCCTGTCATATTATTTTAATTGGTATAAAATAATTTTGAATCAATATCAAATTTTGTATATATGATTTATGTGATCAAAACTTTTAATTTAATGATTAATTTTTAAGAGAAAGATTTTCTCATAGTAATGTAAGTCTAAAAATTCTTACATTCAAATCGAGTTTTTTATTTAACTTACATCTAACAGAAAATCTAATAACTTACATCTAACGAATTATAATTTATTAGAATTTCTGTTATATGTAAATTAAATAAAATACTGTTACAATAAACAATCTATAAGAGCAATATTTAAATAATATAAATTGTTCTTCCTTACATAGTTACTAGTTTATAATAAGAATATTATGTTCATTTTATCTTGTGCAACTACGTTTATTGTTCGTGACTATACCATACGTTTGACAGATCTAGAGTTTAGAAATTCTAAAAAAAAAAAAAAATTATTATAAAAACTCTACATAAATTTTAGCGTGATGAATTTTAAAGTTATAATTTCACATGAATAGATAGACGTTTAGCCTAGAGTAGAAATTTTTTAATATGCCATTTTCTTTGAGATTGACCAACGTTTTAAAAAATAATAACACATCATAATTGCCGTTTTAAATTACACAAATTAGATCTGCTCATGCATTATTAAGATTACTTTATTTTTAGGGAATTAGATGAACCCGTAGACGAATTATTTTCCGAATTATTAAACCAAATGCGTGCATTAGAATGGAGAACAAATTAAACCATGCGAATCATTCGTGATTAATTAAATCCAATAAAAAATTACATTGGAAAAAGCAAATAATGTAAAGCCTTAGAACTTTAATTTATTTATGTGCATGTAACACATTGGATTCAATTAATTATCAAAAAGGTCTTTCTCTATTCTAATTGCCTATATATCCCACCTTAAACTCACGACCTAGACCAAAAAAGAACAACCTCTGACTTTGTGTGAGCTCATGGCTTTCGTTGCAGGTAGATCCATTCTCATGCCAACGCTTC
Organism: Abrus precatorius; assembly: GCF_003935025.1. NCBI lineage: Eukaryota > Viridiplantae > Streptophyta > Magnoliopsida > Fabales > Fabaceae > Abrus > Abrus precatorius. Next base: position 10,857,336 of record NW_020874384.1, read on the forward strand.
TAATGCCAAATTACAAGTCTTCCCCACATAAACCTACGAGGATGACGGTGTAAGTGTTTTTTGATACGTGTGGGAATTTTGAATTTCAGATATGCTTGTGTTCCGAATTGTGTTGTTATTCATCCACTGTTTCAAATATTATTGGGATCAATTAAATTGTTTTTCTTCTATATACTAATTGGATTTGATAATGATGCTGACATGAATTAACCATTTTTGTTGCTTCACATGTATCAGAACGTGTGCCACAAAATCTAGAAAATCAAATCTGAGCAAAGGGAGTGGTCCACAAACAAATAAACGTCCACACAAAAACCCAGCCATGATTGTTCAAGTGGAGGAGATTGTTGTCACAACCGTGACTGTTGACGAAGATGTGAAGGGAATTGAGGAAGTGATAGATGATAATTCGGATCGAAATAAGAATAACTGAGTGTGTGAAAGCTAGTAGTCATATATATGCTCCTTATGGCTTTGATTGAAGACTTCTTACATAAATTAATAAAGTCCAAAATATTGTATGATTATTTCTTTGTTCATGTATTCCAGTACAAAATTTTATTGATCCCAGCAATGTTCTTCACGTGCCTTCTCAAACTGTACTATTTATTGCTATTACAGCTTGATCTTAAATTTCTTCATTTGTTGATTCGAAGTTCAAAAGATTCAAGTTTACACTTGGCAACAAGAGAGATGGTAAGTAAACTGAAGTTTTGAAGAGATAAATTTAAAATAATTACTATTAACTGAGATAACAAATTAATAATCACTAAGCTAAAGTGAAGAAATATAAGCTATAAAATATTAACGGTTAGGATTACAATCACAAAAATAGGTGCTTGTTATAATGTCTGTAAATTTGAAAAGATATTATATACATTATTAAATAGACAGTCGTGGCTTTTTTAATATTTTAAAAATTAAAAATATCTATGTATTTTTTAAATAAACTACTAATCTCACTATTTATTACTACAAAATTAATCGTAATAATTATTCTACTTTGGTATAGAATATTCTCTTAATTTATAAGGTAGAGTAAAAATTACCTATAAAATATCCACCAAGAATTTTCAGTAGATTGCAGCTAAAGGAGAGAATTCCTGAAAATAGCTGTTAATAATTTGTTTACAGTTTTGAGGTTTGAACCATAGAAATAAGTACCTACGCCTATGTTTGCCGTTTGTTTATAGTGTTGACAGCAGTAACTTAATCAATTTTATTTGCAGTTACTAACAAAACTGCATAAAATTATTTACTTATCTGGTTGCAGTTTGACATACAACTGCAGTGAATAACCCGTATTTAGTTCAACCTCTTCTTCACTTTGCCAATTTGATCTTAAGTTTGCATCATCTTCTCTCTCGTTGCCCCGTTCTCTCCTGTCGCTCTCACTGAACTTTACATTATTTTGAAAGTGTGACTATTTTTGTATATTGCTATGATTAATTTGCTTGTTCGTGTGCTAGTTTGTATGTTGTTTACTTTCACATTAAAAATAATAGAGTTAATAGATTAAGAAAATGGAAGATTATACAAATCAAAAGAATATGTCACTGTTTAGGCATGAATTTATAGCTTGAATTATATCATCTTTTATTTTGTTTGTTGAACTTTTGATAATGTTTATAATGAATTAGATTTAGCCACCAACGTTTTTAGTTTAATATGAATATTAAAAGTTTTTAAAGACAATATCATATATTATTTTGTTTGTATATAGTGTTATTTAACTACTTTGTTGCAATTAATTTACAATCACAAAATCAATCAAAGGAAAATCAAGCCATAATTTAGATCACATAGTATAGATTTAATTTAAACACAATTCCTTTATACAAAAAAAAGTTTCATCATCATGAACTTGGTTGATTTCAATTTTTTTAAAATTCATAATTTATTCATTACAAGTTCAAAAATCATAAAATCAATAAGATTTTCTTTGTTAAGTGACTATTTTTATATAAATATACAAGCATAAATCAGGTACTCACAAAAACTACTGCTAATCACATTTTCTCTTTACAAGTCAAAGAACATCATTTTCTAACATCAGTTTAATAAAAACTTCATAATTAATTCATTACAAATCTAAAAATCATGAAAATAGTAAGGTTATTTTTCTCTTTTTTCTTATAGAAATACAAGCATAAACCAAAAACTCACATAATACACTACTAGATATAGATTCTCTTTGTAGGTCACAAAATATTATTTTCCTATATAAATTTGTTAAAAATTTCATATCTAATTCATTTTAAATCTAAAATTATGAAATCAGTGGAGTTATTTTCTTTTAAGTATCTACTTTCATATACAAATATAAGTATAACTCATACTCACATAATTCAATATGAGTTACAATTTTCCTCTACAAGTCACAAAACTTTGTTTTCTAATATCAGTTTAGTAGAAAATTTATAATTAATTTATTTTAAATTTAATTTTGGTGAAATCAGTGGTTAATTTCTCCTAAAATAGTCCTATGTCTAAATTAAATATTCCTGTTATTATTCCTAGACAATCTTTAAATTTATAATTTAATCCCTAAACTTTTTTTTTCTTTGCAAAAAGGTCTTTTTTATTAAAAATTTGCCAACCTTAGCTATTTTGTAAATCATTATCGAAATTCTAATGTATTCTCAGACCTTAAACATTACCAAATATAACTATGTGGTCCCCCAATCACATATTTCAAATTTTATGTATTTTTGGAGTCAATTCGGAGTTAAAGTCATAATACTTCTTTATTTATATATAGTTAAATATTTTAAATTTAGTTTGTATGTCTTTGTCACAGTTCAAAGGGTCCACGGTTCCTAATTTTATTTACATGATACCTTTAAGTTAAAGTTCATTTTCACTTAATGCTTACCTAAAAATTATAAAAAATTCATTTAAAATATCATTTAATTATAAAATAATTAAACTAAGTCCATAACTATAAAAATATGTCTTTTGGTCTAACAAAAAAAATTCATGATTTTATAAAAATATTAGCAACAAAAATAATATCAAAACAGTTTTCTGTACCAAAAAACTGTAAACTTTCTTAAAAATCTGCAAAAAAATACCTTTATACACAACCAAAGTCATATGGATCTCAAACAACAAGATTCATGTTAATATTACTGTAGTTACACATACATATATCAAACAATGGTTTTTAACATATATCATCCACCTAATAAAATATTTATAACAAATAAAAGTATTTACAACATAGAAAATACTAAAATTTATAGAAAATTCTAAGTTATTGTTCAAAATATACTAAAGCATAGATCAAAATATATTCATCAATATAACATGAATCTATCATAAATTAAGCAAATCTATAAATAAAATTCTCTTCAATTATCTCTTTACAGTTCATTATAATTTTTCTACAAGAATTTTTGTTTTTCATTGTTTCAAGTGTTTTTTTATTCATTTTTTTTCAACCATTTATTTTTTTTATGCATCAAACTAGTGCCACAAAATTTCTCATCAAATAAAATAGTTAAGGTTCCCCTTGACACAAAAAATCATTTAGCAAAATATTTTCTTAATTTATGAATTAATACTTTTCCCTTGCTTGGTTTGACTTTTTTTTTCTGGTTGTATACTTGAGTGGATGATTCTTCTCCACTTTTGTACTCATTGTCACTTTAGAAGCTTCTTCCTTAACTCCTTGATCAGCCTTTACACGTGCATAATGAATCTTAAAAGATTGAGGGTTTCTATTTAATCATCTTGGTGGGGTTGCTTAGTAATTGTTTATGATTTTCTTGAATATTTCATGGGTTTAGTAGTGGAATAGGCTAAAACTTGATTATATGGGGTTAGAATATTAAGTGATAGTTTTTCTCAAGAGTGAATGGAAGTAAAATTTTGCTGTTTGTAAGTGAATAAGTCAAGTAGCTCCTAAGGTTTCCTTATATAAGTATGAAATGCCATTTCCTGTTGCATATATTTTTGAAATTTTTGTTTTGGCTGAACATTCCTGGATGGCTTACAACTACTTTCTAGAGTCTATTCCATGTGTTTTTGCTTTGTAAGTTGGCCCTTTTTGAGCTCTTATTCTACGTGAAAATTTACTTTCAAAGTCCTAAGCATGCTTAGAAAATTTTGAACCATGATGTTATGTTATTAGACTTTGTATTTGCCTTAGTTTGTTCCTAACTCTTTGATTAATTGAGTCTGGTTCTCTCACTTATAATGACTGCAATGATTGGTTAATTTGGAAAGGTGTTAGTCTTGATTTAACTAGATAAGTTAGTAAGGGATAATACATTGACTTAAGTCCACATCCTTGCATCATAGCTTGAAATTTTGGTAAACTCAAGCTCTTCTGTCATTGGCTCATCAATCTAGCTAAGCTCATGCTTCAATTATATGCACTTAACTTCTCTTTCTAGTGGATTCAGCTGTGCAAATAGGTTGGAATGTAAAGTCTTGAATTGTTGACAACTTTGTTATTAAATTGGCCTAAATTCACGTCATTTGCTGACTGTTTTTGTGATATTTTTGGTGAATTTTTTCTTTGGGTTTTTGAACTTCCTCTTACCTGTCCAATATGCTCTTTCACTAAGTAAAATATCATAAAATTATGATTTTTTTTTTCTAGTCATGAACTTATACAAAATGAGACAACATTTTGGACTATTTTCCATTTTTTACCAAATTTGTAATTTAAATTTGATTTTTTATTTTTCTCACAATTAAATATAATCTCAATATACTATATCATATTATGCTTGCATTGGGTTTGATTTTAGATAAATTTCACTAATTGTGTTCCAATTTCTAAAATCTTATCTATTTTATAATTTTGATTTAATTAAATTAATAAAATTTCTAATTAAATAAAGATTAAGGAAATTTTGGATGTCACACAAGATTCATTTTATTTTTCTCATTGTAATCAATAATTTCAAATATATATTTTGAATTCAGCTGTCAAACTTGATAATAATAATAATAATAAAAATACTTGTATTCATCCAAATAGGACCATAACTGTATATACCTCCTCGTAATAAATTACTAATTACCAAATCAAAAACCAAATCGCCAATTTGTTTATTAGATGGAAATGGGTGAGACATTGATTTGCATGAGTTTGGTTGAATTGAACATTAATGGTTAAACCTGTCCATCTTAATCTTATTTAATATTTGTGTAAAGAAAACAGAATAATGTATAATTTATATTTTAATGACAAAATTGTATTTTTAGTAAAAGTAACTTAATTTTTAAAAATTAATTTTTTATTTAACATTTTAATAGAAATATATATTAAAAAGTTGAATTTGTCTGATGTATGCTAAAAGTCAAATGTTAAAAAGTTAAAAATATTTTTTATTAAAAATAAAAATATTTATAATATCAAATTTATAGAAAGATAAAATACATATTTATTAAAACTAGGTGTCAAACTCAAACACTTACACAACTTAACAATTTAAAAATTTATCATTTATTACAATAAAATACTTAATAATTTTATTTTTTATAAAATTTTATAAAGTTTATTTACTTAATAAAAAATGTTACACTAACATATTATTTATCTCTCGTTTTATAAAAGGATTATGAATAATGTTATTAAATTTTGACTAAAATATAATATTACTCTAAATGTTATGCATATTAGAATAATAAAACAAATAAAATAACATTATCTTATCTAACATTAAAAAAATGAAAAAAAACATATAAATTATATTTGAATGGAAAATTACTTTTTTTATTAAAAATAACATATTTTTAAAATTAATTTTTAATTTAACTTTTTAATAGAAATGTGTACGCCCCGAATTTTGGTAATATAAATTATTATTATTATTATTATATATATATATATATATATATTTATGTGTGTGTTAATTCATTTGATAATGATGTTTATGTGTATTAAATACATGGATGTGTGTATTTATGTGTATGCATGACTGGATAGGACTGAAATGTGCTAAGTGCCTAAGTATAGGACGTAATACTGAGCTGTTTTCGCTGCAGCGAGAGGATTCTCGCTGTAGCGAAAGGGCCCTGGGAGGAAGGATCAAAATTGTCGCCTTCTCACTGTAGTAAGAGACGTCTCGCTGTAGCGATAGAGTAACAGTTTGGAGTGCATTTCTGGATGCAGTCTCGTTGTAGCAAGATTCTGCAGAAACCAGAGTGCAATTTCGTCTGAGATTTTCGCTGTAGCGAGAGTGTCGCGACCAAAAAAGGATTTAAAAGGAGTTAGGGTTCGGGGAGGGTTATTTCTCCTTCTCCCTTCGAAATTCCTTGGATTCTCTCATTTTCAAATCCTTTTCCACTGATTAAATTGCTTCCAAAGTCGTTCGGGAGATTGATTGAAGGTTAAATTCGTCTGGGGAACGTTTGGAGGTGAGTTTTAATGGTTAGGATTCTGTTTCTCATACCCTTTTATCAGTTTCTCAGTTTCTTAGAGTTCTCATGGAGTTCTTCTATGTGTTTTAGGTTACAATCTGTGTAGGGAGCACGTCTGTGGTCGAATCCGAGTGTGGGTCTTCAGTCTAAGGTAAGGGGGACTCTATCATACTCTTTTGTGCATAAATTGCTATTATTTTCCTTAATATTGTGTTGTGGCTGAGTTAAGGGGTAGAAAATTGCTGAGAAATGTAATGTGGGCCATGTGCCGTGATATGTGAACATTATGTGTATTGACTCGAACTCGATGGATGTTGATTATATGTAAATATTGTGTAATATAGATGAATATTGGCTATGTGTCGTGTAATGTGAATGCAATGTGGGCTATGTGTCATATAATATGAACGATAATTGTAGGCTGTGTGCCGTATGTAAGCATGATTACTACATGCGTGAATGGAATATGTGTGAATGAGCATGTTAACGCAGTTGTAATGTGTTGTGAATGGTTCAACGATACACTGGGAGTATGAGAGATGAGGACGTAGAAATACCTTGGGGAAAAGGAAGTGGTGGTGACACCAACTGTGGAACGGGTGCACCACGGGCTACACACTCTCTTCCTGACTAGACCTCTGACCATTACCTTTGCTGAGCGACCCGTGATTGCACACGTGGTATTCGTGAGGCGGGGGTAACCGGCGACCATTCATGGTGTAAATCTGTGATCACAGTGTCACATTGAGTGTAGCTGGCGTGCATATGCATGAGTTTATGTATTGTACTTATGGATGTGAAATGTTGTCGATGCCATGAGTGCATCGATGTTAAATTGACATGAGCTGTGTGATAATGCTGCTTGTAATTGTGTCTGTTTAATGTATCGAAAATGTTCTGGAGGTGAGACTCTACGTTGATTGTGTGTTTTTGAGTGGTGTAAAGTACTCACCTTTACATTCATTTTTCAGGTAATCAAGACAATCAGCACTGGACTTAGTGAAGGGTGGATGAAACTGCTATAGGACTTAAGATATCATTTTGAAAACTATTATATTTGAATAAGTCATGTAGCAACTGTTTGATATAATTTGTAATTCATTTCTTTATTTGAAATGTTTGATGAACTTGGATTGAAAATGAAAATTTTATTATTTTAAAAATTTGTAAAATTTCTTATTTATTAAAATTAAATTTAAGGTGTTACAAAATGTATATTAAAAATTTAGTTTTTTATGTGTGCTACGAGTCAAATGTTAAAAAATAAAAAAATTATTAAAATAAAAACATTTACTATCTCAAATTCATGAAATAATAATTAATACATACTTCTAAAAATAATTTAGAGTATTTAATAAATTATGTTTAATATTTCCTTAGACACACATTATAAAAAAAATTAAAATATTTAAAACATTTTTATGTATAAATAATATTAAAATTATGATATTAAATTATAATTAAAATTTATTTTTGTCATAAATTATAATTAAGATACAACTAAATTTAAAAATTTAAATTGTATTTTGTAAAATGGGTAAAATATTTTTATAAAAGATATTATAAAAAATAATAAAATATATTTTTATTCCATAACCTCTCTAAATAATAATTTAAATTATTAAAATAAAATAAAATAACTCAGCTCAACAAAATAAGAAATCTGATCTTATTGTTTAAATACTAAAATAAAATATACTGGAATAGGCTATCCTATGATCCAAAAACGATTAGGAATAGGAGGAGCAGGTTGGCATAGTCTTATCTGTTTGTATTCATTATTTATAATTGATGTTAGGGTTAGTTGGATAGGCTCATCTCTGCTCAGCATTCATGGCGAAGAAGGGGAAGAAGCAACTCATGTCTTCAGCGCCATGGAGGGGCGAAGACACCGAAGATTTCCAAGATGCAAAGCTCAAACTCACGAGCCAGCCCGGTACTACTTCAACCATGCACGTTCCTCGCACCAAGTCCAATCATCCCCAACAAGACGACGATTCCATTGAGATTGATCCTGAGCTACGCTACAGCTTCCAGCGCAATTTTCAGGTTTCTTCTCTATTACAGGACCCCAAAAATCTTTTTCACCCTTATTCAACCTTTCAGCTATGTTGCTCTAGGAAATTATTGCTTATTATTGTCCGCATTTGGTTGAGAAAGTAAATATTTTATTTTTAAATTTAGAGTATTGTATAATACTTGTAAAAGTAAATGAAAGATTAACCCATTTAAGTATATGCTAATTTATCATTTTATTTCATTTATTTTAAAATTTATGAAATTAGTGAATGTTCCCTAGAAATGAAAAGTTCCCCCCTCCCCTCTCTCCTTTCTAAAACATTCTGCTATAAACTTTTGTTATTAGAATTTGTGTCTATGTGTATTACATGCTACTGCTACCCCTTTGTCAATTCTCTTATGTTATCAAAGAATAAAGTTATTTCCTATTATTATTGTTGTTACCGTGTTCTGTACAGATGAATTGATGAAGCATTTAGTAAACTTCTCCAAGTTTTGGTTGTAATATATTTTTCGTATAATGCAGTTTCTTCAACGTGTTTTTAGCATTGACACTGTGGTGAAACCTCTTCCTCCTGCTATGGCATACAATGTTTCTCGCAACTTGAACTTCTTCACACGCATTTTCACGCAATTCTTTGGTATGTTAGATTCAGGGCATCTTTTTCCACAGCTGAGGATTGAATTGATTATTATATATATAGCCAAACTGCTCCAATAATTGTAAGCATCACTGTTCATTTCCTTTTAGAACAAACTATAAAGGTCAAATATATATCTACTGTAAGTTTTTCTCCCTCGTTTTAGTCTAGTGTTGAGATTTGAATGCTTTCCAGATATTTTTGTATGGTTATGATAAAGCTAAACCCTAGGCTTTGTTTGAATGTCTGATTATATGTGGAATTAAATAGAATTGAGTAAAATGACATGTAATGGAAGAATAGAATAAAATTGCCACACCTTTGTTTGAATATTTTATGATTAAACAAAGTAAACTTTTCATTCAATTGTTTGGGAAGTGAATGGTATGGAAAAGGCATTAGTAAACAATAAGTTGGCTCCATCCCATACTTCAACATATAGTGAGAGGGGGGAATAAGGGCCTCTGCTGAAATGGGATGAAATAGTTTTCATCAAGTTTCATTTTACTCCACCATATTTGTATTTTCTAAATATCAAAGCAATGGTAATTAGTATCATTCTATCAATGTTTCCTCCATTATATCTCTTTCTATCAATTCAACTGTAGCTCTGAATCTTTGCTCTCTTTTCTTCTTTTTTGCTAAGCCTTCAAGTAATCTGTTATTAAGTGCTATCCTGTACTACTTTATGTATGCATAGCAGTCTCAACCATTTTGGACTTTTATGTTTTATTATATATTATATATCTTCTAAATTGACTAGCCTAGTTTCTTTATGACTTGTTTGGAATATGAACTTATTAATGTGAATAATCTATGATGGTCAAAGAATTATCGGTGATAATTCACATTCTTCGTTGGATTAGTATTTTAACTACGTTTATTTTGACTACCAAGTATTTGTTAATCTTTGATTTGTTCTTGCATTTTGAGTACAACAAATAACTTTCAAACCTGACATAATGCCCCGTTTTTGTTAAATATTGTTTATGCTGCAGATCCTGAAGGCATTGCAAATGCCCAGAAATCCTTGGGCATAGGACAGGAAGATAAAGTTCGCAAAGTTCGTTGAAGATAATCGAGGAAGACACCAAAAGGAAAAGGAATGAAAAACTAAGGGAAGAACTTATTTTGGATATAGAAGTATTATTTGTGATTAACCTTCCCTGATATGATCATTCTTGGAATTATTTAGCTTGTTTGGTATGAAATTCAATTTTATATGTAACTAGGGACATAAACAACTCGATTTTAATTAAATACTTAAGGTTCTTACTTGACTTTGAAAAAAATTATGACATATGCAATTTTTGAGATAAATGAGATAAATTTAAATTTTAGTTTAACTTAGAAAATATATAAAGCTTGAGTTTGGTTTGCACCGATAAAAAAAACTAGAGAGCTTGGTTTGTTTAGTTCATCGAAGCTTAATTATTTATTAAAATATTCTTGAAATGATATTTTGGTTTATTTGAAAATGAGGTAACAAGTAAGAAGAAAAAGAGAATAAAATAATGAAAGTAGCTCTAATCTAATTGATTTTCATAAGTAATTCAACTTTGAAATTCTCTATTAGATAAGTTAAATGAAATGTTATTTTTAATAAAATAAAATCAATGACACTTTATATATACTTAAAGAATACAGTCAGTGCAATCAAACGGAGAATGCACTGACTGGTTTAACTAAAAATCGGTTAGGTAGCCTTCAAACTGATAAAAATTGATGCAATTTGAGTGATTTTGATGCTACATTGATGAACTGTCTGGGAGTGAGTCGGGCAGGTTGAACATTGTAAGAGTGGATGCAATTGCCTCAACTCTTTCACTATCATTAGGCTTGAACTAGAAGTAGAGCATTTTAAGCTCCTAAATGTTATTGTTGGCCAGCAATTCGAAACTATTTGTCAATATACGTATCCGCAATTATGAGTTACTGGTATATCAAAACACATCTTTGTCGACTGTTAGTTGGTAATCCATTGTTGTTTTTCAACTATTTCAAAGCTTGAGACATATACGAAGCACACGTGGAGAGAGAAAGGTGAAGAAAATAACAGTACAAGAAGAACGGAGGCAGAGGAGGGGAGAGACAGAGAAAGAGAGGAGAGAAAACGAGGAGCAAGGACAAAGCAAGACCTTTTTTTTTTCTTTTTTTTTTTTCCAGAGGTCAAATAAAAAGATTAAAAATATTTTAAAAATTACTATATTATATTTAACTAATAATTAATTGATTTATACTGATAAAATGTAAAATAAATAAAATTACAATATTCATTTATGAAAATTGAGCTTGACAACACTTTATATAGAGTCAAATTTATCAATAATTAACTTTGTACTAAAAAGACTATCAATGTCCTTTTTTTTCAATATAAATAATTAAACTACGTGAAACTCTATTTTATTTTATTTTAAAATCTTTTCTTAACAATCTTTTATGGTTAAAAAGACTTTTTCTATTATTGTTGTAGAGATTGAAAGTGTTAAAATAAGATAAATAAATTTATCAATTAAGTGATAATTTTTTATATATTTTTTTATCGCTGTTAATGTATGACATAAGTCCGACATTGTTATATCTTAAAAACTTTTATGGTATGATATATTAACTATATAATGTCTTAATTATAATTTTAGATTAAATATTTCTTTTTCACAAATCGTGGAAATAACGATTTTTTGCTAACCTACAAATATCATCCATTTAATGTGTTGGTTAAAATCTCATATTGTGTATAATAAAATGGTGAGAATAGTATTTCTAAATTGGCAAGGGCTTAATAAAAAAGATTAATATCTCTAAATATCAATGATTATATTTTACCAAGTTTCAAAATACCAATAAAGATGGGCCATAAAAAAAATAATGAGGCCATAAAAAATTGTATATCTATATAAGTAAGTTTCTGTTTAGGCCAAGGTCCCCTCGTCGGTTAAGAAGGCTTTGCCAACGTCGAGGAGAGAGTACAGAAATCAAGTAAAAGGCAAATTCTAAGGGCCTCGTTTAGTGTTCAGGATAAAGGTAAATATAATAGGATAGAATTAATTTACCCCAAAACCCTAAATGTTACTGATGGATTGAAATTTCCGGACTTTGGATTGCATTTTAACTGTCATAGATCATATCCCTCTCCACCAAAGTCGCTTTAGCAGTGAAAAATTTGAAGTGAAAATTGGAATGGTTTAGTGGCAGGATGAAGAACAAACAAGAGCTTACAGTTGGATGATTGATCATGAATGGTTTAGCTCATTTTTTTAGATGATAATAATGCATTATTAAGGAAAAAAAATTGCAAGTCACTCTATAATAAAAATAAAAATATATAGTTAGTTTTTATTGAAAATAACTTTATATCAGAAAATCAAATACATTGATAATATTAAATACTACAAAATTTAACAAAATTTACTTTTCATTGATTTGTTAGTATACCCTTACGAATATGATAAAAAAAATCATAAATTTTAAAATAAAATAAAAGGTAAATAAAAGAAAATTGTGAAATTGATTTATCGAATTGTCAATAACGCCGCCACAGCATCAGCTTTCTACCAACACATCATTGGGTAACAATATAAAATAATTTTACTAACGCCAAAATTAATCTGAGACTATATACATTGTACAAACTACACGGGTTCATTTATGTAAATAAGATAGAAAAGATACAAACAGATAAGATTCAAGGCTTCCACAACTTCATTGTGCAGTCTTCACTGAATGTTGCAACAAGATTCCTATGGGGATGATGAGTGACACCTATAACTTCTTTCTCATGGACCTGCCATTACCCAGATATTTCAATAAATCCTAAAAACATTATATATCAAGATAACAGCATCCTCAGCAGAAAATTAGCATTTTCCATAAGAACAGAATAGGTGGCAAACACAAATACCAAATAAAGAAACGCTAATTCAGAGAAAGTAACACTATATTATACAGATCTAATCTCATACTAACTCAACAAACATACCTTCATTAGATGCTCCAATTTGCCAGATTGATGGCTGAAGCAGTACATATTCCTACATTTAATGCACATCCCATTAAGAATCAAGAATATGACAACTTTTGGAAAGATTATTGGAGGATTAGAAAGATTATTTCAACAAAAAAAATACTGATTTGGTAAACCTCGTTGAACTCACCGTAAAGTTGCTGTTAAAATAGGCCAAGTTTTAATGCTTAAGGAATATAGGAAAATTCCAATCATAAAGCGTACGTGATGATATAGTATCTATAAAGTGCTAACATCTTTGTCTACCATATTACATGAAGGAGCTTTCTCATGTTATAAAAAATTCGGGATACCTGTCTTCACCAACACAGTAAATCCATTCTCCTTTAGGTGAAACGCAGGCTGCAACAAAGTCTCCACCCTCTCTTTTACCAGATGAGAAGCTCTTTACAACCTACCAATTGACAGCCAAAAGCATGCTCAAAATAGTGATGATCATTGAGCACATAAAAACCTTAGACGTATAATTATCTAAAAATCAATTGATACAGTCTCAGCAATATTTTGGTCCAGATTCAACATATAGCTCACATTATGTGTCACTATCATTTTTTCATGTTTAACAGTAGCACATACTGCTAAAACCTAAAGCATTGAACAAAATATATATCCAAATTCTACTTTTAGAATGACATCAAAAAGTTGTTTCACAATTAATATAGGGCAAATAAGAATATCAAATTCCATGAGAATGGCATAATTTGAAACATAATTCTCATTTCTTGCTTACTTTATGGTTTTTTATGAAAGGGACACTCACACAAACTCCATATTGTAAAATGTAAGAAAATACTTCCACAAACAAAATTTGGACCATCCTACAATGACAAAAATGTACTCAAAATCATAATTACCAGTATAACTTTGACAACATCTCTGAAAAACTTTATTAACCATGTTAAAATAATAGAACTTTTAGGAAAAACATTATAATAATAATAATAAACTTGAATGCATAAATAAACCAAGAAAATTTAAATTGAAATTTCCAACACTAGCAGCACTTTTGCATTTCCCTTGCACAAAAAATTAAAAAGAAAATAATTTCATTTGTATATAAAAAAGATGGAGACAATACCATCAGCAAGATGTTGAATTAGTGGTTTCAAAAAAAATATATCCCAGCTCCTAATAAGTGTCTGCCTTTTGTGAATATCAAACTAAGTCCAAGCATAAACATTATATATGTAGTAGATTGACATATCAAACAAAAAGGCTATTTAGTGCAGAAAACTCCATCCTCCCCAAATTTAGGAAGTTTCAGATTTTGACAAGTTTAGAAAGCTAATCCTAAACAAAGAATAAGCTAACTGTAAGCACGAGTGAAGTAGAAAAAAAGCGGAAAAGTGAATTATATTATGTGTAAAAAGTAATATTCACATAAAAAAAGAAACCATAACTTGGAGGGTAGAAACATTTGTACCCTTTTTTCTCAGGTGCATAACCCAAGAAATTTGACAATACAAGGATCAAGTTTAGTATAATGTTGATGAAAATGGACAAACACCTCGCAACCAAAGACCCAAAAAATTGAAGATTCAGCCTAATCGAAATATGGGAAAGAGGTCACACGATGTCTAGAATTTACATTGCTAAGAACCCATGAAGGAAACCTATTTAAAGATAAGCAGCAGTTAAGATTAGCTTCTAATTTATGATTTTGGAATAGACATTTGGAACTATTTATAAAACAGGACCTAATCTACTCCCAAAAGTTAACTCCAAGGAGGATGATTTTAAGACTCTCCTCACGACTAGGAAAAAGACACCTGGTCCAACAGTAAAATTGAAGTCTTTGGTACCATATCAAAAAACAGATTATGCCTAACCCACTCCCAAAAGCTAGCTCAAGAGAGAAGAGATTATCCAACTCTTCTAGGAAATATTTTGGCTACATTCTTAGCCAAATTGGGACATCTAACAAGAACATTTAGGCCCTGGTGATTTGTGGCAGTTATTTTTAAACCCCACTGCTCATTTTGTTGAGAGGTATCAACACGAGTTCATGATTACTACCATGTTCATTAACAAAGGCAGAGGTAGGTTGATACACTGCTGATCACAGTCTGACCGCAAACACTTAATTGGCATCCCAAATTGTGTCTGAACCATTTGGTAAAGTGGAATACTCATTAAAAAAAAAACCAAGTTACACTGGTACAATCATCAACGATGAAAAAACAAACTTATTACTAGATATGCAAGAAGTAGTAGCAGGGCCCCAACCATTAGAATAGAAAAGAACCAAACGCAAATCATTTATATATTAGAATTGGAATAAGAAGTTGCACAATGGTGCTTAGCAAACTAACAAATGAAAATAAAGATGGAAACAGGCATAATTGTTTTCCTAAAATATGTTTAATACAGTAATTGCAAATCTGTCCTAATTTAAAATAAATACAATATATTACAGACAATGCCCGGCTATTACAACAGTTCATTATGAACAGAAATTAGGAGAAAGTATAGGATAAGGTTCCCAATCTCCATGGAAGTAAATGTTCACATTCCACCGGCATGATTATAGAGAATTAGATATACATATACTTATCCTTGTCATAACACCCAAATCACTCAGGAAGACACTGCCAACATCATTAATACTAATATTGAGACACTATGGAACGAAGTATAAATAAAATTACTTCCAGTCATCCACTTTATGATGTATACCTGTCCTTGAAGTGTCATGATATATATGGATGATGTTTTGTTACAAACAACAATGTGATCAGTATTCTTGGGGAAAATGTGAACAGAGTTGACAGAAGCATCACCTCCCTAACAGTCCAAAGAGACCAGAAATTAGGAAAATAAACAAATTTGCTAGGAAGATGGCATCAGAAAAGTGAATGGCAAAATGCCATAAGAGTAAGTTTAGAAGACACACCCTTAAAGGAGGAGGTGGCTTGAAAGTTTGTATGCAATCTGTAGTCTTCACATCCCAAACCTACAGTAAGGTGGAAAAAATACATTTCTTATGAACATTACAGAAAACAAGGGAATTGCTTCATCTATGTTGCTGACTAACTGACCTTGATTGTACAATCACTTGATGCAGTAATAACACGACTCCCATCAATTGTAAAAATTGCATCATTCACATAAGATGTATGGCCACGAAACTCTTTCAACATCTTCCCAGATTTGAGGCCATGGATTCTGTAATACAAAAAGAAATGAACCTTTGAACTCAGCAGTTGCTAACATGTTATTAAAGCATTACTGCTGCAGTACTCAAGCATAAAAAATTAGAACAAGGAGATGTGCTCTATATAAAGAGTAGCACAGAAATGAGTAATTTCACTTGCAAACCCTCCAATAGCTTAATAGCCAATACAATACCCAACACTGGCTTTAACTCTTCAATAAAGCTTTTCCTTTTTACCTGAAGCCACTGATGGGAAATGGATAACATCGTCACTTCTTGAGACCACAATTCACGAATATCAACATGCACAACTAACAAGATAAAACATCAACCATCACATGGCATGTTACATCTACTCTTTCAACTGAAAGACCAAAATCAAACCATTGAACTATTCAAGCAAGAGTATTGGGTAGGGTTGCCCAAGCATTGTCCACACTTCAGGCCCAGAGTTTTCTTGTGTCAAGGGGACAGTTAGATATAAAACCATTTATGTGCTTTTGGATAACAGTTTAAGCTTCTCAGATGGTTCAGAACAATTATATACAGCAGTTTTATAGCATTTTCTAGAAGTAAAATTATCACAACTGCCATGTTTCCATCATTGGACAAAACACCAACTCACATTTGTATGGCAAACTTTTGGCCTACCAATACCAGACATTAATAACACCGACTGCTAAAGACTTGATCATTCATGCTCTGCTTGTAAGCATGATAAAAGAGCCTTTTAGGCCCAAATTTTAGACATCAGGTGAAGGCTCACAGCCCACAAATGTTTAATCTAACAAAGATATAAAATAAGTAAAATTAAACAAGCAAAACCTTGCTGTGCTGTCAAATGAAGTACTCAATAACTGGCTTCCATCACGAGAGAAGGAAACACTTGTGACGCCTTGGGAATGGGCACGTTCAAGACGCCGCAAGCATTGACCAGTCCTAATACGCCAGACCTAAAGTAAAATGTGAATTATACAGTATTAAGTTTCACATATTAAGAGATGAAGTGAAAACATAAACACTTCAAAAAAGGTAACTGCAGCAATGCAAGAAAAGCCAGCAAAAACCACATAACACAAGATACATTTGATGTGAGAAAATTGAAAAAGATAAAGTAATAAACACAAATGATGGCGTTAACATTGCTTTGAGAACCATCAACACAATGGAATTCTAATTGTCGCAAATGATATTGTATTTCTAATTTTACAAAATAATGAAAAAATTAATGATGTTGTGCACTTTTTATATAAGCTAGGTGGTTAAAATGGAGAAAGACATTGGGAATTATTTGAGACTGAAAACTACCTGCCATGCGAAAGTTTATGAAAACCTATACAACCACCAATCTTCTATTGTATTAACTGTTGGGGGATTAAGAAAAAAGTGAAAGGAGCAAAAAAAAGAATATTAAAAAGGATATGCAGTGACCCAAGAAAGAGCAAGATAAGAAATGCTTGTATAATTCTACCAACTTCTATGCAAACTCATTAAAGTGATTTGGACACGTGCAAAGGTCACTAGGAGCAATGTTGTAATAGGCTATTGGAATCTACATTAATTCATTGGGTTTCTTAACTTAATTTTAGATCTCATTTCCTTGGCTTTGTGATGTTTTATTGCTGCATCTGCGATTCTATGATCCATTTGCATGGCTGTGAGCATTTCAGTTCTGCTTCTTTGCATTCTTTGACTTTCAGCTTGATTTTAAGGATTTAAAGAAGTGTCGTAATTTACATATTATTATTTTTATTATATATATGTGTGTGTGTGTGTGTGTCTAAGTTTGTAGGTATGTTTATGAATAATTATACATATGGAATGATCTTACGATCCTGCAATTTATGATCTTCCACCCCTTCTCAATCCTACTTGTGCAAGAGTTTTGAGAATATTTGACATTATATTTGTATATATTAATAGGATTTGTAGCAGATTTTAATTCAGAATATTTGATTAAGATTAGGACTTATTTGAATTTAATCAAGAGTTTCTATTTATAGATTTAATTAGGATTTAGTTAGATTTTATTTATATTTTATTAGGAGAATTGAATTAGGATTTCATAGGATCATATTTAAGACTTTATTACAATTTTCCTAATATTTGCATTGGTATATGTATAAATAATGGACCAACAGAAAATAGAAAAAGACACAGATAGAGAGAGAAGCATATTATTAATTCTGAATAAGAATCTAATTAAGTTATTCCCTCCAAGTGATGCCCTCTTCCCTTTATGGGTCAAGAAATCCTGCTATCAAGAATTGTGAGCAGATTCTTGTGAGAAATTTGCTTCTTTCAAGTTTGCGATGACAATATCTCATTGGATCAAAAAATGTTAATAGCTTTTGATTTGTGGCGGCAATGTGTCTTTGGATCAGAGTGTCTAGCTTGAGGTTGGTGAGCAAACATAACTCTTGAGGTTCAGGAGTTTTGTTCATTATATCTTAAATTCTAATTTTGAATATGGTACCAAAATTTATGGCTGTAAGATGTCAATGAATTGCAGTGTATTCAAAGTATTTTTTAATTTGATTCAAACATTCAAATCTTTGCTCCCACTTCTCATGCTATTCTTGAGGTTTTCACCTCAAGGATCAAATAAGTTATATATCATTTGGTCAAAAAGTGTTGATAGCTTTTGATTCATGGCTGCAATGTCATTGGGTCAAAGTATCCAGCTTGAGATTCATGACAAAGCATAATTGTGGGCATCAAGAGTTTTGCTCATCATATCTTAAATTTCAAATTTGAATATTGTACCAAAGTTCACTGCTGCAAGATGTCAATAGGTTGCAGTGTATTCAATTTTTTTAATTTGATTTAGACGTTCCAATGCTTCTCGTGCTATTCTTGAGGTTTTCACCTCAAGGATTGCATCACTCAACCCAGAAGCCCAAGTCCAGCTGCTGAGTGAAACTCAGAAAATTGTATGAGATCGACGACCCCAGGTTTCTGTGAGTAAGATTGGCAATTTCAAACAAATCCCACAGAGTTGTGATTCTGCACACAACTCAACATGAAAGCTGCTACAAAAAATGTAAAAACAATGCAATTATATGATCTAACTCACAATTTTAACAAAAACTAACTGGAAGCACTAGTGAAGATAGTGGATAGCCTGGTTTGTACCCCAATAAAAATGAGTAAAGGAAGGTCAAAAAAGTACTTCAAAGGAAATTATTAAAAGAGATCCTCTGATAAATAAATATCTATTAGAATTTGGATTTTAATCAAGTCTAATTGTGTTGTGTAATCCATGTAACCAACCTCATTCAGTGGGATAACACTTTTGTTACTGTTGTAATCATAATTTTTAAAACATTAGTCCCTATTTATTTTATAAACATTCCAACTCAAGCAACAGAATAATTACAAATATAACAAGACAAAAAAATTACAAGCATTGCAATATTGTACACTAATGCATAGGTCATCAATGACTAGGTTTAAACAAAACCATCAACTTAAAAAAAAATATTTAACCAAAAGTTGCCAAAAAAGGAAAGCATCATAAATTCATAACATCAGTAAAATAATGAGTAGAAGCCTCCATGAAGAAAGAATTTGTAATTGACTATAAGTTCCACATCTATGTCAATTTGAAATGCAATATAATAACAAATGTAGGTGGAAAAATTTTTTGTTCCATGGACAATTCATAAGATAATTATGTATAAAAGTTGTGAAACCCAAAAGTTTTCCCCCTAAGAATAAAGCACAAGTTTCATGTAAGCAAAACTATTTACTTTGAAAAGGATGAGACATGTATCAGCATCATACCCATAACCTATACAGATATGTGCCAAAACATCTGAATATAATATCATCATCCTGCCAAAGTTTTTCGTCTTAAAAAATGTGGATCATGTTATACATTGAAACAGACAGATACACGTTGCATTCTGTTTCAGGTCTTCATACTCTGAATAGTAGAAAGATGTAGATATGAGTGATTAAAAATTATAAAAAACTTCAAGAGGATAATTTTCTACAAGGATACAATTACACACACTAAGGAAGAACAATTGTTTTGCAAAATTGATTCGGTTATGGTAACCCTTTCACTAAGGTATGTTTGGGAGTTGAATTTGGTGGAAAAGGAAAGTATAAATTTTTTATTTTTAATAAACATTTTTTAATTTGATAAATCTATAAAATACAATATATAATTGATAAATTAGCATATAAAAAATATATAACTCTTAATCTAAAAACAATATTTGCATTTCCTTCCCTTCCCCTCCAAAACCCAACACCCAAGCATATTCTTAGTGTGTGTACTGTGTTTCAAAAGCACAACACAACAAAAACTTTACAGGAGTAGAATCTAAAATTCTGTTCTGCAGCTCAGTTCTCTTTCAAAGGAATATTCAAGTTATATGTGCACACCATGAAATATTTAAAAAGGTACAAAATTATGAATATAAGAATTTAATCAAAAGGTTGGCCTTGAAAACTTAAATGCTGACAAGTAATACTCACTTTGATCTTCCCATCTTGAGACCCAGATGCAAGCATTTCTGAATCTCTGCTAAAGTCTACACAAAGCACAGCATCATCATGCATCATGAATACTTCCTGCAGGTTCATTCAATCAGAAAATGCCAGCAAAGACTTATGGTACACTATCAGAAATGACAGACAAAATAATCTGAATGTATAACTACCTTGGTCCCAATATTCAACATGTTCATATCAGTAGTACTAAAATTCTTAGACTACAAAAAGTCAAGTACGTATGTCGATACACTTACTAATCACAGCGTGAGAGAGAGATCACATTACATCATGAAAGAAAAACAATCGCCCTATTAAGAGGTGAATCTGTGTATAAATTTACATATTACATATGAACCTCCATATGTACTTAATGTCATAGTTATCAATCTCAGATAGTGGCCCAGCAGCTGACCGCAAAACCACCATATGTACTTAATATCATATTGCAAAATGGCCACTATTCTGAAACTTTTATATAAGTTACATACACTATATATATAAAGGGTAAAAAATTTAGAAAAAAATTAATAAAATTCATGACATTTTCTTAGTTTAGCAAAATATACAGTATATAGCAATAAAAATCAAGGAAATAAACAGAGCACTGTTAATTTTAACCCAAAATACCCTCCTATACGTGGTTCCCAAAATGACAGCAGAGATCTGAGACTGAGGGCATGAAATATGTTTTCTACAGCTTTATAAAAGTAAAGGTACCAGAGCAACAAAATTGCACGGAGACCTCAGGGCAAAGAAATATTATTACCAAGGAAAGATATCAGCCAAATAGCCATTTACAAATTCAATAACCATTACATAAAATACATTTATTTATTCATGGGAAGTAAAACCGTTCAAATAAAAAAGTAACTCACATCTGCCTGGTACTGGAGATCTTTCTTCAGTTTCCCACTTATGTAATCCCAGACCTAGAAATATGTCCCAAAAAATCAGGAAGAAAGCAGCTAAAAATGAAATTTGAACTTTAATTACGTATACCTCAACAAACCCATCAACTGAGCATGACACAAGAAACTGCCCATCTGGTGAAAAGCAAGCACATTCCGCGTGACTTTTTGTCCCAAACTAAACAAGCACATAAACAGACACAAGACAGAGGGGTTAAGATTATGCACCCATCAAAATGATTAACAAATGGAAACTGAGGATGAATAAATAATTGCATATAAAAGAATAGAGAAAAAGTCAGACTATGCAACCTTCAACATGATTAGGCAAAAGAAAACAAATGATAAAGGGAGAGGATAAAACTACCACCAAGGGGTTACATTGGAGGTCAAATTAATGTGATTGTTCAACAGATAACAAATGACACAGTAGGATATGAACATGGAATATCACCTATTCCAAGCATTATCACATACCACTGCAATCCAGATGACAAAGATACCATGTCAGCCATTCTGATGAACAACTAGATTGCAGCTCAGAGGCTGAGTATGGTGAGGCCAAACTTATGATGAAAACCTTTCTAATGAAGGCCAGTTCTCTTTATCACCATATGCTATATCTAGGTCCACATGAACAAAGTTGTCAGGATTGCAATTTTTCGCTTAGGACACGATCCTACAATTTCTCCTGCTTCTCCATGCTCAAGGCCATGATCGGATTTTGCAATCTGGTTTGACAAAAAGATTTCAGTTGTGATAGGAGTCAGGGTCCTAACCCTAATATCTTGGTAAATACTAACTTAGACAAGGCCAAACCTTGGCTGGTGTACTCTAGAAGAAAGAGGACAGTTAATAATGTTAGTTAGCAGTTAACAGTAACAGCTAGGAGTTAGTTTTCTGTTTTAAGGCCCGTTATAAATAATAGCTGGAAGAATAGTGAGGGGTCTTTTTTGAAAAGTAGTTTCTGAAATTAGGCAGAGAAAATTCTCTGAGGAGCTTTGCTCTGGAAAAAACAGAATTGTATACACAATATCCAGCAATTCAATAAAGAATTCATAAAGATTGTCTCTCTATCCTCTTTTTCTGGTGAACACAACAAGTTGCCCTAAACCCTAATCCATTTTGCATGAGTTGCAGCCCCACAATTTTTCAGGACAAGTTGCACGACCTGGACAATAAAAGGCAAGTTTCATCGGTTTTTCCCCCCTAAAATATTTCTCTGTGACACTCCCTCGTCCCATCTATTTTGTCTTTATTCAAACTACCAAGTTCTCAATTGTATTCGACTTCTTTTTCCCCCTAAAATCTATCTTCTCCTTACATGACAGCACCTCTCTCCTGTTCCATCTATTTTGTCTTCATTCAAACCAGTCTGAGTGCTCAATTGTATTCAACTTCTTCTGCTCTCTCTCTCTCTCTCTCTCAAGGTTATGTTGTTTATTTATGATATTTTATGAGCATACAAAATTATTTAAATATAATTTGGTATTTTAAGTAGGATCTTATGATCCATGTTACCATCCCACGATCTACTTGCTTCTTTTCCCTTTCCAATTCTATGTAGAATCTCAATCATAAAAAATTGGCATTTTCTTAAAGCCAATTTCAATAGTATCCTTACACCCTGGAAGAGCAGAAGCAAAAACCATTTCCAGTAATGTTTACAATTTAAACCGGTGAACCAACATCCTGCTTCCCTGCAACCAGATTAAACATAATCTCTCATTTTTTCAAAATTTCCTCAATTATCCTCTTCTTTCACAATCCCAGGAAACACATTAAAACATGCTGAACACAATCACATAAGAGATGACGCCTCCCATGATCCCATCCATTACCTTTGTATACAGTTTCAAAATAATAGAGAACAAACAAGGATAACCAAGAAATGAGACAGTAAAAATAAATCAGGGACAACCTGAAACCAAAATCGTCATGCTACAAACAACCTAATTATCCACATTAATGCTAAAAGATAAGATGCTCAAAACAATTTCAAATGCATATAACATATTTTCCTCAAAACTCCTTTTTTTCTCAGTCATGCAAACTTGCAAAATCACAAGAACTGTAAAACTGCTAATGAATCACACCCCCTTTTTGCACCATTAGATTTACTGCTGAATCTATGCAGTACAAGAAAGTCTTTTCAGTACAAATCCACATGCAATCCAATGGTTCTACATATTTGTTATCTCTTTCTGTCTCATTCAGTGTTGTTAACACATCATTATCCATGAAAAGTTATAACTAAATTGATGCCTTAAAGAATACAGAAAACATACCTTTATTGTGTGAGAGAGAGTTGTTGGATACATGTCATCCACATCTTGTTTCATAGCAGCTGTTCCTCGAAACAAATCAAATTGTGTTCCGGGAGGAAGTAACCCTGCAAGATCCCAAAGGAAAGCCTATTTAATTCCATCAAGATATAAATTTTCCCATAAATAGCAACCAAAGCATTTATCATCTCCTCCAATGGCAAATCTAACCTTGCCAAAACATATAAAGAAGTTTCTTCTGTTTTTATTGGGGAATGACAGATGCATCATGCATCCCTATACCTAAAATTTGAAAATTTAATTCAGTCCTAGCCATGGTAGTTAAAATCGCATGCTGGCTCGAAAGATCGGATGGATGGAATTTGTTTAATTAAGAAAAAAAGGGAGACTAAAATTGTGTAATTGGGGGACTAAAATCAAACAAACATGAAAGTTGGGAACCAAAAGTGCAATTAAGCCTAGATAGACACTCATCAGCATTCAAACAGGTTTTGTCTCAGAGTTATCATCACAAATTGTGGATCCTGGTCAGCAAATGTGGGCCACTGCTTGGTTCATGGCCGGCAGGTCAAAGGTTACAGGTAGTGGGTCATTGCTGCTGGGTTCTTCCATCACAGGTTGGCCGGTGCAGATTGCAGGTCTTGAATCCTGTTTCACTGGTCGCAAGAGCAGAACAATGGTCGTCACAGGAATGGTGTGCAACAAGGTCAAAACTAAAGGGGATCTCATGGAGTGTGGTAGCCAAAGACAAAATAAGAGGCATATACATTGTAATGCCATTGATTTTAGTAGTTATGAGGGGGACATTTGCAGAACTTACATGGACTCATGAACTCAGACCCTAGACTCACATGTTCATCTAAGTCAAAGCAAGTTTAGACAGATTAGATGTGAAGCAAGTTCAGCAAGAGATTAATGCATTACGCCCAGATGAAATTCATACAAGTTTAAATTTGAGTTTGACAATAATGTCTAAAGTTGCAGAAATGAACAGGAAAACACATTGTACAAACTACCAAGCCAAAATCATAAAAGAGAAATGACAGACAGTGAATTGCGTTCAGAAACACAAAAAAAGAACCCGTGAGCAGAAAATCAGTGATAATACATCATAATTTTCATATAAAAGTTAACAGCATAATTTAAAGTAACACATGTTACCATGTAATTACCTTGATGCTGCTGCCACTTCAAAGCCTGACCAATTAGAGCCATCAATCGAGACGGTGGCACTACAGTAACTTCTGCTGCAAGAGCTGAAAATGCAAAGAAAGAGTTGTCATATTGTTTGAGCAAAATCATCAAAATAATAAAAACCAACAAGCTCAAGAGCTATCTTGACAGTTACTAAGTTTAGTCATTGAATTAAGTCTAACCTTAATGTACTTTGTTTCACTTATGGTTCTTTGCTTGTATTCTAGTGTTCATTTAATGCCAGGAATCTGAGACTCAGGTTTCAGTTACTTAGAATTTTAATGTTCATTAAATGCAAGGTCAACTTTCCTTTTATGTAAGTTATCTGTAAACCCATGGAAGGATGAATATGGAATGGAAAAATATTACAGTCCTGATAGGATGCTTTCGGGTTGAGAAGATCAAATTACTGGCATAAGGAATATTTGTAGACACATTGCTGAAAGAAACAAATCTCGTAATAGTATGATATCAATTAACTAGTTAAGGATTAGTACCCATAGCATTTCACATCTTGTAAAATATACTATTAAAAAATAAATAATAAACGTTTCCTCAGAATGAACTTCCATTGAAATATATCTCCTAATAACAAAGTCAATAGCAAAGTAGCCAATTCAAAAGCTATATCAAGAAGTCAGATATCCTCAGAACATATTAGTGATATCCAATAATACCTCTATGATAAAATGTGGAATCAATAAATCATCTAATTGAGAAAACAATCTCAGGAGTTGTTCCCTAATCTCAATATAATTCCCTATTTGTTTCCATATTATATTGAGGTTAGTAGTCTTATTGTGTTAATGGGCATGGACTTGTTTTCTTTGTACTTGACTTCTTTATAAGTATAAATAGGACCCTTTAGTAGTACATTGTATTATACACTGTATCAGTCTAATATCCTATCACTAAAAATTTTATCATAGAAGTGAAGAACAGCAAATGGCACCACAATGCAGCCTCTAGTCATTATATCCCAAAAACTGCATATCACATACTGGTGTTGCGTACATCATGTCCACACTATCACATTCACAGCCAATCACATCTTTGGATTGCTGAAATTGTAATGAGAGAAACTCAAATGCTTCTATAAATTCTTCCACAGAACCCTTTTGATCTAATTCAGCCACTTCTTGGAAAAGGATTTTTGTACTGTTTCCCCTCAAACTGTATCACTATTTTCCACTTTAGCTTCTCCATGCAAAACCATCTTCTTGTTTCCCTCAATAAATTTAATTAATGGATAGTAGAACCTTCCGTACACAACTTAGATAATTTAATCTCCATTTCTTCACTAGTATTTTGAACTTCAAAATAAGTTTCTGTCCTAGTTAACCATCCAGTAGGGGCCATCTCCATTGATGGAAGGGACTATAGTAGTTCCACCTTTTTAACTGCCATACTATGCCATGGTTGCTTGAATCTGATATTTTCCCCCTTCTCAATGCAACAAACTGCCTAGCTCATATTCTGCAAACTTGCCCATTAATTTTATCATCTCAAACAAAATCTGCACAGAATTTGCCTCCACCTGCCCTTTACACTTGTCTATTTTCGCCAATTTCTTATCCACACTGACCCATCAGTCCTGGCTTCCATGCCTTCGAATTCTTCTTCCATGTACCTTGCCAGTTACAGAAAATCCCACCTTTTGACCGGGTAGGTCAGACCAAAATGATAGAATGCCAATTTGAAAAAGATAAATAGGATTAAATCAAGGTAAACAAAATCGAGATCCTACGTATGATTGGAAAGGGGGTCAGAGTAATTCATACATAAATAAGAAAAAAAAGACATTAAAGAAACTTACATTCATATTTCATATTCAATAAGGTCAGCCATAACTCATAAAACAAGAAACAACTCATATTTCCAGACACCTGAGACATCAAGGGTGCAGTGTTTTTTATGGAAATTTTAGGGTTTTTGGGGGCACAGCAACAACAAAAACCTTGTAGGTCACAACAGAATAAGGATGCAGCACCAGCAGCAGGAGCAGAACAACATCATGGTGTGATGTGAGTTCAGAACCAAGCAAAACAGCAGCGCAAAAGAGAGGGAAAATAATTTCTTAACAAGCTAGGTTGATTTCAGGGTTTTTGGGACTTTTGAAACAAACCAGGTCAGAAATCTGGTCATGGTTCAGCAGTCTGAAATTTAGTTTCTAAACACAGTGGCTTGACCATGCCTACCAATCTTACAAGTCCGCACAGCAATCCCACCTGAGCCCACGGATTTGCAAAATCCTACATGCAAGCCAGCACCATACAATGGTCCGGGATCATAGAATCACAGGATTCTATGTGCCAGCTCATGATTTTGACTACCATGGATTAAATTAACCCAGAATATAGAAATTTTAGCAATTTCTTTCAGCATCCGAGTTCAGAAACTCCTACAGAGATTATCTCTGTCCAGAAAACTACCAAACACATAACATAACTATCCCTTCTTTTCCCCACACAAATAATTACTAAAATACATAATTTCAGGCAGGAAGTGTCAAAATGGAGGTTATTAAAACTGCAGTTATTATTAAAACTAAGTCCTAACATACTGCAATAAAATGATTGAAACTATGTACTATATATCCTAGAATAAACTATTAAGATGTCTCATTTGGCTAGGTATAGAACCAGAATACTCCTTATAAGGACTTGTGTAGTCCTCCCTCTATGAACTAACTTTTGGGAGTGAGTAAGGTTCAACTTTTCTAATATGATATAAGAGTTTATCCAATTTGAATGTTGGGCTGCCCTCAAAGGTCCAGTCCTGCAAACTTCATGCACTAATTGTTCAACCCTGGGCATGAGGAGGGATGTTTTAAGATGTCTCAAATAGGCTAGGTATAGAGCCAAAAATACTCCTTATTAGGATTTTGGTAGTCCTCCTGAGTTAGTTTTTAGGAGTGAGTTAGGCCCAATTTTTCTAATATAAACTATTCTTGCAAACCAAATCATGGACAAATATACTTGAGTACTTTACTTTCAAAGAGGAAGCTCCAAACAAGAAAAGCAAGAGAGGTACTGATAGGAATCAGGACAATTGAAGGGAGTGTGTGTAGCATGTGAGGGGGCTACATAAGGAGATAGTGGGGATACATTTGAGGCAGTGTTGCATGAGTTTGTTGTAAAGTTGTTCAGCTAGGCCCAATGCACAATGCAATACTCTGCAGGAGCCATGAGCTTTGGGCTGATTAGGATTTATCTCTACTAAAATATTTGTTCTATAATTCACATTTCAATCAATAGGAGAAATGTCCCTTTTACCCTTAAGAAAGTTCAGAACAGTGTGTTTTGGAAAAGGCGAAAAAGGGTTTCCTACTTTCCCAAAAATCAGGCAATAGCACACAATTTCTCCCTGTTTCAGCCACAAACAGCGCACAACCTCTGTGATGTGACAAGCGGCCAACAGCTGCGCCGCACCAGCGTGATAGCACCGCTATAGCACGCTACTGACAAGTATGTTAGGGTAGTCACTGTTTTTTGTCATAGTTATTTATGATTTTAATGTCAGTTTTTTTAAAAGTTTTATATGTCACTTTGTGAGCTATACAGCAAGCTATTTGACTTCAAAATGCTAATATAAAGATGTTTGAATATGTTTCTTTATGCTAAGAGGCTCTTAGAATTTGTACTTTTACATGACTATTTTTGTTGTACAAGTTACTTTTAATTATTGAATATGCATCATTCAATTCACAATTTGAATCCCAATTTGACAAACTTGATTTCAACCAAAAATCTTAAAGAAAACAGAGAACTTCAATTACAAACTGTATCCATAGTACGGAAAGCAGAAAACATTTATTTTCGATCAAGAAACAGATGTTCATGACAATAAAAAAAAATGTCTCAACCAGATATAGTAAGCATTACAAAGTAAAAGACAAAAACCTTGGGCTATTAGTCCCCGTCGCTTCTCTTTTGTTGAGTCTTGGTAAGCCTGTCACAAAGGAGACAAGTCATAGGACATAGCAAGGTTCAACAAATATCAATCCCTAGGACATAGCAAGAAACAAACCCTTGTAAACCCTTGTAACTCATTATATAATTCCCTTTTTTTCCAGAGCAGATGATAATAATAAATAAAACACTTAGGTGTACCAGCCTAAGAGGCTAGCCTTCTTCCAAGTACTTCTATGTTACTTAGCATTTCCTTGCATTTACAAATTCAAAGATATAATTTATCATTCATGCACTACAACAACTATAGAAAATGTTTAAATATATTTAAGAAAGTTAGTGTACAAGTACAAATTAAAATTCTTCCAAACAAAATATAATATAATTTTATTAAAAATGCTAAAATATTTTATACTTTTCTACGAATGTGGCTGTTATAGGACCCTCAAATGTACAATAAGAAATAGAAGAAATTGTATTGATTGAAATGTGAATTACAAAACAAATATTCTAGTAGAGATAAACCCTAACCAGCCCAAAGCTCATGGCTCCTTCAAAGTAATGCTCTGTGCATTCCCTGCCCTAGCTAAACAGCTTTACAACAAACTAATGCAACGCTACCTCTCATGTATCCCCACTATCTCCTTATATATGCCCCTCACATGCTACAGACACTCCTCCAATTATAAGCAACTTACACATTTTGTCTACTTGAGCCAGGGACCTTTATCCTGGTTCCTATCATTACTGCCCTCTAGAATTGCAGTCTTGTCCTCAATGCTGAAATAAAGGCCTACCACCTTGACTGCACCACTGTTAACAGATGCAAGCCTTTCAAACCATTTTAACCTTCCACTATAATCATACAAGATGGAGAAATACCTACTTAAAATAATTCCCAGAATTGTAGACCCGTCTTATCTTCTTCAGTAGAGTTTCTGGTATAGCAGACTCAGGAACATCACCATTCTCCATAAGTGGTGGAAGCAACAGAAACTCTAGGCTGACTGACCCTGTTCTCAAGGATTATATGTGACATACTAAGCGACTTCTTCTCATCAAAATCAAATCCAGTCACTTTTGTCCCTTTTATGTCCTCTTGGCTGAAAATTGGTACTGCAAGGTCACTACTTTTTCCAAATTGTTTATAATCAAAAGGCTTTCTTAACAAATTTTGAACCTTTCTTTTGATTAACCCCATATAATGAGTTCAGCAACCCAGGTTTATGATGCTTGAGTTGACCCAGAGATTCATAACTGCATAATGCAATGGAGACACAACTTGTATGCATACACACAAGGCCTTGTATCCCATCCAAGCCTTGCAGGTTGATATCAAAGATCAGTATATTACAATTGGCACTAGAAGCTTGGGATTGTGCATTGTGTACCCTCTGAGCTTGCCTTTCTTTTCAGTACCAGCCCATTTGATAATCAGTGTAACATATGATCCCTTAAATATATATTTATCATTGATTGCCTCTTGGGTGGCCTGTTCTTTTGTTCCATACTTGAAACACACACACCCTCTACTCATTAGTTGTGAATCTCCTGCAACTTGTAAGTATTTTATAGTTCCATATTTGGACAACAGATGTTAATCTTAGAAACATTCCTCAGACACATGCCAATCAAGGGTTTGTGTCCCATCCTTTTTGACTTATCATTTGCATAATTCCCTTGCAACATATTGAAAGTCATTACTGCATACCCCCTTGCTTCCACTCAGTGTTGTGAACTAATTCAAAATATTCAAGTCCTTGTTCAGTAACCAAATACACAAAATAAACCCCAAAAATCCAGCATGTAGAGGGCCACCCAGGCACTATCATCCCTACTATTGCACACACACCTTGATACCCTCTTC
Organism: Abrus precatorius; assembly: GCF_003935025.1. Classification (NCBI taxonomy): domain Eukaryota; kingdom Viridiplantae; phylum Streptophyta; class Magnoliopsida; order Fabales; family Fabaceae; genus Abrus; species Abrus precatorius. The sequence goes on from NW_020874384.1 coordinate 10,888,223, forward strand.
CTAGCAGCTTCACAACCAAATCTGACAATGGGGCTAGATGTTAGAAAGGTACAATGTTGCTGAATATTACCCTTTGATTTTGAGCAGTCGTTGTAGAAGAATAGCTTATTACTCCTCGGGTCTTCTTACAAGAGACTAAGTGTGAGTTAAACGGAACGTAAAAGCAAATAGGTACTTGGGCCCTTATCAACTTCAAAGCTTTAACCCAACCCAATCTATTAAAAATAATACTGGGCTAGAGACACTCATTACCTTTGGGCTCAGAGGTGTCTCAATACCCTTCCAAGAAACAAACCCCCCAGTGCCTCTTCGTCCCTTTTCTACATCTAGATGGATAATAGAATGTTCTCACCTCCATCCATCGAAATTTACAGCAAGGGTTGAAGATCCACCATCTCTGCCTACATGCCTCAAGTTGTCCAGCCTCTATGTCAAATGTTCGAGTTCCCTGTGCAAACCATCGTCTTGCATGCAACATACTGTACTCCACTCGTCTTTTGTTACCCACATTCAAATGTTCCAAAATAAATGTCATTTTCATCATTTGGCACCTTCCCTTCTTCCTCTGAACCTGAAATTGCCGATGGAAAAAAATCCTCTGTCCTATCCTTTGTTGTTTGGATGAATGCCCTCATTGTTGCAATGACTTTTCTGCTTTAGCTCATTCCTTAGCCTCTCTTTCTGCATAATCACCATCTATCTTTGTTTCTTCAATATTCATTAAGTGTTGTCAAAGTTCCTTCAAATATTGTTAGAAATTCGGAATTCCTTCAAACAATCTAAAATGACATTCATTCCCTCATGAATCTTCATAGAGAACTCAATGAGTGAGAACTCAATGAATGTGCTGGTATCCATCCTTCATATCCAGCAGGTCGGACCAATTGATAGGACCCTCAAATTTATTATAAGAAATAGAAGAAATTGTATCAATTGAAATGTGAATTACAGAACAAATATTCTAGTAGAGGTAAACCCTAACCAGCCCAGAGCTCATTGCTCCTTCAGAGTAATGCTTTGTGCATTCCCTGGCTTAGCTAAATAGCTTTACAACAAACTAATGCAATGCTGCCTCTCATGTATTACCACTATCTCCTTATATATGCCCCTCACATGCTACACACACTACTCCAATTATAACCAACTAACACATTTTGTCTACATGGGCCAGGGACCTTTATCCTGGTTCCTATCAGGCTGGAAGGGGAGACTCAACAAATTGGTTAGACTTGTCATTGTGTAACTAGGATGTCAAAGGTTCAAGCCTTGGAATCAACCTCTTGCAGAAGACGGTTAGGCTGCATACTTCAATAGACTAAAAATAGGTCCAACCCTTCCCTGGACCATGCCACGATAGGAGCTTTGCAGCACCAAATTGCCCTTTTTCTACTAATGAGGCTGGTGATTCTAGCAGATACTATATGTGTATGTGTGCATGCAACAAGAAGAGGAAGGAGAACATGGAACCCTTAAAAGTAGAACTCCAAAACAAGAAAGTATAATAAAGGTACTCTAGATTTGAAGAGTTTGAAAGAGGGAAGGGAAATTATTTTCATTTTATGTGAACATTATCCTTATCTGGTGGTAACTCTTTAAATGAGAGAAACAAAATGAAAATCATTGTGTAACTTCCCAATCGCCCCTTATTCATTTTTTACATATTTTATAATTCCCTAAATTTAAAATTAAAAAAAATAAATTAACCCTTCATTTCTTTCCATCCAAAGTCCAATGCATTATGGTATTTATTGCACGCTATGCCCATGCCTGGAGTTAACTCTCTAAATCTGGTTTGTTTGGACTTGCATTCTCAGCTTTTCTTTTAAGTTTTATGTTAGATATCCATCAGAATTACAGCTGAATGATGACATACAACTGTAGCAGAGTGCAGAAATAAAATAGCAAGGGAAATACACAGAAAGTTGCTTGATATGGACAACATGCAATTACAAAAATTAAAAAGAATCACAAAGCTAACCTCATTTGGATCAAAATAAGTTCTAACTAGGAGATGTTCAAGGCGCAAATATCTTTCAGGTTGCTCCTGTTTCATGACACCCATCACCTGTGTTTGCCTCAAAATTGCACGTGCAGTATCCAGTTCTCGAAGTTCAATCATTTCTAAAACAATCTGTGACCACGTCAACATACAAATCTATTTAAAACATCACTAGACTGAAAGGGATAACATATAGTGTATTATGAAGATCATGTGACGTAGAGTACAAGCCAAGGGCTTACAAGTAGCAAACAGTCAAGCACTGCTGAACAACAATTCCTATATGTCACAACCACCAGTTGGTCATATCCAAAAAATAGCTTAGTATTTTCTCAGCTCAATGCACTTCTAGCCTGTTTGGTTAGCATCACTTTCACAGTGGAGGGGAAAAAATTGATTCCTACAGTAGCCAACCTCATTTGGCAACTCTTGCACTCTCAAAACCAATACTACAGCAAGTGCAATTGAATTTTAAAAAAGTGAAAATTTTTAAAATTTTCTGTTGAAAAAATTTTGTTCTGGATGTGGGACCACAAAATTATCTATATTTACATTTCAAAAGTGTTTATAATCATCACAACAAAATGAATTCTGCTCAAGTCACTTCTAAAATATCATTCTCAAATACATATCAATCTTTTGTAATCTCAATTCTTCCAAAATCAATTCCTTCAACATCAGTTTTTTTTCAAAAGTAAAACAAACAGACCCTTTATCCGTCTCCCTGAGGACAGTGGTGACTAAAACAAGATATTCTTTTTCTTAAGATTCCCTCTTTTCTGTAATTAAGTTATTAACGATCTCTATTTAAGCCAGATGGGGGAAGTCACGTGACACAATTCTATGCCAAAGTAAAAGAGGTGAAAAATTATTAAACTAATTATATAGCACAAAAAAATTACAAATATCCCCAAATATTTTTGTTCATTTTGTCAAAATGCCAACCTGAATAAAGAGATTGACAAGTCTCAAACAACCAAACATCCTCATTAACATTGAACGGCCATTAACTAAAAAACAAAAGATTATGCACTTAAAAGCTGGTGAACCAGCTGCTGCAAAACAAAAAGCAAATGCCAAGAAATTAAGATCATGAACCTAATATCTAACCCGTGAGGGACAACTAAACTGACTACTGCTAGGTAACACTGACCAGCAATATACGTTGGCAGATAGATCAACAAAAATATTCAGCAACTCCTCTGTGAACCACATCATTATTTTAACCCTCACCAACCTCTAAAACTTCAGTATCACATCCTTGTAATTTCAACAAGTCCACCCAACAGTATTGCCAAATTAAAACTTTTCATATAAATGACAAGGTCTAAATGACGCTAAAAAATCCATAACCAACGTTGAAATTAGTGAAATAGCATATATACAATAAATAGTTAGATGCTATAAATCAAAGGACAATTAATGGAAAATGATCAAGCTAAGGTGCACCTAGCCATATCCCAAGCCCCACAAAGCCTCATTAAAGCCACACTCAAGCTGCGAACCATCTTTTTAAAGAGAAAATACTTTTGATACGTTTTCATGCGTACCCAATAAGTAACAGTACAGTACTGTTCCCGATATGAAATAACATGCGATAGAGCTTACATGCAAAATACCTGCTCATACAAATCCTCCAATTTATTCCTGGGAAGCTTGAGTTGAGAAACTTGAGGCAATATAGCATCCCATCTTCCACTATTAATATCCGCAACAAAGGTTTCAATGCTGTCAACAGTATTCAGAGAAACCTGGCACTCATTCTGTAGTGTCTGAAAAGTCTGATGCAAGGAATTTTCTTTGCAAAACTGAAGCACAATTTTGATGACACTGCGAAGGGTGAACAAAATTGATAATGCACCCCAAAAAAAAAAAAAATGTTGTGCGAGAGAGGTAGAAATGTCAAAAGGCAGAACAAAATTGAAAAATGTGATTTAGTATACGAAGAATCTCTGGGTTTTTACAGACGGCAAATTATTTCAAGAAAACAAATATGGTGGATCAAAGATTTATAGTAAAGGAAACTTACTCTCGAGCTTCAATTTCGAGCGTAGACATTGCTTCTTTGTCTAAGGGACTTGCACCAAGATAGGGTATGTGCGTGTGTTAGTAGGGTTTTGGTGCGGATTCAACGAAAGTATTACCCGAAAGAAAGGTCAAGTAGACATTGGATAATGATAAAAAAGGCCCGCCTCATACCTCAACAGGGTTTGGGCTAACTTGCCCCATTTAAGTATCCGTTTGATTTAACATTGAATTGTTGACCAAAAAATAAAATAAAATTGAATCAAAAAATAATTTTGATAAATTTTATTTTTAAACTATTAAACTATAAATTAAATATAATACATAAATTATTTTAAACTATTTATTTTTAACATATATAGTTTATATTAAAATATGTAATAATTTATTTTTTATTATAAAATAAATATGTCCTATGAACTTTTGGTACTTAATTTATTCATTAATCTATTATTATTTTAATAAATAAGTTTAAAACAGTAATTTGTCATAAAATGTCCAGTAAAAAATAAATTTTTAATAACTAAAAATTAGATATATTTAAATTAAAAAAGTATTTGATAAAAACTAAACATTAAAATTAAGAACTTCTAAAATTAGCAGAATATCAAACGAAGAAAGAATTAAAAAAAATAAAATAATAATTACAAACATATTTTTGAGTTTTTTTAAATTTTTAGTGTATTTACATGTCTTAGAGTATTTTTAGATGAGATATTGTAGGTTAGTAAGTATGAAGGTGTGTCAGGAAATATTATATGGGTTATTTAAACTGATATAATTTTACATAATATAAATTAAAGATGTGTACTAGTGAAATAACATAAATTAGAGATGATAAACACAAACTCTTATTTATATTCTCAAACTTCTATTAACATTGTTGGCTACAATTAATAAATATAAACTCTTACAAGGTACATCAATGATTTTATTTTGTTTTATTTTGTATTCTCTTTTCATTAATCCATTAGTAGACGATATTGACAAACATTGTATATTTTTCATTTACAAACTCAACAAAGATTAAATACTTAATAAATATTGATGAACACCAACAACGAACATCGCATATTTTTCATTTACTGACTCAACGAAGATTAAATCTTAAATAAATATTAACAAACAGTAATGTTATCCATGACATTAACGAACAATGACACCGTTAAAAAATTATTTTTTAAACTGCTAAAGGAACATTGATATTACTAACAAATATCAATAGGAAGAACAATTTCTAGATCAATTGTTCATAATTGATGAAAAAGTGACAATTTTTTTACATTAATTATTACAACTAATATAAAAAGTCATAACTTTCTATATCAGCTATATCTACGTTGGTTCTTTAAATGATAATAAATATTACAAACATTTGAAGTTAGCTAACTGATATTATTACGAGAATTATAAGAATTAAGTGTTCATTAATATTTTGTAATTATGATTTGAGCTTAATTAGGTTTTGTGGCTCATTTTACTTTCTAAATTTATTAGCTTATGTTTAGTTTATGGTTAGCCTTAATAAAAAAGGGGACAAGTTAGAGGAATTAAGGATTTTTTATTTCCTTCCTTTTTTTTCACCTTTGTGCAATTCAGACTTAATTGAGGTTTTTCATGTTTTTTCTCTTCCTTCTTGCAAATTTACTTTAATTTTCTCATGATAACTTCCCTTAAACTTGTATTTATGAATTGCATGTCCAATAATCATTCAAGGAATTCATATTAGATATACATGCTCTTTAATTTGAATTCATGAACTGCATTAAGATTGATTTTGGAACCAAATATGTTTTGTAGAGTAGAAATCGCAAGTCGATCGCTTTTGATTTATTAAATTTCTTTGTGTTTTAATTTCTTGATTATGTTCCTGTTTGCAATCAAAATTTCCTCCAATTTTCTGTGTTTTATTTTTATCATTTGTAACCGAGGTCTTCAAGAGAAAGACTTAGATTTATCTCGTTGTTACTGCATTTAAATTACTTTACTCGACCAAGTGTGGCATCAATCACTAAGCAAAAAGGGTGAGAAAGGGAAAAGTGGCAAAACCATATCAGAAGCCAAGCTAAAACACACCAAGGAGAGAAAAGAAGAAAGAAGAGTTTTTACCTAAGGACTAAGAGGTGTTTCCAAAGAGGTTTGGCGGTGGAGGATCAATTTTGTCCACATTTCTTTAGAGTTAAGCAAATAGGGATAGAAAAGGGAAAATGACAAGACTAAAATAAAAAAAATAGATCTAAAAGGCACCAAGCAGAGAAATAGTTGAAGAAGAGCCTTCCTTTGTGGTCCAAGAGACATTTCAAAAAAGGTTCAGTGGTATAGGATGGATTTTCCCACGTTCCATAAGCACTGAGAAAAAGAGGGAATAAGAGAAAATTAGTATGACTAAAACACGAAACATGGCCAAAAGGCATCAAGTAGAGAAAAAGCATAGGAGAAGCCTTCCTTTGATGCCCAATAAGCATTTCCAAGGAGGTTTAACAATAAGGGATAAGTTTTTCCCATGTTCCTTTAGCGTTAAACAAAAGTGAAAAAAGAGCAAAGTGGTGAGACCAAAACTAAAAGCCGAGACAAAAGGTTGAAAAACATGAAGAGAGAGAATTCCTCAACACCCATAGGGCATTTCATAGAAGGTGAAGGATTGGCTTTGCCTACATTTCTTATGTCCTAAGTAAAAGGAGAAAGTGGGGAGACCAAAATCAAAAGTCGAGTCAAAATACATCAAGCAAAGAAAAAGCAGAGGGTGAGCCTTCTTCTAAGACCTAACATACGTTTTCAAGGATGTTTGGTGGTGGGTTATGGTTTTGCCCATGTTCCTTTAGTGCTAAGTAAAATGGTGGAGAAAGGAAAAATTGATAAGACCAAAACAAAAAGTCAAGTCAAAATGCACTAAGTGTAACACCCCATTATTCAAAAATTTATTTATTTATTTGTATGAAAAATAGTTATGCCTTACTTTTTTAGAGAATTTTTCTCTCTCTTTCCCTTTCCTTCATTTTACCTTGTTTTGATAATCATTCTCCTTCAAGTTGCAACAAGGGATTGTTGGAGTGTTGTTTTAACTTGTCTGCTTGATTTCATGGGTGTCTTGCCTTGTGTAATGAGTGTTTAATGGATTATGATAGAACATCTAAAGCTTTTAATTATGCAATTTCCCTTAGTGTTTCTTTTCCTTTTCTTTTTCCTTTTTCCTTTTTTCTATATGACATGTATTAAGTGGGAGGATGACATTTTCTTGTATTGCAAAACCACCCTTTCTATGTTAAGACTTTGCACTTGAGGGCCTTGACATTGTATTTAAATTTAAATTTCTGTAGAGTTGACTTATGTTGACCCCTTAGAGCCTTATTTTGTAAATTACTTTGGACCAAAAGCCTTTATTTCCCTCCTAACTACCCAGTCATGCAACAACATCATTTTTCCCTTAAAAATTTGTATTGCATTCTACACTCAAACATTTAATTAGGTCTTAGTGTTACTGTCACACAATTGGAGAACTAACTAGCAAGTGTACTAGGTAGTTGTAGCAAGTAATAAAATTTAGAAATCAATATAAGAGTCAAGTATCGTCCTCAGGGATTAGTTCTATCAATTACCACTTCACAAATCAATAACTAGTTAAGCTAAATGAATTTAGAGCGTTTTGAATCATTTAACAAAAAAAAACAATAAAGTGCAGAAATCTAAAAAATACAACAAAATAAAGGTACAAATTTAGAAATGAAATGATATGTAAATGAAGTTAGGATTGATTTCACCTCTTTATTAATTGTCAAATTGAAGTAGATCTGAACTCTAAGTTCCTTAATTGATTGATGATCAATTTCACTAGGTTAATCAAAAGACAATTCCTTGTCTCATTGATCTTAATATCTAACTAAACTACCCTAATTTGTTATGTGTAATTCAATCAAACATTGCATTAGACATTAGAAATTAAGAGATCACAAGATCACGAATCTTAGGGAAATGAAATGATATGTAAATGAAGTTAGGATTGATTTCACCTCTTTATTAATTGTCAAACTGAAGTAGATTTGAACTCTAAGTTCCTTAATTGATTGACGATCAATTTCACTAGGTTAATCAAAGGACAATTCCTTGCCTCATTGATCTTAATATCTAACTAAACTACCCTAATTCTTTAGGTGTAATTCAATCAAATATTGCATTAGGTATCAGAAATTAAGAGATCACAAGATCACGAATTCTTATCCCTAAGATATCCATAACCTTGACATTTAATTCACATATGAGAAATAAACTCAATTTCCATTTATGAAGATTTCTCTAAGTTCAATTGAATGAATGATTAGTTCACAATTGCATTAAGGAAAGAATTAAACGTTCAATACAATCAGGATCTTAAAATCCAGATCCACAATCAATTTACAATATCAAAATCGGATCCATCAATCCATAACAAAAAGAAATAAGAACATGTTCCTAAAAGAAAAAGAGAGAGACAGAGTAGAAGAAGAGGAGTTGCAGAATTTCTTCATAAATTCAATCCTCAGCTTGATTCCTCAAGGTTCAGAGCTAGGAAGTCGCCCTCAATCTCCCTTTCTAACTCTCCTAAGGTGTGGAAATGAAAAGAAAACAAAAAATGGCAAAAGACTTCCAATTCTGACTCTTAACTTCTATTTATAATGTTTTCCCGCCTTTTCCACTTCCACACTTTAATCTCTAAGGATTATAACATGAAAGGTCTTCTAGAAGCTTCTACAACTGAAATTACAATGATCATTAACCCCTATTTCAATCCATGCAAGCCCTTTGAATAGAGGTATGTGTTTGCAGCTTGGGAAGGCAGAAGGCCATTCATGTTTAGAGAGAAGGAAAGGCAATCTTAGTGGAGCATTAAATGCTAACCGCCACTTTCCACTCAAAAACTCTTGGCCAATTAAGCTCCCTACAAAATCTAAGTGGTCAAATGATCCTTGTCCCTTATCTTGCACAACACTTACCTTTACTAGAATATTTTCCCCTCAAACCTCACCATTGATGAATCCATATTTTATTAAATTTTTACTAGCCTTTTTAGTGTTCTATAATAGAAAAAGTAGACTTAGGAAGTGTAAATAAGATGAAAATCTCACTTAGGTCAAATATCATAGGTTTCTTAATTTTTGGTTAATTTACACTGATTTACATAGAAATAATTTGTAATTTTGATTATTTGAATAATTGTGTAGGAATTTTTAGACTACTTTTAGCCTTTGAGAAAATTTGAGGTAAAAGTGACCACTTTCAGAAGTGATAATAACCACTACAGCAAACTAATTCCAAAAGGAAGACCAAAGTGACCACTTTCAGGAGTAATAGTGGACACTACAGAAGCCCAAAATGCTGCAGACAACTATTTGAGCAACACAATTCATTTAGAAGATTTGTAACATGTAAAAATAGGAGATAAGAACAATAAAAGGTAACAAATATACTGTAAAAACAGAATACGAATTTTGTATAAAAATGCTATATGAAAAATAGTTAGGAATCACTTCACTAGATTTTCAATTGCAATGTAATCATGTTCTGGACTTTTAAGAATTCTAATTGATTGATAATCAATTTCACTTCTTTAATCAAAGAACAATTCCTTGCTCATTGATCCTAATACTTAATTAAACCTCCCTAATTCCTTAGGTGAAATGCAATCAAATATTGCATTAAGTTCTAGAAATTATAGGATTACTAGATTATGATACTTATTCCTAAGATTTCAATAACCTAGGTATATGATTCAGATCTAAGAAATAAACTCAATTTCCATTGATGAAGATTCCTCTAAGTTCAATTGAATGAAGAATTAGTTCACAACTGCATTAAGAACAAAATCACATACTCAATTCAATTAAAACCTCAAGGTCTAGATCTAAAATTATATCACAATATCAAATATGGATCCATGAATCCTTAACAAAAAGAATCAGAACATGTTCCTAAAAGTAAAAGAGTGGGAAAGAGTAGAAGAAGAAGAGCTACAAAATTTCTTCATAAATCCAATTTCCAGCCTGATTCCTCAAGGTCCAGAGCTTAGAAGTCGCCCCCAATCTTCTTCTCTAACTCTCCTAAGGTATAGAAATGAAAAAAAAAAATTGGCAAAAGACTCCCGAATCTAAACTCTTAACAACTATTTATAATTTTTTCTGTCACCTTCCACGTTGACTCTTTAATCACTAAGATTAATAATGTGGAAAGCCTTCTAGAAGCTTCTAAGGTTGAGATAGGAACTTCAAACGTCCAAAGTTGACACTTAAAAGTAATTTTCAAAATTATGTTATTTTTCATGGACACTTTTAATGACTAGAGTGTCCACGTGCATGTGTTTTCAGAACTTTTGCCTTGCACGTGATCACTTTCAGTGACCAGAGTGTTAACATGCAGCTGCACGTGGCTACTCTCAGTGGCGAGAGTGTTAATGTGCATGATTCTTGGACAAATTAGCCTTCGGTGTTATCATTCTTAGCAATCAGAGTGTTAACACACAAGCTTTTCATGAATTCTGTTACTAGAGTGTTAACTTTCAGCACTTGAAGTTGCTACGCCTAGCACATATCACTTTATTCTTGATTTTTTAAGCTCAAATCTTTCACTTTCTTCAATTAAATCTTCATCAATCCTTATTCTCAAGACTTTTAGCTTAGAATCTCTTGCAAAACTAACAAAATTACATCAGAATTCTATTAAATTCACACAATTTGAATTATTAAAGACAAATATTGATTTTATTGAATATTTATATATTTTTGTGCAGTTTTCACCTTCAAAATTGCATTTTCTATAAAAAAAACAACCTAGAAAATTACTTAAAAACCTAGTAAAATCTGCATTTATCACCACATCAAACTTAGATTTTTGCTTTTTCACAAGTAAAGCAAAACACACTAAGGGGGATTCAATGCATCATCAAAACACAAAAGTGATAACACAGATTTATTTACAAATTTGTTCAAAATTTCATTCCATTTCAGTTTTTCCAATTATCCTTTCAACAAATTCATTTATGCATTCAACCACAATGAATGTCACACTTAAGAAAATCCTTTTATGCATAATCTTACAAATCTGAGCTAATGAACAGTAAAGCTACATGTGAAACATCAATGAAAGATATCATCACCACTCACAAGAAAGTGTTTCCCTCTCACTCAAAAGTGTTTAAAGTGAGTGTTTACCTTCAAAATTATCAACTTTACCTCACCTTACCATATGTTTGCCCATATTTTCAATCTCCTCTGCTTAAATACAGTCAATCACACATCAAGAGGACTTTTCCAGGTTATAATGGGGCTAAGGTTAAGGTAGGCATTGGACAAAATTGGAAACAATTCAGGAAATTCCAAAAAGAAAAAAGACATTTTAAGTGAATGAACTTAAAACTAGCATAGAACTGCATTACTTTTCAATCATCCTTTCAATTATGCAGCGAAATTTTTTTTTTTCAAATCAATAATAATGTTAGACTCTAATTGACATTGCTAACATTTTCAAAATCATGGATTCATTCAACAAAGAAATCACACTCTTATCAAATACTTTCATGCAAAGTCCCACTAAACCAAAATAAAAATCCAGCAAAGTTTCATGCAATCCACATAATGTAAAGAAATTGTCTAACTCACAAAATGATGTTTCACTCTTTGCTCATCAATGTTTTACGCTAAGTGTTTCCCTCAGTTCATGCATTTTGTCTCACCCTATCATATGTTTGCCCATATTCTCAATGACTCACCTATCAAGAGGACTTTGTTGGCTACAATTGGAGTTAGGTTCAATTTTGATCAAGGATGAACAAAAGCTCAAGTAGGTATTTCACGAGAAAAAAATTTGAGTGAATGAATACAACAACTTAAAGTGGAATGCATTAAATGATGCAGCAAATGAGGTTCAAGCACTCATTCACCATATTTTTCATGAATTTGCCTTATGTGGGAGTTCTTTTTCTATCAAAAATAACTTGCTGCATTTTCTTTTTCTTTCACTTCCATTCATTCATTTTTATGATTTGTTGGACTTGGCAATCATTCTTTTCTTCAAATTCAAGCATTTTTTTACATGTAATATTGACATATATAATTCTTACCACCCCAAACTTAAGAGTTTATTTGTCCTCAAGCAATTACAATTATGAACAGCACCCCAAACTTAGTTTCTTGCATTTACTCTTAATGCAACTCAAAAGAAATATCTTTGTGAAAGTAAGAAAATATTGATGCAAACTAAGTTTGGCAAAAAAGGTAAAGTTGAGACAAAGAAGATTAGGTGCAAGGGTATTCTAGGGTGGGTGAGTGTGAGCAAAGAAGGCCTCAATCAAATAGATAAACATTGCACAATGCATATTCAACTAAGAAACATGGCAAGTTCTAGAGGATAGATGCAAAAAGTCGTGTAAAATGCACATAAACAAGAAATTTAAAGCCCAATTCTCTATCATGGTTAAAGGTAATAATTATTTAGCAACATGTGGGTACAATTCACCTTGCAAGAAAATATGTTCAATATGGTAGGAATGGTAAATATGTACAAAACAGAGGATAATTGTGAGTTAAATGGGAAGTGTAATCAGAATATAAAATTGAAACTATAAAACTTGACTAAATTAAAAACAAACGAATAAAAGGAAAATAAATTTTTTTTGTCTATTACTGTGCAAGAAATTTAGACTAAACACTTATAAAATAGAGGCAAAGAGATCACCCCTTTCTTATAAGGTAGATTCACAACTCATGGGTCAAATTCATGCTCTTCTTGATGGGACTGAGGGCATTTTCTGCAAATATATACACAAAATTCAGTATATAGATTAAATATAAAAGCGGAATACGAATGATATATATAATGGTAGAGATGTCCTAAATTGTTCAAGATAAAAGTGGGAATATGAAAGTAAAGCAGTAAAAATAAAAGCAAGAATGTACGATAATTACATAGAAATGGTAGCTAATAATATGTACAGGGAAATAGAAGAAAGTAAGTAAAAGGTATATGGCATGAAAAGAAACTAAAACTAAATGACATCTTCATTTGAGCTAAAGGATAAAGAGTCGTCATCATTGTCAGCATCATCGTTTGCTACTACTTCCTCCCCTTCTTCTGAAGAGCTAGAGTTGTTTTCCTCTACATCAGCAAGTGATTACAGTCTAACAAGCGCAAAATCTGCTTCTACTCCTCATGCCACCTCTACCAATGCAATAGAAAATTTTAAGCAACCTGTTCCTCTTCCATTTCATTCGGTTTTACATGATAATTTGTTGAATGATTTAATTGATGATAATTTGGCTGAGTTTTCTGAATTTTTAGATTATATTAATTATTTTAACTTATCCAATTATCTTGATTATTTTACTTGTAATGCATGTGCTGATTATGCAAAATGTAGCTTTTGTGCTGAAATTGATACATATGTGTATGATGATTATGATATAGCTATTGCAGATTCTAAGAAAGTAAATCATGATGCAGCCATTGTAAGTTCTAAGAAAATGAATGAATCATGATGCATTTGTTGAAGTGCAAGCTGCACATCCTGTTCTAATTTTTACATTACCTCCTGCATCAAAATTGAAGCTTTTGTTTAAGCTCTTAAAGTATGACTATTACATCATTGTATATCCAAGAAAACAGCAGCCTAAATACAGTAGAAGGACACAATATTCTGCATATCAAGATAATGAAGAGCATGAAGAGAAGCTCATAGAGTTTATCAAACAGCTGGAAGTCCCTCCGCAGTTATTTCTTCTACGTTCCCAATTAAATGAAGTGCTACAAATTTATGACAAAAAGGAGAAATATTTAGGGATAAAACTTAAAATTGTTACCATCAAAAGTATCCCTTATAACTAAAGATCATAAGGCGTCAAGAGAGGCAAATCACAAAATTTTCTTGCATTTGAGTTTTTAATTGTGTTTTCTTCATTTAGCATTGGTCTTGCATTTGAGTTTTGGATATCTCACGAATTCTGTTGCATAAACATTATAGTCTACACTTTACTTTGTTATTTGATATGTGTTTCTACATAATTCTAAATTTTGCAAAGGGAGAACATAAATATTGGATCCAATTTCTGTATAAATTCAAGAAAGGATCAAGTGTAGAAGAAGAGTGACCACTTTCAGAGTTTAAGGCAACCACTTTGGTGGGAAATCAATAGTTTGTCATGAAGGTAATCACTTTCCATAGCAATAGTAGCTACTCTTAGCCCAGGTATATATTTTTGCTCTTTGTAGTGAGCACTTTCATTGTTGATAGGAGTTACTTTCTAAGCACTTTAAGCATCTTTAAATTTGGGCGCCCTAGTAGTGATTAATATTATGCACAATAGTAAACATGCGCAACACCTGTAGGGTAAAAAAAAGGCCAAAATGATTACTATCGTTTACAATAGTAACTACGCGTGCCCAAAGTGATTATTATCATTCACGATAGTAGCCACGCGCAAGCCTTTTAGGTATTTTTGAATTTAGCGCTTCTGTAGTTATTATTATCACTTGTAATAGTAGTCACACATAGCACTATTTTGCAAAAACACAGTGCACATGTCTACTATCATTTATGAAAGTGATTACTTCCACAACTTATATATATAAAGTGTTCACTTTCTCACTCACTTTCACCAATTCTCTGAACACTCTCACTTCCACTCTCAAAATTCTCTACACTCTTCCTCTTGTAATTGCTTTTCTGCATCAAGGACCCCATTTCTCCACATTTTTTTACACTTCTTTGCACTTCCAATCAGGTCATTGCTTAAACTTTCACTTTGTGAATTTGGATTCTCCATTGTGCAAATTAGGAAAATTGAATTGGGGACCCCTAGGTTGAAATTGTTGAGTAGAACCTGTAACTTTAGAACTACTTGTGTGATTAAAAGACAATGGGGATGAGTAAATGGGCTAATCTGCTACATTTTGGCATGATCACACCATAGGGTAGTCACTTTCGTTCACAATAATGTTTAATTTGTGCTTTTTAATATGACAGTGCTTACTTTAGGTTTATTTTGGATACATAGTGATTACTTTACCCTTTGATTACATTTTTCATGATTAAATTACATTAAATTTTGCTCTATTGAATTTGGCATGTTTGTACCCTAGAGTAGTTACTCTCACATGTGATAGTGATCACTTTGTGCTGTGAAACTCTGAACCATAGTGATTGCTTAGGATTGTCATATGCTGTGAATTTTGGACCATTGTATCATTGGTATAGTACTGGATTTTCATACTTAGCATTTACCATGCCATGAGAAATTGATGTAATGTTACTTAAGTGAGGCATGACCACATAGTGCATACATATACCATGTCAAAAATCTGTCATAGTTTTCACTTTGTGTGTGTGTGTGTGAGTTTTTAAAACTAGAAGTAACTACTTTAGACTGCACTACACATCTTCTGCATGACTTTTCTGTAAATTACTACATAAACCTTGCCTGTAACCTACATTTCTTCTGACAGCTGCATTTCTCTGTATTGATTGCACCTATATTTGAGTTGTTGCTGCATAAGTACCATGAGACGTTCAGATTCCATAGTAGTTACTATCATTCATGAAAGTGACCATTCTGCACTACATTTTTTTATACAAACACTGTATATTTGTTGTCACACACGCCTAATGTCATATGCATATAATCTAACATGTGACTTGCATTCTTGAAGTTTTCTGTGTCTATGTTGCTACATAAAATCTGTCATGCCTGCACCATTAAAGTAATCACTATCATTGAGTATAATGTTTACTTTGACATTGCGCTTCTTCAAAGTAACTATTTTGAATTGCATTTTCATTATGAATTTGGACATAATTTTGAAGTTGTCATTACTGTACCTGCATAATTGCTACTGCACTATGATGCACCTGCACTTTCACATTCTGCAGCATAAATTTTTCTGAAGTTCCGTGCACATGTGTTGCACAACTTTGCTGTTTACTTATCTTGCACATTCTACACATTATTTTCTTTTCTCCCTACAGCAAAATGGTAAACACACCTAGGAAGCTAAAAAGGATGATAACTCCAACTCTTTGGAAGAAGATGAGGATGCAGAGGATAACTCTTACTCCTCCAGCTCAAATGAAGACCTGCTTTAGTTTTTAGTTTCTTTTATGTCATTTACCTTTTAGATATTTTCATTTCATTTCCTTGTATATATTACCCACCATTTTCAATAGTTATTACACTGTATCACTTTTCTTTTCTTGCTTTACTTTTACCTTACTGCTTTATCTTTGAATAGTTACTTGACGCTTTCATTCCCTTTTATATATAAATATTAGTCTAGTTTCCGCACTTCCATTTTATGCTGAATCTATTGTGCGTCTCTTTGTAGAGAGTGCCCTCAGTCCCATCAAGAGGAGCATGAATTTGCCACTGAATTATTTGCAATCATCCATTAAAGGGGAGTGATCTCTTTACCACTATTTCACATGTCTTAAGTCTAATTTTCCAACACAGTAAATAGATAATATACAAAAATATTTCATCATTTTTCTCTTTTTAATATAGTCCAATTTTGTAATTCTAATTTTATATTCTGATTGCACTTCACATTCAACTAATAATCATTCTCTGTTTTGTACAATTTACCATTCCTACGATACTGAACATATTTCCTTGAAAGGTGGACTATACTCACATGTTGCAAAGTAATTATCACCAATACCATGGCAGAGAATTGAGCCTTTAATTTCTTTTCTGTGTGCACTTTACATGTACTTTTGCATTCATCTTTTAGAACTTGCCCTGCTTATTAATTGAATATGCATTGTGCAATCTTTCATTTAGATGATTGAGTCTGTCTTTGCACACACCCACTCACCCTAGAACACCCTTGCACCTAATTTCCCTGTTCTACATTTTCTTCTTTTGCCAAACTTAGTTTGTAAAAATATTTTCTTTACCTTAAGAGAGGTATTTCTTTTGAGTTGCATTAAGAGTAAGTGTAAGAAACTAAGTTTGAGGTGCTGATTATGACTTTAGTTGCTTAAGGACAAGCAAAATCTTAAATTTGGGGTGGTGAACATCATACATGTTAATAATACATGTCAAAAAAATAATTTGAATTTGAAGAAGAGAATAATTGTCAAAGTCCAAAAAGTCACAATTTGATGAATGAATGAATGAAAAAGAAAGAAAAAAAATACAGCAAAGGCCATGAGTTGAAAAGATCCACACATGAAAAAAAAAAGAAAAAAAATTGGTGAAAGAATGCTTAAAGCTCTTAAACTACATCATTTTAATGCATTCCATTCTAGTTGTTGTGTTCATTCACTCAAAGAACTCCCTTCTTTTCAAAACCCACTTGAGCTTTTGTCCCTCCTTGATTAAAGTTGAACCTAACCTAACCCAATTTGTGACCAACAAAGCCCTCATGATAGGTGATTCACTGTATCTAAGCAAAGACGATTAAGAATATGGGTACGCATATGGTAGGGTGAGACAAAATGCATGAATTGAGGGAAAACACTTAGCCTGAAACATTGATGAGTGAAGAGTGAAACACCATCTTGTGAGCTAGATAATTTCTTTGTGTTGTGTGAATTGTATGAAACCTTGCTGGATTTTTATTTCAGTTTAGTGGGACTTTGCATAAAAATAATTGATATGAGTGTGATTTCTTTGTTGAATAAATCTATGATTTTGGAAATATTGAAAGTGCCAATTAGAATCTAATATTGGAATGAAAATTTTTGAGAAATTTTTTTGGATAAATCCAACCCTTTACATGTAATTTTCTTGAGTTTTGATTTGTTTGAGGACAAGCAAAAGTTTAAGTTTAGGATTGTAATGAATCCATATTTTATTGAATTTTTACTAGTCTTTTTAGTGTTCTTTAATAGAAAAAGTAGATTTAGGAAGTGCAAATAAAATGAAAATCTCACTTAGGTCAAATATCATAAGTTTCTTGATTTTTATTTAATTCACACTGATTTACATAGAAATAATTTGCAATTTTGATCATTTGAATAATTGTGCAGGAATTTCCAGACTTATTCCATGCATTTTTAGCCTTTGAGAAAATTTGAGGTGAAAGTGACCACTTTTAGAAGTAATAGTGACTACTACAGCAACCTAATCCCAAAAGGAAGACCAAAGTAACCACTTTCAAGAGCGATAGTGGACACTATAGAAGCCTAGAATGTTGAAGACCTGTGCGTAGCTACTATCATAAACAATAGTAGTTCTTATCGAGTGCGCGTAGCTACTATCATCTGCAATAGTGACAACTACAGAAAGAAAAAAATTCTGGAAGCTACGCGTAGCTACTATCACATGTGATAGTAATTACTCCAATAAGGACAACACTGATAGTGGTTACTATCGACGATAGTAACTACTATGAAGGCGTCAACTTTTCTATATATAGATTTTTACTATTTAGGGTTAGAGACTTTTTGCAGAACCTTTTCTTTTAGATTTTTTTTAGGGTTTTAGGATATTTTTGGAAAGCCTAGGGTGGCCTTGGGTGACAGCCAAGGGTCCAACCTAGGGTTTGAGTTATATTTCTTCTTCACTTTTCTTTGATTTTTCATCTTGATGTTATTGATTTCCCTATAATTTCATTTTGTAATTGTGAGACTCATCCTCATGGAAGGCTAAACCTTTTGTAATCCTTAGTAAGTTCATTTAAATTCTTAAATTCCTAAGTTTTGAATGTTATTATAATTCATTTTCTTTCATGAACTTCTTTTTCCTAATATCTTGAATTAAATTAATGGTTGAATGAGGGGGACATTGCTTAATTAATCATAATTCATTTTAATGAGATTCTAAATTTAAATTGCTTAATTTTAGGTTATTTCTAAGGTTGCGTAATCTTGGGATGAGAGATTGGAGTCCATTGAATTGCTTAATTTGTATGAAAACATAAATTTAACTTTTGCTTATTAAATTAACCTAATTTTAGGAGGAAAGGAAGAGTATTAAATTTTGAGAGGAATAGGGATAGAGTCTACGTGAATGAACTAGGGGTTTCTACATTTTATTGATTGAACTTTACAATTTAATTTTCTGGTTAAGTAGATTGAACTTGAAATCACAAAACTTCCGCTTTTTACTTGCTTTTTGAATACACTGCACTCCATATGTTTGATATTTGATCACTTATCCAATGATTCACAAGAGGATGACCTAGGTTAGCACCCTAGTATTACATTAATTTCTGCTTATATTTTGATGAGGATTCGCGACAAATCTTTCGTTCATCAATCATCCCGTTCTGCACTTTCTAAGACCCCAAACTTTTTGCTCTTCCAGCCACTCCCCTCCCTTAAAGTTTTCCTTCTTGTTCCTTAAAGAAACTGAGGTCAATAAGTGAGTTCAAAAAATGAAAGTTATTTCTTTTCTTGACGTGTTTGTTGGTTTATGACGTCTTCCATTCTTTGCATCCCTTTCATTTATTCTTTTTTTAGCTAAGAACAACCACCTTAAGCTTGGTGTTTATTGCAATTTCTTCTCTATATCTAAGGAGGTTGCAAGCTTGAAGTTTTTTCCTATACCTTCCCCCTTTTTTCTTTCTTTGTGGTCAACCACTAAAAGGTATAAAGGAGTCCATTTTTTTGTGGGATTCCTAAGCATGGTTGTAGGTAGGTGTGTATTTAGGCTTAGTGTTCATGCATATCATATTATACATGTGCATGTCATGAAAACCATTATAATCCTAATTCATTAAAAAAGTTATCATCGGCCTACCCCTAAAACTAGTGCTTTTTCATTGGGTATGTTTTGCTAGTTTTGTGACTCTTAATAAAAAGGAAAATCAAATATTTATCTTAAAGTATAGATATCCTTAAATTAGTCAAAAATGGTATATGTACATGAGTATATTTTTGTTGTTTTGAGTGAGTATAATAAATTTCATGAACTAAGGATAACCTTGTCACATCTTAGTTCTAATACCCAAGCTTGAACCAAACCTTCTGCAAATGTGTTGATTGACCTTATATTGTTCTATATTATTGATTCTGAATTCATAATGGCCTTGGTCCTATGTTAAAACACGGAACATTGCCTAAAAAAATTACTATATTTCTCTGGTTTTGTGTCATAGTAGGAGAATAGTGCATTCACCTCATTTTCTTCTTTAAATGCTCTTGGTTGACCTTGTTATTGAAAAGGATATGGCATTTTACCATTTTAAGTAATAAACATGTCAATTGAGGTGTGTGTATGTTCCTTGTATGTGTGTACGTGTGTGTGTTTTGTTATGCATCATCATGTATCTAAATTTGGCCACTTAATGACAAGGAATAACAGAGATTCTCAGTGTGCAGGAAGTAAGAAGGTGATAAATATATGTTAAATAACAGAGAACATAGGCTTAGAGCAAAACAAAGCTTTAAAACTATTGAGTAGGGAAATTTAAACTCAAGTTAAGGTAAATTGTGGGTAGCAAAACCGATAAGGGAACATAAGAAAAACTCAAAGACTAAACTAGGTTAATAAATAATTGACTAGTTACTAGGATAATCATTTAACTTAAGAATTAACTAGGGCTACAAAAAGAAAGGAGAAGCTGAGAGACATTAGGAAGTTAAGAGATAACCAAGTCCTAAGTAAATAGTCTAAATGAAAATAGGAAATAATAAAAAGAGGAGAAGTGATAACCTTGTCGCTAAGGTCTCAAAAGTAACTAAATTTCTCACAAAAACATGTAGTTTAGGGAGCAACCTAGGTCATCTTTCACAAGGATACAAATGCACATTATTTCAATATCAATTATGCAGAAAACGTTTATGTTTGGGGAAGTTTTATGATTACACGCAGAAGATTAAAATGCAGAAGATTAAACCCAGAGAATGAAAACCGAGATCCAAACACACAAATCCAAAACCGAGAATGAAAATTGAATTGTTTAAATCTCTCCCGCATAACAACAATTAATCAATTGCTTATTATGTGATTAAGAACAATACACAATTCAATCGAACAATGCTTTCTATGCAATCACAAAGGTATAAGATCAGAAAACAAACTCGGAGCATCAAAAACGTCTTGAACAAATGCGATCTGGACCTTGGCAATGTAATTGGAGAAGAAACATGGAAGAATTCGTCTGGAAATTGCAGAAACTAATCGCCTTTCAATTGTAAAATGTAGAGCAATGCAAATTCGAAGTGAAAAATTGCAAGAGAAGAAGAGAATGGGTAAAAATTTCAGAGGTTCTATTGGAAGCGGGAAAGTTATTACAAAACTGAAAAACAAAAAAAAATGAATTAAAAGTGCTTCCAAGTCAGCCCCTGACCTCTATAAATAGTAGTCCTAAAAGAGCAAAACCGAATGGGCCAGAGCTGGGCCGAAAATAAATACAACAAAAATTGCAAAACAAAAGCTATACAAAAGTATAAACTTCTAAAATTCATAGAAAATAGCTCCGGACTCCAAATAGCACTATCCATATGTCCAAATTGAATCCCTGAAAGAAAGGAATCCAATGCAAAAAGAATGAGCCAAAAAGGATATCTACAGAAAAAGTTATGGCCAAATTAGTAACTAAAGGTCAGAATAGAAAATATAAACAAAAGTATAGTATTTACAAAAATTCCTAATTAACAAGATAAATGCAAAAACATATTAAATGGAAGAAATAAGGGAATGAAAAGACATGCAAAGGATGCAATAAGACTAAAAATGTGAGAACAAAATATGAGCTATCAAGAAGTAAGTGAAGTTGAAAAATAAATAACCTAGTAATACTAATAGGATAGGAGTAGCCAAGAAGTAACTAAGACTAAAAGTCCTTTTATATGAAATGAACCCTAGACCAGAACTTAGTGCAACAAAGAAATGACATAAGACACGAAATTATAACACAAGCGTGACTAGTTAAAATAAGGAAAAATTATATTTTTGTCTTGATTAAAAGGATGTACTCTCAAGTAATCAAATACAATGCTATTTTTGGACTGTTAATATAAACATGTAAAGTAAGAAATTGTGATTAAATGAAGACACATTTTTATTATAATAATGAATAAAACATTCTCATGCATTATAACATGTAAAGGGGAGATGTAATTAATTCTACAGTTTAGCACAATTATGGGATGCATGTGTACAAGTTCTGAGAGAACTTTGGCGGTGGTAAAAAGAGGATGACTCAATGGTTGAGTAACTCACTGCAACTGAGTCACAACATACTTGCTGAAATTCACATCCCCTGCCACTGAAACCCACGTGCCTTTTTTTTTTTTTGTCTCAAAGCCTAAAGATGTATCACCCCTTTCAAATCCTATTTCCCTTTGCCTGATGATGAGAGTTCACTAATGTAACACCTTAATTTATTTTTAAATATTTTTCAATGGGATATTTTCGCAATAAAATGAGAATAATAAAATTTCATTTCAATTGTTTCCAATACAGAATTTCAATAAAGTATTTTAAAATATGGGATGAGTTACACCTTTGAATCAAAATAAAGCTACAGAACCTATTTAATACATCTAAATTTTAAAATAAATTTTCTAAATCTTATAGCAATATCATATATCCCTAGTCACTAAGTCTGGTACTGGTGGTTTTGGTCACCTAAAAAATAAATATAAGGGTGAATCATTTACACTATCACATACCCACAAATATAAAGACTTACCTTCCCTATTTTACAACAATCCCTAATATGATAAAATTACATTTTAAACATGCATTAATTTATACATACGCCTCATATTCATACATCAAACATGTTTTGGTGCGCTCATTGCACCTTCAATCAATTCACACACACACATGCACTCACTGCATGTTAGCCACGCTCACTGTGATCTCATGCTACAGCGAGGCCCCTTCTCGCTACAGCGAAAATATAAGACAAAAGTATACTTAGTTTTTTATATAGTCTCGCTACAGCAAGACTGAACCTAAAAAACACCCCCTTTCTGTTATCCTCATGATGCAGGGAGGAGCCTTTCGCTACAGCAAAAATGCAACAGAGACACGCCTACTTGCCCAAGACCTTCTCGCTATAGCGAGAATGTTCTTGTAGCACACATCAGCCTATACTCTCAAGCATTTTTAGTCCATTTACAGACAAATATTCACATTTGAACCACAACATATCAATGTACACATCCATATCACCAGTATGAATCAAAATGCACATCAAAATCACAACATACACGTATGTATAATTATCATAATATAATTACAAAACTTGAGGCATTACAACTCTCTCCTCTTTTAGAGAATTTTGTCCCCAAAATTCAACAACTACATAAACAATTCTGGATACAACTCTCTCATCCTACTCTAAGTCTCCCACATAGCATCTCCCTCATTGTTTGCACTCTATATCACCTTCACCAACGAGATCTCCTTGCCCCTCAACTGCTTGACACGATGATCCATAATCTTCATCAGGTATACATCATAGGACAAGCTCTCTCTTACTTGAGCCAGGTCAAGGTCAATCACGTGAGAAGGATCTGCCACATACTTTCTAAGTTGAGACACATGAAATACTGGATGTAGGTTTGAAAGATTTAGTGGTAGCGCTATCTGATAGGTTGCAGGACTGATTCTACTCAGCACTTTGAACTGCCCAATGAATTAAGAAGATAACTTTCAAGATTTCAGAGCTCTCCCCACTCCGGTCACAGGTGAGACCTTCAGGAACACATGGTCACACACCTAGAACTCCAAATATTTCCTCTTCTTATCATAGTAGTTTTTCTGCCGATCTTGTTCAGGCTTCATCTTCTCTCTAATTATCTTAATCTATTCGTTTTGCTTCTGGACCATGTCCGATGCGCACAAAATTGCCTCTCTAGTCTCGTACCATTTCGATGCTAGTATAGAAACTGTTGTTGTACGTGAACTCTACCAAGGGTAGGCATTCTTCTCAAGTTCCCTGCTGCTCAATCACACAAGCTCTCAACAAATCCTCCAATGATTGGATAGTCCTCTTTATTTGCCCGTCAGTTTGTGGGTGGTAAGTTGAATTAAGCTTCAACTTAGTACCCTGCGCTTGTTGTAGGCTCTTCTAAAACCTCGATGTAAACTCGAGTCTCTGTCTAAGACCACACTAGTCAGCACACCATGCAGCCTAACTATCTCCCTCACGTACATATTCGTTAGTTTTTCCAATTTATACTTGATGTTGATCGGAAGGAAATGTGCAGCCTTGGTTAACCAATCTACTATCATCCAAATAGCATCATGGTTGTTCCTAGTTATTGGCAACCCAAAAACAAAGTCTATGAAAATACTATCTCATTTCCACTCGGGAATCTCCAAGGGTTGCAACACTTTAGGTGGACACTAGTGTTCCACCTTTGCCTTCTGACAAGTTAGGCATTTTGACACATATTTAGCTACATCTTTCTTCATCCCATTCCACGAGAAATTCTTGTAGAGATTCTGATATATCTTGGTTAAACTGGGGTGGAAACTCATTCTGCTTTTATGTGTCTCCTTAAGTATCATTCACTTCATCTCATCAATTTGGGGAATACACACTCAGTCTTGAAACTTGATCACGCCATTCTCATCACAATGGAACTCCAAGTCCTTCCCCTCACTTTTCTGCTTCATCATATCTTGCAGGAAGGCATCTTCCTATTGAGCGTTTCGGACTTGCACCAAGAAGTCATTATAGATTGTCACCGTCCTAAGGTATGAACTCCTTAGCCTTACCTCCATAGCCAAATTTATATCCCAGAACTCCTCAATTAACTCAATCACTTTCACCATTATAGCTGCCACGTGCAATGATTTTCTGCTCAATGCGTCAGCCACCATGTTCGCCTTGCCTAGATGGTAAGACAATGTCATAGTCCTTGAGAAATTCCATCCACCTTCTTTATTGCATGTTCAGCTCTTTCTACTGAGGTACTTTAAACTCTTGTGATCGCTAAACACCTTAAACCTCACCCCATAAAGGTTGTGCCTTCATATCTTAAGAGCAAAGACCACTACGACTAACTCTAAATTCTTAGTTGAGTAATTGACTTCATGAGGATGCAATTGGCTTGAGACATAGGCAACTACTCTTCCGTCTTGTATCAAAACATACCAAAGTCCATGCCCGGATGCATCACAGTACATGTCAAACTTTCGTTTTGGGTCAGGTAAGACTAACACCAGCGCTGAAGTTAACTTCCCCCTCAGTTCTAGGAAACTAGTTTCACACTTCGTGCTCCACTTAAACTCCTTCCCTTTACGGTTCAATTTCGTCAAAGGGAAAGCTATTTTAGAAAATTCCTCAATGAATTTCCTATAATAGCCAGCTAGTCCCAAAAAATTGTAGATTTCTGTCACATTTGTAGGCCTCAGCCTTTGGGTTTATGCTTCCACCTATCATAATTCCATCCTTCAACACCACATGTCCCAAAAATTGGATTGCGATAGCCAAAACTTGCACTTAGAAAATTTGTATACAATTGCCTCTCCCTCTAAATCTACAAAACAATCCTCAAGTGTTCGGCATGCTCCTCTTGAGTCTTCGAATAAATCACTTCCACCTATCATAATTCCATCTTTTGACACCACATGTCCCAAAAATTAGATTTGCAGTAGCCAAAACTTGCACTTAGAGAATTTTTGTACAATTGCCTCTCCCTCTAAATCTATAAAACAATCCTCAAGTGCTCGACATGCTCCTCCTGAGTCTTCGAATAAATTAGAATGTCATTAACGAACACCGCCACAAACTTATCCAAAAACTCATGGAAGATTCTATTCATGTAATCTATGAACACAGCAGGTGCACTGGTCATACCAGACAGCATCACCAAGTACTCCTAGTGACCATAACGTGTCCTGAAAGCTATCTTGGGTACATCCTTATCCTTCACCCTAATTTGATGGTACCCTGATCTCAAGTCAATCTTTGAATAAACTAAAGCTCCTCTCAACTGTCCATCAAATCGTCAATTTTAGGAAGAGGGTAATTGTTCTTTATCGTCACTTTATTCAGTTATTTGTAATCGACACACATCATCATGCTCCCATCTTTCTTTTTCACCAAAAGAACTGGCGCTCCTCATGGCGACACACTTGGCCTTACAAACCGTTTCTATAATAAGTACTCCACTTACTTCTTGACCTCTGCCAACTCCACCAATGACATCCTATATGGTGCCACAAAATTCGTGCTTGCTCCTAGAATGAGATCAATGGTGAATTTTATCTCTCTTTCTTTGGTGGCAACTCATAAACATCATTAGGAAAACTTCCAAGAAATCCCTCACCACTAGAATATACTCTGGCTCCACCCCACTTTCGGCTTCTTGTGAGAACATGACCACAAAGACCTTAGCATTTATCGTGTTCTCCCACGCACCTTAACTTAATAGTCTAGGAATCTCCGACATCAATGTACCAAAAATCAAAGTCTTCTCCTTACAATCCAGCAAAACATGGTTAGCGGCTAACCAATTCATTCCCAAAATTATGTCCAATTAGGAAGAAGGCAAACAGATCAAGTCTATGTCAAAGTCTCTACTATACACTATCACAGAATACCCCAAACACACCCACGAGGATATGACTGGTTTACTCGTAGGGTTAGTCACCACAACATTACACAGCAATTCAATCACATGTAAGTCCAAACACTTCACATAGTCCATAGAAACGAATGATTGCGTAGCACCTGAGTCAAACAACACATCTAGCAATATGCCCTTAACAACGCATTTACCTCTGATCAGCTCCTCAGACTGTGAAGCATCTGCCCTACTAATGGCAAATACCTTCCCTGGAATGCTCGGCTTCAGCCCTGTGCTTCCTCTCGACTCAGGTCTCTGGCTGATACTCGCACTGCCACTCTTCTTAAGAGCAATCAAGCAAACATTCACAGTGTGTCTCAGTTTTCCACAGTTATCACAGTTGGTCCACGACTATGGCAAGTCCCTCAACATGTGTGGTCCTCTACACCTGAAACATCTGATTGGCCCTCTAAAAGAGTCAGAACCGGGGCCACTATCGCTGTTCCTCTCCTAGATGAGGTCCCTTTGACTGAGAATGACTGGAGCTCAAGTATCGCCCCTTAAAGAACCTAAGGGGTCTTTTATCTTGCCTTATTAGACCACTCCCTCTAGTGTCTATTGTCTTACCCTTCGAGTTGGCTTTGAATATCTGACACTTGCTCACCAGAGTGAGCAAGTCAGTCAGCTGAAATACATTGACTGCAACAAGGATCTCTCGCCTAAATCTATGCTGGAACTGAACACACAAGTCCTCTTTTCCGTTTTCATGTTAATAGTGAAGTCAGTACTTCATCAGCTTAAAGGTATGTCCAAATTAACTCTTTGCCTTGACTCTTAAGTTATTTCAAGTTGTGGCAAAAAAACATCTTATGTTGCTATGGGATAAAATAGGACAATCAAATTTATTCTAAAGTAGATACTTGTTAATTTATTATCAACATTGTATAAAATAATATAAAGTAAATTTAAAATGATAAATTTCAAAATCATTTAATTACAATATTAATTTTATTTTCAAGATTTGAAATCCCAGTTTCAATTATGTCATTCAAAATTGCACATTTAAAAAAATAAAATATTTAAATGTATCGTGTTTTATATTCCAAATTGAAACAATAAATTGTGATTTCACTGTATAAATTATTTTACCACACGAAATTGCAAGAGCATTAGTTTTATAACATTCTGTTATATTCTTTTTTTTTAGACTACATGTGTTTTATAATATATTATGTCATATTTTATGATGTTAGTTTGTGATTTTTTTTGTTTTTTTTTACTATTTTTATTTTATTTTTTAAAAATTAAATAAATATTTTCTTACATTTATATTATAAACATATATTTTAGATAAATTCAACAATATATAACAGTATATTATTTTATCATTTGGTGGGAGTAACAAAATTGTAAAAGGAACTTAATTATATTATTTCATTCTAATGCACGAATTTTTATACATTGTTAAAATAAAATAAATAACCAATTTTTAATTTTTTTTTACTAGCAACTGATTAAGCTACTTTTTCTGTCTTGTATGGACAGTTTTTTTTCCTTTCATACAAAATCATATTTCCTGAATCTTAATCCAAATATTTCTGTCAAAGTTTTCAATCACTTTTGTTTTACAAAAAAATATCACTTTTAAGCTTTTACGGAAGATGTCACTTCTAAGTTTCTATGAAAAAGTTATCAAATTGTAGAATCAACAATGTGCTCACCTTTTAACACAAAATTCATCTCTATCAGTTTTAAAAAATTAATATTGATTTTATATTAGTTATATTTATAATATTTATACTTTTTATGTATGGTTTTAGTTTTTTTTATATTTAAATTATTTAAATTTAGTTGTTATAAGAAAAAATATAAGATAATTAAATTAAAATAGTTTTATTATGTTAAATACATGTTATTTTTATTTAAATAATTTATATATTTATTTAGTAATTCACAAGACTTAATAATATGTTATATCTTTATTGTATTTTTATTAATTATTAGAATAATACTTTGATGTGAGGGATTTCAGTTGAGTACTTGATTAATTAGAAAGACTAAATGTGAGTTATTATTGTTACGGAGACCAAAATTACACAAATTAGTGTATGACAACAACAAAAAATTATATAATTAAATTTTTAATTTTTAATACATTAAAATTTTACACCAGTAATATTTTATTACAAGCTTAATTAAACTTTTAAGACCCATTTGCTAAATATGACAAGATAAAAAACAATAAGATATGAGAGAATAATAAGCTATAAAAGAAAGATAAGATCTTATCATATTTTATGTTTAATATATATTAATACAATAAAACAAATAACATTATGTCATCCTACTAGTTTAAAATAAAAAAATATATCAATTATATTAAATGATAAAATTATTCTTCTATCATAATAACTATAATTTTTAAAAATATTTTTTAATTTAATTTCTTGACTTTTCATTTAAAGTATATATCAACAAGTTATAAAAAATAAGTGTGAACTAGTATTAATATTTTATCATTAAATTATAATAATTTTGTATTTTTTTACAAATAAAATTTATTCTTTTTGTAATGAAATACAAGAAAAACAAATAAAATTATAAAATATTAAATTATGTTTTTAAAACGAGTATGATATTTTTTATAAAAATAATGTTCATATAATTTTTTTATAAAAATAATTAAAATTATATTCTTAAATAAATAAGTTTTGCATAAAATATTAATATAAAGTTTAAATACAAAGTGAAGTGAGAAGTTATTATGTCATCATAATTTTTATTTCATTACCCTCGTCAAGATAATAATTTAAATTATTTCTATGAATAGAGTAATTTAACAAAATAAGTTATTATATTTTATTTTTTATCCTGTGTATCAAACTAACCTTTAGTTTCTCTGATTTAGACTGTTATTTTAGTTCCTCTGTTCCTTTTTCAAGTAACTCATACACTTTCTTCATACAATCTTATTTTTTAATAAAATATTTAGATATTTATGATAGATTATAATTTAAAATAAACTTTCAAAGTTAAAAATTCAACTAAAAATTTAATAAAGTTTGACGGTATAATAGTTATGATTTGAGAAGAAAAAATATTTTTTTTTTAAATTTTGGGTAAAAACATATATTTAGTTTTGTAAATATTGAATGAAAGAAGAAAAATATATTTTCATAAAATTAAAAAAAACTTATGAAAAAAATTAAATATGTGCAAAATTTTATTAAAATCTGCGCAAGTAAAAATATACATACAATTAAATATTTTGACCCATACACTTTTAACTAAATTACATACTATTGATATATAATTTAATATAAAGCTTTATATTTTTTATGAGTTATTTAAATGAATAAAATATGTATAAGTATTTTTTTTAATTTAAATTATTAGTATTTACAGTAACTTAATTAATAAATATTTTTATGTTTTGTTTGGCTAAGATAAAAAAAAAATAATGATATTATTATTCTTTATTTGATTAAAAAAATACAAGAAAAAAAGTTAACTTAACAGAAAAATAAAATAAAAATTTTCAAATTAAATTTGTTATTATTTTTTGATGGAACGAATAAGGGTTACTGAAAACCGTTCAAGTATCCACATCAAGGTGCACAGTGGGGCTGAAATTTTCATGGTAACATGCACATGGTGCCCCCACAAGAACCTACACTGCACTTGCATGCAAATTTTGTATTGATAAGAAGTGCATTGAGGCATGCACTATGGCTCACATGTGTAGGTCTTCTTGCACATGCATTGGTCATTCCATTAACTTTCACGAATGCATGAAGAGTAGGAAACACGTTTCCAAGTATGTGTGAAGAACAAAAATAGTTTCACCCACTTACCCTCACTCGCTCTCTCCAATGTTGTCTGCCATTTCAACACAACCATCGCTATCAAACTACTCCACAGTGTTTCACTATCCAACTGCACAGAATTTGCACCCTAGAAATCCTACAGCGTTAGCAAATGGATATTCCACTTCAATATTATGACAGATTTTTTAACTAGGACTAGATTTATCTAAAAATAATTCAAAATTTATATTCAACATATGTAAGATAAATTATACTAAATAAGATTATGAAATATTTTATTATACACAATATTTTAATATAATTAGTATACTTTTTATCATCTTTAATAATAATAATTTTTAGTTTTTATTTCTTCTTTTAATGTATCCTAGAATAACATATATAGTTTGGTCATTAAGTTAAGTTTTCACAAATATATTTCAGTTCAATTATTATTTTTAATTTGTATTATTGTCATTACATAATATATTTTTATTTAAGAATATATTTTTTTCATAAAAAAGTCACTTAAAGTTATTTCCTTAAAAACTATTATAAAAAAAATATTTTAACACCAATTTTGTCACCTATAATTTTGTGCATTATTTTTAATCATATATAATAAAAATATATTTTTATTATTGTAGTAAATTTAACAAATAAACATAATAATAAATGTGATTTAAATTATTCGTAGTAAAGATTATACACCAATTAATGGATAATATATAAATACAAAATAAATAAATTAAAAAAATTAGATTAAAAAACATTAAAATGAAATTAAAAATTATAAGATTTATTGATTCTAAAATTTAATTAAATTATTTATATTATTTGATGGCTTAACGGGATTACTTGTATTAAACTTCATAAATAAATAAATGAATTTAATTTAATAAATCTACATAATATAATTATAGTAAAAATAATAATAACATAAAATTTATAATTAATTATAAATAATATCTTGAAAATAATTTAAATATTATATGACATATGATATTATGTATAATTTAATTAGAAAAATATCAATTTATACATTAAAATAATAAAACTTGTCTTATTGTCTGAATGTCATTCATTTTTTATTATATTAATTCTCGTTCACTTTTAAATTGTTTTTTAAATTTTCAATAATTATTACGAATTAATTAAAATAATTTTTATTATTTTTTAAATTACTTCTTACAAATATCAATAATTTTAAATTAAATATAATCAACTCTCATTATTTTTAATTAGTTTTATAAATTTTAATAACTATAAATTAAGTATGATTATGAAATTTAATATAACTATGAATTACATATAAAATATAGATAAAATTAGTGTTTTCGTCCTCTAATTTAAAGGTCAAATTTGATTTTGTGCTTCAACTTTATTTTGATTCATTTAGTCCATAACTTCTAAAAATATTTTAAATAAGTCATTATCTTCTTATCAAACTTTTATACATTATTCATTGTTTTCTTCCTTAGAGCTTTGATTTTAATTTTATCCTCCAAATCTTTCTTTGTACTATTCATGCATCATCTTATTCCTCAAGCTTTTATATACTATTTATTGTTCTTTTCCTTAGAGCTTCAATTTTAATTTTCTCATGCAAATCATTCTTAGGCAATTCATCTCAAACCAATGGCCAACCAAGTTTCCTATGTTACTTCTACGCCAATGACAAAGGCAACTACATAACCAATACCACCTATCAACACAACCTGAGAGAAAGTGTTATTTAAAGAGGGTGAAGGTGGTGATGACATTGGCTATGGTGATAGTGATGATGCTTCTGTTGTATGATTATAGAAGCAACAACTTTCATATCTTAAATTGTAACTCTATCTACTACCCTACCACCTATTTTGTCATTCAACTTGGTATTTTTGAGATAGCCCCATCCAACCAATTATAGCAATCTTACTTAGACAAATCACCTACACTACACCAAACCATATATGGTTTGAAAACTTGGATTAGCTACATTTGTTACCCCAAACTTGTGATATTAATCACTTAATGCAACTTTGTTTCTTAGATTCTCTAAAATTGATTCACATCTATTATATTATTTAAGTTACACATATAAAATGAAGGTAAAATGAAAAAATATATCATAAAGTAGCATAGATGAATTTGTTTTCATTACTATTGGTACAATCAATAAAGAGAAAGAGATAGAGATAGCTGAAATTGAAACTTTTAAGGAGAGACAATGAACATTGTACATAGACTAGAGAAAAAAATGATAAACACTACATGAATAGCACATGTGACAAACAAAGTTAACTTTTTTTTAATGTAAAATATTTGAAATATTTTTAAGACTTAGAAAATTAAAATAAATTAAAATAAAGTTGAAGGACAAAATTGAATTAAACCTTTAAGTTGAAAGATGAAAATATAATTTTTTCTTATAATATATAGATTATTTAATAGAGGATATTCATTATAATTTAAGTGAAAAAATTTTAAATTTTTATATGAAAATAAAATTTATCTTTTATTTATATCTTATTTATTTTAAAATGTTTAATAATTATGAATTAAATATGATTTTGATAGATAGATAATTATATATAAATTAATAAAAATATTTTTTTAAAATATTTAATAAATATTAAACATTGTTTAATGTAATAAAAAATTAGTGGTTTTAGTTATTTTTAAAAGAAAGATATATTTATTTTATTAGAATTAAATAATATTATATCATTGAAATTATGAGTTAAAAATATTTTTAAACGTTCATCTTACTTTAAAATATTTGTTATATTTTGGACAAAATTTATACTTTCTAGAGTTTATAGAAAAATTAAAATATTTAATAAATATGACATATTATTTATAGAAAAACTTAATTTTTTCCCCTCTTCTTTTTCTCAATTTTTGCTTCATTTGACATTTTCATTCCTTTTTGTCTCACTATGCAAAAAAACCTCTCTGAAACCGTCCAAAAGAAAGAGTTAGAACAAAATTAAGCATAAATTAATTGAGTTAATTCATACAAAAATTTAAAAATCACCTGATGAACAAATATTTGTCACTAATTCTCATCAAAATTTTAAACCTAGGTCGTTCTCTTGTGAACATCGGGTATGGAATCACACATCAAACATGTTGTGAGCGCTAAGTTCAGAAAATAAACAAAATGGGGGGTTTGTTGTTTTTAAGTTCAAAAACATTCAAGCAAGAAATTAATGTGAGAAATCCGATTAATGAAATGTATTCACCCCTAGTTTATTCATATTAATTCTATCATAAATCCTCTTAAAATCAAATACTTCAACATTTCTCAGAATTAGGTTAATTAGAGCAAGCGTCAATCAATCTTAAATTCCCATACAAAATTAAGCAAATCACATGGACTCCAATCCCTAACTCTTAGGATTAAATTTAGAATTAAGCAAACCAAAATTTGAACCCTTGTTAAAAATAAAATAGAGTTTGATTAAGCAACACCCTCATTCAACCTTTAACTTAATTTCAAGAGATTAG
This sequence comes from Abrus precatorius, assembly GCF_003935025.1. Taxonomy (NCBI): domain Eukaryota; kingdom Viridiplantae; phylum Streptophyta; class Magnoliopsida; order Fabales; family Fabaceae; genus Abrus; species Abrus precatorius. Next base: position 10,921,986 of record NW_020874384.1, read on the forward strand.
GAAAGATTAAATTCATGAAAGGAATTCGTATTAACATTAAGCCTAGGATTTCAAGAACCCATATGAACTCCACTAGAGATTAACAACAAGATTTAGCCATCTATGAGGATGGGTTTCATCGTTACAAAGTTTAGAATCAAGAAAGCTCAATTGAATCAAAGCAATAATAATAATAAAAAAAAGTAAGAAGAAGAAGTAATAAAACCTATATGGAACCTTGGCTATCACCCAAGGTCTTACCTAAGCTTTGCAAAATGTGTCCCAAAATGGAAAAATAGTAGAATGGTAAAAAGATTCCTACCCTAAAAGTAAAAGTCCTATTTATAGTAAAATTAACGTCTCCCAAAGTAGTTACTATCACTGCTGATAGTGTTTACGCACAACTTCATAATGATTTCCCTTTCTGCACGTGTTAACTTTTACCACTCTTTGTGCACTGGGGGCTCTCTGAAGTGTTCACTATCATCAACGGTAGTGAACACGCACAAGTCTGCACCTCTCTTTTGACTCTGTACTGATTATTTTTGCTTCTGAAAGTGATTACTTTCATGTGTCCTCCTGGAAATTGCTTGTTGTAGTGATTACTTTGGGTACTGAAAATAGTTGCTTTCACTCCAATTTTTTCAAAAAGGCCTAAAATCCATAAAATTTGTCTATAAATTCCTATACAATTATTCAAGTGAGAAAAATTGCAAGAGATATTTACAAAAATCAGTGTAAATTAAATAAAAATTAAGAAAGTTATTATGGTAATTGACGTAAATGAGATTTTTATAGTATTTAAAATTTTTATTTATTTTTCATTAAAAATCTATAAAAAAAAGGTAAGTAAAATATTAACAAAATATGGGTTTATCATCACGCAAAGCTTAAATTAATCAATGAGTCCATGATCATATTCAATTAATTATTGCTTTGTGTCACTTGACATCAATTTTGAGTTTTAACACCCAAACCCGTCCAAACCCAACTAGAGGTCACTCCTAATGAAATTTATATGTTAAACTAAAATTAAATTAAATTATTTTTGAATAAACTGATTATTATATTTTTTTTAAACTTGCATAATATAATAATTACATATATAGCATTCAATAGTAGTAATATTAATTCAATGTATTCCAACGAGAGTTAATAATAATATGTTAGAACCAAAATTAAATTAAAATATTTATTGACATTCAATATTGTAATAATAAAATATTTTAAATTAAATATATTATTGCATTGAATTTGTGAGTTAAAAATATTATTTCATCTAATTCACCTTACTTTAAGTAAGATATTCATTCCATTATTGCTATATAATAAATATAAATTGTCATTTTTATCTTTTTATTTAGAAGATTCTATTTTATTTTTCATCATAATTATTATTTTATTTCTTAATTTAACTAAGTTTCTCTTAACTTTATTGTAGAAAGTAGTGAAAATGCAACTTGTTAAAAAAATCAAATCATGAAGAAAATTTGTTAAAATGAATGAGAATAATTTTAAATTTAAACTTTATCTTTTGAATTGAAAATCATCTTTGGCATCCATCTCTCTTCATTTTTTTCTCTACACTAAAATCATAGTCTTTCATTTTAAAACTCTTCCATCTCCCACATTTACACCATCCTTCTCCTCCATCTCAAAGAGACGATGTTCTGCATCATAAAGTAGATCATCAACCACGAGTTTTTTTTTCTTTCCTTTATATTTATAATTATGAATATTTTTAGTTTAGTTTTTTTTTGTGTGTTGAATGTTATAAAAATGTGTATTTGCTTACTCATTGCCATGAGGTGAGGTTAATACTTGTGATCTAACTCATTTGAATTCTAATTTGACTTTATTCTATTAATGTTAATTGTTTGTTATTATTGTTTTTGATTTGATCACTCTAGGATAAATCATAATTAATCAATTGATAAGTAATCGTATCATTAAAAATGTTAATGAAACTAAGAGATAATTTAGGTATAAGAGTTAAAAAGATCAATCTATCACCTATACTTCTATTCACTTGATTAAATTTAACAAATCTAATAAACCTTAATTCTCTTGAATTGGGATATATCTAATTAGTCATGAGAGGAAACCAAGTCACATGCTTAATTCCCTATAACTCTACTTTATGATTTCTCCCCTCTATATTCTCTTATCAATTTGGTTTACTTTTTATTACTTTTAAGAAAAATACGTTCCTCAATTGCATGGCTTAACATTCAAGGAATATTAGTAACAAGTACTTGTAAGTATAAGTGGAAATATCTTATGCAATAACATGTTTTTCTTGTGTATCCATCCACTAAATTACTATTTTTAATCCAAAATTTATTATAAGTATAATTTTTTTTTTATTTTAAAAGGATATTTTTATCATTTAAAAAATTTCAAAGGGTAAAAAGATTATTTTCTAATAGTTAATTATTTTTATTGTATTAAACTATGGTTGGTATTCCGTAATTTGGCTTCTATATTTTTTTATTAAATTTCTAAAAAATTTATTTAATTAATAATTTACTTCTACATATTTTTGTATGAATTTAATAAATTAATTTTCTATCATTTACTAAATATTAATTTAATTGACATATAATACTTAATTATATTACTTTTATAATTTAAACGAACCTAAAATATTGTTTCTATTTCAAAATAATTATGATTTTATATAATTATTTTATTAAAAATTATTTTTTTATAATCTATTTTACTATTTTAGTGTTATTTTTTTATCAATAATTACCTTAATTAGCCTTTAATCAACCTTAATTATGGCCTTATTTGTATAATTATTGGCTTATTTTGTTTTGGTGTGTTGTAGGTTGTTCCTTAAATGATATTTCAAGGTTCTCTCTAACTATTTTTATCCTTCTAAATTTCAATTCTTTTTCATTATTCTTTGAAAATTTCTTTTTTCATGATTAATTTAAGCTTCTAATATTTTTTTTAAATTTTATATCTCACAATTGAAGCAAAAAAGATAAGAAAAAATGCAAAATAAATTCTACAAATTTAACTTAACATGTTTAAGATTTTTCTTTCAATTTTTTGGAAATAACAAACAATTAAAACATTCATATGCCATAATAAATAAGTTCATGATAATTCAATTATAAATTTCAAGATAAACATAAAAAAAATCTTTAAAAAAATTTCAAAACACATTAGCTTAAGTGTCAATTGAAGATAAATACTAAAACAAATTTTCAATAAAAAAATAGCTTTAAAACTTAACTTTAAGGTGTGGGAATTTCTCAAATTTTGATTTTAAATGACTCTTAAATTTGAAGAGCTTATTAATTTAAGAAACTTACTTGTTATTACTTTTTCTCATATAAAAGAATCCCCTCCTTACCTTAGGATTTTGGTGATGTTCTTGCTTTGTTCTCTTTTCACCTTTTTTTAACCTTTAAATATTTGTGTTAAAAAAATTTCTCACACTTGATGTAATATAGATTTAAATTAGGTTGATAATGAGGTATACCCTAAGTCTCTTGAATTTTGGATATGACTCACGCTATAAAACTCGTATTAGAGTGTTTCAAAATGAAAAGAAAATTCATGTTGTGAATCACAATTGGCTCAAAAACATTAAAAAAGGATTTATAGATTATGGGATATGTGTAACACTCTTAATTTATTTGCCTTGTTCTTGAAAAAATAAAAACTTTGGTGTAAGATTTCTCGTTGTAGCGAGAAAGAGTATTCTGGACTAGGCCCTCTGCAGTCCTCTCGCTGTAACGAGAAGTGGATAAGGATGACCCAACAATACTCTTGTTATATCTCTGACTGTAGCTAGAAGGAGAAATAACAAAGAAAAAATGTTATCTGATTTTTTTGCTATAGCGAAAGCTATTCGCTGTAGCGAGAAAGTTGCAAGTTTAAGGGGTATATAAATAACTTCCATCCTAGAAACTTCATTTTGAAGCCAAACACCTTCCCTCTCATTTTTCTTTACTCTCTCACCTTCCCTTCCTAAAGAAAACTTTCCCAAACTCTAAATCTCCTCTAGATCTGAGCTTGAACGCTTATTTCTTTTGATCCCAAGTAGGTTTCTCATTGTTTAGTTCTCCAAACTCCTTTCTATTCTTTTGTTTTCTCTCTTCTTATTAGTGCCTTCTTTTGTAATATCTAGAAAAAATCTTGGTCCTTAGGTAGCATCTCCTATCATAATGTGTTTCTCTGTAGATCTTGCAAAGAAAGTAGCTTTAGAAACCTGTTTCCATGTAAGGGAAGTTGATTCCAAACTCTAACTCTCTTTTGGTACTTTGATTCGAAAATACTAAATTTTTCTATTAGAACCCTAGAATCCTAATGTTTCCTTAAATCTCAAGTGTAGGAATATAGATTTTTGACATGAAAAATCCAAGATTATTTTCAAAATAAGTTAAATACAATTTATAGCAAAAGCTCTGAACAGAACCATTTTTGAGAAATATTATGATTTTACTAGTAAACATTGTTCAAAGGTAGTTAAGATTGTTATTTGATATTTTTGAATAATAGACTTAATGAATATTGGATGATGTCAAACTTTAGGATAGACGACTTTATTATTACTAAGAAAGTATGTATAGCAGATTGTGCAGTTGAGATAAGTTTGAAAGTGTTCGACTTTCGACACATTGTATTGGTTTGTGTAATGTCAAATTGTTTGATGATCTTTCCATGTTAGATGATATAATAAATATGGATATTGTATGAGAGTTAAGGTATGTTGAAATTGGTATATTTATATTAATGATGAAAAATGTTTGAATATTCTTGGATGAAGAGAGAGTATTATGTACAGACGTGATGATGTAACATGATCAAAAAATTATGAGATGTATGATCATAATGTGTGAGTCATAATAGATTGAGAGATGTGATTATGATACAAGTATTGTGATACATCGAAGGGTGTACTATATAATACATGTATTGTAATACATTGATTTATATAATCATAGCTCGCGAATTATGACATGCTGATATATGAAAAGTATATGGGAAAGAAAGAGAATGATATGAAAAATGTTGAGAATAAGTATAGATAGTGTACTATAGTACATGTATTGTAATATATTGATTTATATAATCATAGCTCACGAATTATGACATGCTGATATATGAAAAGTATGTAAGAAAGAAAGAGAATGATATGAGAAATGCTGAAAATAAGTATAGATAGTCACAGAGATACACTAAAGTGTGGAGGACAGAGGCAATTGGGAAAACATGGGAGAAATGAGCGTAGTAGATGATTTTTTTGTATGAAATGCGCATAATTAATGAAAATAAAAGGAAAAGACACCACAGGTCTCACGCTCATTTTCTAACCTAAATCCCTAACCACACTTTTGTTAAAAGGGGTCGGGTTGGTACACATTGTATCCGTGTGCAGCGGCTATCCAGCAACTATTTATGCTTTGAAGTCCTCAAGGGATCCCAAGGATGACATGAAACAATAATTTTCTAAAGGAAAAATTAATATAGAGACAAAAACTATTGTATTAATGGAAATGACGAATAAATACAAGTCTTGATAAACCAAAACAAAATTGAAATCTCAATAGCAAGAAACAATAATGAAACAATAATGAAATAGGAATAACAAATAGTTCGCCAATAGCCACAACATTTACAAAACCTGAATCATGAGAGAACAGAGTGAGGAAATCAAGAAGGTCAAAGAAGTTAAGTGTAACATTCTAAAATCACAAATTCGTACAATGAATATTTTATTCTTAATAATTTGAAATAAAACATCAGTTTCTGAATATAATGAACTTATTATAACAAATTAGTACAATTTTCTTTCTAGTTTTCATATGTAGATGAAAATTTCAAATTTTGTAGTGCTAATATAATAACAATAATAAATGTTGTAAAGAGTAAATAAATATCACAACTAAAATTTAATATTCCTCATGGAAAATCTGAATATACAGTACGTATATCAACATAAAAATTTCAACTGTTTGTATGGGACTTAAAACAATATTTACATAACCAAAATAATTACAAAGTATAGGCAAGTTCAAGTCCCAGAGCAGTCTTCCCCGTAACTATATACTGAATACCGGTCCTATTCATCTCCAGCATCTCAACTCTCTATTTCAGCTAAATCTTCTGAATCCATATCTTCATATGATCCCAGGTAGCAATCGCTTGAATCAGTTGTGACCTCTATGCCAGTAACGCGCTTAAAGGTCAATCTGGACGATCTTCCAAGGTGGTCGTGGTCATGATAGGTAAATAAATAAGTGACGATTGCCGAAGTCCATATACATAGGGTCTAATGTATTCTACTCCTAGGAAAATCAAACGGAATACTACAAAAGAAATCCATCTCTAACATAACAAAAGTCCTAGGTTCATTCTCTACAAGAACAACAAATTTAAAATAATACAGTTTTTGATATTCATTAAATATATAATTTAACCTATTATGTACTAATCTATTTATTAATCTAACTCTTCCTTGAGGCTCCGTCATCCTGGTTTCCTGAAAATATTAGTAAGAATGAGCGTCTATTCTATCATTTACAAAACATTTATCATAAAATCTTAATTTATAACATAAACACAATACATTCAATTTCACAGATTCATATTATAAACATATTCACATCCTACATAATTTAATTATTAACTATCCATTATCCGTTTTCTTATTCCAATATGCACTCCTAATACACTATGACCATAGATATCGATGCCTCCAGTATTTCTTGAGGTCTTACTCAACTAGGTAAATAGTTGCCGGTTAGCCCATGTACATAGATACAACATGTACAATAATCGGGTCTCTTAGCAAAGAGTGGTCAGGAGTCTAGTTAGGAAACAAGTGCGAGGCCATGTGACACATTCGCTCTCAAAAAGAGTATGTACACATACGCGAATGTCGCTCACTACCCTACGTTTTCCCAAGATTTTTATCGTCTCTGAACTCTATACCCCCAGTGTATCTCTGTAACTATTCACACTAGATCTAATCCATATTTGACTCTTAAGTCATTCTCAGAGTTATCATTTTTTTCATTCGTAAAATCGTACTTAGTAAAGCACTTTCAGACTAATTCCATTCCACTCATACCATATATTTATTGATATATTTACAACTATTAAATCCTTGTAGATCAATATCATTTTAGCATATTATTTTACTTAAATATATTTCATAAAATCTCATAATCACCACTCAACAAGTTCAATGATATTTCACATCAAGTACTCATCACATATTATGTATACCAATCATTTAGTCTAAATAGCCAATCAATCCAAACAATCAAAACAAACATCTTTTCATTCCTTATTCACACAATAAATATCTCAATCACATATCCTCATAAAATGTTCATATAACAGTGCTCTAAGAGTACAAAATAAATATTGTAGTATAACGATAAAACAGAGCCCTCCTTACCTCAAAAATGAGTTTACAAAAAGATGTTGAAAAGGATCAAAGGTCAACTATGGAAGTTCTCCTAAATACCAAGAGATATCCATAAGGAATAAAAACATGAAAAACGATCAGAAAAAATCAAGTTTAATCCGAAGAAACTTACTTGGAGTCATTTAGATTCAATGTCCATGCTTGGATTTGAAGAGAAATTGGAGTTTCTGAGGCTTTTATCTAGATAATAGAAGAGAGAGTTCAGAGAAAACTGAGAGAGGGATGTGAGTTTCGAATATAGTGAAATTTCTATACTAAAAATCTCTTAAATACCCCCCAGTCCTGCGTTCTCTTGCTTGAGCGACAGACATCTCGCTTAAACGACGAGTCTCTCGCCTGAGCAAGATATGCAGACAGTGGTCTCGCCTATTATTTTCTGATATGCTCGCTTGAGCAAGCTCTATCTCGCTTGAGCGAGATGGCGTTTAGAGAGCATGATATTTCTCCTGTGAGTCTTCACCTGAGCGAGATCCCATCTTGCTTGGGCGAGGTGACAGTTGGGCTAAATTTATCCTATCTCGCTTGAGTGAGATAGCCCTGCAACATTACATTTCTACACGCTCAATCTCGCTTGGGCGAGATTTACCTCGCATGAGCGAGATCTCCTACACCAAAATTCTTTCAAAAATCCTCTATACTCTCTTTTAAATGCACTCTAATACTATTTAATTAAACAAAACATAAATTATTGAGAAATGAAAAGAGAATGTTACAGTAAGAGGAAGGAATCAGAGAGGACAGAGAAAGAGAATTCAGAGAGTAACATATCACACATATAATGAGCTCATTGCACAAAATTCTTCAATAAAACATTCTCTCTCCTTTACCTTATGCTTTTCCTTCGACCCACCAATTATGGATCACACTCCACATGGCTTTTCTGTGTAACCAACTTTCCCTCCTTATCCACCTTAGCATTATTTCCCACGCATGTTACACAATGCTTATGAAATGATAATGGATATGAAATAGTATAGAAATTGTGTGATTATAATATATGTGTTATAACATATTGTTGATGATGTTATGATATATATGTTGTAATACATCGACGGGTGCGATTTGGACATATGTATTGTGATATATTGATTAATGTGACATAATACATGTATTATGACATACAGATTAGTGTGAAAATGTATGTCATAAATATTTACAAAGATGATTGATTTGTTGTATGTATGCTCTGTTGTGATAATAATTTGTATGATCTGAGTGTTATTGTTAATGTATATTAGATAATATTTTCAGTATTATATATATATATATATTATTTTATCAAAAAAGAGATTTAGTGGGGTGGAAAATACTCACTCTTACTAATATTTTCAGGAAGATGAATGAAGAGGAAATAAAGATGGTTGATCCATTCTAGGATCATAGTTCAGTGACCTGTGAAAGAAGACTGCTATGTAGTATTTGAATTAATTAAAGTGTGTAATATTTTATTAAATTTTTATTTCAAATAATAAAGTTATATAATCCTTTAATGTTAAATTTAGAATTTATACCACTGGTAAATTGTGTTGTAAACATCAATTTGAAGTGTATTGATTAGGCTATTGGTTAACTATTTTAAATTATAGATTGTATTTATTTTATAAAAGTTTACTTTGTTAAAGAACAGTGTCATTTGTATTTCAAATTTTTACACATATGTATCATGAATTATGTAAATTCTAGAAATAAAAATGTTAGCTTGCTAACTTTTATAAATACTTTTTTTGAGAATTTTGAATACCTTCAAGTTTTTACAAAATTAAATAATAAAATAAAAGTAACTACAATATTTGCATTTCTTTACTACAAAGTATGTTACAAATTAAGGATGTTACAATATGAGCAAAAGATATTTTGAATAGAAAGTGAAGTTTGTTTAGAATAAAAGACTATGAACCTTAAAATTCAAAATTGAAAAAAAAAAAATTTTTATAATTATGAATGGAATAATAGGAAAAAATATTGTAAGAATGATACCACAAATAAAGATATTTGATAAGGCAAAGAGATCACGACAATAATGAATAAATTCTTGATAAGATCAATGGTTGCAAGGAAGAACTTTGATAGAGAAAATACTCTCTATAATTATATTCTAATAATGTTTATTTTTCAAATAATCTCTAAGTGTTTTTGTACAATTCATTTTAGTAATTTGTCTGCTTAAACTTGACAAATCATAAATAAAAATTGATCCATTTAGATCATATTTAATTTCAAGTACCTAAGTTTTATTCCTATTGTATTCAATAATATATATTTATACATTTTTACACATGGGTTACTCAAAATTTTAAAAAAATATCATAAATTTAGATAAAGTCCAATGTTGGATTTTACATTTATAAATTTTTTATAAATTCTTAAGTTTTTAAAGACCATTTTAGTTTTGCACTACCTTCCGTAGAAAAATAATTTGTTTCATTCAAACAATTATAGCTAATAAAAAAATAAGATTTTAAATATGAATTTTTTTTTGTCTATCCAATAAAATTATAATTTCATGCCAAGTAAGTTTAAAAACTCAATCAAGTTTTATTATGAAATTTTCATACTATCTAACCAATTAAAATAAATTTCAAAGTCTAAACAATCAATTAAATTTAGTTCGAGTGTCAAAATAGTCTAAACTAGGTCAAAATTTCTTGAATGATGAATTTTTTTAGGCTATTTTTATCCTAGTTTTAGTTGAACTTTTATTTGAACTTTCTTATATTTAATTTTAATTATTTAAGGTTATAAAACTTAAATTTAGAATTAAAAATTTATACAAAATTTTTGGGTTCAAATGAGGACAATTTAGATAAATTTAATTCAAGTTTTGAAGTAACTTTTTAGCTTTTCTTCTTATTAATTATAAGTTTTTAATAATTTATTTTTAGTCTTCTAAAATTCTAATTTTTTTAAATATTAACCATACATATAAATAAAAAGTTCCACACAGCAAAGTAATTATAAGTAGCAAAATCGAGAGCATTACAACAAGTGATATGTCATCTTTTGATTTATTTTGAGAAATTATTTTTCATGAACTCCTTAGGGGTGGGTACTATATGACTATGCTTTGTTGTATAGGTCTGATCGTGATGATTCCTCAACTTATATTTAACTTAAATGATGTACTGTTAATTCTAGTTAAAGATATATTGTCATAAGCATGGATGAAACTTCTAAGAAAATCTTGGGAGATCTGGATTTGAGAGCTCAATAAGGAATCCCATGGAGTCATGAACTGTTGGTTTCTTTGGTTATGCCTTATTTTTCCGATAACTTTGAGTGAAACTGTTAGCTATTTTTCATGTACTTCATACTGCTTGGGACATAGGGTACAAAAAGGTGATTTGTCATACAAACTCACATGCTGCTGCAAGAATTGTTAGCAGGTCACCTCCTAGTTCCATCTCTTTGTGGGTTAACATGGAGTATAATAGAGACATTATGAGTTGGCAATGGTTGATTTCGGTGCAACATACGCTATACATGAAATTATTGTGTAGACCTTCTAGCAAAATTTGGAGATAACCAACATCAACATGTGCACGTGAGAGTGATCAGGGAAGCATCAACAGTCTTATCATCCTTTATTTCGCAAATGTTTTGAAAATAGCTTTTCCTAGGCCTTAAGAATCTTCTTGGTGTTTTGTCACTATATTTCGTAAACTCAAAAAACAAAATAGAGAACTATGCTTTAATATATAAATTTTTAAGTTAATTTTAATTTAAAAATACCAAAACATTTATAATATTGTAAAAATATATATAAAAATCCTTGGTAAGGTAGGAGTTACATATTTTTATACCTTATAATATAGGAGTAGATATAATTTAAACTTTTTTTTTTTATAGAAATGTATTCATTATAATTTAAATCAACATATAAATTAGAGTCTATTATTTGATAAGTGAAATATTTAGTGAAGTTACTCTCTTTCACAATTTGTCATACATATATTTTAAGATTAAAGTTGTCCAAGAATGATGTGTAAATTACATAATCTTTTGTTGCAATAGTTTTATTTTTTACTCGCATTTTTTTAATTCCTTTCTAAAATTTAAAGATCAAATTTACTACTAAACTTTTTTCTTAATATCTTATATAAACTTTTAGATTTTAAGTGAATATCTATTTTTAAATGTAACTAAAATATTCTTATTACCTTTCAAAGTTTTCAATAAATACTTAAGTTTATGTTTCTAAACTTTACAATATTCAATCTATTATTTAAAATGACCATTAATTACAGATATGTATTTTTATGCAAAAATAAGTTTTATCTTTAGTTTATTATAACAAATTTATTTTTAACATTATATGTTTTATGTGACGTTCCACCAGAAGTCATAACTCTGGTATGACGTAGTGGTACATTTATACTGCATCTTTAGAGCAGTGCTGTTTACTTTCTTGCATCAACCATCTTTAGGTGAAAGTCATGTTTTTGCAAGGTTCTAATAGGTTTCTCAAAAGTTACCTTGGTGTTATTTGGTCAGTGCATATATTTTTTTAGTGTTACATTTGGTGAATTACGTGAGAACTTTTAATTTATTTGTTTTTAATGTTTATGTGTAAAATTAATATATTTCCCAAAATTCACAGTTGCTGCTAACTATGAGATATTAGGGTTTTCATGCTCATGCATGATTTTGTGTGTGTGTGTTTAAGCATCACTTATTTAAGTTTTATTTCAAAACTTGGTTTATTTTTTTGGTCAAATTTGCATTTCATGTGTATGCACATATGATTGAGGACTTGTTTTGTTATCAGTTACTTAAGCCAAGTAAGCCTAGCTCTCATTAAATCAATTGTTAGTCTTTTTAAGCTAAAGATTTTATATTTTTTAAAATTACCTCATTACAAGTCAACAAAGTGTAAAACCAATTAATCATCTAATTATCAGAAAACAGTAGAATTTTTTGTCATTATATAATGAGGTCTCTAATTAAGCTTGTGATTGAGTCCATATTATATGAAGACAATAAATCATTTTAAGTTTAGGATGGAGAACTAAAGCTAAAAGCAAATGTAATACACAATATAATTATGTAAATAAATGTTAACTTTTGGCTACTAAAAGTAACAAAGTTAAAATTGAAAGAAAAAAAAATGTGAATGAATGCAAAAAAAAAAAATTGAAAATTTAGAAATGCACAAAAAGTTTGAATGCATACAAAAAAAAAAGTAAAATGCAAATTTTTTTTGAGAATTCAACAAGAAAAGAAAGAAAATTGAGGATGATTGGATGAGAGTAGTGATTAATGATTATATTTCAAAACTTAAGCATGATCTCATCAATCTAAATATATTTTTTTTTGTGATTGATCCTGCAATTTCTTAAAACCATATCCTTAACCAAGCCTCATTGTGATTTTTAATCGCTTTTATCATTTTGATTTCATATAATTTACTTTGGAATATTGACACAAAAGTATAAAAACATATTTATTGTAGTGTTATTTAGTTATTCTGTGAATTGTTGATACTAGGTGACAATCCTTGTGAAAATATTTTTTTTTACACATTGATGCACTTATCAAGTTTGTTAATCTAAACAAAGTATAAAATATAGCGGGAGATTTTTCGAATTCATCTCACAAAGTTTTTAGATAAATAATTATTATTATTAGAGCTCTTTTGATCTTTAGGAGTTATTTCTTTCTGCTACTATGTCAATTGATTTTTTATTTTAAAAATATGATTTTCTTATAATATCATAATTTATTTTTAGTTTAAAAATCTATCTCTTGTTTTATATATTATTTATTTATTTTTCAATGAGTATTTGCATAATTATAAGTTAGTGCGACCATCAATTGATCCAATAAATATTTTGACAAATAAATTATAATATAAATATAAAGATAATTAATGTTTTTATTTTCTAATATGTCACTAAATAGGTCATCATCTTCATTTATATCAGTAAATTTTACATGGCTTTTGAAAAAATGCTAAGAATTCTTTCTATCACTTTACTTTATTTCAATGTTTTGTGGTCATGTTAACTCTTAAGAATTATCTATATATATATATATATATATATATATATATATATGTATATATATATATTAAGTTAATATTTTTTATTTTATTTTAGTAAATTTTGTAGAAATATTTTATTTTAATTTGTTGAGCAAACATAAAATTATATTATTTTAAGTAATATCATGTATTAAATTTTATTTTTATTTAATTAAATTATACTAAACACTGTCAATATTTTATTAACTAATGCAATATAAATTTAAAATATATAAAATTAAGTCATGAGTTGACATATAATTTCTTTAAGGGATTCTAAAATATTGATGATAAATAAAATATAATTAATAATAAAATTAAGATAATTAAATTTTGTTATTTTAAAAACAATAATGATATATTTTTTATAATTAAATTTAGTTAAAATATCTAAACTAATTTATATTTTGTTTTGATGAAGTCAAGTTAATCATATTTATATTTGAATTTAATTTATATTCATCACACACAATTATTAATTATATCCAAGTAAAAAAATATATTTTTTGATATTAATATTTTTTTAATTAATAATTTCCTTTTATGTTTTTCATACCTTTATTTTAAGAGAAAATATATTTTTTAATAAAATTTACTTAACAATCTAAATGATTAAAAAATAATAGTATGTATACCATGAATGTTGAACATTTTAAATATATATATATAAAATAGTCAATTACTAGTGATATAGTACTAATTAATAAAGAACTATTAATTTGTGTATTTATTTTATTAAATTTTTTTATTATTTTAATAAATATTAATTATATTGTCTTTTATATGTTGTTATATATTAATTTTTAATTTTTAATTTTTTAGTTGATTGATTATTTTTTTAGAATAATTACATATATTCTTTAATAAGAAAGTGTATTATATATTAAAAGAAGAAAAAATATATACCATAATTTTTTTTGTGTTAAATAAAAAAAATAAATTTATTTTAGTTGAAAACAAACAATCATTTAATATTAGAATTATTATGAAGGAGCTAAAATATGGTAAAATAATTCCTTACAATATTTTTTTACTTTGCGAAGTTTAAAGATTTAAAAAATTATTGTAAAAATAATGTTTTAATATGTATTTTTTCATAAAACTTTACTAAAAATTGTTAGATAGTTTTTATTTAATTTATCAATTAATTTTTAAATTTATTTATTTTATAAGTAGAAGTATTAAAGTAGTCATACACTAAATTTAATTGAAGAAAAAATAACTACTTAAGACAAGATTAATAGGATGACACTTTAATTATAAGATATCATGTAGAACCAACTATTTTAATATTATAAAATATAATTATTTATAAAAAATATTTTAATTTTGATTAAAGCATTTGTAGGAAAAATTAAGTAAAACTAACAATATAAATGATTATATTGCATTGTTTAAAAAAAAATAGAAAAAGATGTGTCTAAAGTTTTAAACTTTAATATTGTAATATTTAAATCAACTATTGTGAAAGAATTTTAAAATACTTATTATTATATTTTTTAAAATTTTATAAATATAGTTCTCATCTAATTACAACAAATATATGAATACATATATTATAGGTAATGTTTTTATTTATACATTAAGATCAATAAAAATTTATGTTAATATTAACATATAAAAATTATTTATTTAATAATTTCATTTAAGTATAAAAATTTTATTAATTTTTTCTATTATAATAATTATTGATAATACTTTACTTTTTTTACTTAACCAAATTTTCTATTATTAATTATTACTTTATTATGAAAATTTAAATAATATACATATTATTAGAAATAATAATCTTATAAAGTATGCTATTTCTAAATTAAAAAATTTCAATCATATCTAAAATTTTGAAAAATAATAAAATAAAGAGTGGTATACTAAATTTAAGTTCTCTTGTACTTAAATAAAATTATTTTTTTAATTAAATTTTATAATAGTATTATTTATTTAATTGTAATTATAAACGATATATCACTAAAAATTGTTAAATATTCATTAATAAAATATTTAGTTTGTTAATATAGTTATAACGTCATGTCATGTGTCTTAATTTTAAAATTAGTTGAATTATATTATTATTTTAATTTATATTCATTATTGATTAATAATATTAAAATATATCTTTTTCGTATACAATAATTTTTTAATAGAATAATGATAAAGATTTCATTTTTAAATATTATATTCATTTAACATATTTTTTAAATAAAAATAAGTAGTTTAAAATTATAAAAGATAAAATTTTATAATAAAAAAAGTGATAAATAAAATAATATTACAATTTTATTATTTTGATTTATAACATTTATAACCCAGGGAGTAAGGATTTTGACAATTCTTAATTTGATTTAAAAAGCAAGATGGCCTTGTTTTTTGTACTACAGTGGCAAAGATTTACATTCTTTTAAAACAACCTTTTGATCCCAAGATTCCGCCCTTTCCTTTCGCGTTTTGAATCTCACACTTGAATCTTACTATCAAAGTGTCTTTCTCTTGTTCTTGAAAGAATAAAAAGTAAAACTGAATATTAAGAGCTACTATGATGACAAATTAAAATTTTTAAAATAAAAATAATTAATAATAGTTTATATTTGAGGATTCTATTGCAATATTTTATTTTTATTAAATGTTATAATAATTATTATAAATTTAAAATTTTTAAATTAAAAATAATGAATTATAATAATTAAAATAAATTAAATAATATTAAATTTCATGATAATGAAAGGGTAATATATTTAGAAAATATAGTGTGTACATGATTTGTTATTAAAATATTATAAAAACTTTTTGATTTGTATATTTAATATATTTTCTATGATAATGAATGAATAGATAAATAAATTATAATATTTTTAATTTAAATTAAGTTTGAGTATTATAAATTATATTATATTTGCTAAAATTTATATTTAGTTGTGGTAACTTGAATGTTGCATTTTCTAAAGTAATGTTAATAAAAGAAAAAAGTTATTATTGTTGAAAAGGATGAAAAATATATGAAAAAATGTTGTGTATTTTATAATATTTTTTAATGTAATTATATTTAACATATAAAAATTTATTACCATTTTTTTATATTTAAATTATAATTATTTTATTTTATTTAAAAACAAAATAATTTAATAAAATATACATGTATTATTTAAATAATATATACAATTATTTAACTAAAATAATTTTAATGAAAAATATATATTTTATTATTTTTAAATTAAAAAAATATTTAATAATAAAATATTTATTATATTAAATACGAATAACTTAATTTAAATTTTTACCCAAATAAATAAAATTAAATAATATAATTTTATAAATTTTAAAATAAAATTATGAAGAATTAAAATGTAAAATTTACATTTAGATTAAATTAAAAAAATTATGTAAGTATAAATGATATTACATAATGAGATACAGAATTAATTGAGAATGATCCGTGAATTACACTCTTTTTTATTATAATAATTTTATTTTTTAACTTAATTTTTTATTAATTTCATTTTGAATTTAGAAATAAAAGTACTTAACAATTTTTCTTTATAACTATGTATAAACTTTCATGTTCGTGAATCTCTATCATTATACTTATAAAATTTTTATTACTATTATCTTATATAAATTTTTAAAATTTTTAAAAATACTTTTATCTATATAAAATTTATAATTTTGATATATTATTTATATCATTTTAAAATAAATTATAATATAAAATTATTATAATTTTACTAAATTTTTATACTTTGATATGAATTATTTGTGATTATAAAATCAAATGAAAATAAAATTTAAAGTAAACTTTTGTTTGCTAGAAATTTTTAAAGTAAATTAATGTTATATATATATATATCTTTTAAATAAAATATATGTATATTATATAAACTACTAACTAGTTATTAAAAGTTCCTCTATTGAAAGATAAAAATTGGAATATAATATAAGAATAAATTATCAATTTACGTGTATTTATATAAAATAAAAAAATAGAAGAAAAAATAATTTACTTAACAAATATTACTTCACTTACATTAAAAAAACTGTAAGAGATGATGTATTTATTTAATTTAAAAAGTTAACTAAATTGATTTCATGAAATAAATTTTGAAATATTAAATAAAATAAAAACATATTTATAAATGAAGTTGAACAATATACTTACATACATTTCATTAGAGTTATATTTTTATTAAAAAACACAAATTAATTTTTGAACCATAAATTAAAGAAGGCCATGTGATGCTAACTAATAAAAATAATAATAACACCATTGGTAAAAGCTTCTTAAAGAGGGAATATTAATAGGTAATTAATCTGTTTTTCTTTATTTTTAAATTTGATTGTATTTTTTTATAATTTTAATTTGGTTTTGGGTTTAGCTGCTATATAAGTTGAAAGGGAGCTTCGTGTTCACCCGCCGCCTGAAACATAAACGAAGAAGAGTGGGAAAGAAAAGGGTAAAACTGAAACGCATTTGGCTTTGCATTTGCAGCAACTGAAACTGATTACGCTCTTTTCTCACACACACTCTCTCTAATCCCTCTTAATGCTTTCCCATTCCTTCCTTAATTCAGTTTTTTAGGCCTTCAAAATTGCGCTACCAAGGTCCCATTTTTCTCTCCCTTTGTAGAAGCGAAGAAACCTTCCTGCACCTAAAAGAAGCACCCCCCTCATTGCCACTCAAGGTTTTTCCAAATACCCATCTTTTCTTTCATTGTAAAGTTTCCTTTTTTTATCATTTTTTTTATTTCATTTCATTTCGGTTCTGCATGTGGTTGGTTTCTATGCGGTGTCACTGTCATGAATGTGTTTTATTACATTGTTCTCATTTTCATGTTAATGCTTGTGTTGTTATTGTCATAGTTTTTTGGTAGTTTTATCATGGCACGAAGGTAAGTGGTTGATCTTAGGAATGGCTAATTCGCAGTGTGTCTGTATTTGAGTCTAACGTTGTTTTGTGTCATGCTTACTGATCTGTGAGGTGTTTGCATGCTACATAGGAAAATGAAGTACGTGTTGGTGACAGGTGGTGTTGTTAGTGGACTTGGGAAAGGTGTCACTGCCAGCAGCATTGGGGTGCTCCTTAAGGCCTGTGGCTTTCGGGTTACTTCTATCAAGATTGGTAATTATGTTTTTCTTATTCCGTTCTTTGAATTTAATTCTCACTCTTTTCTTCGAAGTTAGAACATAGTGATATTGAATGGAATGAGACTGGTTCTGGTTGTTTTATTCATTGTTTAAAGCAAGATGAAATAGAATAGAATGCTATATAATGCATTTCGTTATAAAACCTCTCTTTTTCTTCTCTAATTTGGAGATGTAAGATGGAATTATTTGTTTTATTTCTTTTGTTTCATTTTGTTTTAAAATATTCAAACAATGGAATGATAACATTTTTTCATTTTGTATAATCATTTCTCCAGATTCCATTTCATTTCATGGATCTTTCGGTCTTGGTTATTTGAGAGAAATAATTGTTTTTTTTTTTCCTTTTTCTTCAAAAGCTCACTCAGAGAGTTAACAAAAATACACAATTATTTATTTAAAATAAGTTTAATCAAACGCAGACACATATAAGCAAATATCGAAACATAAACTAAATAAAAAAATGGTGAATGGCAATGGAAACTTCTACTTGGGGGTTGCATTTTAATGCTTCTGTATCAGTATAATGGAAAGGATTAGCTTGCTCTTTTTGAGCTGGTAAATGTAGTAAAAGTTTGTTCTTACATTCTTTTAAAATAATAGTTTGACATTGTGCAAAATAATGCTGTTTCATTTTAATTAATTGAGTTATGTTTCAACTTTCAACTTATCTCTTGCAGATCCCTACCTGAACACTGATGCAGGGACAATGTCTCCTTTTGAGCATGGGGAGGTGTTTGTTTTAGATGATGGCGGTGAGGTAAATGACTAAATGGATTACTTACCCTTTTTTATCAGCCTTGGAATGCAATTTACTTGTTCCTTTGAGATATGTATTGATTACTTTTTAATAACATGACATCACCCATTATCATGTGAATTTTCAATCTTGTGATTGGTTTCAGTGGTAGCAACTGGGTACCTTTTTATTCATGTTCTTTTTTTTTTTTCAATTTTTTTCTTGATTGAAGGTTGACCTGGATCTTGGAAACTATGAACGTTTCTTGGACATCAAATTAACTCGTGACAATAATATCACAACTGGAAAAATATATCAGGTTAACAAACTGTTCGTTTCTTCCTTTTAAATGTCTTCTTATTTTTTTAATTAATTTATTTTAGGTGTGTATATGGTTTCTTAATGCTTTTGATTTTGAATGCTTAATAGTCTGTCATTGAAAAGGAGAGAAGAGGAGACTATCTTGGCAAGACTGTGCAGGTATGTTGTGTCATTCTGGTTTTTCGTCTGAATATATTTATGGTTGGATATGTCTTAGTGTCTTGGCTCTGATTTTACCTTTGATGTACTGGTAGGTTGTTCCACACATTACTGATGCCATCCAAGAATGGATAGAGCGTGTATCACTGACACCGGTTGATGGAAAAGAAGGCCCCGCTGATGTTTGTGTCATTGAGTTGGGTGGAACTATAGGTAAATAAATATTTTTACATAAAATTTTTATTTTTGCTAAGGTAGAATTTTATTTCCAATACTATTATAATTTTATTCACTTTTCTCTAGATTAAAATTTTAAAAATCATGGGTTAGGTTGAACCAGATTTTTAACAACAGTTAGTGGCTGCAAATAGTTTTGGTTTTTTGCAGTGCTCCAAAAATGGTAATGCTTAAGCATCTATTATCAATATTAATCTAAAATTACTTTTCTTTAATGTAGGAGATATTGAGTCTATGCCTTTTATTGAAGCACTTGGTCAATTTTCATACCGTGTAGGTAATGCTTGAAACCTCATAGTCTACTGAATTATATCAACTAATTTCTGTTGGGTGTACTTTGGGAAGGCGGTTTTGCTCATGTTGTTTACTTTTTCCAGGCTGTGGCAACTTCTGTTTAGTTCATGTCAGCCTGGTGCCTGTTCTCAATGTTGTTGGTGAGCAGGTATACTAAAACTTTGTGTTATCAAATGAACGTTTTCCTATATGCATATTAAAAATTGAGGAGGAAAGGAATTTAGAATTATTGGAGAGAATATAGTGGTTTTTTCTTTTTTTTGTTTTATATTAATTATATTTTTCACAGTGAATAAATGGATTGGATGCTGTCATTGCATGGTTTCAAATGTTACAATCAATTTAATATTATCATTTATTTATTGGGTTTTGTATGCAGAAAACAAAACCAACTCAGCATAGTGTCCGTCAACTTAGAGGGTTAGGGTTGACCCCAAATCTTCTTGCTTGTCGCAGTTCAAAGGTCTGTCTCTTGCTTTTTTACTTTTTCTTTCACCTTGTTGGTTCCCCATAATAATGATTGTATACTTTTACTTTGTTCTTCCTAGGAACTTGATGACAACGTCAAGGAAAAACTTTCTCAATTTTGTCATGTGCCGGTAATATGATATAAATGTTGACACTTTTCACCTTTCTTATCTTTTTATAGCTGTAATTTTCTCAATCAAAATTTTTGTTCTGCAGTCATTAAACATACTTACACTGTACGATGTTCCAAATATTTGGCACATTCCTTTGCTATTAAGAGTAAGTAATTCTGTGGTGCTTTATGCAACTGCGGTTCTGGTCTTTTTGTATTATGGAACATTGTTTATGAAATTTTGAATTATTTCTCTTATGGTTTAGTATATTTTTGCCTAGACTGTGAAATGCATTATTTTTCACTGAACAATGTGATGCATTTAGTAACCATTTTTTTTCCCTTTTGATATTATTCTGTTACAAATAGGACCAGAAGGCTCATGAGGCCATCCTGAAAACATTAAACCTGCACAGGTTTGTTTGACAAACTCATTCTGTGTTTGATGTACATCTTCATCCTGTTGTGCGGATGTTCTGAGAAATTTTTGTACTGCAAATATCTTAGATGTGGTTCTGTCATTCCACTAATTGTTATCGTCCTATTCTTTGCAGTGTTGCTACAGAGCCTAATTTTAAAGAGTGGATTGCAAGAACAAAAGTTTATGACAAATTTAATGAATCTGTTAGTTTCAATATTTTATATCATCTCAAAAAGGAAACCTGACATATGATTATGTATATTATCTTCCTTCACAGTGGCAAGTATTGACCTCACTACTATTATGTTCTTCACAGGTTAGAATTGCGATGGTGGGAAAATATACTAACCTTTCAGATGCATATCTTTCTGTGCTGAAGGTACATTTCTATAATTTATTTTCCATGTTTAGTAGTAATGCATAATAATGGCACTTGAATTGCGATGGTTAGCATTTTTAGCACTTGAATTTGATAAGAATGGCATAGTGTAAACTGTATAGTCTAAAACATCATTTTTGTCCTGTTCAACCCCTTTATTTTGTTAGCTTTTGAGTCTAAGAACTGGTTAATCATTTCTGGTGCTGATTCTGTAATCTCTTGCATCTTTAGCATAGAACTTAGGATGGCTTGTTTGCAGTAATATCATTAGCAATGAGTATCATCTATATTTACCCTACGATTCTGATGCATGGAAACCTGGATTTTTTTTGCAAATGTCAGTTGACTTGCAATAAATGATGGATGTTAGTAATTATAATAATACTGTTTAAACAGTGATGATTTTCTAGGAAAGTGCATGGCCGTATTATTACTGTCATGGTCTAGGGAAAGGCTTGGGTTGAATTTGACATAAAGCAACAAAACCTTGAGAAAATAAGGAAAAGTAGAAAGTGAGGGAGAAATTTATGATTTTTAGCTAAAGGAAGCATTAGATTCTCAAAAGTGATAGGGTATCATAACGTATGACTAGTTATGTATCACACACATAAAAGATGTTGAGTTGCTGTTAATCTGCTTTCAAATTTTTCTTGCAAGTTAATGCTTAATGTCAGTAGCAAAGTGAGTCAACAGATATAGAGATTTACTAGTGTAAAGAAATTAAGGAAAGTTTTTCATGTTACCTTTATATTTTTCTCCATGGAATGTGCTGTATTTCTTTATGAGTAGGTTTTATTGATGGAACCCATTTGTTTTCTCAGTGCTGCTTTGACTTTTGAATATTAAAGGATGTATAGTTTGTTTTTTTCCCTTGGCTTTGGGCATGTATTGAAAGTTATTTTCCCAAATTAAGTGGCTTTGATATGTACGAGCTCTAAGGAACTTACAAACTGATATTCTAGAGGCTTATATACCTGGTCTTTTGTGCAGGCACTTTTGCATGCTTCTGTTGCTTGCTACAGAAAGCTTGTTGTGGACTGGGTTCGTGCTGAGGATCTTGAAGATGATACATCTAAAGAGGTGACCGATCTTTCTACTGTTCTCCATTTGTTATTTGACTGTTTTGTTTTGCCTGAAGGCCAAATCTGTGGTGATAAATTTACTTGTTGCAGGATCCTGATGCCTATAAAGCTGCTTGGGGTCTTTTGAAGGTTTATCTGTTTTTGTACTATTCGGGCATTTCTTTATTTTTCTTATGTTAATACTTTATTGGTTTAAATGTATTGACATATAGATTATCTTAAGGTGTTTCTTAAATGAACTTCTGTTGCAGGGTGCTAGTGGGATTCTAGTTCCAGGAGGTTTTGGTGACAGAGGAGTGCAAGGGAAAATTCTTGCCGCTAAGTATGCTCGAGAAAACAGTGTTCCATTTCTGGGCATTTGCTTGGGGATGCAAATTGCTGTCATTGAGTTTGCAAGATCTGTTCTAGGTCTTCATGATGCTAATAGCACAGAATTTGATCCCAATACTAAAAATCCTTGTGTCATATTTATGCCAGAAGTATATTTCCAGATACACTATTCATATGTGATAATATTCTTATAAAATTTTGTTAATGTGGTTTGTAACTTTGTATTCTATTGATAGGGTTCGAAGACTCACATGGGTGGAACTATGCGTCTTGGTTCAAGGAGAACTTACTTCCAAGATTTCAACTGTAAATCGGCAAAGTTGTAAGGATTAACATTCAAACTCCAGTTTGATAATATACACATAAAAACATTGTGAATGCTATCTATCATCTGATAGATTACACTGATAAATGTTCTCCAGTACTTAAGTTTGTATTTGTGAAAATTTATCATCCTTTAAGTCAAAAATGAAACTGTACTGTAACATGTTACATGCTTAATAAAAGATTAATTGAAATGGGTATCAAATATGAATCCCCGTCAAATATTGATATTACAAATGTGTGATGCTATAATTTGGAATTTGCATAGGTATGGTAGTGCAAGCTACATTGATGAGCGACATCGGCATAGATATGAGGTAAATTGTGTTTGCATGCAGAAGCTTCCCTTATGTGAAATATGCTACATTGGTTATGTACAATGGTCCTACTATACAGGTTAATCCTGACATGATATCACAACTTGAGAGTGCTGGTCTATCTTTTGTTGGCAAAGATGAAACTGAGAAACGCATGGAGGTGTGCATTTACTTGAAACCCTTATGGCATGAATCTTGAAATTGCCACAAATTATTAATCATATACTTTATATTTATTTGCATTTTGCAAGTGCAGATAGTTGAATTGCCTGGCCATCCTTTCTTCGTTGGTGCTCAATTTCATCCCGAGTTCAAGTCAAGACCAGGGAAACCTTCTCCATTATTCTTAGGTATTTTTTTTTTTTTTCCAGATTCTCACTTCACGTCTGTTTTCTGTTTTCATTTCAACTTATTGAAAATCTGCTTACAAGCATGTCTCTTGGGGATGAAATATAATTTTGCCATTGAATTTGTTTGTGGTTCCTTTTTATTTTTCTTGCAATGGCTTATGGTTATTATTATGGTTGAACTTATGAATCCTTGTTAGAGCTGAACCGTATATTGAATTTTATGCATTGATTGAGACTGTTGCCAACTCATCATATCAAAATATTTATTTCTTGTGTGCTTAAACTGTGAATCTGCATTATTGAGTTGGAAGTTCCAAATTAGGTAGAGTTTTTATATACAAATTTGCTTCAATGGCATTCTCTTATAGCTGTTTTCTGAAATGAAATTTTTGCTCCTTTTTTGTTCTTGTTTCAAAATTTTCTACTGGATCAATTTTACTTGACTTTTATTTACAGGTACGTTTAAGAATGAAAATCTCTATGCACATATTTTCATCATCCTTTTCCACATACATATAGGTCTTACCTTTGTATACTCTGCGAAAGGGGAAAAGAATCATCATTTGTTATATGCTATGCTTCGAATATTTATATTTTCTAGACGTCTATACCCGTATCTTTGCATATTTTGCCTAGTTTGATGGACCACCACTAAATTATACAGCATAATGTCATTCCTTTCACTGAATTTGTAGTTTATAGATGTTCATTCAATTTGTATAGTTAATAATAATCAAGGAGAATATTATAATATGGGTATTAAGGTGCAATTATTATCTCTTTGAAAAGCTTTCTTCTACTCCATTTAATAGTTAAATGTTTTTTTATAATTAGTCTCTTAATTCAATCACATCGTTGCATTGTATTGTTTGCTTTCTATTGTGCATATTGTCTTAAGAGAGCAATAGCAATAAAGACATTCCAATACACTAAGAGAATGCTTCATTGTGATAGGATTAATAGCAGCAGCATGTGAGAGGACACTTGTGCCTGCAAGTAAAGCGTATGCCAAGTTAACAAATGGGATAATTAATGCACACCCTTCAATGTTGAAGGCACATAATAATGGAAATGGGTTCAAATCTTCCAATAGTTCCTTAAACGGTGTATATACAAATGCGAATGGCCTATGTGTTGATGGGAGCTATTAATCATCCAAGGTTTTTTTAGTTAAAATGTGGTTTGATTTTCTCCAAGGACAATTTTGTCCTCGGTTAGCTTGTACAGTTCTTTGAGTGGATTTATCTTTTAGCTCATAAGGGGATTTCTTCTCCAGCATGAAGCAAATTTTGAGTCTTTAACAGCTTTTATATTTCCAACCATATAGGCTGAACCTTGTTGTGGATGATACTTGTTCACAATGAATCAAAATGGTTGTAGCTTTTTATGATTAACTTTCATAGGGTACCTTAATTTCCAATCTAATTTTATATTGAGCTATAGTGTTGGATAATCGAGGGATGTCTTGTGTTTACATAAGTTACCCTTTGAGCATTCTACACTGTGGATGTCATGAGGGAAAGAATCGAAGTAAATAAGTAACAATCTTATTGGTTCTGGCTTTTTTTCAGTAAGTTGTATATGTTCCAAGCGTAAGATGGAAGTTCTTATTTAGAACATTGTTTAATTTGTTTGTCTACTTTGGCCACATTTGGTTTAACGTTAATGGTAATTCTGCGTAGATTGTGTAATAACCTTTTTGTATTAATGGAACTGAAGTTGTTAATTTAATTGGAAAACGATGCCATTCAAATGTACTGTGCGAAATTTAATAAAATGCTTTTTAAAAATTTTATTGAAACTTAATTTATTATTTTAATTGTTTCATTTAAAGTTTCTGTGAACTAAATAATGTTTATAAAATTTTGTACAACTTAAATATTAACTTAATTGTTTTACTATATTATAACCTATGATGTATTATTTAAAATGTAAGTAATAGTTAGTGATTACATATCCATAAATATTTAAATTGTATAAATTTAGTATACGTGATTTTTATGATAAAATTACAACGATTAATACAGTTTACTTTTAATATAAAATTAAAATTATTAAGTTTTAGCTAGTATTATTTGATCCTGCCTGACCTTTCAAAATAATGACTAATATGTGATTTTCGTCCTTTAAGTTTTTATTTAATTAGTCTCAATTTTGTTATTCAGATTCTTCCATCACTTATTTTATATATAAAATTCTTTTCCCTCCTATAATAATTATGTTTACAGTAGTAGACTTGAAAAAAGAAAAAAAATTAGGAAAAAGCTCAAAAGTCAAGATATTCATTAAATTTGAAAAAGAAATTGTAAGATATCATAATGTTAGAATTTTGAAGAGGGGTATATTTGAATTTATTTTATTTTTTATTAAACATTTTGTTTTGAACAATAACTTTATTTTTGGTTGTGATTACTGTGTTTTGTAAAAAGAGAGTTAAAATGCTTTAATATCTTCAGTTAATGGAGAATAAAGAGTTTTGGGTAGAGGAAAATTGATGGAGTAATTTTATTGTTATAAATTAAAAAAAAATGAATATAATTTTAAATTTATAACAATTAAAAATTTGATGGATTGAATTTGGACAAAATGTTATTCGGGACTAAAATCATAAATAAAATATTTCATTTCACATATATTCATTAATAATTTGATAGAATTTAGAATCAAAGAGTTGTTTCAATAATTGAAAATAAAAAAAAATTAAATCCTCATAATTAAAAATTTGAAGATTAAAATCATATACGAGAGAGTATAGGATTAAAATCATATATTTATTAAGCAAATTTTTTTTTCTTTTTTGGTCAACAACAAATTTTTTCTTTTAAATTACCTATTTAATATAAATGAGACAACAATAACCCTCCACATACTTCTAACAATAACTCTATTTTTTTTACTCACTTTTTAATGAAACTTTTTGGCCCTAACCCAGTAGCCCAGTAATTAAGTGGTTTAGAAACAACTTTTTTTTTTTTTTTTTGCATAATTAGGGTTGATTTAAAAAAAATTACTTAAACAGGATTTTACAAAAATAAGTTTCCTGTGTAGGGTGGGGAATGATATGTGGCAAGAGTGTCGTCTAGTAGCTACCGACACTAAAATGAAGAATCGTCTAAAATAAAAATGACATTTGTATTTTGTGACACGTGTTTATCGTGAAAACAAAAAAAAAATTTAAAAAAATTAAAATTTATCAACAATTAGGGAAGATAGATGACACGTAGCTAAATCTTAAAGAGTTGGCTAAAGCAGATCCGATTGTGATGT
The DNA here is from genome assembly GCF_003935025.1 of Abrus precatorius. NCBI lineage: Eukaryota > Viridiplantae > Streptophyta > Magnoliopsida > Fabales > Fabaceae > Abrus > Abrus precatorius. The sequence continues at coordinate 10,949,373 of NW_020874384.1, forward strand.
TAGTGTAATCAAAGACAACACTCCTTTGATTGATCCACGTGTAACAAGTGTCATATTTTAATATTTGTTAGTTTATATTTTGACACTTATTTGATTCTTTTTCATATAGTTTGCACTTAAATTCCTTGTATTTATATTTTAATGCATTTAAGTTATAGTAATTTAAATTCAACAACTTTAGCCTTAATTTTGTCAAATAATAAAAGATATTTGATCCACTTCTCTTGTGTGAATTTTCTTAAAGGTAAAAATTTTATGAGATGTTCACATTTATAGTTTTATTGTGTCTTCAAAACACTCTTTATATGCCTTATTTTGAGAGTTTTTACCATTTCTCATTACTAGAAATGATTTAGCCTTGTTTTACATAAATGTTGTAATTTCGTATTTTTAACCAATATGATCTCTATCACTCTTTTTGCCATAACTTTTTATGTAAATGTTAATTTTTATTGATTTCAGTTGCATTGAATTCTACACATGCAGTGTTTCAAAATGCATTTATGGTTTGCTGGATTTGGAGTTGCTTTCTATTTTTTTAGGATTTTTTGAAAATGAGACAGGTTTGCTGAAGTTGCCTAGATTTTCAAGTATCGCTTAAGAAAGAATTCCCTTGCTTGAGCGAGAAATGCAGAATTTATACAAGATTTTTTGCTGGTTTTCTCATTCGAGCGAGAATGACTGTTGTCTGAGCAAAAATTTGCTCACCTAAAATCCTACAATAGACTTTGCTCTCGAGCTATTTTTTGCTTGAACGAGAATTAGCTTGCTTAAGCGAGAATTCACTTATTGCCCTACAAAAATAGTATATTCAGTTTGAAAAGTATAGTCGGAGCAAGCTTTGAAGTCTCGGTACATATTGACCTTATTTGGCATTGTAGAGTAGTGAAGGAGCTTGGGAAAGTGATGAAGAACCATTTGGGGAATTAATTTCTATCTCTCTTCTTTGCATTTTTTTTATTGCAATGTATGCTATGAACAGATAGAACTCTAGGGATTGGATGTAATCTTCATACTCTAAATGTTTTAGTATTTTTAATATATGTTTGTTCATTTGCCATGAGTTGGGTGTGTTTATTTTGATTGTAATGTTTGTTTCTATCTTATAGAGAATGATTCATGATTTGAAAATGCAGGGTGAGTTAGAAAACTACCTTAGAAACCAGTTGAGGTAAATTAATGGAATACGTTGGAACTTTAGAAATATATTTTAATCTATTGTATGCTATATAACTTTTGCTAGTAATGTTGGATTATTTGTTGATTAGGTAAGAACTTATCACTCAATAAATATATTTTAAAATCTCGGGTGAGAGGAATCCAACGAGTGAATGTAACAAGAGTGTATCATAAAACTTTGATAAATGTTAATGTGCATTAGAACTAAAATATGAAAAAAATGATAGATGAAGTTCAATCTCCAATCTTATCATAGTAGTTTAATTTGCTTTTATTTGTATTTGCATTTATTTTCTATAAACTAAACTATCAAAAATCTAAAATATCACTTAGTTGTACATTTGCGGATATTTATAAATTTGTTAATTTTAAATTGGTTAGTTAAATTTGCTTAAGTGTCTACATTTTCTGTGAATACGACCCTTTATATTATATCAAAAACTTGGTACACTTGTCAATTCCTTAACAACGTGGAAATAGGCTGAACGGTTACGTGACGCGATTACCTTTATCTTTCCCGTTTTTTGTTGGTCTTCTTTGCAATTTCCCCTTTTGTTGTGTTGCCGAAAAAAAAAATATTACAAAAGCAATTTGTTCATTTTGGTATTCAACTTTTGTGTTGAAATCATTTTTGCGACATTGTAAAAAGTAAAAGAAATAATAATGTAAATGCATTTTAATTTAAATGTGATTTTTGTTTAGAATGCATGTATCTAATGTTTAAATGGTGGTCCAGGTAAGGCTAATGTGACGAGGAGACCAGCGCGGTGTTCTTGACATTCGTAAGAAGAATATAAAGAGATGAGGAGAGATTCCCACTGACGGAGGTGCATTTTTTTTTTTCCAAAATATATATTATATAGATTTAGTGTTTGTATAAATCAAAATGTCAGATTATTTTTTTAGAAATTGTATGATATAGTTTTTATTATTTAAAATTTGTTTAAAGGATGTATTAATTTAAAATTAAAGTGATTGAATTATATTTAATAATTATAAACATTAAATAATAATATAAATTGTTATATGGTAATAAATAGATAAATTAAGAGTAAGGAAAACTATATATAAATTTATGGTTTAGAAATAAGAAATTAAAAAAATATTAATGAAAAAAAAAAGAAATGTAATAGATATAATATTTTTTTTTATTTTGATGGTGGATTAAGAAATTTAAAATATATTTGTGAAATAAATAATATTAGATGTAGTAGAAATAACTTTTAATTGTTATTGCAAAAGAATAAATACGATATTTTTATAAAAATTATTGATCAAAAACTACATATAACAATTATATAATAAGAAAGGTAAAATATGAAAAATAATATAATAATTATAACTAGATAAAAAAAATACTAGCTTCACAAAAAATAATAATTATAAAACATAACAACTTTGTCATCCAAGTTATTTAAAACATTACATGTTTAAAATAAAATATATAATTTAAGAAACAAATATTTTATTGAATCAGAATTATGAAATTAAAAATAAAAATTAATCATCATAGTTTAAAATAAATAATTACAATAATAAATTAAGTGTGATAAGATTATGTATTTGTTTAAAATATATGTTTATTTATTATAATTGTAAAAATTAAAAAAAATATAAAATGGTCTTTGTTAATTAATATAAATATTTATTAAAATGTTCATAATCTGATATATAATAATAAGTTTACTGCATGAAAGTATGTTTTGTTTTAAATTTAGAATAATTAAATTTATTGCAATGTATTATAATTGTAAAATTTTGTTTATAAGTTGTTAAATTATAAATAAATAAAAAATTAATATTATATAATTAATGCAAAGATAGGATTTGGAATTTCTAGTTAATCGTTAGTAGATTTAGAAAATAAAATAAGTTGTGTAAAGTAAATATGTATATTTGTAGAATAAAATTATTAAATATACTATAAAGAGTTATTATATTGACAAAAAATAAATATTTGATTAACTTTAATATATATATATATATATATATATATATATATATATATAGTTTAAATGTTTATATTTCGTAAAAAAATAATTAGCATGAATTGAAAATTGGTTATCGTTGAATTGATAAAAATTTGATAACGGAGAATAAACTATAATATGTATTTTATTAGGTTATGATAAATTTTTTAATATCTTATTATTGAGTTCTGTTGTTTTTGTATTAAATTATTTAATTTTTTTTAGGTAAATTTAAATAATTAAAATTTTTATAATTAAATAATTGTAAAAAAAAAGAAAGCTAATGATTAATAATAAATTGATAATACTTAGTATAATTTGTAATGTATTAAATTATAATTTTAATTTAACTTAACAAATTTTATTTCAGATGACATTATCTTCATCATATAGTAGGGTCTTAAATTCGGATTTGAAAGATGATTTCCTATTGCGATATCAGTCTATTCACGTATCGGAGTATATTTGGGTCCAATTTTGAAGGTGAAGAGGAGTCATTTTATACTTGCTGGCATGGAGGGGTTTCAGTGGAGATACTTCCTTATATAATTTTAGCTAAATTCACAGTTGACAAACTTTTCTATGATCAACATCTTATTACAGACTCATACCTTCTACATGCCTTCTATAAAGTGTACTATAACTCTTCAGGACATCGCTATTGTATAGATGGAAAGACACTAATTGCACTTATAGGAGGTAATTGAGCACAAATTGTGGAGGATTTGCTTGGTATTAGACCACATGTTGATGCATTTATGAAGAGTAGCTTGAAGTTGATTTGGTTGGACCAACACTTTACACATGTTGCAATGCATAACCAAAATAAACTTCAGCTTACTCGCTTTGCTATAACTTATATTTTGAGGTTGATAGGTAGGTTTATGTTGACTGATCATTCCTCAAGCAGTGTCTCAGTTAGGTACCTTCCATTGCTAAAAGATTTTACTGTGATCGAGTACAGTTGGGGAGCTACAACATTGATATTCCTATACTAAGAGTTGTTCATGTTCACAAATATTGAGCGTTTTGATATTGGAGGAATAGCTCCACTACTTATGATGTAGACATGGGATAGGTTTTATACATCACAAAATGTAAGTTATGAAAATGTTAAAAATAATACGCTATCTAAAATCTACCTCGTGATTGTTGTTGCATTGACGTAACTCTTGTAATATCCTCAATATTGATCATTAAATCTAAATCATCATTTGAATCATTATTAGAAAAACTATTTCATGGAATATCTCTTTCATCTTTATAGTCATCATCTTCATCTGTTGAGCAATTGATTCTTAAGCAATGCAATCATTGTTGGAGTTGATTTGTTAGAGAAAGTTAGCTTGTTCTTTATGGCCTATTGTATATGATAAATAAATAAATAAATAAAATAAGTTGAAGCAATTGGATTCTATCGGTTAGGAGAGAATGATGGCAATGTTTGTAGTGTTTTGTGAATATTTTTTTTTTTATTATTGTAAATATGAGTAAATATGTAACAAGGTTTAGGCAAACTTGAAGCATGTCTTATTTATAGGTCTATGCTTAATTAAAAAAATAAAGGAACTAAATGCTCAATTAAAAATTGGGAAACTAAAATCAAACAAGCAAAAAGTTGAGGTTTTAAAAGTGCAATTAAGTCTAATTATTATTATTAGATGTAATTTTTATGTAAATATTTTTTCTTTTGTTTAAAAATAAGCCTTTTATGTAATATAAAATATTTTAGTAGGTTTACCTTATGGAGTAGGCTAAGACTAATATATTTGAAAAATAAAAATTAATTTTTAACTAACTTTATTCTTTTAACCTTAGAGACCTTTTGATCTTATGAACTTTTTATGTTGTGGACTTTTTACTCTTGGATTTGTTGGCCTAACTCACGTGAGTTAAGGTTAAATATACTAAATTAACCTATCTAACACCTTTAACAAAGTCATGAACAAAATTAAGAGAAAAATACTTTCTTGCATTTCATGTTTTTTCAAACTTCCTAATATGCACACTTGTACAATAATGATTTATTAGTTACTATTTTTTTTGTATCTTTTTCTTATTTGTACACTCCAATCCTCTTTCTTTCTAAAATACTCTCTTAGTTCAAAATTATTTACTCATATTTTTTCTTAATATTAAAAGTTCTAGAAAGTTAATAATTGTTGTCTCAATTTATTTCTTTACCTCTAGCATCTTTTTCAATATGCTCACATCAATATTTTGGGAGAGCCTCCATCAAGCCTTAGGAACCAAACTCTAACTTAGTTTGTCTTACCATCCTTATATGAATAGACAATCAGAAAGGACAATTCAATCACTAGAAAATCTGCTATGAGCTTGCATATTGGAGCAAGGTCACTGAGATCATCATTTGTCATTAGTTGAGTTCACCAACAATAACAACCACCATGCAAGTATAAGAATGGCTCCATATGAAGCATTTGCCTATAGATGTAGGATATTGTTGTGTTGGTACTAAGTTGGTGAAAAGATGAAAGCTGCCCAAACTCAACAAAAGAGTTATTAGGACAAAAAAACGAGGCATCTTGAATTCCAAGAAGGGAATCACATATTTTTTAGAGTTATCCTGACAACAAGGCTAGGCAGAGTTTTGAAACTTCAAAAGCTTAACCATAAATTTATCGTTCCTTACCAAATCTTTAAGAGCGTAAGTAACTTAACTTATTAAATAGCTTTGTCCTTGAACTTGTCAAATCTCCACAATCTTTTCCATGTCTTAACTTTGAAACTATATTCCTGATCCATCTCATGTCATCGAATTGGATCATGTACCCTTGAAAAAAAACTTGACTTATGAGACTATACCTTTTCGGATTAGTGATTGAAAGACTAAGCGACTCCAAAATAGATAAGTTCCATTGGTTAAAGTAATATAAAATGCAATTTATGACGAAAATGCTACTTGGGAGTGAGAGGTAGAAATGAGGAATGCATACTCATGTCTATTTAGCTCAGGTTAGTAAAATTTTGGGAACAAAATTTCTTGAAGGAGTAGAGTGTTGTAACGCCCCTAATTTCAAGGGCTTGATTTTGCTAAGTTCGTGGAAAGTAATTAGATTTATTTTTGTGGGTAAATTTTTTCTTTTTCTTGCTTTGTTCTTGGTTGATTTGCTATTATTTTATCTAAATTATTGGTATAGTGAAGTGAACCATAGGTGAGGCACTAGAACTTAGTAACAGTTAGTTAACAACCTTAGTCTTGAATTACAAAGTTTTATGTTTTACGAGTCTGACTTTGAACATATTTATATCCTTAACAAAATTCTGTGTGTGTGCTCCCAGTCAGTTTATATAGATTTAACTTTATCCTTTTCTGAAAGACTCGTGGATTATTATAGAGAGAGCAAAATCAGAGAAAAAAAGAGAAACTCAATTTTATTTCATACATTCTTAACACAAATAAAATGTCTTATTTATAAGTCTGAATCAACAACTCAAGAGTGAATTAAATAAATAGTTACAATATTTTAAGTTTTAAGAAATATAAAAAAGTAAAAAAATAGAAATTTGCTCATGATAATTCATGAAAGTTAATAGAACTCCAAAAAAATCACCCAAATAGCCAAGCATATATTGACATACCAACCTTTACTTCAACATCAAACTAGGGAAGTCCTTAATCACAAACTGATCCTTCTAAGTGATAAGAATTAGCCTTTTAAAAGTATGCTTAAAAGTAAAAGAGACATAAATCAATAACTTAATATTTGACATGACAATAGATGTTATTGAATTAAATATATGTTATAAACATTTTGAATCAAATTTTGATAAGATTTCAACCATTAAGACTTGAGTTTAAGAAAAAGTATTTAAGCATTTTTATGTATTTGAGTGTTACTTAAAGCACATATATCCAATGTTTTAAATTATAAACCACATTTTATTACGCAACCATAATAATGTTGTTGCAATGTTGTTCACAACTGCATCACACTACAATTGCGGTTGCAATGTTGTTCAAATTGCATTACACATTAAAGTCTTCACAAAAATTATTATTTGTTATTTTTGTTATTATTTAGTAGATTTAGTTAGCAACAACCTCATTGTATCGCATTAGACATTATATCGCATTAGACATTAGAACCCTCACAAAAATTATCATTTAGTAGATTTAGTAAGAATTATGACATGTTAAGAGTATTTAAGATAGCATTGAGTTTGTGACGAAGGAAATGAGAGATTTGAAAGGGAGTAAAAGAGGTATAAGATTTCTGTACTAGATAGGGAACTTCTCGGTCCTACATATAGAAAAAGGAAACTGAGTATCTATTTGGCCCATTTTAGCCGAATACCTTTTGTTAGGATTAAAAGGTAATTAATCTAATTAAGAGTAATAATTAGGGCATTATCTACTTTAAAGTAAATGGCCAAATCAAGGCTGACTCAGCAGGTCCATTAGCCTATAACAATGCCTATAAAACGAAAGTAGGAAGTATAGGTAAATGGTTGACTTTTCATTATTAAATAACATTTATTGCTCATAACCGAATCATGACTTCAACATTGGAGTGCCTTTTGCAGGTACCTTCCCCACGTCAACAACAGTCAGAAGAACCTCACCGTTTTAGAATAGAGACTTGAAGGTTAGTGTTTCCCTAATAGGAACAATTTCGAATATAGTTAATAACATGCTATAATGTATTGAAAACATAAATTTATATTGTAATGATTATAATGTGCATCATAGTAACTGTAATTGCATTCGTGGTTGCAATCTCAATTTAAAACACTTATCCTATCATTTACAACAAAGTGACTTAACTGAATCTAAGACTATAGAGTTACGAGTCGGAAGTGGTAATAGTTAGAATTTGAAAGTTAAGGTCTTGATTAATCAAACCTACAAAAATAATTATGCTATTTTGTCTAAAAATTAAACTTTTTAAAACAGTAATCAAGTTAACTTTTCAAACTAGCCAAGTCCTAATGCCAGTAATAAACCAAGTCCTTTTTTACTTCACGCCTAAAACCAACTTGTCAAACTAACCAAGTCCTAATTAACGCCAACAATAAGTCAAGTCATTTTTTACTTCATGTCCAAAACCATGTTCTATCATCCTTTTTTCACCATAATTATTACCGTCTCGTTTCTCTATTATACCTCCAATTCATAACTTTTCCATGCTAAAATTTAGCTCTCATAAATGGTGTTAATGGAGAAAGTGTATCTCCAATTCATCATGACACAAAGTATCTTAATACAAGTGGCTTTGTTATTTTAGTGTTATTGGTAACCTTGGTCATGGAGATACATTATTAGTGACACTTCATCCCTATTCTATATATTATTAGTAGGTATAATATTAGGTATATCAAGATTATTATTTTTATCTTGCTTTTCTCTAATTGTTATATTGAAAAGTGCATAATGTAGAATAGCAAGCATATTAAAAAACCCAAATTTAGTGAATGACTCAATAAATCACATTATAATTTGGTATTTAATTTAGATTTTATAATGATACATTGAATTTTCATATTAAATCAATCATAGATTGAATCTCTACAATAATAAAGGCACATAAATGATGAAATAAAACAATTGGAATCATTAAAAATAGAAGCTAATTAATAAAGACCATTTATGTATCAATGCTTTGTACCAACTTTTTTTTTTTTTTGAAATTAACCTAAACTCAAACAAATTTATGTTATTCATCCTTGTTCTCATATCATATCCTCTAAAAAATGTCTAAGCTTGATTACCAAAAGCTCCTTCTCTGGCAGTGATTATTTATGATCCATTTATTACATTATTGATGAACTAACTCTTATTGTTCATTTTACTTTTACACGGTGAATTTGTACAATGGATATATTTAGATAAACAATTTAAATACATGTTTATTAAATAAGATCTTATTGAATGGTAACTTATTGATATTAGTTTGTTGAGTTTGATAAACAAACTTTGCAAGCATACCGATCGTTATAAAAGAATATAGAAAAGTTATCGTGTCCATAAAAATTGACAAAAAAAATAAAACAATAATCAATATAGAATAAAAAGAAAATAATCTAACGAACATCTTTTTAACAGTTTTCAGTCACTTACCAGTGAAAAAGAGTTTTACAAAAAAAAGGGTTTTTCAAAAAGAGTTTAAAATTGTAAAAGTAAAATAATGCAGAATTATAAAAAAAATGTTCAAATAAAAGTTGTAAAGTTATTAGAATAGTAACGAATATGAAAGAATATAATGAGGGAATTGTAAGTAAAATTGAAATCAAGGACAAAAGAATGGTTCAAATTCAGATAGCAATAAAATTCACACTCATGTATAAAATGGAGTTCTAATTTAAGTTCAAGTTACAATTGCATGATTAAAATTTTTAGTATGGTAAACTTGATGTCTCGTTGAAATTCCTAATTCTTATTTATAAAAACTCAATATCTTAATGAAATAAAACTCAGATATAAGGTGGTCGACGATGATAGTTTTTGATGAGAAAGAATGAAGAATGATGAGTAGATGAAAAGTTTTAAGAACTAAGGACTAAAATATCTAATGAGTGATCATTTTAAGAATTAAAATGAAATAAAAAACATATATCATACTATATATAACATAATTTTTATCATATAATCAATTATGCATGTCACTTAACTTAATATGTCAACATTTTATTATTGTCTACCGATGATGTCTAGATTTAGGGACTAAAATATCTAACAGAAATGAAAGATAAAAAATAATGTAATATTTTTAATATTTTAGAAACTAAAATATTTTATCCTTATTATTTTCATAAATCAAAATGAGAATTTGTAATTTTTTGTTGGCAAAATATTGTTGTTATAATATACATAAAAATTATAAATAAATAAATATAAATATATATATATATACCTCAATTATATTTTTATTATGTAAATAATCATATAATTCAATGACTAAACCAATAAAAAAAATTATAATTTATGTAAAATAATTAATAATGTAAGAATGAATATAATTTATATTAATATAAATCTTTCTCTTTTCGTGTGTGTAGATTTAAACGTGGGACTGCAACTTTCCTGTTATCATTGTAAAGCTATTATATATGACTATTTCAGTAGAATAAAAACATTGAGATTTATTGTGTCATAGTCAGTAGACTAACAACTTTCACCTCCATCCACACAAGCATAGACTCCACGTAATGTGTGTGCCTTCCTGGTTATGATTCCATTCCAGTCATCGCAAGCTTACAATGTCTGCATCGATGTCATTTCCAATGAAAAAGATCCGACAATCTTAGGTTTTTGGCTTGCGTTTGCGTTTGCGTTTGCGTTTGTTGGTGATGGATGATGGCGTGTGTGCTTAATTTTCTCACTTTTTGTGTTTTCTCTTTCACTTTCTCTTTCTCCTTATATTGACGTAGAATTTCTTTTCTATTGTAACTCAATCTATGCCTATGCTATTGTCCATTTGCTATGGCCACCTTTCTGGTTAGCATACCATTTATTATTATTATTATGGTTATTTTATTTTTCTAGATAGATTTGTAAACTCTAGAAGGATTAACAAATAATATATATATATATATATATATATATATATATATAATTTTTTTCAATTAAAAAAACAATTTAAAGTTCACATAATAGTTTTTGTCATAAGTTAACTCACAGTATTGATTGGCTGATAAAATTTTAGAAAAATATTCATTGCGCATTTTAATTAATCACACATTCTCACATTTATTTAGAATGCAGATAATAATACGATGATTAATTGATGATGTGATTTTTAACAATTAAAATATTTCAACTAAATTTTTGTTTTAATGTTTGAATTGAATTTGTAATTATTAAAACTTTGAAACACATTTTAAAATCGGTTTTAAATCCAATTCATACACACTTTCTTTCTTATCTTGCCTCCGCATGCTATTGGCAATTTGGCACACTATACATAGTTTTGCGTGTAAGTGTGGGTCTTGGTGCATCAGCTGAAGAAGAAAGAACTTGGATCTAGGCCTTGTGAGCACACAGAACAATCATGTGGCCTACCTACCCTACATCTTTCTACACCTTACACCACCAGAGATTTGCAACCTTTGGATATTTATTTATCATTCTTGGCTGATCTTTGAACTCAACGTACACTTCCTTTATTTATTTTTAAGCAAGCCAAAATGATACTAACAATTTTCCGGCTTATTTGTGAAAATTTCTACTTCCTTTTAAAATCAAGTGTAAATGAACCAGGAAAACGTAGCTAGCTTCTTCAGACCAACTTATAATTGTAACTTGGGACCAACAACTTGCAAGTTCTTATGTATGACTTTCATCAAACTATGTGATCTGTTACCATTTTCTCACAAAGATTGATATGTATGAAGTACGAATGAGTTTTTCTTTAACAACTTTGACCAATTGCTCTTTTTTAGGGTCAAAGTTCTGACTTGGATTAATGGCATGGAAAACTGCTTGGCACAACATTTGACCATGATTGGAATCAAAAGAAAAACTTGCTAATTTTGTCTCTTATATGATATTCCTTGCACTTTTGCATGTGTGCCTGCCCTTAGTTGTTTGTGTAGTTATAGTATTCGTCTATTTTTTATATTATTTAGGATACATATGATTTTATTGATTTGGTGTGGTTTCTTTTTTCAGGAGGGATGTGGCATGCATAAAAATTGGAAACAGAGGCAAGCTTCAAAGTGAAAACACTTTTTTCAATGGTTCAAAACTCAGATGGATTATTAAAAACAAGCAAGTTGTAAACACTATAATATCTATAGTATTTTCCATTTTATATGTTAGCTCTTTAAAACATATATGTACATTTTTTATATTCGGGGTGTATTAGCTTAGTGATTTCCATTTTCTTCTCCCAGCCTTTAATATAAATTTCTATTAGATGAGTTTATAGCTTGGTTTATTTTGTGATCTCCAATTAATATAATTGCAACGCTTTGGATGAAATGGTGAGTGTGTGCGAAGCTCCACGAATGGGGACAAACATGTTAGTAGTTAGCTGAAATTTGGTTAGTTAGGTAGCGGAAACCAACTTTTGATGCGTTCGTTTGTTATACAAAAGTTATTTCATTGATAAAAGTCGATAAAACACAACTGTGTACATTCTGCTGGTGTCCGCGATTTAAGGGATGAGCTATATTTTCGTAATGAGAAGGATCCTTACAAAATCTTATATCCTTCTGTCCATGACATTACTTTTGACACAAGTGGGTGATCGTCAAAATGAGAAATATTATTATTAAAAAGAAATCATATTTGTTAGACCAAAAAATATTGAAGAAAGCAAAAAAGAAATCATATATAGAAGATTTTAGCTTCATTCTAAAGTAAAATACTGACTATACACGAGTTAATAAAAATTTTAAAATATATTTAGTAAAAGAGCGTTGCACGTGAGTCGAAACCATTTTACTACAATTGTTTAGTGTTTAGACTTTGTTAGTATCAATTTCAACTGTTGTAATTCTTTCATATCATAAAATATTTTATTTAATCCAATTGGTAGCTACTTCGTGAAATTAAACATCAAATCAAATTCTCATGACCAATATCTTAGTCTCATTTTATTACTGAGACAACTAAGTGAACTTGCCAATTTTCATCTATCACCACGCATGTTAAAAACATGAAAATTTTTAGGGATTAAACAAAAAATAAAGATCAATTGTTTTAGAACAATCTATTTAAGCCATTCAATTATCACATTTGTAAATTTACGCTTGTACACAAATCGATCGTATTCATCTAAGATGTGATGGACCCAATCGTTCAGCTTTTATTATTATATTTATTTAGTTTTATACATTCACTCAATTTTCTTGTCTAACCTTGTTTGAATTGATTGATTGCAATTGTTAAATAGAATTTGGGATGACAACCAGGTATTCAAGAGAGCACTCATACCAATCCATAATCATAATTAGTCATTATAGGAAGCAAAGTCGGGTCTTCAGCCACACCCGTTAGTATCATGTTACGAAATACAAAGGCAGAAAAGAGCTCGGAAATATACTAAAATTTCATGCAAAATCTCAATTCTCTTCTGAAGGAGTCTCCTCTTCATGGTCTTTTGCTTCCCCTCCATTAGATGTTCCTTGTGATTTTGCTATCTCCATCACTTCTCCAGGTGGTGGGTGGTCAAACTTGCAGGTTGCCCCAAACTTGCATGTTCCAGTTTTCAAATAATAAGGACAGATGACAGCACCCTGTCACGGTATCACACATTGTTTCAATATGACAACAGTTTTATGCGCACTCAATTGAAGAAAATCACTTCTATCCATTCCTTTGATGGAAAATTTGACCCCAGTTAAAGGGATGCTACTTTAAAGCTAAAGATACCGTTTGAAAGAGCTTGTGAAAACAGCTTATAACTTCTATAAACTCATTTTAGCTTATCTCAGTAAATTTTTATTAAAACTTATCAGAATAAGTTTTCATTTTATTCCAAAATGTTTAATGATCCAATTTATGACATATACCTTCAAGTAATAAGAGTTTATTGAATAAGTTGCATACCCAAATGCAACCAAGGTATCCATAAGGACAAATGCACAGGGACTAATTGCATGAACACGTTTATTAGAACACAGTAATGCAATTCAATAATCAGCATCTCCCGAGATTGGCTTGACAGCCTCCTACCACATGCAATGTGTAACAATCCAAGTAACTTAAAATAGATTGACACACCAGTTAAACTTAAACTAATCACCTTAATCTTGCAATTTTTAAAAATACAGACTATTTATTGAAAGAATTTTACAAAATAATGCAAACAAAACAAGAATTTACACCATGAATGCATGTGAGAAAGATTTAACATACCTCTCTTCTTGGTAAACCTGCAGGAGTGAGTTTAACAGTAGCCTGCTTTGACAGTGATGGTGCTGAGCGGTCAATTGGGTGATGGTACTTGCATCTTTCACCAAATTTACACTCGCCAGTTTTCATATAATACTACATGGAAAATCATTAAATCAAAATCTAAAAGGAAATTAAATGTTTTTATGCAGAAGTTATGGCTTTGCATGAGAACATTAAGAAGTTCAGCATAAAAGGAAGTTCTCTTGAAGTTTTAAGAACAAATTAACAGTTCTTTTCTCTAAGAATCAAATATTTTGAAAACTAGATGTTAAAATACACATTAGTTAGTTACATTCAATAAAAGGCAGGATATTATTCGTATAAATAGTATCCTATAGTTTGACAGCCCAAGACCTTATAAACCCCACTAGAATCTCATACTTCCAACGTGGGACTTGGGATTCTAACTAGATGTTAAATACATATTAGTAAGTTACATTCAATAAAATGTAGGATACTATACGTATAAATAGAATCCTACAAAAGTTAACCGTTATAATTGGACAGCCCAAGACCTTATAAACCTCACAAGAATCCCATACTTCCAATGTGGGACTCAAGTCCCATACCTTGCAATGGGGATCCTAACATCCCACCATGCCCCCCAGCCCCAGTGCCCACATGGGTTGCGCTAGCCCCTTGACTAGCCTCGGGTGTCACTTGATTGCAGCTGAGAGGCTTTGATATCAATTTGATAGGAACTGAAATTTACTATGGAATAATAAAGGAAATATTTAGAGAACAATACTTTGATTACAAGGGTAATAATAAAGGAAAAATTTTCTGCCATAAGGCAAGAGACCAAAAACTACTCAATTGATTCCCTACATTCACATTTCCTCCCTCTTAGCTTATATCCCCACCCAGCCTCTCTTTTTCCCTTACCCTTATAGAAGTGTCTTAACAATTCAGATTTCCAATCTAGGGGCTGTGGTACTGAATTCAAAAATGAAAAAGTGGAGATACATTGGGAGGTTGAAGTTCTTGACAGCATTTGAGCAATGGAGGAAGGAAGAACAAGAGGAACAAAATAAATGGAGAGGATTGAAGATTCCAGGTTTAAAGGGGAAGATGCCTAATGTGGCTGATCAATATGAAACAGTATTTTCAATGCAATGGGGATATATGAGGCGATGAGGCTATATGAGGGTGTGAAAGCACTGAGGTTGCGCTCTCATTTGGTACTAATTTTGAGAATGTGTCAATCCAAATGCATCTTGGTGGAGCTTTGTGAATGCCCTGACAAAACGTTTCCAACCTGAATATGATCTGGATCTGGGTATTCATGGGTCACTGTGGACCAGGTTAGGTCAGAGGCCCATTTCATTTTTTCATAAAAAAACAACGCTTTCTGCCATGGCCTCCAAGCACGTAATGGCTGCCATGGCACCGCCATCTTGAATCTGCCATTTTCTGCCATGGTTGTGGCAGTTTTGGTGAAAACCGCCATCGACATCCACCATGCTGCTGCCATGGCTGTTATTTGACAACACTGAGTATAATACTGTTATTATCTAGATATCAATTATGGTAATATTGAGCAGAGACAAAATGAAGAGTGTCAGCTATGGCGCCATTGTGTACGGTTAGTAATTCAGGGTTGGTTAGTCTGACTTTCACGTGATTGATCTAGGATGCATTAAAGCTTGGTTGGGACAGGATTGGTGAGTTGGGCTTAGTAAGACTTGGGATGTGGTACCAACTCCAGTATTATTGTGGGTTCCAAGGAATTGGACAACCAGCCATCAAACTTCAGCAAAGGGGTCCCCCTGAGAATTATTATGCTTCATGCATAAGTGGGTCTTTATATCTAAGGAAGTGGGATCCTGGAGGAAGATCTTCAGCTGGATGTTTCTTTTTACAACCTTCTAAGTTCCACCTTGTTCAGAAGGGAGTATTCTTAGAAACTCCAATACAGGTAAGGGCAAAAGAGGGATTAACATAAGTTGTAAAAAACTTGCATATATGGCAAGATATGTAGGAAGCGTTGAGGTTAGAGGCTGAGTAAGATATAAGGGGAGAGGGAGGAAATGTGAAGGAAGGCAATCAATTGGGTAGTTTTGGATGGCTTTTGCCATAGGGTTTCTCTGATTTTTTTACTTTCATTATCAGTTTCTATAGTTTATGCATACTAGCCTTGCAATCAGACTATTGTTCTCTAAATATTTCCTTTATTGTTCCTTAGTAAATTCAGTTCTGATCAAATTCCAAATAGATATTGGCTGCAGAAATCTAATGAGTGGAACACAAGGGAAATGCTTACTTACATCACATTCAATCTGTCCAGGTCGCTGAGGATAGATAGTTTCTGCAATTCCCACCTGAGACTGGAAAACATGTCACATGCATAAGGTGCATTAATTTTCGAGAAAATTCATCTATGATGACATCTCATGGAAACACAGATTACAGTTAAATTAAGAATGGCTATTTTTCTAAGCTGTAATACTCCTTTTTTCCACAATGTTTTTTATTTAATTGTTGTTAATATTATATAAGTTGTGCTAGAGTAGTTTTGAACTGGTCCTCCTACATTACTGAGGCAAAACAACAAAGAGACCTCACCTCTAAAGGACCCAAACATTTTTCTTCATATGAGAAACATATACCATATGCATAGAATTTACTAGATGAGCAACAGCATCTCAAAAATACTAAGAACGAGAATGCTAGGAAACTATGTATTTATGAAGAAAGTGAAGGTAGCAAGCTAGGCCGCACAAACACAAAATGAGACTTGAGACAAAGCAATAAAAAAGAAAAAAGAGAAGAGCAAAGACATTTATACAAATGACATATGCGCACAAAATCACATATCTATAACACAAATGTTATCGCCATTTGAGAATATTAGGAACAAGAAAAATATCATTCGTGCTATGTTCCAAATTCCAAGTGTTATTTGTTCATTCGAACCAATCATGCAACAGCTCTATGCTCCAGGTTTGACTGTATCCAAGAGTATATACTATATAGGCTATGTCTCCTAGCCATGTTTATTGATTTTATTAGCTCTATAATATATATGTTAAAATTTTATTCATTATATGCACATCTCTTAACACATTTGAAAGTGCATTGTTCCGATGATAGGCAGAGACATAATATAAAGCATAACAAGAAGCATCCCCGGTTCCATCCCCTACCCACAAGAATGAAAAGGTGTCAGATAACATTATTTGCAATTTGCAGAGGTCAATTCTCTAGGAGAATAAGTACAGTTCAGTAACAACTTCCCATTACCATTGGATTTGACAGCCTTGGGTCAAAAGCTTGATAAACAGACACGGCGGGATTGAGAACTCCAATATTCAGATTAGCAGCTGATGACGGCAAAACAGAAGCGCCAAATGCAGCAATGGGCGGATTAATTGCTGCACCAAAGTACAGCCATGTGAAAATATTGTTTAGAAAACATGACAATAAACAATCAATATATAATATACATACCATTCCTGTCAGGATGATTGTAGCGGCAAGATGCACCATACTTGCAACTGAATCATATGAATGAAAATTTAAAGACATTTAATCCATAGCATATGTGCATGTTTGAATTAACTTATTGTGGAGAAACAATTGCTTTTTAACAGTTTTCAGTAACAGCTATGGTAAAATTAAAAAACAAAAGTGACTATTCTCTAAATTAAGAACCAATTGAACATAAATCAACACTTACCTTCCAGTTTTCATGTAGAATGGACAATCCACTTCCCCCTGTCAGAAGAGATTTGTACAATAAAAACTCAGGCTTTTCAGAAGGCAATAAATTAAAAGAGGAAAAGGTTGTAAACTTGTAATCAGCTAGAAATTAATGGGCATCTTTATATGTAATTTATAAACCATCAAAGATTAAAAAAAAAAAAAAAGTAAAGAAAGAAACTTTAGTTACAGAGAATGCAACTTAGCAAGAGCCTCAGTTACACAGCCAGACAAAAACCAATCCACTCAAACAAGTTGAAAATTATAATTTCAGCTACAATTATTTATTAGTATTGTCATTGGCATTATACTGTTTTAACAGTCCACAGCAGCATGCATCCAGCAAGTAATGGAATAAAAGGGAAAGTTCAAAAAACATGATAATGACTGAATTGGTCTGTGTTCCATCTATCAACATAGAATGGACACAAAGAATTTAATAGAGAATTAATACCAGTCTTACAGGAAGCCCTTTGCTATTATGCAACAGTGGAGATATAAGAGACTTATTTGGTTTTGTATCTCCCATTGCCCCTCCCATCATAGAATTTGTTTGTGTCTGTTCAACAGTATGACTCATGTCATCAGATAACTGAATCTGGATATCTTTGGGGTGATGGAATTTACATGCAGCACCAAATTTACATTTTCCAGTTTTCATGTAGAACTGCATAAGTATAAAACATGATGTAAAGCCCTATAAACAATGTCTCATGTTAATGTAAAAATATGAATAACTAACCGCACAAGGGGGCTCTGATGGCCTCTCAGGTAAGCCCAAAACATCGGCATTTTCAGAGGAAACCTTGGGATGATTAAATTTGCACTTTGAACCAAACTTGCATCTTTGAGTTTTCAGAAAGTACTGCTATGTGTTGGACTCAATCAATTAGAAAATGCCCAAATACATAAGAATAAGAAAAAAGAAATTAAAAGGAAAAAAAAAATTGAAATTTGTACGCACTGGACAATCTGGTTCCCCTGCTCTCTCAGGAGGAGCTTCACTCGCAACAATATTTGGAACCTAAATCGGGGTATGAATCAATCATGTGTATCAAACAAATTAGTAAACATGTACTATATTTAAGAACCAAAACTGCTAGATGATTATATTTCACCTTTTGTGACCAAAACCCATTGCCAGCAGTGACAAAATATATAAAGAAAAACGGTATTTAGCTCATTAAATGAAATAACTCGAACAGAGTTATCCTAACATACAGAACAGACAGCCCATGAAGGTTTTAAACTCAATCTCTCACACCTACCCTAAACTACAAAGGGCAATAGATACTACTAGAACAAAATTGATTGCCAGCATAATAGAATATCAGTCTAATACAGTCACAAAGTTGACTAAATTGACTAATGCATAGAAAGATATATGTAGGAAACATATTAAATGAGAAAACTTGAGGAATACATCTCAAGCATTAGACCACCTCACCATATATTATATGAAAGAATCTTCTTCATGTAATTACAAATAGTTATTGTCTTAAGTAATCACATAGATTTATTGTTCTAAAGATTAGTTATAACATAATCACAAATAGTTATTGTTTTAAGTAATTTCTTTATCACTCATGTTGACGTATGGAATAATCTTCATGTAATACCATAAATGGTCAAGATTAAAAGATAAAAGTAATGTGACATTTTTAAGAAGCCACATGACTTTTAAGATAAACCATGTGACTTTAATTAACATTTAATTTGAACCATCCATGTATAGTTATATGACCTAGATTTATTGTTTTCAATCTCATAAAACGGGATTTCTCACTAGATTTATTGTTTTCATTCTCATATATATATATTGAGAAGTTTAAAAATTAATCATGCCACTTCAATTAACATTTAATTTCAATCACCCATGTGTAGTTATACGACTCAGATTTACTATTCTCATTCTCATATAAAAGTGGCTTTGTCACTAGCTAGTAGCTACATCCACATGAAATTTAATATCACCAGCATGACCCAGATTAAAAGATCAGATACCAATTGATACATACCAAGAAATCAGAATATGTTTCAATAAATTTAGAAAAAGAAGCCTTTACTAGCACTGATATTACTGGATTGTCAGCTCAGAACAAGGTAGTACAGATTACCAGACATCAATTATTCTCAGAGACAGAACAAGGATATATAGTAAAGGAAAGTTGGTGCAGCATTTTGAGGAACTGTAACCCAATCCATGCTTTTTTTCCTTCTCCAGCCTAACTCTCTTACACTAACAGCCTAACAGAAAATCCCACTCCTTTTTACCCCTTCCACCTGCCATGTGGCCAGGGGGCTATGTTCTCAACCCATCTCTTAGTTTCCCTCATGCAATCTAGAATAGGGGTGAACGTAAAGGAAAAAAATCACTAGAAATCTTGGAGGAAAGTCAGGAACCAAGCACATTAAGCTGCTCCATTGTGGACACACTCATTGATCCCAAATAAGGGGAGCCACTTTCAAATCCTAGGAAGTATTGAAGACATGTGTAACTAAAATCTCTTAACAGTTAAACAAGATATTTCCTTTACAATGAGCATGGTCAGTCAGTTTGTACAAGCTCCATGTGAAAGTATTCGGATGCTATGCTGTGATTTGCATCTGCATGTATATCAAAGAAGTGGCCAAGGATTGCAAGATGGAAGATAATGGGCAGAGCCAGGTAATTGAATTTGCAAAATCAAATTGGACAATTTCTGTTAGGAAAATGTTAAACTTCATGATGTGTTCTTTCAAGGAAACATGGTGTTGCCCAAAACATGCACCATGATTTTGATAGGTCAAGTGCAAAAGCAAAATATTACCCCATAGGTAACCAGTGAATTCATGTGGATGAAACAATCTTCATGAGTTGAAATTTGGGGAAGAAAAGCAGATGCAACTGATATGTGACAATCAAACCACCTTACACATCACATCCAACAAAGTTTTTTAATAAAGAACAAACATAAAGTGTTGGAAACTTGGAATTGCTATTTTATTCAAGAGTAGGTCATGTCAAGATTTATTTCTAGTCTATACTAGTTTTGTTAGTTCAAATGACTAAAAAACATGTTTTTACTGAGTATCTCAGAAGTTCTCAAGTTAAATTTATAACAAGGTTCATGCATATGATGATATACAAACTCCAGCTTTTGAAAAATGCTTTGAGATATTTAAATTCGTCATTACCCTTTCATACAATTAGTCTGTATATTTTACAAGTATAGTACAAGACATAGTTGTGCAAATTTTCATTTTATTATAATTTATAATTTTATTCTAGAATAATATATAATACCTATATACAGTGCTGGACATATACAGTGCTGGACACTGACATACATAGAAATCAAGGGTTTTACAACAAATGTAGTAAATATAAATGTTAAAACAAAAGAATTGGTTAAACTAGTATATAAGACACCACTATATAAATTCATATATGCTCAACTCTAATACTTTTTTATAAATATAGTATCATAAGAAATTAAGAGTACATGTCACTTTACAATTACCAATAGTAAATGTACTATACAATAAGATATAAGTTTCATAGGCATAAATAATAGTAATAATAATAAACAGTCACCTCTTTCCAATCCGGGATTCCACCCTCAGGAACCCAAATAGGATGGTCAAACTTGCAGCTATCTCCAAATTTACAGGTTCTTGTGAGCATATAGTGAGCACAATCCTTCTCTCCTGGCCTCTGTGGATATATAGGCATAGTGGAAGCACTTTCATATCTAGGGCGCTTGGCCAGTGAGTTTGTAGAATACCAAGCTTCACTTTGCCCAATTGTACTCAAAATGGATGGATGGTAGAGAGCTATAATACATAATAGACGAGTATATACAAGAAAACCAAAGCAAATGTATAATGTTACTGTATAAGTTTGACTTAGAAAATAATTTTTGACAAAGAAGATACGCTTAGTAAATATAAAGAATAAATTTGGTATAGAAAATGAAATGACTAAAGTTCACCAATATCGTATAAAAGCTATAAGTATATGTTTATTAAAATTATATCAAAATAATGAAATATATAGCTCACTCATAACCCAACAAACTCCAAAAAATACGTAAAGTAGTAACACTCTGCACCATTTGAAGTCAAAAGGTAAAACTTGCCTTATCAGTAACAAGTCACGCACTCAAACAAGGAGACAACTTTACTACTATTATCACTGTTGTTCAGATCAATCATCAATCAGCAGACCTATCTTATGTACTTATTTGCTCATTTGATACACCAGAAACTAGTTTGTATCGATGGTGATTCTGAAAAATAACCCTACATAAATCCCATCTAACTAAACCTGTGCTACCAAACTCATTCGTAACTGCAGATAACTAACTTTGACAACAAGCAGTTCTTCACAACTGGTAATCCGGTATACTCCATTGGCAAGAACACTAACAAATTGCTAAGTACTAACATTACCAAAAAGGAAATAACAAAGCAATAACCAACACCATGATGCTACCTAACATACCATCTTAAAAATAAACATTAATTGCCATGCTAATATTGTCAGAAAATTCAACACCACATACATTTACTTCGAGGAATTCGATTTGGCTCCTTCAAACAGGGAAAAAAACGTAAAGAGAGAAAGTAAAACTACATCCAACTTAAATTTGAATTAAAACATTTCAAATCGACAGTATATGCATCTTTTCTTTCTCAATTTACATATTTTCTTACTTCATAGGTGTCAAATCAGGTGCTCTTAATTACATGCAGGACACACTATAACATTACACTCAAGAGGTGAAATCTTGGTTACTTCATTCATCTTCCTTATCTCTTACTTCATTTAAATAATTGAAAATCCAAGACTAAACTATACTTTTCAATCATTAATATTATAACCTAAATCGTTTTAAAGAGTAAAAATAGGAGACTAAAAAAATAAAATAAAAGTAAGTAAATAAATAAATAAAGGGAAAATATTAATAACTAACCCTCAGAGGAGCGTTTGAGGTCAAGAGAAGAAGGGGCAACGTTTGCGGAAGGGGGCCAGGGAGAGAGCAAGTTTGTGGCGGTGGAAGAGGCGATTCTGGAAGTGACACCTGGCGGGGCAATGTCGATGTCGGCGGAGGAAGAGGGGAAGCGGAGAGAGGTGGCGGAGGCGGGGTCGGTGCGGTGGTGGTGGTGGTGGTGGGAAAGGAACATGGTGGCAGTGGTGGCGGTGGTGTCCGGGTCGAAGAATCTGTAGTTGGTGGTAGGGCTGTAAGAGGCGTAGATGTGGTTTTCCATTTTAGTGAAAACAAAAAATGAGAAAATGATGTTACTGTCACGGAAATAATGTTGGCTTTCGATCCTAATCGCTCAGTCAAAGTAGAAATGACTGTGAGTGATTGCAGCACAGGGAGCAAAGGGTGGAAATAGGTCAGACAATCCAACACAGAATTGGGCTAGTCTATTTAAAGCCTATTTTAACCTAATTTTTTAATTAATAAATTTAATTTGAAAAATTTTAATTAATTAAATAAGTTAAATTTAAATTTTATAAAAAAATTAATAGATTTATTTAAAATTTATAATAATATATTAAATAATTTTATATAAAAATTATAATATAATAATATTAATAATATATAAAAATTTAATTAGCTTTATTATAAGTATAATTTAATGAAAAAATTAAAAGTAATACCTTTTAAAAGTATTTTTAAAAAATATTTGTAATAACTATTTTTAAAATATTTTTATTTTAGTAATATTTTTTTTTTAAAGTTGATGAAAAATGTAAAGAGATCTCTTTAAGAATTTAATGATATATTTATTACTTCCTATTTACTATAAAAAAATATTATTATTTATGTATTTTAAATTTTTGTTTATTGTATTTGCTAATTTTAAGTCTGAAACTTATTTAGTTATATTATATTTGTTGATTTAAAGTGTAAGATTTTATGCTATTAGAATTGTTTAATAATTTATAAAGTGATATTCATTTTATTATATTTTTTGTATGTGTAGTAATTTACTTATTTAAATTAAATATGTGATTTGAAAGTGATAAATAAGAATATATAATTTTATTATACATATTCAAATTGTTGAATTTATTTTTAAATATAAGCCTTATAACTTTCAAAAAGATATACATGTTTAAATGGTTTAATAATCTATTTATAAGAAAGTTTGATGATTTGTTGAATATTTCAATACGAAGTAGATTATTAAAAAAAATTTAAATTAAACTAAACTTAATAAAAAGCTCATAACAAGTAATATTTTGATTTCATTTATTTATTTTAAGTCTAGCTTAACTTAGCTTATTTCTATCTCTAAACACAACATCTCTTTGCAAGTATTGTTATTTATTTATTTCATTTTCATTAGACTTTTTCACTATTTTACTTTTATTTTTCCTTTTATTAAAGTGCACAAGATATATAAATAATTAAATTATTAATTATGTTCTTTATCAAGACTTATTTTTTATTTCAATTGAATAAACTTTTAAGTGAAAAATAAATATTTGATTTGACTATAAAAATATGTTATGATTTAATTTAAATTAGTTTAAGTAAAATTTAAAATTTAATTATATCTAATAAAGATTAGTTTAGATTTTTATTTATGTAATCTTATCTAATAAAGTTTAGTTTAGATTGAATTGAATGATTATTTTTTATATTTTATACTTTTAATGTAGTTAAAAATATGATAAATAAATTATTTTTTAATTCTTTTATATTATGTTTATAGTGTTTTGAATAAAATTAGGAGGCAAATTAAATGAAAGCCAAAAAAAATTAAAAGCTGATTGAATTAAAAGTACTTAATAAATTTAATTTTTAAATTAGTTAATAGGTGTAAAACGAAAGATAAGACCATCATTAATTATTAGATAAGAATTTAAAAGTTGATAATTATATATTTTAAATAATTATATTTTTTATATTATAAATTAAAATAATAATATGTCTATATTTTAATATATTTTATGACTTATATTTATACACATAAATCCTATTATATATATATATATGTATATATATATTCATTGATTATGTTATTAATTATTACAGTTTTATAAAAATACATTACAAAAATATACTAGATAAAGATTAGATAATTTTAGCTAAAATAAGAGTCTTGATCATGCTAGTTGAATTTGAATGCAAAATTTAAATTTAATTTTAAAATTTGAGAAATTGAATTTAGATTGAGATAGGAAGATTTAAATTAGTTTTCAACTCAGATTTTGAAAGTTGACAAAATAAAATATCATTTTTTAATTATTGAACTTATTTGTTAGAGGTCAAGTCATTATCTTACATCTCATTTCACATCTTATATAAAGAAGTATTTTGCTCTTAAGGAAGAGATCATTATCTTAATCTTAACTTAATTAATTATTGAAAAGTGATAAATCATTGATAAAGATGACAAACATTTCTTTGGTTTGGTTTGAATTCTCCTTTTTGAGTTATTATGGATTGTTTATAATAATTTTTGTTATTTACTTTATTACGAGTAATTAAATCCATAACTAGAACTATAGTAAATCTTATTGTATACTCTATGTGATTTTTATATTTAATGACAATGTTATTTTTTTTTTTAATGTTTGGCTTTTATTCTATTGAATTATATTTTACGTGTTAAGAATTAATCACCCTTAACATCTTATAATTAATTGTATTATATACAATCATATCACATGTAATTAATAGGACTATAGAATAAAATGAGACAAAGGATTAATAAATTAAACTTAGTTCGTTTCTTTATTAAATTTATAAACTTATAGGATCTTTATATTTTCTTTATCTTTTATCTTGCATGATCATTTAGAGTAATTACCTAAAGAAATGAATATTAACATTGTATAATCATTGAGTTTTAATATAATAAGTATGGGTGATTAGCAAATTAATTTTGAAATTAGATTAAATAAAACATAAATAAATGTAATAGGTAAAATTATATGCTATCGACTAATCTCATCCGATTTTTTTCAAGAATTGTATTATTATCTTTTTAATTACTTTTTAAGTTTAATTTTTTTTATTTTTAATTTATTAGGCATCTTTTTATTTTAAACAATTAATTCAAAGTATTTTTAATATTTGAAAATAATTTATGTGAGACAATAATTTAAATTTTTTTAAATATTTATTATTTTTTGACATGTATACTCAAAATAATAATAAACTTATTTTTCAAAATAATAATATTAATTTATTTTTTTAAAATAGAATGAATCTTGTGAGACTTATTTATTTTTTGTTATTTGTGACATGTTTTTTTTTTAAAAAAATAAAAAAACATATTAAAACTTAATCAAATAAACTTTTACTTTTTCAAAATTTGATAAATTTTTTTATATAAATCAATTTTTAAATAATATTTTTATAAAATATATTATAATTATAATTTTTTTATAAATAAAAAAATATTTCATTAAAAATTAAATTAATGAGTTAAATAATTTTAAGATAGCATGGTTAAAAAAGAGTGATGAAATGGTTTAAAAGAGACAAAGGAAACAAACGCGTAGCATAGCTTTAGAGTTAGAAATTGAATAACTAAATAAACACAAAAATAATTTTAATAAATTTAAAATAAATAAATTTATAAACACATTAGATTAATAAGATATAATTTTAACAAGTAAATAATAAAAATATAATTCAGTATTATAATTTAGTAAATACACTTTTTTTTATCAAGTACATATATAATTTTATAAATGCGAGTGAAAAATAATTTAATAAAAAGAATTATTTATACATGCATAGATTTGTTATAAATTATATTGGATATTTTTTTAGGCGTAGAAAAATTCGATCCAATCAAATTAAAGGTTGATTTAAGGTTTTATTTTTTTTCAAATACAAAAAAATGGAATTAATTTTTAAATTTAAATATAAAATTTGATGTGATTCAATAAAAAAAAAACGATCTTTTCAATTTTTTATTAATTTAATTTTTAATTTTTTTTATAGTTATATTATATTAAAAGTACTTTAGTTTTATTTTATGAGTATTATTAAATTAACGTAGTATTTACATAAAATTAAAGATACATTATATAAGTATTTTAAAATTTAATAAATTATGCAAGGATCAAACATTTTTATTATTAATTATAAATAATCAAACATTTTTATTATTATATATAAATATCTAATAATGTTAATTATGACCAAATTAAAGAGTTATTATTATTAAAACTAAAAATTAATTATAAAATATAAATATTAAATTATGAGAAGTCATAATATAATAAAAAATAGAATGACTCTTAAAATTATTTTTATTTAAAATAAATTCTGAAAATATTATTATTTAAAATAAGGATTCACATTTTATAAAGATGGATATATTATTGATCTTGTTACTGTAAAAAATAAAAAATAAAAAATAAAAAAAAAATATATATATATAGTAGGAAAAAATATTTAATTACAAATTAAAAAGGATAAAATTAGTAATTTTATCTTTTAGCTATTTTTTTAATTTCAAATATGTTCTTTTATTTTCTTTTGTTTAATTTAAAATTATAAATTTTATTTTTGTTTCAAATTAATTATTCTATTATTATATTATAATACAATCAAAGTTAAATTTAAATTTTTATAAGTGATATCGAATTAATGGGTAATTTAGATTATGATAAATAGAAGCCATGACTTTCCGAAGTTGAGAAAAATGAAACATTGGATGAACTTTGGAAGTAGTTGGAACCTGAACCTGCAATTTATAGGAAACATTAAAATTTTCTATTGAATATTCTAAATTACTATTAAAAGAATATTGAATATTTTTTATGACTTTGAAATAATAAATATGTGCTCTGAGCTACGCATTAAAAAAATAATTAAAAGAATGCTTAAAAAGAACTAGAAAGAATATAAATAAAGGAAGCTGAGAAGGGAGAAAAAAAAACTCTACATGTTTGTGTATAAAATGTTTATTCATAACAGATTTCAAAATACTGTTTTTTTTTAGATGTACATATCTGTCCAAAGGGGATAAAATCAGGCATTTCTAAAAGTACTCAAAATCTTCATAAGAAGAATCAGGTTGTTTATGGCTACTTTTATCACTTGCAACAATATCTGCAATCTTCTTGTCTATTGGGGCCACATTTTCCTTGCTAGCATACTTGGAAAAATCTGGAGGTTCAGGTATAATAGGAGGTGTGGCACTTCTAACTAGAGCCCAATTCACTCCCTCAAAAAAGGGGTGTTGTTTAATTTCTGTGGCACCCCTTTTGTAAGCAAACCTTTTCTGAGGCTCTTTCACCAACAACCCTCTTATAAGGTCTCTTGCAACACTACTAACACGGGGTGTTTCTGGAAACCTTAAAGGCTGTCCTACAACATTAAACAATGTGGCTTTGTTTCCTGCACCCTTGAAGGGTGTCGTTCCATGCAAGAGCTCATACAAGAAGATTCCAAATGTCCACCAATCCACTGCACTACCATGTCCCTCGCCGCGAATAATCTCTGGTGCAAGATACTCGTGTGTCCCTACAAAGGACATTGACCTCACATTTGTAGGCTCTGCCATTAGTTCAGGGAGGCGCCCTCCAACCATTAGGCCAAAATCTGACTTTGACTTGCGATTCTTTTTTGAAGGCAAAATGCGTGGGAAGAAACTTGAGGGCTGTATGCAACCATGCACTGCTTGATCATCATCCAAAATGCCCCCAGAAAGACCACTGCTACTTACACGTGCTGATGATGACTTCACCAGTGTAGGACTCACAGAGCACCGAAGTGAAAGATCAAAATCTGATAGCATTATGTGACCTTCATCTCGGACTAGAACATTCTCTGGCTTTAAGTCTCTGTACACAATGCCTAGCATGTGAAGGTATTCCAAAGCTAACAAAATCTCTGAACAATAAAACCTGTCACAAGGAAATTAGGACATTGAATTCTTGAATGGTAACAAACTGAGACCACAAAGGTGTTGCTACGAATGGTTATTATGATTCATTTTTTGTGGCAAAAGGCTTCTAATTTTTTTCCCCTATGAAGATAAACAAAGATTATAAGAAGGTTCAATTCAGTCACACAACTTAAGACAAACCTGCTTTATTAACATGTATTTTAAATCTCAATGAGGTCTCGATTAACTAACTGATTCTGATTGCATTTCTCAGAGAAGTAAGTAATGCACAGAACTTATAAATAAGATTTGTTCCCACGTTTGGAGGTTTATTATCTACTTTTTTGAAGCAGCATAATGGTTATTGGTAACACCTAGTGCTCGTATATTTTTCTGTTTTTATAGAAATGTTGAACATTGATATTATTATTAATGGAAATGATGCCGATAAACTATTGGTTGATGGATCAATTTGTGCATATGCATAGAATACTTGTTCATATTGCTAGAAAAACTGAAGTGTATTCACTATGCTTTTCACGTTTTAATCAGCAAAGAAAAGGAACGACTGAACAACAAAACAATAAGCACAGCACATAATGGCAAGAGCAAAATAAGAGTGCATAAGCAAGAAGAAAGAAATTACATTTTTTTATCAGAATCATATAGAAAAACAGATTAAATGTAAAGAAATGCAGTAAACAAAATCTCACTCAAAGGGAAGATAAAAGAGCATCAACTAGTGATATAATCTTCCAGCTTGACTTAAAGAGGATAAATTTTAGGAACATTAGTAAACTGATTTATATTGAGCAAACTAAAATGCAATCATGTTTAGTGTTGTAGCAAAGATGTCAACCTACACATATATCACTCCGGTGGAATCAAGTCCAATGTATGAGTGTGTGTTTAAGTACTCATATGTCATTGAACTGAAATGAACTCTTAAGTCACTAACCGTGCGGCTTCTTCAGTGAAATGCCTCTTAGGTTGCTTCAATCTTAGAGAATGAAGACTACCACTGCTGCAGAACTCGATGATCAAACAGTAGTACTTTTCAGTTTCAAAGTAAGAATACAAAGTTGGCAAAAATGGGTGGTCAAGAAGTCCAAGAATCTCCCTTTCTGTTTGTGCTCTCAGAAGCTTGTTTCTACTTGCAAGTGAGGCCTTATCCATTACTTTCATGGCAAAGAAGGCCTTACTTCCTTTAAGTTCCACAAGATATACACTTCCAATGTCTCCATAACCAACACGCTTTAGAAGCCTAAAATGGCTAAGATTAAGACCATTGCCCTTTGAAACCATGTTAATTGCATCCCACCTTACATCACCTCCAGTGTGTGGCTTAATAGGTGCACTACAACTGCTCTCTAAACTATCACTACGGGAGCTAGTGCCACTCACTTGGCCTTGATTGGTGTTTTTGGTTGGCATAGGAAACCCCCTTGTGGTTCCTGTTGTTACTCCTGATGAGGTGGTTGAAAGGTCAGAATTTGAAGGCACTCTTGGATTTGGACCTGGGAGTTGAGTAGTGGCAAAATCAGAAGTGTTCCTAAAGGACTTCTCTAAATTGTCAGGTTTAGATGCTGGTTTACTTGTTGGCATCTTTGCATTATGTTTTGAAACTTGGTCAATTTGTACAACTCCACTGGTTGCATTATTGTCAGTTATGGAGGCATCTTTTGTTTCTTGATTCACCTTTCTGACGTAACTTTCTGAATTTGTACAAGCTTGATCCGTCTCGAGAGCTTCTTCTATCTGCTTTTCAGCAAAAGTTTCGATCAATTCCCACCAATATAATAAATAATTTGACTGTTACAAAAGAATGCATCAGAATTTTCTTCACAAATCATGGATGCATTATGATTTTTTAAGCAATTATTATTGGTATTAAAATGAACAGCATGGAACTCTTACATTAGGCAAATGAGGCATTTTGACCGGCTTTGATGCCATCTGTGGACAATGCAAAAACACCCATCAGGAGGAATTTCTGCAAAAGCACATTAAAAATAATTAATTATGATAGGATATAATTTTTACATGCCAACTTACAATGTTTAGTAACAAATTGTTTAGTAAATTTTTTTTTTTAATTTTTTATAAAAATAATAAAATGAATAATTAATTCTTAAAACATGCTAAACCAAGTACAAAAAAGCAGGCTCTAACGTGGATTATCCTTATATCAATATAAGTAGAATCAACTTGAACTTCTTGTTATGACCAAACACGTAGAATTAATATAGAATTAGAAGCCTGGTTATGTAATGTTTATTTTAGTTTTTTTCTTCTTCTGAAACGTCACATTTATTTTAAAAGTCACTTAAAAAACAATTTCTACATTTCATAAAATATCTAAAATAAAAATAATTTTTGATACAATCTTAAAATCATCATTTTTTAAAAGCTTAAATAAAAGGTACTTCAAGAGCACGAGCGAGGAAAAAAGAAACTCAAATCACAATGGGATGTGAAACAAACAAATGTGATTATATTAACAATGGTTAGAAATCAAATCATTTTAAGCTATATCATGAATGACATATGAGCAAATTAGCCATTGTGGTATACATTGTAGATGGAAGTGACAAGGAGAGGAGAGAACTCCTCAGAAGAGACGTCAAGGAATGTAGGCCAAACCCGAAAGTTAAAAATATAAGCAAAACCATAACTTCACAACTCTCTGAGGATGACCAAGAAAACTAACATGTTTCCCTTGCATGCATATCAATGAAGAGTTAAACAAGAGATGACACATGGAAGTTGAAAACTGGACCACCACTCATCATCATAAACACTAGGAGTTCTTGAGAGGAAATTGTGGAACAAAAGAGGGAAGATAATAACAGACCCACAATTAGGAAAACATATATTTATGTATAAAAATAGAAAATTATAAAAATATGATCAAATCAATGTGTTTGTAAGCATAATGTTTCAAATGAGAAAAAGATGAAAAGAGAGAGAAAGGAAATGGTCATTGCCAAGAAGACGGATGGATAGGCGTCTAATTCTCTAGTGAAATAGTGGTTTAGCTGACTCTTTTCTTTTCTCCTTCTTCCATCTGTACACTTTCTCAATGTCCACCAAATAAGGTGTTGCCATTGTCAATCTTACATGAGAAATGCGAGTACCATGTCATTTAACACACTTTTTTAAATATAATTTTTACTATTATTCTAAATTTTATAATTTTTAATAAATTTAATCAATAAATGAATATCACGTTATGTAATTAATTCGACAAAGTTATCTCTAATTTAATAAATTTATTTTGACTATAATAAATTTATTTAGTTTTCATTTTTTCCTCACTTTTTCTTTTTCTACGAATCAAATAAAGTATCATTCTCTTTTATTAAAGTATTTTCTTTCATTTTTTTTAATTTTCATTTCTTCTAGTCTCCTCCTCTTAATTAAAAATTTTCTTTCTTCCTCTCTTTTTCAAACTAAAATTATAATTAATTTATATTTTAAAATAAGTTTATTGAATATATATATATATAGAGAAAGAGAGAAAGAATAAAATCTTTTTATACTAACGTAAATTTTAAAATTTACACTTAATTTAAGCTTTTTATTTAACTTACAAGTTACATCTAATAATTTATAATTAATATATATAATTTAATAATTTATATTCATATAAATTATTGATGCGCTTGTTAAGTTTAATTTGGTATTACTAAATCAAGTTTCATTCCACTGCTTAATAACTTTTCATAAAATACAACATTAATTAGTATAATATTTGTTTAAAGGTTCTTATTAAATAAGTCTATTTTATAAAATTTTATTTAAAAATAAAATAAATAAATACTTCATCACATAACTTTATTTTAATATATAATATATTTTTAAAATTTATATTCAAATTATGTTAAATTTAATATATATATATATATATATATATAATTATAAAAGATCATATAAAATACTCATTATTTAGATTGATCAATCTTATTTTATGAAATATTATTTAATATTGTAAATATTAAATATAATGTCAACGAATCTGAATTTATATACATTGAAAGATTATTTTACTTTTGGGATATTTGTACCCTGTCTTCAACTGCGAACAGAATAAAATGTGTCAATAATTAGTATTTTTATTATAAAAGAAGTGGTGGAGAATCTCTCAACAATTAAGCACATTTTAATGTATTTTGTATTGATCCTATCTTATAGATATTTTCTAGAGTTATTTAGTCCGAGGAACTTCAATTTAAAAAGAAGAAACAAAAACTAAAGTAGGATAAAATTAAGAGTCTAACATTCAATTAATAAAAAAATTAAATATTTAATAGAAATCAATAAAATTAAAATTAAGCGTTATAACTTAATTAAACTATCAAGATCAATAAAAATAAAATAATAATAAAAGGATTAATAATCATATATAAACAAATTTAAGTTTTGATTAGGATAGAAAAAGATAGATAAGAAATAAATAAGATTATAAGAAAAAAATATAATACCCTAAAAATAAGCAAATAAAATGTATATAATAAACTATATTGTTAATAAAATAAATATTATTTAAAATGAAAAATATTTTTTAAAATAAAATGACAAACGGTTAATTATAGTGAAAAGTATCATTCTCAATGGAGAACAGAGTGATGGTAAGTAGAAGTGAAATCTTGAGCAGCCTTCAAGTCCTTGGAAGAATGAACTATCAAGTAGTCCCCAACATGCAATTGCCTTGCATTCAGAAAACATTAGTGGTTTATGAACGTAGGGAGGAACCATAGCCAACACCGTAACAATCACTGTTCTTCCTCAACGGTTGAAACTGCATCCTCTGTGAGAGAATATGTATACATCCAATATCGCAAGTGCCTTATTAAAATTTGAAAAGTAATTAATGTTTTATTTTTTTTTTAAATTACTTATTATTTATTTCTTTAAGTAATTAAGAAAATTTAACAATTTTTTTTTACTTTTCTTTAACTAATACTTTAAATTTTACTACTTCAAGTTCTAAATATAAGACTATTTTGGATAGTTTGTTATTATGTTTTTTTAATGGAAAATGTGAACCCCTTTGTTTAAATAACTGATTTTTTTTTTTATATATAAAATCTATTTAGTATAAATTTATAATTTTAATACAATAAATATATTTATTTCAATCAAAATTTGTTACTTTTATATGTTTAAACTTAACTCTAAAAGTTGAGGTTAAAAAATAAATATTTAAAAAATCTTGTTAATAAATTTTTTTATTAGTAAGCCTTTAACTTTAAATTTATTAAAAAATATTAATTTCAACTCTTAAAATTGATTTTAAACAACTATTAATAATCATATTTTATTAAAAAATGACTATTATTATTCTCTTATAACTTTAATATAATAAAGTTCTTTTTTAATAAAAGTTTATTATTTTAGATGTTATATTAGTAATAATATATTTATTATACTTTTATAACTTGAATATAATAAATATATTTTTTTAATAAAAAATTACTATACTTAAATTAAGTTTTAAGACTAAGATTAATAATAATTTACAATTTTAAAGATATATGTTATTAATAATATTAATTATTTTTTATAAAGTAAGTAAAAAGAGATCTAAATTCTCTTCCTTTGATGTCAACTCGATGTTCAGTTTCATTTTCATTTAAATAAAAATGTGTTTGCTTAAGCAAAAATACATAAATAATAAAAGAATTATACAAAATTCGCTTAAAAGAATTTTACATAAACTTTGACATAGAGAGAAAGGGGGGAGAAAGAGAGAGAACAAGACTAAGATTTTGTTTGGTAGTTTGAAGGGGAAGGATGTTAAATCTTTTTCTTATTTGGATGTTTAATGTTAAGAGGAGAGAGTAGTGTGGGATTTAATCATACAAATGATATTGTTTTTATATCTTTTATTCATATTTTTTTAATATTTTTTTTCAAAAAATAAAATAAATATTTTTCTCTCTCTAAAAATCAATATTTTTAAAAATAAAATTTTTATTTTTTTTATAAATTCACTTGAAAAACTAATTTTTTAAAAAAAAAATTAGAATTCTAATAAGTACAAGAAAGTGGGAGAGAGAAAACTCCCAGAATAAAGGAACTCAAAAAATTAGCATTTTAGAGGGTTTAAAAAAATTTTCTAACCCTTCCCTTCTTAATTAATTAACTTACAAATAAGGTTTAAATTTCACTAATCCTTCTCTTTTTCTTCCCTCCTGAACATGATTCCAAAACATAGCCTAAGATTTTGTTTAAGAGTTTAGAGGGAGAAAGAGTTTGAAAGGGAAGGAGGAGAGAGAAAGGGAGATAAATGAGAATAAAATTCCTGTCATGTTTGAATGTTTAATATTGAAAGGAGAGAGTGATGAAGAATCATATAATAACATTATTATTTTTATATATTTTATTTATATTTTTTTATCTTTTTTCAAAAAATAAAAAATTAAATAATTTTCCTCTCTAAATATTAATAATTTTAAAAAATATTTTTTTTATAAATTTTTTAAAAACTTTCACTTTAAAAACTAACATATTTTTTTTTAAAATAATTAGAATCTTAATTGTGAAATAACAAGAGAGTGAGAGAGAGAGAGAGAAAAAAATAAAAATGAAAGAACTAAAAAAACTAATTTTAGGAGAGTTTTGAAAAGTTTAGAAAAACTTATTAATCTTTTCTTTTCTAATTAAGTAACTGTTAAACAAGAGTTAAGTCCACTAACTCTTCCTTTTTCCTCTAAACATAGTCTAAGGGAACATGAAAGGTTGAGGGAAGTAAGATGAGGACTTGGTGGGAGAGTTAGGTATAAA
This sequence comes from Abrus precatorius, assembly GCF_003935025.1. Classification (NCBI taxonomy): domain Eukaryota; kingdom Viridiplantae; phylum Streptophyta; class Magnoliopsida; order Fabales; family Fabaceae; genus Abrus; species Abrus precatorius. The sequence continues at coordinate 10,984,731 of NW_020874384.1, forward strand.
GAAAGGAAAAGAGGGAAGAGGGAGTTTGAAATGGTGGAAGAGAAAGGTTAAGAAAGAATAATTAGATAAGAGTGTGTGAGAAGGGAGAGGGGGCAGAAAAATTAGATATGGGGGAGAGAAATAAGGGGTGAGTATGCGGTGAAGGTGAAGGAAGGAAGATGAAGGTTGGAGAGGGAGAGGAAGAGAGAGTAGGGATGACAATGGGTAAAGTACCCGATGGGCACCTGCAAAATTTACCTACAATGGGTAGGGTATTTACCCGCTATACGGGTACGGGTATGAGTGTGGGTAAAAACCCGCAAATTTTAATGGGGATGGGTGCGGGTATGGGTATCTAAGTACCCACCCCGCCCCATACCCGCATATATATATATATATATATATATATATATATATATATATATATATGCTTGAACTTTATTCTACAATTATGCATTGAATTTTTATATTATTATATTAATTATGTGAAGTTATATAAGATTAATATAAAAATATATTTAATAATAAAGTAAACCAAAAAATTTATTTTGGTTTATATTTTTAATAGAAAAATTTATTTACTATTTTATATCATTTAATTAGGCTAATACAATTTAATTATTACATAGTTAATATAAGATTGACTTTTTTTAAAATATTATTTATATATGACACACATAAAATATTTTTTACACAAATATTTTTGTTAATAAAATCATATTGATGTTTAAATCATAAAGTGAATGATAAATAATAAATATATTATAAATATTTTATAAATTTTACAATCACCTACTATTACCGTAAACTTATTATTTATTAATAATATTTAAATTTTATTTTTATATTTTAATTTAAAATAATATTTTTCTATGTAACATATGTATTACAAGCACAACTATAATCTATTGAATCTAAATAATATTATTCTTACTATTTATTCACATTCAAAGAAGTTTTTGAAAAGATATAAATATAAAAAAATTTATTAATTTTTATTTGTTAATTTTTTAAGATAAAAAAGTATAATTTTTTTAATATACACGTATATTTCTTTATTATAAAATTTTATTGTAACTATTTATCTTTTATTCAAATTCTTTTTTTTAAAATTTATATACATTATAAATATTTAATTCACTAAAATAATTTTTCAAAAATTTATATTTTTGATAAAATACTTTCGTATAGTATATGAGTTAAAAAATACTAGTATTAATATATATATATATTAATTATATTATTTTATTTTAATTAAATCTATTATTTTTCTTACAATTTCAAATTCAAAAGTTAAAAAAAATATTTTATGTATCAACTTTCTGTTGTTAGTATTGAACTTCTCTACTCTAACTCTATTCTTATTCTCAATGCCTGTCTCGCTAAAACTTAATAAAACTATGAAATGTTATTCATTAGAGTTAGTTGTTAATGTCGTCACAAGAAGTTACTAAGTGATCCCACACGAAGGGACAACTATTGTACAAATCTATTTCGTTGTCGTTCTGACATTACCAACAATCAAATCTCACACAAGATAGGATTATCACTGACAAATAACTTGTGTGTTTAGTTTTGCTTATTGTTTCTAAGAATTTTAGTTTAGAAAATTATTATATTAAGATACATTTAACATTTATGATCTTTGAATATTTATTTTTTATCTATATTTGTACCTTGTTCGGCAACTACATATTAAATTTTTGTATTATTATGCTACTTATGTGAAGTTATATAAAAATATTTTTCTTTATAAATATTTTTTTCTCAAACAAGCGCGGGTAATAGGTACAAGACGGGTATGCGGGTACCCAGAGAGTACGGGTACGAGGATTAATGTTCATACCCATGCGGGTATGGGGCCGGGTACGGGGATTAATGTTCATACCCATGTGGGTATGGGGCCAGGTACAAATATTTTTTTAAAACGCGGGTATGGGGATGGGTACTGTAGTACCCTACCCATACCCTACCCATTGCCATCCCTAAGAGAGAGTGAAATACGTGTAAAGACCTTAAAATTCACTCAAATAAATTTTGTGTAATTTTTTTTATTGTTTAATGCATTTTTTCTTAAGAGGACCAATATTTATTTAAACAAAAATGAATATAGTATTCTAGTACATGTCTCAAACAATTCAGATCTGTAAAAAAAGTTATATTTAAGATTGGATTAATTTATTCTTTTAGCAAGTCAAAGTTCAACTAATATATCTTAATAATATATTTTTTAAAATGTTGTCTTAATTATTAATTATAATTTATTAAAAACTATAAATGTTATTTGAATCTCACTTCTTTTTACTTTTAATTTAATTATTTTTAAAATTTTTATAATTTTAATAAAATTTAATTAATAATTAAAGATGCATTAGAGAATAACTGAGAGATTAATTATTTTTTCTAGCAAGTCAAAGTCTAACTAATATATCCTAATAATATACTTTAAAATTTTTTGTCTAAATTATTAATTATAATTTATTAAAAACTATAAATATTGTTTGAATCTCACTTCTTTTTACTTTTAATTTAATTATTTTTTAATATTTTTATAATTTTAATAAAATTTAATTAATAATAAAGATTTATTAGAGACTAACCCACTGATAAAAACCACTTCGCATTTGCTTTAACACCCACACACGTGTCTGCATAATGGGTACTTGTCAGTTTAAGGAGAACCTGCGGACATCCACATATATTTTTTTAATTTTTTATTAAAAACATAAAATTATGAAAAAATAAATTATTATTAATTATCTATATAACACTAAAAGAGAAATTAAATTTTAATATTATACTAAATAAATAATTAAAATATAACATTAGAGTTAAGTTATTTTTTTATTTATATAAAAAAAGTAATTTTATAATTTTATCTACAGATGAGTGGACGTGCAAGCATTAGTATTTTACTATCCGAATGTGCTTCCTTTAACTAATGAGTATTAAAAAAATATATTTATTAAACCTAAAAATAGCCTGGTGAAAATCTGAACCCGAGGATGCGTATTACCCGATTCCAAGTCTCTCTCCATGACACACTGATTATGATAGCCTTAAGTTTCATAAAATATAATTTATTACATATATATATATATATATATATATATATATATATATATATATGTATTTGTTATAACTTAGAAAAATCGACAAAAACAATAATAAACCAAATAAGTAGATGAAATATTTTTTCTTTCGGAAAGGGGTCCACATGAGAGAAGATACTTATGTTGTTTTCGTTTTGAAATGTATGCATCAGTAATCAATTAGTACAGCAGCAAAGTGCATTGAAGACCACTCGAGAAAACCCCACACCAACTCCAGAACATAGAGTGGGATAATATTCACCAAAGCCAAAAAGTTAAGGGAATAACGGAAAGATAAGAAGCCCCATAAACCTTCACTCCCCTCTACAAGCATCCCACACACAGGCTGTTAAGGGAATAATAAATAATGCAAAGTTTGATTGGTCACATGGTCACTGTCCCCTAAGCCTCCCACTACTAAATAACACCATCCTAAACCATTTTCTCCTCTTTAACAATCAACTCTTTCCTCAAATTGTCAATTGGAAACCACACCCACACTGCCATTGAAGTTCACACTTGTCACAAATCAGAAAACCTTTTCTTCTCCTATCTAATCTAATCTAGTTAGTAAATTGAATATATTTTAGATACACAAAGTTTGGTCTTGATCTCTTTTGGTCAATCTCTTCGTTATTAGGTGAAATTGGAACTATAAAGAGGGCTCTGGGGTACATTGGGAGCTAGTTGCCAATAAAGTGCACTGCAAGTGTCTATGGCAAGTGATTAAGTGGTCATTCGTGAGTCCAGCTGCTTGCATAAACGAATGAAGCACCGTTGGACCTACAAACCTAAAGCCCCTTCTGATCATGTCTTTGCTTATGCGCTCTGATTTTGATGTCTTCACTGGGATTTTGTGGCCGAATTTGTATTGCGTGAAGATGGGATTATGATTGACAAAACCCCAAATATACTTGTCAAGTGAACCGAACTCCTTCTTAATCTGTATTGACCCAATTTACAAAGAGAATATTAAAATTTTAAAATCTTTAACTTGATATATTCTCCACATAACATGTTGGACATAAATTAGTCCAATAGAATTAAACTACCGGACCCTTTTTCTATGTCTCTAGTTAATAAATAATTTGTGAAAAAAAAAAATAAAAAAAAAAGATTTCGACATTTAAAAGAAAGAAAAAATTTCAGTTTCATTATTTAAACAATTAAAAATTCACAACACATGTAATATCTTATATATATATATAGACAAAATTTTCTTATAACGGATTATAATTTATTATTTTATTATTAAGTTAAATAAAAGATTAAAATTAAGTGTAAGAATTTTTAAACTTAAACCAATATAAAAAAAATCTTTATATATATATATATATATATATATATTTTTATTTTTTTTTTCTGCTTACACATGTCGAAGAAAACAACTAAATCAACCCATCAAAAGTAATTCTTTTGTTGTAGATTACAAATTCGATTTATGTACAGCCAAGAAAGGAAAAATAAAATAAAATAAAAATGACTAAAATTGTGTCATATGTGACAAACTTGATGCTGTTTGAAATTTAGCATAGAGATCAATCTTCATACGGGCCATGCTTTAAAAATTATCTCCAATTGGAACTTGTTTACATGCAAACATTCTTGTCAATGGTTGAATTAAAAAGAAAATTACAAAATGCTGTTGAAAGAAAAGTCATTAATTATTGTACTTTTCATCATTGATACTCCTTACTAATCCTTTCTTCTCTCTGGAATATTCATCTAAATCACGTAAACTAGTGTTATGGGGGGCCATATTATGTGTAAAGAAGAAAAACCAAATCGAAAAGAGAGATGAAAAGGGTGCATACTTTTATGCCTAATGCAAGCTTACCTCTAAAATTCGATTAGCATTATCAACAACTCCTCGAACTCTGCTTATATCAATGCCATATTCCAAACTAATAGACATCATTTGCTTATCAGTCAAGTTGACTACTGTTGCTTCATCAAATTCTGAAAATGCAGTCCTGTACATAATTTAAAATTCTTTAGTTCATTCCCTTATTTATGGGACCCCAAAGAAGAAAAATAACAAACGAAGGACAAGTAAAAGTGAATGGGCAATGATTCAATTAGATGCTTCTTTTAGCAGAATCCAACCTGAAATCTTGGCGTTTCTTCAAGATTGAGGTCCAATCAGATCCAACTTGAGCACCAGTTAAAACTAGAAGTTCAAACAACATCCTGTATGCACCGTAGTGTTTTTTGTTAATAATCACTTGTCTCCAAGTATTTTTGTTTGATCTTAGGATAAATTATATTCACATCCTCTAAGGTTTAGCAGGATTTTACTCGATATTCCTCCTTTTTATTTACCTTAGTTTAACCACCCCCCCCAACTGATATAACCATATAAGAAATCGGGGGTGGTTTGTGTAATTGAGAAGATTATGCGTTGTGATGTTGTTAAATAAGTTAAGAGGAGTTTGTGTAGGGTGAAAAAATTGAAAGGTATCGGAAGAAACTTTGTTAACCTTCAGGAGGTGTGAGTGTAATTTGGCTTTGATCTTAATTGTGTTTCTGTGTGTGATGAGGGATAGAAGTGGGGGCTTACTTGTCATCATGAACTGGAACTCCCCATTCTTCATCATGATAAGCAACATAGATGGGATCTATTTAGCAAAAAAGCCATTGGCATTAGCACATTCTGTTTTCAGATATAGCAAACTACAGAGAGTAAAAATTTGGGAATCAATTTGAACTAAAATTTTTATTCTCAGTTACCTGAATTGGCGGTGATAAAGCAGCATCTCTTCTCCTCCTCACTTGTCTTCGATGGAAGATTGTTTGAAGGATCATGAGGGACAACTATTTCAAACTTTGCAGATTTTGATCTTCCATAATGGGCAATCTTCATTTTTCTCTGTGCATGCTGCAGTGCCATCTGTTCTCTCCTCACTGCAGCAATACTACCTGGGGATTCAGTGATCAAAGTAGAAGAGTAACTTAATGATGCCTCAATGGAAGCAGAAATGGCATTGACAACACAGGACCCTTCCTTAAAGCTCTTGGATTTTTTCCTCTCTAAAGTTGTAGTCTTTATGGTGTGTTTTGGGGTCACAATCTTTTCAGAACTTGAGTTCAATGCATAAGTGTCATTGCCTCGCTTCATTGCTTGAGGAGTCAATGAAGTCTTGCGTGAAAGTGGTGATGATGGTGGAGAAGGTGACTTTGGTGACACTTTCTTGATTGAATTTCTCCTCTCAAGGTTAGGAACTCGGTTACAAGTCGGTTGAAGGACCGGCCGGCCATTGATTCTGGCCACTTGAGATATGGCTGAGGCTTCTAAGCCTACAGTCGCTTTGGCCTTGGAGCTGCACATTTTGTTGCTTATTTATGTGTACTTTAATTGGAAAGTGTGTTTTGTTAGGGGAATCTTGACAAGGAAGAGGACTAATGGATTAGGAGATGTAATGAACTAATGATAATGGAACAATGGTAAGAGGGAAGGGAAGAAAAGAAGGATGAGATGAAATATGGAAGGAGAGGGAAGGGAGGGATGTGGGGTTTTATAAAATGTGTGAATGGTAGGGATAGTTAAAGGAGAAGTTGTAACATGGGAAGGTGGGGAATCTGCCATACAACCTCTTGTGAGGGGGATTACTTTTGGCAAACTAAACCATGAGGGGTTGAGTATGACATACTTGACCATTTGGCAATGTATCAAATCTAATAATTGTTATTATTCCTATGCTGAATATTGGTATTAACTTTCAATAAAGAGAGAATCAAGGAAGTTTAGTAGGGGATTCGTTGGGTGGGATATTGTGCTGTGCTCTAGTCATCAACCATGTTAAACATGGAAGTTCTACCATTTCCACTATGTTGCAATAACATTTATCTCTTTCTAAGGAAATTTTTAAGTAGGAGTGATGGACAAGGAAGGTAAAAATGCAAGAAAAGGACCAATCATTGGTCTGTTCTTTTTAGCTGTATGGAATCCCAAACTCTTTTTCTAGCTATGTGTGAGAGAGAAAGAGAGAGTGAATAAACGTTTTGGGGATAGAAAAAGCACACGAGCCCCTTTATATGCATTACAAAGTTATTTCTAAACATAAAGAACGTTTGTTTGTAGATTGAACTGAATGTTGTGGTAAGTTGCAAGTAATAAAATAAGAGAGCCAGAGAGGTTGAGATCATGGGAGACTTTTGGTGGGATTTTGATGACAGTTAACTGAGTTTTTTTTTTTTTTTTTTCATTTATGTTATTATACTTTTATTGATTTTTGCACTTTCCAGATAAATTGAGCTGTATACATTTTTATTAGTTGTTTTGACAATATTAATTGCCAATTTAATGAGATTAATGAATTTTCAATAGAAGAACTTAAACATGTTATGCCTCAAAGTGAAGGTTCTTATTCTAATTTTTCTATTTTTTTTTTTTTTTTACAATCCCACCAAGAATTGGCAAGTCACAAACATAGGCAATGTGACTTGTTCCAAAATACTTTATTTTAGCTGACTTCAATAATCTTTACATTAATTGAAATAAATTTATCTACTTTCATTGTTACATTGAAAATCATAATTTAAAAGAACTATCATACTGTACCATAAACAATATTAGTTAATACTCATTTGCACTTTATTTTAACCAACTCCAACAATCTTTACCTTAATTGAAATAAATCATCTTGTACTTTCATTGTCTACATTAACAATCATAGTTCAAAAGAACTATCATACTCTACCATAAAGAGTATACCACACACCTTGGATCAATGTTGGCCAACGTTTCCATGCTACACCATACACCATGCATCAAGTTAAGTAATGCTTGTATGTCATCACCACACACTTTGCATCAATATTAACTAATGCCCATGTGTTATCACCATACATCTTGCATCAATGTTAACCAACAATCATGCATTATCATCACATATCTTACATAATTGTTAACCAATTTCCATGTACTATTATCACACATCTTGCATCAATATTGACCAATGTCCATGAGCAATCATAGATTTGTTAGCAATATAACTTATCCTTTCCATGACAACATGGTAATGTCATGGGATACACTCTAATCTTTTAGAGAAAATTACCCTCTTTCACAATGAGAAAGACATTGCTAGCACATAACTCAATCTTGTGTAGTCCCAATTGTATCAATATATCCTTTACTTGTACTTGCCAAAAGCCAAAATTATTTCTTCCATCAATTTCTCTATGTCAAACTTCATAGCACTTGAAAAACTTATATTGCAAATGAACCATATCCCACTTAATCATAGGCTCTTTATACAACTATTGTGAAAAATTGCACTCCCCCCTTGAGAACTTCCGTGAAGTGGAGACTTGAAAATTAAAAATTATAGTTGTTATATAAGGACAACCCTGAAATAATATAATGTGAGAACTTTTACAATGCATATATCTTTCTCATAAACACCCCATGGCCCCAATACACACATTAAAATAATAATGACTAAAATTCAAGATACAACAAAAACATTGGGTCATACATAAATTCAAGGTATCTTAACAATTATTTCTCTTTCTCATTTTTGTCATAGCAATTGGTATTAAGAACTTAGTTTTTTTTCCTAGGGCTAGTTCTGTGATATGGTAAGTCTATATTTTGACCCACTTTTATGACCCATATGTTTATGTTTGACCTTTATTTTATTGGGATTTTTGCATTAATTCATACATATATTGTGTAGTTTAGCATAAAAAGGGATATAGTTGAATTTTTGGGCCCAAATTGGCTAGAAAACAAAGCTTCACAATAGTCAACACGCCCATACCTTAGAAGAAAGCACGTGGTGCTTCGAACATATGCACAACTGTGCATATGGGCTTGCACATCCATGCTTACTTGCTATAATATCAACTTTTAGAGTTTTCAAACCCTGTTAAAAGAGTCTCAAGAACACAACTAACAGACCCCCGTTTCTAACCTTGTCCTTGACCTTTTGATACACCATTCATCTCACTCTTCTGAACGGATCTTTGGCATATTCTTGGTGGAGTTTAGAGCTTTAAGTGATTGTATTTGAAGACAGGGAACTCATCTCATCCCCAACCTTTGGGGACATTCTAATTTGTTATTTCTTTTGACTCTGACTTTGTTTATGATTGTTTTAGTTTCTTTCGTTAGCATGAGTAACTAAGTGTATAACGAGGGTTATGAGAATTTTTATTCATGAATTTATGAAATTTTGATGTTTGAATCTAAGTTTGATTTTCATCTGTGATTAGTGTTTATCCTACTGCACATAATTATATGTTGTGAATTAACCACTCATAACATAATCATAATTAATTACATCATCAGACGACTGTATCTTGATTAGTTAATGGATCTATAGGATAAAACGAGACAAAGAATTAGATGAACCAAATCAATCTTTCTCTTCTAATCGTTATTAAATTAACAAGTTCATAGGTGCTTTATGCTTTCTTAAATTAATATCTTAAATGACCATTATAGATGTTAGTTTAGAGAAAAGAATATTAATAGTTTATGACCATTGAGTATTGATAGTATTTGTATAAATGATAGGTACTCACAAGGAAATTAGATTTAAAGTTAAACAAAATAATAACATAAATGATTGAATGAGAAAATCTATATGCCCAAGTCCCTTCCGATAAGTTCATCCAGGACGTGCATTGTGTTACTTGTTCTAAATTTTACGATTAATTTTATAATTAAATTCTTGTTTTAATTAATCTCACATCTTTTAAGCTCAAACAACTAAATTAAGAAATTCTTAGTAATTGAAAAATAATCCTTATGGGACAATAATCTCACAAACTTATTTTTAGAACCATTTATTACTTTTTGATGGGTACACTTGCCCACAGAACAAGTTTTTGACGCCGTTGCTAGAGATTAATTTTTGAGCAATTTATGTTTCACTTTATTTTAGCCTTGCTCTGTCTATTTTTAATTTATTTAATTTAATTTTTGTTTTAATATTTGTTTTATTTTTATTTATTTTATAAAATTTCTTTAGTGTATACTCACTTGTTCTAAGTCTCTTACAACTTGCTTATTTGATTTAGAGATCGAGAGAACTGTGCATAGGCAAAGGAAAGAGCTGAGAGAATAAAAACTAGTAGAGGGAAAAAGATCAATTCAAGATTACATCACATCCATTGCTAGAGGTGCTTTTGGGAGCATTGTGGCCCCTAAAATGAAGACCAACAATTTTGAGTTAAAACCAACATTGATAACTATGATCTAGAACTCTACACAGTTTGGATAAATGCCTCAAGAAGACCCCAACTTCCATCTGAAAAATTTCTTCCGGCTTACAAACACCATCAAATACAATGGGGTTACCATTGATACCATTAAGCTCTGCCTTTTCCCATTCCCTAACACGAAAAAGGTGAATGCATAGTTTGCTACGCTCCCAACAAGTTTTATCATAACATGAGAGGATTTGACTCAACAATTTTTGGGAAAATATTTTCCTCCATCTCGTTCTACTAATTTGATGATAGAGATATCAAACTCCCAGCAACATAAGTTAGAATTCTTATTTAAAGCATGTGAACGATTTGGAGAACTATTGATGAGGTGCCCTTATCATGATTTTCTCATGTGAAGACAAATGCAAATTTTCTATAGTGGATTATCAGTCTTCAACAGAGCCACAATTGATGTAGCAGCTGGAGGAGCCCTTATGAGGAAGGACCTAGATGAGGCATATAAATTGGTGGATGAGATGACATTTGCTAGTTTTCAGTGGCACATAGTTGACCCTTTCACGAACAGGAAGAAGGAGACTGCTCTAGTATACCTAGCAAAGGGCAACACTTTGACAGGTCAGTTAGAAGCTCTAACCAAACAGGTGAAAGCTTTATTGAAAATTCAGGGACAATCATCAAAACTAACTACAGCTTCTTTATGTGAGCATTGCAGCTCCTTAGGCTATGACAACAATAATTATCTAGCTATAAAAGTAAAGAGGAAGCCAATTTCATGGGCAGTAATTATAACTCAGGATGGCGAAACAACCCTTTAAACTCTTGGAGAATGACTTTGGAAGCCAAAATTCAAATGTCTATCACCCTTCCATGTCAAAATCAAAGAGCAAGATTAGAAGGAAAGGAGACTCCTAGTTCTCAATCCAACTTTCAAGAGACAATGATGCAATACACGCATTATTCTGATAAGAAAATGATAGAGCTTGAATCTAAGTTAGACCAACATATTAAAAGGACCAATAAGAGGTTCAGATAAATCAAATCAGATATGAAATCACACTCTTTAAAGGCTAAATCTCAATTGGAACAAATCAATTGCTTTTTGAGTTCAAGAATATTGGGAACATTACTAACTCAGCTTGAACCTAATTCAAGGGAGCAATACAATGCCATTACTCTAAGAAGCAGGAAGAAGGTTCAAGAATCGCAGATCAGAAGCACGTGCACGCCTATGAACCCTCTACAGGCACACCCTTACTTACTGATAAGCACGCATATGCTATAATAGAAGCATGACTGTACTTAGACAAGCATGTCCATGCAGGTTCAACAAGCATGGTTGTGCATCCCTATGAGCAAGGCCATGCTTCATGCATAGAGCTTGAAAAAGAAAGGAAGGAAGAACCTCTTATGCAGTCAAGGTCCTAAAAGTCTAAGATACCTTTCCCATAAAGGTTGCAGGGCCACCCTCCCTATGATATACAGTTTGACAAATTCTCAGAGCTATTGGGCAAAGTGCACATCAATATACCATTTATCAATTCTATCTTCGAAATGCTTAAATATGCTAAGTTTCTCAAGAAGATTTTGACTAACAAAAGGAAGACGAGAGCACATGAAACTGTGAAGCTCACTAAAGAATTCTCAGTTATAATGCTTAGAATGCTTCTGCCTAGGCTTAAGGACCTAAGAAGTTCTATTATTCCTTACACCATTGGAAAAAAATCATATTGATAAGGCCTTATGTGATTTAGGAGCAAGTATTAATCTTATGCCTTATTTTATTTTTAGGAAGCTTGGGATGCATAAACCAAAATTGACCTCTGTGTCTCTTTAGCTAACAGATAGGTCAATTACTTATCTTAAAAGAATAGTAAAAAATGTGCTTATGAAAGTTGGAGAATTTTTTTTTTCTGCAAATTTTGTGATACTTGACATGGAGGAGGATGATGATGTCTTCATCATCTTGGCCAGACCCTTTTTAGCTACTGCAAGAGCCCTTATAGACGTCCAAGAAGGAAAGTTCACTTTGAGGTTAGAGGATGAGGAAATCATTTTTCAAGTTTTCAGTTCTTTAAAATGGGTTAAGAATTCTGTAACTTTGTGAGCATCATGAATGTTGCTTTTCCTTCTCTAAATTTTGTAAAGCATAGAACTTCAAGTAGAGGGCTAAAGAAGAAGTAATCTAATAAGAAGAAAAGATAAAAGCTCAAACCCCCATATTTTGAGCTTAAATTTTTTCTCTTTATTTTAATTTTTCTCCTCTTTCCTTTTTTGTGATTGACCCTTCTGATGACACGTGTTATGAAAGGGAACCTGTCGTGAAGATAACCATATATCAAAGGAGTTACATCTAAGACTCATGCCTTCTTTCCACCATGATTTAACAGGAATGTTAGGCTTGTGACATTAAACAAGCATTTCCATAAGGCAACCTATATATTTTATTTTAATTTTATTCTATTTCGTTTATTTTTATTTTTTTGTCTTATTTTTTAGGATGAAAAATAAGCATACTAGGAGTGTGAAGAAGTAGAGTTGATCATCACTGTGCCCATGTTCTAAGTTCTGATTCAAAAGCATGCTTGTGTTTAGTTCATGCATGGCATGCATTCAGTCGTAATTTGGAGAAAAAGATCTTATTTTATCTATATAGGCGTGCATATAATCAAACATGACCATGCTTCTCCACCAAGGGATGTTACACCTAAACTTATTAGGGAGTCCCCTTCCTTTTCATTCTATTGACCTCTTTGTATACATTTAACTATCTTAAACATTGAGGACAATATTTTTCTTTAAGTTTGAGGGAGTTCCCAATGATATAATTGTTATTGCATGTTCTTAAGCAAGTGTTTGTACCTTTTTTTCATGATAATTTGAAACTTTTATCTCCAAGGAACCCAATTTTTTCAGATAAAGAGCATATTAAGTGATTATCATTGGAATAAGATTTTCATTTGAAAACTAATAATTAGCTAAATTCCTTACTTTTCTATTTTACATTAGATTTTAACCCACAAATGTAAGTTTTGAGCTTTAAAGAGATTTTTATCCTAATTTAATTATTATACCTCCTTTTTCATTTTTTGTGTGATTATCTCCTTAGGACTTGTGCTTTAGAACTTGACTTGTAATCGACTTTAAGATACTTTTTTTATTGTATGTTTTAATATGATTGAGACTCATTAAGATTATTTTTCTTGACCTTCAACATGTTTGAGATAGAGATATAGCTAATTGTCCACTTTGAGCTTTATTGATTTTTCTTAACCCTTTGCATTGAAATTATAAAATATTTTGAAGATCTTGAGTTTATGAATGGAACAATTGAGTTGTAGAATTGTTTGATAAATTCTCCTCTATATCTCTTATGTGCAAAAAGAAAGAAAATATGCAAAAAAAAAAAATGAAAAATAATAAAAAGAAAAGAAAAAAGGTTATAAGTGAATGAAAGGAAGGAGGAGTAATGATATTGATTGAATGTGAAATATAAAAATTACTCCAATAGCTTCATTTATAAACTTAGAGGATGATTGTAATTTTTATAATTTATTACCCTTTTGTATATCCTTTCCCTTCATTTATTTCACTACAATTATTATAACCTTTTGGCCACATTGAAAATTCAATTTGTTGAAGTACATAATTTATGAACAATTAGGTACAAAATGCTTGAATTAACTTATCAATATCATTATACCTAGTTCATTTTGTGCTTTAAAGTATAATTGAACCCGATTCCTTATAACAAATATATATTGATACATTGATATAAATTATGGATAACTTGAAATTGATCTAGTTTTAATCAAATTAATATTGTGTCATATTGTGTTATTACCAAAGAGAGTTCTCATAACCAAAATTTTTATGTAAATGAGAACTAAGAATGATTTTTTTGAAATTGCTTACAGAAAGAGCTAAGGATGAGAAAGTAGTAGAGAAGGCTGCCAAAGAGAGTAAAAGAACTAAAAAGAAAGAAGTGGCTAAGGTGAAGAAACCAATAACATAATCCTAACTTAAGTTGCAAGATTCCTAGTGGTTTAGATTTGTAGAGGCTTAGACGCAATTCAAATTACACTATCAAAGAAGATTGATGACTAGAGATAGGGTAATTTAATTACAAGAGGAAGATTATCCTCAAATCACTACAAAGATAAAGGAAAGAATATATGAGAGATTTTGCAATATGATAGGGCAGAGCTATAAAAAATAACTAAGTAATTTTGTGCAAACCTAGTTCACTCCAACACAAAGGTAGAAATAATATTCAACTCTTATGTAAGGGGCCAACATATCATCAGCTTTAGTTCTTGGATGTTGAATACAATGCAGATTATCCATCATGTGAATTCAAGAGGCTTATGGACTAGTATGTGGATGAAGAAGCAACCTTTACCACCGTTTACAAGCCTGAAAGAAAATGGGAAAGAGACCAACAATGGAGCTACATATTTCTTTTTATGTCTAGTTTATTGCCTACTCCTAAAATCCAGTGCACATTTATGTATTTTAGTATTTTTCTTTTGGTGCATGACAGGAAGTTGGTGCTAAAAAGAGCTGACATGGTTTACTGCTAATAAAGGAGCTACCAACCAATATAGGATTAGCCACTGCCAATAGAATAATCTATATCTCAAATATGAAGAAGGTTTCCTTACCTTATGCAACTTTAATTACACAATTATGCACAAGGCATCGGAGTACAAATTGAATATTACACTATAATACTTATAGTAATGTTAGTCACCAAGTCCTACTTAGAAAAATATGTAGAGAAGAGTCTAACTAAACCTCAACTCAATAAAGGCTATTAACTTTAAGACCTCCGACACCAATTGATAAATTATAAGATGTCAAGAGTATTCAGAGCAAGAAGCCATCCACTTCAATACCTAAGACACCAATAGAGATATTATAAGATTTTAGGAGGATTTAGAGCAACAACAAAGCATTTCTGAAAAGGTCACCAACATGGAGATGTTAGTGAGAATGATAGCCAAACAATTGGGAGTTAACACCTTAATAGTGGAAGGGCTTACAACAGATAAAGAGTTGATGTATCTCATCAACTTTAGTCAAGATGAATACTTGGCTGACGTTGAAAGAGAAATAGAAGCTCTGGAAGAAAAAGTTGAGTATAAGGATGAGGCAACTAAAATAGAACAAGAAGCTAAAAAAAGAAGAGGAGTTGCACAAAAGTTGAAATAGAGGAAGAGCAAAAAGTTAAGTAATGAGCAAAGTAAGAGCTAGTTGAGTAGCTTGTAACATGAATCAGTGATAGAAGCTAGCTGAAGAAGCAATCCAACATAAGACCATTAAGAACCAAATTGCATAGCTTAGAATTTTGTTTATTTTTGCAGTATTTTGAAAAATTTATATTTGGAATATTTAATTGTCTTTAGGTTAATTGTAAAGTGTAAATAATTGTTTATTTCAGCAATATGATTTAAATTGCTTATTAATTGTTACTAACTAGAATAATTATTTTTAGTCAATGCAAGATTGTGGGAACAAACATTCACAATAAACATACAAAGTTCTACCTATCACTGTACCAAAAAGCACACAAAAGAGAAGAAAGTAACTCAATTTTTTCACACACTAATATTTTTAGAATTTTTTTTATTAATGATAATTGAGTTAAGATTATTGATTAATAAAATTGATAACAATATTATCTTTTAAATTTGGGTGTAAGATTTGTGTAAGAAAATTTTCAAAGAAAAATTTAAAGAAAGTTTTTTAGAAAATAATTTTTTTTTAGAAAATAATCACTTTAATTTTTTAGTGCATGTATTTGAAATTTATATATAGACAAATTATAATTGATGAATTTGAAAAATATATATCTTTTAAATTTTGTTACGTTAAGAGAAAGGGTTGAAAACTATTTAGGAAATTAAGGTATAAAAATAAGGAAAGAAAACTGTATCCATAAATGTATTCACCTTGTGAGGGTTTTGAGTTGTCAAAATAATTATTGTTATAGAAATCAATTATCTTATACTTTTATGAGTTAAATTTTGCATTGTTTTTTGTTGAAATTATTGTACCTTGGAAAAGTATAAGGCATTTTTTTTTCAAAATTAGCTAAAAGCCATATAAATCTGCCTATAATTATTCTTTTGATTAGTCAATTTTAAACTTAATATTATCATCTTTTTTTTTTTTGTATAACCTAATATTATTAACCAAAAGTAAAAATCATGTTTTACATATTCTTGAGAAAGGAAAACTAGAAATTACAACATTAGGGTTGATAATATAACAAAAAGAAATTTAGTACTTAAAACAGAAATAAAAAAATAATTGTAAAAAATTGCAATAAAATCAAAATAATTGCATAAAAGTTCATGTTTGAAAGAAGTGGCAAATTTATTAAAATATTGTAAATTCAAAAACAATTTATTATTTTATAAGAAATCTGAAACAATTTCCCAATCTGGGGTATTTTTGCCACGTGGAACAGAATTTCGCCAAACGGCTGGCGGAAGTATTAACTATTTCGCCAAAAAAAGAAAGAAATACGACTTCTTAGAGCGGTTAAAATGGAACCGCTCTCATAGGTCTATTTAAGAGAGCGGTTCAAACGGAACCGCTCTCATAACCCATTTTAGAGAGCGGTTCAAATGGAACCGCTCTCATAACTCCTTTTAGAGAGCGGTTCCATTTGAACCGCTCTCATAACCCATTTTAAAAGAGCGGTTCAATTTGAACCGCTCTCTTAGGTATATACAGTATCTCGTTTCATGAGTTTCGCCAACCGAATTGCGAAATGTAATGCAGTTTCGCATATTTGATAGCGAAAATTTTCTTTTAATATATTTTTAAATTAATTTCGTTACCGGACTGGCGAAACAAATACACATTTCTTCATTTTGCTGGCGAAATTGAACGCTATATATCTCTCCCACCCATCTCTCATTTTCATCGGAAGGACAGAAGAAAATCTCAGGTATGTGTTATTTAATAATTTTATTATTTAATTTTGAATGTATAATTTTAGTTATATTTAATTAATGAGTATTGTTTATTTTATTTATGTTAATTATTGTAAAGTTTAAATATTAAATAAAGTTTATTTGAATAAAATGCAGGATGAGTGGGATTGTTATTATTATATATTGGAATGGTAGAATCTATGAAGGAAATGAAGGAGTAAGTTTTGAAGGAAGTAAAAAAGTAATTCAAATAAAACGAGGAATAAGTTATGAAACATTGAAAAGAAAAATTCATGTGAAACTCAATCTTAATCATAATCAAGTGATTTCTAGATTAATTTCTCGTTTTTTGATTGATGAAAATATTAGACAGTATACAGCTTTGGATATATGTGATGATGAAGATATTGATTGTATGATAAGTGCATTTCAACAAGAATCTAGTAGAAATATTATTGAGTTATATGTAGATATTGCTGTTGGTGGAAGTTCATCAATGTCCTTACAGACGATGAATTTAAATTTATCACTTTCACAACAAAATGATAGGACCCTTGTGAGTCGTGATTATAATGAAGGTAAAATTATTTTTGTTCTAATGTCTTTTATTTAATATATGTAATTGATTGAATTAAAACTGATAAATTTGTTGCAATAAAGGAGTTAGGAATGATGCTGATGAAGATAATGAACACTCAGATTATGAGAGTTACACTGATGGAGATGATGAAGCAGAAATTTCATTAGGCAGTTCTTCTTCTACTGATGTTGAAGGCGAGTTTAATTCCAACTTACATATACAAGTAACCGAAAATGTAGGAGGTAATGTGAAATAATTATAAAGAATTTGTTTTTTGTGGTTATTTATTTATATAATAATGATTTTTTGTGAAATAATTATAAAGAATTTGTTTTTTGTGAAATAATAATAATGCAGAAGATACTGTAATTCCTTTTTGGAATGTTACTCCAAAGTATAAGTATATTAATTGGGAATATCCTGATCAAGAAATGGATGAAGAACATCTTCAAGAAGTCAATTCATGGGTTGAAGGAGATCCTTTATTTGTTGGCTTATATTTTGACAGTAAAGAAGATGTGAAGAATGCATTGAAACATTACGCAATGAAGATTCATCAAAGTTATTTTGTGGCTGAGTCTAAACCAACATGTTTGTACGTTAAATGCTTAAATCATACCTCTGGTTGTCCATGGAGAGTGAGGGCTTCATTGTTGAAGAATTCAAACAAGTGGAAAATTACTAGGTGGGGTGGTTCACATACATGTGTCAATATGTGAATTTCTCAAGATCATCAAAAGTTAGATTCTGATTTAATTTGTTCATGCATTCTTGGTAAGTAAAATATCAAGTTTTTTATTTTATTTTTACAATGACATTGTTATTAACTTGAGAAAATTTATTTTATGTAGGAATGGTCAACGAGGAACCGTCGGTACATATTTCATTGATACAAGAGCGAATATGTGCTCAGTTTGGATATAAAATTTCATATAAAAAAGCTTGGAAGGCGAAGCAAAAAGCCATTGTTAAAGTATTTGGTGATTGGGATGAATCATATGCTACCTTGCCTCATTGGTTAGAATACATGCACTTAAATTCTCCTGGATCTGTTTATAAACTTGAAACAAAAGAGTATGTGGTTGGTCATCAAGTGAATAATAGGTATAGAGTATTTGAACGACTATTCTGGTCATTCGAACAATGTCATGAGGCTTTTAAATTCTGCAAACCTATATTACAAGTAGATGGGACGTTCTTATATGGTAAGTATCGTCATACGTTGCTCATTGCAACAACTCAAGATGGAAACAATTGTGTTCTTCCAGTAGCTTTTGCAATTGTTGAAGGAGAAACATTGTCAGCATGGGAATGGTTTTTGGCATTGATTCGTTTGCATGTTACCGATAGAGCAGGAATTTGTTTGTTATCAGATAGACATCAAAGTATAAAAGGAGCTGTGTCAAATCCACACATTGGGTAGCAACCTCCAAATGCGTATCATGTATATTGCATTCGTCATATTGCCAGCAACTTTAATCACTGGTTTAAGAATATAGCATTGAAGAAAGAGCTCATCAAATTGGGTATATTTAATTTTTTTTATCAAGATTATGGTTAAATTATTAGATATCCATCGAATCCGTGGATAGATATTTTAATGTTTTGAATGTTGTATATGTAGGTTATACACCATCGAAGGTCATTTTTCAGCAAAAGTTAACTAGATTTCACAATGAATCTGAAGATATAGAAAGGTGGATTGACAGTATATCAAAAGAGAAATGGACATTATCTTATGATGATGAAGGACGACGTTATGGACACATGACTACAAATCTTTCAGAATCAGTAAATAAAGTGTTTAAAGGTGCTAGAAACCTACCCATATGTGCATTAGTTAAAGCCACCTATGGACGATTGGTTGAATATTTTGTGAAGCGTGGAGAAGAGGCCATGTCTGACCTTCACAATGGAAGCATGTTTTGTCGTAAAGTTATGTTGCAAATTCAAAAAAATCAACAAGAAGCTTCATCACACCAAGTTCGTCGGTATGACATACAAAGAAAAAGTTTTGAGGTTGAAGAAGCTTTTAATCCCCTAACACAAAGGGGCGGACACAAATGGACAGTTGTATTGGATAGAAGATTCTGCGAATGTGGAAGATTTCAGTCTTATCAATTTCCTTGTTCACATGTCATAGCTGTTTGTATAGCCGTGAGTATCGATTTTTGGCAATATGTGGATCCTGTTTATTTAATGCAATATGTTGTAAATGCATACTCCCCACAGTGGAAGCCCCTGGGAAATGAATGCAACATCCTTACAAACTGCGAATGGAAGTTAATGCCTGATGTTGACAGAGCAAGAGGTAAAGGCCGACCAAAATCAACTCGCATTAGGAATGAAATGGACTGGGTTGAGTCAAAAACTAGACAAAGGTGTTCCAAGTGTAACGAAGTAGGTCACAATCGACGTCATTGTCCTCAACAAAACAATGTTGGTTGACCAAATCATACAATGTTGGTGTTTGTATTTGTTTTTTATCTTGTGATATTGTTATTTATTGTAATTGTCATTAATTATTGTAATGAAACCATTAATGTTATATCAAGTGAAGGCACAAACAAATTAATAATTACGGTAAGTATTAAAGTCACTAACAGTAATATATGTTAACTAAAATAAGTTGCTACATAAAAACATGTCATTGTTGTCCCCCCCTGTGTGCCTCATGATGATGATCGTCTGGAGTCAAGATACATTGCCTCTGTCTATCTCGAGCTCCTCGATGAGGGTTCCGACGAACATATCCTAAATCAGCAACTGCACTAAACTCGGCATTAAGATCAATACCTAACTCTATAGGATGTATGTCTGATGGTATAGGGTCAACTTGACTGTATGGGGCACCTGGAGTCAAAAGCGAATGGTGCTCGTGAGGAGGTGTGAAAAAGAAATCAGGTCGTGGAATGTAATCTTTTGTTCCTGTAAAAGGTGATGATGGGTGTTCTGAAGGATGGTGTGTACCCTGTGATGAATGGAAATAAGTCGGGGCTGTCATCAAACTAGATGGATGAAAAGGAAACTCTGATGGTATTGGAAAGACACCATTAGGTCGCTCTGGCATAACCGGGACAGCCCACTCTGCTGCCTGCACTTGTCTCCGTCGACGTGCCAAGCCTCTTCCTTCTCTTCGTTGATGCGGCTGATCTATGTGTAAGTTTGGATTGACAGGATTACCACTTTGTAGTGGTGGATCTGAGGTTGAAATAGGCTCTAATATGCGATCTTGCTCCTTCTTCAATGACAGAAGACTCTCAGACAAGTCCTTCAATTCATTAAAGGTAAAAGAATCTTGTCCATCAGTGCTCAAGTAATGCAATCTCTCCATCACATCACCCTAAAAATAGTCAAAAGTAACCATTACTGTAATTTTGTATATAAAACAGAAAGTAATAGTGCAAAAAGTATATATTTTTGTAAACATACCGACAAAGCTGATACTGCTGCCTCCCTGGTCATCCAACGACGAGTATGACTAACATACCATCGCATGTACTCTGAATTTGAGCTAAGTAAATCATACTGAGGCTCATTAGTCAAAACCCAAAGTCGTCTACTCTCCCAAATTTCTAACATAGCACTGAACTTGGCTGACCAATCTTCTCCAGTCTTCCCTCTGAGGGTAAGGTCATGTAGCTGGTCAGGCTGGTAAGGAGTCCTTGGTATGTGTTGAACCATACCAAACTGACGCATTACTCTATCAGGTTGATGCCACTCACATACCTGAAAACATATAAGTGGCACCACTGCCCTCCATAAGTTCATAGCATCTCTACAAATAGGTGGTAATATATTGATGAGTTCCATATTGTATGGCACCCACACAATCTGTATGATGACATACAAAACAGATTAATAACAAAAAAGTACGTAATTAACATGTTATTTAAATAAGTAACTCAGCAAAAGTTGGCTATAATACCTCATCACGTGCTAGACGATCAAAAATATATCTGTAGTAGTGGACATCTTCCTTTCCCCTTCTAATACCGTGGGATAACCATCTGCAAGTAATTGACCATAAAATCATGAAGTCAAATAAATAACAGTATAGAACACCTACAAATGCGTAGTGCTAGCAATAACAATACCAACTTACCTAACACCGTACGGAAGATAAGGACGACTATAGGGAGGATTGATAGGTGCTATCTGGGAAAATCTATCCCAAGCCCAAATCACAATTAACGTAGTCAGTCCTCCAATAGCAACACGATCAATGTTGGTGGCCATGCATAGCTTTCGGTACAAATAACCTAGAACTGTAGAACCCCAACTATATTGACCGGTCAACTCAAAATCTTCAAGCAAAGGCAAGTACCTCACAGATACCCTACTGCTAGAGTGATCAGGAAGCATGAACCCTCCAATAAGCCTCAATATATATGCCCTAGCAAATCGAGTGATCTGCAGTGGAGTCTGATTATGCATGGCAATATGAGTGAAGTGTTCGTCCAACCAGCTCATCTTCAAGAAACTCCCTACAAAAGCCTCTGATCCTGGTCTTATACCTAGGCTGTCTTCCACAATCTGAGCCCAATCACCCCCAGTGGATGCTATAACAGGTGTCCCATCTATGCGTAATCCTAATATAATAGCAACATCCTGAAGGGTAATAGTACACTCTCTAGGGGGCATGTGGAAGGTGTGCGTCTCGGGCCTCCACCTCTCTACTAATGCAGTAATCAATCCCACGTCTACAGGAAGCTTAGACAAGTTAGCCACTCCAACAAAACCCGCTAATTCCAGATGTGGAATAATTTCTTCCGGAATACCTTCTAATTCACCGGGAATATTTGGACTCTTCCTAACTCTCAATGTCGGGTGATCACGTTCATCCCAAATATGCTCAGAAACATGAATACTCTGAAACCGAAGAAGTGATGGATCTTCTGGCCCAAGATTAATAATCATACTTTGTTGTGAAGATGATGCCATCTATACAAAAAAAAAAAAATATTAGTCAAAAAATTTCATTCAATAATAATAATAATAATAATAATTTATATTTTACTAACATATTAATAATACATAAATTTTATATAAATAAAATTTAAAAATTTTACTTCAATATAAGTGTAAAAATTATTTATTACAATCAAATTAAGTATAAATTATTATATTTAGTTTTATATATTTATTTTATTTAACTCAATTTTTATTATTCTGTATTTTAATAAATATCTATAATAATTCCTGTAAACAAATTTTATAAATCTTAATTTAACCTATCTTCTTAACAATTAATTATAATTTTATATTTTAATTAACTATATCACATTTCATTTTTTCTAAAAACATATTAATCTATATATAAATAAATAAAAAATTATTTAAATTTTAAATTCTTTTTTACTAATCTTTAATAAACTTTCAGCATATTCTTCACTCACTCCCACTTAATTACCAAATCACTTACATACGTAGAGTTTAAAAATATTACAATATTATTATCAGATTTTCTAATTAACAAAATCAAATTAAACATAATATATAAATGCATGTTGTTATAGTTCCATACCTCTTACAATTGTAGCAGTATTTGATCCTTCACAGCAAATCAAAACAAATTTTGAAACTTCGACGATGATAGAGAAGGAGGAGAGACGGAGAAAATGGACGACGAAAGAGGAGCAAAGACGGAGAACATGTAAATGGAAAGGAAGGAGGACGACGGTCAAAAGTGGTTTCACCAGCCGCAGTGCGAAATGAGCTTTCGCCAGTAGCAGTGCGAATTATCTTAGATGTTGCCACGTGTATCAAAAGCCCCCTAGCCGTCCATTTTAAATCTAAGAGAGCGGTTCCAGCAGAACTGCTCTCTAATATGCACTTATGAGAGCGGTTAGAGCAGAACCGCTCTCTAAAATCGACTTATGAGAGCACAAGCAAATAAAATGAAAATAAGTTAGCTTAAACTTTAAAAGAAATTTCAATGAATTCCTAACTTGAGAAATATTTTTTCCACATTCATGACTTATTAATAAATTGAAATTTCCTTAAGATATATCTTTCTCAAACGATTCTTGAATTGATTCAGTTTGAAAGATAAAATATTTATCTCAATTCTTTTTTAATAAAGAAAATTATTAGCTTAAATAAAGTTTTGGTACCCATAAATGTAGCATATTTTGTGATAAGTTTATATAAATTTTTTGTTAAAATATAATCCTTAAAAAGTTAAGATATTAAAATTTAGTCCTATCGTTAACCTTCCTTTTATTAAGTGTTGAGTTGGCTAACAGAGAACCAGCTCAACATTCTCAAGTAACTGCCGCGTCATTTAATTTTTTAAATATTTTAAGCTTAATTATGTTTTTTGTCTCTATAAATGTAGCATATTTTGTGATAAGTCCTTATAATTTTTTTTAAGATTTAGTCTATGAAATATTAAAAGTTAGGATTTAGTCTTTACCTTCAACTCTCCCTGTTTTGTGCGGAGTTGACTCACAAACTCAACTCATTACTATCACATCACTGTCACATATTGTCATATCATTTAATTTTTTAGTATTTTATTATTTAAAATTAATATTTACAAACATTCCTAAATATATTTTAAATATTTATAATAAAATCCTCTGGAACCCTGAAATTCTAACATTTGTCCCTTACCACGACATAAGGTAACTAATCCTAGTCTTTTACTAGTGCTCGTGGTACCTTACTATCCCCATTAGTTAACCAATTACTTTTTGCCCCTCACATTTGTACCTAACATTTTCAACCACTTTCTTTGTAAAACTAATTCACAATCACAAACAATACACAAACCAATCACAACTACCATTATGTCCATTTGGTACAAGTTTTAACATGGTCACACATTACTTAAAGAAGAGAACAATTGATCAATATGAACATGGTTGTTCTCAAATTTTCCAGATTCTCCAAATACCATGCACTAACTTGTATAATTCTTAATTTAATTAATACAAGCCTAAAAATCATGAAATTATTAGAGATTTTCTTTATTTAAATATATTTTCACATAAAAATACAAACATAAATTAGATACTCATAGAGAGTAACACGAAACACAATTTATTAGAAAATTCATAAATAATTCATTATAACTTCAAAATCATGAAATAAATGAGGTTATATTTTCTTAAACGTATATTATCATGTAAAAATACTAACACAAGTCAAACACTTATATATTTTAATTTGAGTCATAGTTTCTTTCTGTAGGTCAAAAGTTGTCATGTTTCAATAACAGATTCTTAACAAAATCATAGCTCACTCAATTTAAATCCAAAAATTATGAAATTAATAAGGTTGTTCTTCTCTATATATACATTTTAAGAAAATATACCAGCACAATCTTGAGACATATAATACCCTATAGAAAATAAACTCTTTCTACAAGTCACAAAAAATCACTTTTACAACTTAATTTGTCAAAAAATTCATATCTAACTCACTTCATATTCAAAACTTATGGAAGTAGAGGATTTTCTCACAAGACACAAACAATCTCAGCAGGTCACAAAAGTTCTTTATCTAACAAAAGCTTGGTAGAAAAATAACAATTAATTGATTTTTTAAGTTCAATTTTGGTAAATTAGTGAAAATTTACTCCTAATACAATCTTCTATCCGGATAAAATGCCTTTGTAAATTATATCAAAACAGTCCCTATATTTTTCAAATTTGCAATTTAGCCCCTAACTTTTATTTATTTATAAAAATGTGCTTTTACCAAAACTTGGTGAAACTTAGCAGTTTGCATGTTTTACTATAACTTTCTAAGGTATTTTACCAAAACATTTTCTTTGTCCGACCACTTATAAAGTCAAGTATTTGGAGATCTTAAAGTCAGTTTAGGGTTAAAATCAAGACATTTTCTTATGTAAAAGTCCAATTTTTTTAATTTAGTCGACTTTCCTTTCAACATTCATGTTCCTCACATTGTCTAAACTATTCCAAGATGTCCAAGGTTTAGAAATTTATTTCATGATCCTTTCTCATTTTTAATTCATTTTCTCTTAAAGTATTTTTTGAAAATCTTCAAAAATTCACTAAAAATATTTAAATTCACAATAACTCCATGAACTACAAAATAATAAAATTATGTATTCTGACCTTTTGAAAATTTTTCATGATTTTATGAATTTACTAAAACAGAAAAAACAACATAAAACAATTTTAACTACTCCAAAATAGTAAACTTTCTTAAATATTTGCAAAATCCCCTTTTTATACACAACCAAAGGTACTACCACTACTATCACATCAATATCACTATAATCATACCACACAAATAAGCAAAGAATTAAAACTCAGATTATGTACAAAAATGGATATTCACATAAAGTTGCAAGTATTTCAAGAGAGAAAACACTAAATTTTATGAAAGAATAAATAAATTAGAGGATTAATCTAACAATTCTAAGGCACGGAACAACATAAATCATTATAATATCGTAAATATAACACATATGAAGCAAATTCGTGGCTAAATTCCCTCAAAATATCCATTATAGTTTGTTAGGACTTTTTTTTGCAGAATTTTCTGTTTTTGTTGTTTTTAGTAAATTTCTTTGATTTTCTTTTCCTAATCATTTTTATTTTCATGAACTAACAACGGCCACAAAATTTTTATTAGATAAAGAGGGTTAAAGATTCTTCTTCACTCAAAATTCATTTAGCAAACATGAACTAATAATCCTATTTTACTTGATTTTTATTGTGTTACAAGTGAGTGATTGCCTCTTCTCCCTCTTATACTTGGTATGATTTAAACCTCCTTCTTACTCCTTTATATCAACTTACTCATGTTTCAAATAAGCTTCTAAGAATTTTGAGTTTTTTTTACTTAGTTGCTTTGGTGGGTTAATTAATGTTTGCCTAGTTTTCTTGTAGATTTTTCATGTATTTGGTTGTGGAATATGACCTGGTTGGGGATGTGGCATTTATTTGATGAGTGCTTATTATTATCAAGTAGTTGTAAAGGTTTGGTTTTGCTATTTGGAAAAATTTTGGTCAAGTGCTCAATATTGGCTCCCTATCACACGTGAATTTAGCCTCTTTGTTGCATGCAAAACTTTTGTACTTTTGTTTAGTTATTGTGGCAAAATCATGGAAATAATATATAGTAGGTCCTTGCCTAATAGCATGGTAACGTGTTGAACCATGCATTCACCTTTTTTGTCATAGAGAATGGAAAAAGGTAAAGCCTAATAACATTATTTGTGATTCTGTTGTACTTTATAGTGTGTGTGAGTCGAAGAAATTTTGTTAGATGAAAGTTAGGGTCTTCATTTGGCATTTATTCAAATTGTGTAGATTTTGAACTATAGTGATCAACACTACTTTCAGAGTAGGTGTAATGTAATCCTGGATTGATCTCCTTCTTTTTGCCATATTTTGTTCCTTTAACTCCTTCCTTTCTACACACAATTCTTTCAATTTCCAGATCAAATAAGGAAGATGTAAAATACTTAGAATCAGTGAGCATATAATATAGACAATTAAAAAAACACAACATGAATTAAAACAAAGATTAACAGAACAAAATAAAATAAGATTTAAATAAATTAAATACGAGAATTTTTTAATATTGTAAAAAAATTCTTAGTAACAACATCTAAAACTTGTTCATGGACAATTGTACTCGTTAAAAAGTAATAAGGAGTTTTAAAATAAGTTCTCAGAATATCATCTCACAAGGATTGTTCCTAAATACCAAGAATATCATAATTTAATTGTTTGAACTAAAATGATATGTAATAAAATAAAATGAAGGATTCATATCTAAAAGTAATTAAAAAGAAACAAAATAATACAACCTATGACAAAAAACTATTCGAGATGAATTATAGGACATATTGTTTCACCTTTACTGTTCTCTATGTTCACTTTTAGATTAATTCAAAATTTATTAATACCCAATAGTCATGTAAGGCAAAAGGAAAAGAAATATAAAGTCTGTGGGCTTGTTAATTTAATAATGATTGAAAAAGAAAAATTAAATGTGATTTACTTAATTCTTTATCTCATTTTATTCGATAGATCTATTAATTATATGTGGTACAATCGCCTATGATATAATTATTTATATTATATATTTAAGAGTTGCTAAATCTAAACATATGAATATAGCATAATAAGATAAACCAATCTTTAGTAATTTAAAAAGTAAACACAAACTAAAAGAGTTCCTAATAAAAAAGAGATAAAAAAATTCTTGATTTAAGACGCGCTCTTAAAACTCTAAAAGTAGTCAATTACTAGTCAATATTAAAATTAATTAATAAAAAATATTTAAGTTATAATCCTTATTTTTTTTATTAATAAGATTCTTAAAACCTTAATATTTCTTTAAATTTAAATTTTTAGACGAGAAGTACACTGTGGATACCAATATGCACAGTCGTACCAATATATGCAGCCATGTATATGCTTCACATAATAAGCATATTGGCCGCTGAAACATGAACGTAATTACTCTACTTTTTATTAATTTATACCTAAAATACTTCATTAATTCGTCATGACTCTTGACATGCTAAAATACATGCTAATGTTATCAATAAAAAATTAATATATATATAAATTTTAATCATATGTTGGGAACTATATATTGAAAAATTGTTTATATTAAATGAAAATAGTTTTCCTTCTACATGATTGACATTTATTAATCATCGATCTATTAGCTGGCTGTTTAAAATCATTTTAATATAACCATAATTAAACTTCGAATCTTCTGCATTTGAACTTCAAAATTTGCAACCCTCTCATAGTTTTTTTTTCCCTACAAATCTTCTGTCTTCGGAATTTTGTTATCCCGTACTCTTTGGTTTACTTCTATCTCTGATTTCACATTAGAAAAGAAAAAAAAAAGAAAAATATTTCTTTTAAAATTTTTAATAATCGTTAAACTAACCTTTTTATCGGCTACAGTAATACTGAAATTTGTTTATATAATCTTGTGGTATGAATTATTATATATAAGTAATAAGAATATAACATCTCAAACTTTATTTTCTGTACACTTTATCGATCATGATGTTAAACATGACATCCCCGTTAAGCTTTAAATAATATGATGAAAAATTTCCGACCAATTTAATTAATTTATAATTTAGTTTTATCTGACTGGATTAATACAACCAATACCCCTAACAATAATCTAGAAAACTGCCACATACTCTACTTTGTTTTCAATGCATTTTATATTTATATATATATATATATATATATAATATAATATAATATAATATAAAAAACTTGAGTGTAAATAATAATTGTATACAAAATAATTTATAATGTCCATTTTTAATAATTTAATTAATAAAATTTAAAAATAAAAAGCAGAATAAGGATAAGGATGGTAATTTGAAAGGTCAAACAGTGAAAGAAACATGTGTTCTATGTTTCTTATATGTGAACTAGAATTAATTTCTTGTCAATAATAATTAATGACTAATCTCTTCAGAAATCATCAGAGTTTCCTATGTTCTGTTTTTGTCTAAACTTGTTGAACATAAATATGACATATCCGAACACATATTTTACTCATTTAAGAAACCTGCTTTTAAGTTAAATTTACTATACAACACTAAATAAAAACCCAAAAGCATAATATCCAACAACAAACATATCTCATTTGCGCGCACATACGTGTGCATATATACAATTTGAACTTATAGATATCTTAATAATTTAATAAATTTTTATAGATTAATTAATTCAACTATTAATTTAGATAAAAAATTCTAAATTTAATATTTACTTATATTTTAAAAATATAGTAGTCATTAAAATAAAATAATATGATAATTTTTTTATTAATTTTACTTTTTATAAAATTTTATAAAATAGTTTTACTTGCAGTAAGAATATTCAAATTAATCATTTAGTTAATTAATTTTGTATTTTATAAAAATCTGTTAAATTTTGTAAGTGTTTAAATTTGACATCAAATATCAACTGATCACATTATATATAAAAATTTCTTACACGAAGTTCAGTAACAATCTTAAACATCTATTATATATTTATTATTTTTTAAAATAAAAATTTTAATTATTTTAATAATGAAGATCCTTTATGTGGTACATGACAGTGTAGTGGTTTGAAGCTATTAACATCAAACAATGCCGAGAAGCCGAGTATGAAGATTGTTCTAGTTATCACTCTCATAAAATGTTTATTCAAAGAAAAATGATAGAATGGAATGGTATTAGCATTGTTTCATTCATGAATGATTGAAATAACTACTTAAAATGTTTACAGTATTTTACGTGACAGCCAACCGCCAACAAGATTAACAAAAGGAAACAAATAGAGCAATACTCTTTGGAACGAGCGTGCCAAGTTACGAACCAATCAAAATCACGAATTTCAAATTTACGTTACTTTGATGGCGTGTCAAAATTCTATTGGTTGTTTACGTTTAAAACGGTGCAGTGAGGTGAACTTTGTAAAGCAACCATGTCTCACACGAACAATGAGGTAGGGACTTTTCCGTAATTTCATATCGTTGCTCAGAGCTATACTTGCGACCGCGAGAGAATCATAATCATGATACTTGCTTCCCTCCCTTACGTGCAACCAAAAAGCTTCTTCACTGTGCAACCGTTCGCACGCATGATAACAGATTTTCGCTCCATAATTTTTCTCTCATAGCC
Source organism: Abrus precatorius (assembly GCF_003935025.1). NCBI lineage: Eukaryota > Viridiplantae > Streptophyta > Magnoliopsida > Fabales > Fabaceae > Abrus > Abrus precatorius. Next base: position 11,015,151 of record NW_020874384.1, read on the forward strand.
ATTTCTTTTTCTCGGGAAACAAACAAAGCAAAGCAAAGTTTTTCAAATCCACGTTCTGCCAACAGCCAAAAACACTCTGAACGCTAATGCTCCTAAACTCGTTGATCCTTCTTCTGATTGTTCCGTTCCTAGCACCGTAGTTGCAGTGTTGATTTCTACTCTGAAGCAGGGACACCTCGGTTCATTAAGCTAGGTCTGAGAGAGAGAAGATCGATGACGATCGAACGAGTGAGTTGATTCAGTTCAGTTCAGTTCAGTGATTTGATTTGTAATTCTGATTTCACGAGATATACAAGCAGCGATTGGTGATTTTAGTTCATTTTCGAAATTCGAACCTGAAAATCCGATTGATTTTCGGACACATTTATCTGCGTTTCCGAGAATCGAGCATTTTTCATTCGTTTTGCTGCTTCAGAACGATCAGAGTACGAACATGGCATTGCGCTGTGTGCTCAGTGTTTGTCGATGATTAATATTAATTAAATCGAATGTTGATCAATGGAACCAAGAAATTCCCATCGTAGCCGACAAATCGACATTCATACCTCTCACATAGTTCAAACACTGTGAAAAGCTTTGCATTCATTTCTCTTCATGATTTGTCTCTTTTTTTCGTACCTTTCTTATTTAATTCTTTACTATATTACGAACATGATAGTTATATTTTGACATTCATCTTATTCACTTAGCGTAAACGGTAGTACTTTTTTAGTTATTTTCTCTGGTCAATCAATAACCTATGTGTAAAGGCTAATTTAATTTAAACCTTTATTTCTATTTATGTAAATTTATGTGTTAACGTAATTGTCGATGCAATGTATAGTTTTTGTGATGAAATTAATTATTAGCTATTGTTAATTATGTTCTTTCTGTGCAGATCACGGAGGAAATTCCGTGTGGTTTTTTCAGTGCTGCTGCTGCTACAGAAGATATGGTCTCTTTCTTTCTCACCGATTTCATAATCAGTGCACAAAAATTAACACGCGCGCCTTTTTCTGTTAAATATATGAGCCTATTTCTAACGTGCCGCGACCCTTTTGGGATCCTCTGAGCTTAACGAACGATGCCGCATGCACGCACACATTGTTGAAGATAAATGATTATATGCTTTTGCACACGCACACGCACGTTCACGCCCCTTTCTCTACCTCTATCTCATGCATATATTTACTTATTATGTATGGTAACGTTTATAATTATTTTTGGAATAGAAATATATATTGTGAAGGCTATGATTTTAATAGTATGTTATGGCTCTGAATGAATCATTAGTATGATTATTATAATTCTTGTAAATTTTACGAAATTATGAGTAGATTGATTTTAATTTGCAGGAGTGTTCGTACTTGAAGAAGCAGGAAAACAGGGACGTCCACGTCGAGGAGGGCAGAAACAAAAAGAGCCCATGTTTGGACAAACATGGTCTTCTTTTACCACCCGCATCTGAATCAATTTGTACCTTTGGTAACATCCGTTTGATTGGCTGTATTATGAACCTTATGGCAACTTTAGAATTGCAACGGGACTTGTTTCTTTTTTCTTTTTCCAATAATGCCCTTCATTTAGCGTAAAAATTAAAAAAATAATAATAAGAATATAACTATACCCGTTTGTTTTGCTTGGTATCGTTACATATATAATACCCTTGTGCTCTTTCCTTCCCTATATTCCTTCTAATTTTCTAATCCAATGTCACTTTGGTAAAAACTGTCAATGAATATTGCAGAAGCCTCTGAGCACTTTAAAGTGGGTCGATTTCATGAAATTGATCACTGCAAGCTTTCACCCGTTTCCCCAGTTCAACTAAAATCTGTCCGCATTGTAATGGTATATACTATATACTATATACATGATAAATCAACAAATGGAGAGCTCCTTTTGAACCTTGCATTAGAGATTTAAAATATTTTTCTTTGCTGCTTTTCATTATTGGGTGTGTGAATTCATTAGGTCAGTGACATAGGGGAGCACCAGGTGTCGCTAAGGTACCCGAGCCTCCAATCTCTTCGCACGCACTTCAGCGACCAAAACTTCGGGAAGCCAGACGGGAAGAAGATTCCTGCACTCGACGAGAAGTACGTTATGGGGTTGGACTTCGCCATCAAAGCGCTAAACAGAAGCATCCCAACCGAGGAATTTTCACATAAGAGAAATTCCTGGGGCTTCTGGGTCTCTTCCTCTAAAGAAAACATTCAAGGCTCTGAAAATCCATCTCTCACCGATGTCAACCTGATTTCTAAGCAAGGGTCATGCTGGTCTCAGCTTAAGTTCCCAGGGATGATGCAGTGGGGCCAACGCCGGCAAGTTCGGTTCTTGGGCCGTCATGAGGAGCGAAAAGTTGAAACTTTACCCGAACTATGTAAGGAAAAAGTGGTCAGTGTTGAACACATAGAAGGGACTAGTGAGAAGAAGAGGAAGAAATGGAAAGAAGAAACGGAGGCTGCTAAGGCAGAGTCTTTTGGGGTAATGAGGATGACTCGTCAATGTAAGAGAAATGATCAAAATGTGAGTAGTAGCACTGGTGTTTCAAAATCTAAGAAATCAAATAATGACGCCAAAAAGCAGCAGCTCGTGCTTTACAGCAAAAACAAGCGAAAAATCTTAATTGACAGATGGTCTGCTGAGAGGTAAGTAATTATTCGTATCTCAATGATTAACTAGAGTACAGTATATAATTCAGTTTTTCGTTGCATGGTTCAACAATTGTAAATTGTTTTTTGTTGCATCGCATGTTTGAAGGTATAAGTTGGCAGAGGAGAACATGTTGAAGGTATTGAAGGCAAAAGGAGCTGCATATGGAAACCCAATATTGAGGCCAGACTTGAGATCAGAAGCACGAAAGCATATTGGGGACACGGGTTTACTAGATCATTTGCTGAAGCACATGGCTGGAAAAGTGGCACCCGGTGGAGCAGAAAGATTCCGACGGCGGCACAATGCTGAGGGTGCAATGGAATACTGGTTAGAGAGTGCTGATCTTGTTGATATTAGAAGGGAAGCAGGGATCCAAGACCCTTACTGGACTCCTCCCCCTGGATGGAAGCTGGGGGACAGCATTTCACAAGATCAAGTCACTAGTAGAGAACTCCGAGAGATCAAGGAAGAAATCCTCAAGTTGAAACAGTAAAGCCAATTTCTTTATTTTTTATTCTCTGCTCTCGAGTGATTTTGTCGGTTATTCTATTGATTCTGAGTGTCATTGGTTACTCATCTTTATCTACAAACAGAGATATGCGGGAGCTCGCATCAAAGAAGGGAGAGGAAGCACTGGCCATTGTGACTACTCCTAGCTCCTGTTTGTCTAGCTTGAATTCGGAGGACTATGTTTCCTTGGTTCCAAAGCAGGTGAAGCATAGTAGGTCAAACTAATTGCTAAATGTCAATAGAAGTGGGCCCAGTTTTAACAACTTTATATTGCAGGAGATATATGCGGAACTGGTGAATAAGAAGACTAAAATTGAGGAACAACTGAAAGAAATTTCGCTGACTTTGAACGGCATGGAGGTAACATAGTCAATCATTACTCTTTCTATGTTATTTAGTTCACGGGCTAAATGATATTGATTGCATGTGCATGGAGTGCTGCCAATGATTGGTTTCTTTTCCTCAAAAATCTATGTTGGCCTAGAGTAACATAGCAATCAACAAAACTCTAAAAATCTTGTTTATTAACTGGTTATTCATTGTTTACTTTTCATTTTCACTTGGAACAAATATTGAGAACTGATGAAAATCAATGATCAAAAGTATTCACTGGCTAGCTAAAGGAATTGAATTTAATAATCACTGATGGGAGGCACTTATGCAGGAGCAACTGGGAATGCTGAAACCAATAGTAGAAGAACCGATAATGTCAGAATCAGTAAAGCCACCAGCATTATTGTCCGGACCAACATCAGTGGCAGAAAACATTGGTGGAGAGACAAGGAAGGAAAAGAAAGCTAATAAAAACAAAGCGACAAAATCAGTGGATACACAAATGCAAGAAAACAGTACAGCTGAAGACAAGGCAGCAAAGATAGAAAGGCTGAAAAGTGGTTTCCAAATTTGCAAGCCACAAGGGACCTTTGTATGGCCAAATATAGGTGTCTCTCCCAACTTTGTGGCCAACCTTGAAGATCACAGTGTGGTCCCAACCCCATCATCAGCTTCCTCTTCTACCACCGAAGCTCCGAAGCTCGTTTCCAAACCTCAAACTGATCAGCACCTGCCATTGCCAACACCTAACCCTTCTTCCCCTGTAAAGCCACTAGCAGAGAGGCGCCCTGTGAGCACAGCTACTTTGACCCACGTCACTGGTCCCTTTTCCCCTCGTCTTTCTCCACCATTAGGGACCCCAAGATCCAAAGTCACCTCCACCGTTATTAAGAACGCCTCTTCTATTAACCTCAACGAGGCCCCTCTGACCCCAGAGTAGTGCTGGCAAAGTCCTAATGCATACTATTATTTCAAAGAAACCACACCATTTTGAGTCTCGTGTTGATAAAATTAGACTGAGCCAAAGGTTAAGCCAACTTCACAATATTGACGGTAAATTGGAAGTGGTAACTTTTGCTAGATTGATACTACCATATAATTGAAGTTAGACATAGCGGTTACGTGCAATGAACATTGCAAGTCAAATATTAAAATTAAACAAGTCAAATGCTGATGAGTTCTGCATAATTTTTGGAGTAATATTACTTACACAATTTTTCATAAATTTTATACAATCGTGTCATCAATATTTTTTTAAATTTCTTTTTTTTCCTCTCACTTTTCTGATGAGTTCTGCATCTAATGACTTATGTGTGCCCTATGATATTTCTATGCCAAAACTTTACTATTGAAGTGGAGGCTGAAAGGTTTTCAACTTGTGCATGATTTAATTTCAACCACCCATTCCTTATCGGTAAGGTTTATGTTCTCAGTAATTCTGCACAAATAAAATATCATTCTATTAATATATATTCGACTCCAAATTGCAAGAAAAGCTTAATAAATCAGCAATCCAATTCAACCTCTCTTCTTTGTATTTTCCAGCTGTCAGGCTTTGCCCACTGTGACAAGGCAGCCCATGGCCCCTAAATATGGAACAATAACAGAAAGTTATATTATTTTTATAATAAATTTTCATAATAATATTAGAAGATCAAGAGAGACAAAGAGTTTCTGATATGAAATGGAATTGGCATTGATTGATGATTAATTATAGGGTAGTTATTCAACAAACACATATTATACAAGATGCGTAAAAAATAATGTCCAAATTACTAACTATAACTGACCATTAATATTTCCTCGAGGAGTTGCAGGAGCAGATATTTATATATCTAATTAGAATACCAGTGAATCGAATTTAGCATGACGCACCGACTTTGTAAGGATATATGCATGCTTTTTTGCCACTTCGGTGTAATGTGAAAACCAAATTACTCGTAAGCATAAATATTATGAATTTTGTAAACGTAAACATAAATATTTTTGAAAAATTTAAAGTTTATATAAGGAAAATTTTATAAATATAATAATAAGTATTTATGATAATTCTAAAAGTTTATATAAGATAATAAGAAAAAGTTAAGCAACAACTTTGGTCTTTAAAATTTGGTTTAAATTATAAATTTAATTCCAGTATTTAATTTTTTTTTAATTTGATCCTTATATTTAAAAAGTATATAATTTGTTCTCTATATGAGTAAACGTTTACAAATTAGTTTTCCCCATTTAAAATTTGCTAATGGTGTTAATTGTTGTTGATGGCATGGTTCGACAATAGTTCTATTTACACTTTTTCATTTGCTAAAGTTTTTGAAGCTGTTGTTGTTGGGAGTTCTATCCTTGTTGAGGGTTGGTCTTTGGGGATAGGAAAATTTTCTAATTTACTAAAGTTTTTATCAAATTTTTGTGGTAGAAAATAGACTATACTTTTTGAGGAGAAATGCACTTCAAAAATTAGTAGTATGAACACATCTTTTGACTCAAAACAAAAGAGAACTCTATGTTCCCACATGTTGACAAGTCAAGGACATGTGAAAATTCTAAGTAAAAAACTTATCAAAGGAACTACTCTTCGCCATGTTTTTATGAAGATTGGCAGAAGAATCTTAATTTTTGTCGAAAAGAATGTTACATTTTGAGGAGTTTTGTAGGGTCATAAGAGGAGTCCCATTTTTTGTTGAAAAGAAGGCTACATTTCGAAGAGTTTTGACGGGTCGTGATAAGAGCCTTAATCTTTATTGAAAAGAAAGTTGTCTTTCAAGGAGTTTTGAAGATTTTTTAAGTCCCAAATTGAAGAACCAAAACTTGTCAAAATAGGAATCGAAGAGGGATATTATTTTAAGTCCACAAGACAAATTGAAGTTCATAGATTTTTCCTAAAATTTCTTGAAACAAGAATCAATAAGGAAAATTATTCTAAGTCCATGAGATAAGGGTGAAACTTATAGATTTTCCTCAAAAACTTGTCAAAACAAGAATCAATAAGGAAAATTATTCTAAGTCCACAAGACAAGGTGAAACTCATATTTTTTTTTAAAACTTGTCGAAATAGAAATTGATAAAGGAATTATTTTAAGTCTAAGAGATAAAGTTTTGTTAAAAAAAGTGAAGAAACATATCGAAAGAATTACAAGTTTTGAAGCTACTAAAGCAGCAGTTACTATACCACCAATTGAAGGACAAAGAAACAAAGAGATGATCGTGAGCGAAAATAGTTATGGAGAAGCCATGATTATAAGCACGATCATGAGCCATTATGGATAATGAATGGTAGCAATTGAAGGCGAGTATGTGCAGAAGCAATTATCAAGAGACCCACAAAAGGAAGAAAACGATTGAGATAAATTGCCTATAAATAGTAGAAAGCTTTACATTACGGAGGAGGACTTTTTGCACTAGAAACTAGCACCTAAAATTCTCTTCACGCTAAAAGTTTGCACCGAGTCAGATTCCAACTACCAAAAGAGTCACATTTATTGTTGTTCTTTGCTTAGAGTCATATGTTTACATTTCTGTAGTTTAATTCTAGCTTATTTATTTCCAGTTCATCTGTTCAATTACGTTTTTGTAATTTGGTTCACGTACAGTTTGTTTTTGTAATTTTTTTATGTTCAATTCAATATTGCTTCAGTGTTTTTCTACTATTTCTGTTTAGTATTTTGCTTAACGATGTTAACTTCATTGTTACATAAAAACACACTTAAAAGAATTCAAGAGGACATAAAATTCAATTCCAGATTATTCTTGAATTTATTTGTTTATCAATTACACTTTTCACCGTAAAAAGTTGGTTAACTGCACCCTTTTGATTTTGACCCTTGTTGTTTACCCCACTTTTTCCATTATTAATATGTATGTTCTTCAACTAGTTAGCAATGCTGTTTTCTTTAGATGCACCCTATAGTTAGCAATGTTGTTTTCTTTAGATGCACCCTGTAACTCTGCATACTTCTGATTTTGCAAACTTCTTGATGAGAGTGTTGCGGTCCATATTCCTTGAAATTTGTCACCTTCCCTGGTTCTCCATCTATTTTTGTGGTAAAAACTCCTGTGAAAAATAATGCACCAAATAAATAACCAAACACACCACCGATTCAACATGTAATAAAAAAACAAACTTTTTGAGTGTTATACATATGAATTAATTAAGGATAACACCCCTTTATTTTATTTTATTTTTGGCCAAGTAGATGAATATATGCTTACTATCAATCTTTTGCAAGATTTTTTTAACTTTGTTCTTTCACGCGTCATAATATATGTTCACTTTAAGAACACATTTCTGCATGTACAAGCAATTCCCAAAGGTAAAATATAATAAAAAGAAATTTCATTGTGAATAAGAAGAATTAAAATGGGATAAAAGTTATTACTTTATCATAAATGACATACATAGAAAGCAAAAACACTTGACAAGTAAAATAAAAGGCGGTTCTAATGAAAAATATGAGGCTTTAACAAAAGAGAGAAAAAATGAAATAAAGCACCTGTATCTTCAAAAACTCTTCTTTACTCAACCGTGAAGATGATGGTCAGAAAGATGAAGGTGATTCACAACTTAAGTGTCTAGTCATTTACCAACTATGCATATGTAAACTTTTATTAAGCCATATCATCAACAACAATTAACACCTGTTAACAAATTCAAAACAGAAAAGACTGATTTGTAAGTTTTTATTGATATGGAGACCAAATTGTACATTTTTAAGTATAGGAACTAAATTAAAAAATTGTGTCAAATATAAAGATTAAATTTATAATTTAACCTAAAATTTAAAATAGAATTAACAAAAGAGGTAAATAAAAGGAAAATTCATCATAATAAGAGAGAATGTGTAATTCACGTATCATTCTAAATTAATTTTAATCTTAAAATGTATAAATGATAGAATATAAAAGAAAATAACTCTAATGATTGTTTCACTAGATTCACGTTTATAATATAAATACTTGATTAGACATTTAAAATAAATAATAGAATACTAATACATTAGAAAAGTAAAATTGTACATGTGGTATACAAATTATAAATTTATTTTATATATTTAAATTATACATGTAATATATGACTTTTATTGTTTAAATTAATCGCAGGCTAAGTCGTAGGTAAGAAATACGAGTTTCAATTATTTAATTTTAAAAAATTAGATGAACACATAATATACAACTTACTTTATTTTTTTTAAAAAAAATCAACAACCTTGTTCACTGTAATTTAACAAATATGACATAAACATTCATTTCTTTTTAACTAAATATGCGTATGACTTACATTTGCTGCTATATATGGTTTCATACCATAATGTGAAAATGATATTTGGGCATTGTTACTCTTTTATGTGATGTCAAAACAAAACAATATAAGTAGCATCGTAGTGTGGGTTTTGTTTCAGATTTCAATGTTTATTTTGGTAGTTGACTGGCACCCATTAGTATATCAATATAAACTTGCCATGGTTGTATTGCCAAGTGACTGATGGAACCAGGCTCTAGTGTAACACAACAACGCTGATGAAGTTTGGGTGAATGTTTGCATGGGTGCATGAAGGAGTGTTGTTTTGTCCTACGGTATAACAGAGGAATATGATAGTAGTACGTTTCGTGAATCGGGATACTCTGCACAACTATGTTTTGCTGTTAGTTAACGCCATAAATGCAGAAGATCTGAGTTACTGGGCATTGACGAGTTGTTTATGTTCTGCGATAGGGTTTCGAGCGTTTTGGACACAGACGATGGTGGCAGGTCTAGCCAAGGTTCACGAAAGTTTGAAGTTTATTATGGTAACTGGCCAGGTAAAATAAAAATAAATAAATTTATAACTTGTATACAACATGTGTAACTTTATTATTATTATTTTTTTTAAGATAATATTGTCATCTACGACTTACTTTAAATGAGCAAGTTTTTTCAAAAGTTACACTATATTAGTAATTTTGTTTTCACATAACACGTAGTAAAAAAGCCAATGCATGCAAGTTCACGTTAAGTTGATACATGGATCAAATTAATCACATAATAAATTTATTTTTTATGCAATTATTTTTTCTCTCTCTTCTTATCTAGAGTATAATTTAAAAAAATTCAATTATTTATTAAAAGAATAGCATTTTTCAAAACAGACTTACTAGGATGAATTAGCTTTTCGTTATCGTTATTCTCTTTAGTTGTTACTTTTTTTAATATTTTTGTAATTTAGTGTTTGTTATTATTATAGTTGTACACAATAAAATAAGGAGTTTTGCTATGTTTAGTCCTGATTTTAAGTAATTAACAATGATAGTAATAATTTTTTATTAAAACAAAAAGTATTTATATACTTTAATATTTTGATATAATAAATACTTTATTTTTAATAACAAATTATTATTAGTAGTTATTTAAACTCAGCTCTAATAGTTAAAATTAATAAAACTATAAAATATTTAAATTGTAAATATTGTTTATAAAAAAATTTATTTAATTTTCTTTTCCATTCCCAACATTACTTACATGAAATTGAAAGAAACGTTAAAATCGCCTAACCATATTTTTTTATAAAAATATTATGATGATAAAAAATTTTAAGCAGAAAACAAAACAGCAAAATATAACTTTAATATTACATTTAAATCTAATAAAATTACACCTTGAACACCGTAAATGCTATTTATCTAATGAATTTCTTTCTTTATTTAAAATAATACTACAATAAAAAATATATTAGAGAGCAATTCTATATTATTTTGGAGAGTGATTCAAATCATTTTAACAAGTATCGTTATGCAAAGTAGATGCACCTAAAGAGCTCTGATGAATCTACATTTTACTACATTTTTATACATCATTTATTACTTTTTATAAAAAAGAATAGACTTAGATAGTGTAAATAAGATGAATATTCCAATTAGGCTATAGGTTTCTTAGTTTTTGGTTAATTTACATTGATTTAGATAGTTTATTTTACATGTTTTGATCATTTGAATAATGTGGCAAGAATCACCAAGCTTATTTTGAAGAATTATTGGATTTTGAAGAATTTGAGGTGAAAATAATTACTTTCAAGATTGATAGTGATCACTACAGCAAGCTATTTTCAGCAAAGAGACCAAAGTGTTTACTTTCAAAGCTAAAAGTGACGACTACAGCAGCCCAGAATCCACTAAATCTGCGCGTAGCTACTATGAAAGTTCATAGTAATCACTCCAGAGCGTGCAGAATTGAAGGTGATGTGCGTAGCTACTATTAAAGTTCATAATGACAACTCCAGAAAGCCCAAAATGTATCAGTGTTGCGCGTAGCTACTATCAAAGTTGATAGTGGACACTACAGAAAGGCAAAAACCAACTGATGCTGCGCGTGTCTACTATGAAAGAATGAAAGTAATTACTTTGGAGGGCGCCAGCTTTAGTATAAATAGATTTTTGCCAAATTAGGGTAGAGAGCTCTTACACTTTTCGTATCTTTTCTCTTCTTTACTAAATTAGGACATTTTCCAGAGCTTAGGGCAACCTTGGGTAACAGCCAAGGGTCCAACCTAGGGTTTGGTTTCTCATTTCTCTTACTTTTACATTAATGTCAATGAGTTTTCTGCATTTCCAAACTGTGTTTTTGACCCCCATTTCCATGGAGGGCTAAATTTTGTATAATCCTTGGTGAGTTCACATGGATTCTTGAGTTCCTTGATTCTAATGATAATATAACTCCTTTCTTTTCATGAATTACTTCTTCTTCACCTCTTGAATTGAATTAATGGTGAATAAGAGAGACATTGCTTAATTAACCCTAATTCATTTTAAAGAGATTCTAAACTAGAGATTGCTTAATCCTAGGTTTAATTCTAAGGTTGCGTAATATTGGGATAAGGGATTAGAGCCTAACAAATTGCGTAATTTCGTTGGGACTATAAGGTTAATTTTCGCTTGTTAAATTAACCTAATTCATGAGAGAGAAGATGAGTGTTAAATCTTGAGTGGAATGAGGATAGAATCTATATGGATGAACTAAGGATTGCTGCTTTCTATTGTTTGAATTAATTAAACTTGTTTGCTTACTGCTCCTTATATTGATTTGAAACCACAAAAATCTCTCATTTTAATTGCTTGTTCAATTAATGCCTTCAACATGTTTAATGAAGATTAATAGTCAATGTTCACGGGAGACAATCTAGGGTAATCCTAGTACTACATTAATTTGTTTAAATTTTGATGAGGATTTGCGACAAATCTTTTAAACACAACAAGAAAACGCATCACCAAGCTCTCAAAAGTATTAATAATGAATCCAACTAGTATAACTTTGATTCCCAAATCTGAATACCTTGAACACGGTAAAAATTTTAGGCTCATTTCTTTGTGTAATGTGAACTATAAGATTATTACTAAAATTATAGCTAATAGATTAAGTGATTCTCTTTCCAATATGATCTTTGTCCATTAGTGCAATTTTATCCCAGGTAAATAGGGGATTGATAATTCCCTAATTTTCTAGGAAATAATGCATTCTTTCTATAATTTAAAAGGTAAAAGTGGATATGTGATTTAGTTAAATTTAGAAAAGGCTTATGACAAGCTTAGATGAAGCTTCATTATAAACACTTTAATTAGGGCTAGTCTGAATTTTGACATGATTAATCTCATACATCATTGTATATCAACTCCCTCTATGGTTATAAATTAGAATAATAGTACTATAAGTGCATTTCAACCTATTAGAGGAATCTACCAAAGAGATCTTATATCTCCCTATTTATTTGTTATGTGCATTTGAAGATTAATCATCTTATTCAGTATAGTATTTTTAATAATGCTTAGGCTCATTTTTCCTTTGGATGCCATGATTTGCATATCTCTCATCTCCTCTTTGCTGATGACATTATCCTTATAGTCAAAGTTGATTTGTTTTAAGCCCCTGTCATACAAAACACCTTAAATACATTTTGTTTAGCATCTAGCGTAAAGGTCAATAATCCTAAATCTTCCTTGTTTTTCTTTAAGAATACTAATCATACTCTTTGTTAGGATATTGTTGAGATTTTGAGTATTAAGTCTTCTAACTAGTTTGGCAAATATTTATGTATTTCCATTAATTTCAAGAAACCTTATAATAGTCATTTTTCTTTTCTGATTGACAAAGTTGGAGAAAAAACTCTATTTGTGGAAGATGAAAAGTTTGTCTTTAGTAAGTAGGGTTGTTTTAGCTCAATCATGCCTCATGAGTATCCATTCTTACATAATGCAAATTACCCTCATCCTTATTGTTGTGTGTAATGAAATTAATAGCCTCTGTAGAAAATTTATTTGGAGATCTTTAGGTAATAGAAAATGTTGTCTTATTGGATGAAATCTGTAAAACAAAAAATGAGGGAGGATTAGGATTTAGAGACCTTCATATGCTAAATAAAGCATACATAATGAAATTATGCTAGAAATTAACCACATCTCCTAGTGATCTTTGGGTCCAAATTTTGTGCAAGAAATATTTGTTTTTTGTTGGACAAAATTTGGAGCTTAGAAAAAATAACATGGGTTCTCATCTTTGAAAAAGCATAACATCAATTTTGTATTTGTTCTCTAAAGGTCTTAGTTGAGAAATAGGGAATTGTCGTTCAATTAGGTTTTGGATGGATCAATGGGTTCCTAAATGTCGTAGTCTGCAATATTATTCCTTATATCCTATTCTCGAGAGGGATTTGGATACTCCTGTGGCCCTATTTTTTGACTAGGATATTGGGATTGGAATAAAATAAAATCCCTGCTTCTAGATCATATTTGGGAGGAAATTGCCTAATTAAATCCCCTATCCTATCTAGTGGGCAAGATTTAGTATTTTGGGCTTTATCTAATAATGACTCTTTTTCCATCAAATCTGCATACTAATTAATTTTCCAAACCCTCTTCAGCTCAATCTCTGTCCTAGTGTTTTTAAACTTGTCTAGAAATAGGATGGTCCTCCTAAAGTTGTTGTGTTCCTTTAAAAAATTTCCTATGGAAGATTTCTGACCAATGAGAAGAGAGATAAGAAGGGAATGACTAACTTAGCCACTTATCCTAGGTGTGGATCTTCTCTTGAAACAATAATGCATGTACTATATGACCCATTATGCTAGAAGTATTTGGGACCATTTTCTCTTTTATGAACAATGGGCTTGGTTTTTCACTATAAGTCTTTCTGAATGGCTTTATGAAAGCCTATCTAATCCTTGTGTTAGTAGATTTCTCAACTGGTATTGGCTGTTTGGATTTATTATTTAACATTTATGAAGAGGAGGAAATTTTTATGTCTTTCATAATAGCTCTCTGCAACCCCTTATTTTAATTCAAAAGATCATTAGTGATGTTGAGTATGTTGACTTATGTTATAGGAACAAACAAATTTCCTTTCCTAGGCTAGCCTAGGAACAAGTCAAGATTAGGTAGTTTCTCCCTCCTCTTAGTCTCCTGAAACTGAACACAGATGAGGCTGTTTGTCAATACTTACCTATTGCTGCTTGTGGAGGTATTATTAGAGATTGGAAAAGGCATGTTGTGACTAGATTTCACAGCTCTTTGACCACCTACTCACCCCAGAAGCTGAACTCTGGAAAATCTATCAGAGTTAGGGATGACAATGGGTAGGGTATGGGTAAAGTACTACAGTACCCATCCCTATACCCGCGTTTTAAAAAAATACCCATACCCGGCCCTATACCCGCGTGGGTATGAATATTAATCCCCGTACCCGTACCCTCTGGGTACCCGCATACCCGTCTTGTACCCATTACCCGCGCTTGTTTGAGAAAAAAAATATTTATAAAGAAAAATATGTTTATATAACTTCACATAAGTAGCATAATAATACAAAAATTTAATATGTAGTTGCCGAATAAGGTACAAACATAAATAACAAACAAATATTCAAAGATCATAAATGTTAAATGTATCTTAATATAATAATTTTCTAAACTAAAATTCTTAGAAACAATAAGCAAAACTAAACACACAAGTTATTTGTCAATGATAATCCTATCTTGTGTGAGATTTGATTGATTGGTAATGTCAGAGCGACAACGAAATAGATCTGTACAATGGTTGTCCCTTCTTGTGGTATCACTTAGTAACTTCTTGTGACAACATTGACAACTAATTCTAATGAATAACGTTTTACAGTTGTTAAGTTTTAGTGAGACAGACATTGAGAATGAGAATATAGTTAGAGTAGAGAAGTTCAATACTAACAACAGAAAATGGATACATAATTTTTTTTTAACTTTTGAATTTGAAATTGTAAGAAAAATAATAGATTTAATTAAAATAATATAATATAATTAATATATATATATATATATATATACTAGTATTTTTTAACTCATATACTATACAAAAGTATTTTATCAAAAATATAAATTTTTGAAAAATTATTTTAGTGAATTAAATATTTATAATGTATATAAATTTTAAAAGAAAGAAGTTGAATAAAAGATAAATAGTTACAATAAAATTTTATAATAAAGAAATATACGTGTATATTAAAAAAATTATACTTTTTTATCTGAAAAAAATTAATAAATAAAAATTAATAATATTTTTTTATATTTATATCTTTTCAAAAACTTCTTTGAATGTGAATAAATAGTAAGAATAATATTATTTAGATTCAATATTAAAATCAGTATTTAACGCATCATTAAATGAAATAAAATAAAATAGGATGAACGATATTAGTGGCAACTTTGGCCCTTTTGGGTGAGAATTGCGAAAGAATATTTAACTTTTTTCTTTAGTCGCCCATTGCCCATTGCCCATTGCCCAAAGACAATTTTATTCTTTTGTAGCCTTTCAGTATTCTAATTCTCTTTCAAAAATAATGATTGTCAATTACCGAAGGTTTTGAATTAAGTCAATCAAAGTCGTTTTAGGATTCTCCTCTTTTCTTTTTTTGTTGTCAAAGGACTCTCCTCTTTATCTCAACACTATTAACGATATTTGCCAATTATAATTTTCTTATATATTCCAATGTCATTTTAATATTTCTCTTACCATTTTTTAAAAATAAATTTTAATAAAATGTATTTATTATTACTAAAGTAAAAAAGATATTAATTTTTTAATTTAATAATTAAAGAAACTTTTTTAAATTTTAAAATTTTATTAACAATAAAAGCCTACTTCGATCAGCTTCTTTTTCAAACACATCCTCACTCAATTGCACAATATATGTAAATATTATTCAACAAAATATATTTTTATATTTATTTTATTTTTTATGAAATCATATAGCTTTTCATTTTTATAACATGTTTTAAATTTTATGTATTTTTTGTTATTCAATTGAAAGAATTTGTTTTCACTTGTTTTAATCCATGCTTGCGCTTCTTCAATCAATGCTACATATTATGACATATCGTTAATTCAACGGAATGTGTTACCAAAATAAACAATATTTAAGATTGAAAAAAAATGTTTGCATTTTAATTTATATATTGTCATAAAAGTGATCTTTCTATCAAAGTGATCATATATTAACTTGTTTTGCACGTTAAAAATCCTTCTTTATAATCAAATTTTAGACCATTTTAATTATTTTTAAAAAAATTCAATATTTTTTCCCATAGCCATGAATTTTCAGTTATTTTTTTAAATATAAAACTAATCTCTTCCAACATACTAAAATTATTTTCTCTTTCTCAACACTATGTTCTCAGAGGCTTAAATTCATAACAAGGCATATTTTTCTCAATTATTTAAGTCAAAATCATTTTCTCTTACCAGGGAATTTTCATATTGTTTTTAAATATAAAACTAATCTCTTTGAAAATATTAAAATTATATTCTCTTTCTCAAATCTATATTTGCAGAGGTTTAAATTTAATTTATAACAAAATCATCTAAATAAGATATTTAAGCCATGTTCGCTTATCACTTGTGTCACAATCCTTTTAATAAATAAAATTCAACTGAACACCCACGTTGATATCGAGACAGAGTGTCTATTTTCACTCTCGTATTGTATTGTTATTCTTATTTAAAATATTTTTATACAAATTATCTCAATTATTAATATGAATAAGAGAAATACATATAATATTTAAAATAAAAAAAACTTAAATAAAAGAAATAAGATGAAATGAAAATGGCAATTAACACGAGTTGAATTGGGACAATTTCTCACGCCTAAAATATTGATATTCTGCGATTGCTTCAAATATACTGAATAGGGTTGTGAAATATTCTAAAATCAAAAATAGAAAAAAGCATGGGGCAGTAAAAAGAATGGATAGGTTCTGAAGCAACTAAAAACCACAAAGAAAATGGTCCTAAAAACTTGAATGACGTGATAGGACTTAGAAAATTGGGCCACAGAGGGCCACCATTAATGGCCTGCGCCGGCTTATCCTTTTACTTTCACAAGAATAACTGCACCTGTGCCTTTTGTCTAACAACTTTCACAATCTAATTCCGGATATTATATTTTTAATTTAGGGTTAATTTTTAATAAAATTATTAAAAAAAGTATTTGAAAAAAATATTCATTATCTAGTGTTAATTTTACGTGTAGACATACTTAATTTATTTTATTTTATTTATTTTTTACCATGCTAATAATATTTAGAATTGTATCACGTAACATTTTTTATCCATTAATTTAAATTTTTAAAATAAGTATCGATTGTAATCATTTAAAAAATAATAAAAAATTAAGTATTGTGACTTAACATTCTTTCAGCATGTATGTTTAATAAATATCAACTCATTCACATTTTATGGCTGCTCAAAAGCCCTTCTGAACTATGTCAAAATAACCAGGTTTGTTTTTGTTTTCTAGAAAAAGTTTGGTTTACAAAGCAACATGCATACGTATGTAAAGAGAAAAAAATAAAAAATATCACTCCAAAAGTAATAACAACCATAAGGAAGTAAGAACATGAACCTTTCTCTGAGTTGGGAATAGTATAATTCTTTTGTATCATTTGATTGTTGTTGAATGACGAATCATTTGATTCGTGAACTCAATCGATGTTTCTTTCTAGATCAGTTTATATTTGAATTTACGTAAAAAAAAATATTTTTAGATTAGTTCTTCCATAATTGATTAAAATTTATGATATTTTAGATCTATTAATTTTTTAACAATAAAAAACAGTACCAATTAAATCTTAATTAAATATAAGGCCAACACATAAAATGTTCTAATATCATGCAATCAAACATAAAAAGAATCAGACCAAAATATACTTGCTTTGAAAAAAAATTATCAAGAATAAAAAACCTCTAAAAAATAAGAAAAAAATAGAAAAATTAACTAAAATATTGCAATTTTAGAAAAGTTTTTATTCTAAATATCTTTCTAGGTATTTAATTTGAGTAAATCTAAAACGTTATATGAAATACATATATAATTTGTATAAATTAAAATTGTGTACAAAACATTATTTTTCTTCAAAGTTTAATACTAAAATAGCAAAAAAATCTATCTTTTTAGATTGGTTAATTTTTGAACCAATATTGAGTAAAATTTTAGATACACCGATGAAACAAGTTCAAAATTCTTAAGCAAAGTTTATAGATAACAAACTCTTGCTTTGATTCTTAAGCTTTTGTTTGTATTTTTTAAGTATATTATTAACAAACATTAATATAGTTTCATTTTGAGGTTTCGTTGTTAACAAATATCTCTAGTTTCATTATGTATTTTCATCTTTATTAACGTATTTATTTTGATATGATTTTGACAAATATTATATATTTTTATACACTGATCAACAAAAAACACAATCTCTTTACTTTCTTGAACTTTGTTTTTTATTTTAGTGACAACATTAATCCTTTCCAATTCAGCTACATTAATAAAAAAATATCTTAAACTTTATTATATGTTTTTATCTTTTTACATCTATGATGTGACAAGCCTGATCCCTATAGTGGGTGACTCAACAAAGTTTTTAAGTGAGTGAATCTCTATTAATTTGTGTATATTACAATCAATATAAAAAAACCTATTATTTTTAAATAAGTTATTCTTTATTTATGTAAAAAATTATGTTTTACATTGGTTGTATAGCCAATTTAAAATATCCTCACTTATGATATCGGTTGTATCAACAAATTGGTTTACTAACCAATATAAAATGTCATTTTTAATTGATGTAATAAACGATTTTTACTCTAATTATTGCTAAAAGTATAAAATTATACCTTTTTATTATTGTAAACTTGTTGAGAATTAAGTTAAAATTTGAACTTGTGATCTTTCACAATTTTATTTTTTAGTTAAAAGGTATGTAATAAGAAATGAAAATTTGTTCACATTATTTTTCTGATTTACGAAAGGATATTGACACCACATTCAAGAAAATATATGAGAAAGTAAGTTAATTCTAACAAATTATCTTGATAAAATTCAATTAGTCTTTTATTCAAGAATTAAAGAAAAGACCTAACAATTTGGAGAAAACTTTACTTTCAATTTAACTTAACCGATTCTTTTAAATTACATTATATTTTAGTAATAAAAAGATTTTTAATAAATCACAAATTTTAATTAAAACCAATCTCAAATTATAATTGAATTTGCACACAATAACGCCAAATAAACTATGAGATATAGGGTCCAACTCCGTATTATAATGCATCCACCCTAAATTTCCTTTTATAGCTACGTCTTTAACCTAAATTTTTTGAATTTATTCATTAAAACTTCTTTAAATCTTTTAACTTATTCTCTTGCATCGAAGCCTCTTGTAATTTGAAATAGATCATTTAAGAAACTCAAATTATGTTGCATCAATCTTTGATCATTTGTTGTTTTTTTATTTATATCAGTTTACAACTAAAATTAATTAAAAATATTTTATTATTGCAGCTATGTGGTAGATTTGTAAATGGAAGAGTGATGTAGTATTATAAATAAAGTTATGTGGAAGATAATTTTCAATTTCATTAGATATATTTTGGGAATTGTTGCATTTTTTTTCATTAAAAGATGTATATATTACACTACCTTATCTTCTATTTTAAAATTTTACAATCCCCTCCCTTAAAAAAATAAAATTAATGATCTAATCCATTTTAATATTTTTGTTAAAGTGTCTTTAAACATTTATTTGATATATTTTTTCAAGAAACTTGACGCGCTCAATGTGTGTTTCATAAAGCAGTAAACATGCGTCATTGTCTCGACATCAAATAATGAATACAGAACTAAACATATTCTCACGCTTGGTGAAAGTGTACACAATGTAAACAACTTGTGACTTCAACACTTTCAAAGAAATTAGGGCATATACAGATGAAAATTAGAGTGTACATGAAAATCTATTCTCTTGCATTAACATGAATTTAATAATTGAAGCAACAATATAAAGAATATAAAAAATAAGTGTTAATGATAAAAATACCTTTTTTACTTATATATAATGTGTTTTTATCATATTTCACAATGTCATGAGGGTGTAGATAAAGGATATAAAGAAAAAGAAAAAAAAATGAAAATAAGAAAGAAGAAAGAAAAGAAAAGAAAACAAATTTGTGAGAATAAACTTATTATTATTATTATGATCAATCTCTATTTTTCCACAATAAATACTAAGTTTTTTTTTAAAATAACATATATTTTCTAATTAACTATTATTATGCAATTAGATTACTCTCTTTCTCTTACACGAACGAGTATATAGACTTGGTCAACAAATAAAAAGTATGTATAATTTTTAATTATTATTAAAAAAAGTCGTGAACACCTTCATAAATCAAGCAAATGAAGAAAATAATAATAATTAAAAAATTAATTTAATTTAAAATAAATAATATTATTTTATTAAAATCAAAATGAAAGTTTTATATTTGGCTTGAAGAGTTTTCTTGTAGAACTTTACGGGGTAAGAAAAATATTGAATAAGTAAACTCATTGATAAGAATAGATAAGTTACTTGATGTGCTTTTATTTGAATTGAATAAAAAAATTTGATAAGTTCATAAATCGTATTACTGAGTATGTTCAATATTGTTCTCACAAGCATTGAATCCAATTACCAAGTATCTTCCTTTTACTATTTGAGCATTCAAACTAAAAAAGTCACATGTTTTGCAAAATGAAAATAAAAAGAATAGAGAAAATTGTTTGAGTTTATGTTTATTTGCACAGAATTCAACACAAAAAATACACTATATAAAAGTGATTAAGGACAAATAAATTCACCCAATTGAAAGAGAAGATAAAAAAAATATATTAATAATATAAAAGAATTAAACATAAATTCATCTTATCCTGATTAAAAAATTAGTTACACATATTTACAATGATAAACACAAAAACAACGAGAAAAAAAGAACTTCATAAAAATTTGAAAAAAAACACAAAGAAGTCTTCTAAATTCTTAGACGAGAAGAGAAAGGTTTGAGAAAAATGAAAAAAAAAAAATCTTCTAACTGAAATTAAAATATTTGTGTTATTCTAAAAATTGGCTCCTAGCACATCTATTTATAGATTTTGTAGTCATTAATTATAATAAATAAATTCAAATATTTATAAACTTAACTTAGGATCTGAAGGTTGAGTGTTTGACATATTTGACTGAGAAAACATATATATTAAGGTTAATTAACCTCTAAAACACAATAAATTTGTATTTCTTTTTATTTAAGGACTTAAAAGTGTTTCTACTAAATTTAGAATTTCACAACTCAAAGTTGACATGTAATCATAGGATACAACTTAGAATGGTCCAACAAATTAAATAAAGTCACAAGAAGACAAGATCTTGAAAATAAAGTCACTAAATTTGAACTTAGTAAACAAATAATGACGAATAAGTTAAAATGAATTGACTATAATTTTGAAACCATGGTACACTCATATGGATACCAATTGGAACGGGTAACTACTTAAAAAGTAAGGAGAAAAATAGTATATTTTCTATTTTAAATTTAGTATAAAAGGCTCTTTTTACAATTTTTATAAATATTAAGGATTAATTTAAAATTTTTTAAATATTAGAAGGACTAATTTGAAATTTTTTTAAATTTTTTCTTTAAAGTTTGTGTGTTGATAAAAATTTAATCAGTTGATTTTTGTAAAACAAAAACAACAAAAATATATTTTATTATTTTACCATACATAAAATCGTTTATTTTCAATGTAAAAATCTAATTTACATATATATTTATAAAAAATAAAATTTAATATTTATAGAGTAAATTCTTAAATCAGTTCCTTAGATAATCGTTTATTCACTATTTCATACATTCAAATCTCAATCATTAATAGGCGCTTAAAAAATGTTAACTTTTATCGTTAAATAACACATGAAAGCTAAAATAAAGCTAAAATATATTTGTGACGCTCTTATTTTATAAACTATTTTGTGATAATTTTTATAGAATTTAATATCTTAATTAGATTATTATTTCACTTTTTTCTTAATTATAATACTAGAAAATTTACAAAAATTTAAAACTTTTATTTTTCATTAGTCAATCTTTAAAAATTTAATAATTAATTAAAATAATATAATTTAAAACAAAATTAAATATTTCTCATTATAATATAACTTATTAAATAAAATAAAATTTAAATAGTATTAAACAATTACTTCATTTGTAATACTGAAATATATGAATGCAATATTTATAAATTATCATTAAAATACATTAGAATTTAGATTAAATAATTACAAAAAAAGAAAAATCAAAATACATTAGATCTTAATGAACCGATCACTCCCACAATAAGACTGAGAGAATGTGATCATAGTTTAGATCAATCTATCTAACTCAAGAAAATAATTCAAATTGTGTCTTACTCATAACTTTCTCTAAAATACTCTAATTCAAGTTACCTTTAAATTGAATCTTAATGTTTGACATTCAAGAAATTCATTTTTAAGTGTACTTTTTTAAAATAAACATCATATAACCACATACTGAATAAAGCATGTGTACAAAATTAAAAGAAAGTTTTGTAGTTACACTATAAATGATGAGATAAAATCCTCCTTACCTCGATGAGATAATTTGCAAAGAGTTTCATGGAAGACATTATTTGAAGGACTAAGCTCTTTTTAAATATTTACAAAGTAGAGTACTTTTAAGAAAGAAGAAAACGAAGAAAAAGAAGTGAGATCAAAATACTAAACTTTGAGAAACTTATTTAGAATTGAGTAGAACAAACGTCTAAGTTCATATTTGAGAGAGGTTCAGAGTTCAAAAGGGTTCTCTAAGAAAGGGAAGAGAAAGAACAGAGAAAAAAGTGAGAAATGTTATTTGACTTATAATACAAGTTTAGAACACTAGATTTTTTTAAATACTCTTTTTAGCTCGCGACTTCTCATTTGAACGAGTGATTCAGCTTGAGCGAGATGCATTCTTGCTTGGACAAGACCCCTCTCACCTAAACTAGAACACCAGACAAAAATATTTACTCAGTTTTCTAATAATCTTGCCTAATTGAGGTGCCTTATCGTCTAAATGAGACATGATCCAGAAAACTCCTCATTTTTCTGTGCATTTTTACTTGGGTGAGACTCATCTCGCCTAAGCGAGAATACTCTGTAGTGAGTGGTTCAGAATGACCAGTCTCACTTGAGTGAGACATATCTCGATTAAGCAACATCTCTTACAATTTTCAAAATTTTAATATTTTCTATTTTAAAAACAAATTGTAATAAAATATAATAATAATAATTGTAATAGGGTGTTCGCAATGTTGTTTCACACCTCTCCTCCACTGTCTTTTTCCCCCCTCCTCAGATTCACACTTTTGACGATGCTCCACCATCACCTCTCTCTCTCTATATATATCCCTCTCTTTGGATTTGTTTGTTGATGTCGCTCTAAAACAGCTAAAAACATTAGGGCACTATGCATAGGAAAGTGAATGCACATTGGTTCAAGACACAAGTACACCCTTTTCTTCACCTCCTTGCTCTACTTATGCCTCAACTTCCACCTCAAGTTGTGATCCTTCGATGAAGTTACATATTCTATAGTCCGTTTGAAACTCTCTATTGCATATCTTGCACATGACCCAGTTCGTCATTCTAATAAGGTCTTTGAAGACAATGCAATCACCCTTACTTCTGGATTTGAAATAAAAAAATTAATTAATAAAATTAAATTAAATTTAAGGTTTTTGTTGTTTATTAATTTTGTTTGTTGTTACTCAGAATTCTTAGAAGGTTTCATTTTTTTTAGTGGTAAGTTTTTGAGGCATTGATATATGTTTGATAGGAGAAATGTGGGAAAATATTTGGACGATTGTGCGAACGCAAGCACCGGTTCTTATGTGGGGTGTTGGACTTGGAGAGAGAGAGAAAGATGGTGACAAACCATTGTGAACAATGTGGATCTGAGGAGGGGGAGAAAGAGAGAGTATGAGAGAAATATGAAACAACGTTGTTTTAACTTCTATATGTCATTAACAACAAAAGTTAACATTCTTGAGGTGCTACTGTCTGAAAGATTAATTTGAGAATTTATTTATATTTATATTATATATTAATTTCTTACATATGTACGTGTGAATTTCAAAATTTGTGACTTACAAATTCAAATACTATTAGTAAAAAAATGTACACATACTTTGTAATGAATGAATGCAGAAAATCTTACGTTAGAAAAATTATGTTTGATATATGATTTTTACTTAATATAAAGTGGGAGGTTCCTTGTAATAACAGACAATTGTGCTAAAATCAGTAAAATATATGATTAAATAGATTGACTAACACTTGCTACATGCGTAGAAGTTGAGAGTGTAGTTCCAATTTTGACCATATGAGTCAGTTAAGTACACATGATAGATAAGAAATCAAGCCTACCTCATTTATGTCACTTGCAGTAAATTGTGCAACAATTCTAACTTTGCACTAAGATTCACCATAACTGGTTAAAGTGTATACTGCTAAGAGTGACTATATTATTTTGAGTGCAATACTAAAATTGAGAATTAATTGTACCTCATCGCACTACCTAGATTTTGGAAACAAAGCTTTTAATTGCTCATCCAAAATAATTGAGACATGATTAATTAATAACTCCATAAAATATTAATAAAATACAAGAAAAATTTAAAGACAATAATGATTGATGGTATGCTTTCTTTTGGGGTAATTTTTTCTTATAAAATAATTTATGAATTTTAATATCCGGCCTCTTTTTTGGCTATCGTGTTTGTTTTGTATGTAAAATCATTAAAACAGAACAAACTTCAGTAGACCAATATCACCTATTTTATAATTTATAGCTTTGCAATTAAGGTATATGAGATTTTAATATAGTAAATCAAACCATCAACTTTACGGGAAATGTCATATATATGATATATGAAATGGATAACCTGTTTACGTGTGCTTGTGTCTTTTGCTGGAATATGCTAGGTAGAAATCCTATTTTCTATAAATCATTTCATGTGCTACTTAAGAAGGATGTATGATAAGCTAGAGAGAAAGGGAAAAAATAAAGTTAGAAAATATATGTAAATTAAATGTGTTTTTTTTTTTACCTTGTATAATAGTTGTAGTAATAAAAAAAAATGGTATAATATTAAATAGTAAAAATCATGTATATTACGATGTGATCTCTAATTTTTATGTTTGGATGTTAGATTCATTTTTTTTTTATCCCACCTCTAAGTTGGAAATAAGTATAAGTAACAATAAAATATGTAAATTTATCTAATTAATTGAACAACAAGATGGTGTCTCATCTAGTATGTCAAATAAGATAAATTCACCTAATCAAGAGAAAGATGAATTAAGTAAGAAGATTCTTAATATTTATTTTCTAAACCTATATGTGTGATAAAGATATCTCACTCAAATATTAAACAACCGTTACATCTTTTTTTTTTACAAGATATGCATTATTTTTCAAAGTAATCTCAAGCAATTACTCACGGAATAGTAGATCATACAGTGGCTAAAATAGGATAGATTAAGAGTATGTTTGATTTCCATTTTGAAAACAGTTTTTAATTTTAAAAATAAAACTTAGAATAAATTTGTACTACATTTTATTTTTAAAAACTAAAAACTACTTTTAAAATAAAAATTAAATATGTTCTAATTATGCATTTCTCTTCTCTCTCTATCTTTGATACTTTTTTGCATTTATATTATTAAAAATTTATTTGCTTTAATTTTATAGTTTCTTGTTATTGTGTCCAAAGAAAAAAAAATCATCCTTTCCTTAGTTCTTCCAATTGGAAATTCTCTAACAGGCTTATCATATTCAAAACTCGGTCATTCTAGGTTTAATGACAAGAAATTAGATGAACTCAACTATTATTAGAGGATAATCCACTATAAAATCATTATTGAAGAGACTAATTATACCTATTTGAAAGACTAGACACATTCATTTTATTTGTAAACTACAAAATATATCAGACTTATGATCAAGAATGACCACACATTTCAAAGAATTATATATAATTGATGGGAAAAGGTTGAGAAATATGAAGAATATATATGGAAACAAAATGGAACAAAATACAGTCATCTTTGTGCATTAAACTTAAATAGTTTTAGAAAAATTTCAAGGTATGAAAAAAAGAAAATGTAGAAAAAAAATGTAAATAACTTATGAAAATACTGACAAATTAAAAGAAGAAAAAATTGAAATATTTATGCCTAATATTTTTCCTTTTATTTTTAGAATGTAACATTATAAACTAAAAGTGAAAAATCATGATTCCCTGTGTTTGAGAAAGGGAGAACTTGATATCATATGGCTTAAGCTATAGAATAGAGATATAAGTATTGATAAATAAAAAAAGGAAAAGGCAAAAAAGAAAGAACAAATACGTAGAAAAAAAAAAAGATAAAGCGAAAAGGTTAAAAATAAGAAAAGGAAAATAAAAGAGGTCAAAGGCAAATGCTAAATTAAAGCTTGGAGAAAATAAAAGAAATGGTACAAAACTATACAAAATGGTAGTAAGCATCAATCAAATGGGATAAAAATAAACTTTTGTCATAGGGATATTCAAGAACTTTTTTACTTAAGACAATAATTAGAATCCAAAAATATTTCCTATCTTAAAAACCTTAGCCACATTAGACTCTTTATAAAGATCTTTTGGTATATTTTTGCATGCATGTATTAATAGATATGGAAAATATTTGCAAACTTATGGTTATATATTTACAATTGATGATCTTTAAACATTTAACCTTCGCAAACATGAGCGAAATGAGTGATACACTTATTTTCATGTGAGAACTATAAATGAAATCAAAATCTTTTGATGGAAGTAGTACATTTTACAAATCCTAGATGCAATTTAACTTGATTTATTATCAAATTGGAGATTATATAAGATCATAATTATTTTGTCTGATTTACAGATTATTGAACATGATTAATCAATATTTATCTCTAATTTTTCTTATGTATACAATTGAAAGAACAATCTTATTATGTCTTTACTATTTTTAAGTCTCATTTTGGTTAATAGCAAGCATAAAGTGAAGTTTAAGGGTGTGATGGAGTTGCAATTAGACCATAATTTGATATGAATTTAGATTTTTATAGGAGTTATTTAACTTTAATTTATATATTTTTTAAGCTAAATATGTCAAATATTTAACATTCTTAATTTCAAGTTAAGTTATGAATATTTGGTGTAATTTACTGAAATTTATAGGAGATTTAAACTAATTTATGTGTTTTTATTGATTATGGAATCATTAAAAAGGAATCAAATTTTGAAGAAGCCAAGAAAAGAAAGGTCAAGAAGCTGGGAACAAAGATCAAAGTGTAAAACACTTAGAGTGGACATTGCAATGCCCAAAAACAGGAAAATTCACATGTGGTCATCAAAATGCCCAGGACCAATGTTTTTACGCTCAAAACTTGCAAAAATTGTTGTCTTTTGACTTTCTAGCATAAAAACGTCAATGTTAATGTTTTATTGCCAAACATGTCTCCAAATCTAAAAATATATCTCATGGGGGTTGATTTGAAAGAGAGATATTTTGAGTTAGTTAGTTTTAATTGTAAGATTTTCTATTTTTCATTTTATTTCATTTTTCTCTTTTCTTCTAAGATTTTGGAGGATTCTTTTGTGTCCTGTACCAAATTTTTATGGAGTTTTCTAATTTCTTTCTTATTGTTTCTAGTTATGTCATTATAAATATTTGAAACTAATTTTCTTAGATCAGTATGAGATTAATTTTTGTTTAAATCTTTTGAATTATTAATGTTATTTTATTTTTATTTACCTGTTTCTTTTGTAACTGAGTGGATTTTTCTATTCTTAATGTATTATTTGGTTTGACTAACTAAAGAATTATTTTAAATTTGATTTTACAATTGTAAAATTAGTTGCTAAGTTAAATCTTAGTAATTCACCATAATTATTGTGATGTTGAGGAATATGCTCAATGACTTTGAGTTTTTTTAAGTTTTCAAGCATTAATGCATGTGTTAAATAGATTCACCTAAGGAATTATAGAATTTCTTTGATAAAATTAGAGTTTTCAAGTATTCTAGTTGACTTAAGTTTAGGGTACTTAACTTTCATTTCATGTTTAAATAAATTTTTGTGCAGGAAAGAAATATAAAAGGGATTTCAATCCTAATTGCTTTTTGTTGATTGTATTTCTCTTATTGATTTGTTATTGGTTGTAATAAAAATCAAATTCATAAATTATTTTATTTTCTGATTTTTTTTATTTTGCAATGCATGTCACACTACTATTTTGATGCTCAAACAATCATTAATAGAAATAAGTGGAGTTATTGCTATCATGGTCAATGAACTCATTATGTAATGTTTAAGTAGGTCGGTGGCTTCGGGTTATCATTTGAGTATGTTCTTGAATATTTAACTAGTTAATAGCGTAGAATTAGAAAAATAAAATTATTCATAGAAGAAATTATTAAAGTTGTCATTTTATATATTAGTTACTGATTCATGCAAAACTGTTTCGAAAGGACCAACCATTCTAATTGATTACGAACAGTATTAACATATCAAAGTTTGATTCTTCGAGATAAATGAACTTGATATGCAAATTTTTGAAATTAAGAAAGCCAAATTAGAACTTGGTTTACCGGCTTACATTTTCATAACGAAAATTAATCATCAAGAAAATAAGCTTTAATTCACATGGTTTGTGAGTGTGTTTTTGTAAATTAAAGTTGATTTCTCCACAAACTATTTTCAAATTACTCATGGCATATAATTAATGAATCAAGTTTCTCCAGAACTGTCCACCATTCATGGAAAACATTAGAAAAAAAACTGATTTGACTTCATTACCACGTAAGAAACCCAAGAACCAGAAAATTGGAGAACCTTTGGGTGCATTATTTTTGCTTTTCACAAGATTCATGCCCCAACTTCACTTTTTGCTTCAGTGGAACTGTTGATATAGGAGTTAAACCACAACTTTAGACCAATTCAGCAAGCTCATGATTTGAGAAAGTGATCATAAGGATTAATTATGGACCATACATGCATAGTCCACATTCAAGGTATTTTCACGAGCTTCCTGAGAATTGGAAGGTTTATTTATTACTATTCAAAGTAACACTGAAAACATTAGGCATGCCTACCTAACTTCCTTATATACCTTCCCTTCCAAGAACGATGGGGCTTCTATATAGTTGTACCATCCACTAATGGTTGCCATAAGATAATAATATAACAAAAGTCCAACATTAACGAGGTAGCTATATATTAAAAGGATATTCTAGTGAAAGGATCATTAATCTAAATTGTTAAAGATTTTTCATATAAATAAGTTTAAGTCCATTATCTTTCATATTTTTGGATTAAGCCCAATTTTTTTAAAAAGAGTCAAGTTAAATGAAAAAAATAAAAAAGCTAAAAAAATAAACTCGAGGGATATGAAAGAAAAAGAAATATAAGAAAAGAATCACAAGCCAAGCAATAAAAGAAACAAAAAAATATAACATGTAATAGAGACTAAAATTTAAAGTACTAGCCTAAAAGGGTTAAAATTAGTGAAACTTAAAAATTATTAAATAATAAAAGTTTTGAGTCAATGAATTAACAATAAATTAAAAAATATATACAAGTAAGATAGTCATAAATCTAAATCATCAAATAGTATTTTAGATAAATAAATTACTCAAACATAAAATCTCAATCACTCTCCACACTCTTAAATTAGACTCATACCTAACTATTAATAGTAATATTTGAATACTAGAACGATAGACGACGTCGTAACTTCTCTTTCTTGTGTATCCCAATCCCGCCTTTCTTCCCTGATCTTGTTACCCGTTTCAAGAATTCTCAAACTCCTATTATTACCTAGGAACAAAGATAGGATAGGATTTTATAAATTACTAAATATAAAATTAAGAAAGTAAATGTAATAATTTTAAGATAAGATCTAAAAGTATAAAAAAAATTAATGGGAGAAAATATTATTTTAAACATAATACATTATTTAAAAAATTGCCAAACTATAGAAACACATTTATAATTAAAATTATTTTTGTATTTTATTCAAAGATAGGGGATCTCACTGTGTAGAAAATATTATTCTGGATCTTACCAATTAAATTTAAAAATTTATATTCTTATTCTAATTATCTTAAAAATTAAAATTTAATGTAATCAGAATAAAAATAATGATTGAAGAGACATGGTTCAACAATTAAAAAATACAAAAAATTATATTTTTCGTTAAACTACACATTATTCACTTTATAGACAATGATAAACTAAAAAATATTATCGAAACTTGCTTAAGTCAAATATTATGCTTAAGTAAAAGAATTACCACTTAAGCGAAATAAGTTTAGTGAGTCATTGTTTTATGTGATTTTTATTTAAGTTAGAGAAAAATAACTTAAGAAAAAATTGAAGAAATTATGCAATGCAGAAGGACTACTCTAACATTTAATAATTTATTAATATAAAAATTTATTTTTACAATGAATTAAAACTTTAAAAATAAATATAAAAATTTTAATTCTAAAAATTATTAACTTATACGTACATTCAAAGAAAAAATTTATAAATTTTTATTAAAAAATTAAATAATATATATAAAAATTAGTATTATTGAGTTAAGTTAAAGATATGAACCTATTTATATTTTTTAAAGTATATTTAATAATTTAAAATTAATTACTCATTTATAAGTTACTTACTTTGTTAACTCATATTAATTTAAACTTAACTTAGAAAGGTGATTATAAGCATTGCTCAACCTTGCTTTTTAGCCTTAACTATTTGTTCGGATGTTGAATAAATAAAACATAATTAATAACCATATTGAACGGGGCCTTAATTAACTATATGTTCTTATGTTAAATGGATGCAAAGTTTTCTACAGTACTTTTTTTCTTTTCTTGTTCCAAAGCATCAATTAAACCCTCCTAAAGATCAGAAGTTTGTGCATTTGCTTTCGTACATGGGAGGGGGACTGTATTCTACTTTAATTGTACTCTTGTTCTTTATTCTTTAATGTATGTGAAATTTTGGTATCCAAATTTTAAATGCTTATATTGATTTTTTTTTCAAATTTTCAAATGTTTAAATTCAATATTTGAAAAAATTAAATTTTTTATTATGTTTATTTTATAGTTTTACTTAATATATATATATATATATATATTCTTTTACTTATTTGTCTAAATTAATAAAATATTATATTTTTATTAATTATGGAAGAAAACTTTAGAGTAAAAAACTTAATTTAAACATTTGACATTTGAAAAATTAAAAAAACTAAATATGAGAAATTAAAATTAAAGAGACCAAAGTATACATACATTAAAGCATATGAACCAAAAGTACAATTAAACCAAATTTTTTGAGTATCTTAATGTCAATGTAAGGTTATGATATCAACCATTAATTATCTTTGAGATACTTTCTCTTATTATAAATATATAAAATAACTACTGATAAATTTTTTATTTGTAACAAGTAAAGACTTCATTTTTAAATGTACTGTTTATCTATACTTTTATTTTTTTTATAAATTTTGTGTGAATAAGATACTTACTTATTATTTTTATAAATAAGTATAGTCATTCACTAATTTAATGCTACAAAGAGTTCTCAAATATAGTATAAATTTATGATTTGTTATTAATTGGATAAATGAACTATTTATTTTTTATAAATAAGATGGGATAAAATATTTGTTGAAGAATTAATAAATATTAATTAACAGTTAGGATGAAAGTGCATTAAAAATTACAATAAAAGTATATTAATGAACTGGTAAGTTTGGCAGATAGCACCCTGGAAGAGACAAGAGCAAAAGCTGTGAATGGTTGGTAGAGTTTATTCTAATAAACGAATTGTCTTTGGGGCCAACATTTTACCTGTGCAGTGCAAGTAGGATTCAATGTTCTTCATTGCTCTGATTCAGACCATCTCCATCTCTTCATGCTCAACAAACAACACCTTTAATTTCAAAGAAACTTCAACCTTTCTATTTTATGCCACCTTTTTTATTTCTAAACATGGAGTTACCTTTTCACTAAACAAAATTATATCCAAACCAAATAACGAAATGAAATGATCTTAAATTTCATGAACACAGTGGACGTTCTGAATACAAGCCAAGTATTTTGAACTAGTGTACTTGGGAGATTCGCTTAACGATAACAAAGATTGACAAGAATAAAGATGAAAAATCCCAATAACACACTAATCTTGACCATAAAATAATTATAAAATACTTGTCCACTATGGCTCACAATACTGATTCGATGAGCAATATGGTTATCATGAACCAATCATCATAAGTGGGCCACAACGAATTCAAGGTCGGTGAGAATCGGCAGCTTCACATGTCAACCAATTCGAATAGGATCCACGACCCCAAAAAGAGTTTGATTGCACAAGTGTAGTAATTTCTATTCATCCATGTGCCTCGCCACAATGAATTCATATCTATTTTCATGATAAAACTTTGCATTTTTCTATCAAAATATAATCACTAAAAAGACCTTTTTGTTGCCTAAAACCTTATGCGTTTATTAAGAACTCTCTACATCGTAAATTTTATTAATAGATAATAGCCGGACATAGTAATATTTCACATGAATACACATAATAACATCAACAAAAATATCATATTTAGACATGCCACGATTCTCTCCAACAAGTTGAAAGTGAAAAGTAGGACTTTAGATTCACTGATCTTCAACACACATTCACAGTGTGCGAGCAACATTTCTTGAATGCGAGTGCAAACGTTTGTAGTTCTTGAATGATAGAGGCAGAATCGTTCTTGGAGATAATTAGACCAACCTATGCCAACAAGTACGAGGAAACCATTGAAACTAAAAAGGTTTGAGGAAAAAGAGATAATTGAATTAATTTTAAATTAATAACTTATATGTTTTTTTCATAAATAAAGTTAAGGTGAATTGAGTAAATTATATTATATTTAATTCTAAAAATTGTTTGGAGAATATTTCAAGAATCTAAATAATAACTGATCAATTATAAAAAAAATTAAAAATATAAATTATATAATTTTTTATAACTTCTACTAGAATAATTAAAAAAATAATATATAACATCAATATTATTTAATGAAATATTTTATCGTATCATATCAAAATTTAAATTGTTATATTATAAACAATTATACTATGAAATAATTTTAACAATTTTATGCAATAATTAGT
This sequence comes from Abrus precatorius, assembly GCF_003935025.1. NCBI lineage: Eukaryota > Viridiplantae > Streptophyta > Magnoliopsida > Fabales > Fabaceae > Abrus > Abrus precatorius. The sequence goes on from NW_020874384.1 coordinate 11,048,217, forward strand.
AATTATTCTGTATTTTAAATATTAGTCAGTGCAAATTAAATATTTTCATATACTTTTTTATAATAATTTTTGCAAAAATTATTCAAGAATGGTTATAAAATTATTCTAAACGATTTATATGTGTTATTTATTTAAAATTTTAAGCAACATTTAATAATCGTAGTATATTAATTTTAAGAATGATTTTAATCTACTGTTTATAAAATTTATAAATTTTATATTACTAGAGTAAATGATTAAAAATTGTTGTCTGTTATAGTTTTATACATCAGTTTATTTGTCATTAGAAATAACAATGTTGCAAATAAATACATAGAGAGAAATTTGATGATTTGGTTGATAAGTGTTAAACAAAAGTTAATTCAATTGATTTATTTTGTAAATCATTTTTAATAAAAAATGAGAATTTGAGGTTTATAGATGAAAGAATATTATTAAAAAGAACTAACGAATTTACTTATTTTTTAAAATAACTTAAATAATTAAAAATAAAAAATATACATAATTAAAATTAAAGGAAAAATATAATTGTATTACTAAGTCTTAACTATATTCAAAAAGTAAAAATATATTTTGAATTTATGTTTTATTGTTCAACTTTCTTATTTGTTACAATTTAAATAAGTATTAGTGTAGTATTTTTTTAATATAATTTGACATTGATTTGAAGTTGTGTTATTTATATAATACATGATTTAAGATCAATTGCTTAACAACCTAGAAGTTGAGGGCATAACTTCCTAAGTGATAGTTGAATAATAATTTAATGTATTTAATAGGTACATGTATATTAAGTGTAAAACTATTATTATATTATAAATCAATGTGTAATACAATAAATGACAACGATTTTAAAATTGCACCTTTTCATCCCAAATAAAGAGTCTATATTTTATCTATAATTCATAGGCAATAATTTATAAGTGTAACACTTGATAATCATATCATATGCAACAATTTTTTTTTTATTTGGTTTAGTCGATATGACTTGAGTCACGTACTTAGAAATAATGAGTAAGTTTATTACTAAAAAAATATACAAAAATTCAAATGTAATTTAACAAAATGTTTCATTAATATATCCAAGGACAATAATTTTTATATGTAATTCATAGCTATTAAATGTAACAATTTAATTTTTAGTCAATCGTAAATCGTTTACTTAAAAAATATAACAGTGTTTAAATGTATTTTTTTTATTAATTAAATGTAATTTTATAATATTGCTGAAACAATTAAGTATCTTTGTATTCCTTAGTAATTAGAGACAACAAATTTTCAATTGTAATACTTAATAATCAAAAGGAATGATCTGTAAGAATGTCATAAACGGCGATGAAGGTGAAGAAATTGTTGTAAAAAAGTAAAGACAATAATTATGTTATTGTAACCTACAATTTATAGGTATGGTATTAGAACCTAAAGTTTGTAAATATCAATTTTTTAAAAATATTAATCTTATAGCTTATATTTAAAATTCTTCAAATTTTATCTTATTTTCACTAAATTTCTAAATCTAAACTCTTAAAATTATTCCATGTTTTAAATTCTTCGTAAATTTCAAAATTTTTAGATAGAAAATAATAATAATTTCAACATTAAAACTAAATTTACTCAATTTTTAAAATAAAAAATTAAAACTATATACAATTTAAATTAAAAAAATAAGAATATATTTAAGGCCATATATGTTATTCCCGTGAAGTGGGTTGATAAAAATATGAACTAGTTGGTGAATGAACCTAACATGGCTTGTGGGGACTCGATCCCATTGATTTCTTTACCACGAATAAAATGAGAATAAACTTGTACGCATTTGGTCCTCTCGTGAGGATTCAAGGCAACACACACTTCAGCTTTATTGTCACGCAAGAGGTTCAGAGATTAACTAAGGACCATTCAAACCTATTTCATCAAATAAAACAATCACCCACAACACAGTACCTCACACGTAACTTGTTTCATAGCTTCATTTTTCTGCTCCTGCATAGCATTTTGCTCCCACATTTTGGTTCGTTGTCTTCCAAGATATTCAATTGCAGAAAAAATAGAAAAAACGGAATGGAACAAATGCTAATCTTTGTTCTTAGATTCATCGCCCTACTATTTATAAAGAATAACAGTAACGCATGAAATGTGCCGAAACAAGAGTTAACAATAAAATAATAGAAAAACAAAAAGAAATATGATAGATGATATCTAATAAATTTTATTATTAAATTTATAACATAAATCATTGTTTAAAAACTATTAACTAATTAAATTGGGTATCTAAGTGTAGTTTTAGCATATGGGGAGTAACTATATTTCTCATTATGCGAACAAACAACATTCTGTGTTCAAGAATATGACTAAAACAGAAAAATAGAAAAGGAAAGAAATGATAATTCAAAATTTATTTAATTTATTAAAATTTAATTTAATAAATATAAAAAATATAATTTTTTTTTTCACATTTATGTTATATTTTTTATGTCAAGTCTCCATTAAATATTAGATATGATAAAGGCTTATCCTATCTGTTATGATTTTATATAAAATTTGGGCATTATTTATAGAGCGTAAGCCCATGTGTAAGGAAATAGCTTAGTCTTAACAGAAGCTTGGCAAATTCTACTGTATCAGGTTGAATCAAAGGAGAAAATCATGGCTTTTACATAATCATAGCTTAGTTTGCAAGTACTGCTAAAATAGTAATTATTATTTGGATAAAGATCTTATTTTTTATGACTAAACACAATTCAAACACGGAATTATCTGCAACATTTCAGAAAGATATCTATCTGCTATATCATTTTCCCTCCTCTCTCCCATTTTGTCATCCCTTTATTTGTCCATACAAGATGGAACATTTCACCCCCACATTTTTTTTTTCACTCTCTTTTCTATCTTTCTTTTCAAACAAACTTGTTTACGTATTCCTTTATACTATGTCACAGGCATCTCAGCAAAAAGGCAAGGAAAAAGGGGTCAAAATTCTGAAACCAACGCGCCTATGTCAAAGGAGCCTCACTATAAATATGGTCATTTACAGGGGCCTTTCAACCCCATGAGAACTTAACTACTACTGCTAAAAGCCTTTAGAGTCAAAACTCAAAAATGTCATTTTCCTGTGGCAAAAAATTTTTCAAGAGGTTCTGTGTGGATGAATTCCAAATGGGAAGTCTTCCGTATAGCAGTTTTTTGTCTAATGATCTATTGCCATCCCTTGGAGCCAGAATCAACCAAGAAACAAGACTAAGAAGATACATAATTTCCCCTTTCAATCCACGTTATAGGTGATGATGCCTCTTCAACCACATCACAATCCAATATATCTCTCAATGATATTATGGTTGTTTCTTCTCATATGTGCATGCTATTATTATTGCAGGGCTTGGGAGATGCTACTAATTGTTCTAGTTGTTTACTCTGCATGGATTTGCCCATTTGAATTTGCCTTTCTGCCTTACAAGCAAGACACACTATTCATCATAGACAACATTGTAAATGCCTTCTTTGCCATTGACATCATGCTTACATTCTTTGTTGCATACCTTGATAGCCATTCTTACCTTCTTGTTGATGATCCCAAGAAAATTGCAGTCAGGTATGTATCTACCTACACATAATTTGTTGTCATTCTTATATGTCTGCTGTGATTCTTATTCAAATAATTTTTATTTAAAATAACCATATTGTTATTTATTAATCAAAGAAATATTTTTGATAAAATTTAATTAAATAAAAGTGATAGCTGCACATTTGAATGATGATAGACACTCAAGCTTGACACTTTGTTCCATTAAGACTATAATGAATCACAAAATCTTTGTTTAGTGACATAGCTCCAGAAAACTTACAGGTACATATCAACCTGGTTTATCTTTGATGTCTGTTCAACTGCACCTTTCCAATCCATTAGCCTCCTCTTCACGGATCACAGTAGTGAGATTGGCTTCAAAATTCTTAACATGCTTCGGTTATGGCGCCTGAGACGAGTCAGTTCTCTGTTTGCAAGGTCCAACATCATATCATATACTCAACCTTAATGGTTTTCAAACACTTTCAAACTGAAAGTGCTTACTAGCTCCTCTCATTTCCTTCAGACTTGAGAAGGACATTCGCTTCAATTACTTCTGGACTAGGTGCTCAAAGCTCATTGCTGTAAGCCAATAAAGCCTATATTTTTTGGTTTATGTTATGCTGCATCATTCATTGCAGTGAATCCGAGAGAATACGTTTTGACATCATTCAATTACTTGGATACAGTACTTTTAATGTTTTTAATCCAAATTAGAAACCAATGCGTACCTTTGACATAAATCTGTATCATATTACTTAGTAAGGTGAAATTGTAATTTTAATTGGAGAATAACATCACAAACACAAAAAGTAGTACTATATCTAAGGTTTGTTTCTTTTTAATAAAAAATCATTTTAACCATTTAGAATTGAGATGCCATGCCACTTCTGATCAAATTTCAGGTAACCTTGTTTGCTGTGCACTGTGCTGGATGCTTCAACTATCTGATAGCAGATAGGTACCCAGATTCAAAAAGGACTTGGATTGGTTCTGTGTACCCAAATTTCAAAGAAATGAGTCTATGGGAAAGATATGTGACAGCCATATATTGGTCCATTGTCACACTTACTACCACTGGGTATGGGGATTTGCATGCAGAAAACACAAGAGAGATGTTGTTTGATATCTTCTACATGCTGTTCAACCTGGGATTAACATCATACATCATTGGAAACATGACAAACTTGGTAGTCCATTGGACAAGCCGCACCAGAAATTTTGTATGTGCTCTCAAACTTATTCTTCTTATACTATCACTTATTTGCCAAGAGTTCAGATATTTCAAGCTATAGAATTAGAATAAATCCCGAGTCTCAATCATCATTACCACTAATTGTTAACTATTATTTTTAATTTCAAGCACTAGAATTCGAATTAATCCCAACTCTTTATCATCTTACACTTGACTATTATTTTTAAAAAAGTTGAAAAGCCTTTGAAATACCCATTAAAGAAACAAAACTAAAATTACAATTTAATAAAAAAAAGAAGAAAGTAATACATTTATTTACTTCTTAAAAATAATTATTGAATACTCCTTAATCTGTCCTACTCGAGAACTCTTAAATAATAGGCTTATTTTTAGCTTCAAACTACGCTTATGTTTCAATGTATTGTAATATTGCTTGTGGCCGTCCAAAAACTTTTGAGTATTAAGAGAGGTTAAAAATAATACGAAAATAGAAACATAATTAATAATACAATAATAGAAGAAATAAAAATATGTGCTAGAAAAATTATTGAAAGATGAATTCAATATTTTTTTTACATATTTCCGAATATTTTTTTTCAAATTTGATGATTATTTTCTCCTTATTTTCTGTAAAAATAAAACAAAATTCTTAAGAAAAAAAAGAGATTATTATTTTACGTTTATCTCATTTATAGAAATAGTTTAACTTTTATAAAATTTTTATTTTAATAATTATTTTATGTTATTTATTAAAAATTTATTTCAATCTGTTTGATGATTAAATTTCTATCATAAATTTTTATATGATAAAAATTTAATTAATATTATTTTAATTAAGTTTTTATGTAAATATATCCGTAAATTCTTTAAATTCCAATTAAAGTATCTTATGATTCAAACAGTTAGGGAAGTTTAAGAGTAAATTAAACATGTGTAACACGATTCAATTTGAGAAAAATAAAGAGTTAGTTCAAATTTTCAGATAAATCAGATTATTCATTATCTTTTATTTCAATCTGACTGAACAAATCTACTCATATATATTTAACATATAATAAAAAAGTAATTTTTTATATAAACCAACTATTTGACCAAATTTAATTTATTCTTAATCGAGTTAATTTAATTAATATCATAGGTTCGTACTTAATTAAAATCGTGTTAATTCAATTTAAAATTATTTATTTTGATTGATTTGATTCGGGTTTTCTTTTTTGTTACACTTATCCGACAACACGGCTATAAATGTGAAAATTAAAACAATTAATTTGTCGTGTAGTGATTGGAAACTTCTTTGAAACTATGATGCAAAGGTGTTAAAAGGTTTTAAAGTAGAAAAAGTTTTTGGAGAGGGGACACGTGGCGCATAGCCACACACCATACGCACCGACGTGGGTCCTCTGCTGCATCTTTCCTTCGCTTTTATAATTTGTTGTTCCAAAAAATCTAAGCAGTCTATAATTAATACTTTCTTTTATGATGAAAAACAAAAACAAATTGAATTGGGTTTGATGTCCTTAAAAATTTTATTAATTCGATTTAAACTAATTCAATTACACTTCGGTTGTTGCATTTCATAAGATTATCAGGTTATTTTATTAGGGAAGTTATTTTAAAAAAAATATCAAAATAACATTCAAAAACAGAGAAAATTTTTCATTATACGTATATTTACATATGCTTAAATTTATAAAAGTATTAATAAAAATAGAAAATAAAAGAAATGTATAAGCTAGTCCAGGTTAGTTCATGTTTTGGCATTAGAAGGTGTATAATCTAATATTCAAGATGTTAAATAAAGAAATATGTAATCCACATGATTTCAGGAATTTTAGCTTATTCTAAGCCTCCTTAGCACAATGATTCAGTAGTATAACAGATTAAAAGAATTTTTGGCTTTGGTGGCACAGAGAGATACAGTCAGAGAAGCTTCAGAATTTGCATCAAGAAATCAGCTGCCCCATCACATCCAGGATCAAATGTTGTCACACTTATGTTTGAGGTTCAAAACAGAAGGGTTGAAGCAGCAAGAAACACTAAATGGCATGCCAAAGGCAATTCGTGCAAGCATTGCTCACCATCTATTCTTTCAAGTTGTGCAAAGGGTCTACCTCTTCCAAGGAGTCTCACATGACTTTCTTTTCCAGCTGGTAACACTTCACATGTCCCTATTATCCCTTCTTTCTTCATTCTTCTTCACCTACAAGGGAAAGTAATCTATTAGTTACTTATCTAAAATGTAAAACTAAATATATATCTATGACACTTTTTAATACATTCTTTACTCCTCAGTATATAAAGTCTAATGGAAGTGACTTTGTAACAATAGGTTATAGAGATGGAAGCTGAGTATTTCCCACCCAAGGAAGATGTTATACTACAAAATGAGTCTCCTACCGACCTATATATACTGGTTTCAGGGGCAGTGGTGAGTGAGCTAAAGCATGACTAATCAAGTAAGCTTTTAAAGATTGCCCACTAATTGAAAAAAATTGCTTTCAATTGATTAAATGTGGCAGGATCTCATCCGCTCTGTTGATGGCCATGATCAAGTATGTATATATGTCATAGCATTCAAACATTGCATTTATGAATTCTTTTGTTTAAACTCCCAATTTAGCACTTAGATTGTAAGCATCGATTATCTTTGTTTCTAACTTTTATATACCCATATTTAGTCTCCAACTTTGCAAAAAAGTAATTTATTTTGGTCTTTAATGTTGGTAAAATATGACATGGAAAAGGACTGAATTGAATGACTTTGACAAAATCAAAAATTAAATGAAGTTTAGAAAATGACTAAACTAAGCAATGCTTACAATCTTAGAGACTAATCTGGGAGTGTACTTATTTTGTTGTCTTTATATTTATAGTACACAATGAAACAACAGAATATAACTTACTAGCCTGATTTCAACAATCCAGGTTCTGAAGCATTCTACTGCAGGAGATACACTTGGAGAAATTGGAGTTTTATACTGTAGACCACAACCTTTCACTGTTCGGACCACCGAGCTTTCTCAAATTTTAAGACTCAGCAGAACTTCATTGATGAATGCCATACATGCAAATCCAAAAGCAGCACAAATTATAATGAAAAATCTTTTAATGGTAATAAGGATATTAGACACCCTTTGAACCAAGGAAAATTTTGTGTTAACTTTATTTTCATATATCACATATCTCCCCACCCACTTCAACAATATTAACTATTTGACAATTTGATAACTGTATTGACAGAGCTTAAAGGGTTATCAAGGATTGGATTTTTCGTATCCACCTATAGACCCTGAATTGGATCTTCACCAAATTCATGATTGGGACAACACAGGAGGAAGCTCTTCTGATGGATTTACAAATAGTTCATACGAGGAAGCCAGATTGCATAACATGATTCCTGAAGATGGAAAAAGAGATCTTTATGCTACTGCTCACATAGGTCATCCTAACATGGAAGCAAATGAAAAGAACTTAAACCCCATAAGATGGAAACAGAAACCTCTAGTAGAGCAGCAACAAAACCAGAGCATTTCTGACCTTGCAATGAATCATGAAAATAGAAAGACACTAGATGAACATATAATAGAGTTTGTGGAGCCACAAATCCTTAACCATACTAAGAATGACCCAACTAGAGAAAAAGATGTTCTTAGAACTGTCAACCACCCTTTAGGAAAACCATTCACAAACTCCTATTCAAGCAACTCCAATTATAGAACTGATAGAGAAGCACAAGTATTATTCAAAAAGAGAGTTACCATCCACTTTCTAAGCAAACACAGACCTTCCTTACAGGATCAGCATGGGAAGTTGATTATTTTACCTGATTCATTAGAAGATCTGCTCAAAATTGCTGGTAAGCATTGATTCATTAAACAACATGAAAAGGAGAAAAATAATTAGGATGCTAAAATTTTAGTAAAAGTAACAGAAAAGGAAAAATCTATATTTCTGGATCAAATACTATTTTTTAAACACGACAGTATACACTTCTCTTGTTTTCACATTCTGACTTTGAACTTGTGAAATTGCAGGAGAAAAGTTTGGAGGCTCCAAGCCTACAAAAGTAATTAATACTGAGAATGCGGAGATAGATGATATTAGTGTCATTCGAGATGGTGATCATCTATTTTTTCTTTCAAGTGACAGTGAAAATTTAAGTTCATAATCTTATCAATGATAGTCACAGTGTGGATATGAAGCTAGGTTGTAATCTTCAGGAAGATGATGATGATAATAATAATAAAAACCAAAAAACAAAAAAGCACTGACAGATTACATAAAGTGTTAACCGTCGATGGAGGTAGTAATATTCTCTTCCTTTATTGCAAAAATACTGAAAATTTGTGTTCATGATTTTATCTAATCCAATATAACTGTATCCTTTAGGATGTAATAATAATATGATCGTATATTAAAAATATTGTAGAAACATAAAATTCAATTAAAAAAGCTGCTCTGCTCTTTGTTATATCGTTACAATTACCGCCAAAGTTTTCTCTTATTAGGTGAGATTGATCTACAAAATAAGTGATGTCACTATATTTTATATCACAAAACATTTTTTTATAAAAACAAAAATGGTATATGGATCAAGGTAATTATCAAATCATTTCCATATACTTACGTAAAAGTTGTTATGTTAAATTTCAAACTGAAAGTGACCTTTAGGGCAGAACAATGTTACACCAAACGGGCACACATCAAAACAAAAAATCCAATTTGCTGGTCCAAATTTGTGTATGGGGTGTTGGTTCTATAGAGCATGCAAAATTCAGCTGTAGCAGCATTTTGTCTAGAAAGGCTAATCCCAAGGTTTAAACTCTGATTCTTAGTAGTTATTAGTTAATAGGGAGATCACTTAAGATTTGTCACTTTATGCCGTGTAAAATCTCAGAAACCGATGCTCGTCTCTTCTAACAATGGGTCGTTCGATATGTTCACATATGGAGACCCTTATATCCTACCTGTATTCAACAAGTATGTGATCTTTACTGTTTTCATTCTTTGGCCTTGTTTTTTCTCAGCTTCTTTTCGGGCACTAGGTCACAGGTAAGGAGCTGAGTTTCTATTCATGGAAGGTAATAAATTAATTTTGATAGATGATACCTATTTCATTTGGATTTTACATTAGCTAGTTTCTATTCTTCCCATGTGAAATGCCAAAATAGTCATGAATTCTGTGCATTCCCATCATCTTTTCTCTAACAGGATTGTTTTCTTTCTATCTTTACTTGTAAGTGTGTAAACTAAAACAGTATTGAACAGGCTTTCTCATTTAAACACTCTCAAGCAGGGTTGTCTAGCTTTACTTGTGTACTAAAACCCAATACAATAATTTTCTTATACTTTATATTTTTAATAAATTTTTATTGATAATTGAAAGTATTATAAAAATAGTGTATTAAAAAATGTGTTCTTAATATTCTTCAAAGTTGTAAATTAAATATAAACAAATTCTAACAACAAACTTTTTAATACATGGTAATTGGTCCAGTTTTTTAAAGAGCAAAAAAGCTTACCTCATAAATTAATCACATTTTAATATTATTTTAACTTTTTTAAAATTAGAATACTTACCAAAAAAATATATTTAAAAAATATGTGTTACTAAACTTCTTTATTAAAATATACCAATCAGATCAACTTAGATTATCTACGCAAATGGTTGCAAATGTCTTTTTGGTTCCAGGAATGAAGGAAATCTAAGGGCAGGTGACATGATTATATGAGAGTGTATGAGTGATGGTTAAATTATAAACGTGTGAGGACAGAAGTTTTGAATTTCTCTAATGTTTAAAAGTTTGTAGGAAAGAAAATTGTTTAAAAAGTATGAAAAGAGAGACGAAGAAAGGAGGAATGAGAATTAATACAAAACTCTTTAAATCAGGAGAATTTAAAAATATAAGATTATGAGTGTTTATAAATTTTCTCTTTCATTTAAATTTTTTAAATAAGGATAATAATTTTATAAATCGTCTCTTTTTCTTTAAAAATTAACTCTCAAATAAAGTCTTAATATATGAATAAAACTTAACTTAATTTAGAGATAAATTATTCTTTTTAAGATTTTTCAATATTATTTATTTTAGTCTTTAATTATATTAAAAACTATGTTAATATTTAATTTTATATAATTTAATAAAAATTATTAAAATTATTTTAATTATGTTAATATTCTATTTCTCTTTACTATTATAAATTGGTAGCTTTTGAATAGAAGTTAATGTCGAAACACCATGTTGTGTACATCTTTTATGAAGAGAACATAAAAAATATTTAATTATTTTTTAATATGGTAAAATATTTTTGTAAAGAATTTGTAATTATGTGATTTTTTTTCTTTAAAATTAATATTTATTTTTTTTATATTTAGCTTCACTAAGTTGTAAAATCTAATTTTATTATATCAAAATTATTTTATCTTTTTAAAATTTTAATTTACACTCATACTACAGTTGTTGATATTAACAAATTTAACAAAGTAGAAAAATAAATATAAAATTATTTGTCTCTTATCAATGTTGTCCCAACTACGGGTGACAATCCATTTAATTTATTCATGCAAAAATCTAACAAAATCATCCAATCATAAAAATAAAAATTAATAGATGGATTGAATTGAATCACTATGTATTATTGGATGGATAATAAATCGTCCATAACATTTTGTAATCTGTTAGTTTAAGAAATCTAAAATTTGTTACTCTTTAAGGGACGAGTCATAGACTCTATTTAAATATGCATGGACATTAAAAATTATTTTATAATTATTTTATAAAAATATAATATAATATATATTTTTTATCACAAAAATATAACATATTTTAAATGAATGGGTTGGAATCCATTCATAAAAAATATTTTATGAATGTTATAGGAATGCTACGTGCAACAATACCGATTGCTTATATTGCAACATAGAATAGGGTTCTAGTTGCTTATGTCAAATTTTAATACCTAAAATGCTATAAAAAATGGAAAAAACAATTAAATTGCACAAATATTAATCATCCATCCAAATTGATACAGCACGACATGCAGTTCAAATTTGGAACGCAGGTTTTCCATATGATAAATAACATTTTTTAAGGAAGTGTTTTGTGTTAAAATTTGATTACGAGAAGGCTTACGATTCAGTGGAGTGGAGATATCTTTTATTTATGTTATGTAACTTTGAATTTTCAGAAAAATTAGTCAGTTGGAAGAAACCTTGTGTGTGGGGGGTAGTCTCTCAGCTTTGATTAATGGTTGTCCTACATTGGAGGTTCATATTGAGTGGGGCCTAAAACAAGGGATCCTCTTGCCTTTTTTCTTTTTCTTGTGACAGCGGAAGGGTTAAAAGTTCTTATGCGAAAGGCAGTGGCTTGTGAGTTATTCTCTAGTATGAAGATTGAAGTAGGGGGACCGGATATTTCTTTGCTGCAGTTTGCGGATGACACACTTGTAACACCTTAAATTTAATTTCAATAAATAAGGAATAAAATTTTAAACAATAAACTTCCATTTCTAATTCAAGTTTTATCAAACATTTCAAAATAAAGAAAGGAGGTTACAATTTCATCAAACAACTGCCACAGGACTTATTCAAATACAACAATTTTCAAAATAATATATTAAGTCTTATAACAGTTTCATCCACCCCTTCATTGAGTCTAGTGTTAATCGTCTTGGTTACCTGAAAAATAAATATAAGGGTGAGTACTCTACACTACCCAAAACACACAGTCAACGTAGAGTCTCACTTCCAGCACATTTCTAATACATTAAACAAGCACAATCACAGGCAGCATTATCACATAGCTCATGTCAATTTAACACTAATGCACTCATGACATCGGCAACATTTCACATCTGTAAGTACAATACACAAACCCATGCATATGCACGCTAGCCACACTCACTGTGGCACTGTGATAACAGATTTATACTATGAATGGTCGTCGGTTACCCCCGCCTCACGGATACCACGTGGGCAGTCACAGGTCGCTCAGCAAAGGTAGTGATCAGAGGTCTAGTCAGAAAGAGAGTGTGTGGCCCATGGTGCACCTATTCCACAGTCGATGTCACCACCACTCTCTCCTCCCCAAGGTATTTCTACCGCCCTCATCTTCCACACCCCTAGTGTATCGTTGAACCATTCGCAGCACATTACAACGGTGCTACACGCCTCATTCGCATACATTTCATTCATACACGCAATATTCATGCTTGCACACAACACACAACACACAACCTATATTCAATTCACAGTACTCGGCACATAACCCACATTTTATCCATAATATACGGCACATAGCCTTCATTTATTCACGATAATATTAATTAACCAATCAATGACATTTTATCACACACAATCACCTCTACGGGGCCTAACTATTCCAGCACACATCACGTTGCACAACAATTTCCATCAAACGCACAATTCCTACTCTCTATCTCAGTCATATTGCATTATTCATTGAAACACACAAGAATTTCAATACATTGAGATATGGTAGAGTCTTCCCTTACCTTAGATTGAAGACCCACACGCTAACTCCACCAAGAAGTGCTCCCCCTCACGGATTTTGTCCTAAACACATGGAGAATCTCCATGAAAAACCCAGAAATCACAAAAAATAGAGGAAAGAGAGGAAGACGAAAACCCTAACCGTTTAAAACTCACCCTAAGCGTTCCCCACACAGATTCAACCTTCAATCTAGCTTCTGAACGGCTTTTGAGGCAATTTAATCTGTGGAAAAGGGTTTGGGAATGAGAGCATTCAAGGGACTTCGAAGGGAGAGAGAGAAATAACCCTCCTCGAACCCTGACCCCTTTAAATCCTTTTCTGGTCACGACACTCTCGTTATAGTGAGATATTCTCGCATCTCCACGCTGCAGCAAAAATCTCAGACGAAACTGCACCCTGGTTTCTGCAGAATCTCGCTACAACAAGACTGCACCCAAAAATGCACCGAGAAGGCGACAGTTTTGGTCCTTCCTCCCAAGACCTTCTTGCTACAGCAAGAATAGCCCAGTATTATACCCTGCACTTAGGCACTTAGCCCATTTTCAGCCTATTCAGTCATGCATACACACATATATACACACACATCCACAACCTATATATATATATATGTATATGTATATATATTCATACTTATTACACACAAAACACCATCATTACGTATCCAATGCAAATTTTCAACATCCATTTACACTTATACACACATATTTATGCATTTAGATTTTATATAAATAATAATAATTAATATTACAAAATTCGGGGCGTTACAACACTAATTATGGAAGAGGCTTCGGTTCATAACTTGTGAACTTTGAAAGCAGTATTGCGTAACTTTGAGTTAATGTCAGGTATGAAAATTAATCTCCATAAAAGTTGTGTATTAAGGATTAACACTGGCGGTGACTTTGAAAACTTGGCTGCGGAGTTCCTACATTATAAGATTGGTAACTTCCCATTAAAGTATCTCGGGATACAGTTAGGTGTTAACCCGATGAAGCCTAGTGCATGGAAGGGTATGTTAGAGGCTCTTAAAAAATGTTGGCGTCATGGAAGCATAGATATTTATCAATTGGAGGCAAGGTAACTTTGATTAATGTCATTCTTAATTCTATGCCATTGCACTCATTATCCTTTTTTAAAACACTGAAGTCGGTAATAAAGGAGATTGTCACTATCTAATAGAATTTTTTATGAAAAATTGTTAAGGATGGATCTAAAATTTCCTAAGTGAAATGGGAAATAATTTGTAAATCGCGGAAGAATGGTGGCTTGGACATTAAGAAAGTCCAGTGGTTTAACTGAGCGCTTCTTGGTAAATGTTTGTGGCGAGGTGTTAATTATTTTAGTTCATTGTACGTGCAGGTGTTGGAAGCTAGGTATGGCAGATTAACTTCTTCTATTCAGCGTCCATCAGTCCACAATAGATGTTCTTTGTAGTGGCGTGATTTGCTGGAGGTTATTCATCAAGAGAATTCGTGGCTAAATGAGAAGTTGGATAGAAGTGTGAGTGCAGGTTTGCACACTCTTTTTTGGAGAGATAAGTGGGTAGGCAGGGTGCAATTGTGTGAGGCATTTCTGCAATTGTTTGCAGTGGCGAGGAATGTTAAATCTTATGTATTGGAGAATGATATTTATGATGGCACTAAGTGGGTTTGGGATGTTAATTAGCGAAGAGGACTCTTTCAACATGAGACCTCAAGCTTTAATCTTTTGTTGGAACTTGTGGATGGAGTTTCTGTTAAGGTACTACAAGAAGATAAATGGGTATGAAGGACAGATTCTTTAGGTTGTTATTCATGGCTATTTGAAATGTTTGGTGGTCTTAATAGTGTATATCAGTGTACAACAGACGCCTTACAAAGGCTATAGAGAGGGAAGGTCCCTCTTAAGTGTCTAGTATTTACTTGGCAATTGTTGTTGAATTCACTTCTTTATAAAGATTTGCTGATTGATCGTAGTGTTCAAATTGATTATATAACTTGTTACTTCTATTATGGTTTGGAGGAAGTTTTAACTCATTTATTTTTAACGTATTCAGTTTCATCTCAAATCTTGTACTTTACTGCACGTTGGCTTGGATTCTCACTGGTTTTGCCTTAGATTTATTGACTCACTTGCTTTCTTTGGTTGGTGTTGGTTATAGTCAAAGAGAAGGGATATGTTTAATTGTTTGAGTAAGTACAGTGTGATCTTTGTGGTTACATAGAAATAGAATTGTATTTTCTAATAGTATTTTGGATGAGAAGAAAGTCTTAGATTCTATTATTCTGAGATCCAGGAAATGAGTATAACTAGTTAGTAATGGAGAAGCTACTTTGCTAGCTAATTGGTATTTGAACCTACGAAATTGTATTTGTCTTAACTTTATATAAATATGTTTTTACTTTTTATTTTTCGGAGTAAGTATTAGATTTTTTATCTTTATATATGGGTTTTGAGTTCCCCTTGAACTCTCTAATAATATATGTTTTGCTTATCAAAAAATAAATTCTTAAAGAAATGAATTGTCCCCTATGCATTCCACTAAAACTTCTCTTCCTTACACTCATTTTTATTAATTATTTTAAAATTTTAATGTATTATGAATATAGAAAATTTTACACTATCAATTAATTAAATTACACAGCGTATATGACTTTTAAATTAATTATTATAAAAGACAATAATTATTATTAATAAAAAAATCTTTAATTTATTGACATAGTGTGTATATTTTAATAAATTTTTTATTGAAATATCTTTAATTTTTTTATTTTTCTTTATGTTTGTGTAACTCTTAGTTTCAGCTAAAAGAAAAATTTTAAATAAATCAAATTTAATAGAAAATTTTATTTGTTACAGTAGGGATTAATTTTTATTTTTAATTTTACTAACTAGTGCCATGTAGGTATTAGTTAAGAAAATTAATAAATAAATAAAATATTAGAAATTATGCGGAATTATATTTAAAAACTTAATGAAACTATATTAATTTTTTAAATTAATGCTAACATCTCCTCCCTCTCGTAGAAAATGTAGTTATATTTTGGGGTCTATATGAAAATAATTTATTTTAATGCTTATGGGTCTACAGTAGCTTGAGGCATTTCGTCTTCCCAATTATTTGTAATTGGAAAGAGTTGGTTGGTTGGTTAGATTAGGTGGCATGTCATTTCAATAAACAAATCATTAATTTATTTCCAGTTCAATTTTCTTTATTTTTAGAAAAAGAATGATAACTAACGATTATTATGATTGAAAACTTAGCATTAGCCTTATATTGCAATTATAATATCATCTGTTAGATTAGTACATCTAGGGATGATAATGGGTAAAGTATTGGTGGACACTCGTCAAATTTACTTATGTAGGGTATTTATCCGCTACATGGGTATGGGTATGGGTATGGGTGTGAGTAAAAACTCGCAAATTTTAATGGAGATGGGTGTGAGTATGGGTATCTACTCCGTCCCATACCCGCATATATATATATATATATGCTTTAACTTTGATTTATAATTATGTATTAAATTTTTGTATTATTATACTACTTATATGAAGTTATATACGATTAATATAAAAATATATTTAATAATAAAGTAAACCAAAAAATTTATTTTAGTTTATATTTTTAATAGAAAAATTTATTTACTATTTTATATTGTTTAATTAGGCTAATAAAATTTAATTATTACATAGTTGATATGAGATTGACTTTTTTTTTTAAATATTATTTATATATGACACACATATAAAATATTTTTAACACAAATATTTTTGTTAATAAAATTATATTGATATTTAAATCATTAAGTGAATGATAAATAATAAACATATTATAAATATTTTATAAATTTTACAATAACATACTATTACTGTAAATTTATTATTTATTGATAATATTTAAATTTTATTTTTTATATTTTAATTTAAAATAATATTTTTCTATACAATGTGTGCATTACAAGTATGACTATAATCTATTAAATCTAAATAACATTATTCTTACTATTTATTTATTTACGTTAAAAAAGATTTTTGAAAAGATATAAAATATAAAAAATTATTTTTAATTCTTATTTGTTAATTTTTTCTTCAGATAAAAAATATAATTTTTTTATATACACATATATTTCTTTATTATAAAATTTTATTGTGACTATTTATCTTTTATTCAAATTCTTTTTTTAAATTTATATACATTATAAATATTTAATTCATTAAAATAAATTTTTAAAAATTTATATTTTTGACAAAATACTTTCGTATAGTACATGAGTTAAAAATACTAGTATTAATATATATTTATATATATATTATTGTATTATTTTAATTAAATATATTATTTTTCTTATAATTTTAAATTCAAAAGTTTAAAAAAATATTTTATGAATCCACTTTTAATTGTTAATACTTAAACTTCTCTGTCCTAACTCTATTTTCTGTTTCATTAAAACATAACAATTATGAAACGTTATTCATTAAAGTTAATTGTCAATGTCGCCATTAGAGGTCACCAAGTAATTCCACATGAAAGGTCACCCATTATGCAAATCTATTTTATTGTCGCTCTGACGTTACTGATCGATCCAATCTCACACAAGATAGGGTCATCGCTGTATGTTTTTAAGAATTTTAGTTTAGAAAATTATTGTATTAAGATACATTTAGCACTTGTGATATTTGAATATTTATTTTTTTTATCTATATTTGTACTTATTCAGCAACTATATATTGAATTTTTATATTATTACGCTATTTATGTGAAGTTATATAAACATATTTTTTTTATGAATATTTTTTTCTCAAACAAGCGGGTAATGGATACAAGATGGGTATGCGGCTACCTAAAGGGTACAGGATTAATGTTCATACCCACGCGAGTATGAGGCTAGTTACGAATATTTTTTTAAAATGCGGGTATAAAGATGAATACTATAGTTTGTATCCTATCTATACCCTATTCATTGTCACCCCTAAGGACATCTAAAATATACTATTCATCAATTAATGAAGAGTCAAGCAACATGCATGGCTTTCTACTATCTTTAAGACCCCTAATGAATTACCAACATGCAATTATGTTAATCATGTAAAGACGTACTTCTATTTTGTTTTCTAATGACTTTTTCTTTGCTTTCAAACCATAAAAATGGGGTAAAATAAAACTTAAGCAACACTCTAGCATACTGTGTTCAACAGATAAAGAACAGTGAACAGTAATTCAACCACCTGAAACTAGAAGATAAAGAAAAAAACACCTTTTTTTTTTAGAATCTCAACAAAATCATTATCATATTTTGACTCTTTTCTTAGCATTATCTTAAGTTCACATTTGAATTCCAAAGTGTTTGGGAAGAATGGCAAGGAAGAAATTAAGGAAAGGTTACCGGGGTAGAGTGTACATTCTACAGTCACAAGTATTAATTGTGAAAAGAAACTTATTAACAATGTATTTTTAATATATATGAAGTTCATCTAATAATAAATTATTTAAGAGTGTGCTATCAGCATTTTGTTCTAAGTTAACATCGGGTGTGCCAGAAACATTCAATGGTAGTTAAGCAAAGTCAATCTCATTCCCCGAGACGAAAAAGACATTAAATAAGATTTTGGTCACTTTAAATATTATAATCTTTTTATTTTGTTCTTTGTTTCTCAAAAATGGTAATATAATGTTCTTTGTAAAAATAAATTATTTTTCATTTTTAATTAGTCTTCCTTTTATTTTATGTTAAATGTAATTTTTGTCTATCTATTATAATCTAAGAGGATTGGATTATAATTATTGCTTAAAGTGAGAAAGTAAATAAAAAGATCATGATATTTGAAATTATTAAAAATATATTTAGTAATGAACAAATAAATAAATAAAAAAACAGTAATGTGTGAGTATTGCACGTCTCTATACATGCAAACACTACTTCATGTGGATGTCAAATTTAATCAAGCAACTTTTAGCAACATGTAGTATTTATCTTCAATATCTATTCGTAAATATAGAAAGTCAAATCAAATGACATTAAATAGAGACTATGTTGCAACCCATGCTGATGTAGAGAAGGTCATGGCACAGAGCTACTACTATACACAAAGGGGAAAATGTGGGAACCACAGTGTTGCATCTTGTTTCCCCACATGTTCCCAATGAGTATGGAGAAATTACGGTTGATTGGTCCTTAGTCAAGGTGACAATCACATTTGCAAAAGCACATTTTGATTTGACTAAAGTTTCAATTTTATAACTGATATTGTGGTGTTAAAAGATATTAGAAATCTAAACACCCTTTAATTATTCCTCCTGTCTTGTAATGCTATTTGAATTTTTTTTTATCTTAAATTATTTATTATTTAAAATATTAAAAGAGTATTAAATTTTTTCTTCTATAATATCATTTTTTTTTATTAAAAATAATTTTTGTCAACTAACTATTATAGTAATTCTATCATTACTCTGAAAACAACTTTTTATCAACTAATTACTGCAATAATTTTAACATTTTTAATAAGGATGTTTAAATAAAATCAATTTATTTTATTATAATAATTGCTAAAACTGATTATTTTCTTAAAATGTATGTATTAACACTAGATAGTGATGTGTCAGCAATGAATTAGCAGACCCTCCCTCACCTACCTGCCAACCACCACCTCCCACCAGCTAGAAGTTATCAATGAAAAATTAAAAATTGCAATGGTAGTTGATAATCTAATTCTCTATTTGATAAACGTACAATATCAGAATCCTCTGAATCAAGGAAATAATAATTAGTTACTTAGACTGTAAGGTTCATAACTGAAAACTAATATTTTATCAAATGAAGATTCATCAAAAGGAAAAGTATGGTCCCAAGATAAAGCACTGCAAAATCATCTTAAGTAAATAAAGGACATGCTGAAATGGAATTGGTGTGAGACCTACCCATAATAAACAATGTAACTTGTTCTAGGTGAGATTTTGAAATCTGCCACCAAATGATCCCACTTCCTGGCCTACATAATTATTCAGATTCCTTTGCACTTTTGCAGCTTCAATTCTAAGGCCATATCATGGAATTTGATAGGGTCACTTCTCATAAAGAGCATATTTCATCCCAGATTCTGTAGTATTTCCACAACTGCAAAACTCAAAGGCTAGATACAAATTCTTGGGCAGCAAGTCAGCAACACATTTCTGATAGTAAAAGAATCTTTGTAATCTCGCACCAAAACCCTCTGCAACTAGTAACAGGATGAGTGACATCAAAGAAATTCATTTGACATTGTCCATGTCACATGTTCAATTGTTTTACCAAACATAAGTTCAAAAATCTCAAAAATGAAGTCAGTGATTTCACTAATTTGGAGTCTAGAAATAGGTAGCTTTAGTTTCAAGCTATAATTCCTCATTTGACTTTAACCCTTAACATCAACTGTCCTAAAGTGTTTGTTTGGTAGCCAATTCCGCATTTTGTAAGCATAACACTTACTTTTCTTTTTATACTTTCTCATATATAAATGTTATATTGTCTTCAACCACATCACTGTTAATGATGAACTTGAAGAATTGAAGTGTGCAGTATCACTGCTGCCAAAGTGATCAATACTACACAAAAAAAATTCACAAAAGCCCTCATGGATTCTAGAATAAGATTTCTTCAAGCTTCTTAAGGACTTGCTTTATGTTAGGTCTAACTGAGGGTGAAGGGGAGCAACAAGCCATAGCAAGTTGGAAAAATTTGAGAATACATTCTTCTGTAACTGGAATCTTATCATCTCTGCTGTTTCTAAGAAGAATGGCTGGATGGTACAAATCAGCAATTCTGTGTCCAAGTACAGCATTTCTCATGAAATTTGGCAAATAGAAATCCTCATCAGGAGTAGGATGTTCATTGATAGGTTCCTTCCCTGAAAGCAATTCCAGCAAGATCACACCAAGGCTATATATGTCACCTTCTTCACTAGCATCCTTCATTTTGATAAGCTCAGGTGCCTTGTAACCCTGTGCAGCTGAACTTTCAAGCATTTCTTGGCCAGCAGTAGGATTCAACAGAAGATGTAGACCAGAATCTGAGATGCTCGGTTGGCACGAGCGGTCCAAAAGGATGTTTTTAGATTTGAGGTTTCCATGGATAATAGGCTTCTGATGTGATGTGTGAAGATGCTCTAATCCTTTGGCTATACCAATGGATATTTTACATATGTTAGACCATTTGTAACACTCTCCATTTCCATCTGCTAAGTGAACATCTTTGATCAATAAACAAAACAAAAATTCAAAATCAATTCTATTCTCTAAGGTGTGAGGAGCAGGACTAATGATTCAAATAGCTTGGTTTGAAATCTTCTGCTTAGCTATTTGATCACTTGCCCTTCCTTGTGAAGATGTTTCCTAGTCTATTTAAAAATACATCAACAGATGAATGAATGAATACCAATGCCACCAAATGACTAAAACATAAGGTAATTAAAACTGAGTAGTATTAATGTCAGCCTGGAAAATATAAATAAAATTTTAAAAAATGAAATGGTATTTAGCTTTCTGTCACCAGAAAAGAAAAGTTTATTTTGTTAAAGTTCACTTCAAACAAATAGTAAGCATTGCAACCAAAATAATATTTGCACATAAAAAAACATAATTCTTACACTGCTTCCTTTAAAAATAATAAACAAATAACGCATATTCCAACACAGCATTCTCTCTACTGTGAGAAAAAAAGATGTAACATTTTTGGTGTGCAAATATCATTTACTTGTCTATTGAAGCATTTACTTGTCTATTGAAGTAACTACTAAGATTTATAGTTAACACAAACTCGATGTTTCTTCAGCAATGTTTCCTCATTAATTCCCAAATCCCCGCAATTCAACATTCTCCATCTAAGAAAACACCAAACAGTAACACAGATAAAGTGAATAATTTCCAAATTCATGATATAGATCAAGCTTTGTCCATGCCCTCGAATTCATTATCTTGATAAAATCAGGACACAACATCAAATGAACTTTCACATGAAGACCCACAAATTTCCTTGGAAACCAAATAACACTAACAGAATTCAAAGGACAAAAAGGCAAAAGAACTCTTCATTTACCTCTTATGAACTGAGTCAGATTCCCATGCCGATAGAAAGGATGAACAAGAAGCTTCTCACCCCTTGGCCCAGTGTAGAAACCCAGAAGAGGAACCAAATTAGGATGCCTTATCCTTCCAAGAAACTGAATCATTTCATCCAATTCTTCGCCCCTTGTGGTGCACACTGGTCTCAGAAACCTCAGCAACCTCACCTTGTTGCTCCTTTGCAACAAAGCCTTATACAGTGTGCCATAGTTGGATTTCCCAATCACTTCCCCTGGAGCATCTAATATGTCACATATTGTAAGGTCCTCTCCACCTTGAAAGATGATCAAGTCCTCCTTCTGAGCCACCTCTTCCTCCTCCTTTTGTTCTGAACTTTCAATGTCTTTAACCTCATGTTTTGATATTCTGCTCTTGTAAAAGAACACATAGACTGAAACAATCACTAACAGAGTGGCTGAAGCTAGTCCAAGAACTAATGTCAACATGGGGGGTGTTGATTCTTTCTTTCACTCAGAAACCTGATCTCTTTGTAACCAAGTGCCAGCAAGTGGACTCAAATCACAGATAAAAGTGTCAAGATAATTGGTATATAAGAAAATGGAAATTAAGATCTGGGTATCATGAGAGCTATTGAAAAGAGCTCATCTTGATGGAAAAAGGCCTAATTTTTCATGGAAAATAATATTCCCATGTGGATATATAGGACAAGGAGAAACATGCTTAAGGGAACTTTGTGGTATGTGGAACCCAAATAAGGTGGTGGGAAATTACATGTGGTGGCTAAAGTATTCAATTATTGAAGCAGAAATGGACATAGGAGTGAGGAAAGAGATGGCAGAGAACTTGGCAATGAAGGCCTTGTTTCTGGGTGGAAACTGTTGGAACATACACGCTGGATGGAATGACCGAATGTGAATGCAATGTGAGACAGATCTATGGCATGTGATTCTTCTATCTCAATTTGACTCTCCTGTCTCTGCTAGATGCTATGTGTCAATTGTGAAAGTACTCATTTGCCACACTCCCATTTTAAAAACTATAAATATTGGTAGAATTCACACTGCATCATTCTTAAATAACATTGCTCATAATAACTTTTAAGACTAACTTTAAATAATTTTAAAAATATAATAAATATTTTTTAAAAGAAAATCATGTATCATATAGTTGCTTGAAATTAATATTAATGAAATAAAATATTTACTTGTATTCATAATTCTTACAGATTTTCTCCCGAACGGTTAAAGGGTGGATCAGCAATATGAGCAAAAATTGTAAGAGCTAAAGGGTCGATCTCCATTAACTACCTCTGCCAAAAGGATTAAAAAAAGCCATAAATTGTCTGCACTAATATGATAAATTAGATGGTGTAAAAGAACAAATCTTTGAGAGAGAGAAATTAAAAAGTGTGCTGCTTTTATTATTATATATTATGTGTCTGTGTAAGAGAGAATGTGAGTGGTGATTTGGAATATTGAGGAAGATGCAAAACATAAGATAATTGCTGGATTCGTGTTATTGAACTATGGGATGGAATGGAACAAGGAATTTATAATCACCTACTCAACGTTTATCATTAGGATTTTCTATCAGAAAAAGGGATGTATGGATTATGGAAGGGATCGTATTGTTATGCAGAAAATGTGTTTATTTTATGAAATAGATATTTTTTTATAAAAAAATTTATTCAAGCGGTTTAATATTATTTAAGTAAAGTCTCGAATTTGAATATTTATGTATATAAATTTTTTTTTATAGACTCACATTTTATATCTAAATACGCATTACGAATCAAATTCAGATTAAACTGAATGGTGGAAAAAAAAATTATTTTTAAATCAAAAGTCCTTGTATAATGATTATATTATGACCTTAATTCCTAACAAAAGACTTAAAATATGTTGTTTTTGTTAAATATAGTGTGTAAAAATGAATATAATTTAATGAAAATTAAAATTAAATTTTGATAATTTTATAGTCATTAAAAATATATTTGATCCTTTGTTTTTAAAATACTTAGTATAAATATTTACATCTGAGCATTAAATATTTAATGATGTATTTATTTTATAAACAAAAATAACATGTCTTTACATATATATACATATGATGAATATGATTATTGATTTGCACGTTTGCCCATTTATTATGTAATGATAGTAGAATGTCCTTCATTTTTTTTATTGCCGTGCTCAGTTTACATAATATTCTTTTCAGAAATTAAAAGTTTGAGATGAATTTGTAACAAAATGATTTAAAAAAATTCAACATGAAATTTGAAAAATATTACAAAATATAAGGTTTCAAAGAGAAGAAAATTAGGAAATTTTTAGTTTAAGGTACAATATGATATTTCAATTAGTATACAATATGATAATCGAATTTAATTACTCGTTTCTTTTAATCATTACAATCAAGTCTTTCATAATTTTTCTTTATATAGAACCATAAAATCCTTTAGTTTTACTCGAATAGTTAGAGGTTTAAGTATGAATTTGATATGCAAAATTATACATAAGGTTTGAAGGTACAAAAATGATAAATTTAAAAGATTTTATATGATGCAAGATTTTGAAGATTGACGAGGGTTTTTTCTAAAAAAAAAATTACATAAAATATGATGTTTCGATTTGTGAACATAAAGTGAAAGAGGGTTTAAATGTTTTAGCCCATGTTTGGTAACAATTCTTTTGGAGAATATTTTTTTTTTTTCAAAATCATTTAAAAAAAATGTTCTCTGAAATAGACAAAACAAAATATGAAATTAATGAGTTTAGTTTATGAAAAAGAAGAAATGATAATAAAAAGGTTGTAGATGAAGAATAACAAATGAAAGAAATTGATAATAATTAAAAAAATTGAGTAATTCAAATTTATGAAGCTATATGTGAATAAACTAAAACTAGTAAAAGGACCAATAGTTAAATAATCATCATAACAATGGATTCTGAACTTTTAATTTAGGGGGAAAACTTTTTTTTATTACTAAAATATAAACTATTATAAAGATATTTTAAAATATAATGTGCCACCCTTTGCTTCCCCCCCTCCCTAGTCATTACCATTCAAGAAGTCAATAATTTTTGGGCTCTTAGATTTGATCAACATATTGATTCACTGAAAGTTGAAGACTAGAATTAATGGAAGAAGAAGATTGAAGGGAAAGTAAAAGCATAACTTTGAAAATGAGATGTATATTTTAAGAAACTGAATTCTTTTTAAAGAGTATAATGGTAAGCTTCAAATATGGAGATGTATTTAATTTGGGTTGGGTCATGAACCTTTAATTTGAGTCTGTAACAAATAAATTACTCTTTCAACTTCCTAGTTACATCATATCCAATCAGGTATTTAAGTAGAGCCACCCTCATAATCATCACCTCATTTTCTCTTGTTAATCAAATGAGACTTGTACCCTCTAGGCACAATATATCTTTCCCTTGATGTGTCTTTACTAAATTTTATACATTTTTGGTAGAATTTCTACACACAACCAAGAGTCCCCTAAACTAACCTCAATTTGATTATGCTAGACCATGAAGAGATCAGATTGTTTCAGTTTCATGTTTTTGAATTTGAACCTACCCAAATTACTTCTTGTATTTACTTTGGGCATACCTACTATGTCAACCAATATAACAAGTACTTTCAAACCTTATACTATTTTACTTAATTATCTTGAGCACTCATATAATTGCTTTTGGGAAATTACCTCTCAACATGCACTGGTACAATCAATATGTTATCATACCAATTGCAAAATCAGTGGTGATGATACAACTTTGGATTTTATTGTGGCAAAGAGCTAATTAATTGCAATGAAACTGTATATTTTCTTCCTTCCTAGTCTTTTAGAGTTGAAGGGTTCTCAACTCCTAGCCAATCATGACAAAAAAAAGGACACAAAACCAGTTCTAATTCCAGTTCTCATTATATCTTTGTTCACAACTATGCTATACATTCTAATAAATCTACTACATAAGGCAAAATTAGTACCTATCCACTTGCCTTTCCAAAAGAAAATGGTTTTACTATTTCTTATAAATTTGTAATATGATTTAAATACGTATATTCAATTACTCTTAGAATTTAAGTTTCAAAAGAAATTAATTATGCATGTAAAAGTAATAATAAAATAATTGACATTTACTCAATTACATAAGTTCTTTTTAAATGCACATACTAATACAATAATGTTAGCAATTCCAACAATCAATACTTTAGTGAATTTTTTTAAAAACTAAAATTAATAATTTTGTTTAAATTTGGCAATATCTAGAAAGATCCATTGAGTTGACTTTATTATTGATCGAAACAAATATTAAAAACTGTGATACTTTAATAAGTACTTTTATAAAAAAAAAAACTATAATAATTTTAAGTAATTGCCTTAGTTAATTTAAAATAGTTTCATTATTAGAATCTACTTTATGCCTTGACTAGTAATTATGCCCGTACAACAAATGAACTTTATGCGACTTCAAATATTCTTATTATTTATAAAAATTATAATATAGATATTTATAAATTTTTATAAAATAATAAAATTTAGCATGCAATAATTGAAAAAATATGAATTAAAAATAATATGATCAAGTTTAAATATATGAGATGTTGGAGTATTATAATGAATATATATAATGATAATATATATATAATGAAATATAGTTTCTAAAAATACAAATATTTTATTATGTAATGTAGATGTTAATAAAATTTTAAATAAATTGTTATTTGCAGGTCATGTAGATATTTCCTTTCTTGATATGCTTATACAAAAAGTCTTCATATCTTTTAGTATAAATATTTATCTTATGATTTATACATTAATTAATATAGTTATTTTTAATAAAGTCTATTTGAAGTGTTTGGATAGGAAAGATATTTTTATTATAATAAAATATGTATGTATATTATATTAAAAAACAATTATTTTGTAGGTTCAAATATCTACCTTTTAGCATTTAAAATTTGTATTTACTTGATTAACCTAACGATTATATTAACCAGAAGGGTTAGGGCATGGGTTAAAAATTAAAAATTTAAATTCTAAAATTCATTTTGCTAACTTCAAAGGCATTATTTTTAAGGTAATTTTTACGTATTTTTTAAATTAAGAGAATATTTTATATCCTCTGCCATATAGAATAATTATTACTATTAATTTTATATTAAATATATTTAATAAATAATAAAAATTAATATTTTCTTTAAAAATATATAAATATTTTTAATTTCAAAAATATTAAAAAATTACAATTATTAATTTATAAAGGTAAGCACCAAATTCTATTGTATCCGCTTGCTGCTTCATAAAAGAATATGATGGTCCCCTATGACACAATCAAAATGCATGTGAAACCCTGCGAGGCCACACTAAATTCGACCGGCAATTTTTTTTAATTTACTTTGATTCTTTTTAACGTGTGTGTCTATATATATATATATATCAAAAATATTAAATAAAATTTATTAAATATTTTAAATTGTTATATAAAATATGCATTATGTGTGTTTTTTATTTTGAGATAATAGATATTGTTATTTTTAATAAAAAAAATATTTTTATTTATCATTCAACACACGTTATAAAAACTAAATTTATTTTGGCTTATAATAATATGTACTCGTATACTGAGAGTACATATAAATGTTGTCATCAGGCTAGAGAGAGTGTTAATTATGAAGCAATGCCCCTTCGATCCCTTTCAATTTTGTAAAATTCTCGGGTAAACCAATTGAATTGAGTAAATTAATCATAAATTTAATTTATAAAAAATATTTAAATTTGACCCATTTATTTAAACAAAGTAAATTTAAAGCTTGAATTTGACTTGATTAAAAATTACGAAAGTTGAATTTGATTCATTAGTTTGGGAAAATAATGAAAGCTTCGACATTTAAGAATGATTATTACACTTTGGGAAAATAAACCTTTTTTTATCACATTCTTGCATTTACATATTTGTAAATGTGTTATAGAATATGTATAGAAATATGATCACCTAAGATCTAGTAAACTTTTCTAACAGAAAAACGAGGATAGAAGTCCAAAAAAGAAGGCGTAAGGAAAGAAAGCACAGAAGATAGTCAAGATTAGTAGCTACCTAAATCTCAAAAGATGCTTCGTCTTCAATAGTTGATAATGACTCCACTGAAAGCACCAAATAGAGAAACGTTTTCCCAATTCAGAGGGCAAGTTCAATTGGGGACCAACTTTTATATATATTTATATATAACTCAATGCTCAAAAGACAAGAACGCAGAATGTTAGACTGAGAATGTTGAAGATTTTAATTTATCTTTGAAGATTTTAATTTATATTCTCACAAACTTTATTTATTAAAAAATAATAATAATAATGATGATAAGTATTTCATAAATATCTTATAAAAGGCACTGCTAAATTTGCTAGAATGTGTATTGTAAAACAGATAAAAACGAATTCATCCCATGAGAAAGAGATAGAGATTGGTATGGCGAAACAGCTGAAAGACAATCTTTATTAAAGATGGTTTGGGATAGTGACAAATGCTCTTTAAGTAAAGATGAAAAAAAAGAAGAGAAGAGAGAAGAAAATAAAGTTGGAGTTACAAAAAGAGAAGACTGAGAGTCTTTTAAGGCTTTGGACTTTGAATATAAACTGTTCATTATTATTTTGTGCCAATACAAATCGATAGTGAGGTCAGTCCCTTAGGCTAGTGGAAGTGTGGTGGAACATGCAAAATCAAATTGTAATGCATATTTTTTTGTTCGGTAATTAGTCATTGGAACCAAACTTGCAATTCTTAGTGTATAATTTATATAAACACTTTTAAGAGAAAAATTAGAGAGATAAAATGCACTTCAACTTTTGGAGAAATTGACAGAAGTTATTAAATTATAAATATTAAAATACATGTGGGATATTTTTATATATATCAAATTATTAAATTATAATTATATATTATACCAATTATTAGTTTCAATAACATTAATCTTAATGTACAAGAATGAGATAAGAAATAATTTTAGATTAATATATAATTTTACAAAAATAATATGTGATAAGAACTTTTAATCAATAGTTAGTTTTAAAATAAAATCATCTAATAAAAATTATTTAACAATATAAGATTAAGTATTACTTACAATATAAATTATATGTTCTTTTTAAGTATTGTATTGTAAATAATTTATATTGTAAGTACATTTATAATCTTACATTGTAAGTAATACTTAATCTTATATAACAAATCTTAATATGAATATAATTATATAAATTACTTACAATATCAATACTTACAATATAATTACTTACAATTATATATAATACAATATAAGATCAAGTATTACTTACAATATAAAAAAATAAGAAAATTAATAATCAATAGTTAGTTTTAAAATAAAACCATCTAATAAAAATTTGATGGTTTTCTATGTTCTATAAAAAGTCATTAAGTTATGTTAATATAAAAGTTTGACATTTGATAACAACTCTCTTTATGTGCTACTATAAATAGAGCCAAAGTTAATTCACTTTTTTATTTGTACAAATTATTGGCTGAAAAATTAGAGTCAAAATATATTTGAAATTGGAATTTGGTAGTTTAATAAATTTGTTTGAACTTCTAGTATTACATTTTGATAAATCAATTTATAATTGCATTTATTGAAATTAAATGTGCTTTTTTTCAATGAAGGTTTAGGAAAAGAAAATGATGTCCCGTTTAAATATTGAAATAAATTAAGTGCAAAGAATATTTACATTAGTAGATACCTGATTTCTATGTAAAATAAAACATAAAATTATCGAATTCAAACTAAACTAGATTATATTAATTTGGTCAGATTTATATTTTAAATCAAATCGATCAAATTGTGTTATCAAAGAAGAGAAAAACTAGCGCTAGATTGATCGGGGTGTATAATTCAATCATACATGTATAAGTGTACTGGAATTTCAACAATATTCAGTATATGAATTATTTGCAGTGATATTTTTTCAGTATATGAATGGAGCCACTTTCATTATTTACAATTCAGACCGATTATTTGCAAATGAATGAGACCTTACTAAGGAATGTAATACATGGGGTTTGGAAGCTTGAAGGACCGAAAGGATACCGAAGATCCTAATAAATCACTCCACTGGTCACCAGAATTCCCAAGAATCCTGTATCCATCTTTCTCCATCTCACTCCTCTTCTCTGATTTGTATAGTAAAGCTAGTTTCCCTTGATCATCTGAGGCTCTGAACATTGTAATATAACATATTCAGAAAATTCAGCATAAAAGATAGCATAGTTTCAGAGAACGAAATACAAGCATGTGATCACATGTGCAAAGATAACTTCTCTAAGGATAAGCCTTTACTTGCATATGCAGAGCATCAAGGTTACAGTTATAGGAAGATTAAGACAATGAGGGTAGAATAAGTTTGTAACTGAACAAGTCAAAATTAATGACTAAATATGATGATGACAGAAGAGATTCTACATTCTTCAAACAAAAAACAGCCACAAACTAAGGAGCTATAAATTAACTAGTGTACGATGAATGAGACTTCAGAATACAAGCGGACTATAATGTAGTTAGTACATTGGTAATAAATAAACAACCATCAAGTACATTGCCTAATGCACCCTATAAACTGTCTATGTCTAACAATAATGCCTCTATCTCTAATTAATAAGCTATTCTCCGTCTGATCAAAGCTTCTTACTAGGGCTTTTATTAGTCTTCTTATACGATTAAACCATCTTAGGAACAATTTACCACCTATTCCTCACACTGCTTCTCCCACTTTCTCTCTAGACTCTAATACATTTATTATGTTATAATCTATTCTTGTACATACACTCATCCAATGGAACACTCTTATCTCTTTAACACTTCTTATATGCTGTTGGCTATTTATTGACAACATTCAGTACCACAAAGCATTGCTCATCTTATAGCTTTGTAGTAAATTTCATTTAAGCTTGAGTGTGGCACCTTTTAATCATAAATAACACTCGAGGCATTCCCCTAATCCATCTATCCTGCTTGAATACAGAGTTACATCTCTCTATCTCCAGTTACTTCATATGATAGATCCAACAGTGTCACCAATGGTATGATACAATACCCAATTTTCACCTCCAAACAATTGTTAGTGTGCATCTTGCTGAACTGTTACAATCTATAGACTCTTATCTCCTATTAAAACAAAAACTGTGTTAACCAAAACTTCTCTAAACAACTCTAGTTTAACTATTTATTCCCATTCCTTGATTCTCCAACTAGGGCTACATCATGTGAAAATAACCATGTATCAATCAATAGCTCCAAGATACTGTTTGTAAGTATATCTAAAACCAAGGCAGATAGATAAGGGCTCAGTGTTAACCCTTGGTGTTAGCCTATGGTCATAGGGAAATCCTCTGTGACATTACCAAGTATACACATGGTCATCTAAATTCCTCTTTGGTAAAAGCTGCAGAATTGCAGTTTTAGGTTGCTAACATGCATAAATCATTTTGTAAGACAATATTTTTATGCTCAATGCCATGATTTACATCTCCCTTTATTTCTCCATCATTTTGTATGGTAGATCAAACATCTTTAAACTTTGCAACTTGCTGAACAGCATTGTCCTCAGTTTCCACCTCTAAGCACATCCAATTATCCTAGCATAGAAAGGCAATCTAGTGTACATGGGACTCCCATCAATTGTGTTCTGGGAGAGTAGATGTATGTAGTCTTACCTCCATAAGCAGAAAGGCTATTTGCCTATTTCTAAGATTTAAACCAGTAACCTCCAGTTTACAAGGAGGCAACCTAACTGTTGCATCAAGGCTCACCCTCATACAATTATCCTAGCATACTTGAGTCAAGACTAGATATACTATAGCCTTGGTTAATTTGCATAAATCATTTCATTCAACTAAATTCAGTTAACCTTTAACCAGAATGCTTGAAATATTTATATAATCTTCTACTGAAAGTTAGATAGAAATTGTTACATAAAGTTCCTCCCTATATTTGAATTTGACCTAACCTAGAGCTATGCCCTTCATGGAAATGAATTCCTTTAAATTATTATCAGTCCTAATAATTGTATACGTAGTTTTGTACCACCCTGCTTCATTTTGCCTATACTTTGTTTATTCACATTGCAAACAATTAAACAAACTTGAATTAAAGGCAATTCATCCCTAAAATATTCAAATATTTTTTAGGAATTACCTTAATATGAGCTGATGCCAATCCTTAAATCCAGCATTGATCAAATTATCAACAGTAACACTCCTGTGCCTTTCACTCCGTCCAGTCAGAAGAATTACCTTGAATCCAAGATTCAAAACATCTTCATAGAGCTTTAAACTGGGTCCTATGGCTGGGGCTACACCCTTCTCCACCCAATCGTCAAACTTCTCATGGTCAAAAGCCTCAAACCTGCAACCACATGCAAACAAACGTTCATGGTAGGGTGAAAGGGAAATATCAATAACTGATTAACCCCTCCAAATGATCACTACAGAACTTTTGGCTTAAAAGCTATTTTGGTGTAAAACACTCGAATTCAAGTTATTTCAATATCCAAACAGAGCTAGGGATGATTAAGCACGTATTTGATGTTAAAACTCGCGAAGCATAAAATTCCTCACTCCAATAGGATTGCAGTTACAAAACAATATTTTGTCTCCTCAATCACTCTTGACTTCTCAACAAGAATTTATAACACTTCATAGGTAAAGTCATTCTCTCCAAATTACATTATTTTCAATTTTCAGACAAATTATAAATAAATTGCGGTCAAAAAGCTATCTTTGCAATTTATAATCTAATTATAGGACTTCCGACATCTAAAGTGATGTGAAGCGCATAACTATGATAACCCTTAATACAAAAATAAACCCCCAAAATTGTGATGCGATGAACCACAAGCACATTATAATAAAACCATACAACAAACTATGAAATTATTTAAACCCCAATTATTATTATAATTATAATTCCAACCAAAACACATAATCATAACATCTTGCGAATTTTTTTAAAAAAAAAAGTTATTTTTTTTCCTTGTATATTACCCGTATCCATGTTGAGCATAATAAGGGAGATTAGAGAGTAGAGTCTCATCAATGTCGAAAATCCACACATCCTTGCCATCACCATTCAACTGTACACTCTTAGCATAATCCTCAGCCTCCTGGGAAACCATTTCAAGATCAACTAAATAACCTTTCCCTGTCATGTACTCCTTCACATACTCCGCGCATTCCTCGGGAACCGTCCTCCACGGGCTCAGATTGTTCGCTTCACCGGCTACTCTCCACGCGCAGCATCTCAACCTCACTTCCTCTTCGAATTCCTCAGGATATT
This sequence comes from Abrus precatorius, assembly GCF_003935025.1. Classification (NCBI taxonomy): domain Eukaryota; kingdom Viridiplantae; phylum Streptophyta; class Magnoliopsida; order Fabales; family Fabaceae; genus Abrus; species Abrus precatorius. The sequence continues at coordinate 11,081,873 of NW_020874384.1, forward strand.
CTACAATCAGAGGCCGCGGAAACAGGCGATGACGATTGTGGTTCATATGATTGGGATTCTCGTCAGAGAAGGAAAATGAGAACAGCCAAAAGACTAAGAAAAGCCGAAACAGAATCGTCATTGTGAGGATCCGACGGAGAATCGAAGGAAGGAATGGAAAATTGTTGTGTTTCCCCTTTGGTCAAAGGGGGCAAATTTTAAAGAGGGAAATGAGAATTCTGAACAAAAGATTAGGAAATGAAGAGAAAGAAAGAAAAGGAGCTATGCGTTTCTGTGTGAAACAGTAACCTACGGAAGAGGAAGAGCAGAAGAACGTAACGTGAGATGGAGGAAACGAAGGAGAAGAGAAGAGGGCTATGCTTGTGTTGGGAACTAACAAAGTTTTGGAATTTTCCGTCCAGAGTGTGGTTTTGTATTGGGAAGTAAGAAAACGTGGATGGGTTTGGACGGTGGGAACTGGGAAGATACGGAATGATGTGGGTGAGTGGGGCCACTCCGAGCGCCAGGGACCACCTCGTTACGATGTTTCTTTCTTCCCAGCCAATTAAACCTTTTTTTAAAGTAAAAATTTTGCAATAAAGTACGGCGTAATGTGATGTGTGACAAAAAATTTTAATTAGGAAATATTGGATTATTTTTTATATATGATATTTAGAAATTATATATATCAAAATGATATTTTTTTAAAAAAATTATGACGATATAGAGTTTAAAAATAGCGATTTTAAAGGGTAAGTACAAAAATTTAGAAATAAATAATCAAAAAATGATTAAATTTCAAAATCGTCAATAATAATTTTTAAAATAATAAAATATTTAAAAAGTACAAAATGTGTTTTTGTAAAACATGATCAAAAGTCGCTCACAGTGATTTTTTGAAAAATAATTATATTTCTATAATTTTGTTAAAATTTTCATATTTTTTTAATTTCAAAAAATTTATATAAAAAAGGATAAAAATATTTAAAACACAATTTCTGTTTGTAAAAGATATTTTTATTTTTAAAATATAATTTAATACAATTTTTTTATACGTGTTCTTAATATTTTATTTTATGTTTTATTTTTATTTAACTTAGACAACATCTTTTACAAGAGGTCTTCCTGAAATATTTGAAGGCGATAAAATTACACATATGAAAACACATTAAAAAGTTTGTAAACATATATTTAACCCAAAACTTACGATTAATATTATGAAAATAAATATAAATTTAAATATATTTTAACGTCAAATTAAGCATATTATGTTTTAAAAAAGATTTACTTGATTGTTGTTTTAAGATAAAAAAAAAAGAAAGAAAAATTAAAGCATTAAATGAAAATAAAATAAATATAAATTAAAGAATTAAAGTTCAAAATAGACCACTAAAATTTATTTGTTTTTCTTTTAAAAAAAATTTAAGTATTTTTTATTTTTAATTAAAATTGATATTTTTTAAGATTCAATTTTTTACTTTCATCCAAAAAATCATTTTCAACGTTAACTTTCCCTTTCAAAATATATGAAATATATATTTTAATAGAGTTTACTTTTGATATAATATTAGTGTAAAATTTTTTATATTATTAATTTTAAAAAATAATAATTTATGTTTAGTTGATATTGGAATAAATTTTATAATGTTAATATATTTTATTAGTTTTTTAATTTGTTTTACCATCAATTTATTTTATTAATAAATGTTTTAAAACAGACTATTTATTTTCTTCAACGATTTTAATTCGATGAGTTTGTATGTAGGCAGGGATGGAAATTTTCAAACCCCTACTTATTTGATTGATTTGAAAGTCGTGAAAGAAATATAATACCTTATTCAACGCGTGGATACTCGTCTAATATTAATTATTATTACTACCTGTTGACCTCCCTCACAAAGGGGAATAATATTTCTAAATTTTTATATTCTTTATTTTAATTATTAAATGAAAAAATTATTCAAAATATTTTATATTTTTACTATAATAAAAGTAATTTTTTTATTTTAATATTCACTTTATCAAGTAGTGTAATATAACTTGATGTATCTTAAAATTTGATGGATAACTTACAAATGAAGATCACTTGAACTCATAATTTAGCTTAATCTTCGTATAACATGTTATCAGGTATTGTTATCTTAAGATATTGTAATTTATCAATTAATCTATGATAAGAGACACCATTCTTGAAGGAGATTGCCATTATTGTTATCGAATCTTACTTTATTTTTAGGAGGTATGAAATAAAAAATAATAATTATTAAAGTATAATAATTTTAATTTAAAATAAATAAATATTTTAAAAAAGTAAAAACACTATAATAACAAAAACTCATATTCAACGTATCATTTAATATAAAGTTAAAATAGATAAAATTGTTTGCCGAAGTAAGATTTGAAGCATGGGTTATGCTTAAATCTTCTGAACTCTTATCTTTCTAATTCTTTTTTTTTTTTCATTTGTTAAATAGTATAATTCTAATTTAATATACAACTAGTATTTCATCTATACGATGCACACAATTTTGATGAAAAAATAATAACTATTAATGAGAAGAAAATTTATTAAAAAATATTTTGTAATTACATTCATTAATTTGTATCAACTAATTAAATATTACAAAAATTTATTCAAATTTTTTTTATAAACAATATTTACAGTTGTGTTTGAAACACTATTTTTCCTATCACATATTAGAATTTTAGGACTTTTTTATTTTTAAATCTAGATATAATCACATATAATTATAAAAAAAATTAATAATATTAATGTTAGGAAATTATTACTGTAAGTTGGTCTAAAAAATTAATATTATTGATAAATTAATTTCATTATATTAACGTTAGGAAATTCTTATTATCCGATGGACAGTGTTTCAATAAATTATTTTATTTAGTTTTTAATTAATTTTTTATTTAAATAATTTTATTGTATTTCTAATTCAAATATTTTTTTATTATTAGAAAGTTTTTTAAAAAAATTAATTATTACTCTATAATTTCTCTAGACTGTTATTTTTAAAATATTTATTGAAACATTGACCACATTTTATTCAAGGTAAAAAGAGAAATTTTTATTATAAAATTTTTTAATTTCTTATCAATTAGTAGTGAGAGGAATTAATGTAATTAAACTAATTAATTATTTATTATTAAAAAAATTAAAACTTAAGGATATTGTAGAATTTATTATCTTTTAAAAATTCTTAAAAAACATCCTTGTGTCATGTGTACAAAGGTGGATTAGGTTTAGTATATTATTATATAGAAGATTAATTTTTTTTTATTTAAGATATTTTATTTTTAATTATATATTATTAAAGTAATTATAAAACAAATTCTCTCGTGTTAAGTCTGATTACGAAGTATATAATATAAATATAATTTAATATTTAATTTAAATTATTTTTTATTTAAATTATTTTATTGTATTTTTAATTTAAAAAATTTTTATTATTAAAAATTTTTCAAAAAAAATTATTAATTATTAATTTTCAATTTTTCTAAATAATTATTTTTAAAATATTCATTAAAATCTTGACTATCTTTTTCAAGGTGAAAAGAAAAATTTTCATTGTGAAAACCCAATCAAACATAAATGTTCTAAGTGGGGTGGGCCACCCACCTTCAAATGGGGTAGTCATACGGACTGTGAATGGTGTCAGAACACTCACGTGACGATAATCAGTGCAACAGAGACCCAGTCAATGGTACAACGGTACCACATCCATGCTTCATTTTCAATTATTTAAAATTCAAAAACTTAAAATTAACAGCTATATCTAATAACACCTAATAAAACTCCCGTTCTATGATGTTGCAAGACCATAAACTTTTATTAAAATCATGAAACATCGATCTTCTAGAAATATTAGAAACGATAATATTACCAAACAAACTTAGAATTCTCTTTCCTATTGTTTTTTATCTTTAAGATTATTATCGCTGTCGCTTATCTGAAATATTATGGCTTAATGATATAAATAATGTTTTTTAAAACTAATTACTAATATAAATTAAAAATTAAACTAATTTTTTGTTTGAGATAAATTTTTGTCACGCAAGCATGTATTTCGTATTTAACCTAATAAAATTAATTTTTTATTTTTTATTTATTCAATTCATCTAAATCAGGGATAAAAAATTTGCAAAACTCAACACGTGTACACGGTTTTATATAGAAAAGAGAGAAAAAGAAAAAAAAATTAAATTAAATTTTTTTGCCTCTCGCACGTGGCCCAATCAACATGTTTTGTCGCTGAGTTAGATAAAATTATCTTTTTATTTGACTCAAAAACAAAACACGTTGATTGAGCCACGTGTCAATGGAGGCAATGGTAATTGCATTTCCCTCTTCCCTTCTCCCCCTCCGTCATTTGAGACTGGTTTCGCCATTATTGCTATTCAGTAACCTTCGCAGGGATTTTTTTTTTTTTAATATTTTAGAGTGATTTTTTAGTAAGCTTCATGATTTATTATACAAAAGTGTCTAGATCGGCTTGGTTTGCAATAAGTGAACGTTGGGAGAACTGGAAACCTGCTTAATCGTCACATTAACGGACAAGAGGAACTCATTGCCGGAAAGACGTCATCATCCAAACAATTTGCCATAGTCATTGGAAATTGTCTGTCGTCAGAAATTGTCACTTTTGCTAGAAAATCTATCATTTAGGTTTTTCAATTTTCTTAATAAATTTATTTTTTATATTAATTACAAATAGTAAAAGTTAGATTAAAAATTAAAGTTTTATAACTAAATTTACTTTATTGATTATAAATTTTTTTATAGTAATAATTAGATTAAAAATTAAAATAAAATAATTTTGATAAATTTGTAGAAATATAAAAATAACTAGAATTTATAAAATTAATTTTATTTAGTTTTTAATTTATTTTGATAATTACTTTTTTAAAAAACATTATTTAAATAATTAAACGAAATATTATAGCTTGTGAAGATAATAATACTTCATTTTCAAAACATGACCTCAAAATGCTTACAGATTACAGTAACAAAACACACGACGTGAAGGAATAGGATTCTCTCCTGTTTTAGCACTGGACAGTCTTCTATTCAAGTAAAATTTTACAATTTTCATGTTCAGTTACGGGAGAGGATTCGAGTCCTGAGAAAGATTACAACATAATAAAATAGGAGAAGACTCATTTCCCGTTACAAAAACATGTATGCTAAATTAAAAACTCAAAATATTCAGATACACAGCTTATTTAATATTTTTAAAATGATAATTTATATAAGAAATTTAACTATAAAATTTTTTAAAATAATTTGAAAAGTAGTTATAAGTCGCTATCATAAGCCTTTCAAAGCAAACACGTTATATATATATATATATATATTATGCATGCTAATTGCTAGGGTTGCTTAGTTTGATTGGAACAATTCGAACTGGTTGAGATTTTTCCAAGGTAATTCCATATTCATCTTCCTTGTCCAAGTCATCAAGCTTTATGCCATCTTGAAGTTTCCAATTAAAGCAATTGACCAATGATCCCAACATCAAAGGCAACATTCTAATAGCCAATGGCAAGCCAGGGCAAATTCTTCTTCCAGATCCAAATGGTATGAGCTCAAAGTGGTGCCCTTTAATGTCAGTTTCAGAGTCCAAAAATCTCTCTGGAAGAAACACATATGGGTTTTCCCATTTAGTTGGATCCCTACCAATAGCCCATGCATTGACCAAAACTTGTGCATCTTTTGGGATGATGTAGCCACCAATTTCTACATCTATCTCAGCCTTTCTAGGAAGCAACAATGGAACTGGTGGATGCAAACGGAAGGTCTCTTTTATGACTGCTTGTAAGTAAGGAAGCCTAGCAACATCTGTTTCTTCCACAGGTTTTCCTTTCCCAATTACTTGCTCAAGCTCCTTCTCCACTTTTGACATTATCTTTGAATTCTGAATTAACTCTGCCATTGCCCATTCTAGTGTATATGTTGTTGTGTCCGTTCCCGCCACAAATATGTTCTATTGCACCAAAATAATCAAATGGGAAATTAGAAAAATAGATTTTTTTCTATTGCATGCATGCCCATTTATCTTAAGCATATGTAAATGCATGCTAAATACAGGAATCAAACTTAAAGTGATTGAAAGAGATGGAGAGATATTTATACTTAATTGTATCAATCATAATTATTCAACTCAAACTAGTATTGTCTTATTTGATTGGGAAAGGTACAGGCTATTAGTTTGGATAAGTTTCTAAACTAGATATACACCAGTTGAACCGATATGACCTAATGCGAACTGACCTTTAAACTGGGTAGGTTGAATCGGTTTGATAAAATATTCAATATAAAAAGCTTAACTAGGTGAACATTCAACTAAGGTAATAACAACCAAACTGTAATATATATACGAGATGGATATTACTTGTTTTAGGATAAGTGTTGAATAAATTATTTTTCTAATAATTTTTTACACATTAAACTTTATCAATCAAACAATTAAATTAAGAGCTAACATTAAATTAATGTATTCATATGTATAGTAAATATTAGATACTCAATCAATAATTTTTAGTGTTAAATTTTTTTTTATTAAATTATTCTGTGTGTAAAACAGTTGAAATAATACAAATACAGTAAAAGATAATGTAAAAAAATAATTTTACATAAAAAATAACCGATATCTAGTGTAGAAATTTATTTTGGGTGTTAAAATAACAATTTTTTATAATAAAGAGAGAGGGGGGGGAAGAAGAAGAAGAAAGAATACCAGAAGCAAGTGTTCAATCTCGTCTTTATCCATCTCTATCTTGCCATTATCGAGAGAGATATTAAGCAAAGCATCAAGAACATCGTCATTCCCAACGGCACCCTCTCTTTCCCTGGTTATAACCCTCTCCCCAACGAACCTCCGAAAGATACTCAAAACCTTCTTAACCTCAACAACGGAACGCCTCCGAATCCCTTGAAGGTCAAAGACCCTCAGAGAAGGGAAAAAATCAGACAAGTTGGGTGCCCCAACCTCCTTCAAAATACTCACAACGATCTCCTTATACTCCCCAGCCTCTTCCGCGGACCCTACAAAATCTACAGAGAAAAAAGTGTTTGACAACAAGTTAATTGTAGTCTTAAAAGCCGCTCTTCCGATGTCCACCGCTTCGCCAACTTCACTGCACTTTCCGATGTCGATTAGGAGGTCCTGCAGCTTCTTCCGCCTCAGCGGCTGGCTCGCTTCCAGCGTTTTGTTAGCGAACAGTTGGTTGTTGCAGATTTTTCTGAGGTCGCGCCACCGCGGCGACACGCGCATAAACGACAGGCTGTACTGGTCGTGGTTGAGGACTGTTAAGGCGTCAGGGACAGTTCTGTTAGAGAGAACGTGATCGTGCGTTTGGAGCACTTCTCTTGCCACGTCAGCGGAGGATACTACTACGGTGGTTACTCGGCCCAATTTAAGGGTCATTATTGGGCCGTGTATGTTGGAGAGTTGGGCGAGGGAGTGGTGGGGGTTGTTTCCTAGCTCTAGCAGGTTGCCTATTATTGGAAGAGGAGTTGGTCCTGGTGGAAGCTTTGAGTTTGAGTTTGCTTTGCGCTTGTTCTTATGCTTTTTTCCAAGCATGGTTTTAAGAAGCATAATTGTGACTAGTGTGAGCACAAGAAGCAAGAGTGTGGAACTTGATGAGTCCATTTCTGATGATGAGAATTTGGGTGCGTTAATCAGGGGAACTAAGAGTGTATTTATAGTGAGTGTTGGATGCGGTGACTGGCAGTGACAAAAGTGTCAAATGTGTAGTGCCTTGCGAGTCATGCACGTATACAAACGTAGGTCACGCTGGCAATTTGACGGGGGTCGATGATTGGTATGAATATTATTATAATGTAATGGAAATTTCCATGTTGCAGCTTACACAAGATTTTTCTTTTTTCCTCTGTCTGTTTATGAGAGTGTGTTGACTTCGGTAATGCTTCATTTATAAGTAATGGAATGGAGACCATATATATAGTATAACCTAGTTATCTTCCAATTATTAATTAGGTGACTATGTTAAAGATCGACAGTATGTAAAACAAAAAAAGAACAAACTAAAGGTGTATTTAATTAATAATTAAATAATTAAATAAACTTAAATTTATACTTATTTAATAAGCTCTTAATGTATAAAGCCTCATGGCAGTGTAATAATCATAAAACTAATTTAAATAAACTAAAATAATTTTTTTGGTAAATAAAATATATTTAATAAGTTATATAAGAAAGATTATTAAATAAGCTTAAAAAAAACTAAGGGAGTCATAATTTTATTTTAATAAATTATAAATGAGTCAAATTTTATTTGATGCAAAAAAAAAAATAAAAAAATTTATAAGTTGTTTTAAGCACCGCCTAAATAGATTAATTTCATTAATGATTGAAAAATTGTTACTTGATTATATCATTTTATTAAATGGTTAGACTTAATTAGATGATAAGTTTTAAATAAAATTATAATAATTTCAATAAAGAAAAATCTTTTTATTAATGGTTCATTGGTTCTTATATTAGAATTTGCTTTGGATCTATTAAAACATTGCGCAACCTAATTATTTAAGTACGCAATATATATTTTTTGAAATATATTAAAAAAAGTGTCATTTAATTTTAACAAAATTTAACACAAATAACCAATGTAATATATAATTACAATTTAACTGTTGCATAAAAATATATATTTTATATAAAGTTATTGAAGATATAAAAATGAGTATAACTCACATAATTATAATATAATTTTTCTTCATATTGAATGTATTTTTTTTTTATCAATTCAACCATTAAATTGTAATTATATATTGTATTAATCATCTATGTTAGATTTTATTAAAATTAAAAGATTATAAGAGTATAATATAAGTTTCTATTTCTATGTAAGTGTTTTTTAAAGCAAAACAAGTTCATTATATGAAAAATCAAATATTGAGAATGTGGTTTTCTCTCAATTCATGTGAGTTACATAAATTTGTATATTATTAATAATTATATCTAGAATGTAGTTTTTAGCAATTCAATTATTTATAAATGAACAATATTAAAGGTTATTTAATATTCACATGACTTCACGTGACTTAAATTAGAGTATGTTATTAATAAATTTTTATTTTATTATAGATTTATACTATAATTTTGATTATAAAACTTTTGATAAATTTATTTTAATGAATTGTATAATTTTTTTATTAGAATATAATAAAAATAATTTATAAAAACTAAATTAAAACTATTTGATATAATATTATTTTGTACAGCAACCGATGTATAGAGATATATATTATGGGTACCCACGATGTTCATGCCCCGAGTAGCCGCCGTTTATGAATATAGGAATAGAAAAGTAATAATTTTTTATCTAAAGATATTTATTACATGAAAAATATAATAAATGTTATATTTTTATTAGAACTAAAAATTGGTTAAAATAAAATTATAGATAGTTAATTATTTATTTACAGACAAAAGCTTCCAACATAACTGCTACAATAACATGCACTTGCATCAAACACTCTTAAAATAATACATGTCGTTAGAACTCTATTAACAAAAAATTTTAGAAAAAAATTATTTTTATATGCTTAAGAATTAGGGGTGATAAAAGTATTACATATTATAAAATATTTAAAATTTATGAACATTTTTTTATAGAATAAATATTTTTTAATTTTAGTCATACATATATAGACATGAAATAGACAACTCCTAAGAAAAATAATTTTTATATTATGTATGAAATATATAATTTGAAAGTAAAAAATCAAGGTAGTGAAGTGTTCATAAAATATAATATAAAATGATTAAAAAAGTGGAATATAACAGAATTAAAGTTAGAAAAAAAATTATAATTAAAAGTATGTTTGATTTATTTTTTAAAAATAATTTTTAAAAATAAATTATAGTACAAATTTATATTATAATTTATTTTTAAAAACTAAAATTATTTTTAACAAAAAAATAAAACATGACCAACGTGAGTTACGTGACTGAACTTTCAAACCCATTGCGCAAACTTCGCAATGAGAATTTGGATACAATTTTATTAGATTTCCGACAATGACTCCTTTCGTTCTTCAACGCTTATTCATGCGTGCCGGTATTAGTTTAGAGTGTAATTTTTATATTTAAAAACTTATATTAGTTAATTAAATTAAAATTATTTAATAAAATTAGTTGTACAATACTTAAATGTGTTAAATCACTTAAAAAATGTTAATAGTATTATTGGGTGAATAAAATTTAAAATGAGGTTCTAATTTTTAATAATCTTTTAAATTATAAGTTAAGAGTGTCTTTAGTAATACAAATATATAAGTTGTTTAAGATTTTATAACTTATTCTTTTAGTCAATAAATTAATAAATATATTTGATAAATAAAAAAACTTAAAACTTTTAATAGAAAGTTTATAACTTTTCAAAGATAATTTATAAAAATTTATTTTAAATAACATTAAATTTATTGAAAGCTAGCTTTATATATATATATATTAATTCTTTTTTTTTTTTCATTTAACACACTTTAGTTAGTTATACAAGTAGTTTTATTAAATAATTTTATCTTTTAGAAGTTAACTGTTGATATATATGTTTTATATTCACTTTTAATTCTTTAAATAATTTACGCTCAGTCGCTCATAATTTTAACTCTAATTCAGCCTCTCGTTCAATGTCACGTCCTTTCTAATCATTCAATACATTTAAACTAATTGTGAAAATAATTTTATTAAATAATTTTAATTCAATTAATTACTTATAAATTATAATTTTTAAACTACAACTTAGTCATAAACTTCTTGCTAATTTATCAAGTACAAACTCTCAATTTTCAAATAATTTTACCAAATACCTCAATCATTAATAATTGTGTTAAAAGTAATTGTTAAAATATTAAAATAAAAACTAATTGATAAAATATAATATTTAACATTTGATTTTTTATTTTTTTAATATTTTAGAAAAATTAACCTTTTATTATTATTATATAAATTTTTTGTGTTATCATTTCCATTAATTACATAATTTAAAAATATCATGTGTTATATATATATATATATATATATATATATATATATATAATTTTAGTTAGTTAATAAATAACTAATAATAATAATAATAATATTTTTATAAAAATGATGTTAATAGTAAGGATGGTGCCAAGTGATAGTCAAGGATGTCCAATGGTAGTTATAGAGAAAGATGGGTCACAACAAAAGTGAAGAGTGATAGAATATGACAATTGTTCCTGTAAATGATACACTCAGTCACTATAACTTCTGTCTTCTCGTATTATTGTGACGTCTTTGTAGAATATTCTAGATTCTTCTTATTCGTAAGGAGGAAGGTATCTGCAATAGCACTTAGACAGTCAAGTAAATATTCGGTATAAAACAATAAATGCTATTAAATATTCTGAAGTCAACTCTTTTACTTCTCCTTCTTACTTTCTTTTTATAAGCATAATATTGGGTTAATGAGCTTGATGAGTCAACCCTGTATTAGCCTTCTAATTACTTAGACAATTAACCTTTTCTTTATCGATTATTTATCTTAATTAACTTGTTAATTTAGTTTGATGTGGCTGAAGGGTGCCGGGACTCCTTGTTCAAAGTAAGGTTGAAAAGGTGTTAGTACCCTTTCATATTTTGATGTACCCTTTTGTGTTATCATTTCCATTAATTACATAATTTAAAAATATCATGTGTTATATATATATATAATTTTAGTTAGTTAATAAATAACTGATAATAATAATAATAATAATAATATTTTTATAAAAATGATGTTAATAGTAAGAATGGTGCCAAGTGATAGTAAAGGATGTCCAGTAGTAGTTATAGAGAAAGATGGTCACAACAAAAGTGAAGAGTGATAGAATATGATAGTTGTTCCTGTAAAGGAACACTCAGTCACTGTAACTTCTGTCTTCTCGTATTATTGTGACGTCTTTGTAGAATATTTTAGATTCTTCTTATTCGTAAGGAGGAAGGTGCTTGCAATAGCACTCAGACAGTCAAGTAAATATTCTGTATAAAACAATAAATGCTATTAAATATTCTGAAGTCAACTCTTTTACCTCTCTTTCTTACTTTCTTTTTATAAGCATAATATTGGGTTAATGAGTTTGATGAGTCAACCCTGTATTAGCCTTCTAATTACTTAGACAATTAACCTTTTCTTTATCGATTATTTATCTTAATTAACTCGTTAATTTATTTTGATGTGGCTGAAGGGTGCTAGGATTCCTTGTTCAAAGTAAGGTTGAAAAGGTGTTAGTACCCTTTCATCTGAAAGTGAGGCCGAAGAAGTGTTGGTACCCCTTGTTAGAGGCGAGGCCGAAGGGGTGTTAGTACCCTTCATCCAAAAGTAATGTCGAGGGGGTGTTAGTACCTTTCGTTTCATGGTGGGGCCGAAGGGGTATTCGGTTTCCTGAAATTTTTTTTATATAGAAATAACTGAATAGTGTCTTATCCAGTAAGTACACTTGCTCCCCAAGCCGGAGGAGGTATGACGTATAAGGGCTTGAATCAGCGTGTCAAAAAAATTAGGGTTTCACTGAATTAGGGTTTCCTCGTGGCTTGTGCTTTGAAACGAAGGGTTGCATTTTTACAACCGTTGATCTAAAGGAGATCTGGTTGGGGAGAGTGGTGACCTTTCATCTACTGAAGCCCTGTGTATTATAAAAGAAGGGGTGGGGTAAGGTGCCATATCTGAGTTTTGCTCTACACCAAGGGAATACATATTTGTTGTAACGTAAGCATTCAGCGATCTCAATTCAAGGTATGTGCTGCTTAGATTTTGTCTTTTTAACTTTCATTTTTGGATATGGAAAATCCAATTGAGTGGGAGGATTCTTTGTCCTTGTCGGACAATTCGGGATCGAGTAGTGAATCGGTTGGAGAAGTGAGAGGGGAAAATGTAGATGAGGCTCTTGCTAGGGTTACCACCGATGGGGTCGAGAATATTTCAATGGGAGTTGTTGAAGAAGTTGGTGCTGGGCCAAGTGGTACCGTGAGGGACTCAAGAGATCAGGCGCAAGTGCCCATTACCAAAGGGTAGATTCTAAATTGGACAAATCACTTCCAAATGCAAGCCCTGTGATAGAAAGACTCAAGTTCCCGCTGTGTACTATTTCCGGCTATGAGTGGGTGGATGGAGAGATGGGTACTTATTACTCGCGCTTTAAACAGAGGGGCCATCTGCAAAATTTTGTAGATTTATATAGGGTAGCATTGTGGAACGATTTGGATCCCTATCCAATAAATGTCAAGGTTTGTTGAGGAGATGAGTCGGCAAACCTTGGGCTTGTATTTTTAGGTGAGGATGCCGGTATGTCTGACACATTCTTTGTATATGAGTGTTTGTTTTGGGAATTGGGGGTAGTACTTCCATTTGATGAATTTCAGATGGGAGTGCTGCGGGTGTTAAATGTTGCACCAACCCAGTTAAATGTTGCACCAACCCAGTTACATCCGAATGTGTGGGCTACTTTGCAAGCATTCCAGATTCTCTGTAGATATCATTATATAGAGTTGAGTGTAGGTCTTTTGCTTCATTTCTTTTGTACCTGTCCTTCAGATAAAGCAAGATGAGTTTATTTAATAAGGCAGGTCAAGTTGCCACTACTCAAGCCATACATATCTTCGTTTAAGGGTTTTAAAACGGGTACTTTAAAGTAGCGGTGGACCTCGTGGTCGGCTAAAAATATTTTTATGATAATGAAGATAGAATCCTTTTCCCTTTCCATTGAACCTGGGTCCCTCATCGGTATGACATGTATCTAGAGGAGACGTTGACCTCAAAGAAGTTGTCGGCATTAGAATTTTTAAAATCTCTCCCTCAAGAACTCTCCGCTCGAGCACTCATCCTTTTGCCGAAATCACCTAAGCCCCGTTTGGACTTAGAGGGTATGCTTTATTCCTTTCGCTTTAGGTTTGATGGTCATGTTATATTGATTTGACTTCTTGTCTTTGTTGCAGGTATAGTGGAACAAAGAGGCGCTGGTCTGTCCTACCGATAAACATTGAGGAACCGAGCACCTGAGGGGACCTCGGCCGAACAACACGGACACCCTCAGTTGGATCAGGTGCCTGATTTGTTTTTGCCCAAAGGACACTTAAAAAAGAGGAAGGATAAGGGCAAATGGAAGGAGGCTGAAAGAGAACGAGAAAGAAAACATGCCTTAACCTAGTATCAGAAACTGGGAGGGCCTATTCTGGCCCGAGTAGCTCCTCGGCCCAAGCTGTCATCCCTCTAGCATGGATAACTTCTTTGCTAACAGGGTTCGAGCTACTAGACTTGTATCCCTTAACCTAGTATTAGAAACTGGAAGGGCCTTTTTGGACAATCAAGACAATAGGTCCAAGTGGGAGTGGTACTGTGAGTTCCAAACCCGAGCCATGGTGGTAACTTGTAACCTGGCTTTGGAGCCCTTGCTTGAACTTGAAAATGTTCAAAGTCAAGTTACCACTACCCGAAGGGCCCTAGCAGAAAGTGAAGAGATTTGGTCGAATTTGGCTAAAACTAATCAAGCGTTGGAGGTTGAGGTGACCCAGCTGAGGGAGTACCTCAAAATAATGGAAGACTGGACTCGAGCTGCTGAGGACTGGGTTTTGGCCGCTGAGGATGCTGAAAGAGTGAAGGATTTGGAGTTGGCCGAGGCCTTGTTGAGGGACTGGTAGAGCAAAAAGGAGGCAGATACTCACATGAAGTCATACGTGGTTGAGTGTGAAGTCAAGATCATTGCCAAACACGAAGCAGGATTTTAACATGTTGTTAGGCAGGCCATGGAGTTCTGGCATGTTCCTTCCACTTTGACATGATGAAGGACTTCTTTAATGGGAAGTTTCTAAGTTATGACGAGGTAGCCGACGACATTGAGGCCAATGCCCTTGCTTATTGCCAAGCTCAGACTGAGCCTACCGAAGGGGCCACAACCCAGAATGAAGAGGATGATGACTGGGTCGAAGAAGCCGCAATAAACCAGGATCGGGAGGGTCATTAGCTAAAAAAAAAAAAAATTATGCCGAGGGGGGTTAATATTTATTTTCTGAATTATGTATTCCTTGGTCTTAGCGCCCATTTTTGTAATGCCTTAGCCTTTTTGTTGTAATGGATAAGTTTTATTTTCATGTTTACTTGTGTATTATTCGGTTAATTGAAGTAACTTTTAAAATAACGTTTAAAATAAACAAGTTAAAGACAATTTGTAACCACAATATTTATGGTTAGTTAACACCTCAAACCTAGTAAGGTACACAATAATAATCATTCGTAATTGGATAATGACCAAGTAAGCTGTGTCAGTGAATATTCACATCAAATAGGTACTTGTAAATGCAAATTTTACCTGAACCAAGAGGAGTTGTTAGGAGATAGAATCATCAGTTTTTTGATCAAACGAAGTACTTGGGAATATAGATACCAATCGAGATAGGTTGTCGATAGGAAATACTTAAATCTTAGTTCAGTGAGATACCTGAGAGATATTAATTCAACCTTAATCGAGTGAAGACCCAAGAGAGAATATTTAATTCAACCTTAGTCCAGTGAGGTACTCGGGAGGGAGTATTTAATTTAACCTTAGCCGAGTGAGGACCTGTGAGGGAATATTTAATTCAGCCTTAATCTAGTGAGGTACTTAGGAGAGAATATTTAATTCAACTTTAGCTGAGTGAGATACTTTAATTCAACCTTAGCTGAGTGAGGTACTCGGGAGGGAATAATTGAGAATAAGAACATATCTTGAGCAAAGAAAGTTATCTTTATTGATGAAGTGTCTCGTTAAAAACCTTGTCGAGAAAATCTCTTTTCACGTTCTTTTAAGAGGACAAAACTCGAGCTAGGAAAAGAGTGCACTAAATTTACAAAGTACAATTGCTAGCTGAAATAATGCTTGAGGTGGGATGCATTCCAAGTTCTTGGTACAACCTTACCCTCGAGGGTCTCAAGTTTGTAAGAGTTGTTGTTAAGACTAGCTACTATCTGAAATGGTCCATCCTAGTTGGTGGCTAGTTTTCTCTCTCGTCGATCTCATCGTGCCTCTCCAGTGGCCCTCCATACTAAGTCTCTGGTCTGGAATTGTCTTGGTTTGAGTTTGGAATTGAACTTTCGTGCCATCGTTCTTTTGCTTGCTTCTATCATGATAATGGCTTGATCTCAAATTTTGTCTAGCATATCTAGGTTAGCACTTGTGGAGGTGGCATTTGCATTCTCTTCGAAGTGTTATTTTTGAAAAGAAGGTTCACAAATCTCAACCGAAATCATGACTTCGATTCATAAGTCAACAAAAAGGGTGTTTTTCTGGTGGAGGTTTGGGAAGTGCACCTGTATGCCTAGAGGATCTTCAGCAGCTTCTCGGCCCATTCTCCTTTGGCTGTGCCCAATCGTCTTTTAAGTTCATGCAGGATGACTTTATTAGCTCTTTTGGCTTGGCCATTGCTCTGAGGGTGCTTTATTGAAGTTATTCAGTGTTTTATATGAAGTTCCTCAAGAAACTCATTAAAGCTCGATTTGTAAACTGGAAACCATTGTCAATAACAAAGGCATATGGCATCCCGAAACATATGATGATGTTTTTCCAAGTAAATTTCTGGACATTATTGGCCATGATAGTCGTGAAGGGTTCTACTTCAATCCATTTGGTGAAATAATTGATCGTAACGATAAGCAACTTGCACTGTCTTTTGGCCATGGGAAATGAGCCCAACAAGTCCATTCTCCAATAGCAAAAGGCCAGGGAGAGTCGATGGGGTGAAGGGTCCCAGCGGATTAATGTATGAGTGGATCGTGTTGTTGACATGGAACACATTTCTTGACAAAAATTCGCAATCCTTGCTAGGGCGGCCAATAATACCCTGCTCTTAGCACTTTTGTTGCCATCGTCCTTCCTCCCGAGTGGGTTCCACAGATGCCCTCGTGGATTTCTCTCATAACATAATTAGCTTGTTCTTCATCGAAACACTTCAATAGCGGGGTTGAGATCCCTCTTTTATACAATTTTTGCCGATAAAGGTATATTTTGCTGCTCATATCCTGAGGTGTCTAGCTTGTTCCGGATCATTAGGGAGTTTATTGGCGATGAGATATTGTATGATGTCTATCATCCAATTCTAAGATGTATCTTCAACTTCTATACATTCATGATCTGAAATGCTAGGCTTGTTAATTTCTTGCTTGATCATGCTTTAGAGCTAGCTTGGTTTCGATGACTAGCCAGCTTTGCAAGTCTGTCGGCTTGTTCATTTAGACCTCGCAGAGTGTGGCAGACATGTGCCTCCTCGAATTCGAAATGCAGTCATTTAAATTCTTGATAACACTATTGTAACGCATCGAATTTCGGTAATATTATTATTGTATTTATATAAATCTAAATATATATTCATGTGTGTATTTTTTAGATATATGTTGTGAATATGTATGTGTGTATATATATATATATGTGTGTGTGTGTGTGTGTGTGTGTGTATGCATGACTAGTTGGGCTGAAATGGGCTAAGTGCCTAAGTACAGGTCAAGATACTGGGTTGTTCTCACTACAACGAAAGGATTCTCGCTGTAGCGAGAGGGCCCTAGGAGAAAGGACAGAAACTGTCACTTTCTCGCTGTAGCAAGAGACGTCTCGCTGTAACGAGAAAGCGACAGTTTGGGGTACATTTTTGGGTGCAGTCTCGTTGTAGCGAGAAGGTCTAAACTACGTTGTTCGGTCCCCAAGGATGACACCTGCTTCGTTGCTGAGAAGGTTTGATGATCCGTCGACATATAGGTTCCACATAACAGTGATAAATTCCTTTTGTGGGTGAAATTCGTTGACAAAGTCTACAAGGACTTGAACTTTGAGAGGTCCTCATGTCTCGAAGCGGATGTTGAATTGTGACAATTCAACTGCCCATGCTATCATTTGTTTTGCTAATTCCGATTTGCACAACACTTTCACAATTGGGCAATTAGTACATACCACTATTCGGTGGCACTGAAAGTAGTGTCTCAACTATCGTGCTGTGTGGACTAATGCTAAAGCTGCTTTTTCCATCACCTGATAACAAGTTTCGGGATCATGCAGTGTTCGACTAACGAAGTACACCAACATCTGTTCTGTCATCTGTTGCACCAGGACTGAACTGATAGCCTTGTTCGATACTGCTAAATAAACGATCATGTCCAAATCGGGCTTTGGTTTGCTTAGGATGGGCGGTGTTGCCAGCGTGGTCTTAAATTGTCTAAAAGCGGCTTCACACTCTTCGGTCCATATGAATTTCTACGCCTTCCCAAGGAGATTTACGAATGGCCGAGACTTCTCTGTCATTTTAGGAAGAAAGTGAGATAATGTAGCTATTCGGCCAGTTAGCCGTTGTACTTCTTTGACAATATTAGGATTGCGCATTTTGATAATTGCTTGACACTTATCTGAGTTCACTTGAATTCCCCTTTTAGAAAGCATAAAACCTAAAAACTTCCCTTCGGATACACCAAATGTGCATTTTTCTGAGTTAAATTACATTCTATGTCGTTGTGCTTCACGTGATCATCAAGAGAAGTGGATTTAACCACCATGTCATCTACATAAACTTCCATACACTTTCCCAGTTGTTTGACGAAGATCTGTTCTATTAACCTTTGGTAAGTTGCACCTGCATTCTTTAAGCCAAAAGGCATGACTTTATAATAAAAGTTTGTTGAGTTGGTGATGAAGGCTATCTTTTCTTCATCAGGGGAAGGGTATATTTGGATCTGGTTATACCACGAGTATGCATCTAGTAAACTGAGGATCTTGTGACCTGCTGCTCTGTCCACCAAAGCATCTATATTAGGTAGAGGGTAAGCATTCTTAGGACATACTTTGTTTAGGTCCGTGAAGTCGATGCACATCCTCCACTTTCCATTTGCTTTTTTCACCATTACAACATTGGCTAACCAGGTTGAATATCACACCACTCGAATAAAGCTAGCCTTCAAAAACTTATTAGTCTTCTCCTAAACTACGCAGGCTCGCTCACATCCGATTTTTCTCTTTTTCTGAGCAACTTGCTTTGCTCCCTTGTATATTGGCAAATAATGACATAAGAAATTGGGGACTATGCTGGGCATATCTGCTACCGTCCATGCGAACAACTCGGCATGATCAAGTAGTACTATTTGAATTGTTTGCTGCTTGCCCTGAGATCGCCCAGCCCCCAGGTATATTACCTGTTTGGGCATTCTTTCCAACTGAAAGGTTGTCATTACTTCATTAGGCTTAACCCAGAATCCTTCGTCTACTCTTAGATCAAGTTCTATGCCAGGAGGATTTCCTTGCATCCTAGGAGAGACTATGTTGACATTTCTACTAGGGTCGGGCAAAAGTCTCAGGCACAAGCTTGCAAAATAGCACTCTCTAGCGAGTTTCTGATCTACATGGATAGTGATGATCCTCCCTCTGTCCGAGGAGCACTTCATGGTAAGATGGGGACTAGATACTACGACTTTTAATTTGTTGAGGGAAGGACATCCCAACAATATGTTGTATAAGGTATTTGCATGAACTACCAAATATGTCACCTTGATGCGCCTTCCCTCCTGTTCAGAACCGAAAAAGGTGTAAAGGTCTATGCACCCGTAAGTTTCCATTATTTCCCCTGAAAACCCGACAAGCAGTTCATTGTATTCTCTTAACTCTTCTTTGGCTATGCCTAATTTCTTGAAGGTATTCCAATACAGGATATCTACTGAGCTCCCTTGATCAATCAAAGTTTTTCGGACAGTGCAGTTGTGGATATCACGCTTATGACCATAGGGTCATCCTGTACTAAGTCTACTCCTTGGAAATCCCTATCTGTGAATGTTATGGGTAGGATTCGAACTCCACTCCCCAAAGAGATGTTTACTGATCAGACCTGTCGTAGGTGTCTTTTTTTAGTAGAGTTGGTGGAACCACATCTGACAAATCATCCTGCTATGGTGTTGATAATACGGCGAGGTTGATTCTTGCACTCGTCACGATGCTCCTGGGATTGTTTCCTTGATCTACTGTGATGGCATTCTCCTCTCTTGTCATCACTCTATCTAGGCAGTTCAGTCCATTGGCCTTTTTCCTTTTCTGTTCACCTATTTATGAAATGTGGAAGGTGTCCAGCTTTTATTAAATCATCAATGCGGTCCTTAAGGGTGTGTCCTTGGTTTTGATGGTATTGGTATGATTTGGATTTGTCTGCCCGAGGAGAGGTGTTTGTGCGCTTGGGGATTGTTAATATTTTAGTTGCTAGAGCTTGCTCGAGTACCCTGGAACAATTAGTGTTCAATGTCGTGTAACTTGCATACCTCAGTCCCCTTGGAAGGCGCTCAACTCCAATTTTTCGGTCCTTGTTTCCATGCTTGTTCCTTGTCTGTTAGTCCCCCTTAGATTCTTTTCTGTCGGACACCCGTTCCATTCAGATCTGGTTGCGAAACTCGGCTAGTTCCTCAATCTACATGTATTTGGTTGCTCGGCAATGCAGTTCATCTAGGTCGGCAGATTTTTTTGCAGATGTTGTTGACGAATGGACCCGGTCTAAGGGTTGTTGTGAGATGGCGCATCACGACTGCCGGATCCAAGTTCCGGATAGAAAAGGCCATTTTCCCTGAAATGCTCCATAAATGCTCTAAGTGTTTCCTTCTTTTCTTGACGAATGTTAACAAAAGTCGCCAAGGTCAGCTAGTGACAATGACTGGTGGTGAACTGCAAATTGAAGCATGTGACAAGCGTCACAAACGAGTCAAAGGACACAGGTGGTAATTTGATGAACCAGTTAAGAGCTGATCCCCAAAGCGATGTCAGGAATATCTGACATAGTAGGACATCATCATCTATGTAAAGACCAACTTGGGTAATGAATATGTCAACATGCTCCTCTGGGTCAGAAGTTTCATCGTATTGTTCTAACGTTATGCCTTTCCAAGTGTCAAGTAACCTTGCTTCCAAAATTGATTGGGTAAAGGGATTGCGGCCTGAGACCCTATCCCTTCCAACTGAGCAGCTAACTCTCATTTGCTGCTGAATGGTTCTTGGCTTTTCTTGTAGGGTTGACGATTCTTCTTGCTACTGAACATGAGGTGTAACTTGGGAGGGGATGTAGGTCCTAATTTCACTCTTCAAGTTGGCATTCTCCCTTTGCAATGCAGATAACTCAAGAGTATCTTTTTCCTGGAGACGTTGTACTTCTATTATCTTCGCTTTTAACTGTCTGACAACTGAGGATAAGTCCTTGTTTTCTCCCCTCTCGACATGGACCTCTTCTGGTATAGGCTATTTATGCATACGTCCTTCCTGTTGATGAGGCATTCCCTATTGCTGGATGAGGCCTTCTTATTGACTCCGTGTCAGTACCATATCTACTCTAGGTTGAGGCAATTCGAGCCCTACGATGGGCACCAAAATGTTCCTACAAAGGATACACCCACTCATTGTAACTTCTGTTTTCTCATACTATTGTGATGTCCTTGTAGAATATTCCAGATTCTTCTTGTCTGTAGGGTGGAGGATACCTGCAATGGCACTCCGACGGTCAAGTAAATGTTCGGTATAGAGCAATAAATGGTATTAAATATTTTGAAGTCAACTTTTTTACCTGTCCTTTTTACTTTTCTTTTATAGGCATAATATTGGGCTAATGAGCTTGATGAGTCAGCTCTAAATTACCATTCTGATTACTTGGATAATTAACTTTTTCTTTATTAGTTATTTACCTTAATTAACTTATTAATTTATTTTGATATGGCCGAAGGGGTGTTAGGACTCCTTGTTCAAAGTAAGGCCAAAAGGGTGTCACTACCCTTCATCTAAAAGTGAGGCTCCAAAGGAGTCTTAGTACCCTTCATCCAAAAGTAATGTCGAGGGAGTGTTAGTACCTTTCGTCCTATGATGGGGCAGAAGGAGTATTCAATTTTTTTTTTATAGAAATAACATGTCTTATAGGGCTGTTCTTGACCTTTTTGAGACCCTAGGCAAAATAGAAAATTAGAGCCCTTTAAAAAAATTATAAAATGTAATAAACAAAAGAAAAGTATATATTAATAATTTTATTAAAATAATACTTTTTCTTAAGTAGCTATAATTTTTTCTAATAAAATTATAAAAAAAGTTCTTTCATTCAACCAACTCTTATGTTATAATTAACTACAAAAACACAAAAGATCATAAAAAATGAGTTCTACGAGTATTTTGAGATGCAAAATCATCAATGATAACATTAACATTAATATTTTTAAAAAATTCTTTATCAATTGATAAAATTGTGAGACCATTCAATGGTTCTTGTAACATTGATAACCTTAGGTAGGTTTTGATTAACTTTAACTTTAAAAAACTTCTTTCAATTGATGATATAGTCACCAGGATTGTAAAAAAAATTCTATAATTGATTAAAACATTTAAATAATAATCTGCAAATTTGACAAACTCAATAACTATTTAATTTTTTTGGAGAAAATTAAAATTCTTCATGAGATTTAATGTTAAGAATAGTAAAATTTTAGAATTAAATGAAATTTTGAGTCTACAGAGGTCAATGAGTCGACTACGTTTATAGCAAGTGAGGTGCGAGAAATTAAAAAGTTTTTTTTTGTTTTTCTATTTTTTTAACTACAAACTGTAAAAGCTGGAATTTTTTCAAGTAAAGTAGGACACAATTTTTACTTTGGGCCCTTTTTTAAGCTTGAGCCCTAGGCAATCACACCTCTAAACTACCTTCAAAACCAGGCCTGATGTCTTATCCAGTACAATAGTAGTGACAACAACAAAGGAGAGGATATCTAGACAATGAAGAGTGTTATATTAAAAAATGAAAGATGATAACAAAATTGTCAACTATGGAGAAATTCATAATATAGATAAAACGAATTTTTTTTACAGGAAATACAATTTGATAACGAAAGATAATGAAAGAGAGAAGAAAAAAGTTAATCTACAAGTACTTGATCTTAGTTGAATTACTTGATAAAAAGATAGGAACGATGACAGAAAAAATACATTTTGACATTAAAGAATGCAAAGTTGGTTTGTAAAATTAAGTAAAAAACATACAATGTCGAAATATAATATATGCATCAAATATGTTTACATGTGTTGTGTTGATGTTATCAAGGATGCATGGGATTAAAAACTATGTTTGTCATGTATTCATAGAATGTTTATTCCCAATTAATTACCTTTTGTTCCTTGCCTTTATCTGTGTGGAAATTACTTACTATATTAAGTTAAATATTCAAGTATCTATACATTGTAATACAGCCAAAAATGACTTTGATTTATTTTATATATTTCTATAATTTTTGCAGATAAATTCTATTCTTTATTTTATTTCATTTAAATTTTTGTATTGATTGGAATGCTGCAATTGTTATGCAATTCTTGCATATTCAAATTAGGAGTGATTTCATCCCCTAGTCAAAGTGAGATAGCACACTTGATTTGACACAATTTATGCCAATGCGAACTACCCCACAAGCTTTTCCATTCAATTCCTTCAACCTGTTTATGCATGGCGACATTATTTAAGGCTATATAATGTCAAGTATGTTGTGGCTACTTGTTGAATATCTAAAAGACGAAATCTAAGTTCTTTCGTAGACTGATTCTGGTTCAGACACATACAGAAGACGAAATCTAAGTTTCCGACACATTGAATACTATTGATGATAATACTAGTCAACAAGACCACAAATAAGAACAAGATTTCAAGAGAAGAAAAAGAAAAAACAATCAGCTACGACGAGTTCACGTCCTTATCGATAATAAAAGACTATGTGAGTGTGGTACTCTATCACTATGACCAGTCCACAACATCCCTCGCACAGACTTCACTGATTTACGATTCTGTGCTATCATTTTTATTAAAGTGATGAGTGAAAATTAAAATTCCGTTGTTATTCTCGCTATATTAATTATACGCGTTTAATTCCTCACTTCTCGTCCAGCCACTTATTTTATATACGGTATTTTAAATAAAATATGATAATTTAGAAATATGAAAATAAATTGTTAAAATTTGAATATCAAAAACATATTTAAATTTTTATTTATAATTTTTGTTATATAATAGAGAGACGATGACATAAAAAGAAATGTAATGTTGCCCGTCAATTTGGTTATTGGTTGGTGAAGTCTGCTTGATTTGCCTGTGGAAGACACCACAATGCAACAATGCTTCAAAGTTGAAAGAGAGGACGAACAGTCATATTTAATATTTCCATTTAAATAGAAATTTCAACAGCACATGTAAGCATCTTCATTAAAAAGTCAATTTTGTACATTCAAATATACTGAAATCAAAATGCTTTTTTAAAAGTCTTCAGTTGTTAGGATTGGAGCTGAAAAGTTATCCAAAAGCATTATTAATAAATATCTTAAGAGTATTGTTAAAAAATTACAAAATGTTTTTCTATTAAAAAGTATTATTAAAATATTCTCACTATGTATGATTTTCAAAGCATCTTTAGCATATTTTTTTGATAAATAACACAACACATTATTATTTGCCCATTGACGTTACCAAATTTCCAAAAGCGAGTTATGACAAGTAAACCAATACATTACACGATCCAATGCTACACTACACACATATTCATATTTTTAATTATCTATTTAAATAATTTTTTTTATTTATTTAATTAAAAATAATTTAATCATGTTTGATAGATATAACTTGTAGCTTATTTAGAACTTTCTAAGCTTGTAAAGCTGTTTAATGAATTAAAAAAATATAAAATAAAGTTTCACTTTAGGAACTTATGAGCTTCCTCTAAATTCTAATACTTTGGAATTGCGTATTTGTTAATAAGTGCATCAACATGTAACAACATATATAAATATGAAATTCAATAAAATAAAAACAACACAAAACATTAATGTCAACACGTCTATCAAATTATAACTTAGGAGCATAAAAAAGAGGTTAAAATAAAAGAGAGAAAAAGTAGTAGTGAGAGAAAGCTAGGATTTTGGAAAAGGAAGAAGTTACCTAATTAATAAAAAAGAGAGTAAGTTTGACATAAGGGACTCACAATTTTAAAATTATAAATTAGTTATTTTGTATTTTTTTTTTAAATCCTAGAATGGGAGACTTATAAAAATCAAGTTAGGAGAACTTATAAAAATCCTAAATAAGGGTTAATTCTAAATAAATCCTTTTCCCTTCCCTCTTCTCTTAAAAGTGACATTCGAAAAATGCCCTAAAGATAGATTGAAGGTATCACTACTAGTAGTGTGCATGATGAGATGCTCATCCTACATTATTATCACTAGACAAACCTATATCAACTTAAAAATCTCTCTCAAGTGCAACTTAGATCCTCTTGTTTCACTATGATCCCTTTTCCAAGGAACATACCTCATGCATAAAGGGTGAGGCAAAGACAACGTCTAATATGAAGACAAGTAGGAATAGAGGGAAAAGCATTGGACTCCACTCATCATCTCGATGATGTTAAGCGGGATGCTAAAGGATATTTTTGAATTTAAATAAACACATTTTTTTAATCCCTTATATTTTAAGTTGATCATCTAGTTTTTATTTTTATAAAATCTCCACTTTCAATCTTGAACTTTACTTAATAACATACATTTTCATATTTCTTTATAAAGACAAATAATAAAAAGTTAATAATTTTTATAAAATTAAATAATAAAGTGAAAATTTTATAAATTGGAGATATAAAATACTTGACACTTTTTTTTAATTATTCGATTGATTTAACATATATAGATAATATTTTACATTGAATTTGAATCTTTTGCAAGTGGACTCCTAACCAACCACTGATGCACTTGGAGATGGCCATTAGGATGAAATTTAAGGTAAATTATGTATATTTATTTTAATTATAATTACCTAATAATTAATCAAGTAATTACATCATATGTTATATGTAAATGTTTTGACTAATTTCTTTTTGTATGACATATTTTGATATCATTAATTGTGATGATGGTAGGCATATCAACAAAGTGTTTAAGGAGAGAAGTTCTAAAGGCCATTTTGATATCCAATCAAGGACTAACATGATTGGATAAAAAAATTGGCATTGTCTTCTTGTTCTTTTAGCATGTGAGATCTTTTAAAAAGTTTTTGTGCAAAACATGATAACTATGTTTTAACTAGAGGTGGAACAATTCACTCCCTTACTTGGTGGTCCCTTGCAATGGAGTGATACAAAGAAATTTATTTATTTACTTCACTCTAATGGAATGTGTTTTTAAAATATTTTGATTATTGTAGGTTTGAGAATGAGTGGTCATTGAATCTTAGATGAATTGCTCTTAGCCACCCACACAAACAAGTTTGGTACTTGAAGAGATGAGTGAAGCATATTTATTTAAACAATATTGTTATATCATTAATATCTAAAATAAAATAAGTTTATCATTTTACAATTCTATTGTCACCATATACAATATCATGATGAATAATAAGAAATGTTGTCTCGGGTTGGTAAGATCTTCATAGAAGGAGTCATGGTTACCTACTTCTACTAGTTGAGCATCTTAATAATTCGTTAAGACCAAGTTAGTGCACTAGGAGGCCATCACAACTCATTAGGAAGCCATTTCAACTAGCTTATCAATCTCTAGAATAAACTAAGTCTCTACATGAATTATAGAAGTGATGATGGTGAAAATTCATACTCTTAAGCGTTAATTAAGTAATACCTTTTATGTGTGTTATGCTCAGTGACAACATCCTTATGATATGAACATATTATTTATATCAAATTATTTATTTCAATAAATTGAGAAATTTTAATTTATGTTTGTCTAAAAGAACATAAAGATGTTCTTATAATATTAAATATAAATTTATACAATATCAAATAAATGATTTGATTATGAGCTATTACTTTTTTTTCTTTAAAATATCTTTAGACAAGTATTAATATTTAAGACAATATTACATTGAGACAAATGTATAAATGAACTGACGAACATGTTTTATGAATCGTGAATATGAGACACCAAGTCCTTAAATAAATATAAATTAGAAATAATAATATATGTGGTTTTTTACCTAATTTGACCGTAATTTTTATTATATAATGAACTCTAAATTTTAATTTTATCAAACATTACCAATAATAATATTATTATAAAGTTGGAAGTTAGATAAAGACTAAATTATGTGAAAGAATGTGGGTGATGTAGATATTTTTTCTATTTTGAGCGTGAGTTTTTCTATCTTTCTTATTTAACAACTATAATATTAATGTCCAAACTCTATATATTTATAAAATTTATGATCATGCTAAATAAAATAAATATGAAATATTTATTTTAAAAAAACTACTCAAGTATCTAAGAAATAAAGTCTTATATTAAATTATATATATGGACAAATGAATTATACATATATCTAGATGCTAGTCATTATTCATCATATTAAATATAAATAGTTATACTTAATATTATAAACTAAATTAAAAGAATCTAGAATTACACACAAAGAATAAAACAACTAAAAAAGTTAGATTCCAGCTAAATTAGAATTATAGTCTAATTAAGTTGTAATTAGATGTGATCTCATTCTTTCCATTACAATTGTTAGCATAAAAATGGTAGAAGGCTTCGAATAGACTTTTCATATGAATTGTTTGTATTTATCTAAAGAGACATAATTATCTCATAATTAGGTAACCTTATATCAATATATTGTATGTGTATATATGCTTAGAAATGCATATCTTATATGGACATTTGAAAATCATTCTATTCTACTACTATTATTATGTACTCAATTTTTGATAGGATAAACTCTACTTATCTTTCTACCATTGACAATGACCATGATTTATTTTTTATGTAATTTTTATATTTTCATTTTTAAATTAGTCATTTAGAATTTTTATTTATTGAATATCTTTTATTATAATTTTTATTTAGGTTGATACTTTTTATTTACATTGACTTAGCAAGTAAAAAAAATGGAATTAAAAACAAATTTTTTTTAACATAAACTTAGCCGACCGTTATCATGTTGGATTGACTTAAATGAAATAAATTTGTGTTAATTGTTTTTTAGCTTATGCTAAATATTAGTTTTATGTTATTTAGGACTCGTTTAATAATTAAAATTAGAAGATAATATATGATATAGTTTATTTAATTCTAGATTGATTTTGATATTGTTCAACAATAAGATATGGTAACTTATCGTTTTGAGTTATTATTATATATCTTATTCTCATGATTCAAATTTTTATCATGAGAAGAGTTGTAAGTTAGAAAACAATAGAATAATATAACTTTTACTTATTATATACTATCTTAATTTACATCAAATTTAAGGTAAATTTTCCTTATCAAATTTTATCTTTATCTAATTCTTTATTTTATATATTTTTTTAATTCATATTCACCTAACAAGCCCTTAACATCAACCATGATATGTACGGATGCTACGAGTGTTTGATTTTGCCATGTTAGCATCGTATTTAGTCAACATTAATGAATATTGGAGTAATTTAAACTTATTTAGAGTATGTTTATTTTCTATTTTGAAAAGATTTTTTAATTTTTAAAAAGTTTATACTACATTTTATTTTTAAAAACTAAAAACTCTTTTCAAAATAGAAAACAAACATATTCTTAGTCATTAAGCATCTGTTTTATTCCCTAGCTAGTTATAAAAAGTTAATACATCTTTAAAAAACCATAAAAATCGATAAACAGAGTGGATTAAATCAATTATTTAACACTGGATAGTTAATAAATTATATATCGAATATTATGCATTCTAAATATTGTTGGGTCAACATATTAAAACTATAGAAAAAATATCTACAACCGTGTCTATGTCTATAAGAAGAATACTTAATCAGCTCCCAACTTTTGGTAGGTGAAGAAATAAACCCGAAGCTTTAAAACTATTTTAATATTTTAAATAAATTAGACATTGATTCATAAAAAGATGATTAATAATTGAGATGAATACTTTTTTTATTAAATAAACTATGATTAAATTAAATTTTTAAAACATTTTTAACAAACACACAAATATATTAACAATATATTTGACCCATTTATTATAATTTAATTCAAAAATCATCTTAACTATCCATTTTACACTGCTAATGGCATAGATATAAGGCATTAACACTTATTTTCAAAATTTAACCTAGTTAAAATATTTAATATTTTTAAAACATTTTTAATTTAAAATAATTTTTTTAACTATAATCTAAAAAACACCAATAAAAAAGGAGCCATTAACAATAATTTCTTGGCGATTACTAATAAAATCCAATTTACCAACTACATAGGTCGTAATTTATTATAAACAAAATATGAAAAAGCAAAACTATGAGAAAATAATTATATTGTAGTTAAATAATTAATATTATTAAGAAAAATTTAAGCATATATTAAAAATAAAGACTCTATATATGTATCACTAATTAGTAGATTAACTATTAAATACCTATAGTATTAGTAAATTGAGACCTTAATATATATTTGAGGGCCATAGTTAGATAATTTGTATGTTTTAATCTTAAAAATTTCAAATCCTAACGAAAGCTTCAAGTTGCTAAGCCATTTGCCAACAAGGCCATCAATGCTCATTACCTTGATTGTAATACAACCGAATGTTGCCTGAAATCTCCAGCAGAACACAGCGAAAGGTTTAAGAAACATTACCCATCATTTGTGGCTTTGGATTCCTTGTTTCTTTTGGCTTCATATTGGTCATTTCTAGTTCAGTTTTCCATTTCCTACATTTCAATAACTTTGCTTGAAGATTGTAGTCGTTTGGCTGTTTTCTCAAGCTTGCAAGTATTTCCCAATTTCTGTATGTTTTAAGAAACTTTTTTATTTCTTTAATACAAATATTTACACACAAAATCATGAATACTACAGACTGTCATTAATTCACTTTCCTTTTTCTGATGCCTAAGGGAAATATCAGCTGTCTAATTCTATTTGAATTGATTTAATTATAGAAGAAACCCAAATAAAATAAAATTTTAAAATCAAATAAATTCATGTAGTATACTTTAAACAATAATTATTTTTAAATCAAATAGAATCACAGATCATTTCTTTCCTGGTGCCAGTTTACAAACATCTTCATCTTCCTCCTGTTTGTAAACACTGCTTCAAAGGTACAAGAGTTTCTCTTCATTGTGCGTGAATGTTCAAACATTAAGAGTATGGTTTAGTTTATAATATTTTAACCATATACGTTGCTCCCTAGTTTTTCTTTTAATTATATTTCTGTATCTCCTTGATAATGTTTTATGAAAGGACATAGAATTTCATAAAAAGTTAAAAACTAGGTTCTCTGAACGTTGACTATGCTGAATTGATTCTTATTGTGACAGTGGATTTGTGAGTCATGGTTATTTCTGATGAAAGTGGGGTACCAAGAATGAAGGTATGTTAAATTTTTCCTTTTCTTTTCATCCTTGGCTTTTATATTCTGCATACAATAACTCTATACAAGTTACAACCACTGCAAGCAGGGAAATTTTCGAGCAAAGTTCATATGTTTCATTTTTGGACTCGGGTCCCTTGCTGGACTGAACAGCTTGTGGACGATGGGCGATTACTACTACAAATTGTTCCCTGTAAGAACCTAACAATTTCAGCAGTTTCAGGAGAACCAAAAATTATTTAATAGATTCTATCAATCTTTATTGACCATGTGAAATTGTAAAATGAATATAACAGTATTAAGTCTTCCAACTAGTTTTTTTTTTTTTTTTTGACATTTGTAAATCACTTTCAAAATTTAATTTGTAGAAGTGATTATATCTTTCACAAATTAAACTTCAAAAATAATTTGTAAATCGTTTCTAGAATAAGTTATATATCTTAAAAAAATAGTAGTGATTTATAAATGATTTTCAAAATTTAATTTCTCAGATATATTAAAAACACTTTCGAAAATTATTTTGGAAGTGTCAAAAAGGAAATGTTACGGATAGGAAAAATGAGTACTGCAAAGAGTAATATGCACGAGTTACAAATTGTACTAGATATGTTATACTTTGCAGCAACCTCTTGAAATCTTGTTACATATTTTTTCTTATGTGTACGTGAAATAATATCACATAATCATGAAGTATAACTCTAACATAAGTTTTTGCTGCTCTGAAGAGATACCATCCTTTGAGAGTATTTACTCTCATTTATCAACCATTTGCACTAGTAATTACGATTATACTGGTTCACTATGAGTCAAGGATCAACACAAGGATGCGGAACTTGACTGGATACACACTTTTCTTCACTGGCTCTTTGATAGTTCTTATTGTAAGTACAAGGTTTCCAATTATGATTATTTTGCTTCACATAAAGATAAAAGATGTGGTTTTCTGATTTTCCATTCGAAGCTCCATTTCACCCTTATCACTTGAGCTTACATATAAGGTATTATGCTATTGGCATAGTGTAATAGCTTCAGAATATTTGGTGTGGCAGTTGGATATAGCAACATCGGGAAAGGGGGGAATTGGGTGTTACATTGGTTTGTGTGCACTCTCTGCATGTTTTGGAATTGCGCATTCTCATGTCCAAGGTGGCATGGCTGGAGACCTATCTTTGATGTGTGCTGACTTCATCCAGGTTGCTATTTCTTATAACTTCTTTATTTTCATCCATTTTAATTATTTTTTTTTAAACTTCATCCATACTTTTCATTAGAAGCACCGATGGAAAAAAATAAATGATATAACTTTTGATTCGATAAAAAGGGACAGAGAGAATTTTAAAGAAAATTATTAAATTTTTTTTTGTAGTAAATAATATTTCAAAAATTTAGTTTTAAATCAAAGTAAAAAATATTTGTAATTCATATAACCAATATCACTTAATAAGACTTTTTTGTTGTTATTTTTATTTTTAATATTAGAAAAAAATATTGTATATATATTTGCATGCCATGCACTTATTGACTTAAAATAGACTAAATTAGTGTATTGACTCTTTAATTCTTAGTTTTTTTAATTTAATTATTTAACTTATTTTTAATCTTATTTTGTTTCTTAAACTTACAAAAGTATTTTAAATAATTTTTTTAAAATGTTAATGTCATTAAAAATTATTATTCATTTTCTTCCTTCTTGTAAATTCCAACAAAAATACATTATATTTTAATAGATGTTTTACTGTTTTATTTTCTTTTCTCTTTTCCTTTTCTTCTTTTTTTTTTTTTTAACTTTCCTTTCATTATTGTTTTCATAATTCATTTTCCTTTCCTATGATGAGACTCTAACAAAATTGTTCTCTTTTTCTCTCTTCTTATTCTTTCCTTTTATTCATACCTCCTAGACGTGTTTCTCCTTCTTTGAACTCTAAAAAAAAAAACATTTTCTTTTTGTGATACATGTCTCTCATGACTTTCTTCTTTTTGCTCCTTTTTTTTTCTTTTTTTTTCCTTCTCTTACTTCTATGCCTCAACAACCCATTTTCTCCCTACAAACTCTGAAGAAAAATAATAGAAAATATTTCCGTTGATATTTTGGTTGAGTCGTGTTTTACAGACCTGTATAATGAAGGGAAATACAAGAATTTACTATGCCCATTAAAAACCTAGATCACGGTTGGTTTGCAATGTGTAGGAAATGAGATTCATTAGACTTTAGATTGTTTCTTGATAATTTTGCTGTATATTTGCAAATTTGTTTTTCTAATGTTATTTGGTAGAAGATATACAAACCTTTTCTGAGTTTTGGGTAGTGGTTCAATGGATATGATGGTAATGAAGAGTACTTAATGAACCTATAGGTTTACTCTTGAACGAAGGAATAAAAAAATACAGATCACTTGTGCCATTTTTAGAATAATTTTTTTAACAAAATTAATATTTTTATGAAAATAATAATAATTTAAAACACTTTTGTAAGTTAAAGAAACATAATAAAAATAAAAGTTAGAAAATCAAACTGAAAAAAAAATAAATTAAGAGTTAAAGTATCAATCTATTAATTTAACCTTTAAAGTAAGATATTCCTCTTATTTAAATATTTATAAATTTTGCCTATTATTTCTTTTCCTTTCCTTTTTTTCTAGATAAATAACACTTTATCCCTTCGTAGTTTTATATTTTCTTATACTATATTAACATTTTTCTTTATACTTTACCTCTTACAAGGAAGTTTATTTATTAAAAAAAGTACTGAGAAGTACTCTGAGAAAATGTAAAACTACATAGAAATAAAGTGTAATATACGTTTTTTTTCCCAATCTTTGGGGATGAGAAAGTGATAATAGTCATCTTTTAGTTTATGTGAGTAGTGACCTAATCATATTGATTTAATGTTCTGCAGTCCTTTCTTGCTGGAATAACTGCAGCAGGAGCTCTAGCCTCTGTTTTGAGACTTGTCACCAAAGCTAGTTTTGAGAAATCTGATAATGGTCTTCGCAAAGGGGCTTGTATGTTAATCTATATTCACTAAAGCACGTATATATTAGTTTTACTCATATGCTTGTCTTTTGTTCTAGATTTCTAGTGCACATATTCACATAAAGATCAGTGTCCCTCACAAATTTGCATGTTTCTTTATCTGAAACCGCAATTGCGGCCGCAATATCAAGGCTTTTAGGGTCATTGGAATTGTATTGCAATTGTGATCACATCAGTTCACAAGGTTTTAGAAGTTATGTTCATTACTTTAGTTCCTCACTTTGCAGTGCTATCCTTTGCAATCTCTACATTCTTCCAGTTTCTATGCATTATCCTGTATGCAATCTACTTCCCTAAGTTGTCCATAGTAAAATACTACCGTTCAAAAGCAGCCTTAGAAGGATCAAAAACTGTTTCAGCAGATCTTGCTGCAGCCGGCATTCAGAACATGACAAGCCAACAAGTAATGTAGCTTAAGTCAAAATAAATATAATTTATATGTTAAGCTAAAAAATGTACTATTCCATATGCTAAAAGGCTTTGTACTTTATGCATAGGTTGGATTTGAGGCTAATCAACAAGAAAGACTAAGCAATAAGCAACTATTTATTCAGAATCTTGATTATGCCGCCGACTTGTTTCTAATACATGTGTTAACCTTGTCCATTGTACCTGGATTCTTGTATGAAGATACAGGATCACACAAGTTAGGAACATGGTAAGCATTTAATATGTTATTGAATATTTTGATACACGAAGCAAGTGCATTTGAATATGATACATTTGGTGAATCTGATTAGGTACCAACTTGTTTTGATAACAATGTACAACATATTTCATCTAATATCCACATATATTCCCCTTATCAAATGCCTGAAGTTGGAATCCAGGAAGAGATTGCTCATTGCAACTCTTTCAAGATTCTTGCTGATCCCTGCATTTTACTTCACAGCCAAATATGGTGGCCAGGGATGGATGATCCTTCTTGTGTCTTTCTTGGGACTAACCAATGGCTACCTCACTGTTTGTATTTATACCGTGGCACCTATAGGTTACAAGGTCAGTAAATATTCTCACACTCTTTTTCAAAAAACTGGAGTCATATTATATCTTTCTACATTAATTATTTTATTTTAATATTTCATATATAAGAAAAGTGAATGTATTTAATAGTTTAAAATACGTCGACTTTCTTCGGATTCCATTTAAACATGCATGAAATAAAGCGAAAAGAAACAAATATTATGTTAATAAATAGGAGTAGTAAGAAGATATTGATCGACGGACTTAACATTATTAAAAGAAAATATTGAATAGTTTTAATGCTTTTAAAGTATTAACTATATGTATCAAATTTGTGGTGTTCATGGTTTTGTAGGGTCCTGAACAGAATGCATTGGGTAATTTGCTTTCGTTGGGGCTTATGAGTGGCATATTTGCTGGGGTTGCCCTTGATTGGTTGTGGCTCATTGGAAATTCAGAAAATTTCTAAAAGGAAATAATTGTTGTATTTAGTTATAAGCACAATATATAATTATAAAATGCAAATTACCCTCTCAAATTACAGGGGTTAAATAAAAAGCTATGGCTTAAGACACTTCAAAGTGACTCCTCAAACCCAAACATTTGAAACACACTTTCAGTCACTGCTGTGTTTAAGTTACTAACAAAAATCATATTGCACATAACATGATTTGTTTGAATTAAAAAAAATTATTTTATCAATTTATTTCTAAACACTTTATATAAAACAACATAAATTATAAAATCATATTAGTAAACTTAGAATTGTTTTATAGTATATTAAAAAAATGTTGAGTTAAAAAGATAAAACTGTTAATTTATTTAAATTTGAAAATAATTAATTAAAATCAATAAACTTAAAGTTTCATGTTAGAATAATGGTAGATGAAATTTTATTTTTATCACGTTATTATTCATTCTCTCACTTAA
The DNA here is from genome assembly GCF_003935025.1 of Abrus precatorius. Taxonomy (NCBI): domain Eukaryota; kingdom Viridiplantae; phylum Streptophyta; class Magnoliopsida; order Fabales; family Fabaceae; genus Abrus; species Abrus precatorius. The sequence continues at coordinate 11,117,149 of NW_020874384.1, forward strand.
TCTATCAAGTTTAATGATAACACTATCTTTTTTTTATTAAAAACAATGAATTAAATAGAGAAATTAGTACTTACTATTTATGCAAATAATTAAATTAACCCTTTCATATATATCTTTTTTTTTTATTTTTTTACATACTTTTCATGTTAAACATGTGTTTAATTGTCTTTCAATGAAAAATTAAAGTGTATTAAATTGTGATGCATTTTAACTTTTTAAAAGAAGTGGTTATATATGTTAAATCTTTTTTTAAAGATAAATATAAAGGAAATGGATGATATCATTTTGATTTTGCTTCATATATGTTTTAAACAGAAATATTTTATGCTATATTTTTTTAAATATAAAATACATTTAAATCAGAAGATAAGGAAAATGAACAAAATAGAAGAAAAAAAGAATGAGAGTAGATAAAGGTGAAGAGAATAAAAGAGTAATAAAATTAAAGTATGTTTAGAGTTTTAATTGTGTGAATTTTAATTGTCATTTAAAAAAATTAAAGGTAAAATTATAATAAAATTATATTATTTAATATTTTTTTTAGAATGCAAGATCAATACAATTGTTAATTATCTTATCTAATTTTCATAATTATGCATATCAAATTTCACATAATTTAGAAATTGTAGATATGTTATTCAAAATTTAATATTTTCTTATATTTTAAAAATATATCGCATGTTATAATAAAGTAACATGTTGAAATACTTATTAATTTTTTCTTATAAAATTTTATAAGTTGATTTATTTTATAAGAACTTTTAAACCAATTTGAATTAGTTAATATTGCATTCTATGAAGAATTATTAAATAGTGTAAGTATCTAAGTTTGATATCTAGTATCAACAAATTTTGACTTTTATATATAAAAAAAGAAAGAGTTAGAATTCCTTAATATTAAGTGTCAAACATGTATAGTCACATATTTAATATTTTTTATAAAATATAAATTAAGTAGTTCAATCATTAATTTAAAAATTCTAATTAAGTACATCAATTTTATAAGATTTCATGAGAAAAATAAAATCATTAAATAATTTATTGCATTATTTTATTTCTAAGAATAATATATTTTTAAAGTATAAATAAATATCAAATTTAGATACCATATTTATAAATATTAAATTTATATGAATTTTTTTTATTAGAAGGGGCTTAACAAAACCAATAAAAAAAACAACAAATAAACTAAGTCAAAATAAACCCAATTTAACTATGATTATCCTGAAAAGTAAGGGAGTTAGACTTGCAAGAAGAAGCAAGAAAGAAGTAAAAATTGAGTCACATGTCGTACCATATAGCACTATTTGCTGACATATAATTATACTAAATTACAACTTAGAAAACACAAAATTTAAGAAATCATCTCGATTTCATATGAAACCTCACTCTCTGTCCTTTCGAATAAAACAGCTACAAGTTATGCTAATATATAATTACCAACTTTGGCTCCTAGAAGCTAAGAGTTGTATTGCCCATGTATGTTCTTCACAGTGAGCCTAATACAGAACCATAGACAAAATTTTTTAAGTTATTTCTCAACTACTTTGACGTGGTGCATATTTTGATGAATTGATGCCATTTAAAATAGCACCTATACACGTTTCTGATCCTGTTCCTGATTGCTTAAAAAACACAGGTCAATCACTTCTAGACGCTGAACCAAACCTGCCGTCAATCTTCTGGTTTATACTTTATAAAGTAGTTGAACAATATAATACCAAAGTCACAAATTAAGAAAGTGCAATAATTGAACAGCCCTGCTTATGAAATTTTCTACAATTTAAATTGCAACGTCCTGCAAGAATACCAGCAACAAAATTATATATAAAAATAAACAAATAAAAAGATAAAATAAACAATCGAATATTTTTTTATTATTTACAATTTTTAAAAAAAGATTCATTTAACTTATTCAGAAAATAAGGTGATTAACTTGAGGAATTTTAATTCACTTTATTTATCCTTCTTCATCCCTATAATATTGATAATGGAACTTATTCGTTTATCATGTAATGTTAAAATTGTGTCTGTCTCTCTTAGTTGAGAACGAAACAAGTGGGGTATGTTTAATATTTATATATATATATATATAGATGAAAAATTTTAACATAACCTATAATGTATAAAGGACTTGGGAGAGGATCCATTCCTTCACCCAACATGTACTCTTTGAGAAATGTTGGGCAAAGGGACATATATATATATATATATCACCTTCACTCACATAAACGAAATGAATGCCTTCTGATCACAGGTTAGGTCCTTCAACATCCTTCAAGATATTCACAATTATCTCCTAGTGCTCTCCTTCCTCTCCTGAAAAGTTGAACAAAATCCATAGAAAAAATAACATATATATAGTATTTAAAAATAAATTAATAGTAGTCTTGAAAACTTTTCTTCCAATATCAACTGTTTCATCGACTGGGCTATATCAATGGACTTATTACAATAATTCAATTATTTTAATATGCATTGATCTCTGCTTACAATAAGAAATAAAAGGAGCACAAAAAATCAAACACATGGCATCATTCAAATGTACCTACAAGACTCAAAAGTTGCAAAAGAGCTCTTTAGTGAAGCAGTAGATATATTAACTGAGTGGAAGAACAGCTTTCAAGACTACAATTAATTTATTATCAAACACTTTTCTCTCTGTGGATTTCTGTTACTTTGTGAGTGAAGCAGAAGAGAACAAGGAAACAATCGTAAGTCTATTAAAATACACCAAAAGCACCTTTTTGGATAAGGAGAGGTTAAGCTATAGGAAAAAGTAGTAAAGTGATTCCAGATCATTTGAGTTTTGGGATCAAGTGTTTGGGCAGAAGATTGAATCTTAATAGTGAAAGGTGTAGTAAGTAGTAGTGCTTTACAAATTGAAAAGATGGGATAGGGTGTGTGCTATTCTCAGGAGCTACTCCAATTTATAAAGATTGATTAAAAGGTTAAAAATAAAATAAAAGATAAGGTGAGACACATTTCAGCAACCATGGAAATGATGAGAAGTTCCCTTTTTTTATATACATACTTCGTTAGAGGCGATAGGAGATACTGATCACTGATAAATCTGCATCTAGAATCCAATGGGTTTGGTCTTAGCTGTTGACTATTATACTCTCTCTAGAATCCAATGGTTTTGGTGTTAGCTGTTAACTATTATACTCTTTCCATCATTTTTATAACAAACAAGAATGAAAATCCTTATTATAAAAAATAAATGATAAATTTAAGCTGCATTAATTATTAATTTTTTTTTATACTTTTCTTTTATTAATATCATTAAATATATAAATTACTAACTACACTATTTAATATTATGGATATTTTTGAAATAAAAGTTATATTAATAAAAAATATAACTGATTTAATTACTTTTTTTATCAAATAATTTAATTTTTTATTTCTTATAAAAAGGATCGAAGAAGTAACATCTAACTCTTTTTTTATTCTTCATCTATTTTTTTATCTTACAAAAAATAATAGTTAATCATAGCAAAATAATAATAATAATAACAATAGTCAATGTTTTCAATTACACAGATATTTTAAATTAAAATTAAAAATTAAAAATATATATTTTTATTTCTAATTTGATAATTAAAATATAAATATAAATATTGAAAATTTGAAACTTTTGAAATTTAAAATTTAAATTGAAATTGGATAAATATTATTGTATAAAAATTATTAATTTTTTTGTGAAAAAACTAAATAAAGACATTAAAAAAGTAGAATTTTACTACGACGAAAAGATATGCAAAATGAGAAAGTGATGACTCATTTACTGTTAGTAATGTTTATAAAATATTTCTATTCAACTCAACAATGAATAATTTTTTACTTTCTGATTTTATTTATACTTTTTTTTAAAGAAATAAAATTAAAAATAATTTACTTCTATGTATAATTTTTGAGTTATAAGTCTTCGGCAATTATATTTTATGAGTCATGCATCCTAAATGAGAATATTTTAATATGTTAGTTTTCTTCTTTCTTTAATTATTTATATCTTAATTTAAATTTATATAATTTATTTTTCAATTTTAAAATTTCTCTCTTTAATTTATTATTATTTGATATAATAAGATATTTATTACTTCAATTATTACGATTATTTGTTCCCGCGCCATGAGTTTTAGTCAAATTGTCGGTTTATTTATTTTTTAATATTTGCTTAAAAATAAATTATTGAAAAATATTTTAAAATATTATTTATATTTTTTTTTTATCTATCCCAGCATAAGTTTTGTACGTACCTACATAAGTAAGATTTATTTTTTATTTATCTTTTTAAAGAGTTTTATATATTAGAAAAGCAAAACTTAAAAATCATGACACAAAATTTTTTGTCTAAAAACATGCAAAACTTGATTTAAAAAAATGCAAAACGAAAATTAAAGATAGATGGTTTATCGTCTTTTTTTTCTTTAATATTTATAAACTTGAGAATATTATATACTCTTTTTAAATTGATAGTTGTAATTTTTTAATTTAAAAATTAATATTTAATTTTTTAACTAAATTATTAATTTTATTATTTATTAATATAAAATTAATAATAAATACATATTATACTGGATAGGACATCATTCGGTCTTAAAGATAAAAGAAAGAATCCGAATACCCCTTCAGCCTCAACAAGACGAGTACCTTTTCGATCAGATTAAAAAATAATTAAATCAATAAGGGTAAATAATTAGACTATTATTTACTTAATTACAGGCTAAAATCAAAGCTGATTCACAAAACCTATTAGCTCATAATATTGCCTATAAAATGAAGGTAAGAGGTTAACTTTTGAATATTAAATAGCATTTATTACTTAAACTGACACTTGACTTTATCATCGAAGTACCTTTTATAAGTACACTCTCCCTACGTCAGACAGAGAAAGACCTGTAATACAAAGGAGGACGTCACCTTATTCCATAGTAGAAGAGTATTCTGAAGATCAGTGTAGTGGGGCTCGATTTGCCTCAATTTTTAGAGCAATCATGGTACTTACCAGAAGCCAGCAGGAAGGATAGAATCAATAAGGAGGAACTTCTCGTCAGTAGGAAAATGCTACACCTAACCAACCAATCCTTGAAGTTTTAACCGAGAGGGAGGAGATGAAAACCTTTTTGCGGTAGTAAGACAACTTAACGCTGAAATGATGGAGATGTAAAGGGTGAGAGAAAGAGATGCTCTCGAACTATCTGCATTGAGGAAGGATAATGCCAACTTAAGGGACAAGATCAGAACTTACATACCCTCTCAAACTACGCCTTTTGCTCAGAAGCAGGGAGAGTCCTCGGCTCTATAGGAAAAACCAAATGTATGCCAGCAAGCTAAAGCCCCTGTTGAACGGGATGATACTTCAACTCGAAGCTCTTTCATTCAGCCTATTCTGGAAGCTAAACTACCCGAGAACTGGAGAGGTTTAACACTAGAGAAGTATGATGGGACATCCGACCCCGAGGAACACTTGGATATCTTTACAACCCAAGTCAACCTATATACAGAGAATGATGCTCTATTATGCAGAATATTTCCTACTTCGCTTTAGGGGCCAGCCCACCCCCTCGTCCATTGATTCGTTTGCAACGCTTACCAAACAATTCAGTCCACAGTTCGCCGCAAGCCGCCTCCATCCTCTGATATGTTTAGCATTGGTTAACATTCGTTAGGAAAAAAAAGAGACACTTAGAGCATTCATGGAGCACTTTGACAAAGTGGCCCTCTCAATCCACAATTTGGAGCCGACAATTGCAATGCATCATTTCACAACAGCCTTGAGACCGAGACCTTTTGTCAACAACATATGTAAAAAGCCACCTATAGACCTGGATGAATTAAGAAGCTGAGCTGCAAAGTATATGCAGATGGAAGAGTTGACCGAATACCGAAGCCAAGTTTAGATGGAGCAAGGGTTCAACCCAAAAGAGGCCGACAAAAGGGAGTTTTTTAAGGCCAGGCAAGAAAACAAGGACCGGAAAGGAGAAGTTGAGCGACTACCAAGAGGACCCAAGTATACTACTTATACTACTCTAAATACTAACTGGTCTAGAGTACTCGAGCAGGCACTGGCAACCGAGATACTGCGCGTGCGAATACCTCTCCTCGGGCAAACAAGTCAAAATCATGCCAATATCATAGAAATAGAGGACATACTACTGAGGAGTGTATAGCCCTGAAAGATTGCATTGAGGACTTGATTAAAGCTGGGCACCTTCAAGGGTTTATATAAACACATCCCCTCGGTCACACCGAAAGGGGTAAGGACTGTTATCCTGAACCATCAAGAAGATACAATGATAAAAAAAGACTTGAACGACAACATAACAAGTCAAGAGAGCCCCCTGTCAAGCATTTTGATGAATACGAAAAGTACCCTCACCGAGTTATTAACACTATAGTAGTAGGATTTGTTAGAGGAGGATCTACTAATTCAGCCAAAAAAAGACATTTGAGACAAGTCCGCTCTATCAACCATATTTCATTGGGAAGTAGAATCTGAATCCCCATTACATTTACTGATGAGAATTTCCAAGGAGTAGACCCGGTTCAAAATGATCTCATGGTCATAAGCGTCAACATTCTTAACCAAACTGTCCGTAAGACTCTAATTGATCAATGGAGCTCAGCTGATATCCTATACTAGAATACTTTCAAGTAACTTGGGATACCAGAAGATAAATTGAAAGAGTATCATGAACCACTTGTCGGTTTCTCTGGGGAACAAGCGGAGACTCGTGGCTGTATCAATCTATACACCTCATCGAACTAGAACACGAAGGAAAGAGTATCAAAGTCATTTACCTAGTAGTACATGCAAACATTTCTGATAATATACTACTCGGTCGGCCATCCCTTAATAAATTAAAGGCCATAGTCTCAACCCCTCACTTGGCTATGAAATTTTCATCTAAGAAGGGCCAAATCATCACCGTTCATGCCGATCAAAAGACAGCTAGAGAATGCTACTTTACAAACTTGCGTTTAAAACCTTTCCAAGAACGTAGACGAGATGTTAACATCGTATCCCCTCGGTCAGGAGCAGATTTTGATGTAAAGCTTGATCCAAAAATTGATGAGGGGCTTCGGGTTGAACCCAATGAAGACAAAAAGTGTTTTCAGCTAGGAAAAAAATCCGAACAGGTCACTTACCTTGGTACCGGGATGTCGTTGGAGGAACAGTAGGTCCTGCAAAAAGTGAGGACGCAAAATGCTGATTTATTTGCATGGTTGGCTTTGGACATGCTAGGAATAGACCCTGAATTCCTGTGTCACCATCTATCAGTTTACAAAAGGGCAAAACCAATAGCACAAGAAAAAAGGAATATAGGAGGAGAGTGAGCACGAGCGGTCCAGGAAGAAACGATCAAATTGTTACAAGCTGGTTTTATCCGAGAGGTAAGATACTCCACCTGGTTGGCCAATATTGTGATGATAAGAAAGGCTAATTGGAAGTGGAGGATGTGCACTGATTTTACTAATCTAAATAAAGCATGTCCTAAGAATGCCTATCCTCTTCCCAACATTGACAATCTGATCAATTGCGCTGCCGACCATAAGGTACTCAGTTTCTTGGACGCATACTCATGATATAATCAGATTCAGATGTATCTCCCAGATGAGGAAAAAATGACATTTATCATAGACTCGGCAAATTTCTGCTATAGAGTAATGCCTTTCAGTCTTAAAAATGCAGGGGCAACATATCAGAAATTGATAAATAAAATCTTTAAAAAACAAATAGGTAAGTGCATGGAGATTTATGTTGATGACATGGTAGTTAAATCCATCTCCCTAGATAAACGTGTTGACCATTTAAGTGAAGTATTCGGTGAGGCAAAACGGCATGGAATGAGGTTTAACCCAGAAAAATGTACATTTGGGGTAGCCAGCAGAAAATTCCTAGGGTTCATGCTTTCGGAAAAGTGGATTCAAGCTAACCCGGATAAGTGCAGAGCTATTGTTGAAATGATAAGTCCTCGTAATGTAAAGGAGGTGCAAAGACTGATCGGCAGAAAGGTCTCGGTGTATTATTGATCTTCTCAAGAAATCACAAAAGTTCACCTAGACCGATGAATGTGAAGAAGCCTTTATGTAATACAAAAACACACTCGCGGCACCACTAATTCTAACAAAACCTAATCCAGGACAAGATATGATAGTCTATATAGCTGTATCAGAAAAGGCCATCAGTTCGGTATTGTTACATGAAACCTCCAAGCAAGAACCAATATATTTCATCAGCCGAGCCCTTCAAGATGCTGAATCCCAATACCAAACAATGGAGAAATTTGTGTTGGCACTGGTCCATACAGCTCGGTGTTTAAGGCATTACTTTCAAAGTCATTGGATAATAGTACGAACCAATTACCAGTTGCCAAAATTTTACGAAAACCGAAGTTGGCAGGACGGTTAATGACATGGGCAATTGAGTTGTCCCAGTTTGATATCCACTTTGAGGCCTGAGGACCTCTTAAAGCTCAGATACTAGCTAATTTTGTTAATGAATTCACCTCTTAAAAGCAGATCGATACCAACATGTGGAAATTGCACGTTGACGGATCATCAAATCTTCAAGGATATGGAGCAAGAGTTATATTAGAAGGGCCGAATACTTTGATACTTAAGCAGTCTATTCGGTTTAAGTTCAAAGCATCTAATAATCAATATGAATATGAGGCATTACTGGCTGGGTTCAGCCTCGCAAAAGAAATTAGGGTCAAGCATATCACATGCTGGACTGACTCAAAGGTAGTGGTCGAAGATATCAATGGTGCCTATCAGGTTAAAGACCCAATTATGTTGCAATACTATCATAAATTCAAACGAATAGAAAATGAATTTGATGAAGTATGTGCTCAGTATATACTGAGATCCATGAATGAACAAGCTGATAAGCTCGCAAAATTGGATAGTAAAAAAAAACCTGGATAACTTCAAAGTATGATTCACCAGGAAATCAATATCCCCAGCATAAGTGGACAAAAGTGTATGAAAATTGAAGATACATCTCGGAACTGGATGACAGAAATTATTCAGTATCTTAAAACTAATAAAGTTCTCGAAGATTCGGATCAGGCAAGGCAATTAAGAAAAAAGGCAGCCAGGTTTACCCTTGTCGGTTAAGAACTATTTAAAAGAGGAATCTCTACCCTTTTGCTTAAATACCTTGATATGGAACAAGCCAATTATGTGATGAGGGAAATTCATGAAGGTATTTGTGGTTTTGAGGGCTGGATATTTTTTTCCAACTTTATCTAAAGATTGTGATCTTTTTGTTAAAAAATGTATCCTATGTCAACAACACGGTCCATATATGCATCAACATGCCGACAACCTTCATCCAATTACTTCTCCTTGGCCTTTTTCCATTTAGGGAATGGACCTACTCGGACCCTTTTCCTTTAGCTAAAGGACAGTGCAAGTTCTTAATTGTCGCTATTAACTATTTTACCAAATGGATTGAAGCAGAATTATTGGCTACCATCACGACACACAATGTTCAGAAATTCACTTGGAAAAATATCATCACTTGTTTTGGCATTCCACATGCCCTGATCATAGATAATGGTCTACAATTTATAGATCGATGTTTCAATGAATTTTTTGAGGGGCTACATATTAAACACCGAGTTACTTCTGTCAAACACCCTCAGACTAACGGACAGGTCGATGCGGCAAATAAGGTCACCTTGCATGAACTCAAAAGAAGATTGGGCTCGGCAAAGGGAGAATGGTCAGAAAAGTTATCAAAAATCTTGTGAGCCTATCGGTGTACGCCCTAGACAAGCACAAAGGAAACACCTTTTTGGCTAGCCTATGGTACTGATGCTATGGTCTCGGTTAAAATCGGAGAACCATCCTTTCGAGGCAACATTTTGATGAAAAAACATTAATGGTGAATCTCTAGCTGTTAATCTAGAATTGTTAGATGAAGTACGTGATCAAGCAGCAATCTTGGCTAAGGCAAGTAGAAGAACAATGGCAAGAAAGTTCAATTCAAAAATAAACTAAGACAATTTCAGGTTGAAGACTTAGTATGGAGGGCTACTAGAGAGGCACGCCGAGATCAAAGAGAAGGAAAGCTTGTTGCTGACTAGGAAGAACCCTTTCGGATAACAACATGCCTAGATAATGGATCATACAAGCTCGAAACACTTGAAGGGAAAGTTATACCAAGAACATGGAATGTATCACATCTTAAGCAATATTTTAGTTGAAGCTTGATTGTAAATTCAGTGCACTCTTTTCCTCGCTCAGGTTTTGTCCTATTATAAAAAAGTGAAAAGAGGTTTTTTCTGAAAAAGGTTTTTAATGAGACACTACGTTAATAAAATCATCTTTTTCAAAAAACTCGGATATCATTTACATTTTTTCCCTCCCGAGTACCCCACTCGATTAAGAATGAATCATTTAACATTTATTCCCTCCCGAGTACCTCACTCGGTTAAGGTTGAATCATTTAACATTTATTCCCTCCCAAGTACCCCACTCGGTTAAGGTTAAATCATTTAAATTAATTTCCTCCCGAATACCCCACTCAGTTAAGGTTGAATTCCCTCCCGACCTCCCACTTGGTTAAGGTTGAATCATTTACATTTTTTCCTCCCGAATACCTCATTCGGTTAAGGTTGAATATTTATTCCCATCCAGACACCCTACTCAATTAAAGATGAATCCATTATATTTAAAAATCAATTATTCGTCTCCATTCGATTAAAAATGAATTAAACTATCTCTCGTATATCACCTCTCGGTTGATAAAATTGGTTACGTTTTTAGTTAAAGATGACTTATTCAAAGTACACATCTCACTTAGTTTAAACTTTGATCATTGGCGGGAATTTGGTAATATGAAACAAATACTGTAAACAACAAAGATGAATTGAGGAAACTAAACTTGTATTATCAAAAAGGCCAATGGCATTACAAAATAGGCACTATCGATCTTTTATTCACATAAAAGAAAAGCTAATAGTTCCCCCCTCTCGGCATCTTGATAGGTAGGTACGTCCTCGGTGGCAACTCCTTGAGCTGGGCTTGGTGCCTTGGCGTCGTGCTACACCTCTTCGTCCAGCTCGTCATATGGTAAGAACTTCCCACCAAAGAAGTCCCTTGACAAATTGAAGTGGAAGTTGGATAGGACTTGGTAAAATTCAAATGCTTGCCGTATGGCATGATTAAAACTGGCCTCATGCTCAACCACGAGTTTCTTGTTGCATTCGACAGTTAAGGCTTTCACCTCAGCATCGGATTTCTGCCTTTCTTCATCCAACTCCAAGGTCTTCGCCCTCAAAGCGTCATCGACTGCGCGTAGCCGATTCTCTAAAATGTAGAAGTGCTCCTTCATCTGAGCAACTTCACCCTCCAACAACTTGTTGGTCTCGACCAAGTTTAACCGGACCTCCTCGCTTTCTGCTACAGCTTTTTGGGAGGAGAAGAATTGGCTTTGGACCCTTTCTAAATCTTGTAAATGTTCTAAAGCCAAACTATGTGCCATCACCATGGCCCGAACTTGAAACTCGCAGTACCATTGCCATCGGGACTTGTTATTTTGTTTGTTTACAAGTGCCTCCCCGATTCTGATAGTAAGTTTGGGGAGACGACTCGGTTAGCCCAAACCCCTTTGGCAAAAAATGATTCAGAGAAAGCAGGAGGAATGACGGTATGGACCAATGAGCTCCCTGAACCACTTGACCCGGCATCTCGGGCATGTTTTTGCTTCTTCTCCTTCTCGGACTCCTTCTCCTTGCCTTTGTCTTTTTTTTTCTTGGGTTAACCTTCAACAAGGGTAGGATGTCGGGGAGGTTGGCAGGCTTCAGCCAAATGTGGAATTTGGTCCAAGACAAGGTTCCGGTGCTCATCAGCCGAAGTCCCTTCTAGAGCTCTCTGCCTCAAACCTTTTCGATAGCTTAAACTGAATCCTCTTTGAGCCATAATGCTTGCAATAAAAATAAGAAGTCAAATCAATATAACTCTATATCCAAAGTATAAACTAGGGCAATAATGTATACCGCCTATATCCAAACGAGGCTTGGGGGACTTCAGCAAAAGAATAAGGGCTTGAGCTGGTAGTTCCTGAGGAAGAGATTTCAGATACTCCAGAGCTGATTATTCTTCCAAGGACAACATCTCTTCAGGATACACATCATATCTCTGCGGTACCTGAGTCTAGTGAAAAGGGAACAAAGGTTTATTTTCACTATAAAAAAAAATACTTCTACCTACAGGATAGACGGTTACTTTAAAGTACTCAGTTTTAAAGTCTTTAAATAGAGGCAGCTCAACTTCCCTTATTAAAGATACCCATCTCGCCTCATCTGAAGGACGGGTACAGAAAAAATGAAGAAATAAACCTACACTTGGCTCTATATAATGAAATTTACACAAATTTTTGAAGGCCTGCATAGCCGCCCGCCCATTTGGATGAAGTTGTGTTGGCGCGACATTTAGAACCCTCAACACACCTATCTAAAAGTCGTGAAAAGAAAGTCTAATACTTAAGTCCCTAAACATATATTCGTATACAAAGAAGATGTCAACCATTTCAACACCATCTTCTAAAAATACTAGATCAGGATTACTAGATCCATCCTTTCGGTAAACGTTTATGGTTGTAGGGTAAGGATCCAAAGCCTCCCATAGTTATATATCACAATGGTCTACAAAAGATTGGAGATTTTTATTTTTTTGGAAACGTAAGAAGTAGGCGGGCACTTCACCGTGAACTTACTCGTATCCAGGAATCGAACAGGGGGAAAAGATTGGTCTTTCTCTTGGGGGCTAGTGTTCGATAAAGATTTACTAGACTTAGTATTATCAATAACAACATTTGATGATTCGGCATTGTCCTCACATTCCCTAACAGTTACCTCAGGCCTATCTCCAGCAATATTCGGCCTTGAAGAAACTTCCTCAAACCTTTCAGTACCCTCGAGGTCCCTAACCCCAACAGCAATAGTCAGCCTCGTATGATCTGATAACAAATCATTCCACTTAAGTGAATAGGCCATGAGAATAATAGGAAAAGAGAAGGGTAAAAGAAGAAACAACACGTACCTTAAGGTGTCAGAAGAAAAGAAAAAGCTTCTAAACAAGATGACAAGTGTATACCACTTGGTTTAGAACAGAAAGCATAAAATGAAGCCTCGTTCACCACGTATTTGTAGAGCACAAGGTTTTGGGCAGATGAAGCGTCACACCCCCATCCAACTGTTAGATCTTGTTTTGAAATGGGCAGATATGATTAACTAACCTTTCATTTCACGAAGCATGAACCCCGAGAAGAAACCCTAAAAAATTGAAACCCTAATTTGTTGAAACTATGAGTTCTGACAAATCCAAAAGGTTAAGCCAAACATGTATTCGACCTTAACATCAATAGAAAGATTCTGAGTACCTACTCAGAATAATACTCAAAACTGAATATGGAAGTAGTAGCCTCTACACCATTACCTACATGCAGCAAAAGGCATCACCAAACAAAAAAACTAACGACAGGATTTGATAAAACCTTTCAATCGTACCTTCTCTGGCTTTGGAGGCTGGTGTACTGGATAGGACACCATTTGGTCTTAAAGATAAAAGAAAGAATTTGAATACCCCTTCAGCCTCAGCAAGACGAGTACCCTCTCGGCCAGATTAAAGAATAATTAAATCAATAAGGATAAATAATTAGATTATTATTTACTTAATTGTAGGGCTAAAATCAAGGCTAATTCACAAAGCTCATTTTCCATAATATTGCTTATAAAAGGAAGGTAAGAGGTTCCGGTAAGATGTTGACTTTTAAATATTAAATAGCATTTATTACATAAACTGACACCTTACTTTATCATCGAAGTATCTTTTGTAGGTACAGTTCCCCTATGTTAGACAGAGAAAGACATGTAATACAGAAGAGAACATCACCTTATCCCACAATAGAAAAGCATTATAAAGATCAATGTATCCTTAACATGAACACATGCAAAAGAACATAACATAGAATATCCTCTTTAATTATTTTTTTCATCGAACCACGAGCCACTAAAAGCTCCTCCTCCTCTTCCTCTTCCTCTATGCGAAAGAACATACACATAGAATAATAAGCATTGTTTGTGTTTTTTTATGCTAGTTTAACAAGCAAGTATTAATATTGTCAATAGTATTAATATTTACTAATATTTACTTAAAAAATTATTATTTTCATTTAGTCTATAAATAAAAAATATATACATTTGTTAATGTTCTATATCAAGATAATTAAATTAATAAAAAATAAAATAAATAAAATTCATCATTGAGATATTTAAAATTTTATACTAAATTAGTGTTTATTAATGATGTAACTAAAATTACCAACAGAAATTTAAGTATTTAATTTATATTTGTTATCTTTAATTTATAGGTGTTAGAACTCATATTAATTATAATTTAATTTATTTTTTTTTATAAATTTTGTAAATATCAGCTCTTAATAATTTCCTAATAATAGTAAAATTTAAAAAAAAATATTTATTATAATTTTATAATTTTGATATAATAATTATATATTTTTTATAAAAAATATTTTTTATTTGTATATGCTTAAACTCAGTCTTAGACTTGAGATTAACAAAAAAAAATAAAAAATATTATTGAAAATGATTTCATCTAAAAAAGCATTAATTAACCAAAAATTTAAATTACAACTAACACTAAAATAATAATGAATAAAACGAACTCCTAAGACAATTTTGACCAATTTGACTGATTTAATAGAGATAATATCTATATATCAAATGTCAAATCCAGCGTAGAACACGGCACAAAGTTACTTGTATCAAATATAGCCACGTTACTCATTGGTGCACATAGTCAGTAAAAATGTTTAGTAAACAACAAAAGTTGAACTACAACTAAACTTTTTTAAAAATTGGACAGTATTATAAAAATGAAAAAATGATTTATGAGAATTACTACGAAACAAACAAAAGTTTATGTCATGTACCCACTAAATCTAAGATAGTTAGTAAGGAATACTTTATGTAAAAAATAAAAAAAAATTGAGAACTTTTACTTTTAAGACCATACGTGGTCAAGATGCTGATTATTTTTCTTTTAAGTAGTCAAACATAATTATTTGTTGCAGTTTGAATCTTCTAAAGAATATAAAATAAAAAGAACTAAAAAATTTGCACAACTTATAAATGAGAAATGATAAAATATTTTACTTATGAATTTGTAATAATTAAAAAAAGTAAATTATATTCACTCAAAAATTTACTGAAGAAATCAAATCACCCTTTAATTACTGTAGAGAGACTAAAGCTATTATTGAACTTTTTTATCTTAAAAATTTTATGACAGTAAAGATAGAATAGAAATGCCATAATACTTAAGGAGAGTATTGCAGTTATATCCTTTAAAATATTGATTCTTTCCATACAAATGGAACACTTTGCATACAAATGGAACATGCGTGTTGCTATTTGACTCTATTTTTAAAAGATGAAAACAGGTCATGTAGCTTTTAATAATATATTTTTTATATTTTTAATTTTATTATTATTAAATTAATATATAATATTATAATTATTTTTATTTATAATTATATTAAATAAAAATTATATTTTATAAAAAATTAAAATATTTATACACGATTATACTTTTTTAAAAATAAATTTATTTAATAATAAATTATCATATTTGTTACATTTAAACAAATTAAAGAATAATTAAGTCTTTAAATAGGAACAAAATATAATTAAAACTAAACGAAATAAAATTTATAAATAAAATAATAATAAAATATTAATATATTTTTTATATTCTTAATTTATTATTATTATTATATTAATATATTATGTTTAATTATTTTTTATAATAAATAGAAAATATTTAAATATGAATTATATTTTATTTGAAACTAAAATTTTATAAAAAAAATAACAAAAAATAAAATAAAAAATTTAATATACAATATATATATATATATAATAGTACCATATAATGAATAATATAAATAATATAATTTTAAATAAATTATATATAATAGTATATGCTTTTTGTAATTTACTATGTATTTTATTTTTATTGATATAAATTTTTTGAGTGAAGTACTTATAAAAAAATTTTTACATGTCAAGTCCATAACATATAATCCACATCTAAATATAAGTATATCAAATTTTAAATAATTATTTTTAATAAATTTGACATTGATATAGATAGATTTTTTCATAAAATATATAGTTGTTAATATACATTTAAAATTTAATAATTAATAAATATTTATATAAACGAAAAAAGTATAAATAAAATATTATATTATTAATTAATTGATATAAATACATATTTTAAAATATTATATCAGTAATATCTTTTATATTATATTAATGTTATAATGTAATTAATTTTACGTATATTTATTAATTATTATATTTGTTAAATTTAAACAAGCTGAAAAATATTTAAGTCTTTAAATAGGAATATGACACAATCAAAACTAAACAAATTAAAATTTAAAAATAAAATTATAATATTATATTAATATATTTTTTATATTTTTAATTTTATTATTATTAATATTTAATTATTATATTAATATATTATATCATAATTATTTATATTTATAATAAATAAAAATTACTTAAATATAAATTATATTTTATTCAAAAATAAAAATTTATAAAAAATAATAAGAAAACAAAATAAAAAATTTAATAATAATATATATATATATATATATATATAATAAGACCATGTAGCAACTAACTAATAATATAAATAATATAATTTTAAATAAATTATATATAATAATATATATTTTTATAACTTGTCACGTGTTTTATTTTTTTGTATAAATTTTTTGACTACAGTGCTTATACAAAATTTTTTTGAGTACATAAAATTTTAAATAATTATTTTTAATATATTTGACATAGATATTGATAGATTTTTTATTAAAAAAATATAATTATTAATATACATTTGAATTCAATAATATGTAAATATTTACATAAATAAATAATAAAATTATTAGTTAATTTATCAATTTATATGTAATATATAAGTATATATTTTAATTTATTATATCAGTAATATTTTTTTATATTAAATTAATATTATAGTATAGTTAATTTCACGTGTATTTATTAATTTAAAATAATAAATTAATAAAAAATAAAATTAATTATTTTGTAATTATTTTATTTTTAATTTAATAATAATTATTATTATCATATATATATATATATATATATATATATATATTGCATTGTATTTAAATTTATTTATTTTTTAAATATAATAATTTTCTTTTAGCTGATTCAACAAATTGTATGAATGTTATTTTTTATGATCAATTTTATGTGTTTAGTGTGACTTTATTTGTTGAATATAAGATATCTTTAAACAAATAAAATATAATCCTAAAAAAATATCTTTAATATTTTAATAATTTTTTAAAAATAAATCAAAAAAATAAAAATATAATTTTTTAACTATGAAACATTTATAATTAATGCTCAAATAATATTTTAAAAATTATTTATAAAATTATATAAAAGCTATTATAATTATTTAATAATTATCAATAATATATGAAAATTAAAAAAATATGTAAACTAATTTGATGATAAAATATTTATATTTTATTAATATTAAAAAAAATTTAATAGTAGGTTTTGTGAACAGCTTTCAGACCTGATCAAGCCACCTAAATAAATCAGGTTAAGTTTAAAATAAAGTCTTTAATAAATAACGGTCAGGCTTAGACTTAATGATTATATGTCTGTTTAGAATAAAGTCTGACGTGATCTGTTTCCATCCCTATCCACTTTTAAATGAGACAATAAAGTGGGACACCAACTAACTATTATTTTTGGAAGATATTATTCTTTCTATTATATATTATTTAGTTTTAAATATTATATTTTCTTAGAATAATTAAAAATTACAAAATAGTAATTATATTTTTGAATTTTAAATAATTAAACACACATATATGAAAATACAAAAAAATTAAATAAATTTTTAATAAAAAATTTACCTTTAGTTGCATAAATTTAAAGTGTATTATGTAATGCTCTAAAAGTTTTCGTGAGTATGTATCTATAAAATTTAGACAATAAAAAAAAGACACATGTGAAGTTAAAAAAATATTATTATATATAATTATTTAAAGTTATATTATTTGTTATATAGTCTTAATATTATTATTATATATTGTATATATTTAATTTTTTATTTTATTTTTATAAAAAATAAAAAATATATATATAATAAAATTATTCAATAAATAATATAAATAATATAACTTTAAATAAATTATATATAATAATATCTTTTTAATTTGATATGTGTTTCTTTTTTATTAGTTTAAATTTTTTGAATGCGTGTCTATAAAAAAATTTTAGATTGTCACAGAATTTATCTAAATTTAATAATCTTGTTTAAAAGTCAATATATATTTGTTTATATTATGACATATTTTAAAATTTTTATATTGAATCAAACTAGTTTAGTTCAGCCACCAACCCTGGACTTTAGGTTCGCAATTTCCAAGAATTTCATTCTACTCTTCAAATTTCACGTTTAATTATTGCATTATGAACGTTATTTTGGTCTCTACCAATGTTGACGTGTGGCCACAATCGAGCATGCGCGCGTCGACTTCTCAGCGTTTTGCATTTTTTTTTTTCTCTTTTGACTGATAATGTTATTTTGAATAATTATGTTTGACTGATATTAGTGCTGCGTCATGCGCCAAACTTATAATATTAGTTATTAATTTTTGTTTTTTTATAAATATATAAACATATAACATGAAAACATTATACATATAACCTCACTTTAATTTTCAGATTGTTTTATATATTATTTTTTATAATATTTAGTAAATTATCATTTTTATTATATGGCAACATTTTCAAATATTTTTTATTTTTCAGTCTTTTGAATAATATTTTAATTACTATAATGTGAATATTTGAGACTTAATTTACGAAAAATCAATAACTATTTTAGCGTTCATTACATCTTTTTAAAAAGAATTTATTAAAAAATCCAATTTAAAACATTAGAAATTTAAATGAACTAAAATTAATATATATATATATATATATATATATATATAAATTATTATATTAGAATATTTATTTGTTTTAAACTCTGCAAAAATCATTCAAATCAAAATGAAGGAGAAAAAGTCTAAAGCAGCAGGAAGATAAAGATTGACAAGGGTAATTCATCCAATTTCACGTGAATAATGATAAGAGGATAAGGTTCGTGAAATTAAAACAAAAGGTGAAATTCAAAAGGTGGAGCTTTTCCATTTGGAGAATTATGAACGATTAAATAATTGAGATCGACAAGAATTCTTTCAAAGATGAGGTATTCAAATTAGTATTCAAATTAGATGAGTTGATCTTCAAATTCAATGATCAATGATGGAGGAATTAAATAATTAGAATGAGACAGTGAATTACTAAATTATGCTTAATATCTTCCTTTAGAGATCATATCATGTCAAAAAATTAAAGTCTTCTTAAAATATTATATGGACTGTTGCAAAGGTTAGAGATCAAGTTTGATTGTGAAACTTTTGGATAAGAAAGATTAAATTAAATTAAATTAATGTCTACTATAATTAAGAGTGTTCTAAGGAAGCAAGTAAAAATAAAAGTCATGGAATTAAATGATAAAGAATATTATCATTATTTCTTATTGAAAGTCTTTGATTAGTTTTAATTCATTATCTCCTTGTTTAAAGATGATGACCATTGAGACTATCATATAATGAAAAATTTTAGATTATATTTACCTAAAGTACTAGGTTGAGAATAGATCATATTATGTCAAAAAAGCTCCTGTGGTAGACTTATCCACCGTATTCAGGTGCACGACCTAGATCAAATTTAGATTAAATCAGATGAAAAATTAAAATAAAAAAGTACAAATGATAATAGATTTACTTACTTTAAGAGAAAATTCATTAAATTTTTTTCTGAAGCATTTAAAGTTATAGGACAAGAATTGGTAGTATATGTAATAAGAAACTTTATCATAAATATATGATGATTATTTATTTTAATAAATTAAACATTTTATATTAATACAACTTTTTATGATATCAATTAAAAGATTTAATTTTGAGATTTTTCTTAGGATTGTTCTTAAAATATCCTGAGACTTGAGACTTGAGATTTAATCTATGGCACAAAAGACTTGGTCAACCCCATTTTAAGAACAATTTCCTTTTATACCTCATAATTCGGGAGAACTATGTGATGATGTTTGTCATTTTGCAAGACACAAAAAACCTGTCATTCAAATATAGTGATAATGTTTCTAATAAAGCTTTTAATTTGATTCATGTGGACATTTAGGGACTTTTCTCAATCTCTTCTTTCCAAAGTCATAAACACTCCTTAACTTTTATAGATGACTTTAGTCAATTCACATAAATCATTCTTTTACGCTAAATGAAAAATAAGGTAGTTACTCAAAAACTTCATTTCTCTTGTTGAAACACAATTTTTTTTTTTTTTATCAAAAGTTAAAACAATGAGGAGTGACAATGACTTAGAATTATTAATGTCTACCTTTTATCATAAAAAAAAAAATTCATCATCAAACTTCTTGTGTGAAAATCCCTTAACAAAATGGTTTTGTTGAGAGAAAATACCAACACATTCTTAGTATAACAAGCGCACTATAATTATAAGCAAATCTCCCCAAACAATTTTAGTCTCTTGTTGTCAAACATTATGTTCACATCCTTAATAGGTTGCCTAGTAAAGTCATTAATCATAAAACACCTTATGAAATCTTTTTCAACAAACTATCATCTACATTCATTTAAAAGTCTTTGGTTGTTTGGTTTATGCAAGCACTATCTTTGGTTGGTTGGTTATAAGTATGATTCTGATAACGAAATACCAATAGTTTTCAAAAGTTCACGCAAGAAGAATGAAGGCACTAACAGATGTAATTGTTGGAAGATATCGCTTAGCTCTACTTCTCAATTAATCACCTTCATGGTTTTGAATTTACTAGAATGCTTTTTTATTTTATAAAGATCTTAATGACTGTTTCATTCATATTTACCTGTATGCTTGTGCCATATTTTACAACCTTCAAATATATTATAATATGAATGATTCCATGACCTAATTATGGCACACAAAACAATAACAATCATATCTCTCTAAATATCCACATAAATAATCCTATTAGAATGTTGTTGTCAACAATATGCTAATACTAAGTGAGAGAGAAAGAGTATGAATACATACACTTAGAGTTCACATCTAACCCTCTTTTTATAAGAGAAAGTTTCTAATAATCATAATCTAGTTAATTGACTCATTTCGTATAACTTTGTCCTAATTAGTTAATAATTTTAATATAACTGGAATTTAACTTTTTTTAACAGCTTGTTCTTTGAGTTCAATCTTATAGTTTTTTTTCCTAATATTTGGTTATAATATTTAAATTTAATATTATAAATAGTAAAAAATACATAACAAGACATCACTATTATCTAAATACTAAAAATGTTATTAAATTGACATAATGTACTTGTGTTAATATATACACCATACAATTGCTCCTTTTTTTTCATATATTTAATTGAATATAATGTTCAATTATTTTTCCTTCATATTTTAGTAAACTTTTTCAATATACCACTTTTGTTACAAGAGGAACTAATCTCATCTAGGTCACTTTCTTTCTTCCGCTTGATTTGTTTTATATCTAACTTTAAATTTTGCAACACTTTGTTACAAGTAACATTTGATAAGATTAAAACATAGAATTTTTCATGTAAGAACAATGATTCTAGGTCAAAGGACTATATACACCATTATACATTGAGAACTATTTATGATACTTGTTTAATGTTTTCATATTAAGTTAATCCAATACACCATTACTCTTAATATGAATTTGTGTAAGGATTTTATATCATATGGTCTATAAGATTCAATTATCAGTTTACTGACATGTTAGTATTAAGTATGATTTCACAATCAAGTTATTTGCTTGATATCATATACAATATTCACTATTTTAAGGATCTTACTATTTTTTAAAGAAAACTAAATCTAAAATGTCTTAGTTAATTTAAATATATAATTATAATACAAATAATATGTTTATATCATACTCAATCTCAATAGCAAGAGGATTTAAGCAAATAAATTCTTTTTAGACCTAGATCATATCATACCATTTTCTTAAAAAAGAATGTTTTTAATTTAGCATAAATTAGAGTTAAAGGTGAATAATCGCTACTTATGAATTTGACTCACCTAAAATAGGACAAATAATAATTTGAAAAATCATTAGCTTATTCAAAGCAAAAAATTTTAGAGAATTTAGTTATCTCAGTCAAAATATTATTATTCTCTAACAAATAAAAAAGAAAGATGAGAAAGGAATTGATGGTTTTTTTACTACAATTTCTTTTTATGTTGAGACATGTAAACTAACACTAATTAGGAATGATTATTGTTGATGAATAGTCTTTTAAATTTGTCGAAAAAGAGAAATTTTAATATTACATAAATGTTGTATACCTAAATTAAACTCTCCTAAAAGAAAGACTGCTGCAAGAGATCGTGAGAATCTCTATAACATTGAAAAAAATATGTTGAAAATTGTATTTACTATTCCAAATTAGTGTTTATTTAACTTTTGATTATTAGAGTATTATTTAGAATTTAAATTATCTTGTCTTAGTGTCTTTCATTGATGATGAATTAAAATTGCATAAAAGGATATTATATTTTTGTGAGATCAAGAATCACAAGGTTGTTGGATTCATATCTTGAGCTATGATTTCTATCAAGTGAGTTTTCTTCTTTGAATTTTGTTTTACTAACCTACGAAATTGTTTTTCTTTGTTATTTGATGATTATTTGGTTAATGTTATCTTGTTGTAATGCAGTTGGTTAGCCTCGTTGCCATTGAGATCACTAGTGGTTGAACTGAAATTCCTAGAGAGATATGTGGAAGATAACCTGTTTTGTGATTATGTAGTTGTGCTTTGTGTTTCAGTCACAAATATTACATGCTTTGGCATTTAAATGAAACTTCAAGTTCAAATATTCATTCCTTGTTTAGAGAAAAGATTAAATTTCCTACATGAATTGTCTCTTTTCATAACTCAATTGATATTGAGAAGTCCTCACTAGCTTCCAAGCCAATGGATATTTAATATGGTATTTGTCAATAAGCTTCAAGAGAAATTAAAATACTAACTTAATTTGAGAATGAACTTTTTTATTATTTTTATTTTTTTGTGGATACGTTAAATTACTATTTCTTCAAAATTATAGGACTAGATCACTAGATTAAACATGTTTTTTTTTTTTTTGTCAAGGGTAACATGGCGTGGATGTGAGTGCTACAAATTGGTTGCTTTTACAGTCACTGAAATGAATAAGGCTTGTTTGGTGTTGGAAAATTATGGTAGCTTGAATCTTATGCCCCCATCAACTTGTTAATCCTTGAAAAATTATAATTTTTGCTATAAATCATCAACAAAGCTATGATTTCAGAATGGGGTCTTAAGATTTGGAGGAAACAATAGGGTTCTTTGTGAGAGGAAAGGAAAAACTTTCACCTATGTGTAAAACGATGTTGTATATGTCAAATCAGCCTTATCACATGTCACTTAAAATGACATGTTAGCATTCTATTAGGGTTTGTCAACAATGTATGGGTTTAAGGACTAAAATATCCAATGGAGATGAAAGTCACATTCTAACGTAACATTTTTAATATTTCAAACACTAAAATACCTGATGCTAACTATTTCAGGGATCAAAATGAGAGTTTAGTCAATTTATAATATTCTCATTTCTTTACCCCCTCCTCTCAATCCCCAAATAGGAAATAACATTGGTAATAATAATGGTTATGTTTCTATGAAATCATTGAAACATAATTTTTGAAGTTGTAAAAATAAGCTTGATTGAAAAAGATAAAATATATAATATCATTTTATTTGCATATACTTTTCTCTCTTTAATTTATATTGAAATATATTAGCAGAAATATCATTTTTCTAAGAAAACTCATAGACATCAATTTCTTAAAATTGTTATTTGTTTAGTAAATAAATTTGCAATAAAAGAATAAAAATACCTACTTTCAATATTTAAAAGAATGAGTAGTTACCAAATGAGAATTGATTATTTAAGTATTTTAATTATATAATGAACATTCTTACACGAAGACAAAGGACATGCTAAGTTTGTAGGGTATTCAGATGCAGATTGGGTAGGATCACTTAGTGATAGGAGGTCTACATTTGGCTATTGCATCCTTATTGGCGAAAATCTATTTTCTTGAAAAAGAAAGAAAAAAAGTGCAATTGCAAGGTTTAGTGTAGAAGCATCGAGCTATGACTTTAGCCATTTGTGAACTTATATGGCTTAAATAATTAAAGACTTAAGATTTAGAGAAGTTAGACTGATGACACTTATTTGTTATAATTAGGCAGCTTTACATATTGCGTCAAATCCAATTTTTTTATGAGAGGACTATACACATTGAGATAGACTGTCACTTCATTAGAGAGAAGATTTTATCTGGAGACATTACTACTAGCTTTGTAAATTCTCATGATCAACTGACAGATGTCTATATCAAGTCTTGAAGAGGTTCTCAAATTAGTTATATATGCAACAAACTTGATGCATATGATTTATATGCTTTGCTTCAGAGTGTTGGAATTATGTAATTATAGTAATATTATAAATAGAAAAATTAGTATCTTAGGGAAGATATGAGCGGTAGAAATACCTTGGAGAAGAGAGGGTGGTGGTGACACTGACAGTGAGTGTGGATGTACCACAGGTCACACATCAACACACTATCCTCCTGACTCGACCTCTGACTAACATCTTTACTAAAGGGCCCATGACTGCACACGCTGTATCCGTGAGGCGGAGGCTATTCGTCGACCATCCATGGTGAAAACTAAATAAATCTATAAGGTTGAGGGTATCAGAAAACTGTGATCACAATGCCATAGTGAGCGTGACTACATGTAATGAGCTCACGCGTGTGTGTGTGTGAATTGATTGAGGGTGCAATGAGCCTATTTGGTGAATTGAAATGGAATGTTGAAAATGCATGTTCGAAGGGCAAGTGTACTTCTTAAATTAAGTTCTCAAAATATCGTCACACAACGATTGATTTCCAATTACTAAGAATTTCATAATTCAATTGTTTAAGCTTCAAAGATATGAGATTAATTAAAAACAAGAATTTATAAAATCAATTATAAGATTAAGAGCAATGAATACAATGCACTTCTTGGTTAAAGATGTTGAGTGCACAAATACAACCCTCTTTATTTTCACTTTCAGCAATGACTTGAATCATATCAAATGCTTTCCTGACAAGTCTCTCTCATTATTCTTACCCGAAATTATAATATTGTTAGACTCAAACATTTTATAAAGAGAAGAAGGAAAATGCATAAATGATTCCAATCAGCATATCCTTCATTCACATTCATCAAATGAAATAAATTTCCCATGTTAGCAGTAAAATATGTAGTTCTCTTACAATTCTACCTTCTTGAAAGATCTCCCAAGAAACATTGAAAGGAAGGTAATCTGAATCGACCACACCCTTCACAAAGCTCAAGTAACTGCAAAATAAATAAATAAGTAAAATAAAATTGAAGCAGAGGGTACTTGAAGAAGGAACAGAAGAAACATTAAAAAAACACAAGGTCTAGCATATGTCATTTGTGCTCTTCAATACTTCTTGCTCTTTCTTTCTTTGGTAGATGAGAAAATCGACAAAAGAAGAGGAGTCGAGAGCCAAAATGCATACAAAGCACATATGACACCTCAGAGATTGTGCAAGATTTGTATGTACAGATGGTAAATAATGACTTGTGATATGATAGTGTGATTAAAACTGGTCACACATTTGGATAAACCATTTTTCTATAAAATTAGGAATGGGCAGGAGATCTAACTGGATGTGAAATGGTTATCCTATCCATCTCCCTATTAATCACAAGTTATAACACAGAGCAGAGACTTGACATTCGTCCCTCTTTCATAATTCATAATAATAATAACAATAAAAGCAGCAGTATCATAAATTTCAAAATACACATGACAAATTCCGATTTGAAGCCCACAACAAACTCATCAGCTCACCGTCAAAATCATCTGAGGTGAACACATGCATAACATACAAGCGTATGTTCTTTATTTTAGTCGTTAAAGAGGTCCTATCCTTGGAACATAAAGAATACTTCTGAACTCAACCTCACCCTGCACAATTTAAAGCCAAGTCAATTCCATAACTGCCAAAAGGAAATGTTCTACTGCTGAGAGACAAAATCATCAACATACCTCTGGTGAAGTGAGTATATGCAAGTGATTCTAAGAATTCATTAAAAGTCTTCTTGTAGAATTTATTGTACTCATCATTTTGGACTTCCTTTGGGCTCTACATCTACAAAAAGAAACAAAGCTAGAGCAGAAAAAGAGGCACATAACTAAATAATAAGCAAAGGGCAGTGCATTAGCATCCCAATATTTTCCCATTTATCAAAACTCAACAGCTGTCTAACCCTGCAAAGTAGCTAACCAACTAAAGGGGATGGAAACCATGACTGATGTAGAACAAATTTACCTCAAATAGAGACAACAAATAACAAGAAATCATTTCATGTTTACATTCTACCCCTGATGATAAGAAAAGCCATGCTGCCTCAACCTAAACTTACTCAATACCACATATGCAATGAGGTTTGTAATGCTCTAAATAGCCTCCAAGCCTTCCACCTCTTGAAAGACAATTTTTTGGGACCAGAACCAAGCTCCACAATGGGAAAGTTGTCTGCATAAACATTGGACAAGAATGTAGCTTGCAGCATCTTGAAACAAGGTAAAATGCATCTAATGACAAACAAAAGAAACTTAGTCATACAGTACATAAGAGGAGATGGAAACATCATTCAACATACTACTAATCACAAGTTCAACCATCCAAACAAAAAACACACGTTGTATGTTTTACCTCAGCATCACCTAATTTAAATACAATTCCATACTACATCTACATTTCATTGCCTAATATAAAGTATTCACTGGTTTAGTGTGTCTACAGTGTGTTCCTTTTTTATGCATTTTGACAAGGCATAATTATGTAGATTATTGTGCCATCAAGGTTAATCCTCAAGTCTCAACTAAGCCGGCAAAAAAAAAATGATTGTGAGCACATACTTCATATATGCAAAAATTAAACAAAAAACTTTCGTGTTCTTACTACCCAAATGGAACCTCCCTAATAACAGCAAAACATTAATTCACATGCAAAAGTAAAAAATCTCGAGTTTTATGGCACAACAACTCAAACTGTGCACTTAACAATTCCAAATTGAATCATCGCATTCGCAATTATTGAGCAATTGAAAATACATTTAATAAAGCAATACACCTTTATAATATGTAGAAGCTGGTCCATTGCATTTTGCTAGGAAATAATGGCTGCAAAAGTTTAAACTATTTCAGATAACACATAGGTGGCAGATAATTAAGAGAATATTTACAACATTTTGTGGTGCATCTATAGAATAGTATTAGTAACAATAATTAATGGAAACAAGTAATTGACACAAACCATAGTGCAATTTTTTCAATAAGTTCTATGTTAAAAAGAAACATGAAAGTAAAGCCTACATGCAAAGATAGAAAACATTGTATCTATTTAAACATTCGAATAGTCAATGCTCCACACCTCATCTTGTTCCCTTCCACACCCAGGAAAAAGTTTCAGTTATGCACAAATTATAAACTTGAAAAACATAGTAGTGAATAACAATGGATAAACAACTAGAGCTTGAATATTCAAAATTTTATAACAAAATAAACACCAATAAGTTAAATAAGAACTTTTACAAAATAAAAAATGACATGGAAAACCACATCCAAAACCTGAAGCAGAAACTGAAGCAAATCCATGGCCTCATAAAATCATGAAAGTAGTAAACTCCATTGTCATGTTGTAAATAGAGAAAAAAAAATGGAAAATTTCCAATAGGGAAAAAAACATTACAAGAACAATATAGGTTGCAAAAGAATAATTAATAAAGAACAATATCCACAAACAACTGGATCTGGAGTATTTAAATTCAAATTTATATAATAAAATAAAATAAATGAAATAATCCCAAAGCAAAAGCAAAGGTGAGAAACAAACCCATGACTTTCAAAAAAAGAAATACAGAATTAAAGATAAATTTGGGGATTGATCTCTTACTTTAAATTTGCTCCCTTTATCTTGCTCTCCAAACATTGTTGTGACGCAGACCAAATATAAATAAATATAAGTTTTTCATATCAAATAACTAGAATAGCAATCAAGAAGAAGTGAGACATAGCAGCCAAACTTTATGAGTTAGGAGGCACTAAATAGCCAACAGCATGCAGCAAGAGTAGCAATTTGTTACTTCCAAAGCATTGTGAATTAAATGAAGTTAATTAGACAAAATTATTGGCAGTCAAATATAGAATGCAAAACTAAATGCAATCACTTAATTCACCAAAAGGCCCTTCAAGAACAAATCTGAGTTTAGCATACGCCAATTCCCAATAATAAAATAAATTTCAAAGAATATAGATGGATGTACAAGACTTCTAAATGATACCCGACTATTGATTTCTTGAGGACCCTAGTGGAATTTTTTAAATAAGTTCTGCATTAAAAAAAGCATGAAAATAAAGCCTAATTGTACCATAAAATAACATATGAGTGGCATTTGCAATGAAATTCCATATTTCTAACTTTCTTTTGCAAAAAACTAGCTAGTATTGGATCCACAATTCAAACTAGTGCCACACAAATCACATTGACAGCACCTCACACAATGATTTCTTGAATCAAACTTGAATCACTTACAAAAATGAAATGCGCAAAGGCTTCAAATGGAAAAACATAAACCCGAATCACATTCCTTTCCAGATTTAGTGTTTCACTCTCACTCTCAAGTGTTTAAGGACAGTGTTTACTCTCAATTGTCATCTCAACATTCAGATCCACTACCATAGGCTTGATAATATTCTAAGATTTCCACCGCCTTTTCACATGCAAACACATATCATGAGGACTTTTGTTATGGTTGTAATGGGGTTAAGGTCAAGGTCAAGGTGGATAATATGGAGGAATGTGGCTAAATCAGAGAGGATTAGAGGATATAGGGTGATGAGTTATTCTGCTGAAGATAAGACTGTACATTCAACCTTCCATTCAATCTGCAGCCTCTTTACTGTTTCTATTATTTTTTTTCCTTGTATTGCACACTTGCTGACTTTTTTTCTTTTTCTTTCTTTTCCTTTTTTTTCATCATTTTTTTTCTTTTTTCCTTTCTTTTTTTCTAGCAAGTATTCTTCATATTTGACAAGTATTCTTGGTTCTTCACACCAAACTCAAGAGACTTTCTTGTTTTCAAGCAATGAATATACAACCCAAAACTCAATTCAAAAACTCATCTTATGATATAACCTATATCAACCAATCCTCAATGATAAGGGACATATGGGTTTTTCACTTCAGACTTGTATGGAGTTTGAGAAGAAAGGAAGGGTAAGAGGGTCAAAACGGCTAGCAAATGATTTTTATGTAAGGTGGGTCAGTATGGTCAAGTAGTTTAAAAGAAAGAAATGCCTCAATCATGCATGTGCAAACATGTAAAATACAATCTCAATCAAGAAACATGTCAAGTTCTAGAGTGAAACCTTAAGTGAGGGATAAACACACAAGAAAAGAAACTTTTAGTGTTTGGGCCCAAATCCTCACTGCTTTTTATTTGTGATAAGAATTTATGCAATTCCAACATTCACTTCCAGCACAATCATTAAGTAGTGAAGAAGCCTTTTCAGTCAACCAAAATGCTTAGCAATGGCAATGAGGTCTTCATGTGCACTTATGCTATTTCAGATTATCGAGAATCCAATACTATGCTAGACAGTGCATTATAGTAACATGAGGACATGGAAATTCATCACAAACATCTCATAATAGTATCAGAATATACCCAAAGACATTGATCAAGGATAATTTCATAGATAAAGTATTCAATACCATCTCTTTTATCTTTTATAAAATACATTACCAACTAATCTGAATATTAAAATTAAGGGGAAAAAATCAATATTAAAAATACTTGTGAACATAAAAAGTAAACACTTGTTCCTTCCAATGAGAAAAGGTAGGGGAAGAGAAGCGAGTATTAGCAAAATTGGCACCACACAAGTTATTCCCAGTGCCAATAGGCTTTTTCCTATTATTTTTGCATGTCATATTTTTTAATGGACATTTTTAACCCTTGTACAGAGTTTCATAACAAAATCGTAATTTTGGAATGCCTGTATACATAGTTTCAAGAAAAGATAAATGTTTACTAACCAACCATGAATATGTAAGCTTGTCCAACAAATTTACTCCTAATGTCCTTGCCTTTGCCACCAAAAGGAAATTTTCTAACTTAGTGAAATTCTGAATTAACTAGCTACCAATGTCAAACAAAACACATGATTGTAATGCATGCCAAGGCCATGGAGACACATCAAGCACTCTAGCAGCATCTATAGTTCAAGATTTGAAGCAAATATATGACTTCAAGGAGCAATAAATCTATAAAAGCAAGAGTGAATTAATTCTTTAGCACCACCCCAAATTATAAAGTTAAGCATTAGATCAAAATTGTTGTATTTGATTCACCAGAAATGAAGGAAAAAGAGAACCTGATTTCCAAATGCTGAGAATCTGCATTGCCTCAATACAATCTAATCATGAACAGCAACAACAAACATACAGAAGCATGAATATTCAAGTGCATTGTGGTTTTCTTTGAAAAAGTCCTCCGTGATTATACACACACGATTACAAACCAAACAAAGTCAAATTAAAAGAGAAAAAAACCTGAGCTTTTGGATACATTCTGCAATAAAAACAACAAACTTATTTACATTTTCATCCATGTCTAGTTTCTTGAATCCGCTCATTGCTTTTGTCCTCTTTCTTTGGAACTCATCGCAGTCAGGGATCGAACACTTAGCGAAGAAAGAGAGAAGAAAATAAAATAATGCGGCAAGATTTATATTCTAAATTGAAATGACGCTTAGGCTTGGATAGCTAAGTAAAACAGAGAAAGAAAGAAAATCAAATTAACATTAAAGAACCTTCGCTCAATGTAGAGAGATGAGAAAGCTTTAGAATCCTTGCATTGTGCTGGTTAGGAGTTAGGAAAGAATAAGTTCTGCCATGCAAGATCCTCTTCCTGAGGTGTGGGGGTGAGTGGAGACAACCTCGTAGCTAGAGCAGCTGGGGAAAGAGAGAGAAAAATCCCTGCAAAAATTAGTGAGCCTCGGTTTTTTTCGATAAGGTAGTTAAATTTTAAAGATGGATGGAACTTATATAACACATCAAAATTTGTTATTTAATTGTTTAATTTGATTATTTTAATAATTTTTTTAACAAGAGCTATATTTTTAAACCTTCTACGAATTATATTTTATTATATTAAATTTTTTTATTTTATGTTTAAAATAATAATATTGTTTACAATATTTATTAAATAAATGTGATTTTAAATTATTATATTATAAAAACTTAAATTTTATTTATTGGTTGAACATTTTCTTTGCATGTACACACAAAAACAAAAATTAAGTTGATGTAATTTTAAAAACTTAAACTAATGTATACTTTAGTTAAAAATAAAATATACATTTATAATATACAATAATACATAATTTGAATTAAAATATAAAAATATTTATATAAATAATAAATCTAAATTATATCATAAAAATAATTTTTGTCAAAATTAAATTAATTTTTAATAATAACTTAAATTTTATAATATTTTTTATTTTCAATACAAAGTATAACTACTTTTATTTTTTATATTTACAAATTTATTAAAGTTTAAAATAATCATTCGATATCTATATTTATATTATATACAAAAATAAGAATTACAATATTATTATCAGTTAATTAAATTGTTAAAAATACAAGAATGTAGTTTTTTGCTACATTATTGTCTGGGCACAACTTCAATAAAATGTCAAAAAAAACAATTTAAAATTACCTTATTTTAGTAAAATATTAATAATTTAAAAATACAATTTTGAATAACATAATTTATATGACTAGCTAATGCACGCCCGATTTTTAATAACTTAAATTTTAAAAATCTAGATTGAAGAGTAATATATTATAACTACTAGTTCTTAATTTTAATTAATTATATATATATATTTTTTATTATCATGGCTCAGTGTAAGATAAGTTAGATTGTGTGTAGAATTTAAGGTAGATAAGCAAATTTATGTATTTGTATGTCAACAATCAAGCAAAATATACATTGAATTAGAAAAAAAATTTAGAAAATATAAAAGCTTCGTCATCTCGTAATACAACAAATATAGAATTTATGAAAAACAACATAAATTGACTTTTGTTAGATTTGTATATAAATTTTGTATAAAATAATATATAGAAAACTTAAATTAAAAATTATAAAAAAATATTATAATTTATAAATATATAGAACTTTAAATAATCATTTTTAATAAATTTTACATAAATATATGAAATAGATAAATTGTTTGTTCAAAAAAATTATAAAAAAATATATAATTGTTAATATGTATTTAAAATTTAATAATTAATAAATATTTACATAAATTAATAAATAAAAGTATAAATTAAACTTTTAATTATTATTCAACTTATAAATTTATATATAATATGTAAGCAGTATAGTTAATTTTACATATATTTATTAATTTATAATAATAAATTAATGAAGTAAATAAAATTAAGTATTTTATAATTATTTTATTTTTTAATTATATATATATATATATATATATATATTGCATTAAGTTTAAAATTTTATATTAAATTTTATTATAAATTTTCTCTTGAAATTAAAAGTTTAGAAACCCAAGTTATTTCAAAAGAAAAACAAATTCTATCAAATTAATATGAACTAAATTTTAAATTTGTAAATATTCATTATTTTTTACTTAAGTTTATAAGCTATTATTCTATATCTATAAATTTGTAATATAAGTATTTTATGTTTATAACTTTTATGATAATGAACTTTTATTTAGTTGACTCAATGCAATGTTGTTATTTTTTTCATACTTTATGTGTTTATTATGATTTTATTTTTTCAACATTCTTACACAAGTCAAATATGATTTCCACAAAAAAAATCTTTAATATTTTTAACAAGAAATAATAATAATAATAATAATAATAATAATAATAATAATATAAAATTTTTATATTTAATACTCAAATAATATTTTTTTAAAAGTAATAAAAATTATAAAATTATTTCTAAAATTATATAAACAAAAATTATTTACAATTATTTAATGATTATCAATAACATATAAAAATTAGAGAAATATGTAACTTAATTTGATAATAAGTTATTAATTTATTTAATATTATTTAATAACAACAATCATTATAAATATTTAATATCATACAAATTTATTTCTTTTTGATTTATTTGTCAATAAGTTTAGAATAAAAAATATGTTATATAAAATAAACATTTCTAATAGATTATTTTATAAAATAATATATAATTATCTAATAAAAATAGATAAAATATTTTTTTGAAAAAGTATTTAACGTATAAGTTAACTCTAATTTAATTAACTAGTAAAAAAATTTAGCTCTAATCCATGTAGGTTAAGAATAAATTAGTTAAGACTGACTCTTTTGACCATTCTAATTTTACAATAATATGTAATTAGATTTTTTTTAAAATAAAAAATAATAACCTTTAAATCTCACTTTGTATTGTTCATGCTTTTAACCTTCATCTCACATATACAAGGACTTTCATATTCTTTAGATTTTAAGAGAATGTTAGCTATATTTTAACTATTCCACATGTAATTTGTCCCCTTATTAGTTCTATATTGTTAGACAAGGTATTTGGATAGAAAAACAAATTAAGGAGAAGTTGTCACATTTTTAAGTTAGGTTGTTATTTTCTTAAATTATAATATATTAGTTCTTAAAACAAAATTGAAGAAAAAATATTAGTTATATTTACATAGTACTAAATGTTTATATTTTTATCCTTTATCTCTCCTAAATTAAAAACTTTCATGTGCTTCTAGGTTTTAAGAAGTCGCCAAATGTTAACTATTTTTTAAAATTTGGTTTAGATAATAAGATAAAATAGAAAATAAAGAATTAGAAAAGAGATATAATGATATTGATGGTTAGGAATTTAACTAAAATATTTTAAAGTTATAAAATTTATTTAAAAATTTTTAAACTAGGAAAACTTGATTGAAAATATAAAAAGAATAATAATAAATATATTAATTTAATCTTTAATTGTATAAATTAGTTTACAATTAAATAAGACTTTAGCATGATAAAAATATATGCAGACAATAAATTCAAATTAAACTCATTCTTTAAATATAGTTTTTCTAGGGGCATAATACGTAAAGTTTTTTCTTTTTCAATTAATATTATATTTTATAACCATCAAATAGATGAACGAGCAGGGGTATTATAGTCAGGGTGCATAAAAAATTTAAAACCCTAGCTATCCACACCACTCTCCTATTAACACAGTTTCTTCCTTCCTCAGACCTGTGCATTGCTTCTGTGCCGCTGCAAACTCTCTCTTCTGTTCCGCTTCCATCTCCGATGGTATGCATCTGCTTCTTCTCTCTCACGCGCTTCTCTTTCACTCTTCTAATTTTAACCCTTTCTTGTTTTCGATTGTTCGCAATAGGCTTCAGAGAAGAAACTGTCGAACCCCATGCGGGAAATCAAGGTTCAGAAGCTCGTGCTCAACATCTCCGTTGGTGAGAGTGGCGATCGTCTCACCAGAGCTGCAAAGGTGAATTTTTTTATCTTTTTATTTTTGCATTTGTTTGTATTTTATGTTTAGTTTTGGACCCCTTTTTTACAAACTTGATTTCTTTTGTTAAAGGTGTTGGAGCAGCTCAGTGGCCAAACCCCCGTGTTTTCCAAAGGTTTTTTTTCTTTTTTCTTTTTTCTTTTTCCTTATATATTTGGTTAATAGTGAAACTCTATTGCGATATTTGTTTCTATTACATTTTATTATTTTTAAAAATGTAATGTAGTTTTCTAATTTGTCAGTAGAGATATATGGTGTTTTGATGCATGGCTTTGCTTTTTTGTTTTTTCTAGTCTCTAGTTTCCTGTGTTTTAATCCTATGATGGAAAGGAGATCGAGTGTTAATGTAACTATATAGCATTCTTCTAACATTTCTGAACTGAAATATGTCTCTGTTTGAATTAACTTATTTTGAAGAAAAAATGTTTTTTTCTTCTGACAGATTTAAAGAAAAAGATAATTTTTCTTCAAAATAAACTGTAAACCAACAGGCATGATTTAGGTTCACTGGACTTCGAATTTTTGATTTATCTGTGTTTGCTGCTCCCCTCTGTAAATGTTTCAATTTGTTTAGCAGACATGCGGAAGTGGTGGTTTCTTGTGATTTATTTATCCATTGAAGTTAATGATGTATAATTTGTAAAATCTGTGAAAATGTAGAATAAATGGATGTATTAGAATATATTGTTAGTGCTGTTATGTGACTGCCGGGAACTCGAGCAATAGCTGTTCTGAATGCAAATGAAAAAGTAAAGGCTCTATTATTGAGTCATCAGCGGGGGTCTGTTCATTGGCCACCTGACTGCCTCTTGGAGCCAAAATGAAAATACCAGAAGAAGATCCTTGAAATACTTGGATTGATGCTTGAGAAGAAAGGTTTTTCATTTTTCCTAAAGCATGTAGTAATCCTCATGCTTAGTGCATGTTTGGGAAAAATGTTTTTTGGGGGAAATAATCACTTACTTTTCAAGAGCCCTCTTGGGAGGCTGCTTTGACCCTTTTGATTGTCATATTATATTTCCTCTGTGACCTTCTAATTTTGCTTGTTTGTTTTGTTTTTTACCGTTCACAACATTTTTGAAGATGATGGAATGTTTATTCAAAATGCATGTTAAACAAAAAAAATTTCTTCTGGTTGCAACTGGCTGTTCTGATTGTTTCTTGAATTTTTTGCTTGTTGACAGCGAGGTACACTGTCCGTTCTTTTGGTATTAGAAGAAATGAAAAGATTGCCTGCTATGTCACTGTCCGAGGTGACAAGGCAATGCAGCTTTTGGAGAGTGGATTAAAGGTGAAGGAATATGAGCTTCTGCGAAGAAACTTTAGCGATACTGGCTGTTTTGGATTTGGTATTCAGGAGCATATTGATTTGGGAATCAAGTAAGCAGGAAATTGCTTCTTTTTTTTGGTTAAAATAAATTTACATTTGTTATACTTATTTAGCAGTATGTGAATTTGTTATAAACTCGGGTAAAATTTTGCATACCTTTTTTCATATTTTTAATCCTTTGATGATTCTTCAAAGGAAAGTGGCTAATGCTATCAGGTATTGGAAATTTGGTTGTAGCATACTCCTAACTGTTTTGCTTCAGGTATGATCCTTCAACTGGTATCTATGGAATGGACTTCTATGTTGTTTTGGAGCGCCCTGGTTATCGTGTTGGACGCCGTCGTCGATGCAAGTCTCGTGTGGGGATCCAGCATCGGGTCACCAAGGAGGATGCAATGAAGTGGTTCCAGGTGAAATACGAAGGTGTGATCCTTAACAAGGCACAGACGATTGTTAGTTAAATTGGGACTAGTTTGAGGAGTTTACAAGTTTTGTTATTTTTAATTTGATGTTTCTTGAGATAGTAGCTTAAATTTCTGGGATATTAATGCGTTTGTCATATGATCTGTTATAAAGTATTTATTTCTGATCATTTATTTTTGACATCTATGTTAAAATCATGCTTTTGACAAGTATTCAATATTCTACATTTTGCTTTCATATTGCCATTTTCTGTTGGAAGAACACATTTAGTAATAACTTAGTTATTATTGTCCACTGCAATTCCCATCAATTTCTGGTCCTCTTATTAGGATGTTATTCTGAATATTAGTTAAGTATTTTTAGAAAGAAATGGGTAAACGGCTGTTTTTACTTGTAACCAAGGGAAATGAAGCTAATTGGAGGAGTAGTGAGAGACCAACTTGATACCGTTGGTTTTAGATTCAGAAAAATGATCCTTCGAAAGTTTCGGAATGGTTAAGAACAGAGATGAATCTGTCTCACGTTCAATCCAAACGTACTTCTACTTTACAAAGAAGGTCCAACTTTTTTTTGTCTTTTACAAAAAAAAAAAAAGAAGACCAAAAGCAATTTTTACAATTTTTTAAAAATATCATACTTTCTTCAAAGAATAAAAGATTAAAAAGTAAAATCTCTGTAGAAATTAATTGAAAGAGACCGTTTACTGTAAAATAAAAAGAAGCTCGTAAATGCTAGCTATGCATATGAATGTTTGCTGAGAAAGCCTTTTTAAAGCTTGTACTTGATTTCAAAGGTTCAAAGCCATAATATTCATCAACGTTAAGCTAATCAAATGCCAATACATTGACTAGAGTGTCAAATAAAGTGGTGCAGACATGCAAATCGAAGAAAATAACGTCGTTTGATCGCAACCAGCCAATTACTAGTTTTTATCAGTTTCGCCGATTTTGGACCGGTTTTTAGAACATCCAACTGGATCCATTGGACCGGACAGTGGACCAGTTCACCGGTCCAACCAGCCAGTTCGATCCAGTTTCGTGAACCATAGCATAATGAAATAAAATCTTGGCTACAAACCACGTTGGATTGCTATATATTATAAACATAGGTAGAATAATTTGATTGGGCATAATAACATGATGATGTTAAATAAAGAAAGACGTGATTTTTCATCGAACAATAAAATTATTATTCATTATAGGATCTACTAATTAAATTTGATAAAAATTATATCTTTTTAATAACAAAATTATATTATACTAATTATATCAATCTATTTAGAGAAAAAAGAAGAATTTTATTTTTATTTATCTGTCTCTATATTAAAGACACTATTAATTATTATTTTAATATCCATGTCCTTTTGTCCTTTTGTCCATTTAAAATATTTATAATAGTTAAGTATAACCATTAGTTTTAAGAAAATATGTACATTCTTTAGTGTCTACAATTTCTCTTCTACTCTAGACAAATAAGTAGGAACAAAGTATATATTACTAAAAAAAATTCATTATTTTAGATGGAACAAATATCATAAATCATGTATGAAAGCCGATGTGCCTAACATAAATTTGGAAAGTCCAAAAATCTTGTCAACTAATTTTTAGGGGGAGTGTAAAAAATTGTGTTTCTTAGTGTTATATTTTTAGAGTTTAAATTGTTTAGTCAGCAAAGTGTATTTATTTTGAAGATAAAGAGAACTTCAAATTATGACATCCTTTTTTTTTTGGGAGGTATGAATTGAGAGATTATACTATGCTCTCTTAAAGTGTGAAACATAATGCTATTAGTTGAGAAAATGTAATGATTTTTTCAAAAGATGGTGAAGGCTTGATGCTGAATGTGTTTAGGGTTTAAAGTTTATTATAAAAGATAAAAAAAAAAAAAATTCTATAATCCCAACTAGAAATCAATTAATTAACAAAAAAAAATTGATTGCTGAAAATATTATAGGATTAACCTTTAAAAGGGAATAAGAGAGAATTATTGAATAAGAAAAAGTAATGATCATTTATGTTTAAAATTCAATAGAGAGTATATATATATATATAGGTTTACTAACAAATTCTTAACAAAATGGAAGTTGATCATAACTAACTCATAACTATATAATTGTTTACACCCCTTACTAACTTATGGGTGATGAATCTTGAACCTTGAGTTTGGATCAACGTTGAGTGAAAAGAGTTGGAGGAAGTGCCTTGGTAAGAGAATCAGTATGAAGGAATAT
Source organism: Abrus precatorius (assembly GCF_003935025.1). Taxonomy (NCBI): domain Eukaryota; kingdom Viridiplantae; phylum Streptophyta; class Magnoliopsida; order Fabales; family Fabaceae; genus Abrus; species Abrus precatorius. The sequence goes on from NW_020874384.1 coordinate 11,156,065, forward strand.
GATGAACTAAGAATTTCGTCTGTTGAATTTTCTTTCGAACAAAGTAAAGATTCAATTTAAAATGTTTAGTACAAGAATGAAAAATAAAATTAACAGCGCGTAGAACAATACTCAAATTATCATAATAAACAGTAGGAGGTTGAGACAAAGAAACATGAAGTTTAGTCAACAAGGATTGTAGCCAAGCTAATTCAGCTGTGACAACGGCTAAGCTGCAATATTCTGCTTCTGTGATAGACCTTGACACCATTGATTGCTTCTTTAAAGACTAGGAAATGAGATTATTACTAAGAAAAACACAAAATCCAGTAGTAGATTTATGATAATCTATATCTGCACCCCAATCAGCTTCACATGATATTGTTAACTTGAAATTAGTAGACTTAGTCAAAGTAAGACCATAAGAAGTGTTACTCATGCATCTGAGAGTTCTTTTGACTACCTGACAATGAGAAATCTTAGGAGAATGCATAAATTGACACACTTTATTTACTGCATAAGCAAGTTCTGGTTTAGTAATAGTCACGTGTTGCAAAGCTCTAACAATAGATCTATAAAGGGAAGGATTTTCAGCATCAATGGTATCAGTAGCAGTAAGCTTTAGACCAACAATCTTTAGTGTTCTCATTGATTTGGACCTTGCCATATTTTCCCTCTTAAGAAGATCAATGATATAGTTTATTTGAGTAAGCATGAGTGACTTCAATTCTCAAAAAGTAATGTAAATCATCAAGATCCTTTAAAGGAAATTGAGAATGTAGAGAATGAACCAAATTGTTAATAGCTTGAGAAGAACTACTAGTAATGATGATATCATCTACATACACGAAAATGAAGGTAGCATGATGAAAAGTGAATTGAATGAATAATAAAGAATCACACTTGGTAGATTGAAAACCAAGAGAGAACAAGAGCGTACTGTAGCTTTTGAAACCAAGCTCTACGAGCTTGTTTTAGGCCATAAAGAGCCTTGTGAAACTTGCAAACTAAATGAGAACCTCATTGAGTAAAACCTGGTGATTGTTGCATATACACCTCTTCAGTGAAATCACCATTAAGAAACACATTATTCACATCAATTTGTTTGATGGCGCTATTATTATTGAGCGCAAGAGACAAAAGAGTCTTGAGAGTGTTGGTTTAACAACATGACTAAATGTTTCAAAGAAATCAAAATCATCTCGTTGATGAAATCCTTTAGCAACAAGGCAAATTTTGTGCTTATTTAGACTTCCATCAACATTTTTTTACTTTAAACACCCTTTACATCATATGACAGTTCTGTCAAGTGAAATAGGGACTAAAGACCAAGTATTAGTCTTTTGGAGAACATCATATCCTTGTTGCATGAAATTTTTTCAATAATAAGAAGAAAGAGCAGCTTTGACTAACGCATGTTCATGAAAAAGAGCAACTGACTGAGCAGAACCAGTTGTAGCTGTATAGACCTTTGTAATGTAAATCATCATTACATGCTTCTAGTAATCGTTGAATAATTATTACATGTTGAAGTATGTGCAGATGTTATGTCAGTTGTTTGAAATTCAGAATTTGAGACGAAGTTTAATGTAGAATATGTAGAGGCTAGTAACTGTAATGAGACATGAAAAGCAGCATGTGATGATGATGACTCGCAATCATGTTCAGCAGGAGAACCAGACAAAGAGGACAAAGGAGAAAATCTGTTAGTACAAGAAATCACATGTATATATATGGCATAAAAGAAGTGAAGGAAGCAGAGGAACTGTGATTTCAGATGAAATAAGAAAATAAGAATTAATCTGGAAAGGAAATTTTTTTTGTCAAGAGTCTACCAGCAGGTGCTAAGCATAAGTAATCTTTATGTATGACATTATATCGCAATTGGAGGTTGTAACGATTCAGCAAGAACATTTTAAAAAATTATCTTTTAAGAATAAAAAATATTTTCTAAAAATTAAAAAAGTTGTCATTAAAGTTTATTTTAAAAATTTTTTAATATGATCTTTGAAATAAAAAATAAACTTGAAAGTTGTTTATATAAAAAAAGTATTAAAACTTTACAATGTACATTTAAAAAACAGTTATCTTAAATTAATTATACAAATTTTATTTTAATTTTAAAAAATATTTATGTAACTCCTAAATAATAAGTATTGTTGCTTTTACTTTTAAAGAAAAAATTATTTATTAAAATATTAATTAGTATATTGAGAAAATGAAAATTATTTTAAAAATAGTTTTAACTCGACAGATTCAGTTCTTGCCCCTACGTGTCCTAAGTGCAATGAAAAATTCAAAGTTACATAGCTTTATCATAAAAATTATAAAGTTAGTTGATTAAAATTAAGTTTAGTTAAAAAAAATTATTTTAAAATTAAAATTATTTTGATAAGATTATTACGTTTAGGATACAAGATAACATAGTTATACATGCATCCTCTAATAAACAATATAGAAAGCGAATGAAGATCACATAACTATATTGTAAATTATTAAAAAATATTTTTATTTATAAATAAAATATTAGAATTTATATTTGAATTATGATTCATATTAAAAGAGAATTTAAGACAATGTAAGTTATACATAAATTTTTTTATAATTTATTGGACAATCAAAGACAATATAAATTATACAATAATATTATAAAAAGTATAATAAAATGAAAAATAAAATTAAGTAATTGAGTGTTTAGTTATTTAATTTATCAAAGTTAGAAATATGACATAAGAAAATTTAAAATATAAAATTAATCTCATTTAATAAAAGAAATAAATACATTTAAATTGATTAAAGAAAATATTTATTTAATAAAAAATTAAAACTTAATTTGATAAATTTATATTGCATAGACTTACGATAACGTTAATACACAAAAGTCTTAACGATTTAAAATATATGAAGATAGAGAAACTATACAATAACACCATAAATTGTTACATTAATATAATGAAAATATTTTAATTAAATTAAATGAGTTATTTTTTTATAATAGAAAATAGAGAAATATTTTTAATTAGATGATATATTTTAATTAAAGAAAAATTCATGTTATTAATTAATTTTAGAAGTTAGATTTAATTTTTATATAAATTGATGGTGTATAAAATACCAAAACAGGCTTGGCATGACGCCCATTGTCACTTTTTCCTTTTCATATGCAAACCTTCAAAAGAATCCGATGCGGAAAGAAAGGGTCAATTTATAATGGTAGAGTTGTTATACATTATTCGAAATCAAAAGCAGCTGACGATGGGAATCAATTTATAATACATAAAGGTAGAGTTGTTATACATTGTTTTTATAAATTGTTTCGTTAATAAAACAGCTTAGATTTAAATTAGTTTATTATTAGTAAATTAGTAATTAGATAAGGAATACGTTTTGATTAATTATTAAGATAATTATCTAATTAATTAAAGATAAGGCATAATAAATTAATATTGTGTAAAGTCAAAGAATGTAAGTACACTTAGACTTTATCAATTTATAATATATGATAATAAAGAAATTATACGTTAATATTATAAATTAATATAATTATATTATTATTTATTTATTTTTATAAAGAATAATAATTTATTATTCATAAAATAAAAGATAATAAATAATAAATATAAAATTAAATCACATCAATATTCTACAAATATACAATAAATAAAATAAAAGATAATAATTCTAAACGACAAATAACTAACATAATAATTAAGACTTAAGTAATAAAATAACATAAAAAAAGATTGTTAGGAGAATTTATTATTAATATTAAAATAAAATAAAATTTTAAAAAAATAAAAAATACAGCTCAAATATAATATGATAAAAAAATTAGTATTGCATTTAACCAATTTTAATAATCTTTTGATATTATTCTAATTATTATTACTTAGAAAGATAAAAAAATACAATTAAGAGAAGTTAAATTAAAAATAAATAAATAAATAAATATGACTTAATTATGTTTTTGGTCCCTATAAATATATGTCATTTTATGATAAGTCTTTATAAATTTTTTTATTAAGTTTAGAAAATTTAGATTTAGTCCCTGCCTGTTAACTCTTTTTTGTTAAATGAACTGATATACAGAAAGTCAGCTCAACACATGTCATGTTATTTATTTTATAATATTTTATCATTTAAAATAAATATTTACAGAAAAATTCTTGAATAATTTTACATATTTGTAAATAAAATCTTATTCTTCCTCCATCAACCCCCTCCCTCTTCCCCTCACCTCCCCCCACCCTTAACTTCCACTGTCACCCTCACCCCCACTCATTCCCCATCCTCCCAACATTCACTCCCACTCCTTTTCTCCTCCCTCACTTCCTCCCCTTTCCCCCAACCCCACCCTTTTCCCACAACTCCTTTCGGCATCGCCTCCTCTAAGTTGTGAGCATTGAGTCCTCTTGTTATATATGAAACAAGTAGAAATATTATAAATTTTGTTTATTAACTACATATTATTGACAAAGAAGTCATGACCTATACACTATACACCAAATTTTAGAGTCCACCAAAATTATGAATAAATACATAAAATTTTTTACTTTCTTTCAATTGATGTAATTAGGTACGGAATTGGGGTTAAGGGTAAGGATGTCGAGTGGGGTTGGAAGGGGGAGTAAAGAAAGGGGTGTGGGGTGGGGTTGAGTGTGTGGGAAGGGATGGGTTACAAGATAGGGAAGAAAGGGGTAAGGGGAGATGAAGGGGTTTTGGGAGAAGTTTGAGCTTGAAGGCAAGAGAGTGAGGGGAGGTGGAGGGGGATGAGTTACCAAAAAGGTTTGAAGTTAGGGAGAGGGGGTGAAAGAGTGAAGGAGTGAAGGAAGGGTTATGGGAGAGGTTGAGGGTCAAGGGTAGGAGGTGAGAGAGTAGGGTTAGGAGATGGGGTGAGGGAGGTGAATGAGGAAGGGTAATGGGAGAAATTTGTAGTTAAGAGAGTGAGATTACGAGAGGTGGATAGAGAGGGGTTACAGAAAAAGTTTGAGGTTAAGAAATGGGAGAGTAGAGGAGCGATTACGAGAGAGGTTTGAGGTTGAGAATATGAGGTGAGGAAGTAGGGTTGGGGGACGGGATGGGGAAGGGTTATGGAAAAGGTTTGGGGTTTGGGAAGGTGAATAGGAAGGGGATACAAGAAAGGGATAGGTTTGGAGTTGACGGAGTGGAGTCAGGGGAGGTGGATGGGTAGGGGTTAAAGGAGAAGTTTGGATGTGAAGGAGGGGGCGGGGTTGGGGGAGGGGTAGGGGGCTATAGAAGAGGTTTGGGGTTGACGAAGGTGGATGAGGAAGGGTTTGGGGTTGGAAGGTGGAGGAAGGATGCTGGAAAGGGATGGAGAGACAGATGGGGAAGGATTTGGAGTTGAGGGAATGTAGTTGGAGGAGTGGGAGGTGGGGGAAGGTGGTGGAAGGGGAGGGGGAAGGAGTATGGAGAAGGAGAAAGAAAGATGTGAAAAGAAAAAATAAAAAATTAGAGAGGTGATCGCGAGTGTCGCTCTCGGACAAATTAATAAAAATCGAATTGTATAAAAATTATGTAGTAAAAGGTGCAATCCGAGTCGTCTCCCAATGATGATAACGTTATACGATTATAAAATTTTTAGAGGGAGTTTGATTTATAGAATAACTAATTAGAATCAAAAGTTAAAAATAATTAAAAACTCTAATCCAAGAATTTAGAAGAACTACGACCACTCTATCACCGGATTCCAAGAAGATGCATCAAACAACAAATTAGTTATTAACATTAAATTCGATTGAAACCTCAATTCAAATTAAGTATTTACACGAGAACCCTCATGCATTCGATTAACATACAATTCGCTCAAAGTTCAGAAACCTCTAGAACCTAATCGATTTGTGTTAATTTAATTCACCAATGCCATTAATCTTAGATCTCAAACCTGAAAATCTAATTCACACTCCTTCAAGAATTAATTACATACATCAACCGAATAATATGTAATCAAACAACTGCACAATTATCAATCCAAACGAAGAACTTCAATTCGAAATCATAATTAGCAAGAGGAGAAAGAAGGAAGAGATGAAACCAAATTTGTTGTTGAATAAATTGTGAAACCAATCCTCAAGAGTGTCATATCCCTTTTAATCCTTGAATTAGATGGAAATCTAAGCCTCCATTAATAGAGGAAAACAACAAGTCGTAAAGGGGAGAGAGAGCGAGAGAGAAAAGAGAAGAGAAGAGAAGAGCCAAAAAATTAAATTCAAAATTCCGTTCGTCACTTTTTTCTATTTTTTCGGCTATGAAAACGGCCTTTTTTTGGTTCATGGTCTGAAGGACAATTGTAGCCTTGGATGTCAGCTTCAAAACGCCACTAGAATGAGCTTAATCGGATGTCTGTGGACTGAGATATGATCCAAATACTGCACCTTGCTCAGGATCCGTGACTGCAGCGTTCTGACTTTTTCCAAGCCCAGTTTCAGCTTCTTATCATCAGAATTGGTTTCTTAGCTCTCATAGGAATTGTGCACCTTTCTCTTAGCTTTCCTACAAATCAAGAATCACAATGAAAGGAGTTCTACAACTCAAGATATGGTTCAGAAACCAAAACAGTATTAGAATTTGCCAAATACTGAAAAAATTAAATAAAGCCCAAATAAAATTCAAACATCATAAAATGATCCAATTCAACCAATTAGGCACAAAAGATGATTAATGAGCTAGGAATTAGAGGAAATAATGTTATAAAAATCCAATTGATCAAATTCCCTCACACTTAGCTCTTGCATGTCCTCATGTAAGACACAATCAAGCAAATAAAAACATGTAACCTAAAAAATCATAGAATAATCAAAACAAATAAACAAATTCTCCAATGAATTCTTAGAAGTACTGAACTTAGGGACACAAGATCAAATAAAGCATTAAGAGTTCTACAATAATCAAACATCCAACTCCCAACCTTTCAAAAATGCAAGCCAACCAATATCATTCAAAGTGTATAGATCAAGCATGAAAGATCTCACAAGATGGTGTATACAACTCAACTCTCAAGTGTATGGTTCAAAGTGTTTCACTCAAGTCACCTCAAAAGACAATGCATTACCATAAGCTTGTTAATCTTCTACTTCTCCACTACTTACAATCATATGCAAACACAAATCAAGAGGACTTTATTCAATGGTTGTAATGGGGCTAAGGTGAGGGTAGGGAAATATGAGGATATGACAAGATACAACCAAAGAGAATAGGAATAACATTGGTCCTTAGACAAATCAAGCCATAACATACATTTATTCTCCTTGGACTTCCTTTTCCCTTTATCAAAATTTCCCATTTTCTTTGTAATAATTTTTTTTTCTTATTTTTTTTCATTCTCCCCCCCCTTCCCCTTTTTCTTCTTCTTGCATTCTTTCCGAACTCCCCACACTTGAAATGCAATAACATTAATGAAACAAATGCACTCCTTATTCCCTAAGGTTAGGTATAACATGGTTTTTCACTTAAAGTTTATAATGTGTTAGAAGCCAAAGAATTGTCAATAAGACTCAAAGGGGCTAAATAAAGGGCAAAATGCAAGGTAAACTATATGGTCAAGTGGGTAAAAATTTGAAAGAAATGTCTTTATCATATTCATAATTGCATATGAAAATTGTAGCCTTAAAGAAGAATCAAAACAAGTTCTAGAATGACAAAATCTAAGAGGGAAAGCACATAAGAAAGAAAAGAATGGCATGAATTTCAGTCATCCAAAAATAAGACTCAAAAGCTCACAAAGGTAAAGTCTAACATACTCAATCATACAAATCAAAATCAATCACCCAATTCACATATATCAAGAGAAAGAAGCAAAAATGAAATCATGTAGGAACTCTATCCTCCTTAATGACTAATGCCTTAATTCAACAACTTCCAATTCAATAAAGAAAAACAAAACAAAACAAAAACAATGCTAAATAATAAAAACCTATTACTCTCCCCCCACACTTCAACTTTACATTGTCCTCAATGTAACGTATAATGGAAATATAAGTAAAATGTAGTAAGGAAAGGGAAAGTGGAACTCCCTATCCAAGCATAAGTGGCCGCTAGCAAGAAACCTCCTCAATGGTGTTCAAAATTTATGTTCTGCCACTACAAAATTTTAGAATTATGCAGGAACGCGTGTCAAATAATAAGGTAACGTGCCGCATGAAGTGTTTATGCATCAAAGATGTGTAGCAACTTCATGAACTATTACAACTCAAATGCAAGACCATTATTGAATGCAGAAAATAAATTGAAAACTTCTAAAAAATAAAATAAAATAAAATAACTGTGAGTTGCCTCTCACACAGCGCTCTTTTAACGTCACTAGCTTGACGCCTTATGATCTTTAATTCTAGGAGATACTTTTGATGGCAGCAGTTTCAGTTGTATCCCTATATATTCCTCCTTTTTCTCATAAATTTGCAGCACTTCATTTAATTGGGAACATGGAAGAAATAACCGAGGAGAGACTTCCAGCTGTTTGATAAACTCAATGAGCTTCTTTTCATGTTCTTGATTGCCTTGATATGCATAATATTGTGTACTCTTGCTATATGTTGGCTGCTGCACTCTTGGACATATAGTGATGTAGTATCCATACTTCAACTGCTTAGGAAATGGCTTCAACTCAGATGCAGGAGGCAGTTTTAGAGAAGGAGGCAGTGTAAATATTAGAACTGGATCTACCGTGGATGCATCATGATTTACTTTTTCAGAATCTGCAATAGTTGCATCAAAATTACCATAAACATATGTATCAATCTTAACACAAATGCTATATTTTGCAAAATTATTACCTGCATCGCAAGTAAAAGAATAAGGATAATTGGCTAAGTTAGGATAATTAATACAATCTGAAAATTCAGAAAACTCAGCGAAATTATAATCAACTACACCATTCAACAAATTATCATGTAAAACCAAATGAAATGAAAGAGGCACAAGTTGCTCAAAATTTTCTGCTGCATTGGTAGAAGTGGCATGAGCAGTAGGAGCAAATTCTACACTTGCTGGGCTGCAATCACTTGCTGGAGCAATAACATTAAGATCTTCATCTGTTGGTTGCTGCTCTTGTGAGTCTTGAATGGTCTTTCTTAAACTCAAAGTGACATTTTCTGGATCAACAACTGGTTGTGCAGAAAGATTACCAGGACCCTGAGTTTGCAATTGATTCAAAGTGGAAGCCAACTGTCCAATCTGATTTTCCAAGTTTTGAATAGATGCTTATGTTCTTAGCTAGAAATTTAGATCGTTAATTGCCATTTCTCTCATCAACTCTTCCAAGGAAGGCTCATTCTTGGAAGGTGCAACAGTTTGTGGTGGGGTTGATATTGTTGCTGTGTAAAATTACCTCATCCCAAGTTTGAATTATTCATCCAACCTGCAGGCTCATGCAATGTAAGACAGAAATCAGTATGATGTTCAGGTGAAGTACAAATTTCACACAACATTGTAGCCATTTGTGACAATGTCAACTGCTCGATCAAAGAAGCTAAATCATCTAGCTTGTTCTCTAGTCTTCTATGATCAGCCATATAAAAAGTTCTCTGAGTCATAATATCTACATAAAAATGAAAAAATAATAATTTTGTTTTTCAAAAATCACCAACCAGCCTCCGGCCTGTTGCCATTGCGTAGATCTCGTCGAACTATATGAAATGCATATATTACAATAAGAAATTGGAGCTGTATGCAAAAAGTTATGCCACTTGTAAGTTTGGATAGAGATCTACATGTTCAGATATACGCCCGTGTAGTTTTCGAAAATTGGGCATAGTCATGTACATGGCCATGTACTTGACCGTGTACGGCAGTGATCTACACGGTCATATACATGGCCGTGTACTTTTTCGATGAATGTAGAATGCAAAAATGCAGAAACACAACACAGAATGTAGAGAATTGAATGATGTAATACTAAGCAAGGATAGATGACTACCTATTATGTTATTCAAAGGCTACTAAAACAGAATGCATAGACACAATTATGCTAAATGAAAAATGCTAATTATGCAGAATCTTAATTTGATGAAAAACGTTAATTATGCATAATCCTAATTAGATGTAAAACGCAACACAGAATATGCAATGCAATCAAATTAACACATAATGATATAATCAAATAACATCATCATCCCCGGCAACGACGCCAAAATTTGATCGTGAGTGTCACTCTCGGACAAATTAATAAAAACTGAATTGCATAAAAATTATGTAGTAAGAGGTGCAATCTGAGTTGTCTCCCAACGATGATAACGTTATACGATTATAAAATTTTTAGAGGGGGTTTGATTTATAGAATAACTAATTAGAATCAAAAGTTAAAAATAATTAAAAACTCTAATCCAAGAATTTAGAAGAACTACTACTACTCTATCACCGGATTCCAAGAAGATGCATCAAACAACAAATTAGTGATTAACATTAAATTCGAATGAAACCTCAATTCAAATTAAGCATTTACACGAGAACCCTCATGCATTCGATTAACACACAATTCACTCTAAGTTCAGAAACCTCTAGAACCTAATCGATTTGTGTTAATTTAATTCACTAATACCATTAATCTTAGATCTTAAACCTGAAAATCTAATTCATACTCCTTCAAGAATTAATTACATACATCAACCGAATAATATGTAATCAAACAACTGTGCAATTATCAATCCAAATGAAGAACTTTAATTCGAAATCATAATTAGCAAGAGGAGGAAGAAGGAAGAGATGAAACCAAATTTGTTGTTGAATAAATTGCGAAACCAATCCTCAAGAGTGTCACATCCCTTTTAATCCTTGAATTAGATGGAAATCTAAGTCTCCATTAATGGAGGAAAACAACAAGTTGTAAAGGGGAGAAAGAGCGAGAGAGAGAAGAGAAGAGCCAAAAAATTAAATTCAAAATTCCGTTCGTCACTTTGTTCCATTATTTTGCTATGAAAACGGCCTCTTTTTGGTTCGTGGCTTGAAGGACAATTGTAGCCTTGGATGTCAGCTTCAAAACGCCACTAGAATGGGCTTAATCGGATGTCTGTGGACTGAGATATGGCCCAAATACTGCACCTTACTCAAGATCCGCGACTGCAGCATTTTGACTTTTTCTAGGCCCAGTTTCAGCTTCTTATCATCAGAATTGGTTTCTGATCTCCCATAGGAATTATGCACCTTTCTCTTAGCTTTCCTACAAATCAAGAATCACAATAAAAGGAGTTCTACAATTCAAGATATGGTCCAGAAACTAAAACAGTATCAAAATTTACCAAATACTGGAAAAATTAAATAAAGCCCAAATAAAATTCAAACATCATAAAATGATCCAATTCAACCAATTAGGCACAAAAGAAGATTAATGAGCTAGGAATTAGAAGAAATAATATTATAAAAATCCAATTGATCAAGAGGCTTTTATATAATTATAGAAAATATGTTTAAAGATTTATTTGTAATTATGTAATTTTAAATGATTAAAAATAAAAAAATAAATGATATGACATATTACATGGTATCACGAAAAATTGTGACTTTCTCTTTGTCAACTTAGCAATTAACAAAAAAGAGAGTTAACAACAAGGATTAAATCTAAAATTTTTAATTATTTAGAGATCAATCCTAATAAAAAAAATTTATACTTACTATAAAATGACTTATATATATAAAAAATAAAAATATAATTAAGCCAATAAATAAAATAAGAAATCTTAGTCTAAAATAAATAAAATATAAAATACAAATAACATTTTTAAACAAAAATAATAATAACAGAAAAATGGGACTAAAAAATTATATTGAGTAAAAAATAAAAATAAAAATAAAACTTGAATAAAAAACAAAACAAAATAAAAATAAAAATAATTTTATTTTAAAGAAGTTGGCCCAAATTATTTTTAGGAATAGAGTTTTAATTCATTGTGATCTAAAAAAAAAAAGTTGAAATGATTTTGCTTCAAGGGAGTAGTAATTAATCTTCCGTTGGCCATGTGCATCTCTGGCATCAATCCGAAGTTGCGATTGATTTGATTCAGCGCGTCAGGGAGCAGTAACGTGCCCCTGTTTCACGTTGTCATTGCACAACTTTTGATTGAAATCTCAAATCAAGATAAAATAATTATTAAAAAAGAAAGGCTTAACAAGTTAATAAAAGTAGGTTCAGTTCCTCTCTCGTAGCATTTGTAAGACGGCGGAGGCATGAACATAATACAATTACTGAATAAAAAAAATACCTTCGATTTTACTTCTGTAAAGATAGTTCTAAATCTGAATAATAAAAAAGGTGAATATGGTGCCTACTATTATCATTTGATGAGTGAATGGGTGAAGGTCCCCAAATATGTGTTGTGAAAGAGAAATATATTCAGTTTGGAAGGGATGAAAAGGTAGTTTTTGAGATTTGTCCATATAACAAGACTTACAAACAAGAGATTAATAGAAACGTTACATTTTTTCAGTACATGGTGAGCAATTTTAGAAGAAGCATGACCAAGTCTAGCATATTAAGTATCATAGGCAAAATTATAAAGAGAAACATTATTATAATTTAGATAACTATTGAAATTATTTTTTGAAGAGGTATAAAAATATGTTGACAAAGGCACATAGTTCGTATCTTAGCTTGCCTTCCAAGAGAACATTAGTGTATTGTGATTTAACAAAGCATGAATCAAAATGAAACTCAAAATATTCTTTGTTATCTCAGAAAAATTGAGAGACACTTAAAAGATTTTTTAAAACACTTGGAACATGTAATAAGTTATTTAAGACAAGAGGTGTATAAGAATTAGAGGAGTAGAAATAAGAATTACTAATATTTTGAATTTTAACATATCCTCCATTTGAAACTTCGATTCTTGAATTACCACCATAAATAGAATTTTTCACGAGATTATTAGAAATTCTGATGCCAAGTGATGAGTGGAACCAAAATCGGAGTACACCAAGTTGAATCATATAAGGTTTGAGGAACAACTATTAAAGCTGAAATATTTTTATAAGCATGATAGTTTTATGCTAACATTGCTTTTCCTTGAGATATTTTAAATTTTGCATAAGATTGTGAGGAGTTTCTTGTGTCTTAATATTGTGAATCAAATTTATGATAACACTTAAGTGCTATATGACCAAACTTTCCAAACACTTGGCATTGATGTTTGTTCATGAATTTGCCTTGACCTCTGCCAAAAAATCCCCCTCTACCAAAATATCTACCTCTGTGTTTAAAATTATTATTTTGTTATCTGCCTTGTGAGTAATTTCCCATTGATCTCCTTCAATTACATAAATCTTGATTTTGTGCAAGATTTGGTAGATGTTGCATATCAACAACATCCTTATTTTGGTTTTCAATTATTTCTTTCAAAGTTAATAGCATTGCTTTTATTTCAACAATAGTGCAAGCATCAGTTCTAAATAGAATTACTGTAACAATTGAATTATAGTCATTTGGCAAACCATAAAAAATCATTTGAATGTGTTTAGATGTATCAATTGGAGAACTAATTTCAGCAAAAGTATCAACAATCTTCTTGATTGAGAGTAAGTAATAATTCAACAAATTAGTCTTTTGTTTGAGTAGCAAAGTAGATATCAACTTTCTTCCAAATCAAATATGCATGCTGACCATCTGTATGTGAAGATTTGGAGATATTGATGCAAGAAGCAGAGTGAAGACAATTTGATCTTGCAGCTCCCAAGTTTCATAATTTGCACTGACTTATCAAGAATTTATTCTTCATCAGATAGGAATTTCTTTGACATTCCTCTAAATTTTGATTCAAAAATAAACTTGTACAACTTGTCTTTTTAAATCGCACTGAGGGCTTGCATATTTCATGTAAGCTTGATAGAAATAAGAATCATTGTTTTGTTTGAGAAGAATAAGTGGTAGTGGCCTTTATTCTTTGATACCATAAAGATATCATTCGATCAATGGTAAAAAAGAAATACGAGAGAATTATTTAATAAAAAACAGTAATGTGAAATGTTATTCAATTATCTGTGTTTAAAATTCAATAGAGGGAACTAATTATATAAGATAATGAAGAGTGATTTACTAACAAATTGTTAACAAGATCATAACTAACTCCTAACCACATAATTGTTAACAATTCTTTTTTAAGAACTAAATCTAAAAAGTGAAACTTTTAAAAGAACTAGATACTTAATTAAGTTTTTATATTTTATATTAATTAAATATTTATTTTAATTTTAGTCACACAGTATTTATAATAATTAAAGTTAACAAAATGTGCTATTTGACTCTCGTTATAAGTGTTGTCTTTAGCAAGTTTAAGAAAAAGAAAAAAAATATTTATTTTATATTTTATCAAGTAAATTCATATTAACATAGTTGAGCAATTCTATTTTGTTGGTTTTATTAATAATAATTTATTTTAATATTATTTTAAATTTTTTATGCTAAATTAAAAGTAATTTTTTTATGTCTTTATTTTAAATTAAAAAGGTATCATAAAATAATTTTAAAATTTAATTGCTTAAAAAATGATAAATTTTATTTTTAAAAAAATCAATATTAATCTCTCTTAAAATGTGCTTTATGCAAGATATTTATCATTTTATGGAAAATTTCTCCTATATACTTATATATTATTTTGTTTGTGAAATTGACTTAATAGCTGACAAACTAATTTATTACACTTTTGTTTGAAGATCTCTTTCACTATATAGATATTCCTCCAAATACAACTTCTAAATTTCTAGTTCTAAATAGTTTAGAACTTATTAGTTGACAAATTAATTTATTTAACACTTTTATTTAAATATTTTTTTATTATTAAGATGAACTTATTTTTAAATTTAAACAATTAATTACTTATCAGTTAATTTGTCTTTCTATTTTTTATTTTTTTTTTTACCAAAAAATTAAAATATTTAAATTAAAACATTAAAATTATTCTATTAGATGTGTTTTACAAATGTCTTTTAAAGAGAAAAAATTACAAAAATATTAAATTATATCTCAAACATTGTAATCCTACCTAACGTTAATCACCCAAAAGATAATGCTTAGAATATAAACAAATACATGCCTTCCAATTCTATTATTAACGTCGCTCATTAATGTTATTTGTCTTTTTTTTTTCTACGGAGCACGTGAAATGTTACTTGTTATAATAATAACAATTAAGATAATATTAATTATGCGATGCATACTTATTTTATTTTATATTATAAGATATTTGTGTGTATAATTTGATTTTATTTATAATAAATTTTATCAGTATTTGCATTATTCAAACGACTAAATTATAAGAAATAATTGATATGTAAATATTTAAAAATAAATATTTTTTACATGCGTGACTTTTATTTTAATCTCTTAATTTTAAGCGTTAAAAACTTTTGTCATTAATTTTGTGAAACAATAATTTTTTTAATAAGTTTGAACATAAAATGATAATAAAAATAAAGCATAAAAGAATTATAATAAATAATTTTTGTAAAATAAAGCGTGAAAGTAATAATTTTATAAAGTCAACATATACAAGACTTTCATAATTAGGGATGGCAATGGTTAAAGTACCCGATAGATACCCGCAAAATTTACCCATAATGGGTAGAATATTTACCCGCTATATGGGTACAGGTATGGGTGTGGGTAAAAACCCACAAATTTTAATGGGGATAGGTGCGGGTATAGGTATCTAAGTACTCATCCCGCTCCATACCCGCATATATATATATATAACTTGAACTTTATTCTATAATTATGCATTGAATTTTTGTATTATTATATTACTTATGTGAAGTTATATAAGATTAATATTAAAATATATTTAATAATAAAGTAAACCAAAAAATTTATTTTGGTTTATATTTTTAATAGAAAAATTTATTTACTATTTTATATCATTTAATTAGGCTAATACAATTTAATTATTACATAGTTAATATGAGATTGACATTTTTTAAAATATTATTTATATATGACACATATAAAATATTTTTTACACAAATATTTTTGTTAATAAAATTATATTGATGTTTAAATCATAAAGTGAATGATAAATAATAAATATACTGTAAATCTTTTATAAATTTTACAATCACCTACTATTACCGTAAACTTATTATTTATTAATAATATTTAAATTTTATTTTTATATTTTAATTTAAAATAATATTTTTCTATGTAACATATGTATTACAAACACAACTATAATCTATTGAATCTAAATAATATTATTCTTACTATTTATTTACGTTCAAAGAAGTTTTTGGAGAGATATAAATATAAAAAATTATTTTTAATTTTTATTTGTTATTTTTTTCAGATAAAAAAGTATAATTTTTTAATATACACTTATATTTCTTTATTATAAAATTTTATTGTAACTATTTATCTTTTATTCAAATTCTTTCTTTTAAAATTTATATACATTATAAATATTTAATTCATTAAAATAATTTTTCAAAAATTTGTATTTTTGATAAAATACTTTCGTATAGTATATGAGTTAAAAATACTAGTATTAATATATATATATATATATATATATATATTATATTATTTTAATTAAATCTATTATTTTTCTTACAATTTTAAATTCAAAAGTTAAAAAAAATTATTTTATATATCCACTTTATGTTGTTAGTATTGAACTTCTCTACTCTAACTCTATTCTCATTCTCAATGTCTGTCTCATTAAAACCTAACAACTATGAAACATTATTTATTAGAGTTAGTTGTCAATGTCAATGTCGTCACAAGAGGTCACCAAGTGATCCTACACGAAGGGACAATCATTGTACAAATTTATTTCGTTGTCGCTCTAACATTACCAATCGATCAAATCTCACACAAAATAGGGTTATCACTGACAAATAACTTGTGCGTTTAGTTTGGCTTATTGTTTCTAAGAATTTTAGTTTAGAAAATTATTATATTAAGATACATTTAACATTTATGATCCTTGAATATTTGTTTTTTATTTATGTTTGTACCTTGTTCGACAACTACATATTGAATTTTTATATTATTATGCTATTTATGTGAAGTTATATAAACATATTTTTCTTTATAAATATTTTTTTTTCAAACATGTGTAGATAGTGGGTACAAGATGGGTATGCGGGTACCCAGAAGGTACGGGTACAGATACGGGGATTAATATTCATACCCATGCAGGTATGGGGTCGGGTACGGATATTTTTTTTAAAACACGGGTATAGGGATGGGTACTATAGTACCCTATCCATTGTCATCCCTATTCATAATACAAAGTGTACAAATAAAAAAGAAAAGAAATAAGTATAATGTGAATATATTTGTGGATTAAAATAAAGTATGGCATAACTTTAATTATTAAGTACAAAATTAATCAATTATATATGAGAATAATTTATTTTTTTATCAGTATGTAGTTAAGTATTTAATAATTAGTTTTAAAAATATGGTTTTGTTAATAAACAGTCACAAATAAAAAAAAATTTATAAAAAAAATACATAATTATTGTATTGAAATTATAAAAATATAATAATTTTTTTAAAATTTTATTATTATTAATCACTTATCTTTAGCTCTTAGGGTGAAGGTTAACAAAATTCTTAAAAATATAGGATCTAAAATAAATTAAAATCAATTCTTATAAAGTGAACAGATAAAATATATATTGAATCAATGAAAATAACGTATTCTAGTAAACCTAAAAAGTAAATTATATTTATTTGACCTACCATTAAATGACAAATGAACCTTATTAAGAACCTAATTAATAACACCAAATTGAAGAAATTAAACACAATAAATAAACATGACCAATAGAGCACATCGTTTTAATACATGTTAACTTGTACAACCATAAGATTAAAGAAACACTAGATTCATCAATTACAGATACAAAAAGGACTGAAAACAATCCTATTTATCCTTAAAATTAAATGCATAATTATTGAAATAACGAATTTCAAAATTTGTACTATCCTTTTATTCAATTAGAATTTGGCGAAATAAATTACTAAAGAAAGTAAATTATATAACTTAATCAAACCTAAAACACTAAATCTTGAACTCTAAATTCTAATAACAAAAGGCTTGAGAAATACCCCCAATAATAATAATAAAAAAAAAGCTTTCCAATAAGCTGAAACATGATACTAACATTGTTTCGAAGACATGGAGATCAAAAAACTTGCTTAGGCTAATTAATATTTTAAGGTTATACATCCAAATAAAATAAAATACATAAAAAAAATAATTTAAAAGCATTTCAAAATTTCTGAGATCAGTTAAAATTAGAAAGTAAAAGTTATAAAACTAATATAGGAAGTTAAAGATGTCAATTTCGAAACACATTTAAGAATCTCAAGAGCTGTTCTTTGTCAACCATATCAACATACCTACAAATATATTCTTCACTCTCTCATCGATTGATTTGGCCAAGTTCTACTAACAATATCAAGTTTTACTATATATGCAATGAAAAATTAAAACGGACATATCAATTATCAGTACTTCAAATTGCAAAAAATATAAACATACGAATGATCAATAATTTCAACACCAAAACGTGAAAATTTAAAATTAAACCAAAATTTTGAAATTAAACTATAAGTTATAAAAATGATAAATTAAATATCGTTAGCCTTTTTTTTTTTTTTGGTATATATTAATTCCAAAATTATTGACTAAAATAAAAAATATTTCGAGAAGAAAGAGGAAAATGAAGTATAGTAATAATAAAAAGGAACAATTTGTACAAATAAAAAGATATATAATGTTTCAAATAAATTTTTTGAAAAATGAAGACAATTAAATTAAAGACTTTCATCTTTTCCTTGAAATAATTGTAACCCACCGCTTGCTACACTATATTATAATTGCTAGTGCTGCCTTTCTTATGAATTTTATAATTTATAAACTTTATTTGTTAATTATTATTATTATTGATAAGAAATAAATGCTACTAAAAAAATTATTTTAAAAAAAGATTATCTTTAAAATAGCTTTAGAATATTTTACTTTATATACAATGATAATACTTAAAATATTATATTCAATTTTATTTTTCAAAAAAAGTATTAAATTAATTGGCACATAATAAAGTAAAATTTAATATTAAGTATAATGACATACAATAAAATAAATTTAATTAGTTATTCAATTTATTTTCTTGTTTACTATATTAAAATAAAAAAATATGTTAAATTAATGTATAATCTTACTTAAATACTCCTACGGCAACCCATTATCTATTAATATTTAAAAGAAAAAAACAAAATGTTAGGGCGAATGTAAGTTTATACATTTCGAACAAATTTATTTTAAAAAATTATATTAAAAAAATTACTATTACTTAATTAAAGGTGTTTTACAAATGTATCTTGAAAAAAAAATTGCAAACATATTAAAAATTAATATCTCACCGAAAAGATAATACTAGAAAAATATAAACAAACACTCTGTACATGTGTCATGTTACAGTCCAATTAATAAACTATTAATGTTATTTGTCTTCTCTTTCGTTAAGATCACGTTAATAAAGATAATATTGATACAGCATACTTGTTTTTCATTTTAGAATGATGCTTTATATTTTATATTGATTTCTTTTCATGATTGAGTTATTTTTTTAATCGGCTGCATATTAATATTTATTTATATTTTTAATAGAATTTATAAATATTTTGATGGTTGTATATTAGTTTATGGGTTGGAAGCGACAAAATGCATGTATTGGGAGGAAGGGTAATGAATGCATTATATATTAGGAAGCTTGTCACAACAATCTACACACAATTGGCTTCTTCGTTCTCCACTTATAGCATAAATGGAGTTCAGATTATTAACCGTTTTAGCTCTGTTATGTGTAAGCTATTTTCTTCTTAGCTTCGTATTTATTTTACGTGCTTTCAACATCATTTCCCATCATTATAACTCTATTATGTCTTAACAATTATTATGTAAGAATTTAATTAAATATATCATTGATATACATTATTTTTATAGTATTATTTAATTATATATTATTATATTAATAAGTATACTTTAATTTTGTAATAATTAATATAAAATATATATTTATAAAGTATTTTAATTAATTAACAAATTTTACATTGATAATCCACCAAAAATCAACTCATTATACAACTTGAAAATTTCTTTTCAGTTCTCTCTGATGCGAAGTGATGCATCGCAATCCGCAGAAGAGTATTGGCAATCCCTTTGGCCAAACACTCCTGTGCCCAAGCCTCTCTGGGATCTTGTGCTGCCTTGTGAGTATTACAGTAATTTCAACCTTTTAGAAGTATTATAGTTTAGGCTATTTGGTTATTTCAGGCAGTGGATTTTAGGTTTACATATTTTTTTAAATTCTTATAAATATAATTATTATTTTTTGTTTTTTAAATTTTTAATTAATTTAATTTCACAAATCTTAGAAGTTTTATATATTTTTTTATAGCTACACAGCAGTAATGAAAAATGTATCTAATCATACTACACCATTGATCAATTCTAAGATGGTATATATATAATATGATATGTCTAAATATATACTGTAATTAATGAGAAAACTATTATGAAAAAATAAATTTAGAAAACCTAAAATTAATAAAAAAAAATTTGTTTAACCGTATTTATAAAAATTTATATGAATTTTAATTCCCTAATTATTCAAATACAATTAGGTAAGATATAAAAATATATTACACTCGTGCTAGCATGCTCAGTAAAAATGAAAAAAGTTAATCTTAACCATAAATATATATAAATGATAAAAAGTTCTTTTTCTTAAATCTAATCTGACACCTGTTATCATTAACATAACTTCTATAATTTCATATGACTTTTTTAGTATGCAAAGCTTTGAATTCCTTTAGTAGGGCTAGTCTCTCACAAAGATAAAATTATTCTTATTTTATATTTTTATAATTATTTTAATTATAAAATAATACCTTTACTCTCTTTTTTCCTTTTGTAAATTAAATAAGGCACTCTCTTTTATTTTATTTTATTTTTTTATCATTATTATTATTATTTTCTTTTTGAATCAAACAGTGTGTAAAATATACTCTTCTCACTTTAAAGATGTCAAATTTAATAAAAAAATTACACAAATTCATGTTTTGTATAATTTATTTTTTCATCTTTATCATATTTATTATTTTTATTAATATACGACTAAGATTAACTTTTTGATAGGAGCATACTATAATTCGCTGTACGCGTGAGTATTTATGTCAAATATTTTATATAATTAAAATTTATTTTTATTTTAAACAAACTAGACTTTATATTTCCTATAATTTTTTGTCCAAATAAATTATAATTACCAATTTTTTAATATCAAAAGAGAATTGTTAGGAGTGTATAAGCAATAAATAAGGAAATGATATATAGAGTAAAAGGAAAAAAAAACAAAGAGAAATATCTTCAATTGTAAAGTTACATGTTTTATGGAAGAGTACACAATATTCCGTCCAATAAATATCAGAAGAAAATGGAAGAAACTATAATATTTTTATTTTTAATAAATTATTTAATTTTGATATTATTTTAAAATAAAATAAATTAATTAATATATTAGAATAAAATTTTTATTTTAACAGTTTGTTTATTTTTGTAACTATTATATTGAAATTTTTAATTTAAAATAAAAAACTAAGTTTCTTAATATTAGTTCTTATAATTAATAAGTTTTTATTAGAACAAAGTATTTATTATTTTAAAAGAGTATAAGTTAATAAATATTTTGTATTAATAAAATTTAATATTTTTAAATATTTTAAATTAGTCCTAAAGACTAACATTAACATTTTATCCAAATAAATGCTTTAGTCCTCTAATTTTACTTTTAATTTGGGTTTAATTATCTAACTTATTTTATTTTATTTTGATATTTTTATTTTTTTGTTTAGTTATGTTTTAATCCTTTAAATTTTAAATGCCAATCAAATAAGTCTTTCTTTTTTATTAATTGTATTAAATTCAAGATCATCATTATTATTATTTTTTTCATTTTTCTTCTCCTATTTAATTGATGTAGTTAAATAGTAAAAACATGACTCAAAAACAGAAACAATTTAAGGAATTAATGAAAGCAATAAATAAAATTAAAGAACTAAAATAAAATAAAAATTAAGAAAAGGTGAAAGCAAAATAAAAAGTAAAACTCAGAATGCAAAAGTAATGATTTTACCTAATATTTTTGGGAAAAAAATACTTTCTTTTTTTATTTATCTAAAATTTTACTCACAAATCTATCTTTAGACATTATCTCACTCTTTAAAAGTGAGACTTCATTTTTATTATATAGAAAATAAATAGTCAAGAGATTATGTGTTTTTTTATTAGTTATTCTTTCTAATTGTTTTGAAGATATTTTTTAAAAAAGATTAGCGAAATTTATTACAAGATATTTTATATTTTCTGCCATATTGATTATTTTTTATTTATTCTTAATAAATGAAATTAGTAAAAATTTAAATTAAAACTAATAAAAGTAAATGTTAATAGTGGGATTATGTTGAATAATATTAAATAAGAATAAAATTGTAATGCGGTAATATTTTTTTTTTAAAAGCCAAATAACTTTAACTATTTTTTATTAACTTATATAATTTAGTTAAATATAATTTATTGAAAGAACAAATAAACATATTTGGAAAACAAAGCACTGCGTTCTTATTTATATGATGAAAATATTTCTATAATGATGTAGATATCAAAACCCATTTGCCTATTGAAGTCGAAGAAGAAAAACAGTATTGGACTATATTTTTCGAACATGATCTTCATCCTCAAAAGATAATGAAATTGGGGCTCCCCAAGCATTTTGATAATAGTCAACCTTTAGAACTAAGGGGGAGGCTTAAAACAAGTCAACCTTTTGGAGCATGGTTGCGTGCAAGAGCAACAGAGAGATACAATCTTCATGAGGTTTGTGGGAAACATGCTGCTAAAGGAGAAGACAAGCATTGTGCATCATCCTTGGAATCAATGGTGGATTTTGCCATTTCAAAGCTTGGGAAGAATATTAAGGTGATTTCAAGTTCCTTTGCCCAAAATCAGGATCAATACATTGTTGAGGAAGTGAACAAAATCGGAGAAAAGGCTGTCATGTGTCATAGATTGAATTTTGAAAAGGTTGTATATTATTGTCACCAAGTCAATGCAACAACGACTTATATGGTTCCATTGGTGGCCTCTGATGGGACTAAAGTTAAGGCACTAACCATTTGCCACCATGATACAAGTGGTATGGATCCTGAAGTGCTTCATGAAGTTCTCAAAGTCAAGCCTGGAACTGTTCCTGTTTGCCATTTTGTTGGCAATAAGGCTATTGCTTGGGTACCCAATCTAGTCACAAATGAATCTAACCATCCTTGTGTTCATGTTTAGATGCTATATATTGTTAGCTGAAAGAGTAGTTGCTACATTTTGAGGAGTTTGTTTTATCAGTTATCTTCTTGTTATTAGTCTACTTTGTTTTTAGGAAAGCTAAGAGATATTGGTTTCTTAAAATGTGATAGTGCTCCTATGTCTAGGAGCTCTTAGCTTAATTTGAGTTCTATTTAAATTGTAATTCTGCTGAAGTTTTGTATTAGTTTTTTATTTGGATTCAATAAAAGTTTGTTTCCTTCCGTTCTCTTTATGTGTTTTAGTTTACAAGTGATATCAAGCGTCTGGTTTGAAAACCCTCTAGAACACACACAAATGGCCATAAATGACAACTTTTTCTACCCTCAATTCCACGCTTTGACAAACATCATTTTTATCAATGGAACATGTTGATGAGAACTTCCTTAGGTCCAATGAGTATTGGATCATTGTTGAAGTTCCAGAGCTAGCTGCAGGTGCAAGTGATGCATAGAAGATTGAAGCAGACAACTTGAAGTTGAAGGATTTAAAAGCTAAAAATTATCTCTTCTAAGCAATTGACATAATGGTGCTTGATACTATCTTGCACAAGGAGACTTCAAAGCAAATTTAGGATTCAGTGAAGAAGTACCAAGCAAATGCTATAGCCAAGAGGCAGCAATTAAAAAGTCTCAGGGCTAAATTTGAGACATTGCAGGTAAAACCAGCAGAAGCAGTTTCAAAATACTTCTCCAAGACAATGACGATTGCAATCAAGCTCAAAATTCATGGTGATAAAATAGAAGATGTCACCACCGTTGAGAAAGTTTTGAGATTGTTGACAATAAAATTTTATTTTATTTTTGCAGCCATACAAGAGTCTCATGATTTGGATGAGATAACGATTGATGAGTTGCAAAATTCATTACAAATTCATGAGCACAAGATTAGAAGGCAAGAAAAGGAGGAGCAACTACTATAGGCTCAAACATAGACTTTGCAAGTTTCATCAAAGCCAAGTGGTTCAGATAAGAGTAAAGGTGCATGGAAAGGGAAAGATAATATAGGAAAAGAAAAAAGGAGCATTTAGCAAATAAAAAAAATAAAGCACATATTGAGTGCTTTGGATGTCATTGATTTGGCCACTACAAGTCACAATGTATGACTAATTTAAGCAAGCCAGAGTAATCTAATTTGTCAAGCAAGAATAAAAGGAAGGTGAGATCTCTTTGTTGATGATGTGTAAGCTTGAGACAAAAAATTCCAAGAACTTGTGGTAGTAAGACACTAGTTGCAGTAATCACATGTTAGGGGACAAGAAGGCTTTCACTAAGCTTGATGAATCTTTTAGTAACATTGTAAAGTTTGACGATCATTCAACTATTAAAGTTCAAGGAAGAGGTAAAGTTAGCATTACAAAAAATTAGGTAGGTACAATCTATCTTGAATGTCTTGTATGTGCTTGTTTTGAAAAGTAACTTGTTAAGCATCGGACAATTACAACAAAAAAAAACAGGATATGAAATTTTAATAAGAAATGAAATATGTTTGGTGAAAAATGATGAGCTGAGACTCATTATACAAACAAAAATGACCAACAATAAGATGTTTCCTATTTACATGCAAATTTTAAAGCTTAATTGCTTAGCAATAGAATAGAACAACATGGCTTGGCTTTGACATAATCAACATGACTGCTTATACTTTTGTAGGTTTGCAGCAACTACAGCAAAAGAAGATGGTAAGAAGGCTCCTTAAATTTGAGTTGCCTTCATGAGTTTATGAAGAATGCATTATTAGTAGACAAAATAGAGATGCATTTCTTAAAATGAGAGGTTGGATGACTCAACGTGTACTAGAATTGGTTCACATAGATATCTATGGACCAATTAGTCTTGCATCAAATGGAGGTAAACAATACCTCATAACATTTATTGACAATTTTAGCAAAAAAAAATTGCTACTATTCTTTGCCGAATAAATCAAAAACATTTAAGGCATTCAAATAATTAAAGATATTAGTTGAAAAGGGAGTAGACAACTCTATTGAGATGATGTGACCAAATAGAGGAAAATAGTTTAACTCCTATAAATTTGTAAAATTTTATCAAAAAAACGGAATCAAAAGTTAGCTTACAGTCATTTATACTTCTTATTGCAACTGAACGTCACAATAGTACAGCAAAAAAGTTTTTTAAAAAATATCTTCTAATAAAAAATATTTTTTAAAATTAGAAGATTCACCACCAAAATTCATTTAAAAAAATTTTGGAAAAATTTTTAAAATAATATGATCTTTGAAATCCAAAAAAGAGTTTATGAGTCGTTTATATGTAGAGAAGGTACCAGCACCTTATAACTTATAAAGTTTGTTTAACGATTGCCTTAAATTAGTCATGCAAATTTATTTTTATTTTGAAAAAGTTATTTAACCCCTCAACAAAAAGTATTACTATTTTTATTTTTTAAAGGAAAAAAATTATTTATTAAAATATTAATTAGTATCTTAAGAAAGAGAAAAATTATTTTAAAAATTGTTTTAATATGACGGGTTTGGTTCCTACTCATACTATCTCTAGGTGTAATGGGGACTAAAAGTCATGTTGTTTTATCATAAAAATCACGAAGTTGGTGGATTAAAATTAAGTTTAGTAAAAGAAAGTTATTTTGAAATTAAAATTATTTTCCTAAGATTATAATGTTTAGGATACAAGAGAACGTAGTTATATACGTATCATACGAGAAACAATACAAAAGATGAAGAAAGATCACACAACCATATTGTAAATAGTTAAAAAAATAATTTAATAATTAAAAAATATTATAGTTTGTAAATAAAAAAATTTAAATTTGAAGATTTATATTGAAAAATAATTTAAGATAGCGTAAACTATACATAAATCTCTTATAATTTATTGAATAGTCAAAAGTAATATAAATTACACATCATATTGCATAAATTTGTATAAATAAGTAAAGAAATGTTTTAGTTATTTAATTTATCAAAATTAAAAATATGACTTAAGAAATTTTTAAATAAGAAATTAATTCCATTTTAATAAAAAAAAATGAATCTATTTGAATTGATTAAAGAAGATACTTATTTAATAAAAAGATTAAAAATTTATTTAATAAATTTATATTGTATAAAACCTAGGTAACATTGGTACGCACAGGTTTTTAACAATTTATTATG
This sequence comes from Abrus precatorius, assembly GCF_003935025.1. Lineage (NCBI taxonomy): Eukaryota > Viridiplantae > Streptophyta > Magnoliopsida > Fabales > Fabaceae > Abrus > Abrus precatorius. The sequence continues at coordinate 11,182,543 of NW_020874384.1, forward strand.
CATAAAGGTAGAATCGTTATATATTAGCATCATAAATTGTTGCATTATAAAATAAATTTGATTTAAGAGTTATTAGTAAATCAGTAATTATAGGAAGAGTATATTTTGATTAATTATTAAGATAAATTTTTCATTAATTAGAGACTACACATGATAAATTAATATTACATAAAGTTTATATAACATAGGTATACTTAAACTTTATTAATTTATAACACAGATAGTAGAGAAGTTACATGTTGATGTTATAAATTAATCTAAACATGTATTGTTTATTTATTTATCATAAAATAAATTAAAAATATAATTTATCCACAAAACAAAAAGGAACAAAATATGAATATAAAATCAAATTACATTCTAAATCTATAGAACATCTAAAAATAAATAATAAAATAAATATAAGCAAAAATTAAAAAATTACTAGGAAAAAAAGAGACTACTTATATTATTCTGCTAATTTTCTATTGATGATGAAAAGAGATATATTTTACAAGTGAAATTAGAAGTCAAATATAATATAAAAGTAAATATGAATATTATATAAAAATAAATAAATAAATAAAATAAAAAAAGATATAAACAAGATTAGTAATAATAAAAAAAGAGAATATTTCATTAAAATAAATTAAATATAGATAAATAAAATAATAGATAAAATTAGAAAGAGAAACAAAAGTAAATAAAATAAAATAAGTTTAAATTTGTTTATTATTTTCTTGACTTAAAGAAAAAGAAAAAATATTTTTTTTACCCCAAACGTTTTTAAGTTTAAAAATGGGCTCTCTAAGCCCAAGATTTAAAAATAAAAAAATAAATATAAAATAATCATAATAATAAATAAAAAAAGAAAAAAGAAAAAGGAGCTGAAAGTAAAATTTGACATAATTGAATGGTCAGAAGCTTAATGTGCTGAGTGCTTATGACTTTCGGCATATTAATTGTCGAGTAGTCACTTCCAATTCCTTTTTTATTTTAATAATAATAATATAATAATAATAATATATTACTAAAAAGGCTAAAAAGATACGAAACTTTACAAATAGTTCAATTAGTAGCTCTATACTTATATCACTTAACCTCTGTTACCGATCATTTTTTAAGAGTTAAGAACATATTTAGAGCAAAATATGTTTTATATGTAAAAAAAAAATATCTTGAATACAATTAGTAAATATTTCAAATTTAAACTAAAAATGAAGATGATGGAGACTAAATTGTGTGCTTTCTTTTTTTCTTTTGGCTTTTGATTTCTTTCTCTACTCTATTTTTTGCTTTCTTTTTCTTCTAGTTGTGCTCACTTCCGTTTTGTGTTCTTCTTTTTTAGTAGTCTCCTCTTCCGAAACACTTGTTCTTTATTTCATATATCTTCTTCCTAGATCTTTCTCTCTAAAATAATTTTTCTTACCTCCTAGAATTTTTGCTTTCCTTCCCTCCCTGAAAACTTGTTCTCTCCAAAACTTTTTTTTACTCTCTTTTAAAGAAAAAAAAACACCCTCTTTGGATTCCTTATTTTTGCCTTTTATTGGTCTCATTTTAGGATTTTGCAAAAGGCCAAATTTTTTAATTTTTCTTGTCTCATGTATGAAACAAACATTGATTTATGAGTTTCATTTTCTGTCAAGCTTTATTTTCCATTTTTGAGTTTAGATATGAGTTTTTCTTGTTTGTTTAGATTGGTTTTTATTTTTTTTTAAGTGAAATTGTTTTGTTTTCATTTTTGGTAAAATGGAATCAGAAAATACAAATTCTATGTTAGGGGAAGGGAAAAAAAATTGTTATTCACACTCTTCAACAGAATTGAGTTAGCAAGAGATAAAATAGAATATTATTTGACATGGTGAGAGAAGCATATTGAAAAAATCTGATCTACCAAAAGTATTCTAGCTAGAAGCTGTTGCATGAAGCAATCATGTACTGAATAAGAGTCCATCCAATACACTTAATAAGACTCTGAAGAAGTTTAGAGTGGCATTAGACCAACTGTTCATTATTTCAAAATTTTTGGCTGCTTAGCATATGCACAGGTTTCAAACCAACATTGAACCAAACTAGAAGACAAAGTGTGAAGTGTGTTTTTTTAGGGATAAGTGAAGAATCCAACGCTTACAAGCTTTATAATCTATTAACCAAGAAGTTGATTATTAGTAAAGATATGGCGTTTAATGAAAATGAATTTTGGCTATGGGATTCACCAAGGGAAATGCCAAAGTCAGAAGTTGTTCCTAATGATGAAGTGGATGAAATAGTTACTAGATCTAAAATTTAACAAGAAGTGCAACAAGAAACTAGAGACTCTTCAAGGCCCCAACGCAATAGGAGAATACTCACTTAGATGCAAGGTTATGAAGTGACGGATGTTCCTAATGTAGACGTTGAACGTATCTTACAATTTGTTTTGTTTTTTTATTATGATCCAATTTTATTTGAAGAGCTATGAAGAAAGAAAAATGAAAAAAGCGATGGTGGAGAAGATAAAGGCTATTGAGGAAACAAAACGATGTTTCTTTTATCTGAGTCTTTTAAGGCTTATCGTATTGGTAGATGTTCAAGTTCTCACCAGCTTAAACGTAGGCTAGTTAGTGAAGCTCTTAACATAAGCATGAAACATATTTTTGTTAAATTAAAAGTTATTATTTGCATTTATCATGTATCTTTTATTGTATTTACTATTGATGTAAAAGTTTTACTTGTACTTAGATCATACATGTATGTGATACTTTGCTTTATTTCTTTTTTGAATTTATTTTCTTTGGATATATATCATAGTCCTTTCTTTTATTTAATTTGCTGAATTGTGCTATGTGTTGTGTTAGGTGTTTCTGTTAGATTATTTTAATAATCTTATTATAGTGATCTATGTAACTTATAGCATGACTCTAATTAATGATTTAATGTGATGGTGGTTAAATATAAAATATAGAGTCATTGAGGGTATAATTGTAAATACAATTATAAGGAAACCTTTCCCTCTCCCTTCATATAAATTAAAGAGCAGTTATTAAATGGGGGTTACGGTATTCTCTATTTTTTCACTCTCACGATCTCTGAGTGAGCTTATGATAAACGCAAGAAAGGAACTTTCTCTCAACCATCCGAGAGGAGCTGAAAAAAGAAGGAAGAGTTGGAGAAAATACCAAGGGATCAACGACATTAAAGAGAGAGGTAACATCAAGGAACAATGGATTCGGGTTAGTGCTCTCTAAACCCTTAATTGTATGAGAACCATATATTATGTTGTGAGAGCAACGTTATATCAAGATCACAAAGGGAAAATGTAATTTCATAATAGTCATTGCATAATGAAAATTACATAATGGATTAAAGAGAATTCTAACAATTGGTATCAGAGTAAGGTTGTGAATTTCGTTGATTCTCCATAAGAGATTAGTTTTCTATTAAAGTTTTCCCTAAATTACATGGACCCTAGATATATTATATGATGGATTGACATAATTTTGATGTTAAATAATAGTTTTGGATTCAATAATTGAAAACCCAAAGGTTTTGAAAGCTAGAAACTTTGGATTTTGAATCTGTAATGTGAGTAGGGCCATGTATCAGTGAGTAGAGCCATATATCAGTGAGTAGGGCCACGCATCAGGGAGCAGGGCCACGCATCTAGAACAAGCACGGTCATGCTTCAATGAAGCACGACCCTGCATAGTGGAAGCACGGCCTTGCATATTGTAAACACGATCACGCATCAATTATAAGCATGGCCATGCTTCATCAAAGCACGACCATGCATCAAGTAAAAGCACGGCCGTGCATAGTAATTTCACGATAGAATAAGGAATATAATTCATAAAATTTATAGATCTTTTTAGAATTATATTAAGGTGAATTTTCCTCACCAAAGTGATTAAATTCTCAAATTAATTAATTCTAAATTGTATGATCATAATGAACAATTCACAATTTAGTGCTTAATTTTAAGGGTAACTTGTTAGTCACCAAAGTGGCCTAGCTTTAAAAGTTCTTTAAGCATTTAATTGTGTGTTGTAAATTGTTCAAAATTGTTTGATGTTATATAGTAACATAAAGGGTGAACAATTTAGCTCATTAATTATAACGCTAGGAGATCGCTCAAAGAGGGATCATTAAATATTGGTTTGAGTGACTGGTTGTCGATTAAAGTTGTTTATTAGCATTATTATAGATAAATTGTGTATTTAGGCGTTATCCAACAGTAAACTTAGATGCATAATTGATGACGGTTGGCTGTCTGAATCTATTAAGTTTATTCAAAGCATAAATATTTAAGCATGTATTAAATATTTCAGTCCCTATGAATACGTATGGCATGAGTAATGACGTAGTCAAGTTCAATGGGCTCAATTATGATGATTAGGCTGAACAAGTTCGATTCCAGCTAGGTATTATGAACTTAGACCTAACAATCATTATGAAACAAGAGCCTGTAGCTATCATAGAGACCAGTATTGAAGAGGAAAAGACTCTTCGTGAAGCTTAGGAAAGGTCGAACAGGCTGAGCTTGAACTTGCTGAAGATGACTATGGCTGAAAATGTGAAGTCATCAATCCCAAAGACTGAAAATGCTAGGGAATTTATGGTAAAGGTGAAAAAGTATGCACAATCGAACATTACTGACAAGTCTGTGTCAGGTACCCCGTTGACTGAGCTAACTACTAAGAAGTTTGATTGGTCACGGCCCATTCATGACCATGTGACTGACATGATCAATCAAGCAGCAAAGTTGAAATCAATAGGCATGGAGATAAAGGAATTCTTTCTAGTATAGTTCATTTTGAACTCACTCCCTCCTGAGTTTAGTCAGTTTCAGGTGAATTATAACACCATTAAAGATAAATAGAACATACAGGAAATTAAGGCCATGCTGGTTCAGGAGGAAGGGAGGTTGAAAAAGGTGAAAGAACACTCCGTCCATCTTATATTTCATAAAGGGGCTAGTAGTAGCAAGGCTAAGCCAGGTAAGAAGGACAACAAGGACAAGAAGGATAAGACCTTATTAAAGGTTCGTGAAGGCCGAATCCAGAAGGGCCAGATGTGCTTCTTCTGTAAAAAGACTGGTCACTTCAAGAAAGATTATGCAAAGAGAAAGGTTTGGTTCAAAAGGAAAGGTATATATATTATGTTTTAGTATGCTTTGAATCAAATATTATTGAGGTACCTAAAAACACCTAGTGGTTAGATTCTAGTACAACTACTCATGTGTCACATGTAATGCAGGGATTTCTTTTGATCCAGCTCATAAGCGAAACTGAAAAGTTCTTGTACATGGGAAACATAATGAAGGCACGGATAGAAGGAATAGGGACTTACAGATTAGTCTTGCATATTGGTTGCTGCATAGATCTAGAAAAGTGTCTTTATGTTCCTGAATGTCTAGAAATTTGGTTTCTGTTACAAAGTTGGACGAATTTGGTTTTAATTTTAAGATTGAAAATGGTACATTTTCTTTGTATAAACACTTGTACTATTTTGGATCTGATACATTAATTGATAGTTTATATTGTTTCAATCTTAATGTTAAATTTGCTGAATCTCTGTTTCATGTTGAGAATGCTATTAGTAGTAATTTGAATGTGTGTAATAAATGCTCTGCTTTCTTATGTCATCAAAGGTTAGGTCACATATCCAAAGAAAGGATGATGAGGTTAATGAAAAGTGAAATTTTACCTCAATTGAATTTTGTTGATTGGGATGTATGTGTGGATTGTATTAAAGGAAAATAAATTAAACACACATCAAAGAATCTAACCACAAGAAGCAGTCAACTTTAGAGTTGATACACACTGATATTTGTGGTCTGTTTGACATCCCATCTTGGGGTGGTGAAAGATATTTCATTACCTTTATTGATGACTACTCACGTTATTGTTATCTGTATATGTTGCATGAAAAATCTCAATCAGTGGATGTCTTACAGATGTTCATTGATGAGGTGGAAAGGCAACTAGATAGAAAGGTAAAGGTTGTGAGGTCAGATAGAGGTGGTGAATATTATGAAAAAATTGATGAAAGTGGACACTGTCCAGGTCCATTTGCAAAACTTCTAGAAAGTCGAGGCATATGTGCACAGTATACTATGCCTGGTACACCACAACAAAATGGTGTGGTTGAAAGGCAGAATCGTACTATCATGAAAATGGTTAGGAGTATGTTGACTTGCAGTTCTGTACCTATGTCTTTGTGGATGTATGCATTAAAGACTACTGCGTATCTGCTTAACAGAGTTCCTAGTAAGGCAGTTCTAAAAACTCCTTATGAACTGTGGACAAAAAAGAAACCTAGTTTAAGACATCTTCATGTCTGGGGTTATCCAGCAGAAGTAAAAGTGTATAATCCACATGAAAAGAAGCTTGATGCTAGAATTATTAGTTGTTATTTCATCGGCTATCCTAAGAAATCAAAAGGATAGAGATTTTACTGTCCTAACCATAGTATGAGAATAGTTAAGTCTGGAAATGTAAGGTTCATTGAAAATGGTCAGTTTAGTGGGAGTGATGAAACACGAAAGGTGAAAATTAAAGACACACGTGCAGAAACTCATGTAGTTGATGTCTCTTCTCCAGTTGTTGTTTCTCTTGTTGTATCACGGTCACACAACATAAGGAGACAACAAGTCAATGTTCCAAACCCACAAGAACAACATATAGAAGATGAACTAGCTGAAAATGCGCAAGTCACAAGTGAGCAAGGGGAAGGTGAACCACAAGAGATAACATTAAGGAGGTCTGTAAGGTAGAAAAGACCTGCTATTTCGAATGACTATGTGGTTTACTCACTTGAGCATGAATATGACTTGAGTATTGATGAGGATCCAGTCTCATTTAAGCAAGCCATGGAATGTTACAATTCTGAAAAGTGGTTGAATGCCATGAAAGAAGAGTTAAAATCAATGGGTGACAACAAGGTATGGGATCTAGTCGAGTTGCCTGAAAGTTCAAAACGAGTCGGTTGTAAGTAGATCTTTAAGACCAAACGTGACTCAAAAGGTAACATTGAGAGATACAAGGCTAGACTTGTTGCTAAAGGATACACTCAAAAGGATGACATAGACTATAAAGAGACATTTTCTCCAATTTCAAAGAAGGACTCTATAAGAATTGTTATGACTTTGGTGGCTTATTATGACTTAGAGCTTCACCAAATGGATGTAAAGACCGCCTTTCTGAATGGTGACTTGGAATAGGAAGTTTATATGGATAAGCCAGATGGCTTCTTGACCGCAGGAAAGAAAGTATGGTGTGTAAGTTAAAGAAATCAATATATAGGTTGAAACAGGCTTCCAGACAATGGTATCTTAAGTTCAATGATACCATCACGTCATACGATTTTGTAGAGAACATTGTTGACTGGTGTATCTATATGAAGGTTAGTGGGAGCAAGTTCATCATTTTAGTCTGTATGTTGATGACATTCTTCTTGCTAATAATGATGTTAGGCTGTTGCAAGATGTGAAGGAGTTTCTCTCTAAGAACTTTGAGATGAAAGATATAGGTGAGGGTTCCTATATGATTGAAATAGAAATATTTCGTAATAGATCATAAGAATTGCTGGGATTATCTCAGAAAGGCTACATCAACAAAGTATTAGAGATATTCAAAATGGAAAAATGCTCATCAAGGGTAGTTCCAATTCAAAAGGGAGCAAAGTTTAGTGAAATGCAATGTCCCAAGAATGAGTTGGAGCGGAAAGCAATGGAATATATTCCCTATGCATTAGTGGTCGGGAGTTTAATATATGCTCAGACATGCACTCGGCCTGATATCAGTTTTGCTGTTAGAATGTTAGGCCGATATCAAAATAATCTCGGAATGGACCACTAGAAGGCTGCAAAGAAAGTCCTTAGGTATTTACAAGGCACCAAGAACTACATGCTTACTTATAGGAGATCTAGTCAACTGGAAGTGGTTGGCTACTCAGATTCAGACTATGCTGGATGTGTAGACTCAAAGAAATTGACCTTTGGCTACATCTTCTTGTTGGCTGGAGGTGCGATTTCATGGAAGAGTGGAAAGGAGTCCATTATTGCTACGTCTACCATAGAAGCGGAATTTGTGGCGTGCTTTGAGGCCACTATTCATGTTTTGTGGCTGTGAAACTTTGTCTTAGGGCTTGGTATTATTGATAATATAGAAAAGCTGCTGAGAATGTACTATGATAATTCCGCATTCGTCTTCTTCTCTAAGAATGATAAGTATTCAAAGGAAGCAAAGCATATGGACTAAAAATACTTATCAGTGAAAGAAGAAGTGAGGAAACAGAAAGTGTCTATTGAGCATATTGGTACTGATTTAATGATAGTGGATCCACTAACTAAGGGATTGCCCACTAAAACGTTTTCTGGCCATGTTGGTAGAATGTCCTTGTTAGCATGATTGTGTGATTCACATATATGTGTATAGATTGTTTTGCTCATATTATTGTAGACATTTTGGGAATTCAATAAAAGTATTGTTTCTGTTTGTTTACTTGTTATCTGAATTGTGTTAATATACATGTATGGTTTGAGTTTGATAACAAGTTAAGTGTTAAAGACACATCAGAGTTACAGTCTGTAGTATGACTGATTAAAGCTATTTTGATTTGGGTTGTTCTGTGATACTTGGAAGGAATTATGTCGTCAAATGACTTGTGACTGCCATGATCCGATCAACTTAAATCATTAAAAGATAATGACTTGATATTATCAATGATATACACACTTACAGTTCATTGAATCTTCAAGTCGTCACATAAGCCAAGTGAGAGATTGTTAGATTATGTTAATAATCTTATTATAGTTGCCTATGTAACTTATAGCATGACTCTAATTAATGATTTAATGTGATGGTAGTTAAATATAAAATATAGAGTCATTGAGGGTATAATTATAAATACAATTATAAAGAAACCATCCCCTCTCCCTTCATATAAATTAAAGAGCGGTTACTAAATGGGGGTTACGGTATTCTCTATTTTATCACTTTCACGGTCTTTGAGTGAGCTTACGATAAATGCAAGAAATGAATTTTCTCTCAACCATCCGAGAAGAGCTGAAAGAAAAAGGAAGAGTTGAGAAAAATACCAAGGAATCAACGACATTAAAGAGAGAGGTAACATCAAGGAACAATGGATTCAAGTTAGTGCTCTTTAAACCCTTAATTGTATGAGAACCATATATTGTGTTGTGAGAGCAACGTTATATCAAGATCACAAAGGAAAAATGTAATTTCATAATAGTCATTGCATAATGAAAATTACATAATGGATTAAAGAAAATTCTAACAGTTTCATTTCAGTTGTTATAGATTTAGAAGATGACGATTTTCTATCCCTTTTTACGCATCAAGATAGAGTTTGATGAGACCCATGGAGAATGGGCCACACACTCACACTTTAGAAGCGCTCTAACTAGAATGGTGGTGGTTTAGATTTTTTAGACCACTTTTGTCACTGTCCCAAATAGTGTTACATTCCATATTCCCCTTACTATTATTATCACTATCCCTACACCTACAACTATTTATCAGAGATGACTACCCATTATTTAGATAGAATCCTATGATGATATTTCTTCTTGTGTCCCCCGACTTAGAGATTCCATGTCCTAGGACTTTGTTATTCAGCAGTCTCATGGCCCTCGGTTTAGGACCACTGCTAGGTAATTTGTTCCCATTCCCCAACACTATGAAATAGTGAGAGACTAACTAGGCTCCTCTAATTCTAAAGTGTAAATTAAGGAGGAGGACCATTCAGATGTTTAGGATATGGAGGAGGACCACCTCAAATGAGCCTTAACTTGTTAGTTTAGTTATTTTTTGCTGCTAGTAGACTCCACCAACAATGTGGTAGAGTGTTGAACATATTAATCTTTCTTGTGATTGGTGTAGTGTACTTTTTATTACTATGATGTTTGTGATTTCTGTTTTAACTTCATGGATATTTTTACACTACTTATGACATAATGGAATTTATGAAATATGACCAAGTTTATAAATTTATTAATTTTTTGAATTTTATTTGTTATTAATAGAATTAAATATGTAGAAAAATTATTTTTTTTAAGTACTACATAAAAGTAATTTAAATTTATTGAATTGGTGATTATACAGTATTTTGATGAAATTAAATGAATGTGATATATATTACGTGCTGTATCTTATATTATCAATAATTAATTTATGAGCAGGTAAAATTACTTAAATCTATTTACTTAATTATGCAAGTATTTTAATATGACATGATGACCCAATTAATACTTTATAGTACTTTAAGGTCTAATATTTTGAATATGCAATTAAAATAAGGCTTCATGATTAATTATTGAAAATAATGGTATAATATGTAATTATATGTATTATAGTCCATCAGCTATACAAAGAATTATGTTCCATAATACAAGAGAAGGGATATGCTTGTTAATTGTTTGGGTAAGTACAGTGTGGTATTTGTGGTTACATAGAAATAAAATTGTGTTTTTCAATGGTGTTTTGGATGAGAGGGAAATTCTAGATTCTATTGTTTTGAAGTCCTGGAAATGACTATCACTTGTTAGTAAAGAAGAAGCTATTTTGTTAGCTTATTGATATTTGAACCCACGAAATTGCATCTGTCTTAGCTTTGTATAGATATATTTTTGCTTTTTATTTCTCTGAACTCTTTCAGTTCTTTTATAAAACATAAATAAATAATTCAAATTGATAAGTTATTAAATTAATTGAATGTATTATCTCTTTCTAGGTAATAATTGTGTGTTTTCTTGATATAGCTCTTACAATAAATATGGGTATAGAAAAATTTTGATATTTAATACTTATTTTTTATATTTTTAATTTAAAAAATAGAAGTTCTTATAAATAGAATTAAAAATCAATTTTTTATTAAAAAAATTGAACTATGAAATGTTATTTGCATCCTAATTAAAAAAATTTTGGACTTGTCAAGATTTGATCAATAAGTGCGACGTTTTAACACTTTGAATCCTTATTCTTGTATTTGAGGGTTTAAGTGAATCACCCAACTTGATTTTTATTTTTTGAAATAATATAATACGTTTTATCGTATCATATGTCCCAGTTTTATTCTTGTAATATATTTTATATATTTTTTGTGAGAATTTATACTTATTACTTTTCTTTTCATGGTATTTTAGAAAATGGATGTAAGGGAGTTAGAGAAAGAAAAAGAGAGACTAATTATTCACTAAAAACAATCTTCATAATTGAAGTAGAGACCAAAGTTAACAGTAACAAAGCCTACAAAGACTCTGAGATTTGAAATTAACGTTAGAATAAGAAATAAAATAAATAGAAATGCATATATTTTAATTAAAGTGTGACATAAAAGTAAAAAATAAAAAAGGTTGGCGTGACTTTTCGCATATTGCACTCTGATTAGAATAACAATTATTGCCCCGCTTATTGCTCTTTCTTATCTTAGCCACAGAACAGAACAGTAAGCTAACATGAACAAATAATAAATAAATAGGACAATTATTTCCTCTATTATTGTTCTTCTTTCATTTGTCTTCACTTTCTCGTCATTTATCTACCTTTTTGGTCTCTTCCCCTTATATTTTCTTTGTTATCTTTCTTTTTATTATCCCCTTCTGACTTCTTTTCAATCTCTCTATCTCAATAGGATACACATTACATGGACCCTTCTCACAATGTAACATGGTACCTTTTCTGTTTATTTCAAAGATGATTTACGATAAATAATGATCTGAAGTAGGATTACAATATAAAAATTTTAATATATTATTATTAGTTAGATTTCAATATTAGTTTATGGGTTGATAAACGACAAACGCATGTTAAGAGAAAGGCCATTGAGTTCACTATATATATATATATGTTAGGCATCATCCCTACGCACAATATCCACTTAGCACAAATGGAGTTCAGACTATTGACCGTTTTATCTCTGTTATGGGTAAGCTATTTTCTTCTTTGCGTGATTATTATAGATTTGCTTAATTTCTTCCATCATGCGTATTTTTTAATTACGTTCTTTGGAAATAATGTTCTATGGTTAATTTTACCCCTCTTGTGTTCAAGATGTCTAGTTTTCAATTCATTATAAATCATCATAAAACTCTAATAATAACCAGTAGAGATGCAAACACAAACACAAAATTTAATATTGATCCATTATGGTTTAACCTAGCAATTAAAGAGACTTTTTGTTATGACTATGTTTAAGTTGGCCAGCACATAATCAGATATTCCAAAATATATTATTAATGTATAAAAGTCTGTCTAAAGGATTCGTTTTTATGAATGTTGAATGAGAAATTGAATATAATTTCATTCTTGGTGAAAGTTTAACATGAATATTAGCATGTGGGGGAAAGCTTTTTTTTTTTTTTTTTTGCAGGGATATTCAAATTTTAGTGTACATAATTCAAGAATATGGGAGAGCTTGGACTTAGGTTTGAGTGGTTTGTTTGTCTGACAAACCTATACACATTGATAACTTTTAATATCCTTTTTAATTTGTTATTAATTTATTAATGAGATTTTTTTTTTGTCTAAAGACTTTTTATTATATAACATTTCCTCTTAAATTTAACTAGTTTGGACTTTGGACTCACTTGTAATTTTTTTTTTTAATTATTTTTTTTATAGACTAATACTTCAAGTTTGGACCTCCCTCAAAGGTTTGATTTTTTGTTTTAATTATTTGGACTTGTGTTTTTTATTTCTTTTATTTTAAAAGCCACAGGTCTAGTTTTTAAACCATTTCATTTTTCATTTAACTAAACTCTTTTTTTTTTAATTTTGAGCCTTTCATTTTTTTTATTTGTCATTTTTTTGGATTTTTATGATTTATTTTTCTCTTAGTCAAATTCTAATGCCATATTAGACTTTATGTATAAGTTCGATTTAAGAGTGTGAAAAGAAAGTGAACTTTAAATTTAAATGATGTGTTTGTCTAAAATATCTTAAGAATTAGACTTATAACTTTTTTATTTATATATTCTATTATTTATTATTAACTCATCAACGTAGATTTTTATTATTTTATAAAGAAAAGTGTTTCATTTTTATTTTTCCAAGTTCTTCTAAGACGTTACAATTTTCTAGTGAACCCAAAAGGGGATAATCTATATATAAACTGTCAGCCAAAGAAATTTTTGATGTGTGATATATTATATAATTTGAACATTATTTCGCAGCTCTCTCTGATGGGAAGTGATGCATCGGAATCCGCAGAAGAGTATTGGCAATCCCTTTGGCCAAACACTCCTGTGCCAAAGCCTTCATGGGATCTAGTGCTGCCTCGTTATTTAAATTATGTTTGATTTAAATTTTAATTCAGTTCCTTAACTATTTTTTATTTAATTTACTTCTCTAAATTCTTTTTATATTAATTTTTTTTTAACTTTAATAATAAGTTATAAATTTATGAGATTTGATCAATGATGATAGGTTGATAGTTATTGTTAAGCATCTGTGGTGAAGAAAAATAATTAAAAACAAGTAGTTGGTTAGAAATAATTTACCAGCAGTTAAATGTTTTTTAGTGATGATTTATAAATTTTACACAACAATTCAATATGTAAATAAAAAGTAAAATAAGAAAAAGTTGTCTAAAATGCTGTTAATTTAAAAGCTTTAAGTTAAGTTAAAAGATAAAACAAAATTAAAGTATTATTTGTTATAGAATTAAATTAAATAAAAAATTTAAAGAACCAAATCATAACTTTACTTAAACTTAAAGAGAGAAAAGTATAATTTAGTCAAAATATTTTTATAAATTCTTCAAAGATTTTATAATAAAAGTATTAATAGAGAAGATATATAACTTTTCAGCTAATATATAATAGGATGAATGAAAATAATGTTATAAGAAGATTTGTAATTGCATACTTATTTGTATGATGTAAATATTTTTATAATGATGTAGATACTAAGACCCATTTGCCTATTCAAGTCGAAGAAGAGAAGCAGTATTGGACTACATTTTTCGAACATGATCTTCATCCTCGAAAAATAATGAACTTGGGCCTTCCCAACTATTTTGATAATCAACCTTTCGGACTAAAGGGAAGGCTTAAAACAACCCAACCTTTTGGATCATGGTTACGAGCAAGATAACAGAGAGATATAATCTTGATGAAGTTTGTGGGAAACATGCTGCTAAAGGAGAAGACAAGCATTGTGCATCATCCTTGGAATCAATGGTGGGTTTTGCCATTTCAAAACTTGGGAAGAATATTAAGGTGATTTCAAGTTCCTTTGCCCAAAATCAGGATCAATACATTGTTGAGGAAGTGAACAAAATCGGAGAAAAGGCTGTCATGTGTCATAGATTGAATTTTGAAAAGGTTGTATATTATTGTAACCAAGTCAATGCAACAACGACTTATATGGTTCCATTGGTGGCCTCTGATGGGACTAAAGTTAAGGCACTAACCATTTGCCACCATGATACAAGAGGTATGGATCCTGAAGTGCTTCATGAAGTTCTCAAAGTCAAGCCTGGAACTGTTCCTGTTTGCCATTTTGTTGGCAATAAGGCTATTGCTTGGGTACCCTATCTAGTCACAAGTGAATCTAACCACCCTTGTGTTGTTTAGATGCTACATATTTGGTTGTGCCCATCATTTCTCATTTTTGTTAGCATCTTATGTTAAAACTGTGCACAGGTGCTATTGACGGTGTGTGGTAGGAAATATAATGTGCAAATGATAGATTTTATGAATGAGTTTGATTCATGTACTCTAAATAAAAGTAGTTCTAAGCTAGTTAGAACTAAGTGTTTTTTTCTGCTAGTACCCTAAGCCCAATAAAGGGATGTATATTTGAAAATGATAATTCAATAAAAAAAATGATGTGTTTGATGTTATATTTTCTTGATATATGAACTTTAAAAAGATCATGGAAATAACTACGAGATTGCCATCTTTAATATGAGTGGAATTCTAATAGATTACATGCTCTTATATTTTAATTAAAATATTTGTCATTCTCACTTTAATAATTTTTATGTAAAATATTTTTATTATTAATATGGTTATAATAAAAAAACATTTTAGATAAAAATCATGCAAATAAGAGTAACAATAAATAATTAAAATAAAAAATTGCATACACAAAATAATTTGTTTAATTTAAGAAAGTACAATGAACGATTGAATATAATTTCTCATGCATGTCATTTTCCAATAAAATAACAAGATCCTTTTGTGATGGGGTGAGTTGTCGTGCACTTGACAAAGCTTATAGCAAAGTGATGTCTTTTTCCACGATGATTTAATAATATTCGAGTTAAATTTATTTATTTATTTAGAGTAAATTAACATTTTATTTTTCTAATAGTTTCACACTTTTTCAATTCACCTCTTTTATTTTTTTAATTGTCATTACTTATACTTTTATTTTTGTTACTTAACCACCTTTTATTACTATCCTTTTTAAAAAAGCATGGGAGGGAGGGGATAAACCAAAAAAAGTATAAAATTTTAAGGATTTAAAGAGTAATTTATATGCGATAACAACAAATTTAAAGACAGTGCAATTCCGAAGAATCTAAATTCAAATTATAAGATTGGGTGGAATCTTGCAAAAGTCTGGAATGGTTAAAATTTGGACAAATAGAAGAATCGCATGAAGAGTGGCTAAAGAAAATAACCCCTCTAATTGTAAAGTTAGTTTTTCATAGTTTATTAGAGCTCAGTTACACTAAAGTTTGTAATATCTTCTTTACTAGTCAGGTATCTTCTTTATTCAATATTTGGATAAAAATTTATATTGCCTTTATGCATTTACTCATGAAGAGGTTATTTATAATTGTTTAAATTTAGTAATTCCCATATTCTCACGTTGATAATAAAGATTGACAACAAAGTCAAGAACAAATTGATTCGTTGGATCTTATAACATTAATGTTACTAGTTTTATCAGCCTCAGACTCTTCAGCTTCATTTCCTTTTATTGTATTTGACAAAATTAGTCTTTTCATTTCTTAATTTTATGGTAAAATTTATTTTCATCCTCTAACTTTGTTTTTGTTCTTTTTCGTTTTCAAATTTTGTTTTTCTTCCCACAATGATTATTTTCATTAACTTTGTTACATGGCCTAACAAAAATATCTTATGTGGTGCTGAGATGGTATTAACGCCATTTATTTAATCCAATAATATTTTTTAATTTAAAAAATAATTAAAAAATAGTGAAGTGACACTGAATGTAACTTCTCCTCCCATTCTTCCTCCAGTAGCTCCCTATCCTTTTCCCTCGACCCTCCAGCCTTATCTCTTTCTTCCTGTAGTCCCCCTTCCCTCCCTTTCCTCCTCCTGCATCTCCCCCACCCCTTTCCCCAATCCATCAACTTTGTCTCTCCCTTCCAAAGTTCCTCTTTCCCCTCCCCATAGCCCCCTCCCTTCTTCTTCCTTCTCTCGCAGTTCCATCACCATTTTCCCCCCAACCCACTAGCTTTATCTTCCTCTTTGCAGCTCTTTTTTTCCCTTTTTGTAGCTTCCCTCCCCTTTTTAGCAACCCCTTCCCCTCACATAACTTTGCATTTCCTCGTCTCCCCTTTGTTTTCCTTCAACTCTCCCAAGCCTTTCTCTCAGTTGAAATTTGTTTTTGCTACAAAAAACCTTAGAAAATATTTGGTAAAAGATCAACTCAGTTATCCATTATGCGTGGTTATGATTAAAAGAAAATAAAGATTAGATTCTTATAGTTACCTAAATTTTTGAACTTCTGAATTTAAATTTTAACTTGCGAGAATACTTTTTATACTCTCACTCAATAAAGATTATAAATTTTGCTGTCCTCAAATTTCTCAAAGATACTTATGTTTCTAATTGACACAGGTGTACTTCAAGGTTTTGATGAGTTGGAAAAACTAAAGGGAATGGGGGAGGGGGTAACTGCGAAAAAAAGGGAGGAGAAGTTGCAGAAAGGAAAAAAAAAGGGCTGCGAGAGAGATAGAGCTCATGGGTTAGGGAGAAAGGGACGATGAAGCTACGGGAGGAGGAAGGAGAGAGGAGAAGGGCTGCAAAAAAAGAGAAAGGAAAGAAAGATTGTGGAAGTGGAGCGGCTTGCCAGAAAGGGATAAGGAGCTGTTGGAGGAGGAAGGAGAGGGGAGGGTAAGGGAAAGGAGAAGTTATACTTAAAGCTAATTCACCATTTTTTACCCTAAAGTTAAGAGACGAAAGTAAATTTTATCTTGAAGTTAAGGGATGAAGTTAAGAGACAAAAAAACTAATTTTACCTAGATTTTTTACTAAAGTTTGTATATTATGAATTTCATTATTTAGTTTTGGAAAAGTAAAAATTGTTATAACTCATCAAAGGAATGTAAAATTACAAATAATTATTGATCTTATTTCAAACGAAGAAGGGAAAAGTTGGAAAAGACTAACAATTTGAGATGGTTAAAAGCTAAAGTGTAGCCTTTTATACATTTTGCACTTACACATATGCTTATACAACACAATATCTTTGTGTAATATATAAGCTGCTAAAAAGATTATTATGATTTTTTAGCGCAGACAACAAAACCAATTCATCCATCAAAACTTTAAATTTAGAGAAGTAGTATTGGATTACATTTTTTTTGTCATATATATTTTGAGCATGATTTTCATCCTCCTAATACAATTAGCTTCGGTTTCCACAAACAAACTAAGGTTTGATTTTAGAAGTAAACACATGAGATTTTCAAGAACAATAAAGTGGAGAGCAATTATTAGGTCGTTCAAAACGTAACTACTCATGTCTTGTCATGTGTTTTTTTATTTTTTTGTAAAATATAAAATTTACATACAAAACATAATATAATTAGTCAAAATCATGGGATTCTAAATTAGACCAAAAAATTCAATAAAAAAAATAATCTCTTAGAGCAAAGACATAAAGGTAAAAAAAGAAATATTGTGAGAAATTAGCTTCCATAGAAGAAGACAACTATTATGCAACATCCATATAATAAATAATGGATTTTGCTATTTCAAAACATGGGAATGAAGGTGGTATCAAGTTCCTTTGTGTGAGAGCAGTACAATGTGAAGGAAGCATAGTAGTTAATCTCAGATAATAGTGCAGAGCATACTCCAAAAATGTTATAGCAATATAGTAAGATGACCACTATTTTACGAAGACAATAAAAAAAAAAGATCAAAGAGTGTTTAGTCATCAGAAAAAAACTCTAATCCAAAAGGTCTCACTGAAGATGTTTCATTATTATAAGGAAAAAGTTTACATATTGTCAAAAATAACTTGAGTTACACCAAAAATGAGTAAGACAACTAAAAAAATATATTTGTTCATGTTAAAAATAAGTTGGATTTTGCTTAAGATGAAAAAAAACGACTGAAACTTAGCCAAAAATGATAACTTCTACCAAAAAGTGACGCCAAAGATAAAGAACAAAGTAAGAGAATGAAAGAATAGAGATAGAAATGGGGTTTGATCTTGACTTGCAAAGGCAAACAAACATTCTAACTTTCAGAAATATAAAAAGGTATAAAATTTTAAAATTATCCTTAAAAAGTATTCCAACTTTCAAAAAGGGAGGATAAACTTGCCCTTTTACCCTTATGACATATAAAACAGTGACCAATACCCAAGATTGCTTCCCTAAAAAGCACTTCATCTTTCAAAAAGGGAGGACAAACTTCTCCTAAGATGAAATACTGGCCACAATAGTCGCAATTTGCTTCGTTTTTTGGTAGTTTGTGACATGATGACTTTTACACTAAAACACAAGGCGATGGCCATGAAATAGCAACACTCGACTGCTTTGCTCTGCACTTTCACTATCAGATTGGTATATTTTCATATATGTATTATTTCTTTTGAATTGTGTTGTGTATGCTTGAAGTGTATGGATTTTCATATGTTAAAATATGAATACGAAAGTTGTATATTGATTTAAGAGCTGAATAATTGCAATGTAAAGTGGTTATTGTGTTTAATATCATCGAGTGTATTAGGTATATAATAACCTAAGGATTGTAACTAAGAACTTGTATTGCTTTATTCTAGGAAGAATTATGAGTTCTGGGTGCAGGGTGTCTTGCTCAAGTGAGGTAGTTCTCGCTCAAGCAAGACTGAATCGTGCATAATTGAACATTCTGAAGCATTCTCTCTCAAGCAAGATCAATCTCGCTCAAGCGAGATCAAATAGGACCATCCTAACTGTTCTCTCGCTCAGAAGAGAGGCGACATCGATCAAGCAAGAGAAACTCACTTAGGCGAGGAGTCGCATGAAAAATGGGTAACTCTCTAAATCTAAGCTCGCTTAGGCAGGAACACTGCTCCCTTAGGTGAGATGTTCCTCACTTAAGCTAGAATAGTAGAAATATGAAGATTTCACTATCTGGTTTGCTTGCTTAGGCAAGGGCAGGGCTCGCTCAAGTGAGAGCGCGTGGGCCTGGAGGGGTATTTAAAGAATTTCAACGTAGAGAAACATTCATTTCTCACCAAACAGTCTTCTTCTCTCATTTTCTCTTTGTTCTCTCACCTTCTTCCCTTAGAGAAAATCTTCTCAAGGCTGAACTTCTTCCTGATCCAGGTGGGAACCCTTGTTTAGTATGAATCTAGTGAGGAGATCTGAGCCCTCGACTGTTATTTCTTTCTTGGAACTCGTGTGGAGTCTGCTTTAAGGAAACTTAGTTCTAGGTAAGGGGAGCTTGCTTAAACTAGCCTTATTTATTTATTAGACGCTGAGATATTTATATGTATAGTTTCGTTTTAGCTGAGAATAAGTTAGTGTATGAATAAACCTTATGATAGAACTCAAAGTAAGCATGGCTGACTAGATTGGTTATTGTTGATGAATGTAATGAGCTCGATGTGTGTATGATGAGATTTTCTATTGCTTTGTGACTGGTATGAAATTGTTCATATTTGAGATAGTTGTTGAATTGTTGTAATATAACTTGCTGAGACTAGTTGATAAATATTGTGAAATAACATGTTAAAATGCTTACCATATGGCTTAGTTGCATTTGTCTGAAATGTCACCATACTGGGACCGAGTCACGTATTTAAAAGGGGTCTAGGCATGTAACAATTAGGAAACATGTCAAGTTGAAGGCATAAGCATGTAACAAGTATAAAACATGTCGAGTTGAGGGCATAGGCATGTAACGATTGGGAAACATGCCTAGTTGAGTTGTGTTTTATCTAGATCCAGGTACTGGAATGGGCCGTTCCCAAACCGGAAGATTGTAGGTTCCTTTTGGGTTTACTAAAGCTATGATGTCACTTAGAGTTGAGTTGTTATTGTTTGCGTTAAATGAGTTAATAATAGGTTGTATTGCTATGTTATGTGTTGAGAATTGTTGAAATAATAAGTTGTACAAATATTTATGTTTTTATTATGATATATATTTAATTGTGATTTTTACTTCATAAACTCACCCTTGCATATTGTCAATATTGGTGTGTGTATTGCAATGATCGTATAGTGGTATATGAGCAGAAGTGGTAGGTACTATATCCACTTTTCATCTGAGTAAAGTCAGAGTCAACACGATTTTGAAAAAAATTGTAACTTTAATTATTTTGTTAGTTTAGGTCTTAGTGATAAATCTAGACTATTTAGCTACAACTTTCAAGAATGTAATTATTATTTATAAATTTATATTTTGAGCTTCACGCAGAGTAATTATTGTAAATATATATACACTTATATAATTTTTGAATTATATGAAAATGCCATTGAAGCTTTATTATTCTGTTGATTTAGATGTTAAAGTTTAAATTTTAGAAAGTTATATTATCTATATTATACGTGTATTATTTCATAAATAAATTTAAATTAGGAGTAATAATTCAGGATATCATTTTATCTTTTCTAAACAAAAAAAAAAGAGTTTGTGACATCCAAAATTGCGACTATTATTCAATTAAATGCTTTAGCGACCATTATTCAATTATGAGAAAGAATGCTTTAGCAACCATTATTCAATTAATCGTAATGCTTTAACTACTATTAGGACTACTATCTACTTCATTGGGTGATAAATTTAATTAGAAAAGCAAGAGAAGAGTCGTTCAAGAGTAGAGGGTAAGATATATCCTAAAAGAAATCAGAAAATAAATGACTATTATATTGAACCACAAGCAGGAGTACGTAGTAACAGAGCTAATATATTAGCTTTCAAATGGTATAAAATATAGCCTACACTCATTGAAAAAGTAATGTCTAATGGCTGGGTGGTGGCTCCTCCCACTGCCTTCCCTCCATCCTCCATGCATGGAAATTGAAGACTGGTTTTCATCTTCTCCCCCAAACTCCTTGTGATAATTTTGACTGAAAAAAATATCCACATGTATTACTAAAACGAATCAATAAAGCTTGAAGTACCATTTTTTTAATACTTATCAAGTAATGTGCTATACGGGATAACATTATAATAGTGAACCATAGGTAAGCATGATATTATAAATCAAAAGGAGAGGAGTCGCTGAACAGGGATTTTGCTGTCTGTGCGAGCTTCAACCTACAGTCATCAAAGCAAAACTAGAGATCCATATGAATTGCTATCATTTGCAAAAATCATAACTCCATCAACCTTCTCTTTCCGCATTATTTTTCGACCACATGGCAAATTGTAATAAGTTCTTACACCTTTCAATCTACTTTGTGCTTATATATAAGCTTAGTTTAGGTAAACTTCTAGAGAAATCTTTTAGGAGGAAAAAATTAATATGAAAAATAAATAAAACTTCTTTCATAAGTTAGAAACAACTTATATTCTATTTTTTAAAAAACTTTAAAATTTAACTTCTCTAGAAATAATTTAACTTCTTTAAAATTTTAAGAAATATGTTTTTAACTAATAAGAGAAGTTTTATATTAATTTTTTTCTCCTACAAGAACTTCTCTAGATATTTACCCAAATTGACCATAGTACTTCTATAGAATCAAGTATTGAAGTACGCACTGCTATTTGGCTAATGCAAGAGTAAAGTTGAGAAAAAAAAGGATTTTCTATTAAAAGAAAATAAAGATAAATGCCTGGAAATAAGAAATAAGATGGAATGAAATTCTATATAATAATTTTCTTCTTTTAGATAGTTAATACAATCCAGGGCAGGAGAGAGAATCGACATCGAGACTTCACACCAATTTTTGAGAGTCACCGCCATGAAATGAGTGGGTCATTGGCTTCAATTTACGTATCATCAATTTACATATTTATCTCAGCAAATAAGGCATAAAAACATAATCTCAGATATACTATACTATGTATCCAAAGTATGCATATAACAATTCAATCTGCATTCTTACATGATTTTAGTTTACACACCGTTAAAATGAAAAAAATTTGTGAATTATACTGATGGTTGTGCGGATCTTTAAAGAAATAGATTGCAACAGATAACATTATCTATTCATATACTGTTGGAGTATATGATTCTATTTCTTTGTTCCTTTTTTTTTTCTTAAATCAAATTTATAAAGAAGAAATTCAGAATATCAGTCAGTCAGAGTTTTGTTAGGATTCTGCAGTTGCATGCAATTTAACATGAACTAGTAATTGTTCCTTTAAGATTCTTATATTTAGAAATGCCAAGTATACTTTCAATTATCCTCTAGTAACAATCTTCATGAAATTTGATCGGCTAGCTGCTCCTCAGAGTGAACCAAATTCACATACTTGAAAAAGGAAAGCTTATTATTGGGGAAATGAGAACGATGTGATTGGGAAACCTGAACCAACAAGGACAGAAAGAGGTGGAGAAGTTGTTTAAGAAAGACATAACATGGTTCATGGCTGCAAAATGTCAACAATTTGGGCTGTATTCAAGATTTCTCATATCTGATTTAATCGTTTCAATTTTTGTTTCCATTTCTCATGCTATTCTTAAGGTCTCTACCTTAAGGGTGGACTAAGATTTGGTATTAGAGCTTCGTTCTGAATCAGATAACTATCATTTTTTATTCTATTTTCTTTTTCTTTCCTTAGTACATGATGAATTCACTTTTTATTATATTTTTACTTGCCTTTTTGGTGCTCCTTAATAGAAGAAATGAACTTAGATAGTGCAAATAATATAGAAATTACATTTTGAGTAAATATCATAGGTTTATTAATTTTTGGTTAATTTGCATTTAATTACATAGATATAGATTGCAATTTTAATTACTTTGATGATTTTGCAGAATGCTCAAGTTAAATTTGAGAAATCTTGGTCCTTGGATGAAAGTTGCCCCCAAAGTAGCCACTTTTGGGAGCAAAAGTGGCAACTCCAGAAGCTCCAGGGACGCTAAATTGGAAGCCTTCCTGCGCGTGGCCACTATTGGCTCTCATAGTAGCCACGCGCACCAAAGTAGCTACTTTCAAGACCAAAAATGGCAACTTCAGAAGCTCCAGGACGCTGATTTTGAAGCCTTCCTGCGCGTGGCCACTATTGGCTCTCATAGTAGCCACGTGCACCAAAGTAGCTACTTTCAGCACAAATAGTGGCAACTCCAGAGAAGTGGCATTCCTTCCATCCTGCGCGTAGACACTTTCAAGGCCCAAAGTGGACACTTTCAAAGGCAAAAGTGGACACTTTGGTGACATGTCATCCACTATAAATAGATTTTAGGAATTAGGGTACGGGACTTTTGACACTTTACATAATTTTCCTTTGCCAAATTGGGATAATTTCTTACGACATTGGAGTCTTGGGTGACAGCCAAGGGTCCTCTATAGGTTTTAATTTCCAATTTCTCTTTTGATTTTTGTTGAATTTACATTAATGATGTTTACGTTCTTGCATTTCTTTCTCTCATTTGTGAAGCCCATCCATATGGAGGGCTAAAATTTCTTGTAATTCCTAGTCAATGCACATGAATCTTGAATTCTTGGGATTAATTGCAATACAAATCTTTCTTTCCTTGAATTTATTAACCCCAATCTCTGAATGAAATGGAATTTGCATGAAGGAAACATTGCTTAATGAATCCTAATTTACCTAACAAAATTCTAAATCAAAATTGCTTAATTTTGATTAATCCTTGAGGTTTCTTAATCTTAGGGATAGATATTGGAGCCCATTAAGATGCTTAATTTTAATTGGGATGTTAAAGTTAGTCTTCGCTTGTTAGATTAACTTAATTCAAGGGGAAGAAAGAGGATTATTGAATCATTTGAAAGAATAATGATGGAACTCATTGCTTGACTAGGGATTACTCATTTTAATTGATTGAATTTCATTAAATTTACATTTCGTTCTTAATTAAAATCTGAAAATTGACAAACCTCCCCCCAATTTACTTGCTTTAAAATACATGTTTACACTTGTTCGATGTATGTTCCCAACCAAAAATTCCTTGGAGACGACCTAGGATAACACCCTAGTACTGCATTCATTTCTTTGCATATTTGATGAGGATTAACGACAATCTTTTGCATGACGAGTAGTAAAATTCGTTTCATCAGTACAATATTCAAAGTTGCAACGTCAGATATAACAAGCAAAATCCTTGAATCCCACAACAATGGTCACTCATGATTCTAAAGCTAGACACTCTGACCTAATGATGTGTTACATTCATGAACCAAAAATTATCCACACTTTTTGATCCAATGAAATATTGTCATCACAATTCCAAATGAGGTGAGCTTTTCACAAAAATCTTCTCTCTCTTTCTCAGCAATAATTGTACGAGTCAAGTGAAAGCAAGACAATTGAGAGAATATTATTAAATGTAAATTGTATTCAGAATTTTGAAAAAGATACATCGAATACATGGTAATCAACTATTATCTAGTTCAAAAAGTCCTAGATTGTAACATCTTAACTTTAATTTCAAATAAATAACAATTTTACAAACTCGAATAATAAATTCCATAAAATATTTCAAAAATAAGGAAGAGTTACAAGTTTATATCAAACAATTACTCATAGGGCTAGTTCAAATACAACAATTTCCAATCAAATAATCATAAGTCCTATAGCAGTTCATCCGTCCCTTCACTGAGTCCGATGTTGATCGTCTTGATTACCTGAAAATGAATATAAATGTGAGTATTCTACACTACCAAAATACACAGTCAACTATAGAGTCTCACCTTCAAGCTACTTTAAATATACTTAGACAAGTATATGAAAATATACTCACAAGTAACATTTCAGTACAATTTCATTTCAACTAAACATCGGTGCACTTATGGCACCCACAACATTTCATGTTCATAACTCATAGCATATTACACTGGCGTTGGCACGCCCCATCACAGTATTTTGTACCGGCGATTATTTGCCCCATTCACGTTGTTGTACACCGGCGGCTACCCACCCCATTCACATTATTGTACACCAACGGCTACCCGCCCCATTTACATTATTGTACACCGGTAATAACCCGCCCCATTCACATTATTGTATACCGGCGGCAACCCGCCTCATTTGTTATTATATACCAGGGATTACCCGCCCCATTCTCATTATTTCATAATACACAGCACGAGACCCACTTTCATTTATAACACCCGGCACATAGCCTACTTCCATCTTATTCGGTACATAGCCCATATTTATTGTATTACACAGTCCTCAGGCCCATATTGGTTCATATTATTCATTCGAAATATACGGCACAAGTGCTCATACCCATTCACAATGTTCGGCATACAAGCCCACATTTTATCATACAACATTTACATACAATCACTATTTCTTCATTTCGGGTAAACACACAAAATATTCACGTATCACGGCACGTGATCCACATTACATTCCTCATCAATTTCCTATTCTCTAACTCAACCACAATACAATAGTCGGCAAAATAACAACAAATGATGCACAAAAAAGTAAGGTAGAGTCCCCTTTTACCTTGAATTGAAGACCCACTCACAAATTCGGCCTCGAAAATGTTCTTCGCACAGATTTCGGCCTAAACACACGAGTTATTTCCATGAGAACCCAAAACTCACCCCAAAAACAGAGAAAGGGAATAAAAAATAGAACCCTAACCATTAAAACTCACCTCCAAGCGTTCCCCACACGAATCCGAACTTTAATCTCGCTCACGAACAGCTTTGGAGGCAATTAATTGGTGAGAAAAGGATTTGGGGTCAAGGGAATCGAAGGGATTTAGGAGGAAAATTGAGAAAAATGATTCTCAAATCCCTAAACTCCTTTTTAAAATCCCTTAGATCACGACACTCGCTACAGCGAGGCATCTCTCGCTGCAGTGACACCTTCTGTCACTATAGCGAAAATCTCAAACAAAACTGCATTTTAGTTTCTGCAGAATCTCGCTACAACAAGGCCCTCTCGCTACAATGAGTCTGCATCCAAAAATGCAGTCTCCACTGTCGCTCTCTCGCCACAACGAGAAGGCGACAGTTTAGCCTCCTTCTTCTCAGGACACTCTCACTACAGCAAGAATCCTCTCTCTGCAGCGAGAACACTCTGCATCAGCTACTTAGCCTATTATTTCCAGCCTAGTCCAGTCATACCCGCATAACATTCTTGTATTTATTCACATGCACATACATATATACTCATACATTATTACCACACATTAAAATGTCATTCGCATTCCATCATTTCGCACTTAAATGCACATTCAAACATTCATTCTCATATAAATATTCACACACACACATATATATATATATATATCAACAATAATGATTAATATTATCAAAATTCAGAGCGTTACAACTATTCCATAGTGATACAAACCGGTAAAGATCAACAAGGAATTTAAATAACTCAAACAAGGGAAAAGAGGAGAAGAAGCTGATATTACTTGATATAAAAGAAAAAATCAGTAGGCCAGCTCTCTCTTCGTAACTAACTTCTTGATTTCCAAAAAGATACCTTCTAACACCCCCATCCCACTACTATAATGGACTTAGCTAACCACTTACATCTCTCTCTGCCATGTCACTCTCCCTACCTATACACTTCTTCTTTCTTCGAGTATAAACCATCGATAGTGTGGGTTTGGCCCCATTTGAGCCCATATGCTCACACGTAGCCCTAACACAGAAAGCTAGAAAGTATTTTTGTTATAACTGTCACATGATGTGACAGCTACCAGAAAGCTACAGCTGTCTGATACAGCTTGAAATGCCACATACTAGTATAGTTACACTAGAAAATTATGATCAAATCTTAGATAAAATCTTAACGAAATCCTAAATTAATTCTACTAATGAAATATGAAAAAATATCATAATAAAATATAAACCAAATCCTAGTAAAATCTATGAATAGCAACTCTTGATTAAATTTGAACAATTTCTAATCTAAATCAGATTTTCTAAATAAAAATCTACAGAAATTCTAGTACTATTTACAAATAAAATATCAAATCTTCTTCAAAATCATACATAAGTCCATTGAATGTTTCTTTTGTGTTCTTGTAACTCACCTAATTTGAATCAGTGGTTGGAATATCTATCACATCATCATGTGCCTAACACAGGCTACCCCAAGTTTAGACAAACCCCAAATGACCTCTGATTTGAGGTTTTACTAAGACACATCCTATCTAAATAGATTGTTACAGTTTCTTGAATACATGAAACGACATTGTTTAAGATTTTGACGTAACTGTGGATGATATTTGATATGGATTGCACTGGTATTTTCAAGGTGACTAAGTTATTAGCACATCACAAAATTCCATTTAAATCAATCAGTATAGTAGGTATCTTGGATATAGTGATTATTTTACCAACTTGTGCTAGAATGCAATATTTGAAACATTGAATTATGTTTTGTACTTGCATAACAATCAATTTTAAAGAAGCCAAAGGTAGATGTTGAAACAGGAACTAGAAGTAATGAACCTGCTCCTCCTGTTATAGTTTCTGTCTATTTGATGCACTTGTTGAATTTTTGGCATAAACGGAGCTGCTACAGTCATCTCATTAGGCGGAATAGACCTTGTTTCTTTGTGTATCAAAGCTATTGTTATCAAATTGTGATCTACATATACTCAACTGCTAAAAGGGTCTTGGGATGGTCTCTAGTTGTATTCTCATAGCCTCTATTAATATGCTTTTATTTTCTAATACTATTGATGATGTAGAAGTGCAGGAAGCTGAAACAGAGAAATTGCTAAAGAACATTAGAATGTCATAAATTCATGTACAACTAGATCTTAAGCACGGCTATATTAGAAAAAATCAATGTAATGCAACATAATCTAAGAAAGGGAAGCAAGCTGGAAGAAATGTACCTATACGTAAGAAAACAGAAAACCTTTGAAGAAGCTAAAAAATTCTGGCATTGACTGCCTCTCCATCTCCTCACATTCTGTGTGATTCAAGATCATATGGCCTAGATGCCCAAAGGGTAGTCAACCATGCAATCTGGCAATGATAATGTGACAGTTACCCAGGCAAACACAATGAGAATCCTTCTGCAGAACAATTAAATTATAGTGACCCCAAGTAAGTATTAACAAAATAAAGATTTAGTATTTACTGCCTCTTCTTTTCTTTATTTTCTGAGCACCCAAACAAGATCTGACCACATATTTCCTCGTTGAGTCCTAAACAAGAGAAAAACAACATTCTCCAATGGCAAAACTATAAGGATGATCAAGATGTACTCAACATGACTAGAAGGGATCCCCAATTATCAACATGAAGCTGAATATAGCACAACTTATTTTGCTGTGTTTAGTCAGGCTAGCTGGAATGTTAACAAGAACTGTAATATGCATGCCAATTTTTATGTTGGCGAGTTATTTTGGTGCTTGTTTAAAGAGGCATGTAAAACTGCCTGCTATAAGAGGCTTTTAGGAAAACATTGAAGAAATTTAACAATTGATTTATTTGGAAATTGGAATAACATAATATTGTTGTCAAAATAGCTCTCTGTTGTCTAATTAAGTTCACATTAGCATGTTTACATCTCCAGTTGTCTTAAGGCTCTCACATATAACAGTTTATAACTTTGTAAAGCATGGCTGCAAGAAACAAAAATCGTATTGAACACAGTAAACCAAGCACTTAGGCTATAGCAAAGCAAAATATGCTTGTAGCATCAACTTCAAATTGATAACAAATGATACAAGTAGTCAAGTACAATCTTTAAAATGAAAGATGACAACTTCACAGGACGGCAACAAAAATGAAAGTAAGAGTTTTACATAGAGCAGGAAAGAGAGAAGGATCCAACAAAATCAATGGAGAAAACCAATAGTATTCGGTAGGAAACATGGTTAACATGCAAAAGAAGCATAAAGAAAAGATAGCAACTGAAGAAGCCACTGACAATTCCCTTAACACACACACACTCCAAATAATGGAGCTATAAGCTGAAATATCCATTTGACAATATTCATACTTCAAACCAAAAATATTAATGCTATAATCCGATATAGTATGTCAAAGAGGGAGGTTCTTAAGGGTGATAAATGTGGTATTTTAGGATCATGGAGTAGATATGCCATGCTGGCTTGATGAGAAATTTAGGAAGGCAAATGACTCACGGTTCATTTATAAGCTTAATATCATCATTTTGACAACAATCTTTTCAACAGTCACCCTCAACATCCAAAACTGAAATACTAAAATAAACAGATATTAATAGAATAAGAAGAAACAACTCTTCATATCCTCAACAAAATGTTGATTTAGAATTTAAGGCAAGTCACAAAGTGATAATCAAAGCAATAGGGGCGAATTCAATATCAGAGAAGCAATTTGAGGATGCTCATTTCATAGCTTATAACATAAATCTAAATACAAGGTAATGATGATACATAATATTTTCCAGCTATATGTTACCAATTCTTTTCAACTATTTGCATGTTACATAACACCACAGTATTGGTCAAGCCATAGAACAATGTGCTTAGTCTATAACAATGTCAATGGAATGTAGTGGGTAACAAAGACTGGCCATATACAAATGATGACAAGAACATGCCTCAACCCCACTCTTGAGCCAACAATAATGTAACTAGCTCCATTTTTCTGCCAACAAAAACAGATTTCAAATCTACCTGGATACAGTAACCAAGGAAATTTGATGCAATGTTAACCACTAAACTTGAGTTCGAATGAAACCAAGGCTACCATAAACAGAGTTACAATACCTCCTATATAGCTCTAGGCTTATTGACCCCTTAAAATGCAATTTTGGCTTTCAAGCAGGATGCTCAAAGCTGCAACTTTCCTAGAGCTAAATCGCTAGAATCAACTTAAGTTTGGGTGCTCTAGAAGAAGTAGTGACATACCAATTAGCAGAAGAACCACATAAAGCATGCCCAGAAAGAACACTTAACCACATCAGGGCATATGAACCCTGAACAGATGTGACTGAATATATTTAATAGCTACCAAATGGGCAGTGGAGAGACTGGAGAATATAACATGCTTCCCAATTTTCACCCATACTAGATGCTCCATATAGTAGTATAGAATCTTCCGGTTATCAGCATAACCACATCAAGAATGTCCACAAGTATTAAATTGCCATTTTCCATCAATTCAAATTTTGTAATCTTGTGTATTAGCGTATATGTTTCCATCTCGTTCATGAGAACTAATCAGTCAACATCACTCAGCAATTACTATATGAAGCATTTATCCAGAACACCAAGGAATAATCACCAAATGATGTAGCAGTTAACCCCCTTAAACAGTAAATTATCAAATGTCTCACAGCATATCGATAATAGTTTCCCTTCGAAAGACAGTTATTGGGATCATCAAACCATGAGACCTATATGATCAGAGCTTCAATCTTTCATTGAGTCACAAAAGTTGCCACTAACAAATGCTCCATATCTGAAGTTCCCAACAGCTGATGCCACGTAATCACTGTAACAATCGTACATGTCTGATCTTCAACTTAACTCTCCTGGCTTCATCTGCAAATCCAGTTGTACGGAGACCAACGATAACAGCTCGCTGAGTAGCCCTCAACACCTGATAACCACGTTGCAAACAGGAAATCAAAATCTTCGATGCACAAAGGAACCTTCTAGCCCTGCAAAGGTTGTGCACCAAAATAGTATACGTAAACGAGTCCTTTACTTCCATCCCTTCAAACAATCTCACGGCATGATCAATATGACCGGCCTTACCCAAACCATCAATCATACAGTTAAGCGCAACCAAATTATATCCGAAGCCCAAGGAGTTCATATAATTCAAATGCTGCTGTGCCCCTACAAAATTCCCAGCCTTACACAAACCATCAACAATAATGGTGTGCGTGTACTGATCACACTCTAAACCCTCCTCCTCAATCCCATCCAACAACCTCAATGCATCATCCAACCTCCCCTGCCTACAATAAAGATTAATCAACGTGTTATACGACACGATGTCCGGCCTAATGCCATTACTCACCATCAACTCAACAATTTCCTCAGCCTCTCGCATCCGTCCAGTCTTGATAAGCGCTGCAATCACCGTGCAATATGCGAATCCATCAAATGTGTACCCGCTGCTCCTCATCTCCGCCAAAAGCTCCAACCCTTGCTCGAACTGCCGGCACCGGAAGCAGCACTTCATAACCGTAGTGTAAGTAATGGCGTTGGGCTCAAACCCTGATTCCCCAAACTCCTTCAGAACCCTCCTCGCATCGGCCAATCGCTTCGCCTTGCAAAGACCATTAATAAGCGCGTTGTAGGTCAAAATCTGAGGCACAAACCCGTGCCTCTGCAAGTTCCTAAACAGCATTAGAGCATTGCTAACGTAACCGTTCTTGCACAAGCCGTTAATCATGACGTTATACGTGGCAGCACAGGGATAAACCTCGTGGCTAAGCACAATGTCCCTGAAAACGCGATTCGCCTCGTCGGGTTTTCCGAGCTTGAACAAACAATGCATTAGGATGTTGTAACTCCACACGTCGGGGTTTATGCCTCTCGCGAGCATTTCTTCGAAAAGTTCTAGAGATTTCGATAGCAAGGTTTTT
Source organism: Abrus precatorius (assembly GCF_003935025.1). NCBI lineage: Eukaryota > Viridiplantae > Streptophyta > Magnoliopsida > Fabales > Fabaceae > Abrus > Abrus precatorius. Next base: position 11,214,381 of record NW_020874384.1, read on the forward strand.
CTTGCCGCACCGGAGATTAACGAGTTGTACGAAACGACGTCGGGGGGAATACCCGCTTCTTTCATTCGGGCGATAACTGAGTAAGCTGCATCGATGCTGACGAAACGACTATACGCGTTGATTAGGGTGTTGTAGGTGACGAGGTCGGGGAAAACGCCGAGTCGTATGCCATCGACTATTACTCCTTCGGCTTTTGTTATTTGCCTTACTTTGCACATCGCGGCTATGCTTATGTTGAGGAGTTTAGTTGACAGCGGTGTAATCATAGCTCAACATAGCTGGTTTCGGTCCAAAAACGGCATCGCTTCGTGATCCTCCGAGGAGCGAGCTTGAGCGAGGCGTTTGAGAAAGAGTGAAGTGGTAAGTGTCACAAGAAGAAGAAGAAAAACGTTGAACTTGGGGAATCTTTAAGTTTGGACGCTTCAAATGGGCAGCCCAATTGCGTAGCTCACATCTTGGTCAGGCCCAATTCAGGTCAGTGTTAACTCCGGCTGGATCGGATTTGCTTCTTCATTTATCCACCTCTAAGCTAAAAGTTTTCACTTTATTTGTAATCAATTCTACTCGTTACTAAATTTATTTTCAAAATGCAAGGAAAATACATTTTTTACAATTAATTATTTTAATTTTTATATTAATTTTAGTGGGTTAACTTGCTGACTAACTTTATAATTTTTAAATTTGTTAATCTTTAATGAGATATTTCATCGACCCATCCTTAAATAGATCAAACTAAAATATTTAATCCACTTTAAAAAATAAGGGAAGACATTTTAACCTATTTTTCAACAAATTTTTTGACGAGCTAGGACCAACAAGTTCAACCCGCTTGTTACTTGTAAATCAACATCACTTCTCATGCGATGTTATGAAACTGCATCCAACCAATGATTTAGTCAAGGTATTGGATTACTAGATCATTATAAAATTAAAAGATATTTATAAAAAATAAAATAAATAAATTTGTACATTAAAATAGGCATCATTATACTATCAAATAATAGTGGCTTACAAGTTAGCAATGTAACTTTCTTGTACTCAAACTTGGGTTTTTATTATCATTAACAACAATAATTTTGAACCTCTCATTCACCAACTTTTGACACTCACTTAACAACACTAACATGTATATCAGGCATACACTCATTTCTTAATATGTGCAATACACATATCTCCCATTAGATTAGAAGTATTCCTCCCCTTCCTTCTATTTTCCTTGTTTTTTCCCCTATTTTTCTCCTTCATAGTCAATTTTATTATTCTTTGTAAGTTAAACTTCACGAGAATTATTACATTTCAAACTAGACAGAGATATGCAACTTCTTTAACACCATACACTCCTAAAAATATGTAAATTATAAATATTTTTTTTTATTCTTATTATAAATAAATTTACAAACAGTAAATCAATAAATAGATTTTTTTTCTAGTTTTTTGGAAAAATCGGTCTGAAATACATATATAAAAAATTGGTCTGTAAATGACCCGCCATTTAACATTTAATATTATAGACAGAATTTTTAGACAAAAAAAAATTATCTATAATTTAAAATTAAGACAATATATTAACCAAGAATTGTTTTGGAATATATCTTTTACCTTTCAAGATTTTAAAATGCATCATTCCATTAAAGTAGTTATAGACAAAAAAAAATCATTTATAATATGCGAACTAGATTAAAATTACAATTCTTCCTTTTTTTTTCATTTTCTATTTTTTCCTATCTCTCTATTATCTTTAGTTTTTTGCTCATTACCAGTAGTTAGATCATTCATTTGAAAAACAAATTGTACGATTATGTTTTTAGTGTCATACTCTAATTTTTAATCGGTTTAGCTTTTTGATTTTGATGTAAAATAGATTTATTATTTTTAAAATAAAGTTATAAGATTGAAAATTGTATTGAAATTTTTTATTAATTCACTAAATTACAAATTATCAAATATAGATTGATTTGCTGTATTAGCTAGTTTTGAAGATAAATAATAGGGATTCACTTAATTAAATTATAGGGATTGTATTATTTTTTCCAGAGATATATCCTCTCTGCTACTGCTGTATATATACCTATTCCCTGTAATCATATAAAATACGCTTGAAAACCATTTTATAATATGGTATCACGAGCCCTTTTCTTTAAACTTGATCCACCATTTTCTTAATCTTTCTTTTTAACACCTTGTGAACCTATAAGATGTCTGATAAACAATCTGCACGCAAATCATCTAGGTCTGCATCATCTGGATCTGCATCGACTCCTATCATTATTCAATCTGAAAGTACTTTCAATGCTGGAATCATTCTTAGTGAAATAAATTACGACATATGGTCACAAATAATGGAAATGCATATTGCAGAGAGGGAGAAACTCTCATATATTTGAGGCAAGGAGAAGTAACCTGTAGAGCAAGATCCTGGTTATGAAAAATGGTATGCAGAGAATCAAAAGGTGAAGAGGTGGTTGTTGCTATCCATGAGCCCAGAAATTATGAAGCGTTACTTACGCTTAGCCACTGCGCGTGAAATTTGGAGTGCATTATCCAAGGCATTCTATGATGGAAGTGATGAGTTACAAGTCTTTACTTTAAATCAAAAGGCCTTCACTGCCAAACAAAGTAGTAGGCCTCTCTCGGAGTATTATGAAGAATTGATAGAAATTTTCCAAGAATTGGATCATCGTGATAAGTTGGTCATGAAAGATTATTATAAAACTTATTTCTAACAACATATATAAAACAAAATTGACATAATGTATTTGGTAAAATGTGGTTGTTAAAAAAAATTTAAATACAAAAAAAGTTATATAAAAATTGAATAAGCATTACATAATTGATGTAATTTTTAAGTAATTTACTCTTTGTAATTAAAAAATACTTAAAAGGTTAAGTATATATTTTCATTCTTTCGTAAAAAGTATTTAGAACTAGTTTTTAACACATAAGTGAAATCTTTTTGAGTTTACCATGTTGTCCAAATTATTATTTTAACATTTTATAAAAATATTAGCTGTAATTTATTTTATTTATTGTATTAAATAATTTAATTATAAATATGCACATTTCATATTATTTTAAAGAGACATTTCTAAAGATGTTAGAAATAAAAGGCTAAATGCATTTTAGAAAAGCAAAGTCTCTCCTGATCAAATCGGACGTCAAAGGTTTTTCGTTAGTGGAAATTGTGCACGGTATCAAAAGCTTCAAGGCCTTCTCTGAACACCTGCAAAGTCTTGAAACAACTTTGTGCACTAAACACATTAGCTTAAGCATATTTTAACTGCATAAGAATTTTGTAAAATTTTGTAATTTTATTTTATAAAATTTATGTAAATGAAACTAAATTTGTTTAAGTGAATCTTAAATGAAAAGTCCAGTTTCTACTATAATGGAAGAAGATTCAAACTCAATTTTAATGGATTTAATTTTTTTCAGTTTATGCTGAATATCTATTTTTATTTTTATTTAAATAAATTTAAATTTACTTAAATAAAAATAAAATTGAAAGATAAGTTTAAATAAAATTTTATAAATTTACTTGAGCCAATTAAATTTACATAAGCAAATTTTATAGTTTTTGACGATTAAGGATTATATCTCAACAATAGTTTCAATACAAAAGTAAACCTAAAACTTTTTAAAGATAAATAAAATATTATATTTAAAATTAAAAATAAATGAAATAAATAAAGTGAATTTTAAACATTTCTCTCTGATATTTTAAATCATGTTTTTTCATCGTAATAATATATACTTTTTAACACTATTTTTTAACGAAAAAAAGTGTTTAAAATACATTAAAATTATTAAAATATAATTAACAATGGTTAAAAACTGTAAAATTTGAATAAACAAATTTAATTAATTGAAATTAAATTTATTTAAATAAAAATAAAATTGAATGTGTAATTATTAATTGTGGCATGATTCGCATGCCTTGGATAGTCGTTTTTTATTATTATTAAATAATGATTGCATGACACTTGCATATTTCATCATAAATCATCATCCAACACGAGACGACAGATACAGAAGGAAATTTAGCAATCTCTACCCAATTGACGTACCTATTTAATAAATTAGGAGCCCCTGAAATCGATGGAACATGCGTGATATTGACACATACGATCAACACCTAATATCCATCCTCATTCAGAAAAAACAAATTAATATTTAATTTTTGTATAATAACGATTAAGATAGTATAATTTACGACTAATAATAAGCTCATACGATGAATTTTATAAGTTAAGCAACTTTTTAAACGTCTCATACAACTTTTATATTTTAAATATAATTATTTATGATAAAATATAATAATTTTTTTTTAATATTTTTAAAATATCAATAAAAAATATACACAAGCCATTAAAATTTTAAACTAGTATCTTAACCTGTTGAGTCAATCATAAAAATTCATTCAAGAATATCCTTCAATTTCAGCATGTTCAAAACATCACTCATACACTGCAGTCACACCATTAACCCTCTAATTTTATGTAACACTAAATTATAAGAGTCAAGTTTTAAATTAGCAATTGAGAGTCACGAATTTTATAGTTAATGAAATTCTAATGACTAAAAGTAATGTCTTTTTATAAAGTTAAAGAAGACTAAAGTTTAGTGTTTACTTATATATTCTTTAGAGTAAACTTTAGTCTCTAAAACTGCAAGCATTACTCACTTTAATATTTGATTTTATAAAATTTTTACTTCATTTTTAACACGGTTAAAAGTTTGTTTTATTATGTTTTTTAAAATTTTAGTTTTGTATTAAAAATTAAAAAAATAAATGTTACTTTATAAATTATAAATTAAGATAAATTTTATAAAGTTAAGATTAAAGTGATCATTACTTTATAATTTAGATTAAAATATAGTAAAATTAACTGCAAGCATTTAACAATTTACATTTATAACAAAATAAACATTTAATAAGATTTATAAAAAATAGCAACAAACTAAATAATGTGATTTGAATATATTTATTTTATCAATATTGATATTTCTACAAATATAATTTTGAAAAGAAAAATAATGACAACTAATTAGACTTAATTTATAAAAATATCAAAGTTCATAAAAAATTACTAGTTAATATGATAAATTTAAATAATTATTGAAAGTAAATTTGTAACTACTATTATTCAAAAAATTATTTTGAAAAATGACAATTAGTTAAACTTAATTGATAAACACAATCAAAATTAAAAAATTTAAAAATAATGAGAACTAATATGATAAAAATAAATAAGATACTTATCAAAAGATAAATTTTTACACGCTATGCATTTATAATGAAATAAATATTTATTAAGATTTATAAAAAGTAACAAGAAACTAAATAATGAGTTAAAATTATTAAACATGAAAATCAAATTTTATTTGTTCCAACTTAATCTGTGGTATAAATTTGAGTCTTAGTAGATACATTTATATTAAATATTAGGAAGAAGAATTTTATCACTCATATTAATTTTACCAAACAAAATTGCTTTTAATAGAAAATAACTATTTTGACAAAAAAATTTGAGTCAAAAATATTTATTTCATAACCATTGATATTTCAACAAAATAACTTTGAAACAAAATAATAACAATTAACTAGATTTAATTCACATAAATTATTATAATTAATATCATAAATTTAAATAATTATTAATATAAAATTTGTAACAACTAATATTGAAATAATTATTTACTAATATTTATAAAAAGTTACCACAAACTAAATAACATGAATTGGATATATTTATTTTTAACTATTGATATTTTTAAAAACTATCTTTGAAAAGAAAAATAAGGACAATTGAGGACTTAATTTATAAAAATTTATTTTGAAATTTTGAAAAAAATAAAAATAAATAATATAAAAAAAAAATTTTAAAAAATTAACTACACTATGGCATTACATGTTATATTAGCTAAACTATAAAATAAAATGTTTAACTATATATTTTTAAAAATTATGTATTCAAATGATCAATTTGACGTAACATTATAATTAAAAGTAAAGTAATATAATTTATCATCAAAATTAGATTAGAATCAAATGAAACAAAATTATATAAAGTTAATTTTTTATTTCAATCATATTCTAACCTATAAAATAAGAAAGACATCATAAAAAATAGAGAAAAATTAAATAAAAAAATATTTAAAAAGATATTTTTTTATTGAAACTTAATCTTTATATATAAAGTATTTTACTTTAATTTTACATAAACGAGGAAAAAGAGAGAACTAAGGAAAGCTAAATCTAAAAATAAAAAAAGTAAATATTCAAAAAATCTTAAAAAGAGAGAACTAAGAAAAGTTAAATCTAAAAATAAAAATAAATAAATATTTAAAAAATCCTAAAATTAGTTTTACAACGTCTATTTGTAGAGTTTGCTAACTTAATGCGAGGTCACTAAAGCACTTATGTCTTAACTTGCAATACTTTAAGAATATTTTAAAATTTTTCAATAACAATTTAGATGTTAGGACATTAATATTTGAATATCTTAACTTGCATACTTCTTTATTATCCTTAAGTATTGGATGTGAGGACATTGTAGAATGAATGTCTAAACTTGCAGTCATGTTCTTGATATCTCATAATTAAAAAATGAAGTTATTGAACTTAAATTTTGTCATGTTTCTTCAACAATCACTTAATGTTATTTCATTTTTCTTTGCTACTTTGACTTCTTCTTTTTCTCTTGATTCAATTTGCAATTGAAAAATATAACATAATTTGGCAATTCTTCCTTAATAATGGAATTTTTTTTATTTTCTCTTTTTAAACATCATTTATCTAGAATTTAGTTATTTTTTTATTGATTTTATGCATTTTCCATTAAAGCAAATTGCTTAACCATGGAGGCAAATTTACAAATCTTGTGCTCCAACTTATTTAGATATGTAGTTTGCACTTCATTGACACTTCTAGTTATGACTAAGTTTTGTCTAGTTGCAAATTATTGAGACTTAGCAGCCATGTTTTCAATCAGATTTCTTGCCACCCTGGTGTTTTGTCCACTAGATTTCTTCCATTAGCTACATTTATCATACTCCTACACATTGGGTATAGTTCTTCATAGAAATATTGGATAAGGAGCTAGTCACGAATTCGGTGGTGAAGGAAACTAACACAAAGTCTTTTGAATCTTTTCCAATACTCATAGAGAGTCTCTCTCTAACTGTCTTATGCCACAAATTTCCTTCTTTATAGATGCAGCTTTGGATACAAGAAAAATTTCTCAAAAAAGAGTCTCTTGAGGTTGTCCCAGCTTTTGATGGATCCAAGTAGAAGGTAATAGATCCAATCCTTTGCGGTGTTCATTAAGGAAAAAGGAAAAGTTTTCAGTTGGACATGCTCTTTTGGAACTCCTTAGGGTCTCATGGTTAAGCACACTATGTGGAATTCCTTGAGATATTTACGAGGGTCTTCACTTACAAGACCATGAAATCTAGACAATAATGTATTAGACTAATTTTCAACACAAAGGAAGTTTTTATATCTGGATATTGGATGCACAAAGTTTGATAAGTAATGTCTGGTGCAACAAGTTCCTTAAGTGTTTTTCATTGTTAGCCATTTCTTCAAAATCAGAATCAAGGGAATGTATAGAAGAATAGATAGATGTGGGAGAAGTGGGACTATCTAAGAGTTCAGAGTGAGTCCTATTTGCTCTAATGTTACTGTAAAAAGTCTTATTTATTCTCTGGATCAAGTGGATACAAATCTCCAGACCTTGACCTGGTCATGCACTAAAGACTAACTATGAAAATTAAAAAGGATTCTAGAAAGCAAGATGATGCAGAATTCAAATTATGCAGAATGGGCATTATGCAAAAAAATATATAGTAGAAATGGAATGCAAAATTTATGTAGAAAATAGAAAATTATGAAGCAGAATGTAGAAGAATTTAAATGAAACAAATGCAAAACAAGTGCATGGAGCATATGAAGTATGTTACTAGGCAAAATCTTGCAGAATTATGCAGATTTTTGCTGCAGAAAACTAGAAATAGGGCAAAAAAAAAAAATAAGTGCAGATGTATGTAGAATGCAATAAGCAGAGTGCAAGAAACTCAAGACAGAAACGAAATGCAGATTGAATGGATAATAACATAGTTGGAATGATGCTAACGTATTGCAATGCAAGAATTAAAATGGAACTAATATACTAACATGTAGAAAATTAAGAACAGAACACGAAAATAGAGTACACAGCATGTTTAACATGTAAACAAGCAATGTTCCCTAGCAATTGCGCTAATTTAATGAAAGAATGTCGCTATCCTTATCAAAATATGAGTAATTTAAATGTAATACTAGGCTAAGTCAACCTAGGTCATCCTCGCGTGAATATTGATCAAGAGACTAAACATTAAACATGTAGTATGCGTCTATTTCAGAAAATAAAAGGGGAGTTTGTTTAGTTTTTGGGTCATTAATCATTCAAGTGGAAATTTAAATTTAAGAGGATTAATCTTTAGCTCATTCATATTCAATCATTAATCAATCAAAAATTAGTTACTAATTTACTCAGACTTTAATTAATTGGAACAAGCATCAATTAACCCTAAATTCTTATACAAGATTAAGCAAATTGCATAAACTCCAATTTCTAGTTTTTAAAATTAAGCAAACTTAGAACCTATCTTAGGATTAAGCAAACTGAACTATGAAACCCTTGTTAAGAATGGAACTTGGATTGATTAAGCAACAATCCCTATTCAATTCTTAATTTAGTCCTCCATAACTTTTAGGGTTTTAAAACCCTATTTAAAAAATCTCAAAGGTTACGACTTTGACATCTTGATTTTGGTCAGTTGTTGACTACTTTTGGAGCTTTGGAAATGTGTCTTGGAATCAAGAACTATCTTCATCTCTTCTTTACTAAGGACTCCTCTGGTTTGCGTTTACTGAAGGATTATGGATTGATTTATTATTGTTTTTGTTTGCTATTTTTATGTCTAACTAAAACTATAACTAGGGTTATAGTGGATCATTTGTATAACTCTATTGATTGATGTTTTATTATTTATAATTAACAACTCTTAAATATATCATAATTAATTATATTGTAAGCGATTATATCACATATAATTAATAGATCTGTAAGGTAAAATAAGATAAAGGATTAAGTGACCAAATTTAATTTTTTTTTTCAATCGTTATTAAATTATTTTGTAAGCTTTTTATGTTTTATCTTTCTTTTATCTTACTTGACCATTGAGGATAATAGCTTAGGAAAAAGACTGTTAATATTAAATGATCATTGGATATTAATAAATTTAGTATGAGTAATTAATAATAAGAGAATCAAAATTAAAATTAATATAAAAAATAAATATAAAAAAGTATAAAAGTAAAAGTATAGGCCCTAAAATTCATCTCGATTAGTTTATTATTATAGATTAATCTGTTTTAATTTATTTTAACTATTTTTATATTTGAGTTCTTATTTTATTTAAGTTCATATCTCTTAAGTTCAAACAATTGAATTAACATATTTTTAGTACTTGAAAATGATTTATGTGAATGATATTTTAGAAATTTATTTTAGAATATTTTATTATTTTTCAATGAATACACTTGTTCATAAATAAGTATCAAATGTAAAGTGATCTGTGAGAGATGACTCCAATTACTTATATCATGTTATAGTAATTAAATTTTTATTATTTTAATCTACATATTATCATGGATTAAACTAACATCTAACAATAAGGAAAGGAACTACTATATGAGACGAAACTTAAACGTATAAAACTAACGAAAAATATATAAAAAGAAGATTATTGAGTTAAAAAAAGTTGAGTTTAGATGCTCAGTTCATAAATCTAATACAAATTAAAAACAAAAAATTAATTTACTAAATTAGTTGTTCACTTAGCTGATCTAAAAAGATACATTAGTTAATTATATACTTAATCTAATAAATATACTTATAAATTTTTAAAAATGCTATTGAATTTTTTTACATCATTATTTCTCTGTAACTAATTAAAAAAGAATTTTTAATATTAATTATTATATAACTAATCTAATGAATTCTTTTTACATCATTTTTTAAATGAATCTAATTAAATTTATATAAATTTTAGAAATATTACTATATATTTTTATCCATTTTTTATAATTAATGTAAAATATTATATATATATATATATATATATTGTTTCTGAATTTTTTGTTAATATAAATTTTAATATATACTTTTTCAACTAATAAATCATCAATTTGATCAGTAATCTACTAACTCTGTACCCTAAACAAGTTGATTAAGTCAGCGAACGCATATTGAATTTGATATTTACAATCAATGCGTGACAAATCTTACCAACTTCGATTGTATTGTCTTGTTGAACAATAAAAGAATAAAAAAGAAAGAAAGAAAGAAAAGCTTCCTTCATATATTTTTTGTGGTCGACAGAGCATGATCAACTCCAAATAATTTATTTTAATATCAAAAGAATGAATGCATCGAATATGGAGCCAATTAATAAAAGTGAGCAAAACCTTGTCAAACAATGTAATTATTAATAATGTAATAATTATTAGCATGAGTAAGTGTTTATTTTATTCTCAAAATAACTAATAAAATATTCTTCTTTTGTCTTATTCATAAAAAATAAAAGATAAAATTATCAAATAAAAAAATAATTAATGTAGTTATATTTTTTATAAATATAAATTTTATTTTAAAAATATTTATGATATTAAATAATATAATTAGTGTAGTCATTATTTTATAAATATATATTCAAAAATAAAGTAGTATAAAAAATTTAATAATTAATAAATTTTAAATGTATTATATATATTTATAATTAAGATTAAAGAAATACATAATTTTATTTTTTATAAAAAACCGAAGGGAATAATAATTATAACATATTCTTAAAGATAATAATAAAATATAAATTATATTAAAATAATAAAATATTATAAAAAATTTAATGTATCAATAATATTATTATTTTTTAACATTTATCTTTAAACGCACGTAAAGAAATCGTTTATAAAATTTAAGAAAAATATAAATGGACGAAGGTTCAAGAGAGAGAGAGACAAAACCTACCCGCAATCAGAACGTTGTAATAAACAAATCAAACTATCAACACCCACCAATATGTGTACATTGATTACGTATTTATTTATTTACAAATGGTAGCCAACTTTTTAAAATATTAATTAAACAGTTAAAAATATTTTTTTATTACATATATTATTGATATATTTATTTTATTTTAATATATTCTCATATAGTTTCAAATAAATTTTTTTATTTAATCAGTGTTTTTAGAACATTATTAACAAAATCCTTACTTATTTTATTCGTAAGTGCGTATCACATTGTAGATAGGTGATGCGACACCAGCGCTGAAAAACAGTGAAAAATTATAATTTATAATGTAGAAATAGTATTTATATTCCAGTTTAAACATATCAAATAAAAGTTGTATTATTATTATTATTATTATTATTTTGTTTGTTTGTTTGTTATATAATAAAATTTAAAATATAAAATATATTAATTTATATATTTTTAAGTTTAATATAAAATATATTATGATAAAAATTTAAAAATATTGATTTACAATAAAATCATAATTTATTTATAAATAAATATCAATTTTAAGCCATAATATAAGAGCTTTATTAAATCTGATATAATTAATAAAAATTTAAATTATTAACGATTTGAAATGAAAAAATTATATCATATTTTTAGATAGAATTTGTAATAATTTTAAATTTTTGTTATAAATAAAATCTAAGTGAATTTTACTTTTATCTTTTCAAGATTTTATTAAACAAAATTGTATTGAACGTCAACTGTATAGATTCAAAAAATTATTAAAAATATTATTACATTGAAATTATTAATGTTACGTATATCTAATTTTAATGCCTAAAGTTTAAGAAATCACGATTCTTCTAATTAATATAAAATAGATTATTATTTTTAAACATCGATATTTAAGTAAATCTGAAAGGTTAAAATTTAATAAATATTTAAAATGAAAATTTAATAAATAATAACTTTAAAATTATTAATAATATAATCAAAACTTATATAAATTAATATCAAGTGCCAAAATCATAATTCACAGAGTAAAAGGTTAGAACATGTATGGTAGGATTATTTAAAATTATTTTTAGTGACCAAAATCACCAAAATCTTGAAAAACAAAAATCTTAGCTTTATGTTTTGGGACAATGTTGATAAATATTTTAAAAATTACTGATTAAAAATACCAAAGAAGAAAAATTTTATAAAAAATATTATCAACATATTTAAATAATTTTTTAATATAATTTCAACAATAAACTTTAATGAATTTTTTTTTAATTTGTTAATTCTTTAACTAAAATGAAGCGCGTGATGTTTATTTAAAATTGTTTGTGAGAAAGTTTAGGACAATACAGAAACGCTAATTTTTTTTAAATATACTCATTAACATAATTTTTTTTAATCTTATTTTTAAATATTAGTTGAGATTTGTTAAAAATTCAAATATTTAAATAAAAATACTAAATTAAGAGTGAAACTTATAGAATTTTTTTAATTTTTTTAAAATGTTAAAAGTATATTATTAATTTAAAAAAATAAAAATTTATATTTAAGTAAAACTGATTATGTCATAAATATATAAATTATTTAATAATTTTAAATAATTAAAACCATTTTAAAAGTAAATTCATTTAATACCCCTTATCTTCAATAAAAACGCGTACTTCTATTTTTTAAATTAATATATTAGAATATTGATTTATTTAATGAAGCCTATAATGTACAACAATCTTACGAGTTTACAATCTGATATTGAAGTGACGGCACTAAGTACGGATTTGGAATCCCATGTGGCTCTGAGATATGATGTACTTACAATTTCTTTTAATATTTTAATAAAAAATCTAGCAACTTATGAAATATATATTTTAACATATTTTCTACGATGACTAATTTTCTAAGTTAAAATATTGAACTTATGAAATTTTTATAAATTTTTTTTTACTTTTAAATGGCAGTTTTCCTAATATGTGATAGAAGTATAGAGTAAAAATTTGTATATAATGCTAAGTTTTTCATATATTAATAACATTAAGTTTTTTAATATAATTAATTAATTTTTTATGTACTCTTAGACACTAAAAAAGTATCTAAAAACTGATTAATTACAGAAAAAAGTTAAAAAATATATTAAAAAAATGTGTTAATAACTCTTTTTATATTTTTATTTTAAATAAGGATGACAACAGGTATAATATCAAATGAGTATAAGAAAAAGTCGTAATATATAACACAATTTATATAAATATAAGTGCTTATATTACTTATGTTCCTTTGCTCGCAGACTATACTAATAACAGTGATTTTACTATATAATATATAACACAATTTATGCATATCATATGTAATATTACATTCAGTTTTTTTATTCTCAACATAGTATCTTATACTGTAGCTTCTATGGGTGTTATTAGACTTAAATAATTAAGCTTTTTAACAAATTTGTAAATGCAGCTTTTGAAAGTGAAATAAAATAACTTGAACAATTATGTTAATTTAATTTTTATTTTAGTTTTGGATAAAATATTTAATTTATAATATTTTATCTTAATTTTTTAATGTTAAAGTTGCATATGGTACTATATTTTAATTAATTAAACTGCAAGTAATAGAAATAGATATAAAGATTTCACAGCTCAGCTGCAGCATTCTCATTCATTAAAATTATTGTTCTTTCTAATTAAAAAATTAAATGCCATAAATGTTCCAGAGTTGTTCAGGTTGAAACTGCATAACAGGCTAAACAGCATGTGGTTAGAATTCAAGACAACTGATTTAAAGGAAATATTATTAATTAAAAAAATTGTAATGTGTATCAGGTGTATTTAAGGATATATATAATAAAATTTTAATAAATAAAATAATTTATTTAAAATTATACTATTTAATTTTACTAATTTATCAAAATACACTTTTTTCTTAATTTTTATCAATTTGTTTGTTTTATAAAAAGTTAAAAAAATTTAATTTCATAAATTGATAATTTTTTAATATTTTTAAAATATATTAATTACAAAAAAGTGTATTACTAGTATTATTTGTTGCGAGAACTAATTAATAATGAAATTAATGTACATGTATTTAAAATTTTTATTTATGATGATAATTATAAAACAAATTTTTATGAGAAATCATATATAAAAAATTAGATTAACTGTTATTCTTTTTATAATTTGTAAGAACCAACAATATAAACTAGAACTTTTTATCACTAATTTTTCATGAGATAAACAGATTTTATAAAATTAAAATATTTTGTAATAAAAATATATACTACTTCTAATCTTATTTATAAAAGAACAAACAACTAAGTCGTCAAAATTCATAATAATTATTACATACTATGAATATTAATATAATTTTAAAAATATTTATCATATTAAAAGAATAAATTAATATCTTGCATGAAAAATAAGTAGATGCTTATTAACATAGCTTTATAATAAATTAAAAATATAAAAATATTTTAATAATTAATATATTTAATCTTAAAATTTTATTTTTTATAATTAAAACTAAATTTTTTAACAAATGAGATAGTATTATATAAATTTTAAAATTTAATAGTTTAAAAAAATATTTTTGTTATAATAATTAATATTTTATTACATTAAACAGAACTAAATAAAGAGATTATATATTTAAAATTAAAAAATATATAAAAATTAATTTTCTCTCTTTCTTCACACCCCATTTGCTAGGTATGAGAATTCGGCAACCCTTTCCAGATGTGGGGACGAGTTGTTCTTGAACTCACCAAATTTGTTTTCAAAGATATGCAGATTTCGAATTTCAAGAAAGCTTGTATTTTACTTAATTCGTGCAGTGTATGAAAGATTTTTCATACCAAACATAATCATTGAAAATTTAAAACAAAGTACAATTTTTTTTTTTTCAATACATAAAAACATATTTAAATTTATTAAATTTTGGTCGAAAATTTGTTGATTGTATTCGACCGCACTAAAAGTTTTGGCTATTAAAATTACATATTCTAGAGACTACAATGGAAAGGTGACGTGGATGCCTAATCCTGTGATGATATAATATAAAAGTAATAAAAGAGAGTCGTGCATGCAAAATCTGAAGGGTCTGTGAAGTGTGACTGTGAACCGAGTAAGAAGAGCCATGTCGCCAACAACGATAGGTTTCGGATGCGGTGAACAGATATGACGACGACACAATCTCTGCTATAGTGAGGTGGCATGCATGCAATGCTTAAAATTGGGTCATACCTTATATGTCTATTTTAGAGTCATGCAATCTTAAAATTCAGTTTATCTGAAAAGGGAAAAAAGACTTTTTTTTTAATTTTATAGTTTTTATCATTCTATATAAAATAATTTTATTTTAATTACATAAAGTAATAAAAATAATCAAGTTTTATTTTAAAAATATTATAATATAATAATTTTATTCTTATTTAATATTATTGTATCTAGTTTCACTATCAACCTTTGTTCTTGTCCATTTTAATTTAAGTTTTTTTACTAACTCTATGTATATAAAAAAGTACTTTATAGAAACTAGAAAATAGAAATTATAGAGTGTCTTGTAAAAAAACTTCTAAAATTTTTAGAAAGTATCTTAAAGAAATGAATATGGGAAGCGTTTAAAATTTAAAACTAAAATAATGAAATAATATTTACAAAACTAAAAATTGAGAGTTTAAATTTTATTCATAGAAACTCAACTTAATTTTACTAGGTCAATTTTTAAAATCGATTCGATTTTGGATAGGTTAATTAATTTTTAATTATTTTGGAGAGTTGATAAATGTAGGCAATTTTATTGCTAAGAACAAAAGTAATTATTCCTTTTCATAAATTTTAAAATTTTTTAAAAATCTTTCCATTTAAATGCCAAAATTAAATTAAACTAGAGCGCTATGAGTGAAGAAGTCTCAATTATATTTTTTGTGTTATGTGAACTTCAGTCTTAGATACATAGTTAATAATAATAAAATTTTATTAAAAAATATATTTATTATATTTTTATAACTTTAATATAATAGTTGTATATTTTTTTATAAAAATTTTTATTTATAAATATTTAAATTTAATCTTAAGAGTTAAAGTTAATAAAATTTTTATTTTTTATAAAAAAATGTTAACAACATATTTTTTAACATATTATTTATTATTGATTAAAATTTATTTAAAATTAAAAAATTAAAAAAAAAAAACTTGAAAGTTACATAATTTTTGTAATTTTTGATAAATTTTAAGAATGTATTACAAAGAGTATGCTAATAGTTTTATTCATATTCTCTAATAATAAAAAAAAGTAATGATAACAACGTATTTTTGAATATATATTTTTGTAACATATCCTGTTATTAATTAAAATTTATTAAAAACTATCAAAATTATGTAAATTTAAAGTTAGTTGAAATTTTTGTTTATATTTTTTATTTTGAAAATTATCAGTCATATAATCTTAAATTTTATAGATATCACATAATTAAAATGTTAAGAAAACTTACTTGAATATGTAGCCTTGATATATGTTTAGAATTTATACCTCTTAAAATTTTCTTAAACTCTTTCTTCTCCTTTTAGTTCTTTTCTATGCAGACAAATTAAGAAGTATGTGTCTTTTTTTTATTAACGTCCTTCCTTATACGATAATTGCTCTTCTATATGTCTAAAAAGAGAAGAATGTACTTTTTTTTATTTAAATTTATAATTATATTTCTAATAATTCTATCTTTTAAAATTAATAACTATTCCATTAAATTTTATAATTAAAATGAAGTCATAATTTATATGAGTCATTTAATAAATTGTCAAAAATAATCTAATATCTCATTTTTTTTCACTCTTAAATTAACGTATCTTTATTATATTTTTTTTAATTTTCAATAAAATTTAATCAATTACAAAGAGTGTATTAGAAAGTATCTTATAAATCTTAAAAAAAAAAAAAACACTTACATTGTACATCTAAAATAGGAACAACATATTTAGAATTAAAATAAATGGCAAGTTAATCCGCTACTTGGTGGGACCTTCAGCCTGTGAGTAACTTTCATTGCATCGTATAAGAGGGATTCTCCAACCTCTATTATCAACGGTTTAACCTTTAGTTTATGTCGTTTACAGATGTGTTTGTTTAGGAACGATAATTACATAACTGTTCTTTGGTTATCCATGTCATTTGTCTGATTAATTGTATGTTGTTATCCATTTTGGAAATAATGGTGAGAATGGAGACATAAACGAGAGATAAAAATTAATATTCAAAAGATTCTATATCGATTTACACCTTAATCGTCTAAAATATCACCTCGTAGATATTTTTTTTACTTTTCAAACTAGTTTTACCATAATTTATGCAAAAAGCATGTATTTTTTAAATCAACTGTGTAATTAATTTAAAATATCTTTAAATACTATACTAATCATATCTATATCAGTTTTTCATTCAATGCAAAATGTTATATATATATATATATATATATAGAACAACTTTATTGACAAATTAGCACTACAAATATCTAATAAAATCTTATAATTAATTATGACCAATTTTTATTCTATCTCTTTAATATAACTATTTTCTGTTATTTAATAATATAAAAAATTCAAATACACCCGCAATTCAACCAAAAAAATTGATCTAGAACAAATAATATCTGTATATATTTAAAAATACGTTAAAAAAGTTATAAATACAAATTTAATAAAAAAATTATTACTAATAACATAAAAATAAATATAAATCTATAATCATGAAAATAAATTAATTATTCAAAGACCCAACCCTTTTATTGATCCATCATATTATATATTTAATTTGTATCAAATACTACATTTACAAATTTCTTTTATGTTTAACAGACCTCAACTTTTAACAGTTTAACTAATAAACGAAGAGAGATTTGTCAGTACAAAATAAGGAATTAGTTTTTCTTACGAGCTAAAAAAGGAAATTTATTAAACTCCTGGCAATAAAGAAAACATATACTTATAAAGAAATGTACAATATTATACGATATGAAAGTTTATAATTTATAATTAAATGATTTAATTAGAGTTTTTGGAAAAATTTAGTTTTACAGCTAAAGATCTGTTAACTGACTACTAAAATAGTTAAGGATATGTTGCGTAAATATAAATTATTTAAAAGGTTAAAAGTAAGAATAAAAAAATATTTATAATAGCTTCTAATAAATTGAATTAATGCTATTTGGACTAATTTTTATAAATTAGCTTTTAAAAGTAATATTTTGTTTATTAAACAATTCCATTAGTTTTATCTTATAATATTTAATTATTAGAAATTCTATTTATTTTGAAATATTTTAGTCGTTAGAGATTATATTGTGTTTCCTGTGTTTACCAATTTTAAATCCATGTATTCAATACTCCTTCTAGTTTTATTTAAACAAAACAAAAAATCAAATCATTAAAAATAAAAAAATAATTAACTTAATTATATTTTTCATAAATTTAAATTTTATTTTAAAAATACCTACAATATTAAATTATATAAATAATATAATTATTGCTTTATAAATATATATGAAAATAGGTTTCACTAGGAATCTAGTCTTTACAATTCATAAAATTTATAATAATATATTAAATAATTTTATATAAATTATAATATAATATTATATTGAATAAATTAAATTTTAAAATAAATAAAATTTTAAATCATAAAATTTAATCCATTTTATTGGAGTTGAGGAATGCACACTCGGTTCCAAAATTTAATCTAATTTAATCTATTTCCATTCATACTCGTAAATGTATATTTAATAATAAAAGAATGATATAAAATAAATTAATAAATTCAACATTTAATACACCTTAGATATATTATATATTTTTTATAATTAGAATTAAAAAAATATTTAATTTTATTTCTTATGAAAAATTTTGAAGAGTACTTTCTTTATGATTAAAAAGGAAGACTTACAAATATATATTATATGATATAAAACGATACATAATCAGATACGAGAACAGGTTTGAATGAGAATGATATTTTTCTATTCAAAATTTGTCAGCTGAATATCAAAATGGGTAGTGACGAGAAGCAAATCCAAATTTCTTAATCATATTCGTATTCATATTTCAATACAACGCAGATCAGATCTTATGGAGCAGAGATTCTGATCCAACTAATACTCTATTCCAGTGGTGTAATTAATACAGCTTGGAATGATATATAATATTTTTCTTTATCATTCAGAATGATGTGTAGAATCTGTTATTACACAATAGAAAACTGCATCTAAAATATGTTCATGAAAAGTCTTACAGAATGCGTTGTCATCGTTTATGCCTATTTTAATACAAAGGAAACTTGTGCAACAAACTATTATGTAAGATTTATTAGTTTTTGGGGTTGCTTTCAATACTTCCTGAGGACAGAAAATGCATTTATTCGAAATTACATTTTATATTAAGTATCACATATTAAATAATGAATTTTAAAATTAAAAAAATTAAAACTACTATTTATAGAGGTTACATATTAAAATAATAAAAGAATGCAATCACAGAAATCATAAACATAAAAATTTGAATATCCTTTTTTTTATTTCTTTGGCTGGAAAAATGTCTATTTCGTAATCAATTTTTTCTTATATTTAAGTTAGAACTGAGAAGATCGTGAATACGATGTGAATTAAATATTGGGCGTTTTGATCATTATTTAAAATTCTTATTCATTATTCCTCATTCCATTTTATTTTAATTTAATATTAATTGATAAATAAGAATATTATTTAAAAATTAAAATTTTAATTAAAAACATTTTAATATATTTTCAACATAATTTTAAATAAAAAATCTTAATTAACTCTTTAGTTTGAACATTTACCAAGACTCTTCGATTTGATGCACAGCAAACTCGTATGAACATTGGAAATTGGGCAGTGTCCGTGATTGAACAGTTTTGTTGGTAGTGGGTGTAATTTTATGAGCAGTGAACGGTATCCACAGTTGAAAGTCAGATGGTATAAATTCTCTCCGACTAGTCAAATCTACAAGTCACCAGCAAAAATCAGGCTTTTGCCATTTAGGGAAACAATGTGATCTTTAACTTTAAAGGGAAAAAAAAAAGAAGAAAATTAAAATTAACAAATAAAAAGTGTTCCATACAAAATTGAGACTTGATTAAAATAGAATAATTTTTAAAAATATTTTTATTCAAATATAAGAACTTAATTAATAATATAAATATAAGTTATTATTTATGTTGTTGTCATTATCATTATTATTATAAAACTAAGATAATGATGATTTAGTTTGAGTAAAAATTTATCTACTGTAAACATTTTTTTATCTATATCATAAAACATTAAATTATTGTGTACAATAAAACAACATTATCTTAATTTTTATATATTAAAATATAATAAGAAAAATATAACTGTGATAAATAAAAAAATTATTATTTAGCAAAGTTTATATATTGTAAAAATAATGTTGATTGTTGATGCTAAAACATGATACATTATTTTGAATAAATTATATATATATATATATATATGTAGTTTAAGTGTATTAAACCCATGCAATACATGGGCACCGCACTAGTCATTTAGTAAGTTTAAAATAATGGTACTTTTTTTTTGTCTCATACAGAATGGTACTTATAATTTTAGCTTGTCTTGATTTTCAAATCTGTAATTTTATTCTATTTAGGTTTTGATATTTTTAACATACTAGACATTAGTTCAAGCGACACTATTATTTGACACATGCATTACTGGTAATGAGACAAAAATAAAAAATTATAAAGATTAAAAGTTAAAAGTTAAAAGTTAGGAATAAAAAATTAATGTAAACTGTAGAGATTAAAAGTTAAAGATGGAGTAAGAAACTTCAATTGCCAAATCTGGAAATCAAAATGAAAAATGATTAGGTAATTGAATATTTGGGAGGGGTATGAAATGGACCCCATAGTCGAATTAATTAGTTGGCAGGAGTGGGTATGCAATGATCTATATAAGTCTTACATTGTTGAGTACTCATTCCCATCTCTCGCATCCTTAATTGTCCAGTTCTTGTTTCTAGTATTTGTTTCTTTCTTGTTCATCATGTCACTCGCTGGTAAAATTACCACTGAAATTGGGGTTCACGCAACCGCTGCAAAGTGGTTCAACCTCTTTGCAGCTCAGCTCCACCATGTTCAAAACCTTACTGATAGAGTGCATGGAACCAAGCTGCATCGGGGTGAAGACTGGCATCACAATGAAAGCATCAAACACTGGACTTATATCATAGGTAATTCAGTTTCTGACTAAATTAGTATGCAAACGGAAATGTTTAATTCTTTTTCTTTCTTTTTTATAAGTCTATATTGTGTTCTTATATTTTGAACTTAATAAAAATTTTGTATAGCAATTGAAAATTTATGAGAAAAAAGTTTATGGGTTTTAAAAATGTATTCGCAGTTTTTGGTAAGGTCTATTTGTTTACGGATCTTGTCAAGTAAGTGTTTTTAGAGCATTGAAAGGATTTTTTTTTATGTTCAAAGATATGTTAAACCATATTGAAAGTTCTGTGGAGATGTGTATTTATTATTTTTTTTTAAAAAGTATTTTTACTTTTTTAACTAAGGACATTGATGAACGTTTTTTTTTTTTAATGTCGTTAGAATACTTGTTGATGAATCAATAATTTTTTTTATCAAAAATTATCCTAGAAATATATTAACATTAGTCTTAATAAAATATTTATTTTTTATTTTTTTAAATCAATGTAAAGATATTGATTAGTACTTTTTTTTTAATTTTTTTAATACTTATTCAAGGACATATAACAAGAATTTAAAAAAAATTCAAAATTATAATATTCAATGTTATCTATGTATTAAATTATATAAATGCTATCACACTTGTACAAAGTTTTTGTTGCTGGTCTTGATTGCTTGTGACCCACAGATGGTAAGGTTACAACATGTCAAGAGAGAATTGAATCCGTTGATGAACAGACTAAAACAGTCGTATACAAGCTCTTCGATGGAGATATTGATCATCAATTTAAGAGCTTTAAGCTCATTTTTCAAGCTCTTGATGCGAATCATGGCGGTGCTATTATCAAATGGACCGTTGAATATGAGAGGATCAGTGACAGTGTTGATCCTCCGTATGGGTACATAGAATATCTCCACAAATGCACTAAAGATATCGATGCTCATCTTCTCAAGGCATAGCTCCAAATCTATGAAAAGCTATATCAAATAAGAAATAGTTGGTTTGGCTTATATGTATAATCGGTGTGAAGTTTGACATGAAGAATAAGGGTCGAAGGATCGATGTGTATCTTGTTGATCCTTCGTTTGTATGGAATAAATTTAGATACGAGTGTTGGTGATGGCTTGAAGCGTGTCAAATCATATGTTTAATGCTCATCGTTAATGGATATTTTAATATTTATGCTTTTTGAATGTTTATAGTTTAATTTTGTGCAGCACGTACTTTATATATATATAGTCTCTGAATTGTTCTTTGATTTGCCAAATCTTCACCAGTACGTGGAAGCACATTAACCCGAAGTTGACAATTATAATATGCAAGTTTCCACTTTAACCATGAATATAATATATGAATGGAATAATTAAAATAATTGAACTTATGGTTTGCTTGCCTATGGTCCATTGGATTATATTAAAATTAAATTATGGCTTTGGGTCAGGGCTAAATTCGTCTGTGTATATATATATATATATATATATATATATGAATAGACTTCTAATCCTTTGATTTGTATTGCTCAAGCCTCAGTGCATCATGAAATTGCCATGTAAATGGATTGAAGAATTTCTTACACTCATAAGAATATTTCTTAAAATTAATAATTAATTTTTTATTAGAAGTTATAGTATTTAATATTCTTAATGCATTAAATTATATATTGATAAGAAGTTAGAAGGATTGAATATGTAAAAAAATGCTGTTAGAATTTTATAACGAGAACTCTCTAAAATAGTTTATTTTTTTTATATATATATTAAGAGTGTATGTTTTTACAATGTGCTCTTATACGTCTTTATAAAAAACCATTAATAAAATTACGGTTTAAAGAGCAATCATATTTCTGCATCTGGTGTAAAGAAACGCAAATTTTGGTCAAGAAAGCAAATATTAATGAAACAGATGGAATCACAAAGTTTAAATGCAGTTTTCTCATTTACTGGGGGAGGGGAGGAGAAGTTGTGCCTTTATTGTGATGCAGGTTGTTAGATTTTAGTTCTGCATCTACGTCCGCGCCCGCGGATTCGTGCATCTAAAAATGCAAATTAAATATTTGTAAAATTGTTATTAAATAGTATTTATTTTCATCAATTTTAAAAGTATATATTTCATTAATTTATTTTGCTAAAAAGAGGGGCTAAAAGCCCAAACTACAGATAGTTTCTAGGGAACCCTATACCAAGGGAATTTATACAAAAAAAGGGGAGAAGACTATGAGGGGCTGATTCAAATTATGAAGAATACAAATACTCCTCCAAACTAGCTTTAGCTAGACTTTCAGCACAAGAATTATTTTCTCTACAAATATATTTAAGTTTGATACAGTTGATAGGGTGAAGACTACTCATAATGTCTTGTGTCAGCTTAAACAGTGGATGGGAATGAAGCTGGACCTCTTGAATGAGGTGAATAGCTTGTTTATAGTCACTCTCAATCTAAACCCAGTGAAAACCTTTCCTCACAATCAGTTGAATGCCAAAATAGAGAACCCAAAGTTTAGCTTCCAAAGGTGAACAAGGACTAATTCTCTTGCTAAATCCTAGCAGCAAATTCCCTCTACTATCTCACACAAGTTCGCCATAGGCAGCACCACCAGAACTCCTAAAAACTGTAGCATCCACAATGAGCTTCACATGGTTGGGAGGAGGAGGCGTCCAATTTACGGCTAATAAGAGACTTGTCTTTGTAAATAGCTGAGAGTATTTCTGTCATGAGAAAACATAGAATTAAAATCAGAAATAATTCTATTTATATTTCATTAATTTTGAGGTATATATAAATAAAATATCAAATAATTTTTTAATTTCCATTAAATTTTGTATATAAGATCTAAGTTATTAAATTAATAGATAGTAACAAATTGTTTGCAACATGAAAATTATCTTAGTTAGGTATTAATTTAATTATTTTAGCATAATATATATTTTTATAGTTTAATATTTGAATTATAATTTGGACTTAAATATTATTTTAATATTATTCTTATTTTGTAAGAAAGTTAAGAAATGAATCTACAACTCTAATAAAGAAATTAGAGGCTGCATCTTAATGTTCAGACTCAATTTTGAGTCTAAACCAAAAGAAAAGAAGGAAAATAAGGATTCTAACAATCATGCATTGTTTGGACTATATTTCGGTCTACAAATATTCAATTAGACTCATTTTAGTGGCATTTGAAAGTTAATATCCATGAATTTAATTCATCTTCAGAGAACGAAGCTCAACAAATGCAAATTTTGGGTTAAAATAATGGAACAAGTTACAAATCTATTCTAAAAAATTAGGTGATTATCATTTATGATATCTCTTTCTTTATATTATAGTATTTTTTAAATTTTAAATTTGGTGCAATCTTGTTTTTGAATTTTTGATAAAATTACTTTTCATTAGGATTGTGATTTTTAGCACTTTGATTATCTTCTATTTTAAATTTTAAACCTATTAAAAGAAGAGAGAAAGAAGAACAAACACATATTGACATATTTATTTTTATTTTTAATTTTTCTTCTGTTTGTATCTTTTTTCCTATTCATTTAACTTTGGATTTTTGTACACTTCCACCTACAGAGGAGTAGTTTTGTTATCTAATTCAAGAATCAAGGAACCACAACACTCTTGAGAATGATTTGCAACGTTTATTCTCAATTTAAGTTTTTATTCTCTTCTCTAATTTATTTAATTTCATGAAATGAAAGTATTCGTTCTAACTTTATTTGAGAAATTGTTGATTCATCATTATTCGATTGAAATGTATGAGTCAATTTAGAAAATTAGAGTTAATTAAGTAGTATGAGAAAATTAACACATTTTGATTGAATTCTAAAGGTTTCTAAATTTTGATTGTTATTGTGTTAATAAAATGTGTAAAGGTTTTCATATGATCATTTGGTTTGGACGCTGGTGTTCTACCTTCGCCTTCTGGCAAGTTAGGCATTTAGCTACATATTCAGCCACGTCTCTCTTCATACCATTCTACCAAAAACTCTTCCGGAATTTCTGATACATTTTAGTTGCACCGGAGTGAAAACTCGTCCTGCTCTTATGCGCTTCCTCAAGCACCATTTGTCTCAGCTCATCTACTTGAGGAATGCACACTCGGTTCCAAAACTTAATCAACCCGTTCTCATCACAGTTGAACTCTAAGTCCTTCCCCTCATTTTTCTGTCTCATCATATCTTGCAGGAAGGTATCTCCCTGTTGAGCATCTCTGACGTATATCAAAAAGTCGTTGTGAATCGTTGTCGCTCCGAGATATAAACTCCCTGGCCTCACCTTCATGGCCAAATTCATGTCCCGAAATTCTTCAATTAACTCCATTTCTTTCACCATCATTGCTGCCATGTACAATGATTTTTGGCTTAACGCATCGGCTACCACATTTGCCTTGCCAGGGTGGTAAGACAATGTGAAGTCGTAGTCCTTGAGGAATTCCATTCATCTCCTCTGCCGCATATTCAATTCCCTCTGGTCAAACAGGTACTTCAAGCTCTTGTGGTCACTGAACACTTCAAACCTCGCTCCACACAGGTAATGCCTCCATACTTTAAGAGCAAAAACCATTGCAACTAACTCCAAGTCATGAGTGAGGTAGTTGACTTCGTGCGAGCATAACTGTCTTGAGACATAGGTGACCACTCGCCTGTCTTGCATCAGAACATAACCAAGTCCATGCCCGAACGCATCACAAAACACGTCAAATTTCCGCTCCGGGTCGGGTAGAGCTAATATCGGCACCGAAGTCAACCTTATTTTCAACTCCAGGAAACTAGCTTCACACTCTTTGGTCCACTTGAACTCTTTTCCCTTGCGGGTCAGCTTCGCTAAGGGCAAAGCTATCTTAGAAAATCCTTCAATGAACTTTCTGTAATAACCTGCTAGTCCCAGAAAACTACGAACCTCAGTTACGTTTGTCGGTCTCGGCCATTCAGCCACTGCTTCCACCTTGGCAGGGTCTACCGCGATTCCTTCCCTCGACACTACATGTTCCAGAAATTGGATCTCTGTCGGCCATTAGAGAATTTCGCATATAGCTGTCTCTCCCTCAGAATTTGCAGAACAATCCTCAAGTGCTCGACGTGTTCTTCCTGAATCTATGAATAAATTAGAATGTCGTCAATGAACACCACCACAAACTTATCCAAAAACTAGTGGAAGATCCTGTTCATGTAATCCATGAACACCGCAGGCGCTTTGGTCACCCCAAACGGCATAACCAAGTACTCATAGTGACTATACCGCGTCTTGAACGCCGTCTTAGGTACGTCCTTATTCTTCACCCTGATCGGATGGTATCCTGATCTTAAATCAATCTTCGAGAATACTGCGGCTCCCCTCAACTGATCCATCAAATCATCAATCCTCGGAAGAGGATACTTGTTCTTGACCGTTATTTTATTCAGTTACCGGTAATCTACACACATCCTCATGCTTCCGTCTTTCTTTTGCACCAAGAGCACTGGTGCTCCCCATGGTGACACGCTCATTCTTACAAACTGTTTCTGCAGCAAGTCTTCCACTTATTTCTTGACCTCCGCCAACTCCACAGGTGAAATCCTATAAGGTGCCACAGAGATTGGGCTTGCCCCTGGAATGAGATCAATGGTAAACTCTATCTCCCTCTCGGTTGGTAACTCAAAAACATCTTTGGGGAAAATTTTCAAGAAGTCCCTTACTACCGGAATATACTCCGACTCCACCACGCTTTCGGCCTCTATTGAGAATATAACCATAAAAGCCTTGGCGTTTACAGTGTTCTTCGACGCCCCCTGGCTCGTAAGCCTTGGAACCTCTGCCATTGTCTTACCGAAGATCAAAGTCTTCTCCCTATAGTCCAGCAGCACATGGTTGGCAGCAAGTCAATCCATTCCCAGAATCACATCCAATTGAGAAAGAGGTAAACAAATTAAGTTCACCTCAAACTCCCTGCCATGTATCATTATCAGACACCCAGACACACCCATGACGTTATAACTGGCTTACCCGTAAGGGTAGTCACCACAACATTGCACAACAGTTCGGTCACATATAGACCCAGACTCTTCACACAATCCACCGATATAAAAGAGTGCGTAGCACCCAAATCAAACAACACATCAAATAATCTGCCTTTAAGTATGCATTTACCTCGGATCAGCTCCTCAATTTGTGAAGCCTTTGCCCCAGTCATAGCAAAGACCCTTTCAAGAACACTCGGCTTCTACCCCGTACTCGGCCCCGCGCTTCCCCTCGATTCAGGCCTCTGAGCTGTACTTGCACTGCCGCTCCTCTTGGCAGTCCAACACACATTAGCAGTGTACCCCGACTTCCCACAGTTGTTGCAAGTAATCTTCGGCTGTAGACAGTCCTTCACCATGTGTAGCCCTACAATCCTGAAGCACTTGAGCGGTCCTCTGAAAGAACCCGATCCCTAGCCACTCCCACTGCTCTTCTCTTGAGATGATCTCTCTCGGGATTGAGAACTGTTCGAGCCTGAATACGGCCCCTTTGAGAACTTCAGGGATCTTCTGTCATGTCTCACTGGGCCAGTTCTCCTAGTGTCCACTGTCTTCCCCTTTGTGTTAGCTTCAAAAATCCTACTCTTGCTCACCAGAGTGGGAAAGTCCATTAGTTGAAATACACTGACTGCAGCTCGAATGTCCGGCATCAATCCGTTCTCAAACTGATAACACAAATCTTACTCTTCATCCCTATGCTGGTAATGAGGCCAATACTTCATTAGCTTGTGAAATTTCGCAGCATATTCCCCCACAGTCATGTTTCCTTGCTTCAGCTCAAGGAACTCTATAGCCTTCTGCTATTTCTGGTCCCGGGAGAAGTAATTCCTAGGAAGATTGACTTGAAGGTCTCCCACTGGATGTAGCCACCTTCTTGTGGCAGAGTCTGACCGGCAAACCTCCACCAGTCTTCTGCTTCACCACACAACAAGTAAGTGGCATAGGCCACCTTGTGCTCCTCACGACACCCTATGGCATTAAAGACTTTCTCTATATCAGCCACCCCATCTTTGGGCTCCTTCTGGATTGAACCCTCCCTCAAACTTCGGAGGATTGTGCCTAGCGAAGGCAGACAATCCTTGGTATTTAGTTGGCTCTCCACCTTAATTGTGTACTAGAGCCTCCAGCATTTGAGCTATGTATTCCATGGGATCATTAGTACTTTTAGATCCTCTACCTCTATCAGGCATGCTTAAGCTAAGCTAATCACAAATCAGCAGTCACATCGCAGCATATCAGATCAATCAATACATTTATAATTCAGACAGACAAAACAATCAACACTTAACCTTGGACGTCTCAGCTCGATACCCCAGTC
Organism: Abrus precatorius; assembly: GCF_003935025.1. Lineage (NCBI taxonomy): Eukaryota > Viridiplantae > Streptophyta > Magnoliopsida > Fabales > Fabaceae > Abrus > Abrus precatorius. The sequence continues at coordinate 11,242,980 of NW_020874384.1, forward strand.
CGGTTGGATAACCTGCTCTGATACCAAAATTGTAACACCTTAAATTTAATTTCAAATAATAAATTTTTGCAAATTCTGGATACACACTCATATACATGGGTGTGTACTTTTCCGTGTATATTTCTGGTTCTTTGTGTGCTTCAATTCCTAATATCTTTTAAAACTTTCACTTCTTGATCCTTTTTCTTGAAATATGAATAAAATGAAATTAATAATAGTAAATTTTTTCAATGAATAGCTTAAAACTCTTAATTATCATTCATGAATTATAATGTAAGATCAAGTATATAAATCATTTATCAGTTCACGACACGTAGCCTACATTCATTTACACATCACCGTACACATCAATTTCCATCCAATACATATTCTCTCGTCCTCACACATACAATATTCACATGTCACAGCACATGACCTTCGTCACATTTCACAATCAACTTCCATTCTCTACACGTTTTCTACCTTCTAAGTCAGCCACGACTCTATATTCAATCAATTGCACATAAAAAGGAGTAGACCAGAGTCCTCTCATACCTTAGATTGATGACCCACTCTTAGATTTGACAACGGAAATATTTTCTACATAAATTTTGGCCTAAAACGTATTATATATAATTATGTTGAATTTTATCTTTATACAGAGAAAATATTTCTTTGTAATGAATATGATAGAATTCTTTAACTAGCGACCCTACAAATATCTGAAAATTAGTTTCGTTTTCTAGTAGTTACAAGCGTAGGAGAAATCAACAAATCAGGGTCCACATAATCAATTTATATATTAAAAGCGAACGCTCGTTTTGTTGGATACAATTATTAGTTTTTTTTTTAGAAATTACAATTAATTTTAAGTTTTAAATTTATTTTCTTATTTTTTAATGTTAAATTTAAAATTTAACTTTAATTAAAATTTATTTGATAATAAAAGTTACTTTTTTTTTAATAAATAAGACTAAAAAGTTCAAAAATTAGAACAAAACTTGATTACAAATCTTGTATACTATGATCCAGCAGTATCCAAGTTAAGGGAAAAAAAAAAACGTAAAAAAAAGAAAGTTTTATTAAAAACAAGAAAAGACTATTCAAAATTATTTTCTGTTTTTGAATCAATATTTTAATCGACCTTTCTCAATATGGCTAAAACTAATATACTTAACCAAATCTCTAATCTCACTAATAAAAGACATCGAATGAATTCAATTAAAAAGATTGATAACAAAGAGAAACGACCTCCATCGAATCACATTCTATCCGTATGAGACTAACCTTGCTTTGAATAACAACCTCGAGATAGGAACAAAAACAGTCATGATAAAATCAATCAACTCCTTACAGACGGTGGAAAACATGATGATCGTTTTGTTTCTTTCAAAACAAAGGAGAAAGTTGAATGATTTAATTTTATAATAAAAATTAAAAATAAATAATTTATTTCATTTTCAAAACATGAGATAAAAATATTTTGGAAAAGACAAAACTTCGATATTGTTACAATTACGATCAGTACTGTTTTCGGTGAGAGTCAATTTTCTTAATTTACATAATAAAAAATATTATTAAATGTAGCATACTAATATTAAAGGTGAACATATGTTATTGGATAAACTCTAACTCGAAAACAATAATCTAAGTTTATCCTATTAAAAATAATTGAAATTATATAACTTTCATTTTAATTGGACAAGTTATATTTTAATTTTTATATTTTAAAATATTTATAAATCGTACCGCAGATGTTTAAGGAGTTCTGACACATAAAGACGGGAAGAAAGTAGCTTTATGCTTGGATAGCCAACATCGGGGGAGCTGTCGGTTAGATAAGGACTCTAAACTTATCTTTGAAGCCATTGATTGATATGAACGATGGTGATGGTGATGCTGCTATTAAATGGCTTCTGCAAAAGAGGATCATCATCTTTAACCTCACGCATGCCCATATGGTTACATTGCAGATGCACTTATGGATATAGTAGCCCGTAGGTGATTTTCCAAGAGCCAAGCAATAAAACAAAATAATTTAACTATATTCAAAGTACAGTTTCTTTTTTAATAATATCCCCTAATTGTCATATATAAAAGGAAATAAATTTTTTATATTAATATAAATTTTAAAATTTTCATACTTAATTTAAGTATTTTATTTAATTTATATTTAATTATTAATAAAATATATTATAATTCATTAAATATAAAATAAATTTGTATTAGTGGAAAAAAATCTTATCCTATAAATAGATATTATTTATTAATTTTTATACTAGTTAATATGCAAATTATATTTATACTGTATTTTGATAATTTTTAATGTAAAAATTATATAATAAAATTAAACTAAAAAAGTTATTAATATATTTTTAACATATTCTTACTATATTTTATTATTAAATAAAATTTAAAAGAATTACGATGATATTACCCTTGATTTAAAAGATTCTACTCTGAGTTTCATAATTTATAATACTAATGATGATTGTGTTAAATTGGGTGCATTATTAGCCCTTTCCGTCAAGCAATTATGTGAGGTACTTATTAAGAAAGGAACCTACAGCTGTTGCAATAATGAATGTGTCACACTCGTGTCATGGAAGGGTTAATTTATAAGACTTTTTGGGCCTGTCTAATATTTTAAAAAATAAAAAGTTATATGTAGTAAATTATATAATTTAATGTATTAATAATATTAAATTTTAGAATTTTTTTATAAAAATTTATTTTATATAATTTATCATTTAATGTAATATTACACAGGTTAAAAAAAATTTTATTTAACTTACATATTTAAAAAATCATATATGATATATTTATAATATTTAATCAATATATTATTTAAAATAATAATAAATATATTAAAATTAACTTTAAAAATAATACTATTTAACACATAGTTTTAATATTCATAATAAAACACATTATATTAAAAATAAGTTATGTATCACAGTTGAAGTTATAATAAGACAAAGATTTTATAAAAATAAATGGCTAAAAGATTTAATTAATATTAATTTTTAAATATATTAACAAAATAAAATAAAAGAAAAAGTTATTCCCTGTCTGGGGCAAGTTGTTGTCACGTAAGCACGTGTTTCGCATTTAAAATAGACGAAACAAATTTTTTAATTTTTTTTAATAGTTTCGCCTAAGTTCAGACGAAACATATAAGAAGGTGACACGTGTTATGAATTTCACATCAATGATAGACGAAACATCCACGACGTGTCAACTTCTCAACAATTCGCCTAAAAATTGGGCGAAACCATAGGATGTTGACACGTGTCTGTATCAAGTTAAATTCGTCTACAGATCAAGCGAAATGAGAAAGGGTTTCGCCCATATTTAAGATGAAATCACTTTTGTCCACTGGTCAAAACCCTTCCGCTGCACCCTTTTACCCAGCACAATTGAAATATAAATTGTTGTGTTTGCGGGGACCAAATCACGTAGCACATTGAGAGAAGAAATCTACATTGCTAGGAAATATTGCTGAAGATTGGAAGAAATTTTAAGGTTAGTAAATTTTGATTTTTTTTAAAAAATTTTTGTCATTAATAAATTATTAAAATAGAAATATTTAAATTATTTAAAATAATAGAACTAGTTAAAATATATAAATATTTAATAAATATTTTTTGTGTATGTTTAAAAAAACTAATTTTTTAAATTATTAAATAAATTATAGAAGTTAGTAGATATTTGATATTAACTTGTTTAATAAAAAAGATGATGTTATATTTGTAGAAAATATTTATTTTATATATGTGGAAAAAACATTAAATTTTTTATAATATAAAATGATGTGAATAATAAGTATTATTGTAAATTTTTATTAATATATATATATATATATATATATATATTTTATAAATGTAGGATGAGTGAGATTATTATTATTGTATATTGGAATGGTAAAATTGTTGTTGGAAATGAAGGTGTCACATTTGAAGGTAACAAAAAAATGATGAAGATAAAAAGAGGGATAAGTTTTATGAATTTAAAGAAAAAGATTCATGAGAAATTGAATCTTAGTAATAATCATGTGATATCTAGAATTATTTCTCGGTTTATGGTTGATTCAAGCGCTAAACAATATAATGCATTGGATATATGTGATGATGAAGACATTGATTGTATGATTAGTGCGTATCAACAACAAAATATTGTAACTGTTATTGAATTATATGTGGATATTGCATTTGGTGAGAGTTCAAGAGTTAGGTCAAATATGTTGGACTTAAGCTTATCAATGTCACCGCCTAACCTCATGGAAATGGAGAATATAAATGTTACAGAAGGTAGAAATTATACTGTTTCTCCTTAATTTTAATTTATTTTTAGTGACAACACATATTGAATAAGTGTATGTATTTTGAAGGATGTGGAGATTTATACAACTATGAAGATGAAGATGAACAAGTCAATAATGAGGATAATCAAGATGATGATGATGATATTGATCAAGGACATATTCCGTTAGACAGCTCGTCAGATACAGATGTTGATGGTGATTTTGATTCAAACTTAAATTTACAACAAGAAAATGTTGGAAGTAACATTTAAAGAGTATATTGTTTATGTCATTTAATTGATTTTAATGATGAATAATTTATTTCAATATGTAGTTGTAGGTGAAATACCATTTTGGAATGTAAGTCCACACTACAATTTTATTAATTGGGATCACCCAGACCAAGAAATTGAAGCAGAAGAAATTAGTGAAGATATTTCATGGGTTATTGGAGATCCGTTATGTGTGGGTTTATTATTTGATTCGAAAGACGAAGTGAAAAATGCCTTAAAACAACATGCAATGAGGATACATCAGAATTATTTTGTTGTTGAGTCAAAACCAACAAAGTTGCATGTGAGGTGTTTAAACCATAAGAATGGTTGTCCATGGAGAATAAGAGCATCATTGCTTAAAAATTCAATAAAGTGAAAAATAACAAGGTGTGGGGGTAAGCATACATGTCTCAATCCTTCAATATCTCAAGATCATACCAAGTTAGATTCAGATTTGATTTGTTCATGCATAATTGATAAGTGTAGTATAATATTTGTTTTCGTGAAGCCTTTTCTCAATAAACATACTTAGTTCTTTTGTTGTGTTTTGTGTAGGTATGGTTAATCTTGAACCATCATTGCCTATAAGTCTAATTCAAGAAAGGATGACAAGTCAATTTGGATATAAAATTTCATACAAAAAAACATGGAAGGCGAAACAAAAGGCGATTGTTAGAATATTTGGTAATTGGGATGAATCATATGCTACATTGCCAAGATGGTTAGAGTACATGCAATTTCATGCTCCAGGGTCTGTTTATAAGATTGAAACGAAACCATTTGTTGTTGGACATCAAGAGGATAACAAATTTAGAGTATTTGAGCGATTATTTTGGTGTTTTAATCAATGTCGAGAAGCATTCAACTTTTGCAAACCTATTGTTCAGGTAGATGGAACATTTTTGTATGGTAAGTATCATCATACCTTGTTGATTGCAACAACACAAGATAGAAATAATTGTGTCCTACCACTTGCGTTTGCAATTGTTGAAGGAGAGACTCTGTCAGCATGAGAATGGTTTTTGGCAATGATTCGTGTGCATGTTACAACAAAGACAGGAATATGTTTAATATCTGATAGGCATCAAAGCATCAAAAGTGTTGTTTCAAACCCACATCTTGGATGGCAACCTCCCAATGCATATCATGTTTATTGCATTCGTCATATTGCCAGCAATTTCAATCAAAGATTCAAGAACATTGAGTTGAAGAAACAACTGACAAAATTAGGTAATGAAATTTATTCATATATGGCTTCCTCTTACTTTATATTTATTTACATTGTCAAGTCATGTTTATTGCAGCATATATACCTTCAAAGCTTGTATTTGAAGAGAAGTTGAGAAGATTTTGCACTGAATCAGCAGAAATACAGAGATGGATTGATAACATATCGAAGGAAAAGTGGGCTTTGAGTCATGACAACGATGGATGCCGTTATGGACATATGACCACAAATTTGTCTGAGGCTGTGAACAAGGTCTTGAAGGGGGCAAGAAACTTACCTATAACCGCTCTGGTCAAATGCACATACGGACGATTGGTTGAATATTTTGTGAAGCGTGGAGAAGATGCAATGAACGACCTTAATGGTGGTAAGAGGTTTTGTTCTAAATTGATGGTAAAAATGCAAAAAAATCAAGAGGAAGCATCTTCCCATCAAGTGAGACGATATGATATAGCAAGAACAAAGTTTGAGGTTGAAGAGGCATTTAATCCTATCATGCAAAGAGGTGGTAACAAATGGAATGTTATTCTATGTACAAGATACTGTGAATGTGGAAGATTTCAGGCATATCAATTTCCATGCTCACATGTGATTGCTGCCTGTGCATCAGTAAGTATTGACTTTTGGCAATATGTTGATGATGTTTACTTGGTACAAAATATTGTCAATGCATATTCATCACAGTGGTCCCCCTTGGGAAATGATGGGAATGTTCTCCAAAACCATGAGTGGAAGCTAGTGCCTGATGAATCGAGAATCAGAGGTAAGGGAAGACCAAAATCAACTCGAATTAGGGATGAAATAGATTGGGTTGAGTCACAAAGTAGACACAGATGTAGTAATTGTCATCAAATTGGTCATAATGTACGTCAATGTACTTCTACGCAAGCTAATGATATGATTAACTGAAGGATCTTATGTAAACATATCATTTTATGTTATTTGGTGTTTTCAACAATTAAAAACTTATTTACCAATGTGCTATAGCAATATAAGTCATATAGATTCAATATGTAGATCATGTTCAAAGATGTTCATGACACATCACATAAAACTACACAACATGGGATCACAACAAAATCTCATATATTACATCAGTGGTATGTATGGTAAGTGCGTAAAAGAAGTCAATCTCTATCTTCGTGCGGCTGGTCAGGTTGATGTGGGGTCAAGATGCACTCTCTAGGCCTATCTCTGGCTTCACGATGTGGGTTACAACGCACCTTTGGAGGTTGAACATCTAACACTGCTTCAAAGTCAGCATTCAAATCTATTCCATGACTTTATGAGGTATCATATGAGGTCCCAGTATCAACCGCAATAGCTGGTGCTGGTGGTGTTAGGATACCGGCATCATATGGAGGTGGAGTAATGAATGGTGATGGGCATGGGATATAACACTCTGTACTGATGAATGATGATGGAGGGGTCAGTGGATGCTCAGTGGCCTGGGATGAGTGGAAATATGTAGCTGTAGTAACAGGCTGTGTGTGGAAAGGAAATTGCGAGGGAACGTAGAAAACTCTATCAGGACGCTCAGGTATGGGTGGAAGAGACCAGTCTGTCGTTTGAACCTCTGTGTGTCGACGCTGTAATCCGCGACCTTCCTTACTAACCCTAGGAAGACCGACATCTATTACTGGGTCATCAGTATGGCCACTTTGTATCGAAGGGTCAGATGAAGAAATAGGTTCCATGATGCGGTTCAAATCATTCTTCAAAACTAGCATAGATTGACATAAGTCTCACATCTCGTCAAAGGTGAAAGAATCATGACCATCAGTCATCAAGTAGTGGGCTCTCTCAAGACCATCACCCTACAATACGAGTAATATGTATGTTAACAACATCAATACAATTACTGAAACTGACAAAACTGACAAAAGTCATGCACACTTACAAGTAATGATGAGACAGCTGCGTCTCTTGTCATCCATCGTATGGTGTGAGCTCTATACGACCTCATATACTCAGAGTTAGAACTCAGCTGACCAATCTGGGGGTCATTAGTCATGACCCAATCTCTCCTTCTCTACCAAATGTCCAATACATCCTTCAGCTTCTCTTGCCAATTCTCAGTTGTCTTCCCTCGTAGTGTCAAGTCATGTAGTGCATCTGGCTGGTATGAGGCACGAGGTATATGTTGAACCATACCAAATTGTCGCATTACTCTATCTGGTTGGTGCCACTCACACACTTGAAAACATACCATTGGCACTACAGCCCTCCAAAGATCCATTCCCTCACGACATATAGGTGGTAATGAATTAATCAAATCAATACAATATGGTTGCCAAATTATCTGCATAAAATATATCAGATATTAAGGTAAGTACCTTTGAAAATATGATAACAACCTTGAAATATGACTATAAGATATGTCTAATTATCTATAATAAATTTACCTCTTCACGACTAAGCATGTCAAATTTATATCTATAATAAGATATGTCCTTCCTCCCTTTTCTATTCCTTTGGTTTGCCAACCACCTACAAAGAAAATTAAGCATAATGTTATAACATTTGTTATGATCCAATCAGTATATAACAAATACGGATTCCATATTACCTGCTAGCATATGGAAGATGGACTCGTGTATGAGTGGGGTTACCAGGAGCTAGAAATGGAAACCTATCCCATGTCATGATGACAAGTAATGCAGCCATTCCACCTAAACCATGCCGATCAATGTTGGTGGCCATACACAGCTCCCTATACAAAAATCCCAAAACCGCAGCCCCCAACTATATTCACCAGTGACAGCAAAATCCTGTAGTAAAGGTAAGAACCTCACAGATACTCTACTGCTGGAGTGATCACTCAACATAAAACCCCCAATCAACCGCAACATATAAGCCCTAGCAAATCGGGTGATCTGTAAATGATTCTATGCATGCATCGTCACATGGGTAAAATGTTGGTCTAACCAACTCGTCTTCAAGAAGCTACCAACAAAATCTGTACGTGATGGTCTAATCCCTAGGCTCTCCTCAACAATATCAGCATAATTACCTCCAATAGGTGCTATCACAGGTCTTCCGTCAATGCGTAAACCTAGGAATACTGATATATCCTGCAAAGTGATTGTACACTCGCCTGGAAGTAAGTGAAAAGTGTGTGTCTCTGGCCTCCATATCTCTACTAATGCAGTGATCAACGGGAGGTCTAATGGGAACTGACACACGTGAGCAATACCAGTAAATCCTGCAAGCTCTAAATGTGGAAGGATCTCCTCTGGAACACCATCCAAACCAGCTGGAATAAATTGGCTCTTCATAACCTTCAAAATAGAATGATCTCGACCATCCCATATATGTTCAGACACGTGAATATTTTGTAACCGCAATAATGAAGGATCCTCTGGTCCAGGATGAATGACTCTATTCTGTCCTGAAGATGACGCCATCTACAAACAAATTTATTTATATATGTGTGTGTTAGTTTCATTGTTTACGTAATTTTCACTCATTTTTATTTAAAACTTACAAATAATATGTTATAAACTCAAATACACAAAATATCAATTATCTATAAAAATTAATATGGTCTACATTTTAAATTTGAATATAAATTATACAAAAAAATTTCATAACAATCATCACATATATTACTGCAACATGTTCCTAATTGATCACATTATTCAAATACAAAATTTATTTTTAACATTTTTTTAGTGGAATACAAATAAAATCAAATATAATGGTTCATTTCAAAATTTGACTAAATAAATTGGTAATTTGTCCAGAAATATGAATATATATTTTATGAATATTTTCTCCTATATCTAACAACTTTTTTAACTTAGTACATCAAAATAAATTATTATATTAATTAAAAATTTTAATCATTAAAATTCATCATATAATAACAACAATAATTAACAAGTTCTTAGTTTTTATATTTTTTATTGGTTATTGTTTATTAAACTATATAATTATAAAAATTAACTTCAACTAATTACAATCACTCTGAAAATTTATATTCAACATTCAAATTTTTTTCTTCCTAAATTTATTTTGATAATTAGAAATAATTTATCTCAACTATTTTATAGCCCTCTAAAAATAATTTATTTTGGATAACTAATTTTCTTATTTCATTACAAATTAGATTCTTTATTTAAAATAATTTAATCTCATTTCATAAGTAACACTGTAATAATAATTTAATCTTATATTATTAGTAACTTATTTTATTATAATTTAAATTATATAAATAAAACTTTTTTTTCAAAACTATTTAATATCACTCCAATATTTTAAATTACATAACTAAATTTTTTTGAGATTCATTATTAACCAATACTAATATAACTTTTGGGTTGCAATTATTTATATTCTCAAATAATTAGTACTATAATTTTAATATAAATTATTGTCTACTATAATTTTATAGTAATATAAATCAAAATCAGAATTTATGTTATAAGTTTTATATACTATTTTCTAATAATCATTTATAATTATTTTCTATTTTCTTATTCTAAATTTTATTCAACTATTTATTATTGTATTTAATTTTTTAAATTAATTTTTAGTTGTTTTTAAATTTATACATCAAATTGTTGCCCTAATTCTACATGCAAGTTTAATTTTTATACTAAATATTATTACAAATATTTAATTTCACAAAATTATGGTTATTATTTAATGTTTATAAAATTAACAAAATTATTTCAATTACATTTTTAATCTGAAATATTTCTTTATATTTTTTTTAGATTAAAAATTAAATAAATTTAGTATTAAAATTTTATTTTTAATATTATTTTTACTATAAAATTTTGGTTATAATAAATTTTTCTATTACAGTACCATACTAATAAAATGCAAAAAAAAAAAAAAAAACGTAAAACATTTTATATTAAAAATAGAAAAACCTGTAGATTTCTGCCTGCAATATTGTGATTTCCGGCGTCGGAGGTGGCGATTTCCTGCAACAGAGGGTTCTTAGTGACACCACCAAGTTTTCCGGACAGTGACGACGTTTCTCCGGCAGCCTCCGGCTATCTTTCTTCTCTGAAAATGGTCAATTGTGCAGTCTCAACCTCCTCAACCTTTCACTCCAAAAACACCTTCAAATGCTGTAAATAAACCAGATCTGGACACAATAATTCAGTGGATTACCAATGAATCTCACGAAATCACGCTCAAATGGTAAAAAAACACCCACACAGCTTGCTGAACGGAAAAAATAGAGGAATTACGTACTGAACCAGCGGAGGGGAGAAGGGAAGAGGGAGGCGCAGGGACCGTCGCTCCACCGACATGTGGGCCAATCACGTAATTTCGTCCCTAACTCAGACGAAATCACCTTTTCGTCTGATTCAGTGACGAAACTACGTGATTGGCCCACGTGTCGCGGAGCGGGAAAAGGAATTCAAATTCTTATGTGTTTCATCTGAACTTAGGACGAAACCATTAAAAAAAAAATTAAAAAATTGGTTTCATCTATTTTGAATGCGAAACAGTGCTTACGTGGCAACAATTTGCCCCAGACAGGGAATAACTTTTTCTTTTATTTTATTTTGGTAATATATTTAAAAATTAATATTAATTAAATCTTTTAGCCAAAAAAAATATTTTAACTAATTTAAAATAAATTATTAATAAAAAGTCATTGTTGAAGTCTATTAGAAAAAGTATTAAAAAAATTAACTAAAAAAAAGAACGATTAATTGAAGGGAGGAAGAAAAATACCTGACAAAGCGATTGGAAAGGGACAGAAGATGAGGAAAAGGTTTTGGGAATTTCTGGAATAATATGAAACATTTGCAAAAAAGTATATAAGACAAAGAAACTGAGACGTACTCTAGTAATGAAGGAGAAAGGAACATTACCTTGATGCACGACGACGAACACACCTTGAAGAATGCTGCCTTGGATGCGCTGGAAATGGAAGCTGTAATGGCTTTGTGTGAGGAAGAATGAGAAGGCAACTTAGGGTTATGTGTCATTTTTAATAAAATATGAGGATATTTTTGTCACAAAAAAATAAGTTATGTGTCTTTGAACTAGAGACACCAGTATCTCTTCTTCTACGAAATACACTAATATCCTTTATTTTTGTGTCTTTAATGTGCCTCTGTATCTCTATCTTATCACTAAAACACTAACCAAACAGAAGACATGTATCTCTGTGTCCCTATGTCTCTATTCCTCAACCAAACGCTACTTTAAGTATTCTTCTTAGTAATAAGTGATAGTTATCATCCATTGCCATGAAATGTACCACCTATTTTGTCTCTCATTTAAGCTAACCAATTAGCCCTACTCATTCTTTGGAGATTCTTTACATCAAATTGATACCTTAACCAATTAGCTATGAGACACCTAATCTCCTTAGCTCCTTGAAGATATGGGTTTGTGAGCCGTACGTAAGCCACATGCAAACAACAATAATTGTTTTACCTTTATATTCATGAAAACATTAATTTTATAGTAAATATTAACTAACACGATTTCATATCTATTTTTATAAGCAAGAAAAGCACCTATGGAGGCTAAATTTACACAACTATTGTGGTTAGAAAAAAAGATATTATCTACTGTGGTTATTCTTTGTGCATATTCACTATTGTTATGTATTTCATCAATGTTTGAGTACTAGATGAGCCGAGGTTAGAACTGTTTGTAATTGCTTTTATATAGCTATTTCAGAAAATTAATTTCACGTATGCTCGACATTATGGCTTATTCCATTGATTTTGAACTTGGAAAAATGATCCCAATTTTAATATTATATTATATTAATCCAAAAACTTTCATATTCTATAGTTGGAATATTATATTATTATAAAGTTTAATTGTAATTTTAGCCTCTCAATTTTTTTATAATTTTAGTTTTTTAATTTTTAATTATATAATTTTGGTCTTTTTATTTTTTGAAAAAAACGCATCCATTAAATTATCACTCAAATTTTAATAGAGTGATGAAGTGGATGTTAATTACGTTGATGTGTATATATTGGTTTAGCTGAGTTTGATGAAAATATACTGTTCCATTATAATGTGCATCATTACATGGTTTGTATTTTTCTCTATAAAGTTTATGTTTAAATTCTCTGTTTCATTATATTCATACTCTCCTCATTGAATTTTTCTCACAATTTTTTGGACATAAACACGTAAACTTATCGTCACTTTGTTAAAATTTGAATCACAAATTAATAAATACATAATTTAAAAATTATAGGGAATAAAATTGTGTAATTAGATGTTGGAGGACACAAGTAAAAAACAAATGATAAATTAGCGGGAACAAAATCATACTATTACAAGTTGGACGACCAAAAATTTGAACAAATGCTTAATTAGAAAGACAAAATTCATACAGTAAAAATTAGGAGATCAAAATCAATCTATTGTAAAACTTGAACTAAAATGCAATTGAGCCTAATCGTTACATGCTATGCTTTCTTTTTAAGTGACTATCTTTATAGCTTTCCTATGAATAATAATATTAGATTACTCCTTTAAATTATTATTATTATTATTATTATTATTATTATTATAATAGGTTAAATAAATATTACGTTGTATAGTATTAATAGTTTCTTTATACATAAATATTTTTGAATTTATTTTTTTTAAAGATCATAAATTTATAAAAAAAATTAAAATTTTTTTAGGGTTTAGGGTTTAGAATTTATTATTAAAATTTAGTGACAACTTCTTTAATTTTTAAAAAAATATTTTTTTAATGTATTTTTGCTATCCTGAGACAACCCATGGTTACAGCATGTTTCATTTATTATTGCTGTATCAAATGTCAAATTTTTTATTTTTAGTTACTTTTTATAAATTTCATTTTTATATATGTTTTATACTTCTGATGAAAGATTATTAAATAATAAATATACTATTACAAAAATTATTATATATTTAGATACGTTTAAATTTTAAAAATTAATTGTTATATATACTTATTATTTTTTATATATGATATATAAAATAGCTTTTGATTCCATAAACATTTTTAAATTTATTTTAATAAATTTTTTGTATAAATTATTAAATTAATTAATTTTATTTAGTTTATTTTAATAAATTTTATATTTGAATTTATGATGTGAGTTGTTGTCTTGAACAAAATTGAACAGATATTTAACTAAATCGTTTATTCAAGTGTGTCTTTGCTTCTTAGTATTTTTTAAAAACATATATACTAATTAATTCCCTAATAAAGGTACGAAACAATATATTGTGCTACAGAAATGAAATTCAACGGAAATGAATACGTGAAATGGACATGTTTAACTTATTGGTCAAAAATATCTTTTAAGCTAATTGAAATATGTTGGAACTCGACCATATTACAACAACATTGTGGAGACTCCACTTCAAACTTTCATTTAACTAGGGATCATTTTCTGTTTGGATATTTGATATGATTGTGGTTGTATTGTTCTACATTGGTCACTTATGTTGTGATTTTTTTATGTTAGAAACAGAAGCAAGTGGCAGAAGGAAGGAGGTGGTGGAGTGGAGGAGCATCATGGATTGGATTAAACTAATCAAGCGATGTGGTCATGCTACTTCATTACATGCCTTGAATGGTGGTGTTATGAGATTTTATTCTTGTTAACTAGTAAAAAAGACAAGTTGCTAAAGGCTCTGGTGGAACTTGAAGTGTTTAATTTTTCCTCATAGATTGTGTTGGCACACTATTTTAAAAAATAATACATGTTCAATGGAGGTTGTTTCTGATTTTAAGGTTTCAAATAGAGCATTTATATGATTACAATCAATGGATGTCACTGTATTTATTTCTTTCTTCTGACTCAAACTTATTCAACTGCCGAAACACTTGGAATATCAAATTCTAAGATGGCAGGGGAAGGATATTAGCATAATCACCTAGTCTTTTCTTAATTCTCGTAATAGAAGTTGTACTTTATTCTTATCTTTATTTTTGTTATATTGTTTTATCTCTTCCTATTTTATTATATCTATTCTCTCTGATGTAACTCTATATATACATTGTAATCTGTCATATTATATATCAATTAAAAACATTATTTTATATTTTCTATATGATATCAGATTTGCCCTAGGCTCACTACCGTCTCGATCCTCTCAATGGCCATCTCTGACTCTCTTGCAACTTCTCTTATTGAACTCACGACAACCGCCACCCTGCCTATCAAACTGAGTTCCGGTAACCACCATACTTGGCACACTCAGATCGTTCATCTCCTCAAGGCTCATGATCTGCACGGTTACGTCACCAGTGATACCCTGTGCCCTCCTGCAACTCTTGGCACTGGTACCGCTGCCATAACCAATCCCGCTTACTCGCATTGGAGACGTCAGGACCATTTCGTCTTTCTTGCTCTCCTGGCATCATGTGGCTCCGATGTGCAAATCGTCATGACCTCTGCTGCATGGGCTCGATTAAACAAACATTATGCGAATCACTCTTGCACTCACGTCGTGTCTCTCAAGGAGCGTTTCGCCTCTATCTCTAAGGGAACTTCCAGCGTCAGTAACTACCTTCCTTCCCTTGATGTCATTGCCGATGAACTCGCTCTTATTGGTCATCCTATAGATGATCTCGACATTGTGATTATGGCTCTCAATGGGCTAGGCCTTGCCTTTCGCGAGTTTACTGTTTCCATTCGTGCTCGCGACTCCCCTTTGTCATTTGATGAACTGCACGACAAGCTTGTTGACTATGAGCTGTTTCTCCATCGTGATGAACGCCAACAGCAATCACTCCCAGTCACCACTAATATCGCTACCCGCTCTTTTCACAGATCTGGTCGCGGTCGCAGACGTGACACTCAGTCACGTGGCTCTAACCCTTCTTCTCCTAGCGATGCATCATCCAACACGCGTCGTCCTGTTCCAGTGTGTCAATACTGTGATCGCTGGGGTCACACAGCCAAGACTTGTTATCGTCTCCATGGTTTCCCTGCTGATCACCCACGACATAAGGCAAACACCGCTGCGGTTACCGAAGGTGTGGATTCGGATCCCTCATAGCTTCTTGACACTGGTGCTTCCCATCATGTAACTCAGGACCTCAATCAGCTCTCGCTCTCCTCTGCCTACAATGGTTCTAATCAACTTGTTGTGGCAAATGGTAAAGGACTTCCTATTCAGCGCTGTAGTTCTACTAGTATTCCCACAACGTCAACCCCACTACCTCTTTCAAATGTTCTCTATGTTCCTGCTGTTAGTTAGAATCTTCTTTCAGTTTCCACATTGTGCCGCACTAACTCTGTCTCTGTTGAATTTTTTCATGGCATTTTGAGATCAAGTGTCTCAGCACGGGGGCAGTTCTGCTGCACGGAAGGACTGCTGACCACCTGTACAAGTTGCAATCCCATCGCCCTTCATCTTATGTCTCTCATGTTCAACGTCAGTCTCCTGTCAATGTCTGGCATCATCGTCTCGGTCACCCTCATCGTCAAGTTCTCCAACACATCCTTGGCAATAAAATTTCTATTTCCTCCTCTTTTAGGTGTCTTGATTGTTTAGCTAATAAGAGTCACAAACTACCATTTTCTGTGTCCACGTTGTCCAGCAATAAGCCTTTGGAAATATTTACTCTGATGTATGGGGACCTGTGTCGTGCTCTTCAATAAATGGTTGTTCATATTATGTTCTCTTTATTTATCATTTCTCTAAATATGTCTGGCTTTATCCGATTAAGTTAAAATCTGATGTCTCTACTGTCTTTCCTATTTTTAAAAATCTTGTTGAGAATCAGTTAAATTGTAAAATCAAAACCCAATACAGTGATAATGGCGATGAGTTTATTAAGCTGCATCCTCAACTTCAACAACATGGCATAACTCACTTAACCACCCCACCTTATATGCCTGAACATAATGGTCTCTCTGAACAAAAACATCGCCACCCTGTTGAAACTGCTCATTGTCTTCTTCATCATGCTTTTGTTCCTCTTCATTGTTGGTCTCATGCACTTCCTACCGCTGCCTACCTTATAAATCGCATGCCCACCGCTGGTCTCGCCATGAAATCTCCCTTTGAAATTTTGTTTCACCATTCACCCAAATACTCCAAACTACGTGTCTTTGGTTGTCTGTGTTATCCTTGGTTAGCACACTATTCCACTAATAAACTCCAATATAAGTCTAAACCTTGTGTTTTCCTTGGCTATAGCCTTACTCAGAGTGCGTATCTTTGTTTTCATTTCGAGTTTGGCACGTTATACACTTCCCGTCATGTGACCTTTGTGGAGGACATATTTGTCTTCTCCACTCTCTCTATCGCTTCCTCACCATCATACCCTCAATCAACTCTTCTGTGTCTTCCCCAGCCCCTAGCTCTTGTCCATCCCCTACCACCCCCTATTCCACCCTCGCCAAGTCTCACCAGCATCTCAAGTCCCAATCCCTTGGTTGTTTTTGAGTCATTCTCCCCTCATGCGGATTGTAACTTAACCAGCTCGTCATCAGACTTGCCTCATGATGCACTCACTCCCTTGGATGCTGTTGCGCCATTATCCTCTCATCCCATGGTCACCCAGTCCAAGAATGGAATTTTCAAGCCTAAGCAAGCATTTGCCGCAACCAAGTTCCCTCTTCCTGAGCCCGTGGAGCCCTCTTGCTTCACCCAAGCTCTGCGGCACCCACAATGGAAGGCTGCCATGTCTAACGAGTTCAATGCCCTTCTTGCCAATGGCACATGGACTCTCGTTCCACCGCAAGATCACTTCAATGGGTAACAAATGGGTTTTTCGCCTTAAATGCAACACTAATGGATCCATTGCTCGGTATAAGGCACGCCTCGTTGCGAAGGGATTTCATCAACGCCCTGGGATCGATTATAATGACACATTTAGTCCTATTATCAAGCCACAAACTATCAAATTAGTACTATGTGTTGCTATCTCAAGCGCTGGTCTATCACTCACATGGACGTTAACAATGCGTTCCTACATGGTAAAATTGATGAGAATTTTACATGTCTCATCCACCGGATTTTGTTCATCCCCAATATCCTGGACATGTTTGTAAGTTACGGAAAGCATTGTACGGGTTGAAACAGGCGCCGCGGGCTTGGTACCACACACTCAAAGCCTTTCTTCTATGCTACGGTTTCACAAATGTCAAGTCTGACACATCACTCTTTGTTTACAGCCGTGGTACGATCCTCACTTATTTCCTTGTTTATGTTGATGACTTATTACTCACAGGCAATGATCCACGATTCTTGGCAACCTTCAAAACAGCGCTTACGCATCAATTCTCTCTTAAGGATCTTGGCTTCCCGTCACATTTTCTTGGCATTGAATTGGTTCCCACTACGGTTGGCCTTTTTCTTACTCAGCATCATTATGCACACAGCTTATTGCACAAGGCGAACATACATGATGCCAAACCGATGTCCACTTCGCTCTCCACATCATGCAATCTTGCTGACTAATGAATACAAATTTAGCTACTCGTCATGCACAAAGATTGTCGTTAATCCTCATCAAATATGCAAAGAAATGAATGCAGTACTAGGGTGTTGTCCTAGGTCGTCTCCAAAGAATTTTTAGTTGAGAACATACATCGAACAAGTGTAAACATATATTTTAAAGCAAGTAAATTGGGAGGAGGTTTATCAATTTCCAGATTTTAATCAAGAGCAAAATGTAAACTAGTGAAATTCAATCAATTAAGAAGAGTAATCCCTAGTCAATCAATGAGTTCTATCCCTATTCTTTCAAATAATTCAATAATCCCCAATTTTTTTTCCCTTGAATTAAGTTAATCTATCAAGCGTAAATTAACTTTAGCATTCCAATTAAAATTAAACATCTTAATGGGCTCCAATCTCTATCCCTAAGATTAAGCAATCTCAAAGATTAATCAAAATTAAGCAATTTTATATTAGAATTTCGTTTGGGTAATTTAGGGTTCATTAAGCAATGTTCCCTTCATGCAAATTTCATTTCATTCAGAGATTGGGGTTAAGAAATTTAAAGAAATAAAGAGTAATATTGCCATTAAACCCAAGAATTCAAGAACCATATGAGTTGACTAGGAATTACAAGAGAATTTAGCCCTCCATATGGATGGGCTTCACAAATGAAAGAAAGAAATGCAGAAACGTAAGCAACATCAATATAAAATCAACGAGAATCCAAGGAAAATTGGAAATTAAAACCTATAATGGACCCATGGCTGTCACCCAAGGCTCCAAAGCTCTGGAAAGAAAATGTCCTAATTTGGCAAAGAGAATGAAAGAAAATTAAATGTTCGAGTTCCCGTACCCTAATTCCTAAAATCTATTTATAGTAGAGGACATGTCAGCAAAGTGTCCACTTTTGCCTTTGAAAGTGTCCACTTTGGGCCTTGAAAGTGTCCACGCGCAATTCTCGTAAGTTTGTCAATTCTCTGGAGTTGCCACTATTGGACTTAAAAGTGGCAACTTTGGATGCGCGTAACCACTTTGAAAGGCAATAGTGACCACGCGCAACATGCTTTCGAAAGTGGCGTCCTGGGCTTCCTGGAGTTGCTACTATTGGACTTGAAAGTGGCTACTTTGGATGCGCGTAGCCACTATGAAAGGCAATAGTGGCCATGCGCAAAATGCTTCCAAAATAGCGTCCCTGGAGCTCTTTGGAGTTGCCACTTTTGGACTTGAAAGTGGCTACTTTGGAACCTTTAATGCCCAAACTTGCTGTAGTTACCACTTTTGCTCCTAAAAGTGGCTAGTTTGGGGGCAACTTTCATCCAAGGGCCAAGATATCTCAGAATCAACTTGGGGACTCTGCAAAATTATCAAGATAATTAAAATTGCAATCTATATCTATGTAATTAAATGCAAATTAACCATAAATTAATAAATCTATGATATTTACTCAAAATGTGATTTCTACATTATTTGCACTATCTAAGTCCATTTTTTCTACAAAGGAGCACCAAAAAGGCAAGTAAAAATATAATAAAAAGTGGATTCATCATAACCCCAAACTTAAACTTTTGCTTGTCCTCAAGCAAATCAAAACTCAAACAAATCAAATGAAGAGGGTTGGATTTATCCAAATTTTTTTTTAGAGATTTTCATTTCAACCTCATGCTTTAATTAGCACTTCCGACATCTTCACAACCATAGACTCATTCAACAGAGGAATCATATTCATGTCAAATATTCCATGCAAAGTTCCACTAAATTGAAACAAAAGAATCAAGTAAGGTTTGATGTGATTCGCATAATACAAAGAAACTATCCATCTCACAAGGTGGTGTTTCACTCATCACTCAATAACATTTCAGGTTAAGTGTTTTCCCTCAATCCATGCATTTAGCCTCACCCTACCATAGGCTTGCCCATATTCTCAATCTCCTTTGCCTGGACACAATGAACCAACTATCATGAGGGCTTTGTTGGTCACAAATGGGGTTAGGATAGGCTCAAATTTAATCAAGAAGGGTCACAAGATCAAGTGGGTACTCAAGAGGAGGGAGTTCTTTTGAGTGGTTTAGTACAACAACTAGAGTGGAATGCCTTAAATGATGTAGCTTAAGAGGTTCAAGCATTCTTTCACCACACATTTTTTTTTTTAATTTGCCTTATGTGAAAATCCTTTTTCAACTCAAAAGCCTTGCTATATTTTTCTTTCTTTCTTTTCTCCTTTTTCATTCATTCATTCATATTTTTGTGATGTCATGGACTTTGAATATCATTTTGTTTTTTTTTTTAACATGTATTATGAACATGTATGCTGTCCACCACCCCAAACTTAAGACATTGCTTGTCCTCAAGCAACTACAAGCATAATCAACACCCCAAACTTAGTTTCTTGCACTTAATCTTGAGGCAACTCAAAAGAAATACCTCTATTAAGGAAAGGAAATTATTTTTGTTGACTAAGTTTGGCAAAAGCAAGAAGTGGGGAACAAGGAAGTGAAGTGCAAGGGTGGGGGGAGGGGTATGTGCAAAGAAGGCCTCAATCATCTAGATGAAAAATTGCCCAATGCATATTTAATTAAGTAACAAGGCAAGTTCTAGAAGATGAATGCCAAAAATACATGTAATATGCACACAGAAAAGAAGAAGAAAGGCCCAATTCACTACCATGGTAAAAGTGATAATAACTTGCAAAATGAGAGTACAATTTACCCGGTAAGAAAATATGTTCAAAATAGTAAGGACAGTAAATATGTACAAAAATGAGAATGAGTAAGAGTTAGATGGGAAATGCAATCAGAGCATAAAAGCAAAATATAAAAGAGAACTAGATTAAAAGGAAAAGAGAATACTTGAAATGAGGAAATATTTTTGTCTTTTATCTAGTATGGTGCAGGAAAAGTAAGCTACAAATAAATGCAAAATAGAGACAAAGAGTTCACCCCCCTTTTATAGATGATGTACTCAAAGTTCAGGGACATAATGATGCTCCTCTTGATGGGACTGAGGGCATCTAAGCAGAGAAAGAAAAGAAAACACGAAAGGTTGACTAAGTGGCATCTTCATCAGAAGTGGATGAGGTGGCTTCTTCATCTTCCTCTGCGTCTTCTGCTTCCTCTGAGGTACTGGAGCTAGGGGCATCTCTGGGTGCATTGGGATTGAATGGAGGCAGATCATTCTGAACAGCAGCTCAGAGGAAAGGGGCAGGGAAACAGGGAGCATAATAGATCTGGTCTGAAGTCATCCCCATCTTTTTGCCAATGTTCAACATCATGGTCTCCATGAGGAGGAGCATGCTGGTCTGACCAGAGTGGATGGCAGTTTTTCTCTGTACTATTTGCTGCAGCTGCTCCCTGATTGTTGCAGGGGTCTCCTTCTTGTATTCTGCTGGCAGGGTGAGACCTGGGTCTGAAGACTTCTTTGGCTTAAATAGGTCCTTCACCAAGGTAGTGGAAATAGGAGGAAGTGCTCTAACTCCCTGCTGGTAGTCTCCAAAATGAACACATGCATCCTGGCACAACATAGTGATTAAAGAGGGAAAAGCTAAAGAATCTCTGCTCCTTTTAAGGACTTCCAGCATGGCACTACTGATGACCTCCCCAACATAGATGGGCATGCCAGTGAGAATAGCATAAATGAGTTCTGCCCTCTTTACTGCAATGGTGGAGGTGTGGATGACTGGTATGAATGAGCTGACAACGAAGATACTCCACACCTTGGCAGCAGGGAGAAGGTGTTTGGTGGTCAGATTCTTGGGCTGCATGTTACAATCAAATTCCTAATTTTCTCCTTCAATACAGATTGTTTGAAGTATAGGCTGGTAATCTTTTTCCTTCTGTTTGCAGAATGCAGTGAAATCCAGCTGGCCAGGTTGCTTTTGCAGAGGAGGGATGTTTAAGACCCTCTGGATGGTGGCTGGAGTGAAACTAACTTGCTTACCCT
This sequence comes from Abrus precatorius, assembly GCF_003935025.1. NCBI lineage: Eukaryota > Viridiplantae > Streptophyta > Magnoliopsida > Fabales > Fabaceae > Abrus > Abrus precatorius. Next base: position 11,265,082 of record NW_020874384.1, read on the forward strand.
TGACCATGGTGTGCCTGGGGGGATAAGGGTCATCTGCAAGGCGCAGTGCATTAGCATAAAATTCCTGAATGATGTCCTTCCACCCATTGCCTGCACAGGAGGTGAAAAGTCCCCAGCCACGCCTGTCTATTTCCTCCTGAAATTGTGGAAATGTCCCCTGCTGGATTTCAAAATTCCTGTCCTGGACGATCTAGCGCCTCAGGATGTTCTCCCTGAAATACAGTTCATGCTCTGGGGACCTGAACCTGGGGTCATGGGCAGGAGGGGGCTGAGAGGAAGAGGCTTCAGCTGTCCTACTCCTCTTGGTTCTGGGGGCGTTCCTTCTATGATACATTATCTGCAGAAAAGAAAGAATATGTGAATGGGTAGTGTTGGGAAATTGGGTCAACCCTCCATGGTAACACACAACAGCAAGCAATCAAACCAGGGGCTGCAAAATAATTTGATACCATCCTAAGTAATTTGTGTGCAAAAGGGTGTATAGTGCTACATATGACTTAGAGGGCAACCAATGTCAATCATGGTACATAGCCTACAAACACATTCCATTCCATAAAAAGAGGCCTTCTGTGGGCTAAGTATAGAGCTCAAATGGTACATACAAGAACAATTAAGCACAGAGAATGGTGTGGCATACGTTCACTATGTATAGCAGAATATGGCTTCTAAGCTCAAGGACCATAATGCAACAGTTAGTGAAATTAAAGTCACGAAAAGCATGTTCAACACCCAGAAAGATCAACAATCATGGTTAATTATGTAATGTGCATGAGGATCAAGTGCAGCAAAAGTAAAATGGCATGGAATTGAAAAGCAAAACAACAAAATGGAGGGGCCAAAACTAAATGGAGATGGGCACGAACCAAATTCAGGCGCTAACATACATGAACAAGAAGTTTAATAGCATTATTGGCATGTTTAGAGTATAAAAATGAAGGAGGGGAGCATAACAAAAACAACAAATGGGAGTCATGACAAAGAGGAAGTGGGCGTGGCCAGTATTGGAGGCAAAAGTGGGAACGCCCAATTGGATGGGTGTAATACACCCCATTGGGTGCAATTTAGGGACCTCACCCTCTCTAATTCATGTAAGAATGCTCAATTACACAAGAATTACACCTCAATTTCAATAAAAAAGAAGTAAAATTGAAAATCCCCAAATTAGGGAATCTAAGAACCCTAACCATAAATAGAGAGAAATTGAGAGAATTACCTTGCTTGAAGCCGTGGGTATGGTGAGGGAAGGTGCGTCTTGGGACTAGGAGTAAGTGGGTGTGAATGGGTGTGTGAAAGTGGGACGTGAAAGTGAGTGTGTGCTGGGCGTCGTGAAGTGCGGTGCTTGAGTGGGTGTTTGTGGGTGAAGTGGGCGTTGTGACTTTGAGGGATTTTAGGAGCGGCGCGCAGTGGGCTGGCCCAAAGTGTGGTGCGCGTGGTTACTTTGGGGTTGGAAAGTGGGAACTACAGTGAGTTATTTTGTGGGACGAGTGTGCGTGGTTACTTTGGGGTTGGAAAGTGGGAACTACAGTGAGCCAAAATTCAAAGTGAATTTGTGCGTGGCTACTATGGGGCTTCAAAGTGGGAACTCCAGAGAGTTCCCTTTGTGAGCATATGTGCGTGGTTACTTTCATTGAGGAAAGTGCCAACTACAGTAAGCCCCAAATTACAAAGTGAATTACGCGTGGCCACTTTTGGACTTGAAAGTGTCCACGCGCAAACTATTAACCTCCTGGGTGTCAAAGTAGCCACTTTCACTCTTAAAAGTAGGAACTACAGAGAGAAATATGCTTACCTTGAGCCAAAGTGACCACTATGGCTTGTGAAAGTGACCACTCTAACGAAAAACAATTTGTACCAAGCATGAATGAGTACCCAAAGTGTTTGCTGCTGCCACAATCCCTGCAAAAATTCTGAGTCCACAGAAAATTATTCACACAAAATTGAATTGTATCTACAAATGAAAACAAATAAAAACAAAGACTCAATTGAAAGAATGCAAAGGGAAAGAGCAAAAATTCTTATTCACGTGTGAGTTGTCTCTCACAGAGCGCTTCTTTAACGTCACTAGCTTGACGTGTGAAGTGATTTACTCATGACAGGGGCCTTGGTTGAAGGAAATGATAGGAGAGTACAATCCACCTCTTCAACCTCCTCCAATGAAATTGAATTCTCCAAAAATTGTTTCAGGCAATGTCCATTCACTATGAAACTTTTGCTAGTGGATTCACTCTTGATTTCCACTGCACCATTAGGAAACACTTGTGTGACTATAAATGGAGCAATCTACCTTGAGTGAAGCTTTCCAGACATAAATTTGAGATGGGAGTTGAATAAGAGCACCTTTTGACCAACTCAAAATTCTTTTCTGGCTATCAACTTGTCATGGTATCTCTTGGTTTTCTCCTTATAAATTCTGGAATTTTCATATGCCTTTAGATGTAACTCTTCCAGCTCTTGCAATTGAAGCTTTCTTTGCTCTCCAGCTGAGTCATAGTGCAGATTACAAGCCTTCACTGCCCAGTATGCCTTGTGCTTTATCTCTACTGGTAAATGGCAAGCTTTGCGAAAGATTATTCTGTAAGGAGACATGCCTAAGGGTGCTTTGAATGCAGTCCTGTGTGTCCACAAGGCATCATCTAGCCTGCGGTTCCAATCTTTTCTGTGGGGTTGTACAACTCTTTCAAGTATTTTCTTTATTTCTCTGTTGGAGAGTTCAGCCTGGCCATTCGTTTGCGGGTGGTAGGCTGTGGAAACTTTGTGCAGAACTCCATATTTTCTCAGCAGAACTTCCATTGTCTTGTTGCAAAAATGACTTCCTTGGTCACTAATGATGGCACGTGGGATGCCAAACCTGCAAAATAAGTTGGAGCGAACAAATTCTGCAACAACTCTAGCATCATTAGTCTTGGTAGCTTTAGCTTCTACCCACTTTGAAACATAGTCAACAGCAAGTAAAATGTACAAGAAACCAAAAGAAGAGGGAAAGGAGCCCATGAAGTCAATACCCAGACATCAAAGATGTCACAGTATAGGATAGGTTGTTGGAGCATTTCCTGTCTCTTGGTGATCATTCCTCCTGACTTCTGGCAGCTCTCACAAACAGAGTATGTTCGCCAAGAGTCTTTGAAAATGGAGGGCCAGTACAATCCTGAGTCCAACACCTTTCTTGCTGTTCTTTGAGGTCCAAGATGTCCTCCCACAACCGAATTGTGGCAAAACTGCAATATGGATGGGATCTCTTCATCAAGGACACATCTTCTGATCACTTGATCATTACAGAACTTCCATAAGTAAGGGTCGTCTCACACATAGTGCTTGGCATCGCTCTTGATTTTGTCCCTTTGAATTTTTGATGCATTTGTAGGAAAACTCCTGCAACCAAAAAATTAACCAAATCAGTATACCAAGGTACATGTGATGTGCACAACCCTAAGAGTTGTTCATCAGAAAAATCATCCTTGAGGGGAATGAGTTTAGGGACTCCCTCTATTCTGCTTAAATGGTCTGCTACCAAGTTTTGTGCTCCACTTCTATCTTTAATCTCCAAATCAAATTCTTGAAGTAAGAGCATCCACCTTATTAGCCTGAGTTTAGAATCTGTCTTTTTCAGCAAAAACTTCAAAGCAGAATGATCAGTGAACACCACAACTTTTGATCCTAACAGATATGATCTGAATTTATCTAATGCAAACACTATGGCCAACAATTCCTTTTCAGTTGTGGTGTAATTAGATTGTGCAGTGTCTAAAGTCCTAGAAGCATAATAAATGACATGAGGGACCTTACCAACCTGCTGTGCAAGGACAGCTCCCACTGCATAATTTGAGGCATCACACATCAGCTTAAAGGGTATTGACCAATCTGGAGGTTGAATAATTGGTGTGGTGGTTAAGGCTTCTTTAAGGAAGTTGAAAGCCTCCTTGCAGTCCTCATCAAAGTCGAATTCAACATCTTTTTGCAGCAGCTTCGAAAGAGGAATTGCAATCTTGGAGAAATTCTGAATGAACCTCCTGTAAAATCCTGCATGGCCCAAAAAAGAACGAACCTCCCTCACGCATGAGGGGTAAGGGAGCTGTGCAATAACATCCAATTTTGTAGCATCAACCTCAACACCTTTTTCAGAGATTATATGGTCTAGAACTACAACCTGCTCTACCATGAAATGACATTTCTCAAAGTTAAGTACAAGGTTAGTTTCAATACACCTCTTCAAGACTTTTTCTAAATTGACTAAACATGCATGAAAGGATGTGCCATAAACTGTTAAATCGTCCATGAAGACCTCTATGCAATGCTCCACTAAATCAGAAAAAATACTCAACATGCATCTCTGGAATTTGCCAGGAGCATTACAAAGGCCAAAAGGCATTCTTCGATAAGCGAAGGTGCCAAAGGGACATGTAAATATGGTTTTCTCCTGGTCTTGAGGGACAATACAAATTTGAAAATAACCAGAGTAATCATCTAAAAAGCAATAGTGAGATTTACCTGCCAATCTTTCAAGCATTTGATCAATGAAGGGTAGTGGGAAGTGGTCTTTCCTTGTTGCCTAGTTCAGCCGCCTGTAGTCTATGTAGACTCTCCAGCTGTTCTAGACTCTGGTAGGTATCATTTCATTCTTCTCATTCCTGACCACAGTAAGTCCAAATTTCTTTGGGACCACTTGCACAGGGCTAACCCAGGTGCTATCAGAGATTGGGTATATGATCCCAGCTTGAAGCAACTTAGTGACTTCCTTCTTCACCACATCTAGGATGATGGGATTCACCCTCCTTTGAGGTTGTCTCACCGGTTTAGCATCCTCTTCCAACAAAATTCTATGCATGCACATGGAGGGGCTAATTCCTGGTATATCAGCAAGTGTCCACCCAATGGCTCTTTTGTGCTTTTTGATCACTTCTATCAACTTCTCCTCTTGATCACTATCAAGCTTGGTGGAGATGATAACTGGGAGCTTCTCATTTGGTTCCAAATAGACATATTTCAAATGTTCCGATAAAAGCTTTAACTCTAATGTGGGAGGTTGCTCTATAGAGAGAAGTGATTTAGCATTTTCATTTGACAAAATTTCTGCAACATTCATATCAAAGGGGTTAGATTCAACTGTATTTGCTAGACCCAATACTTCACATTCTACCCCTATGGAATCATCAACTTCATCAACTTTAAAAATTTCATAACCTTCATTCAAATAATCAGAATTTTTAGCACAAGTATCATACAAAGAATTTTCATATGATTCACAAACAAAATCATCTACACAATGGGAAAAATTAAGAAAAGAGTTTCTCAAAATTTCGGTCCAGCTCTCATCCACTAATGCATCAAATACATCAATATGGAAGACAGAATGTTCTTCAATCGGATGTTTCATGGCATCCAATATGTTGAAGCGCACAATGTTCTCCCCAAATTCCATGGTGAGTGAACCGGCATGTACATCAGTCTTCGTTCTTGCAGTCTTCAAGAACGGTCTTCCCAAAATGATTAGTGCAGAATTTTTGAGTGACTCTTCTTCTTGCATGTCAAGGATGTAGAAGTCAGCTGGAAATATGAGGTCATTTACCTTTACTAACACATCTTCAAGAAGTTCAGCTGGATGTGTTGTGCTTCTATTGGCCAACTGAATTACTACACCTGTAGGCTGCAAGGGACCAAGAGATAGAGAGGAAAAAATAGACAATGGCATAACATTAATGGATGCTCCTAGATCTAACATTGCGTTGTCTATCCTATTATTACCAATGATGCATGGAATAGTAAATGTTCCTGGGTCTTTACACTTCTCAGGCATTGTGGTTCTCTGTTTCTCAAAAAGTTCAGAAACATTCCTACCCATGTTGACCCTCTCATTACCCTTCAGACGCCTTCTATGTGTACACAAATCTTTTAAGAACTTGACGTATTTGGGTATTTGTTTAATTGCCTCGAGCAAGGGTATATTTACCTCAACCTTTCTGAAGGTGTCCAAGATTTCTTTGTCACTCTCCTCAGCTTTCTTACTTGGTTTGGTGACTATAACCCTTTGAGGAAAAGGTGGTGGAATTGCCCTTTCAGCTTCTTCTACCACTTCTTGAGTGCTGGGTGCATTTTCTTCCTCCCTTTCATCAACCAAGGGGCGTGGGATCTCCTTTTCCCTAGGCATTTCAGGCTCTTGCATTACCTTCCCAGATCGCAGAGTAATTGCACTGACATTCTTTGGGTTTGTGACTGTCTGTGCTGGGAGGTTGCCTGAACCTTGAGAGTCAATTTGATTTATAGAGGAAGCCAACTGTCCCATCTGGTTCTCAATTGTTCTGATACTTGCCTCTGTTCGTTGTTGAAAATTAATGTTGCTCATGGCCATCTGCTTCACAAGCTCCTCCAATGAAGGCTCATTCTTCTGACAGGGAGAGGCTTGGGATGAGGACGCTTGTTGCTGTTGGTGAGGTTGTTGCCCATGTTGTTGATCATTCCATTGGCGTGGCTGATGTGGCCTGCCTTGACCAGCTTGGTAGTTGTTGCTTTGCTAATTTTGCTGGTTCGAATTTCCTCCCCACCTCAAGTTTGGATGATTTGTCCAGCCCGGGTTATACCGGTTTGAAGAAAGATCCCAGTTTGGTTGTTGCTGCAGCTGCTGAAAAGGAAATTTGTTAGTGTAAATATTTGCAGCATAGGCTTGGGGGTTACCTTCAGGAGTGTCTGACTCCTGCAATGTAGGGCAACTGTCTGTGTAATGATCTGCAGCTGAGCATATTCCGCAAAGCGTAGCTAGAATTGGTGGTGGAGGTGTTGCAGAGACAACACTCTTTTGCATTGCAGCTAATTGCTTTACCATGGAGGCAAGCTCATCAATCTTGTGCTCCAATTTGTTTGGTTCTGCAGTTTGAACTTCATGCACACCTCTAGTAACGCAGGAATTCTGTCTAGTTGCAAATTGTTGGGAGTTGGCAGCCATGTTTTCTATCAAGTTCCTGGCTGCCACAGGGGTCTTGTCTACCAAGGCTCCTCCACTCGCTACTTTTATCATACTCTTATCCATTGGGTGTAATCCCTCATAGAAGTACTGGATCAGCAATTGATCGCTGATTTGGTGGTGGGGGCAACTGGCACAGTCTTTTAAACCTCTCCCAGTATTCATAGAGAGTTTCTCTTTCTAGCTGTCTAATTCCACAAATTTCTTTTCTTATGGATGCAGCTCGGGAGGCTGGAAAGAACTTCTCTAGAAAGAGTCTTTTGAGGTTGTCCCAACTTGTAATAGATCGGGGAGGAAGGTAGTAGAGCCAATCCTTTGCGGTGTCCATTAATGAGAAAGGAAAAGCCTTCAATTTGACATGCTCCTCCGGAACACCTTGAGGTCTCATGGTGGAACATACAATGTGAAACTCCTTCAAGTGTTTGTGAGGGTCTTCACCTGCAAAACCATGGAATTTAGGTAGAAGGTGAATTAGTCCAGTTTTCAAAACAAAAAAGGCGTCCACATCTGGATATTGGATGCACAATGTTTGGTATGTGACATCCGGTGCAGCTAGCTCCTTAAAAGTCCTCTCGTCACCTGCCATTGCTCCAAAACTAGAGTTAAGTGAAAATGGAGAAGAGTAAACAAAATTTGGTGTCACAGATTGCAAAGATGCAGTAGGTGGTGATGATGATTCAGAGTGTTCAGAGCGATCCCTATGTGTCCTAATGTTCCTATAAAATGTCCTATCAATCTCCTGGTCTAATGAATACAAATCTCCCGGGTTTGATCAGGTCATGCACTAGATATCAACTAACTAAATTGAAAGCAAATTGAGTAAATGAAATAACAAGAACAGTTTAAAATCTCTCTGCAGAATTATGCAGCAAAAGTGCAGAAAAATAGAGTAATATGCAGCGAAATGAGTGCAGAAAATTGAAAGTAAGTAATTGAAAAATTGCAGCATTTGAATGAAGGAAATGATGCAGAAAATCTTGCAATAACAATGCAGAAATAGACCATAAAATTCGTATGACTATCAACACAATACAAAAACTCAAAAATGAAACGAACACACTAACATGCAAGACACAAAAATAGAGTACCATACATGTTCAACATAAGTTCAGCACCAAAAACTCCCCGGCAACAGAGCCAATTTGATGAATACGAATTTAGCTACTCGTCATGCACAAAGATTGTCGTTAATCCTCATCAAATATGCAAAGAAATGAATGCAGTACTAGGGTGTTTTCCTAGGTCGTGTCCAAGGAATTTTTGGTTGGGAACATACATCGAACAAGTGTAAACATATATTTTAAAGCAAGTAAATTGGGGGGAGGTTTATCAATTTCCAGATTTTAATCAAGAGCAAAATGTAAACTAGTGAAATTCAATCAATTAAGAAGAGTAATCCCTAGTCAATCAATGAGTTCTATTCCTATTCTTTCAAATGATTCAATAATCCCCAATTTTTTTCCCTTGAATTAAGTTAATCTATCAAGCGTAAATTAACTTTAGCATCCCAATTAAAATTAAGCATCTTAATGGGCTCCAATCTCTATCCCTAAGATTAAGCAATCTCAAAGATTAATCAAAATTAAGCAATTTTATATTAGAATTTCGTTTGGGTAATTTAGGGTTCATTAAGCAATGTTCCCTTCATGCAAATTTCATTTCATTCAGAGATTGGGGTTAATAAATCCAAGGAAATAAAGAGTAATATTGCCATTAAACCCAAGAATTCAAGAACCATATGAGTTGACTAGGAATTACAAGAGAATTTAGCCCTCCATATGGATGGGCTTCACAAATGAAAGAAAGAAATGCAGAAACGTAAGCAACATCAATATAAAATCAACAAGAATCCAAGGGAAATTAGAAATTAAAACCTATAATGGACCCATGGCTGTCACCCAAGGCTCCAAAGCTCTGGAAAGAAAATGTCCTAATTTGGCAAAGAGAATGAAAGAAAATTAAATGTTCAAGTTCCCGTACCCTAATTCCTAAAATCTATTTATAGTGGAGGACATGTCAGCAAAGTGTCCACTTTTGCTTTTGAAAGTGTCCACTTTGGGCCTTGAAAGTGTCCACGTGCAATTCATGTAAGTTTGTCAATTCTCTGGAGTTGCCACTATTGGACTTGAAAGTGGCAACTTTGGATGCGCGTAGCCACTTTGAAAGGCAATAGTGGCCACGCGCAACATGCTTCCGAAAGTGGCGTCCTGGGCTTCCTGGAGTTGCTACTATTGGACTTGAAAGTGGCTACTTTGGATGCGCGTAGCCACTATGAAAGGCAATAGTGGCCATGCGCAAAATGCTTCCAAAATAGCGTCCCTGGAGCTCTTTGGAGTTGCCACTTTTGGACTTGAAAGTGGCTACTTTGGAACCTTTAATGCCCAAACTTGCTGTAGTTGCCATTTTTGCTCCTAAAAGTGGCTAGTTTGGGGGCAACTTTCATCCAAGGGCCAAGATATCTCAGAATTAACTTGGAGACTCTGCAAAATTATCAAGATAATTAAAATTGCAATCTATATCTATGTAATTAAATGCAAATTAACCATAAATTAATAAATCTATGATATTTACTCAAAATGTGATTTCTACATTATTTGCACTATCTAAGTCCATTTTTTCTACCAAAGAGTACCAAAAAGGCAAGTAAAAATATAATAAAAAGTGGATTCATCACTGTCCAGGGTGATGCCACCACTTGTGATCGCCGCGCTTATCATTAGATTGTTGGGTCTCTTCAGTACTTATCTCTCACCCGTCTGAACCTTTCCTTTGCCATCAATAAGCTCGCTCAATATATGCAAGCTCCCACGGATCTCCATATGCAAGCTGCGAAACAGGTTCTTTGCTATTTAAAAGGTACGCTTGATTACGGCTTCCATCTTTGCCGTTCCTCTGATCTTTGTCTTCGTGCCTTTTGTGACTCTGATTGGGCTAGTGACTTAGTTGATGTGAAGTCTACTGGGGCTTATCTTGTCTATTATGGACCAAATGTGATTGCATGGAAATGCAATAAGCAGCCCACCATTGCAAAGTCATCGACGAAAGCTGAATATCATACGATTGCTTCTACGGCAATTGAGCTTCTCTGGCTGCGCGAACTGTTCAAAGAGCTTCATCTTCCTGTTGCAGCCCCACCGGTTATTCATTTTAATAATATTGGCACTACATACCTTTGTGCTAATCCTGTGTTTCACTCTCGCATGAAACATCTCGCCATTGACTATCATTTTGTGGGAGATTTGGTTTCGGAAAAATCACTTCGCGTATCGCACGTTCCTTTGGTTCATCAATTGGCTGACTTACTAACGAAGCCTCTCGGTTCGGCCCGACACTCCTTACTCATGTCTAAGATTGGTGTTGTCTCCTCCTCCACCGTCTTGCGGGGGCGTATTGGTATAATCACCTAGTCTTCCCTTAATTCTCGTAATAGAAGTTGTAACAGAAGCTATACTTTATTCTTATCTTTATTTTTTTTATCTTGTTTTATCTCTTTCTATTTTATTGTATGTATTCTCTCTGATGAAACTCTATATATACATTGTAATCTGTCATATTATATATCAATCAAAAACATTATTTTATATTTTTTATAAAGGAAAGGTAGCATCTTTATTTGATAAAATATTAACCATGAAGAAGTAGTTAAGAAAATGAAAAGTTTATATAAAAAATATTATTAATACATTCTTATCTTGATTTTAAATATATGTTAACATCATTTTTAATTAAAAATTATTTATTAAAATAATGTTTTCGAGACTAATCTCATTGATGGAGGATATAATCACAAGGTCTGCTATGAGTGTGTGACGCCCCCGGCGCGCTGTCTTATAGCTATTGCTTCTCCAAACAGTGTCATCCCTTATTATTTGTTTGTGTTTGGACTATGTCTCTATCTAGAATATCTGATACCTTCTCTCCAAGGCCGATCAAGCTTTATTCCGAACCAAATCTCCACACCATTGTTGTAATGTGGTCGTCCTCCAACACGTTATGTCAGATAAAAATATTTTTACCAGAAACATAGGCATCTGCATCTCACCTGTCAATTTTAAGTTAAGGGGCATTTGGTAGGAGAATTATTTTAAGTTATTCAATAATTTTTAGTTGAGGATATTAAATTCTTATATTTAGAATGAATACAATAACAATAATTAAGTTCTATTTTACTAAGTGAAATCAGCTACATGATAAGACACCATTGAATTTTGCTAAAAATTAAATTCTCTAAAATATTATTTATCATTAAATTTTTTTAATAATTTTCTCTAAATTTTTTTTTTACATCTACTTTTATCATTTTTTCACTAAATTAAAAGTCATCTGTTTACCTGTTTAACTAGTGTTTACAATGGCATTTGCATAACCACATTAATTAATTTTTTATCATATTTTTTTGTAATAAATGCTACTTTAATATTATTGTATTTTTTTCGTATGATCACTAATCCACTTGTGCATTCTCACATCTACAACTCTGACCTTTTATTTCTTTATTTTTTTTTTCAAAACTTAACATTCCATATTATATAGAATAACTGGTTTAGGGTTTATGATTAAGACACGGCAAATATAATTTTTAACATTTTCAGAAAATAAATTATTCTTAAAAAGTAAAAAACTTCTGTACACCAAACACCTCCTAATAGTTTGTAGTTTGTTTAATATAATGTTTGTTTTACGCTTTTTATTACTCTAATTTTCAAATAAGTATTAGTTTAGTTAATAGTGTAAATAAAATTTATTAATTATGATAGAGAGTAAATTATATATTTGAAATATCCATTCTAATGAAATATTGTGTAGTATTCTTAAAAATATTTAAACTAAACATGGTATTGAAACATTGCATAACATTATCAAAAATATTTAAAACATAATAGCAAACATATTTTTAATATTTTCAAAAAAAAAATTCTCAACAAACACAATTTTTAATAACTGTTCCTTCCTAGGAAACAATTGTCTTCAAACCTCTGGTCAAGCGTCCTTCTTGTTGATTTGCTGATAAGGAGAATACCTGCAAAAGGCACTCTGATGGTAAAGTCAGGATTCGGTTCTGAGCAATAAATATTTTTTAATGATGGAAAGTCAACCCCTTACCTGTATTTCTTACCTTCTTTTTATAAACATTCTATTGGGCTAATGGGCCTGAGTCAGTTTTTATATTGAGGCCCATAGTATTTTGATTATCTTTAATTGAATTATTTACCTTTTGATCCTGACGAGGGGTAACCGGTTTAGTATGCCGAGCAGTATGCCGAGTAGGTATTCAGTTTCTTTTTCCTGAGGGTGGAACCGAGTTGGTTCCTTTCCCAGTACACTAGCCCCACAAGCCCGACGAGTTGCAAAGCAAGGGCTTAAAAATGGAAATGGTAATATTAGAATAGGTATTCGGTTGGAGTGCTTATTACTGTACCGAGAGGGTCATTTGGTTAGGGTGAATTACAATGCATCGTGGGGGGTGTCCGGTCTCGAGTGATGGTAACGTTTGATGTATTGAGTTTTACACTGAGGAGTAATCGGTTTAGTAACAACACGATATAGGCCGAGATTATAATATAAATAATAATTTTGTGAAGGAATATTTTAGAATGTTGGTTTTGAGGATTTGTCAGAGGGTATGTGAAACGAAAGGGTGCTCCATCTCCTCCGTTGATCTGGAAGGGATCTGATGGTTCGAAACGAAAGGGCGTCTTTTCATTTGCCCGACATCAGTCCCTTATAAATATGTGGTGGTCCCTGCATCCCTTTCTTACTCTTTTGCTCTGTGCCGACCCCTGCATATCTTTGCTCCAAACCGACAAGTGTTCAGAGATTTTAGGCTTTTCTTCCCTACCGACTGCTCGTAAGGTGCGTTTCATTTTTTCTTTACTTCTTTTCTATCATGGCTGATCGTATTGAGTGGGAGGATTCCCTGTCGAACGCCTCGGGGCCGAGTACCATTGAGGTTGATATTATAAATGGAACCGAGAGGAGTGGCGAAGTTTCGTCTATTTCAAACCGGAGGATTGAAGAGGCACAGGTCGGCGAAGGTAGTAGCGAAACCGAGACGTCATCGTCAAGTGATACTGACGCTCCTGAACCCCTTCCTAGTACTAGTCCTCCTCGGGAAAGGCAGGTGTTTCCTCCTTGTACGGTGCCTGGTTATGAGTGGGTGCATGGTGAGGTGGCCGCCTACTTTTCTCGTTTCAAAAGAAATAAAAGTCTTCAATTCTTTGTAGATAATTGTGATATTTCTTTATGGGAGGCTTGTGACCCGTATCCTATACACCTTGACCCTTGTAAAGGGGACGAGGGCGAGAACCCAGATTTTGTTTTCCTGGGAGGTATCGAAATGGCCGACACCTTCTTTATGTATGAGTACATGTTTAGGGAATTAGGTATCAGGCTACCCTTTGACGATTTCCAAATGGAGGTTTTGAGGGTATTGAATGGAGCGCCAACACAACTACACCCGAACGGGTGGGCGGCAATTCAAGCCTTTAGGATACTTTGCAAGTTCCATTATATAGAGCCTAGTGTAGGTCTTTTTCTTCATTTTTTTTGTACACGTCCATCTGACCTGGCGAGGTGGGTATCTTTAATAAGGCAACCCGAGTTGCCCTTATTTAAGCCATATGCGTCGTCTTTTAAGGATTTCAAGACCTGTTTCTTCAAGGTAACCGTGGACCCTGTAGGTAAAAATTATTTTTTTTGATAGAGAGGACAATCCTCTATTCCCTTTTCACTGGACTCGGGTGCCGCGCCAATACGACACATTCCTTGAGGATATGTTATCGGCTAGGGAGCTGTCGGATTTGCAATTCTTGAAGTCCCTTCCTCGGGACATTCCTGCCCGACATGTAGTCCTCGTTCTCAAGTCTCCGCGTCCTCGGTGGGATATGGAGGGTATGTGTTATTTCGTTTCTGACTTGTATTTGGAATTGAGCTATATTGATTTGACTTGCTATTGTTAATGCAGGTTTAATGGCTCAGCGAGGTGTGGATGTGCCGACCTTTCGGCGCACTCTGAAGCAGAGAATGCCAGAGGGAACGCCCGTTGAGGAGCATCGCCATCCTCAAATTGACCAACTGCCCGAGGTGCCAGAACCTCGCCCTCCTCCCCACGATTTTGTTCCAGCCGAAGGCCCCTCCAAGAAACGCAAGGACAAGGGCAAAGGCAAGGAGCCCGAAAGGGAAAGGAAGAGACGGCATAATGGCAGCGTGGTCACGTATTTCATCTATCAAGTCCAGGTTGACGGCCAGAGCCTCTTCATTGGCCGATTCTTTGAAATTCTCTCTCCTAAATGAGGGCTCTCCAATTTCTACCGGTACCATGGCATCAGTACTATAGGTAAGCCGAAAGGGGGTTTCTTTTGTTGTGGTCTGCGGCGTGCACCGATAGGCCCATAATATCTCAGGCAGCTTCTCTGCCCATTCTCCCTTTGCCGAACCCAACCTCCTTTTTAATTCATGTAAGATTACTTTGTTTGCAGCCTCGGCTTGGCCATTCGTCTGTGGATGTTCAACAGATGTAACTCGGTGTTTGATATGCAGGCCTGCTAAGAACTCGTTGAATCGACGATTTGCAAACTGAAGCCCATTATCTGTAATTAGTGCATGAGGGAGACCGAACCGTGTTATGATGTTTTTCCAAGTGAATTTTTGTACGTTGTGGGCCGTGATCGATGCTAGGGGTTCAGCCTCAACCCATTTGGTAAAGTAGTCTACGGCAACGAGGAGGAATTTACATTGCCCTTTTGCTAAGGGAAAAGGACCGAGGAGGTCCATTCCCCAAATAGCAAAGGGCCAAGGAGAGCTAATGTGCCTAAGGGTATCGGCGTGTTGGCGCAGGTGAGGGTCGTGTTGTTGACAAGGAATGCATCTTTTTACAAACAACTGACAGTCTTGAGTTATTGTTGGCCAGTAGTATCCAGCTCTGAGCATTTTGGCTGCCATAGTTCGTCCGCCCGAATGGGTTCCACAAATACCTTCATGGATTTCTCTCATCACGTATTTAGCTTGATCGTCTTCTAGGCATTTAAGCATGGGGGTGGAAATTCCTCTTCGATACAATTCTTTGCCGAGAAGAAGGTATTTGGCTGCATGTGCTTTAATTTTCTTAGCTGCTGCTACGTCCTGTGGGAGACTGCCATCAGTGAGGTATCGGACGAGAGGGGTCATCCAATTATGAGATGAATTTTCTATGTCTATGCATTCTTGTTTGGTGACACTAGGTTGGGGGATTTGTTGGTGAACCATGCTCTGCAGCTGCCCTGGTTTCCGTTGGCTTGCCAGCCTAGCTAGCCTGTCGGCTCGTACGTTTATATTTCGGGGTGTGTACCGAATACATACCTCCTCAAACTCGGCTTTTATTTTCTTAACCTCCTGGTAATATTTAAGCATGACTGAGTCCCTGATCTGATAGGTATCGTTAACTTGTTCGGTTACGATTTTTGAATCGCTCCAAGCAGTAATGCGTTTAACCCCCATTTCCCTTGCTAGCCTGAGACCGGCGAGTAAAGCTTCATATTCGGCTTAATTGTTGGATGCCTTAAATCCGAACCGGATAGACTGTTCAGTGGCGAACGCATTCGGTCCTTCAAGAATGACCCCCGCTCCACTGCCTGTTTGATTTGATGACTCATCAACGTGCAGATTCCACATGTCTGAAATGGTATTATATTGTGTAGTAAACTCGTTGATGAAGTCGGCTAACAGCTGGGCTTTAAGGGGGCGTCGGTTCTCGAAATGGATGTCATATTGAGATAATTCAATTGTCCATGCCACCAACCGACCAGCTAATTCTGGTTTCCTCAAAATTTTGGCCATCGGACAATCTGTACGTACTACCATTCGATGGCTCTGAAAGTAGTGTCTTAACCGACGAGCTGTGTGGACTATGACAAGTACCACTTTCTCCATTAGCTGGTACCGAGATTCAGGACCTTGAAGTGTCCTGCTAACAAAATATACAGGGTTCGGTTCGGGTGTTTCTTGAAGTAAAACCGAACTAACGGCGTGATCGGACACGGCCAAATAAACAATCATTTCTTGATTTGGTGTTGGTTTAATCAACACAGGCGGTGCTGCCAGCACATCCTTGTATTGTACAAAAGCGTCCTCACATTCATTGGACCACGCAAATTTTTGCGATTTCTTCAACAATTCAATGAAAGGCCGAGACCTTTCTACCATTACTGGCAAGAATCTAGCCAGGGCTGCAATCCGCCCGATCAGTCGTTGCACATCCTTGACATTGCGGGGGCTGGCCATGTCGATGATGGCTTTACATTTGTCGGGATTTGCCTCAATCCCCCTTTCGGACAACATGAAGCCCAAGAATTTACCGCCAGCTACACCAAATGTACATTTTTCAGGATTGAACCTCATACCATGTTTTCTGGCTTCTCCGAATACCTCCTCTAAGTGGTCAAGATGTTGCTTCAATGCAAGGGATTTAATTACCATGTCTTCTACATACACCTCCATGCATTTACCCACTTGTTTTTCAAAAATTTTGTTCATGAGTCGCTGGTATGTTGCTCCTGCGTTCTTCAAACCAAACAGCATCACCCGATAACAAAAATTTGCAGAATTTGTGATGAATGCTGTTTTTTCCTCATCTAGGGGGTACATTCGTATTTGATTATACCCAGAATAAGCATCCAAAAAGCTCAGTATTTTGTGACCGGCAGCACCATCGACCAAGGTGTCAATGTTTGGTAGGGGGTATGCATCCTTTGGGCATGCTTTATTGAGGTCCATGAAGTCCGTGCACATTCGCCATTTGTCATTGGCTTTTTTGACCATGACAATGTTGGCTAACCATGTTGAATACCGGACCTCTCGGATGAAGCCAGGCTGTATTAGTTTGCTGGTTTCTTCTCTTACCGCTTTTGTTCTATCACCACCAATTTTTCTCCTCTTTTGAGCTACCAGCTTGGCTCCTTTATAGACCGACAAGTGGTGACATAGAAATGCTGGATCAATGCCAGGCATATCCAAGGCTGTCCAAGCAAACAAATCGGCATTATCTACTAGTATCTTTTGGAGAACGGCTTTCTCTTGTTCGTTCAAACCGATCCCTAAATACGCAACTTGTTCTGGCATTGCTCCTAGTTGGAAAGATTGTTTGTTTTCATTGGGCTCGACTCGATATTCCTCATCCACCCTAGGATCGAGTTCAACATCCAACTCTTCTTCCAACCGAGGGGATACAATATTGACATCCCGGGTATTCCCCTGAAAGGGCTTAAGGCGTAAACTTGCGAAGTAACATTCCCTGGCTGTTTTTTGATCGGCATGGACGGTAACAATTCGGCCTCCTTCAGATGAAAATTTCATGGCCAAGTGCGGAGTGGAAACTACGGCCTTCAATTTGTTCAGGGATGGTCTACCGAGTAGTATATTATAAGATGTGTTCGCGTGTACTACAAGATAAGTGACTCTTATGCGTTTGCCCTCATGCTCTGATCCAAACGAGGTATACAAGTCGATACACCCCTTGGTCTCTACTCGTTCCCCGGAAAAACCGACCAATGGCTCATGATATTCCTTGAGTTCTTGTTCTGAGATGCCTAATTGCTTGAATGTATTCCAGTATAGGATATCAGCCGAGCTCCCTTGGTCAATTAGCGTTTTTCGAACAGTGCAGTTAAGAATGTCTACACTAATTACCATGGGATCATCCTGTACCGGATCGACTCCCTGAAAGTCGTCGTCAGTGAACGTAATAGGCGGGATCCGAATTTTGCTGCCCAATGAAACATTATTAACAGAATGGACATGCCGAAGATGCCTCTTTCTAGCCGAATGGGTAGGTCCTCCACCAGCAAACCCTCCGGCTGTGGTGTTAATGACCCGTTTCGGATATTTATCTTGTTCAAATCTTCTAGGTGGGGGCTCCCTGGACCTGCTCCTGTGCCGTTCAAATTTTTTGTCGTCGGATCTCTTTGGTGAATCAGGGTGGCGGTCTCTTCCTTTGTTGGGTTGCCTTATGGGATCTGTCTGTACGAAATTTTTCAGGTGTCCACCTTTAATCAATTCTTCAATTTTGTCTCTTAGCGTCATACACTCCTCGGTAGTGTGACACCTGTTCTGATGGTATCGGCAAGACTTACTTTTATCTGCCCGAGGAGGAGTGTTAGCGCGTCTAAGCATTCTCAATATTTCTGTGGCCAACGCTTGATCAAGTATTCTGGACTGATTAGAGTTAAGCGTCGTGTAGGAAGGATACTTCGGTCCTCAAAGTGGTCGCTCAAGTTCTTTTCCTCTATCATTCCCCCACCTTGTTTTAAAGGTCTCCCTTCTTTCTTCATTTTTTGAGTTAGATCCTTGCTCCATCCGTACCTGGCTCCAGTATTCGGATAATTCTTCCATTTACATATATTTCGCAGCCCGGCTCCTTAACTCATCTAGGTCGATCGGGGGTTTTTTGCAGAGGTTATTAACGAAAGGTCCCGGCTTCAACGTTGTTGTTAGGTGGTGCATAGCCACTGCTGGTTCCAAGTTATGAATTGAAAGAGTCACTTTGCCAAAGCGTTCCATGAACGCTCTAAGTGATTCTCCTTTCTCTTGGCGAATATTGACTAGGGCCAAGGATGTTAGTGGATGGGTCGGCTTGTGGCGAACTGCAAGTTGAAACGTCTTGTGAGAGTTACGAACGAGTCGATGAAGAGGGGGAGGAGTCGGGTGAACCAACTAAGCGCAGGTCCTCGAAGTGAAGTAGGAAAGATTCTGCACTATAAGGCATCGTTTTCTGTGTACAGACTGACCTGTGTTGTAAAGATGTCCACATGTTCTCCGGGGTCGGATGTGCCATCGTATTTGTCTATTGCCAACCCTCTCCAATTATCCGGCAGCTTAGCTTCTAGAATGCGATGAATGAACGGGCTCCGGTTCACATGTTCGTCTCAGTCGTTTCCGGTTACCGATTGATATACCTGTCTTGACTTTTCTTGCAGCGCTGATGATTCTCCTTGATCTTGGACGACGGGAGTAGTAAGGGAGGGGACATGTGTCCTTATTTCTTCCCTTAGGCTGGCATTTTCCCTTCTTAGGGCTGAGAGCTCCAGTGCATCTCTTTCGCGATCCTTCTTCATCTCTACCATTTCTGCCCTTAGCTGCCTCAGTACAGCTAGAATGCTTTCTTCCGTTCCTCCCTGTATCACCACTTCCGGTACTGGTTCCTCTGGCGTGACGCCCTCCATTTGTTGCCTAGAAGTTCCTTCCTGCTGGCTTCTCGTCATTACCATGCTTAATCCTGAGTGATGAAGCTAATCGGGCCCCACGGTGGGCGCCAAAATGTTCCTTCCTGGGAAACAACTGTCTTCAAACCTCTGGTCAGGCATCCTTCTTGTTGATTTGCTGATAAGGAGAATACCTGCAAAAGGCACTCCGATGGTAAAGTCAGGATTCGGTTCTGAGCAATAAATATTTTTTAATGATGGGAAGTCAACCCCTTACCTGTATTTCTTATCTTCTTTTTATAGACATTATATTGGGCTAATGGGCCTGAGTCAGTTTTTATATTGAGGCCCATAGTATTTTAATTATCTTTAATTGGATTATTTACCTTTTGATCCTGACGAGGGGTACTCGGTTTAGTATGCCGAGTAGGTATTCGGTTTCTTTTTCCTGAGGGTGGAACCGAGTTGGTTCCTTTCCCAGTACAATAACAAATAAATTTTTTTCCCACCAAACACGTCTAAATAGTTTGTAGTTTGTTTAATATAATTAATATTTGTTTTAGGCCTTTTATAATAATTACGAAGAAACTGATTTGTACACTTCAAAATTTTAGAGAATAATTGGTACATGATTCAAATATTTGGAGGCAAATTGTATTTTTTTTTTCCATAAAAAAATAATACGTTTATTCTTTTATTTAGGGCCACAGAGCCTGGTACATAATTAATTCACTTAGTTGGCAAGAGCAATAGTAGGTAAGGTAGTTTCGATTTAAGGTTGGAGATGGCCTCATGCTCTTCAATATCTTTTTTAGGTCATTCTTATCTGTTACATTTATTTCCTCTGCTACGTGTTTCTCTCTTCATCATGTCTCTTGCTGGTAAACTTAGCGCCGAAATTGGAATCCACACACCCGCTGCGACGCTGTTCAACTTCTACACAACGCAGCTCCACCACATTCAAAACATTTCTGATACAGTGCATGCAACCAAACTCCATCAAGGTGATGAGTGGCATAGCAATGATTCCATCAAACACTGGACTTATACAGTAGGTAATTAAGCTTATAATTAGATTAAGAGTTTTATTAATCAATAGTTCTTTGAGTTAAGGGATTAATGATAACAAATATTAAAAGTTATGTTCAGCCTGCACTGAGAATTATCGTGAAGACACATTAATAATATTTTAGTTTTAATTTTTAACCATGGTGAGACACTGGTTAGCATTTTAACAAAACCCAAATCTAGTATTATTAAAGTTTTTGTTGATGTTATCTTGTTAAAATTAGAACTTCATCTCACTAATTTAATATTAAAGGACAACACCTAAATTTTGCCAAAGTATTTATCTAAAATTAATTTAAAAATAATATTAACATCAACAGTAAAAGTAAAATATAAGTAATTAAAAATGAAAAAAAAGGTTAAAAAATATTTATACATAATAATAAAAATAATATAATAAATACTTTTCTTTAATAAAATAACAACTTTTCATTTTTAGACCTAGAACATTAACAAAACAATAAAATTACAAACTGCAGAATAGATTATTAGTTAGTTAATTTTTAAGAGAAAAGTTGATCAATATCGTAAATATACTGATTAGAAAATAATTTTATTTTTGTTAAAAAGAATTTTTAAATACTACTTATATTTTTATTTAGCTACTTAGAAAGAACCGAAAGATTTTATTCTTATTTTTCTTTAGTTAATATTCTTTATTCCAATAAAATAATTATATTATTTGAGTAGTTTAAAAATAAAAAAATCATTAATAAAAAGTAAATAAATAAGTTTAAAATGATTGAATGCTTGATCAATGTATTTTATAAATATGAAAAGAGATAATGCATTTTCCTATACTTTTTAGAATTTATTAATTTTAACCATTAAAATAGTTGAGTTTAAGTATTTAAATAGGGTACTTTTTTATTAAAAATATATTCATTACCAATATAAAGTATACTTTTATTTAAAAGTAATTCAACTTTAAATATCAATGTTAATATTTGTATTTAGAAGTATATTTTAACGCAATAACAAATTTATTTATTAATTCCTTACCAAATGTCGTAACGATGATAATTAAAAAAACCTATTTTATTATAGTCATACAATTGTTTTTTTGTTCTTTTGGTGTGGTATTGATTACTTCTGAACCTACAGAGGGTAAGGTTGTGACGTGTCACGAAATTATGGAATCCATTGATGAACAGAACAAAACAATCACATTTAAACTCTTCGGTGAAGATATTGATCAGCACTTTAAGGTCTTTAAGCTCATCTTTCAAACGATGAATAAGAATGATGGCAGTGCTACTATTAAATGGACTATTGAATTTGAGAAAATCATGAGGATGTTCAACTCCCTTTTGGCTTCCTGGAATTCTGTACCAAATGCGTTAAAGACGTTGATCGTCATCTTTTCAAGGGAGAGCCCCAAAAGCAATAAAAAGAAGGAAAACAAAGTAAGTTCAGATAAACTTATAAAAAAGATAAAATTAATATAATAAAAATAATTTATTTCCTTAAATTTTAAAAAGTTAAATATTTTTTTAAAAAATAAATAAGAAGCATAAATTATGTTTAACTTATTACTATTTCATTTTTCTTTCATAAATACTTAACCAGTAAATTTATCTAAATTGTGTCACAGCGTGTTTAGCTGCAAATGCTTATCTATGTAATGCGTCTGGAGCTTGACATTGAAGAATAAACTTGGAGGAGCATGTCGGTGATTTCTTCAAGAATGCATTAAACTATAGGTAAAAATGGAATACTGTTGATAAGGTTTGTTAACGTGAAAAGAAAAAGATTTGTGCTTTATTTTCTGTTGAAAAACTGTAGCATATTTAGATATACTGTATAATTATTTCTAGTTCAATTCTAAATGCTTAGATTACTCGTAGTTTTGTTATTTATTGTATAAAATATAACATAATTATCATAATAAAATTTTAATTACTTAACTTACAATATGAAGTCTTGTTAAGCCTCCATTTTCTTTAAAATATAAGCGAGTGATTACTTCATCTAATTTTAACTACCATTATCTAGAAGATTGTTTTGAATCATAAATGAATTTTTTTTGTTAACTTATAAACCAATTGTTCATTACACATCCCTTAAGTTACGTTATTGCATTTACATTACTTCAATGAAATTAACATTTAAGAAAGTTATTTTAACATTTACCTAGTGTAACTCTTAATTAAAGTTACACAAATACGAATTAAATATTTTTTTTTCTACATTTTTTAGACTTTGGTTTTTGTTCCTTCGACTTTTTTCATTGTTTTAGTCCCCAATTTTTCTAAAATTAGCCCTTTTGGTCTCTAATAATCACTAAATGATGACATGATTAACAAAGACGTGTTGATTATTTGTGTTGCCACATTAGTGAGAGGGATTAGAGCACCTAAGTTACACAAATAGAGGTTCAAAATTGAAAGACTCAAGAAAATGTAGGGACGGAAAACATAGCTAAGCTTGAAAGAAAAATATCTACTGTGCTACAAGGGAACAGATAAGGTAACCAACTTTACTGGATAATTTGATCACTCTGCTGAAAGATATGACACAACCTTCAAATTTCAATAGCATAAGCTACAAACATAAAATGTCATATAGGCAAACAGAAAAACAAAGTGATGTAGGATTTCCAAGAATACTAGCTCATCCACTTTTTCTCTTTTTTAATGGATACCTTTAAATGAGTAAACGAAAAATTAGGTAAATAGCTACACACCTTAGTTCTCATGCATAACCTCAAAAACACAAGAAAACAAAGGAATAGTACATGTCCTTAAAATGAAAATTTTAAATGATTTTACATCTAATTTTTTCTACCCTTATTTCTTTTGTTTGATACTACAACACATCTATCATCTGCT
Source organism: Abrus precatorius (assembly GCF_003935025.1). NCBI lineage: Eukaryota > Viridiplantae > Streptophyta > Magnoliopsida > Fabales > Fabaceae > Abrus > Abrus precatorius. Next base: position 11,288,106 of record NW_020874384.1, read on the forward strand.
TCACCTGCAACCTCCGGCAAAGGGCCATTTACTTGCATGTTCACTGAATTTGTGTTCAATTCAGATGTTGGAATATCCACATTCATGTATGAAGTATTGTTGTCTCCAATAATGTTTTCGTCATCATCACCATCTTCATCATCATTCACAATCTAGCACATCACAAATGACCAACATTATTACTACTTTTAAATTCAAGGGAAGAGGATGATCATCCAGAAATGTTGCTTAGGCTACACGTAAACAAGGAAAAATGTGTATGCATCAACCAAACATGTTTAGAAAACATTAAACATATATAATAAGTTGACAATTACCAATATCATGTCTCATGCCAGTAGAACAACCAAAAATTCACTTTTTTTGGGTTGTTAGGGGGTGTTAGGAACTGCTACAGAGAACCAGAAGGCAAGCAAAATTGTAGGCAAGTTGATATAAAGCAGCTTAAATGAATGTGAGTTCTTACATTAATACCTTTGGATTGAGTGAACCATGAAAGTATGTGAGGGCAAGTTGATGAGCTTTGAGACGTGACTGATGCCCACCCCATTCGTTCTCAACAACCGTTTGAAGAGCTGACCAACGAAACACAACCAAACCAATTCCTTCACTCAAAACTCTTTTGACTCTTCTTGTAGCCTTCTCGAATTCTCCATTCTTCTCTCTCTACTTTGTGTGTTACCAAAATCATAGTTATCAATCTTGGATAGGGTGCGCATAGCAGCCAACACAAAAAATACTATAGCGGGAAAGCTAAATAAAGATATATCACCTTTGTTTTTAACATTAGCGTAACTTTTACTTGTTTTAATCTATCACAGTATCCTATGTATAAAATGTATATATTTTTTTACATTTAAATCTTTTTAATGTATAGTATATGTAAATTACACTTTGGTCGAGATATACATCATAGTTAATTTAATTCTTAATAGTATATTCTATTTAATTAATTTTATAATCATAAAAAATTATTAATTTTTATATCTTTTAATTTATATAATACAATATAATGTTCTATACCTATAAAAAAATTTAATTATTAAATTATATGTATATTTATTTTAAAATAAAGTATATGTACAATGCACGGCTACTAAACAAGGTCAAATTAAAATTTTCCGTCAAGTTCAACATTATCCCACACTTGAGATGATAAATAGTTGAAATTTATGCACATAATCAAGTAACATTATTTACAACTTATTGGATGAAGTTTGTATTGAATATATTTCATGTTTATGCATGACATGAATTACACATTTGCCATTCATTTGTTGGCGTGACAATGGTATATTGAGTCGAGAACTAGCTTTATAGGTTCTCCCTCAAGACGTAAACTTATAAGATACATAAGCTCCCAATGCAGCAATCACCAGAACTGCAGCACCAATATTTGTAGCTAAATGTTTCTCTTGCTCATTCCATTTCCCTTCTGTTATTCTTGTGACAACTTGGGAAGCAGCACAAGCCAATTCTCTGATTCCGTTTTTTTCAGTGTCCCTGGTATCCTCTTTACTCTTTTCTTCCTTTTTGGGAGCAGTTCTAGATTCCTTTTCTTTCTTAGGAACTTTTGGAGCCGAAGATTCTGCTACCTTGGATGACAATTTTTTTGCCATGGTTTCTTTTTCTTTAAAACTACCCTTCTCCTTGTCTTTCACAGGATTTCTTGACTCAGAAGGCTTCCCATTATCTTCCTCTTTAACTTCCTTCCTTGAGATCCTTTCCGTCTCTTCATATTTAGCACCAGTTCCCTCTATTTTCTTTTCCTCTAACTGCTTTTGAACTGTTGAAAGCGTAGTCTTTACTCCAATGTCTGTTGGCTTTCTGGTAACAGTAGAAGGTGTAGGTTTTGGCTCACCTTCATCTTGACCCTTTTGAGGTTTCTCATTTGTTTTTATTTTGGTAGCCATTGTTGGTGCTGATTTTGGCCCAAATTCCTCCTGACTCTTTTGAGGCTCTTCATTTGGTTGCATTTTGGTTGTCATTGCTGGTGTTGGTTTTGGCTCAAATTCCTCTTGACCCTTTTGAGGCTCTTCATCTGGTTGCATTTTGGTTGTCATTGCTGGTGTTGGTTTTGGCTCAAATTCCTCTTGACCTTTTTGAGGTTCTTCATCTGCTTGTATTTTGGCTGCCATTGTTGGTTTTGGTTCAACTTCATCTCGACCCTTTTGTGGCTTACCTATTTCTGTGGATCTTTCTACATCTTCTTCTTGACCCTTTCGGGAGATATAGTCCTTAATTGGATCAGGAGGGATTTGAGACGATGTGTCTTCACGAGTAGCCGTTTGTGCCTTTAAGTCAGCTGGCTCTTTTACAGGACTTGGGAGTGAAGCACTTTTCTTGTCTTCAATTGGTTCTTCAACTTTAGTAGTTGTAGGTTGTGATGGAATCGTTTCTTGGCCTTTTTCGTAAGGCTTTGGTTCAGTTACACCTTTCTCTTGGGTTGTTTCTATTTCTGGTTGTTTAGGATCAACTTGGGGAGTGACCTTTGGCATTGTAATGATGAGAGTTCCAATTTCAAACTTTCCCTGAAGTTTCTCGGCCACAGAATCTACCGGAATAGGATATGATTGGTCAAATTTACTCCATCTGTTACCATGGATTCGTCTTTCTCCTGTGATCCTCACCATCCGTGAAGATTCCACATATGTAATCTTTACACTATCCCTTGAAAAACCTACAAAAGAAAGATAATATTGATTTGCATAGAAAAAGTAGAAGAAAAGCAGACTTAAGATATAGAGATAAACTTGGCAGTTATGTTATCCACTGGTTACACAAAACAACGTTAGTAATATATTGTTTGACATATTTTTAACAAAATTCTTATCATTAATTAAATTTTATATGTATTACGTAAACAAAGGGTAAATTCAATTTACATTATGAAAACACAATAGTACAATTGCAAATCTCCGTGCATTATTTTCAATCGATTTTGTAATATATAGTACAAAAGTATTAATACATTCTTCTTTTAAAATTCGAGTATTTTCAAATAATTTACATTTTTTAATTTGTTTCTAGAAACAATATGATAATCATAATTTAAAAAAATTTTAAAAATGTTTAAATTTGGATATAGATACTGAAGAAAGGCATTTAAGAATAAAAAAAATTTATGGAAGAGAGAATTAAAATTTGCTCACCGGGAATATAAACATGCAGAAGGTATGCCTCTGGGGTTTCTTTTGTCTCTGAGCGGGGCTGCATGACCTCATACACGCTACGACTAGAAGGTTGGGAACGGAAAGTTGGTGTTCTTGGTCTGAAAGCCATGGCTATACAATATGCTAATAGTAGTGTTTTTTAGGTGGAATGCTAAATAGTAATTTTGCACCTCACGAATTTGCTGCTAAATGCTTTGAATTGGACTTGTTGGGTTACGAATTTCTTTATATGCATATTTATATAAGGTCTGGTCATTGTTAGGATATAAACGGTTTTCTTGGCAAAGAGACAATTAATTCCTTCTTGTTTGTATATGCTTTGTTTTGTTAACGTGAATGGGTTGGGTATTGCCTTTTCCATGCCATAGGATAGAATTTTATATATATTATTATATGAGGTATAACTTCTTTGGCCAAGAAAGCAAATTGTTCTTTGTTTTGCCGGCACACTTGCACAGCTAGCCATGCAATGTTGATGCATCAAATACGGGCACGTAAAAATTCTTACATTTAATTTAAATCTTTTATTTAACTTACATTTAAAAATTAGTGAAATAATAAATTATAATTCAATAGATATAAATTAAATAAAGTTCAGATTGAGTGAAAGAGTTTTTAAAATTATACTAACATAAGAAAATAATTTTTTATATATATAATTAAATTTTAGCAGTTTAATAATTTTTATTATATAATTTAATTAAAAATAACGATTAATTAAATGTTTTAATCATAAAAATCAAATCTACAAAATTTAAATTAATATAAAATTATTTGATATTTTACTTTTACACTTCAAAATAAATTTTTTAAAATATATGAAAACAATAATTTAATTTCATTCTTGCAGTTATATTCAACTGGATTTATTAAAATTATATTTTATATAAAGTTACTAACATCAATTAAAATATTATATTTCAAAATAAAGTTCAAAAATTTTATAAATTTTATAATTAATTAATTTTTATTGTATTATTTTACTTTAATTAATGTACAACATGATATGTGAAATTTAAAATATAATAATTTTAATATCATGATCAGTTGAATATCACATAATTTAAAATTTAAAATATAATAATTAATGTAAAACATGATAAAAATTACTTTTTATAAATTATTTTTAAAAATATAATTTCACATAATTTGAAAGTTATATCAAATTATCTTTATCTTATTTTTATGTATATAGAAAAATAAATTTTATGTATAATTTTTTAAAGAGAGTAAGATGCCTTCCTTAGACTTGTCATAGTATTTTTATTTTTATTTTTATTTTTATTTTTATGGGGTTAATGATATTTATTATTGACCATAAGATTAGTTAACTATTATTTTTTTTACGTAATGATAAGATGAAGATGTTATTTATATAATATAAGTTGAGTGGTTAGAATAAAAAAAGTATTGAAAGTTATTTATAATAATATAATATCTATCAAGCTGAAAGAAAAGTTTTATCATACAAAAATATAATTAACTATATTACATTGTAGTGAATATTAAGCAATAATAGAAGATAAAAGTGAAAGAAAAAAAATCAAAATGTTACTGTAGATGAGTACAAGAAAAGATAAGATAAGAAATAATTGTATATATTTTTGGAGTAACATTTATAGTGAATAAAAATCATCTAAAGTAATTCGATCATATGCAAATAAGACTACTGAAACATCAATGAGTAGAATAGATGACATAGCTTTTAATCTAGTAAAAGGGATAAAAAGAGATTTAGAAAAAAAAAAGCTTAGAGAAAGTTATTAAAAGATATTTAATATAATAAATAATATTTATGAGAATTGAATTTTTAACTAAATTCAATATTATTATATAATTTATATAGCTTACCTCGTCCAATAAATAGAGCTTGATTGTTGTTATTATTATTATTGCACTTGTCTATGTCACGTGGCTATCTTCCTCTCATTAAATGATACTTTACATAGGATATATTAAAGAATATGCAAAGTTAGATAGTAAGTTATTAACTATTTTTTATAAATTGTAGTATTTTATAAGGATTTTTTTTAATACTTGCAATATTAAATAAGATAGTAAGGTATAAGGATTTTTTAATTAAAAAGTTTATAATTTAAGATAATTCAATGCATTGATAATATTAAATATTTTTACACTTATTTTAATAAAAGCTTGATATATATTTTTTTAACTATGTAATATTGCACAAATTAAAAATAAATCAATTTTATAAATATAACCAACTTAAAATTAACAATAGATAGACCATCACATTTTCATTTTACACATTTGCTTACTTAGAAAATAGAAATTCAATGCTTTAATTAAAAGAAAGGAGTGGAGCGAAAAGGTAAGAAAAACAAGTGACACTTAGTTGGTTAAAAATACATTAAAAAATAAAGTATTTTTTAAAGATCGATAAAAATAAGAAATTATATATATATATATATATATATATATACTATGTTATTATTTTCGTAAGCAAATGTACTTATTGAAAAGTAATAAAGTTATTCTAAAATAAAGTCTTAAAATATCATTTCACAATGATTATTTTCAAGTACTAAAAATTTCTTAATTTAATTGTTTGAACTTAAAGAATATAAAATTAAATAAAAATGATTCAAATATGAAATTAATTAAAAAGAATTAAAACAGCGCAACCGCTAACAATAAAATAATCTAAAAGAATCTAAGGCGTAAGATTTCACCTTATACTTTTCTACGTTCACTTTTAAATTAATTCTAATTTTGGTTTTCTTATCATTGCCAACCACTCATACTAAATTTATTAATATTCAATGGTCATGCAATGTTAATAATTTTTTTCTAAGCTACTAATCTCAATGGTCATGCAAGGTAAAAGGAAGAAAAATCATAAAAAAAACTTATTAGTTATTAATTTAATAACAATTAAAAGAAAAGAACTAAAATTGGTTCACCTAATCTTTTGTCTCATTTTATCTTATAGATCAATTAACTCTACGTGGTATGTTCGTTTACAAAATAATTAATTATGTTATGTTTAAAAGTTGTCTATTACAAACATACAAATATAGCACAATAGAATAAACACTAGTTTAGAAAGGAAATATAAAATTAATATTAATCACAAAGATCTCATAAAGTCATGTAAAATATTCACATAGTCCTAACTATATATTTAGCTAGACATAATATAATAGAGAACCAAAACAATAATAAATTAATCTATAATTATTCAGAAAGTAAATGCAAACTGGAAGAGTCTCTAATAAATAAGAGATGAAAAAAGCTTTAATTACAAGATAAAAAAAGCTCTTAATTACAAGATGTGATCTCAAAGCTCTAGTAGTCATCAGCGATTGGTCAAAATTAAGATTGAAGGTGTCAAAAAGAACTTAATCCTTATAAAAATTGTTAAGATATAGTCCATAACTTTTTGAACCTATTAAAAGTTGATTTTTGTTATCAATTGAGTTCTTTTAAGTGACTACTGAAGCTAACTAATGAAGTCTCACTCATCATTGCCATGTACTTGATAATTGTTTTTAATATTTGGCTTAAATAAGTAAATAGTCCCATAAATATATCTTCTTTTGGAAATATTCCTTATTAAATTTTTTTTTATTTGGTCCTTCAATTTTTTTTACGTTAGTTCTTGCCATTTTAAAAAATAGTAAAATGCTTATTAAGTAGACTGAAATCCATGAAACTATTAACATGCATGATTTTTTACTATTTGCTACTCAGATTTGGTAGTGGTGGAAAATGTTAAATGCTCGTTAGGTTGCAAAAGTTAGGGTTATGAAATCCTAAACTTTCCCTATCTTCTCTTGAATCACGCACAAACATAATCAAAGAAAGAGAACTAGAGTTTTGGAAAAAAAAAAAAAAAACACACAACATAGCAACCTCTAGATCACAATGGTCCACCTCAAATGCACAAAATAGGCTTTGTGGATGTGGAGATGTTGCAACGCTTATGGTGTCAAAGAGTAAAAGGAACCTTGGGTGACAATTATGGACTTGCCCTAATTGGAAAGTAATGCATTTTTGTTATTTTCTTGTAACAGATGAATGGGCGACAATTATGGACTTGCTAAAGTGATGATCTTCTATCATTTTCTCGTAATAGATATAGGATAATATGTTAATGCTAAAATAATGTGCTTCTGTCATTTTTATGTAATATATGAATGGTAGTTATAATTACTTTGATTGGATTGACCAAGAGGATAATGTTGACATATGTCACTGCTAAGTCTGTGTGTGTGTGCTTGAGCAATCAAATTGAAGGTGGAGAATTTACAGAAGAAGTTAGTAAGTGAAAGATTGAAATATTGAAAGGGAGAATTGTAATGAGTTTAGTAATTACTTATGGTATTTGTATGTTTTGTATGATGAAATGTCAATGTCAAGGTTAGGAAACATGTAACGGGAAGATTAATATAAGAAATGGAGTTTGTACTAGTGTGGGAAGGTTATTATGGGATTTGTATATTTTGTATGGCAATAGTCTAATCTCTTTGAAGAAATGAAATTCGTCTTAGTTGGTTCGCTTTACTTATCTTTTTTTTTTTAATTTAATTTGTTGGTACAATAAATTTTAGATGAGAAAGTGTATATCATTTTCTATGGATAGATGATTATCAATGGGACCCTGAGTATAGAATATTAAGGGATACTAATATTTGAGCACTTAATAAAGGATATAGTATAAAGGACCAATTAACCTTATTCAAATGTAATTTTAGGCTATATGAGAAAAGGCTCTACAGAAGGATTTTGCTTTATCTATCAAGACCTTAATTTAAGTCTGTGTGCATAAATATTTAACTTTTCATATTATGATTGATTTACATGAATCATAATCTTAAAAGAGTTTTTTATTTAAGTACTCTTATAATTAAAATTGAGGAAGTTAAAATCTTGGTTTAACTCAATTAAAAATCAAGGTTTATATATTCAATTAACTCAATTTTATTTGATGGACTATCTAAGTGATCAATTACTAGATTGGATAATTGATTATCAATCTATTTTGTTGGTTTAAAAATTAAATTATTTAATACAAAATCATTCAATAATCAATTACCAAGAGATTGATTGTAAAAATTGTCAATTTGTTAAAAGTTTATTTCCTTTAGTATAGAACAACTCAGTAGTCAATTACCAAGATCAGTAATTGATTACTAAAAAGTTTATTTAGTAATAATTCAATGATTTCTTAAACAAAACCATCTAATAATTAATTACTAAGAGCATTAATCAATTATTATGTTACTATATTGTGTGATCAATATTTCAATAAAAAAGAATGAAGTCATGTTAATTGTTTGAAATAATTATTGATAGGGTTACCTTAATAAATGTAACTTCTATAGCTCTAGTTTTGTTGGGCAAAATTAAAAGGAGAAAGATTTGTCTCTAGTCTCCCAATAACTAGCCATTAGAAAATCTTTCCAATAGAGCACACAATAGCAAGAACCTAATGATGACACATCATGCAACACCAATACAAACTGGAGAAGCAGCAAGTAAGGGACAAAACAAAATAACTTAACATTAATAATATCAAATGGTCACCTACTTAGAATATGTTTAACAAACAAAAAGAGCCAAAATCATAGTTGCTGCCTTAAGTGGTCCCAAAATATCTATACCAAATAACATTTGACACAACCGCACATAGGGATGAAAATAGGCTAGGCTAAGTTAGGCTTTACATAAATAGGCTTGGCCTGTCTAATAATTTTGAAGCCTAAGCCTGACTTTTTTAGAAGCCTGATTTGGCCTATTAACTTTTTTAATAGCCTACTTCGTATTAAGATATTCAGAAGGTTATTAAGCTTTCTTATAAATCAACTATAAACCATCTAAATAGGTATGTTTTTTAAAAGTTATAAGAATTATATCTAAATATATTATTAAAAAAATAATATAATATAAACAAGTGCCCAAGATTGTAAGAAAATATGGATGAGATGAGACGATTTAGTGATAGACGTAATCGAGACAATGCAACGTAAATCAATATTATGTGTATAGAATATACTAAAAACTCCAGCAAGCAGAGCTCCCTCTCTTAGAGAATATGTAATAGAGACATCTTTAACTCTAACAAAAAGGATTAGGGTTTTTAATTGAAGATTTTATTATTTTAAAATTTAATTGATTTAATATATTATTATATTAAAAATTTTATATAAAATTATTTAATATATTATTATAAATTTTATGAATTTTAAAAAGGTCATTCTGATAGACCTAATAAGCTTTTTCTTAAACTCAAGCTTGACCTATTTAATTAATTAAACTTTTTAAAAAACCTAAATTAAGCCTATTAATTAAATAGGCTAGGCCGTAGGCCCCTGTCAGACAGCCTGATCTATTTACATTCCTAACCGCACATGCTGGATTAATTGGTCCCAAAATATCTACAAATAATATTTAACACATAACGACACATGCTATCTTAAGTGGTCTCAAAATATCTATATCAAATTATAATAAACATACAGCCACCATATATGCTACCTTAAAAAAGAGACACATAATTCATTTAAGTTTTCTTTTTTGTTTGAGTATTATTAGCTGATAGTCCACCTTGACTAGATGTTCCATTGGTTGTACAGGTCAAAGCTTTTGCAATCTCTTATAAAATAAAAAACAAGTACATGTATTATTGATTTATTGATTGTTACATTTTTTTCATGAACACATAAAAATGAAATAAATTAACATCTTACTATCATTTTGATTGCATTCATCCATTTTTCAACGAATTGGGCCACATGTTATGTTACTTGGTTAGATGGCTAAGATATTGATTCCCTTGGTACATGCTTCTTATACTCCCTCTTCTGCATAAAGATTTGAACAAGAGACTAATTTAAGAACATGATAAAGTGAATGTAATTTAGGCAAGTATAATATCTTTTCTGGTTCATTAGGCAAGTGTAATACCTTTTTTGGTTGTGATAAACTTAGTTGTTGCAATATGAGCTCAGTTGATTTCACACTTTATGCAATAGATAATGTTGCTTTAGTTCCTTTTGCCAATTTTCTCTTTTGCATTAGCAATAACATGGTGATGAACATGTGAAAAATTATTTGAATAATTAGTATCATTGTTACTTTTTTGTGCAGTAATACTTTGTTCTTTAACATAACTATTGATTCTTGTGTTGTTGCTTTAGTTGATTTCTTATTCTTCTATGACATGGAATATTTAATTATATTAGTAAATAATAACTAAATTCAATAGAAGATATAGTAATTTAAATAAAAATACCCTCCTTGTGGTCTTTGTTGTATTAGATTGTGATGCTCTTTTACAAGTCCTAGAGTTGTGTCCAAGCTACTTGCAAGTATCACAAGTATTGCTATTGTTGGTTTTCCTAAACTTGTCAACATCACATGTTTCGTCTAGGTCCCTTCTTCTCAACTTTTTATGCTCCTTGGACTTTTTATTTTTGGTATTGGGGAAGTAATTTCTTAGGCTCAATAGTTGTAGGCCACTTATTTTGACCATTAATTGGACTGATACATGACTCATAACATCTTTGATATGCCTCTCTTTTATAATACTAGTAGACATAAATTTCATGATCATCAGTTGTTACATGCTTACAATGTATGTCAACTAACTCTCAAAAGTTTCATGTGCAAGAATTCATACCTAAATCAACAATGAACTTATCAACAAATAAAACCTGGGTAACTTCAAATTTCTTGTCTCCAGCCCAAATAGTAAACCAATTCCCACTTTTTTCTACCTCTTTGTCAAATCTTTTTCTTAGTTTAGCCATGACAGTACCAAGATATGTTTTTAATTTATCCTTAAGTGTTGCAAACCTAGCCATAAGTCATGTCCTAATCCATTCAAGCATATGATAGGTTTGTCTCTAGTTACAAGTATTATACTATTAAATACTTCACTAATATTTTTCATCAACACATCACATCTAGGATAGAAACTAAATGCATGTTTGCACCAACTAGATTTTAGAACTTGTTGAAGCCATTCATAGTTTTCTTCATTGATTGATTTAATTTGTAGCATCTTCTCTGACCATGCCTCCTCATAGGTTTCCTTCGTAGCTCCCATCATCAAGACTTTGAAAATTGTTCCTTCTATATACTTATTTTTAAAGTTATTATAAAGGTGCCTAAGGTTGAACCTATGTTTAACACCTTCCAACAACTCTTCAAATGTTGGTATCAACCTATGTGATACAAAATATCATATCATGAATATAGTATGAAAATATAAATCTTATTATGTGAATTAGAATATGACAAAATTTAAGCTTCACCTTTTGTTGATTTGAGATGAAAACTCATCTCTTGGTCTTTGCATTACCTATGTCTTCTAATAATAAATTAAGAAACCACCTCCAATTTTCCTTAATTTCAATCTCCACCATAGCAAATGCTAAATGAAAATATTAATCATTTGGATCTCTTCCAACAGCTATGAATAGTTGACCCCCATATTTTATCTTCAGGTGGATCGACTCTGATACATGATCTAGAACTCTTAATAAAACTCCTCTTATAACCTTTAAGACACATTTAGTAGCTTCCAAATCTTGATTGCAGTGTAGGGGCTAGAGTTACCAATTACTCCCTTTGGTCTTATTTATAAAAAAAACAAAAGACTAAATCATCAGGAAAAAAAAAGTAATTAACTTAGTTATATTTTTTTTTATAAATATAAATTTTATTCTAAAACTATCCATGATATTAAATGATGTAATTAGTGTAGTCATTGTCTCGTAAACATACATTTAACAATTAAAAAAGGATATAAAAGGAATTTAACAATTAATACATCTTAAATATATCATATGTTTGTTATAATTTGAATAAAGAAAATACTCAATTTTGTTTCTTATAAAAAAATACCAGAGGTAATATAATTTACATGTATTTCCATGGTTAGTTTTCCTTAACTTTGCACTTTAACTTCATAACAAAGAATATTGTCTACATACATCCCTTTCCACAACCTCCTTAGTAAGTTGTTTTGCCCTAAAAACTCTTCATGTGGTCATGTCAATTGGGTATTTTCTTTTTATTTCATCCATAATCTCTCCTAACTTAAGGTGCTCAGTTGACCTAATTTTATCCTTACCTTGTTTAGGCACTCATCTTGAATTTTTATTTTCGTTTTGAAACACTCTCCCACATGTGTGCCTGTAAACTAATGTCTTCAACTTATATGTATGTTTATTCCTATGCTTACTCACAAAAGCAATAAACTCACAGTTAGACTTGCAAATTACTCTTGTCCTAACATAATCATTTTTTACAAATTCAATTTCTCTCCCATTCAAAATAGAATATTCAATAATGGTCTCTTTGAATTATTTTGTAGAATAAAATTCCATCCTAACTTTAAACTTATAATATTTACACATTTCTTCCTATTTATACTTGGTATATTTTGGTTTAGATAAATTAACTGAATCTAAATTATCAATCCCACTATTCAGTTCATCACTTGTGTATGCGTCATCAATTGCTTCCTCAATTACTTATGGTTGACACTCATCATGTACTGATATGTTCTTGTTTTACTTCTTAATTAATGATGGTCCATGTGTCTTATTTGCAATGGTCTTCATTTTATGTCTCTTCATATTTTTGTAATTTCTTATTGGCCAACTTCATTAACTTGTGTACTCTACACATTCTCTAGCTAGTTGTATTAGGAAATTAATCTAGTTTAAATATTTGAGCCATTGTTGTGTTATGCATGGGTCTATAATTTTAGAGCTTAGGCTTTCAATGGAGAATTCCCAAGTTTATTATTTCCAATTAAGTTAGAAGGGTTCAATGACAATGTTGGTGGAGCAATTGAGTCTCAATATACATGATATAGATGCATATTGGCTTTAAAGGAAAATCTATCATGGTGAAATGAACCAAATCCGTTGGTTGCTAGTTGGAAAACTTGTTAGAAAGATGACAGTGGTCAAGGCAATAACAACCAAAGAAGGAGGAAGGCCAAAAAAAATAAAAATTATATAGATAAATTATTAATATTTTAGAAACTTTTTTAAAATATTAACCATTAAATTATAAAAATTTAAAATAATTTTTAAATACAAATGACTTAGTAATAATAAGTTAGACCCTTATTATTTAATTCATTACTTAACAAAATGTAATTAACAATAGTAATTAATTTTTAATAAGTTCAAAAGTTAAAAGACTATATATAAACAAAAAAACTTATAAAAGAATTAAGTTCAAATTCTATCATTTTTGTATAGAATAAATACTGTTTAAGCTAAAATATAATCACTACTTCAAATCTGTTTTTTTAGACATAAAAATAAGAACCATGATTTGATTATTTCAGAGAGAATATAAGAAACTAAATAACTAAATAAATTGATTATATTTTAATTAAATAAATTAAATAGATTATTATTTGTTATTTTAAAGGAATGAAATGTAAAAGATGATTTTAAGACATAAAAATTTCCTAAACTTTAAACATATGACAAGCACAAAATTAACCAAATATGCAAATTGTAACATCCTTAGAATTTTATTTTTAAATTAAATAATATATCATATAGAAATGGAATAAATAAGATAAATTTTATTTATAATAGGTAATAAAAATGCGAGGAAATTAAAATTTTTCCATGAATAAAATCATTCACAAAATTTACCAACATGATGGAATGAGATAAGAAAAATGCAATTTGATAATTATATTATACTAAAACAAATAAGGAAATAAAGGTACTAAACTTTCATTTACATGTAATCAATGTAATATAGAAATTGTTAATCAAATAATGTAGAACTTAGAATAATAATCACATAACCAAAATAAACTAAGTCACAAAGCAATCACAACCCATATCCAAAAACTGAGGATCTAATACTATCATCACCACTATTTCAGCCTTCTGTCTCGACTATGTCCTTAGTAATTAACTCATCATCCTCTCTGAGGTATATATTTCTAGAGTCTATCACAATCTCTATGCTTGAAAAGTTCTCAAAAGTACATCGAGTATGTCTCCCAAAAAGGTCATGGTTGTGATAAATAAACATATTATTTACAACTCTTAGAGGCCTAATAGTGTCTCTGTAAACATAAAAACTAAGGATACGGTGAATTCTACTATTTATAGAAAAATCAAAAGGTGCACCATAACTTAAAATTATTTCTAAACTACACACTTAACCATCCTCAAAATCCATATTAAAGCTAAAATGGACAAAACGCTGATATTCCTTAAAAACATAGTTTAATTTACAATGTACAGTATAATCTACTAGCCTAATTTGTCTTTGTGGTGTAGTCTATCATGATCTCTTTTTATAAAAAATCAATGACATTCTGCATTATGATGAATCCACATTTTACTAAATTTTTATACATCATTTATTACTTTTTATAGAAAAGAATAGACTTAGAGAGTGTAAATAAGATGAATATTTCAATTAGGATAAATAATATAGGTTTCTTAGTTTTAGTTAATTTACATTGATTTCTATAGTTTATTTTACATGTTTTGATCATTTGAATAATGTGGCAGGAATCCCCAAGCTTATTTTGAAGAATTATTGGAATTTGAGGAATTTGAGGTGAAAGTAACCACTTTCAAGATTGATAGTGACAACTACAGCAAGTCACTTCCAGCAAAGGAACCAAAGTGATCACTTTCAAAGCTTAAAGTGACAACTACAGCAGCCCAGAATCCACTAAACCTGCGCGTGGTTCCTATGAAAGTTCATAGTAATCACTTCAGAGCATACAGAATTGAAGGTGCTGCGCGTAGTTACTATCAAAGTTCATAGTGATCACTCTAGAGAGTCCAAAATGTTCCAGTGTTGCACGTGGTTACTATGAACTTTCATAGTAATCACTCTAGAAAGGCAAAACCCAATTGATGCTGCGCGTGTTTACTATGAAAGAATGAAAGTAATTACTTACACTTTTTGTACCTTTTCTCTTCTTTATTAAATTTAGGACACTTGAAGAGCCTAGAGTGGCCTTGGGTGATAGCCAAGGGTCCAACCTAGGGTTTTGATTTCCATTTTCTCCTTACTTCTCTTTGATTTTTGTATTGATGTTATTGATTTCTCTTTACTTTCATTTTGTAATTGTGAGACCCATCCTCATTGAGGGTTAATTTTCTTGTAATCTCTAGTGAGTTCATATGGATTCTTGAATTCTTAGGTTTTTGAATGTTAATGCAAATCTTTTTCTTCCATGAATTTCTTCCTCCCAAACTCTTGAATTGAATTAATTGTTGAATGAGGGGAGCATTGCGTAATGAACCCTAATTCGTTTTAAGGAAATTCTAAATTTGAATTGCTTAATTCTTTTTTAATTCCAAGATTGTGTAATCAAGGAATGAGAGATTGGAGTTCATTGGATTGCTTAATTCATATGAAAACATAAGGTTAATTTTCGCTTGTTAAATCAACCTAATTCTTGGAAGAGAGGAAGAGTATTAAATCTTGAGAGGAATAGGGATAGAGTTTATATGAATGAACTAGGGGTTACTACATTTTATCGATTGAACTTTGCAATTTAATTCTCTGCTTAAGTTGATTGAACTTGAAATCATAAAACCCCCCTCTCTACTTGCTTTCTTAATACATTGCACACTACATGTTTGATATTTGGTCACTCGTCCAATGATTCATAGGAGACGACCTAGGCTTGCATCCTAAATTACATAAATTTTTCTGCATATTTTGATGAAGGTTCACGACAAATCTTTTTGCAAATGAGAAAATATTTCGTTCGTCACATTATCTTTCCTAATTCATTTATTCATTTATGAGATAATATATATATATATATATATATATATATATATATATATAAGTAAAAGAGTATAAATTTTTAAAAATTAAACTTCAACATCTAATTTAACAAAATAACAAGCCTCAAGGGAATTTTATACAATACCAAATATTTACATAAATTTATACATTTACATCAGCTAGTTCAGCGAGCAATTCAAAATATAAGTTGTTCAAATTATAATTACATTCCTTGGAAAGTGTAGCCAAACAGTCTAGGCCTATTACTATAACCTAAACTACCAAAATAATTGACGCTACAATTTTCCAAAAATTCAAATCATGTCGTCCCTCAGCTACACCTTCCAGCTTAAGAAGTAGACGCATTATCTATACCTTCTACTCACGTACCCTCGTACGATCATTGCAGCACACATATCAATAAAGCAAAAAATGCAAGGGTGAGCTTATATAATTAACAATCATAATATAGAATATGAATATGTAAAATGTTTTAAACAGCTAATATATTTCACAGCATTCAGCACAATAGATTCAATCAATTAATGCAGCATGCTCAGCCCATTCTCAGCCCAACTAATGCAAATGCAGTGATTTAGAGGAACTATTTTTTTATCTGGGAGCGACCCATCCCGGTATCTAGATCCAGACACAGCTCAACTCAGCATCTTAATCAGGTCTAGAATGATGATAATGAATGTACTGTATCATAGCAAAATCAATATAAAAATAAGGCACAATTAAATCTATTTTCAGTCTCAGCAATACAACAATGCGTATAACTTCAACCAGCTTCAAAGTCATAGTCATATTTATATATTTTTACAACCTCAGCAACATAGCTTTATGCATTTACATAATAAAACCAAACAACTCACAGTGTCAATTAAACACCAAATGAATTAAATAGCTCACAACTTTAATAAAACTTTTCAACACTCTCAGCATATATATATCACCATATTTCAACATATCATGTCTCATTACAGTATTTTAAGTACTCATTAAGCAATAGAGAAATCTACTCAGCTATACTACTCTGGGTTTTAATCTAGACTTTGACCATTCAACGACTTATTCTCAGTTATAACTGAATTAAGTTCATAAATAACTCTGTATTTACTAGACGAATAAACCAGCTCAAATAAGCTCCCCTTACCTGAAATGAATTTTTTCATATCAAACTCCTAGTGAGTCCCGAAGGGATAGATCAAGTGTTTGGGTATGAAATACAGCTTGAACAGTTCAGATCTAGATCTTGATGAGATAGGCAATCTCACTTTGTTCAGGAAGGAATTTGGCTTCGAGAAGGTTTTCTCTAATGAGAAGAAGTGAGAGAACAAAGAGAAAATGAGAGAGAGAATTTGTCTGGTGAGAAAAATGAAGTTTCTAGGCACTGAGCAAGGTCGCCTCTCGCCTGGGCGAAGGGACAACATGGGTGATCCTATCTGCTCTCACTTGAGCGAGGTTGATCTCGCTTGAGCGAGAACACTCCAGAACTCTCAATCTCTCTCTCAGATTAGACTATATTGGTTCTCGATCATACTTCCTAGCTTATCTCATGTATAATGTGCTTAACAACTAATTTCTAATCCATTCTACACATCACACTCGACAACATCACAATACAACATTTAAGAATATATTGTTCATTACACGACAATCATATAACTTTTACATTCACCTTCTAATATATGAGTAATTCATACACTTTAAGCATACATCACACAATTCAATTTGAACAATGAATACATATAATTACACTGATCTGATAATTCTCCCCCTGAAAAATAAATTTTCTTCCTAAAAATTCATTCATCATTAAAGAGATGAAGACAGTGCTATCTCATTCGATCCTCCTCTGAGTTCCTTAACTTTAGTGTCTTTAATATGCAGCTGAAAGATTAATAGACAAGTCATCTTGTATTTGAATAATATCTTATTCTATCATATGAGTTGGGTCTGGAACATACTTTCTCAATTGTGACATGAAAAACATTATGTAATCCTACCAGCTTAGGCGGTAGTGCCAATTCATAGGCTACGGGTCCTTTACGATACAAGATCTGACAACTCTATAAATTAGGTGTCAGCTTTTGCACCTTCAAAACTCTTCCTACACTTGTAGTTCTTGATACTTTCAGGAATATGTGATCAGCTATTTCAAATTCCAAAGGTCTCCAATGCCGATCAACATATGATTTCTGACGGCTGTGAGTAACCCTTAATCTTTTCTGTATAAGCTCAACTTGCTCCATGGTTTTCTGAAGCATTTGTGGTCCAATCATCATATATACTCCGTCTTGAAACCAACAAATTAGGGTTCGACATCTCCTGCCATACAAAGCTTCGAAAGGTGGCATGTCGATGCTTGAATGATAACTGTTATTATAGGTAAATTCCACAAGAGGAAGCATATCCTCCTAATCACCCTTCTAATCAATAACATAAGCACGCAGCAAATCTTCTAATAAATAGTTCGCTCCGACTAACCATCAGTTTGAGGGTAATATGTCAAACTCAGTCTCAGCTGGGTACCCAAATCTTCTTGAAAACTCTGCCAGAATTAAGAAGTGAAGCGAGGGTCCCTATAAGAGATTATGCTAGAAGGTACTCCATGCAACTTAATGATCTCTCTAATATACAACTTAGCAAATCTTTCTATGGCATAGGTCATGTTAATTGGTAAAAACTGAGCGCACTTAGTCAATCTATCAACTATAACCCAGACAACATCATGATTTCTAACAATCTTTGGCAAATGGGATACAAAGTCCATAGTCACACTGTTCCATTTCCATTCAGGGATCTCCATGGTTTGCAATTCTCCAGGAAGACAACGACGCTCTACTTTGGTCTTTTGACAAGTTAAACAGGTCTTGACAAATATGACTATTTCACCTTTCATTTCCAGCCACCAAAACATCTGTTTCAGATCCTAGTATATTTTTGTTACTCCAGGATGGAGATTTAGACTACCCTTATCTCCTTCTTCTAAAATTTTTCTCTTCAGCTCAGCGCTTCTAGGAATACAGATTCAGTCATGGTATTGAAAAATACCATAAACACCTCGATTGAATCCTACCGCACGATCCTTGCCCAAAAGAAATACAATTTGACATAATCTAGGATTCCACAACTATTTATTATTAATCTTTTATAGGAATTCATTGGTCACCATAATTCTGCCACAACTGATATTTCCATGTGATATATCCATATGTAAGTTCAGGTTTTGAAATTGCTCTTCTAAAAGAGATTCACTAACTCTCAGTGATAAAGCCTGAACCATGCTTCTGCTCAAAGCATCTACTATTATATTAGCTTTACCTGTATGGTATTAAAGTTGAAACTCATAATCTTTAAGAAATTCCATCTAGCGCCTCTGCCTCATATTTAACGCCCGCTGATCGAACAAATACTTAAGGTCTTTATGATCACTATAAACATTAAATTGTACCTTGTATAAGTAGTGCCTCCAGATCTTTAAGGCAAAAATCACTGCAGATCATGCGTGGGGTAATTCCTCTCATGAGTTCTTAACTGATGCGATGCATATGCCACCACTCTCTTATCATGTATTAAGATACATCCTAAACCTTGATACGATGCATCATAGTATACCTCGAAAGGTCGACTGGTATCAGGAAAAATCAACACTGGAGAGGATGTCAACCTCTGCTTTAGTTCATTCAAGTTTTGTTCACAGTCCTTTGTCCAAATGAAGGGTTGATCTTGGCGAGTTAATAACGTTAAAGGAGAAGCAATCTTTGCAAAACCCTCTATAAACCTTTGGTAGTAACCTGCCAAGCCCACAAAGCTATGAATCTTTGTGGCTGTCTTCGGCCTTTCCCATTTCAATACTGATTCCACCTTTGAAAGGTCAACTACAATCCCTTCAACCAAGATCACATGACCAAGGAATTTCAATTCCTCAAGCGAAAATTCACACTTGGACAACTTGGCATACAATTGTTTCTCTTTCAAAACTCCTAAGACAATCCTTAAGTGTTCAGTATGCTCCTCCTTTGAACTATAATAAATAAGAATATCATCGATGAACACCACCACAAATCAATCTAGGAATGGTCTAAAGACACGATTCATATAGTCCATAAATATTATTGGGGCATTAGTAACTCCAAAAGGCATCACCACATACTCATAATGCTTATACTGAGTACAGAAAGCTGTCTTTGGAATAACCTCGTCCTTAACTCGAATTTGATGAAATCCAGACTTTAAATTAGTCTTGGAGAATATCTTAGCACCTTTCAGCTGGTCCATCACATCATCAATTCGCGGCAATGGATATTTGTTCTTAATAGTTAACTTGTTCAGCTGACGGTAATCTACGCAAAGTCTAGAACTTCCGTCTTTCTTTTTTACCAGAAGGACCGGTGCTCCCGAAGGTGACGCACTCGGCCTAATAATCTTTTTTCGCATTAGATCCTCAATCTGATCTTTTAGCCCATCAATTCTCTCGGTGCCATCCAGTAAGGTGCTATAGATACTGGCCCAGCTCCAAGTACTAAGTCTATGCCAAACTCGATCTCCCTGGGTGGAGGTATTCCAAGAACAGCATCAGGAAGTATTTCAAAAAAATCCCACATAACTGGTATTAATTGAAGTTCTTGCTCCCACTGTATACTCACAACAGCTAAAAGAACAAAACATGATGCTCCCTCATTAAGAGTTGCCTTACATGGCATTTAGGAATCATTTCTGGTAAGCATTGTTGTTTAGGAAAAATTAAAAATCGCTAGGCGCAATCAATCAAAACATGATTGGCAGCCAGCCAATCCATGTCCAGGATTACATTCAGGCCTGACATAGGGATACTAATAAGATTAACCCTATACTTCTGTCCGTCAACCATTATAGGACATCCAATACAAACTGTCGAAGTTGTTATCGAATTCAACGTGGGTGTCGCCAGTACCAAATTGCATCTTAAATCACTAACTGGCAATCCTAAGTCTTTCACACAAGCATATGCAATAAAGGAGTGTGTGGCTCCAGAATTAAAAAACACAGAAAGGGATGTACTTGCCACAACTCCTGTCCCCTGAACAAGGTTTATAGCCTAAGCAGCCTTTATCATAGAAGTAGTAAATACAAGGGCCTCAGCTCTAGGCCTAGTCATCTGTGGAGCCCTGACTGCTTTAGGTCTCACGGCATATAAAGCACTAGCTGTGGACGATGTTGCTCTACTTCGAGAAGTAGGACAATCCTTTGCAAGATGTCTTGTCTGTTGGCATGAAAAACAAACCCTAGTATTAGCCTGCTAACATTGATTCAGATAGTATGGTCCTCCACACTTGAAGCATCTCACTGTCGTAGGTGTTGGAGCTCTAAAAGATGGTGCACTTGCTCCCCTAGGCTGAAGATGTCACTCCCTTAGATCGGGAAGATTAAAACTGTTGTTGGCGATATAGTTTGCTACAAGGGCCCTTCCTAGCACCCTTATTTCCTCCATAACTACTAGCATGTCTGCTAGACTGAGCTTTCCCTACTCCCCTAGCGTCCTCTAAATTGAGGCTCTCAACGATGGTGGCTTAGTCCACCAAATCAACAAATTCAGTAATTATTAACGGAATCAGAGTTCTCTTAATATCTGTTCTCAGCCCATCGGAGAATATCTGGCATCTCGACTCCTCAAAGGTTAGATGCAAATAAAATTGGTAGAGCCGCTCAGATTGAATGGCATATTCATACACAGATGAGTTCCCTTGCACCAAACTCAGGAACTCTCTTTCTCTCGCAGCACGAATGTGAGGTGGAAAGAACTTTCCCAAAAAGCTATTCTTAAATAACTCCTACGTAATGGCCTCACCTCGAGCCTCTAGCATAGTATGGGCTCCCTACCATCACATCTCCTACTAGCATATGTGCGGCATAGACAACCTTTTTATCCTCAGCACACCCCATGATGAGAAATATTTTCTCAATCTCTCAGATCCAGAGCTCAGTTGTGTTTGGTCCATCAATTCTAGTGAAGTGAGAGGGTTCACTCTTCCTAAATTTCGATAGCCCCTGATACTCAGGTGGCGGTACTGCTGCAATAGAAGTTGTTGCTGCTGTCTGAGCTGCAGCAGCTACTTGACTTGCAGCTTTCTGCTATTGAACCACATCTAGACTCTGCCTCACAGCAGCTGCCATAGCCTGAGCCATCTAGTTCACATCAAGTGGAAGAGGATTTAAAGCAGGTCTCCTTGGTGGTCTTGCCATCTTTAACATAGACAAAATCAATTTAGAATATTGACAGCAAATCCCATCACAAGATTAACTATTTAGTTATCCAATTAATACACTAAATTAAATGCATTTACAATCAAGTGTATGTCATCACATGTCAACACAGCACAGGCATAAATTTAGCATATAACAACGTATTCAAGCAACTTATCATAATATTTCAACTCATTCAGCACAACATCATGTTATTATTTACAATTTAATGCAGAAAACAAAACACAACTTCTTTGACCATTTCTCAAAGCTCAACTTAGCTACATCTTACTTATTCGTCTTCCTGCCTACAACTCACCCAAGTCTCATATGCTCAAAATTTCTTACATCTATCATGTTGGAAAACAGAGGTGATCAAGCTCGTTCTCCCACATAATCAGCCAATTAGAAAACTTTGACTTGTGATTCACAGCTAAGACTCTCTGCTCATAATACACAACCGAAGTCTAGTAATCTCACCTCGTAAGTTTACCTAGACCATTGCTCTGATACTACTAAAATGTCATGATCCTTTTTTATAAAAAATCAATGACATTTTGCATTACTTTTCCTAATTCATTTATGAGATTGGGTCCAGAGAGTTACCCATTAATCCTGTGACTCCTCGCTTGAGCGAGATCCTTTCTTACCTGGGTGAGGGGACAGCTCGAGTGATCCTATCTGCTCTCGCTTGAGCAAGATTGATATCGCTTGAGTGAGACACCCTGCACACAGAACTCTCAATCTCTCTCTCAAATGAGACTATATTGGTTCTCGATCATACTTCCTAGCTTATTTCATGTATAACGCGCTTAACAACTAATTTCTAATCCGTTCTACAAATCACACTCGACAACATCACAATACAACATTCAAGAATATATTACTCATTACCCGGCAATCATACAACTTTTATATTCACCTTCCAACATATGAGTAATTCATACACTTTAAGCATACACAACACAATTCAATTAGAATAATGAATACACATAATTACAGCAATCTGACATAGTCATCCTTGTTTCCCGAAATATCAATAAGGATGGGCGTCTGAGCGTCTATCTTATCATTTAAACATAACATTAATTCACTTTAACATATTTATCATCATAGAATAAAAGGAAATATCATCACAACAATCATAGAACCAAAATCAGCACTTTTCACACAATCATACACATAGACATACATATTTTATCACATTGTTTACATTCTTCTCTTTCAACTATGCACTCCCTACTACACTATGATCACAGATATACAATGCTTCCAATATTTCTTGATTTCTTACTCAGCTAGGTAAATAGTCGATGATTAGTCTATGTACATGCATATAACATAGACAATAATAGGTCATTTAGCAAATGCATAATTAGGAGTCTAGTCAGAAAATGAGTGTGAGGCTATATGACATATTTGCTCTCAGAAAGAGTGTATACACAAACGCAAATATCGCCCACTACCCTACATTTTCTCCCAGATTTCTATATTGTCTCCGAACTCTATACCCCCATTGTATCTCTCTAAATATTCACACTAGTTCCATTCAACATTTTATGCTCATCTCATATTTCATTTCATATCACTTCTTATTATCCAAACAAAAGATTGTGTTGCACTTCTAGACTAAGTTCACATCATTATAGTATTAAAATACAATTCCAATCATCAAATCTATTCACACATGCTTCATTAATTTCTCATCACTGTCTCACATCAGCATACACATAATCACATTTAGATCATTCAATATACATCATAAACTTTTCTACATCATCACATCTTACTCGACTATAACATCATATTTCATATATATAAAGCATGATCATTCAAACCAACCAATCAAATACATATATTACCAACTTTCTATTATAAATAATATTATTCAAACATATATCCCTATACAATCACTATGTAATGATACTCCTATGAATACAATATATATATATATATATATATATATAGTATAATGATAAAATAGAGCTCTCTTTACCACAAAATGAAGGTTTAGAGAGATATTGATGAAGATTATCGTTTGAAGAACATAAGTTTTTCTAAATATCATAGGATAGAAATAAGAAACAAAGAGAAATGAACGGTGAATATAGAATTGAACTTAGAAAAACTTACTTGGAGTCACTTAGATTAGATGTCCAAGTTCAGATTCGAAGAAAGATTAGAGTTTGAAAGGGTTTTATCTTTAAAAAAAAAGTGAGAGTTTACAGTGAAGAGAGGACGCAAAAAATGAAGGATGAATGAAGTTTCATGCTGAAAATCTTTTAAATACTCCTTAGACTCGCAATGCTCTTGTTATAGTGAAAAAATCAAACAAAGTTTTTTTCTCTATTTTCTGATATTTTTGCTACAGTGAAAATTTCTCACTGCAGTGAGGGGGTGGTTGGGGTAGTCTTATCCACTTCTCACTACAACAAGATCGCTTCATAGAGGTTGATTTTGAACGATCTGTCTCGATACAGCAAGAGATAACTCATTCCTTCAGTTCTCACACTTTAAACTCTCCTAAGTTTACACATCATGCATACATAAATAACATATAAAGTAATAATAATAAATAACAAAATTAGGAGTGTTACACAAATCTATTAAACAAATGAAAAATATTTTGTTATATTATAAATGTTTTTTTTTATTTCAAAATTTTATATACACATGTCAAATGACTATAAATAGTTCATTTCATGAATATAAAAAAAATTATTTTCATTACAAGCAAATAAAAAATTTAAAATATATAAAAATTTGATTTTTAGATACATTACAATTTTTATATAATTATCTTTTTAATTATAGAACTTAGTTTTTCTTTATTGTTAATTTATATTTTTTATGAACAAACTATTATTATTATTATTCTCACATTTTATTCATTTATACATTGCATAAATCAATATATTAGGAACTTAGAATTGTTTTAAGAATTTATTTTATTTATAAGAGAAAATATGAAAAATATTCTTTTATAAAATATTTTTAAAAATTAACTTTGACAAAAAGAGTTGATAAAGAATAAAGGTAAAGAGCTTTAATAAGTACAATTAACTATAAAATTTTAAGTTTGATGATTTCTAACCACTTTTATAAGAGGCTTTGGAATTTAGTAGGTGATAACCTTCATTTTTGTGACAAATGCTTCTAATTAGATATCTTTGACCATATACATGTTGAGATTGTCATTGTTCTTATTCTTAAGATTGATAATTTTTTCTA
The DNA here is from genome assembly GCF_003935025.1 of Abrus precatorius. NCBI lineage: Eukaryota > Viridiplantae > Streptophyta > Magnoliopsida > Fabales > Fabaceae > Abrus > Abrus precatorius. The sequence continues at coordinate 11,313,515 of NW_020874384.1, forward strand.
ACTATAAGTTTATGTTTGGACGAGGTAAGTAAAAATTTTAGAAAATTTAAAATTTTAAGAAATATAAATTACAACATTTAAACTTTTATTATTTTAAAATATTTTGTTTGGATAGAGTAATTTAACTACTCAATATTTAAAATAAAATAAATTCATCACTATATTTGAAAAAATTAATTAAAAATATGAAATTTGAATTTTTTTAATTAACTATAACTAAATAAAAATATAAATGAAACACATAATAAATATAAAAATTAATTCTAAATTCTCATTTTGTTGTTAAGATTTGGAATTTTTTTTATTTTAGTTTATTAAAAATTTCTACTCAAATTTGTTGAATTTTAAATTATTTAAAATTCCTTATCAACAAACAAAAAATTTTAACATATAAATTTGTAAATTCTTTAAAAAAAATTAATTATTCACTTGAAATATTTTATCCAAACACACTCTAAGAGTTTAGGTCTATTAGCTTATGTAATGTGACTTACTAAGTAATGATAAATGTTTTGATGCAACTGTTGTGACCTTTTCTTTATGATTTGATTGATCATTTTCAAGAGTATCTTTCTACTTGAAAGTGGTATAATTGACAATGCATTAATCATTCAAGAAATACTCCATAACATCCACAAAAGTAAGAGTAAAGCAAGTTCTTTTATTTTTAAAATTGACTTAGAAAAAACTTATGATAAATTAAGGTGGTAGTTCTTGGAAGAAACATTTACCTTGATTAGCCTTCCACATCTTACCATTAAACTTATCATATTTTATGTTAAATTTATTCAAATCCCCATATGATAGAATGGTTTCACTATATAGAGTTTTAGACCTTCAAGGAATTTTTGTCAAGGAGATCCAATCTCACCATTCCTATTTATTGTGTGCATTGAGTGTTTATCAATGAATGGAGATTCAATAAAGAGTAACTGACCATCAATGGTAACTTGTGAGAGTTAAGAAAGGAGGTCTTTATGTCTCTCACTTTTTCTTTTTCTTTTTTGTTTGGTATTTTATTATTTTGTAAGAAAAAATTCATTAGTTTAATTTTGTCACTAATGTGCTCAATGATTTTTGCAAAGCATCTACACTTCAAGTTAACTTAGAAAAATTATTATATAAAAATATTATCTTGGTTGTCTTTCATTTTCCTAGTAAGTGATTTGGGATTATATATTAGATTTGATTTAATCCAAGGAAGAGTCAAAAAGGAAAACTTCCATTATGTGATTCAAAAAATTTAGAGACATTTTATTCTTAGAAGGACAATTTGTTAGATAAGGTAGGTAGGGTTTACTTAGCTAAATCAATATGTTGATGCCTTTATTTATGTATATTCTATCAATTTATTTGGAAAAAAAAATAAAAATGAATATACACCTCATAAATTGAAATACCATGATGTTAGAAAGAAGCAGGAGGGCTCAATGTCACATAAACAAATATTACCAACATTTCCTTGTTAAGTAAATTGGATAGGAACATTTAGATGATAACTTGTGAGCCTAATTTCTTGGGTACAAATATAATTTACAAGAGATGACTAACTCAAACTCATTCATAATGAGTTCTTACATTTGCAAAAGGATAATGAAAACATTTTGTTCAATATGCGAAGGCATCGCATGTCGCATAGAGGAAGGTCATATTTTATTTGGTACATATGATAATTGGTTAGGTGAAGGACCACTTTGTGACAAATTGGAGTGATTCATATTTTAGATCCATTTCTGCTTAAAGGATATATAAATTAAAGACATGTGAAACTTAGAGAACTTGTACCTCCTTTGACTGAAAATGTCACACAAATACTCCTTAGTCAAGTAAGCATCTTCAAATCGAATACTCTTAAAAGGTACATAGTTTTGGGGAAGTTGAACTCAAGAAGGCCCACAATAGCTAATGTTTATGCTTAACTGCTCAAAAGAAAAAGAAATTAGGATCATAATCATATATGGTTTTACTAAGTTTTGGAGAAGTTTGAATTTAAGAAAGTTCGCAATAACTAGTGGTTATGCTTGACTACTTAATAGGAAAAAAAATTAGGATGTAATCGTATATGGTCTTATTGTTGGAAGCGAAAATTCTTAAAGAAATTAAAATTATTTCTTTGGCTATTATTGCATAAAGTACTGCCTACTAACTATTTTAAATTTAGCAAAAATGTGATAAAGACTTATGTTTGTTCTTGTCGTAGATGTTATGAGATTGTCAATTTCTTCAAGAAGTTTGGTCATTGAACTTTTGTTATTTGCCAAACTTCTTTAGTAAAGATACATAACAATGGGTAACTTGCTTACTCACATCTAATATGAGTAGTCTTTGTGGTGCAATACTATGATGAATTTGACATTAGAGAAACAAGCTTTCTATAAACTCAATCAATCAGGTAGGACATTGATTATATTATAAAGTAATGTCAAATTGTGACTATAGAAGCTAATATTGTCCTATAAGAAGCTATTCAAAATAACACTAGAAAGTTTGAGATTTGAAAGTAACTAATGAACAATAAACTTAAACTCAATGTTAATAGTAGTTGAAACTCTTCTTTTTACAACAATGGAATGCTACAGTCTATTACATTCAAGATGTTGATTACTTGATTTTTTAGACCACTATGGTATAAGAAACATACTCCTAGTTTAGTTAAATTCTGTTCAGAATGACTTGCACTTGTCTTGAACTAAAGGATATAAGAAGATTTTTTGTGAATTTGATTCACTTAATATAGTTTAGTTGCTCAACTTAAATTTGTTTGCAAGCTTTAACATATACGAAGAGTTGATATTTATTACTCCAAAAGCCTTGAATAGTCAACTTAAGTATATTTATAAATTTGCTAATACTATTGCTGATAATCATGTTAAAATCGGTTTGAAAACTAACTTAACTTTTATTATTTTGAAATATCTTGTCTTGTCCTCTCATAGATTCTTTATAAAGAATAATTTAATTATTTTGTATATTATGTAATTAATTTGTTCTTTTCCTACTCATAAAAAATGTCTCATTATATTAATGATAATTGACATCAAAATTTGAATTATAAAATTAATTTTATAATAAAAAAGGATTAAACAATTAAGTTGTTTAAAATATCACTCCCTAATAAATTATTATGAAATCAAGATTTAAAGTATAAAATATTTTTTTAGAATAACAAGAACCTATTTGATTTTTAAAAATACTTTTTAGTTTTTTATTTATGAAAATAGTATCCTATTTTTATTTTTAATGATTGATACATAAAGTAGTAGGAAAAAAAATAAAATAATAATTTTGTAATTAAAATAAAAAAATAAAGACAAAAAATAATTTACATAAACCATCCTTAAAATTTTATTAGGGCTTGGTTGTTTTTTTTAGTATTAAAAATTACATTTTAAAATAATTTTATAAAAATGTTTTCAAGATAAAAATGAAAATAATTTTTTTTGTTAATTTAGTATTTAAAACTATTTTTAATTAAATTATTATTAATTTTGGGAAGAGAAATAGAAAAATAAAAATACTCTAAAATTAATTTTGATTTTTAATTTAAAGATTAAAAATAAAAAAATATTTTAAAATTTTTTAAGATTTAAATTAATAAACAATTTTTTATATTTTTTCTTTTTTTTAAAAAATATATTTAAAAAGGAAAACAAGTCTACCCTAAACTCATAAAATCTCAATTTTCGGGTCTGAATTTTGATCCATTTGATTTGACCCGGTTAGATTGACCCGATTTGATATGATGACCCGGTTTAAAATGCCTCCAAGAAACAGCTTCGTTCGAACCCTAACTGCTTGCGCCTGAGCCAGCGGTGTGCGACTTGGTCTAAACGCGATCTTCTGCTCTTCTTCGAGTGTAGTGCTTCTTTTTCACCTTCCTCGCATCTTCTCTTCTCTATTCGGAGTTTAAGTTTTATGCCTTGTTAAAAATTTGATGATTTGTGTTTCCAGTTGTTAAGTTTTTTCAACACTTTATGGCTTGTCATCACATTCTTATGGAATATGGGTTATTCTTTATGAACGTTAGTTTGTTTATGGGTTATTCTTTATGAACGTTAGTTTGTTTAAGTGTTTTTAGTGATTTTAAGTTTTATTTTTGTTAATTTGTGCCACTTTATTTGGATGTATATGAATTTATATGCATATATATGAGTTTTGTAAAATCCCACTATTCGATTACTCCCCTTTACGATTAAAGTTCAAATCCTGACTTTAAACTAAGTTGCTTGAGAATATGCTTCTCCATTCTGCGTACAGTGGTAATAATTTCCTCTGCATTTTGTTTCTATATGTGGTTCTGAATGAAAACGTTGGGATGATAGGGTTTCTGCTTTAGTTCATAGTTATATCCACATCTGTCCCCCTTTTTTTTATGATTTTCAATTTTTGAAGTTAGATTGGCCGTTTTATCTCTTTCTAATTGTCGCTTTTTGCTACTACTCTCTTTTGTTATTTCAAAAAAATTTATGCCACTCCAAATGATTCTACCTATCCAAAGGTACAAGGTTGCATTTGGATAACAACTTAATTAAATGCTTATTCAATAAGCATTTGTTGTTTAAGGGGTTTATATCATAACTTTGACTGTGAAACTTCTTGGTATGAGCTGAAAAGAGCTTATGAGAGTCATTGGCTCTCCATATGCTCTTCCAAATGCACCCTAAGTCACTAATTGACTTATTATTATCCATAAGCTAGTAGTTTTGGGTTAGTGGTGGAATGTATCTTAGGGGACCTATTTGCCAGTTGCGGAGGCAAAAAGTGTTAATAATTTGGTCAAAAGATTTTTATAGACAATTTTCATGTATTATTTTTCTTGTCCTCGTATGTCCAACTCCCAATGGTAGCACTTCATAGGCTATAGCTCAAGCACAATTTCATTAACATTCTTTTTATTTTTGTGGGCTCATTTGATTTCTAAAAGGTCTTTAGGTGCTGGGAGTGGGAATAGGTAATATTAAGAGATAAGACTACAACGAGACCTTCTGTTAGTGAAACCAAAGAGATGATATGATAGAACTGGCCTACCACCAAGTTAGATTCTATGTCATACAATGATTTCATCAAAAGTTAAAACAGTTATCAGACTATGTTGTTGCTCGATATCTTAATTGCTGCTGGAAATTGAAATTATTTAAAGGAGAATGTAGAAGTATGTTGATTTCCATTAATTTTGAAAAGACTTTAATTTTGTTAGTAAGCTCATCTTTACTCTTATTCCTAAGCTTAAATTTTTTAACCAGCAATCTACCTCATGTTTACTTTGCAAGAGCTTTGCATTTAGAAAAGCTAGTTCCTATATACCATTTATTACTATAACTTTCTATGGTTGAAGGGTTTAACTACCCAAACTGAAAGGTGAAGAATCTATTTATAAATGTGTCAAATGTGAAGGGGTTTCTGTGCACTTGTCTTGTATTAGAAAAATATAGTAAAAAATGCAGAATAGTTATCAATGTCTATTTTAGGACATTCTGGAAAAGGTATTGTTTTTAATTTGTGGTCGTATTTATGAATCTGCATTAGGAATACATATTTACCTGATGATGGCTCGTGGTAGGATAAGACAATTGGGTTTAGTTGCAAAAAAAAATGTAGAGAATTAGGTTGTGTCATGTATTTATATGCAGATTGTTGCAAAAAAAAATTGTAGACTCTGATGCAGGTTTCTTGTCCTGTGATATGCACATGCAGATAGTGTAGCTGTCAAGTCATAAATCAGTTTTGTCACTCAATTAAAGTTTCCGTTGGAGGCAGCCAAAATGTCGCGGAAGGGTTTGATGGAACAAGACCTGAGTAAGTTGGATGTGACAAAATTGCATCCACTTTCTCCAGAAGTCATATCTCGGCAAGCTACTATTAATATTGGTAATATTTCCTCTCACATTTGATGATTTATTTATTTCAAATTTGCTACATCCATACAAGAACCTAAGCATTTTTTTTTCATCAAAAGCATTGTGTAAGCTTCTTTTCCATCTGTGACTGTTAATGCTGATGTAATGAATTGCATCCTGACAGGCACCATAGGTCATGTGGCACATGGCAAGTCAACAGTTGTGAAAGCCATATCAGGTGTTCAGGTATTCCTTTGTCTTTGATCTTTCGTACACTTTGTTAAGTGTGTTGGGTTGAGGGTGGTTTAACTATGTACTGTATATATGTAATTCTTGGCACATGTTCTTCTTGAAAGGTTTTTCATCTAGAACCTATTTAAACACAGATGATTTATTTCAAATGGAAAGGAAGTATTTGCTAATCTTCATAAATCGTAAAGATTATTGCTAGTTAGATGTATTTTACTCAATACCCTTGGATATGTACACTGTTGATCTCTGGTTTTCCATAATGTTGTGTAGACTGTGCGTTTCAAAAATGAGTTGGAGCGTAACATTACAATCAAGCTTGGCTATGCAAATGCAAAAATATATAAGTGTGAAGATGAACGGTGTCCAAGGCCTATGTGTTACAAGTGGGTATTTATTTTGTATTTGCAATTATGATATCAGTTTATTTCCACTTTTGATGTGACCAAAATCTTTTGACAGGGCTTACGGAAGTGGAAAGGAAGATAGTCCTATGTGTGATGTACCTGGGTTTGAAAACTGCAAGATGAAATTGCTGAGACATGTTTCTTTTGTGGATTGTCCAGTAAAGTCCTGAACATACATTTGTTATTTAGGGCTATTTTATGCATAATTTTGTTTGTTGTTAGATTGGATATACTTTCATATACCTCAACATTGGTTAGATATATTGTTGAGACATGTTTATTTTTTATGCATAATCTCTTGTGATTCTCTAAATGGCAGGAAGTTATGGATATTGTTGTGTGTATATGTAGGCAAGAATGCATGTGCACACACACACACACACACACACACACACTCACTCCCTTCAGCTATTGAGTCATTACCATCTATACTTCCACTTTAAATGCTATATAGAATATAGAAGTGGCATACATTCTATGGTATGAAGAAAAATCTCGTGTTCTATGAGTATTGGTTCAAATATTAAGTAATATTGTTTATTGACAGAAAACTCTTACATTCCAGGTCTTTGAGAGACTTGCTTCTCTCCCCCTCTGATTTCCTCTTCATAACCAAAGATGACCCTCACTAATCTCCAGTTCCTCTTATTTATAGCCTATCACCTCACACTCTAACTAACTTACTGACCATTCCAAGGGGGTTTACCTAACAGAGCACCCAAGTTTATCTCACATTTTTTTGCTTTTACTCTTTTACATATGGTGTGGGATTTTCATGCTCCTATGGGTATCCTTTTTATAAGCCAAGAAGTTACAGGTTACCAATTAAAGCTAAATAATTGAATCTATATTTTGTTTGGTTTGCTTGCTTTTACATCTATATGATGTTTGTTTCTAACAACTTCTGTAGGGACACGATATTCTCATGGCTACAATGCTTAATGGAGCAGCAATCATGGATGGTGCTTTGCTACTCATAGCTGCTAATGAAAGCTGCCCACAGCCACAAACCTCTGAGCATTTAGCTGCTGTGGAAATTATGCGTCTGCAGCACATAATAATCCTTCAGAACAAGGTAGACCTGATTCAAGAAAATGTGGCAATCAATCAGCATGAAGCAATTCAGAAGTTTATTCAAGTAAGTTTTTTCTATAAGAGGTTTTTCTTTATACTAGTGAATCCCTTTTCAATAACTTCCATGTTACTCCCTATTTTTGTAACTTACCAGGGAACTGTTGCTGACGGTGCACCAGTAGTACCTATTTCAGCACAGTTGAAGTATAATATTGATGTTGTCTGTGAGTATATTGTGAAGAAGATTCCAATCCCTGAAAGGAACTTTGTTTCTCCACCTAATATGATAGTAATTCGGTCATTTGATGTCAACAAACCCGGTTTTGAGGTTGATGAAATTAAAGGAGGTGTAGCTGGTGGAAGCATTCTAAGGGTAAGTCTTTTGGTCAATTTCTCAAGTATCATGATTTTGCACTGACCTGACACACAGATGTTAGTATTCCTAATAATGTTTGGAATGATATCTCCCTTAACTTGTATAATGCTTAGTTTTAAAATGTATAATCTATGCTAAAATTGCAAAGTGTTATCCAAATATTGCCAAGGTGTCCACTGTGATACATGAATGCTCAATGAAAGAGAAACACAGAGGCCTTCTAATTTGTTGCACTTTTTTTTTAGAAGCTTTTTTGTGCATGCACTTTTCCAAACTTGGAGGACTATGCTATTCTATTTCCAAACCAGAATATAGGAATCCACTTGGTGTTGTATTTTGCATCCAAGTTGAGCTTGTTATGATGAATTTTACATGGCCTCTAGATACCATGGACCCATTGATCCCAGGCTGAGTCTGGGATCAGATACATTGACATGTTCTTTTGAAACGCATCTGACAATTTATTCTTTACAGGGTGTTTTGAAGGTCAACCAATTCATCGAAGTTCGACCTGGGATTGTTGTTAAAGATGAGAGTGGAAATATCAGATGCACACCCATATACTCCAGAATAGTTTCATTGTATGCTGAACAAAATGAGCTTCAATTTGCTGTGCCTGGAGGCCTAATTGGTGTTGGGACAACTATGGATCCCACTTTGACACGTGCTGATAGGTTGGTTGGTCAAGTTCTTGGAGAAGTTGGATCACTACCCGAGGTTTTTGTGGAACTTGAGGTAGGTGGCTACGCCTAAGTGTATCATTTTATGCTCGCTTGCCATGAATTTGAGTTATCATTCAACTTTCTATATTTTGCCATTCCTAAGATGGGTGGTGATAAAGAGCCTACTTTATAAATTATCTTCATTACTTTTGCTTCCCAATCTTGTGTGTAACTTTATTTTGTCAGGACTCAAAAGATGAGATTCAGTTCCCCCGTTGAGCTGGAAATTCTTTATTGAGAGATGAATTCTGCATTTGGTGTTGCAGGTAAATTTTTTCTTGCTTCGACGACTTCTTGGTGTCCGAACAAAAGGCTCTGAGCGACAGGGGAAGGTATCTAAGCTGGCCAAAGGAGAGATGCTAATGTTGAACATAGGATCAATGTCAACAGGGGCCAGAGTAATTGCTGTGAAGAACGACTTGGCAAAGTTGCAACTTACTTCACCCGTGTGCACTAGCAAGGGTGAGAAGATTGCACTTAGTCGACGTGTTGAGAAGCATTGGCGTCTTATTGGGTGGGGTCAAATCCAAGCAGGAATCACCCTTGATGTCCCTCCTGCCCCCCTTCTGAGTTGAACACTGATAAGAGACAGACCACAAGAATCACTTGCTATAAAAACCTGAGATGCATTTAGAAATGTGGGAAGGGAGACAATTGTTGGGAACCATTTTTGTGAGGTGGAGAAGAAAACTTGCGTTGTTTCTATTTTTTGTTTTTACATCTTTATTTGTTTTCACATCCTCCTACCTATTATTGAAGTTGTATCTTGAGTTTAGATTGGGCACCTTACCAATAAGCATTATTGGTCCGGCATGCTATACATACCGTGAATCATTTCATATTGTAATCAATATCTTAGCAACGGTTGAAAACATTAGATTCTGGTAACTATTTTTCGGTCCTCGGGGTCCCCAAGATATTCCGGAAATGGAGTGTTCAATTCTGCTCCCAGCTCCGTGGACTACTGAAGTTAGGGTTTTGGGCACGCTTGAATGCACGATATTTCTCAAGAAAATAACAAATCCAAAGTGGAAGGTACCTGAATTTACCATCTATATAAATTTTAATCCAAGGTGGATAATGTTTGCTACATGACAATCATACCGACTACCGAGCACTGACCGAAAACAATATAGTCGTTTGTAATTTATGGGAAGCTGGTAACGTATGTCATTAACCAAACTAATTATTGCTGTGTTTGGATTTGTTGACAGCATCTATTGGATGAAATTTTTTCTTACATAATTTGATTGATAAAAAAGTTAAGGTTACTGTTTAAATGGATTTGATAATTTAGATTATAATCTGAACATACGAAGTCTTATGACAAGCAGTCTGGAAACTATGACTTGAAAAAATAACACTAGTTTTTAGTTAACTTTTATTTTTATATTTTATCTCCATTATTAATTAATTTAAATATAAAACTATTATAAATATATTTTTTCTGCAATTTTACTATAAAAATTGATTATTTTAGACAATTAAAATGAAATCTTAATGTTTTTAAATATAAAATTTATATCATCGATTATATTTGATTATTGAAATTGTCTCTAAAAATAAATCAATCTAAACACAATCACATTTAGAGCTTTCTAGTGAAGATTTAGAAACGGACAATTCTTTAAGAAAGATTTTTTTTATTATTATTCAACTTGATGTTGCTTCTAAGCATACAAAATGAAATTGTTTGAATTTGTATTCTTCATATTTTAATGAATTAATTTTGATTTGTACCTATACCAGTATTTTCTTTTTTTAAGAAAAGAAGGCTTGTATTTGGATCTATACTCGCAAAGACTACTTAATTTTGATGTCTGTTCATACTCTGGGTATTTATACTCATCTGGATTCATTATCTAAAATTAAATAAAATATTTGGATATATATTTTTATATAAACTATTAAAATAAATTTTTTAATAAAAACTAATTATATAAGTGCACGAGTGCAAATCTGGAATACATTGACTATTATATAATACTCCTGCTAGCAAATTTTTACAAGTAATTACCTAAATCAAACTCGAACTTATCAGTAAAAATCTTACATTTTACAAGTATTTCTTGTAGGCATCAATTAAGTCTGAATCTAATTGTCTCTACTACTCATATTGCACTATAAACAAATTAAGTTTGTTTTAAATTTGTCTCCATCTTAAATTATATTGATGTTGTTCTCCGTTAGCGAAGGTACTCAACGTGTGTTTTGATTTTTCGTTAAACATAGAAGCATGTCTTAGAGAGCTTCTGGGAAAACGTCCATTTCAGGTACCTCCAACAGCAAGGCATGCAATTAAGCTTTGTTTGGTACCCAAGCAAGGAAGAAATAGCTAAGAAATAGTTTTTTCTTAGTTTGGTGGTTAGCATGAGAAAAAATCAATAAAGAAAATAATGTATTGAATTTTGTGCATAAATTTCTCATCTCATGAACCAAGATAACGGAAGAGTACGAGTAATAATAATTTATATATTATAATTAAATGAAATGACTTTTTTGCATAATATATTTTTAATAATATGAAAATGAAAGGATATATATGTTTTACACAAAAGAAACTTTCTTTCTTCTTACTTTTCTATGTTAACCAAACAAGCAGAAAGATCTCAAATTTTCTCTCTTCTATCTCCTTTTTTCTCTTGAACCAAATAACTTAATCATTTTTCTTCTCTTTCATTTATTTCTTTTATAATTCTTCAATTACCCAAACAGTGTTAGAATTTCTTAAACCGCCCTACGAGGACTCCTATTCTTATCTCATTCTTCCTCTTCTTCTGTCAAATTCCTTCCTTAAATATATCTGTTTATGCTAATGCTGATTGGACCATTTATGTCGATACCAGGAAGTCAACCATTGATTATTGGAGTTATTTTATATATTGAAATTGGGTGAGGCTCCACTTCTACATATAATCATTATCCAATCTTTTCGGCGAGGGAGACAATCAAACTGAAGGTTCATATTTCCTTACCTTATGTAATTTTGGAGGGGATTAATAGTGGCGATGAGATCCAGCAAAACTATAACTTGTATGTTTATGTAGCCCATGCATGAAAATATATGACTTGCGAGATTGGTAATCATCAAAATGTATAATTCGAAGCTAAATGCAGTCTAATCTCCTGATTATATTACTCATTCCTTCTTTTCTCCCTTAAAAGGCAGAGAAAAGCATTATCTGGTGACATTGACGGTCAGGGAACCATTCAAACTACTACATGAGACGTTAGACCATAATCATAATTATGAACTTTAGGCAATTCAGCTCAGATTATTCAATAAAGGAAAATGCATGGCAAATTAAAGAAATTTGGTAATTCAAATGAAGTTACCAACAGTACATAAACAAATAGTATAATTCACAACACAGTAGCGAGATAGAATAATTCATGTAAAGATTTGACGAGCTTTGGAAAAACAATCCAGGCTTAAGATTTCATATATCAAAATAAATCCAGTTATGGATATTGTAAATAAAATTCAATCATATATTGTGGTGCAAAGCCACAAGATAGCACTAAGATTATCTAAAACATTTTTCAAAAGATCCAAATTTAACACGTACCTAATATAGCAAAGCTATCATTTTTAAATAAATTTCAACTATATGTTCCCAAAACTGGTAGTACTTCCAATAATTTCACATGCTTTCTGTTCACACTCCATTTTGCCCCACCTTGCATCAACTCGTTCACAGGGGAATATTGGTTTGTCAAGGCTGTTTAAAAAGAATATCAAGTGTCATGCGAATTTGGAATTATGGAACTTACACTAGTTAGTTTGCTAAGGATGAAAGTAGCGGTTGATTCAGTATAAATTATCATAGGACCAACAAAGTTCTTAAGCAGAGGCCCATGGATGGTTTTAAAAATATCAAACTTACACCCTCAAGAGCCTTTAGGGTTTGATGCACAATGCACAAATCCATTTTACCTTGTTGACATTCAACTTTGTTTACAAAATCAAGCCGGTAAGGATCAAACTCCTATAACTAATTTTTCAAAGAGACTCGCCTACCATGTCAAAACTGACTCTCAGCAAGCTTAATTTGTTAGGTTGAGACTCATGCATGATTTTATGATTACAAGTAGAACAGAAAATGAAGCCAAAAATTTGACCAAGTGTGTCAATTTTTAAGCTATTTATTAAAAGGGACACTTTAAGTATAAACATAAGAACTTCTTTAGCCACAAGAAAATTGTTGTACACCTGGCAACTTTTAATGGATTAAAAGTTTGGTGCATTTGTAAACTCCATATTTCCCCTTTTTTTGAGAAAGATAGATGTTTTGTTTATACACTGGAAAAACAGACCACAAGTTTAACAGAACAAACCAACTAATACACTAAAAGTGGTATACAGTGACAAACCCCATGAACAAAGATCATTTAAAATATTTGTTAAATGATGCAGGGATTATAGTTATGATAACATCTTAGAGACCATAGTGGGCAGAACTTACCTTCTATTAACAACATTGTGCACATGACATAACCACTGAGAAAATTCAGCATGTGACCCAGTCTGTACAGGATTTGCTCTGCCAAACATGTAAAGAAGATCTTAAGTAAAAGAGGTGGCGTAGAACAGAAATTTTGGAAGACTAAAATGGTACTACAACATGTGAAAACTAGAGCAGATACTACAACATGTGAAAACTAGAGCAGATAAATAATTCATTAAGTAGCATGTGTCTTTGAAACATGCTAATATTGAAGATCCATACGATACGAGCTCCTTTAGCAGAAAGTTGGAGATGAGTAAGGTCAAAACATGGTATTAGAGCAGTTTGGCCTCTATGCCAGATCAGATCATATTTATAAATGGCATTATAGTCGACAAAGCTCCTTAATGTTTGCAAATAGAGACAATATGTGGGAATTTGGATATAGTTACAGATGGATGAAGATGTGGGGCTATCCTCTTGTACCAAAGACATGAATTTGCTTGCATATGACAAATGATGTGCGCTCTCATCATATCTTACTACTTCGAAATGTTCAAAAAGAACCTTGTCAGAAAACAAAAATGTGAAGACTAAATTATACTTCAGGAAAATTACAGGAAAGAATTGATGACATAAGAAAAAGTTTATGGCCCATATAGTGGACTTCCTAGATTTTGTTCCCTTAGCTCAAGGCAATAACCAAACTTTAAAAGGCGAAGCACAGAAAAGAAATATGAATTAATTGTTCGCGGTCCAAAAATGCTATCTATGAGACACAGGAAACTTAACACCCATGAACAACAGCCAATGGTCAAACCTCTAGTAGATTTATTAACAATTAGTAACAGACCCCCAATTGGGAAGGTTTACACTAGAAGGGGAAAAAGGGAAGAAATGGACCAGAGACCTATGGATTAGAATAGTTGAGACAGTTGTCATAACTGAATCTGTTAGTTTTACATAATTGAATCTTTTAAATGTAATATGCAGAGGCTAATAATAACGAGGAAGGAGGATAGGGGCATTTGGTTTGGCAGTTGGGACTTGGCTGGGAGAGGACAAGCTCTTGAAATCCTGAAGCTTTTTCTTGTACTCATTCATCTTCTTCCTCATTTTGAAAGAAATTGAACAAGATTGAGTCACTGTTATTCTTTTTTTGGCTATATATTTGATTCAGTTCTTACAACTAGTATCAAAGCTTTTGAACATGGGAGATCGTTCATGGTGCACACAAGGATGGAGGCAATATTAGAAGGTTTGGAGAGGAGTTAAGAAAACCTCTTGAAGAAACTTAATGAAGATAGAGAGGAAATAAGGACAAATTTTGAAGAAGTACTGGAGAGCCTTAATCAAAATACTCCAAGGCAAGAGAATCATCTTGACAAAGACTCAAGAAATGTGGAAAGAACGAAAGCAGGAAGTGGACCAATTGAGGATCGGTGAAGGAAATTAGAAATTTTTTCAGGAGATGATGCATATGGATGGGTCAATCGTGTGGAGAAATACTTTGATTTGAAGGGGATACAGAGGGAAAGGTTGCAAGTGGCCATGGTGGCAATGGAGGGTAAGGTGCTGACACAGTTTCAGTTGAGAGAATTTTGTGTATCCCAATTGAGAAGATTTTTGTACTGCAGTAATAAGGAGGTTCCACCCTTCCATGGAGCAGAACCCATACAACTTGCTGCTAGGTCTGAAGCAAACAATGGCGATGGAGGAATACAAAGACCATTTTGAGTGGTATGCAGGACCGTTAAAGGGGATAAATTCGAAATACTTGAAGTTTGGAGGGATCTTCTTGAACAGGTTAATGAAGATGGTTTGGGCAGAGTTGAAGTTACACCAATTGGGCACCCTACCAGAATTGATGGATCATGCCCAGAGAATAGATGAGAAGAACTGATTGCTGAGCAAAGGAGTTTCTTGGAATAAAAAAGAGGGTTCATCCAGAAATTATACTTCAACAAGAACTGTAACTTGGGAGATGGGAGAAAGGAATCCAGAACAGGCAAGGGACCCAAGGGATTTTACGGTTGAATAAAATAATGTTAGAATAACGGGTTTAGGGTTCAAGAAATCAACCGATACTGAGTTATAAGGAAGGTCAAGGAAAGGGTGGTTTTAGGTGTGATGAGATGTTTGGGCCTAGATATGTAAGAAAAGCAGCTTCAGATGCTAATCCTGAATGAGGACGATGATGAAGGAGAAGAAGGGGAGTTCCATGATGCAGAGGAGATGGATAACAATGCATCACAACGATCAATGTTTAGTATCACCAGATTTAAACTTCAAAGAATTCCATTAAAATGTGGGGCAAAATAGAAGGAAAAAGGGTGGTGGTATTAGTGGATTGTGGAGCATCCCACAATTTCATATTATCTTACATTGGTTATGGAAAAGCAGTTATCGATGACTGAAAGAGTGATTTATACAGTAGAGGTTGGTGATGGAAGGAAGATTAAATGTACAGGAATTTGTCATCAACTGATATTGCAAGTTTAGGGGTTAAATATTTAGCAAGATTTCTTGGTTTTTGACTTGGGAGGTGTGAATGTGGTGTTGGGGATGAAGTGGTTGGCTAGATTGGGGGAAATTAAAGCTAACTTCAAGGAACTTACCTTGAATGTACCGACTAATGAAGGAACCAAGGTATTGAGAGGAGAAACAACATTGACTAGAAGTGCAGCTTCTTTAAAGGCAATCGTGAAGGCTCTACAAGATGAAGGTCAAGGGTTTTCCTTGGAATGTAAGGAGGTGGTTAAAGAATTTGAAGTTAAAGACACAATTCCACAGGAAATTCAGGAGGTTTTGGAGGAGTATGACATAGTATTCAGAGAACCACAAGGCCTAGCACCACTAAGGAGACATGACCATGCTATTGTGTTGAGGGAAGGAGCTGAAATCTATGAAGCACAGACTCCAACATAGACACGGGACATGACACAGACAGACACTGACATGGCTAATGTCTAAAACATAGGATACTAGGAAACTGCATACATACATACATGTATGTGTGTGTGTGTTCAAAAAACTATTAAGAGGCATTGTTTTGATGGGTCTAAGCAAATCGGGCCCCGTTAAAGACATATCAGAGAAGGAGTAATAAGCATAAGGGTAAAATGGGAACTGTAAGCAAAGAGGCCATTATGAAGGATTCTAACAAACTGAATATGTGGCATGAAAGGGATGGCATGGAAGAGGCGAGAATCAGCGGAAGGGAGGAATAATATGAAGGTTGGACATAGGGGGGAAGGCAGGATGTGATTGGGAGGTTAATTTGGCGTAGCTGCTGCCATAGGGAGGAGGGTTACCTCATTATCAGTAGTTTTCTTTGTTCTTTGCTGTTATAAGCTATCTGTAAATCCATTTTGTTCATTCAGTTCCTATCAGCTTTACAACGTAAGTACTTGGTCTCTTTACAAGAAGATCTTATAACAAAATAAAATAATATCATATTCACCTTAAACAAATATATTAATTTTTATATTTTTTTCAATGGATTTTATTCACAGTCTTCTTGATAGTCAAGTCAGTTAGTTGAGACAGTTGTGCATAACTGAATCTGTTATATGTAATAGGCAGAGGCTAATAATAAGGAGGAAGGAGGGGAGAGGGGCATTTGGTTAGACAGTTGGGACTTGGTTGGGAGAGGACAGGCTACCGAAATCCTGAAGATCTTTCCTGTACTCATTCATTTTCTTCCTCATTTTCAAAGAAATTGAACAAGATTCAGTCACTGTTATTTATTTAATTATTTTTTTGCTGTACACTTGATCCAGTTCTTAAACAACCATTACGAATTTACAATTTTAACCAACCAAATTCATTGCTAAGTCAATATTCATACAAAAGTCAAATTTTTAAGAAGTCTGACAATCTAAAGAAATGAAAATTAAAATGAAAAAAAGACAAAATCAAATAAACAAGTCTAATAGCATATGATCAATTGCTGGATAAAGAGTGAGAAAATTAATATACCTAAGAATTTCTTTAAAGTGATCTGCACATTCCTTGCAAGGATATATTCGAGATAAGATCTGTACCTGTGTACAAATTAGAAATTACATCCTGCTAAAATAAGTTATTCATAATCTACAGGTATAACTCAATGGCCCTACTCTTACCATACGGATGGAAATTTTGACAATATTTATTATGTCTTAAAGTCAATCTCTGGTTAGAATTTGCCCAATCATAAGGTTAAAACATGACTCCATCTTACTTTTTAGGACAGGAACAAAACACAAGCCCACTTAAAAATTTCTCTCACACACTTATTTTCAGCATAATATATTATTTAGTCTTATCAATAATATATGGCATTATTGGTTTGCAACACAAGACCACGGCATAAATATAACTGAAAAGATTTCCCCTACCAATTACAACAGAGACACTCAAAAAGACCACAGCATGTTCTGACTCCTGATAGCTGAAATTATATCATTTACAACAAGGGTTAAAGGAAGGAAGGAAGATACCAGAACTTTTACATCCTTTTTCTGTTGTCTTGTAGGATTATCTGGATACTGAAAAGAGAAACTGTCATTCAGAACTCTGCATATTTGAAAACATCAAAGTTTTTCAAACTTCATTACCACAGAAAAAGATTGACAATCTTTTTCTTTTCTGAACATCCTGAGGTCCAAACATGCAAAACAATGAGAACTAATATTTTACTGTGTGTGAATTAACTGGGATATAACTACATTAACACAGTAAATTTACATTGTAGATGAAAGTGACAGCTTGTAAAGAGTTGATAACTTCAAAGCCAGTAACACAGAAGAACTAGTAGTTGATGGGAATTGATAATTACTGTCATAAGCAGTCATGTATATTAGATATATGCATAATATTAATTAACGTGTTGCCAACTTGCCAGTTACGATAGAAATTAGTAGTAATATATTATTAAATAACTTATCCTGCATTGGTTATTTTGTATTGGAATTAGAAAATGCCTTGATGATAGTTTCATTGATTGGAGACCTTTAGTTAAGCAGGTCTATGTTCGGCAAATAAAGAAAGAACAAGGGCTGGGCCAGGGGCATGTTAGGCCCAATTGCATACTAAAGCTGATTGTTAGGAAGGGGAACTTTTGGAAAGAAAAGATCTGTTAGTGAGGAGTTCAGAGAGTCTAGAATTTCTCCAAGATTTATCATCTTGTATCTCAGGTTGTTATCACATTGAGTTCATCCCTGAGAATCAGTTTTCTTGCAAAAATTTGAGCCTTTTATCATTTGTTCCTATACCAGTGTAACATTCACAGAAGATAACGAATAACAGTTATTTATTAGGGTATATTTTATAGTAGTGTGTGTAATTAGGAGAAGTTGTTATTAGCAGTTTATGGACAGAGAGCACTCTCTGTAGGAGACTTTTGTCTTGGGGCCAGCAAGTGTATTGCTGTATTGTATGTGATATCTGTGTTCAGCATTATATTTTATTGGTTTATCAATTGGCTTTCCAAGAGTAATCCATTACCTTGGTTCTGGAATGCATGGAAACAGAAAGTTGGAAGATAACTATGTTGAAATTTCAGTATGGCAGGTAGAACACCATGATAATGAGAGAAATGGCTCCCGATACAGTTTTTAATGGTGAATCTCATTATTCATGGATACTCCATATCCATGGGTTAATCATTATTAATGATTAACCATGTGAGAAACTGGTCAGCACTCACCAGAGCATCTGTCTCCTCATAGAAAATAATTCAATAATTATGCAACCGCGGACAACTTGTGCACATGACAAAACTAGATAAAGAAAAGAAAATGGAGGAATCAATAGCATCAGCCCAAATTGGAGTGACAATACCTGAGCAGCAAGAGTGTGAAGAAAAGTCCAAGTAGCCCTTCCAAGCTCTTCTTTAGATACTGGAGCAGTATACTTTCCCTACAGAAACAAAATGAAGATGAAAAATAAATCAATCATGACATTTCAAATGCATAAAGGTACACTTTACATCTGAATCCTTGATGAATAATTTATTTGATTTGACAATTACTCCAACAGGATTGCAAATAATCACTAAATTTTCATATATTATGATAAGAACCTTGGGAGAACCATACCACAAAAGCTAGTCTTTGCAGTTAGAGAGCGCAAGGCCTTATAAACCGGACACTTAAATCTCATACTTCCAATGTGGGACTCAAGTGCCATAACTTGCAATTGGATCCTAACATTTGAGTGTGTAAATATGAAATTGGTCCCTACATTTGATTGCTTTCCATTTTTTATCTCGCCAAACTTTTTTCTTTGGTTTTGGTCCCTACATTTTCACAAATTTTTGGTTTTTCTCCTTGTCACTGACATGGTCTGATAAAAAATTGATATGTAGCAGCCTCTAAGTGACCCACTTCAACAAAAGGGACTAAAATAAAAAATTTGCAAAAATGTAGGACCAAAACCAAAGAAAATTGTTCGGAAGGATCAAAAACAAAAAAGCACTCAAATATAAGGATTTTTTTCATATTTAAGCCAACTTTAAGACATCTACACAAGTGGCAATTCTACAATATGTGCTGCTGCATTGTCCTTTCCTCAACTGTAGCCATCCAAATATTCTTCACTAGAGAAAGCTCTACTCATGACAACAGATTAAGTAAAGTTTATAATACAAATAAACAAATCAAAAAGCAAACAAAAAAGGAAAATAAATGAAAGGCTCATGTGTTCTTTGGTTTTTCTCTCGTTTTAGAGATAGAATACAGCATACTGTACCAATGTAAATAGGATATAAACTTCCTATATCATCACAAAAAATAGTAACCATAAGTTTGGAGTTGTGTTTTCTACCTTCCCTCCTCCACTCACACCCTCCCAAATAAAAAATGAAAAATGCATTTCCTAACTAGCAAAAAAGAAAGGGTCCTTTTGGAATTATGTAATTATAGTAATGTTATAAATAGGAAAATTAGTATCTTTCATAGTTATCAATAGCGTCGCAGTTCAGTGACGCAGCTGCCACACCACAAATAGCGGCTGAAAATCGCGAATGTAGCAGCCGCTATGCTGTTCTCCCTAAAAATTGCAAATCTGCCCTTTGTTTTTTTAACATTGAGGGCTTTTAAGGGGGGCGCAATATTGAGATTTCGGCCCCCTTTATTTTTGGAATCTTTTCTCTCCCTCTCACAAACCCTAACCCCTCAACTCACCTTTCAACTCTCTCCTCAGTTCTCCTCTCATTTCTCCTTTCATTTCTTCTCTTTTCTCTCTGTTTCCACCGCTTGAGTGTGGCCTTCATCTCCGACGAGGCTTCTAACAAGAAAGGGATGTTTTCCAGTCATCTTCTTCATCTCCATTGAAGGCTCTAATGTGACCCAGATTATTTTGGGTCATTTTCTTCAAGGTCAGCAAAGCTTTCAACATCACCCAAACACTTTCCGGTCATCTTCTCCATCTCTGGCAAACTTTCCAACGAACTGCACATTTTCCGATGATTGATCCCTTTTTTTTTCTATTTTTCTTCTCTGTTTTTTTATTTCCTTCTCTGTTTTGATCCCCCTACTTTGTTCTGTTTGAAATTTCAAAGCTTCAAGTAGAAGCAATGGCTGCTTCTGCGCGTTTTGCTTTTTGTTATTTATTTCCTTCTCTAATTTGAGTTTTCCTCTTTTGTTTTGTTCCAAATTTGTATATTAATTTTATATTTTTCAGCATATATGTGTGTGTATTAAAACTTCAGAATAGTGGCCATCCCGCTACCGCTATCCCTGCTATAGCATTTGTGAGGTTGGCCACTCCGCGCGCTATCTGGGATTGACTATTTTGGTATCTTTATAATTATAGTAATTTCTTATTTTGTATCAATAATTCCTATTATAAATATATTTTCCAGTGTATAGTCAAAACACACATATTCTTCCTATGTTTCTTGTTCACTTTTCTCTACATGGTATGAGAGCCAATTCAATTTGAATGTTAGGCTGCCCACAGATGTCCAGTCCTGCAAATTTTTCACACCAAATGTTCAATCCTAAGCGTGAGGGAGGTGTGTTAAGATGTCCCACCTTGGTTAAGAATAAAGTTACAATACTCCTTATAAGGGTTAGGGTAGTTCTCCTTCTATAAGTTAGCTTTTGAAAGTGAGTTACGCCTAAATTTCTTAATAGATCCAATAATCAGGCAGTCAATACAAGAGTACCTTGAGATAAACCTTGCAAATTTGCAAAATAAATTTGTTTATTAAGAAAAGAAAGCCCTAAAGTCATAATGTGCGTGTCTCACCATAGTCTTCCCAGGAAACAATTTGACTCATTCTTCTATTAGAATTTTTGTCCTTTCCATTTATAAAAAAGGAGACAAAGAGATCTAATGTATAATTATAATTATAACAGACAAATTTTCAACTTCATCACAGCAAATGGCAAGAATTACAACATACATTTTAATAAAAGTTTTGACAGGTTAGGTTGCATGCCATTGATAACATAAATACCTTGATAGCGGTATCACCAGGTTGTACAGAAGATGTAGTTTTCACAAGTGGGACTTTGGTAGAAGAAGAGACAGAGAACATAGAGCCTCTATCAGGGGGTCCTGATGACTGAAGATGAAGGCCACTCAAATTACAGAGATGATGTTGAACAAAATTTGAGACTTGCTCCAAGTTACGGAACAAGGCCTGTAGTGGATTCTCTGACATGTTACCTGAATTATGAGTTGAAGTCATGGGACAACAAAAAATAACAATCATAACCACAACCACAATCAGCAAAGCTTAATATCAAAACAAAATTAAATCATATGATTCGCATGCATGCAACTGATTAGATTCTGAACAACTTCAAATCATCCACAGATTTTTGCCACCACGAACAGCATGCACACAAAAAATAAAGAAAGAGAAACAGTGTGTGTGTGTGTGTGTGAGGAACCAAAAGACTACTGATACCGTATAGGAGAAGGAATTTCTGAATGTTGTGTGTTATATGATCACACATGGGCTGTATTTATAATAATACAATGAGGTACAACAGGATCAATCATATTTACAAAGGAATCAATTAAATCCCTAATTTACAGTTGCATATCTATTCATATCCTTGATTATTATCTAATCTCTAACTGTTATCTAACAGAATTGAATTCTTAAATAAAAAATATAGGAAGTCATCACCAATGTTATTTAATTTAAGAAAAATGGAAAACATAAAATTAGAGAAATGGTTGTCAAAAACCAAGCAAGGTTTAGGAATCAATCGCATGATAGAATGGTAGAAAGTAGAAACTATGTCCTTCAACAACCCTGAATTAATTGTGTGGGTCAATAATAGATGAACATGGATATTTACAAGCAAGTAATTATCTTACAAATACTTTCCACAAACAACTATTTACAACAAAATAAAAATTTAAGAACTCACTAGAAAAAGAAAAAATTTCCAATTGATTTTTTATAAAAGAAAAAGAAAAGTTTTATCCACTTAATTTTTATTATTTATCAAAAATAATATTTACGGCAAAAAGTGGAAGCTAAAGGTAAAAAATTCATTAAATAGTCAAAAGAAATACTTTTTTGATTAATTATTTTTATATTCACAAGCAAAAGGAAAAAAGGAGAGTGGATTGCATGACTCTTAGTGGTAAAGCTGTGGATTCTATCACTGGGTATTCTGGGCATCCTAACTATGAACTCCTTCTTTCGAAAATGGAAACCCGATTTGCTAAACCGCCTAATGCAAAAAGGAAGTCCAGGACTGGCCCGATAGAGCCAAGAAAATGGACTAAAGCCATCTATGAGCAAGGGAGAATAAAATTAAGAAAATGGTCAAGGTAAACCCAAAAGAACTCTAGAGGAAATTATTAAAAGAGATTTGGATTAACCGGGCTTTTAGAAATTTGGTTTTTGATGAAGCTAAATGACATCGTGTGATTCATGTAGTCAACCTAACCTAGTGAAATAAAGCTTGGTTGTTATTGTATATTCATGAGCAAAAAGAAGAAATATGGTGCAAAGAATCTATTAAAAGTAAAGAAAGAATGGTGAATAGATTTTTTATTTGAAAAAAAAAATGATTGCATGCATTCATAAGCGTAGGTCTTTTGACCCACTATACTACACTTATTCCCATAATATTACAACGTATTGGATGGGTACATTAGTACCCCAATCAGGTTAAAATCATGATTCAGAAGTTAGAAATCTCCCTACACTCACATCATTCACCAAAAAGCTAATCAGACAATCTCCTCAACAGCATACAAAGGGTCAATGATTCTCGTGCTTCAACGACAATCTTTGAAATACTCAATCAATTAGTTTGCATTTCCCATTCAAACTACACACGTGGAAAGGAAAAAATAACTACATCATTCCGTTATTCATCTGTAACTAAGGAAACTCAGTATTTTTCAACCATAATAGCAAAGGAACACTACAGATGACAAATATTTTTATCAAACAGATGTTGTGCATGGGAATGAGAAAGCACATTCATTATTCATTATAACCCTTGATGTCACGATATCTTCCAAATGGTTAAATAAGATATACAAAACAAAACCTCACAATTTCTAATGCCACTGAAAATAAAGGAAAACAAGAAAGAAAACAAGTTACCCGCCACAGAATCTGTCACAAGAACCACGATTGGTTCAAGTCCTCTTGCCTGTGTTGTGTTTCTCTCCTAATATCTTTCTCACAGAATGAAAAGTCTGTGTGTCAACCCTTTTAAATGCTCCAATTCAAAGAGTATTCCTATAGTTCTGTAGTATTCAAAACAATGGTGTTAATAACATGATTCTGAGTATATAATACTCGATTATAAGTTGGACGATAGATGAAATAGGTAACGAAGGAAATATTATTAAAGAAATAGGTGGTTAAAATGAAGAATGAAAAATAGGTTGATGGAATGGATAGAACTAAGAATATTAAAATTTTTATTTTGTTTGTCTGAATAGACGAAAAAGAAAATAAAAATAATTTATAATAATCATACAAAATTACTGTAATATTTTTATTAAAAATATTTTTAAATATTATTTTTCATTATATAGATTTTATTTAAAAATAAAAACCCTGACATTTTTTCTCCCAGTTTGTCCAGTTACTATTCATGATAAAAATAAATTACTGCAGCTGATTGAACATTTCCACGGTAGCAAATAAAGTAAAAGAAAATAATACCATACTACATATGCCTATGCAACGTACATATTTATTTTATTTTTTCTTAAATTAATTTATTTTAAAATAAAAATATAAATGTTAAATATAATATATATATATATATAATAATAATAATATTTTATTACATTATAAATGCATAACTATGATTATAAATATTTCACACAAATACAAAATTTAGGTACAATAATTAGATATCGTTAATATGATTTATTAATTAAAAATTATATTTTTACTTTAATAATATACTACTTTCAATTTTATTTATAGAAAATAAATATTTAATTTATTAATAGAAAAATAATTATATGTCATAAATCTATATCTTTTTAAAAATATTTATAATAATCAATAATCAAATTAGAGTATAATATATTAAAAATGTATTTATCAATTTTTATGAATAAAAAGTGAAATTTTTTGTTAACATAATTTTTATAATAAATAAGAATATAAAAATTTAATAATTATTTTTATAAATAAAAAAGAATATTATAATATTAAATATAAATTTTTATTAAAATAAAATTTTATTATACTAAAAACACACAACTAACATTATCTAAGTTTTATCTCTAAAATAAACATAAATCTATCAGTATTTAAATATTAATTTAATAACATTATTAAGATTAAAAAATATTAAAAAAATTTATCCTAATAAATTATATATATTAAAATAATCGTTAACAATTTTATATTGTTAATCTTACAAATAAATATGTCTTTGTGAGAGATTTATTTTATTTTTTATTAAATTTATTTTTTAAAATAAAAATATATAATTTAAATATAATATATAATAATAAAAATTTATTATATTAAATATAATCACATTGAAAGAAATACTTCTTTATATATAATTTTTTTATAAATTTTATATATTTTTTATTTTTTTAAAATTTGACAATCTCATAAAATTATTTATTGTTATAAAATTAAAAAATAATTAGAACAATAATTTATTAAATATATAAAAAATTTGTAATATGAGTTATAAAATTTAAATAAAATATTTTTTAAAATTTTACTTATGTATTTATTTATATTTATTAAATTAAATTTAAATAATATATTGTTCTTTTCTAATTATAATTGAAAATTATTAATAAATTTTTTTACTATATAATTATTAAAAGAAGAGATCATATTTTAAAAACAAAAAACAAGTAAAAGAATGTATATTATTTATTAGGTTTAAAGTTATTTTAAGAATATATAAATATAACTTTAATATAAGTGCATTAAAATATTATTATATTATAAAAAGTATATTATTTTTATTATTATTATAGAAAAATATTAGTTTACAGAACTATTATATATAAAAATTGAAAAATACATAAAAAAAAATAAACTAATGGCTAAAAATATAATAAAAAAAATTTTTAATCAAAAATGATATTTACTGTGATAGATGCAAATTGATATGTACTCAAGTAAAGTTTTAGATGGAGTCTAATTTTCACTTTCTAAACAAATTAAAGTAAATATTATAATAAAATTATTTATTTATAATTTTAAAATGACATATTTAAACTTAACTTAAAATATATGGTGTAATAAATAGATATATTCAAAGTTCATAGACTCAAAAATATGTTAAGAAATTATGTTATTATTATAGTTTAATTCTTTTATAATAGTTGTAACATAAAATAATATTTTTCATCGAAGATCAAATTTATCTTTATTCTTTGACATCAAAAATTTTATATATCTTATTATAATTTATTTGTCTTTTTATAAAAAAAATTAATTTAATAATATACAATGTAAAATAATAATTATATAAGTGTAATTTTTTAATTTAAAGTATATTTTAGTAGTTAAAAAACATATTTAAATATATAATATATTAAATTAATTAATAAAATAATTTAAATAAATACCATTTAAATTTGAATAGAACTTAAAATAAAGATATAATTTTATTTTTAATTAAAAGATAAATTAGAAATTTCATTATATTTTTGTAAAGATACTTTCTTAGGGTTTAATCAATATTCTTTTTCTTATCTTTAACATTTGATAATGAATTTTTCTAAATTTTTTATCATGTAAGTATAATTTTTTAATTCAAAATATATTTTAGAGTTTTAAATATATATTTAAATATATAATATATTAAATTAATAAAATAATTTAAATTAATATCATTTAAATTTGAATAAAATTTAAAAGAAAATTTTAATTTTATTTTCAATTAAAAGGGAATTTGAGAATTTCATTAAATTTTTACAAATATTTCAATATTTTTTTATTTAAACTATTAATTTTATTATTTATTTAAAAAAATTAACATGTTAAGGTATTAGTGTAATACAACCGACATAAGTGGAATGATCATCACGGAATCGCAAACAATAGACACCACCAGGGGTTCACCCGAAACAAACATTAATTACGAAATATGTCCCCCTTCCAAACATGCCCATATGTCTAAACAGAAAAGCTCGTGTCAGTTACTTATTCATTTAAAATTTGTACTTGAATTTCTCCTACAGACCAAAGGTCACACTGCCTTTCCATCACTTGGATAAATAGAGAAGGGTAGAGCTTTTGTTTCTTTTATGTTGTTAAAGAATTGAACAATAAAAAATAAATGACAAGATATGTAGAACGATATTTAAGTTTACTTCACACCTATAGTTAATGTAGATATTATATAACTTCTTTAGATTAAGATATTTGATTTATCTAATATTTTAAAAATTAAAGAATATTACCATTTTTAAACTAAACTATTAAATTTATCACCTATTAATATAAAATTAATATTAATCGGTCTATTTTAACTATGTCCGGGTAAATTTACTAACTTTATTGACAAAGGGTCTGTTTTAACTAAACATGCAAGTATCTGTTCACAAACTAACCTAGCCACAATCTACCAAGAATAGACATATACACAAGTTAAAATTATAATAACAAACACTTACTAACACACCAGCAAGAAACAAACAGATAACAGTAAAGTGGCAACAATGAGATAAAGCCAGCTATTTCAATAAATTACTTTTATTATTCAGAAATATAAACAAGGGTACCACAAAATAGAAATTAAACCAACATGCAAATTCCAGAATGAATCAGTAGACATCATAAAAGAAGTGACTTAAACCAAGAAAACCTAAGAAGCATGCATGCATGCACCTAACAAGACATATCTTGTATTTATTTTTGGCTAAATCATGAGAGCGACCATTCAGGAACAAGCTGCTTGAAGAGACCCATATAGGTAGAATAAAGAACACGATCTTTGGCACCAGTTCGATGGTTTTTGGTGTGCTTGCAGAAATATTTCAACTGATTTAGAGTGCAGCAACCGAGCATTTGACCCAGCAGCAAGAAGAGCCAATTAATGGCCTTCTTCTTGGTGTTTCCAAGGAAGGGCTTTACGCAATTTTCTTGCCCGCAATACTGACACATGGGTAAGACGGGATGAACCCAGACCTTGGGTGCCCTATCGTGCATGGTGGCTTTGTTCTTCTGAATGAAGATGCACAGTGCAGTGAATTTCTCCTCCAAATCAAACCCCATCTCGAACTTCTTATAGCAACTCTTGCACTGCACCATTCCCGTGATGGTACGAATATTGTTTTTCAAGAGGTGGGTGCGGTCGTACACGGTGGCTCGGTGGTTTGTGGCCCAAGGGAAAGGTGGAGGGACGGTCGTGCTTTTTCCTTCGCCTGGCCCTCGAGACGGACGACGGCGATTGGGACGAGAAAGAGATGTAACAGTAACGGTGTCTAAGTCGTCTTTTGGTTTGGAGTTGAGATCGATGGATGTCAAAGTTGACGCGCACGGAGCGAGTATTGGTTGGGGTTGGGGTTGGGGTGGATTGAAGGGTAGGGAGAGAGATGAAAAATCGAATTCTTTTTCTGAACTCGTCAACTTCTTGCGCTCATTTTCTTTTCCTGAAGAGTGATCCATGGTTAGGGTTTGATCGGAAAAAGATGAAAAAGAAGGAGATACGATATCTGGCTTTTGAATTGAAAGAACAGAAATAGGAGTCTTTAGAGTATATAAAGAGGAGAAAAACATTTGGTGGTTAGGATTAATATTCTGTTAACAAAGCATTAAGGAAGTGTCCGTTGGAAGGGATAAGCTTCATTCAACACAGACGCCAAAATCTCTCTCTTTAGTATGAAAATTCAAATGCTTTTTAACCAATCAGTAAATGAAATAAAATCCTTAGAATTCGGAAATGTCCAAATTTTCGGATAACTAAACTAAATCATAACCCAATATATATTAAAAAAATCGTTAACAATTTTATATTGTTAATCTTACAAATAAATATGTTTGTACGACAGATTTATTTTACTTTATTAAATTTATTTATTTTACAATAAAAATATATGATTTAAATATAATATATAATAATAAAAATTTATTATATTAAATATATTTAAATTGAAAAAATTATAAATACTTCTTTATATATAATTTTTTGTAAATTTTATATATTTTTTATGTTTTAAATTTAATAATCTCATAAAACTATTTATTGTTATAAAATTAAAAAAATAATTATAACAATAATTTATTAAATATATATAAAAAATTTTTAATGAGTTATAAAATTTAAATAAAAAAATTCTTTAATTTTTGACTTATGTATTTATTTATATTTATTAAACTAAATTTATATAATATATCATTCTTTTATAATTATAATTTAGAATTGCTAATAATTTTTTTTACTATATAATTATTAAAGGATGAGATAATATTTTTTAAAAAACAAGTAAAAGAATGTATATTATATATTAAGTCTGAAATTATTTTAAGAATATATAAATGTAACATTAATATAAGACTGTTATAAAAAAATTAATTTTTTTTATTATTATAGAAAAAATTAGTTTACATAATTATTATATATAAAAATTGAAAAATACATAAAAGAAAATATAAACTAATGGCTAGAAATATAAAAAACAATTAATAAAAAATGATGTTTACTATAATGGATGCAAACGTGATATCTACTCAAGTAAGGCCCACCTGGATGGAATCTAATTTGCACTTTCCAAACAAATATTATGATAAATTTATTTAATATATTATGTATAAACTATTTACTTATAATTTTAAAATGACATATTTAAACTTAACTTAAAATATGTGGTGTAATAAATAGATATATTCAAAGTTTACACTAAAAAATGTGATAAAGAATTATGCTATCATGGTAGTCTAATTCTTTCATAATAGTTATGGCATAGAATTGTAACATGAAATAATTTTTTCCAACCACACCAAATCTATTTTTGTTCTTTGATATTGAAACTTTTACTAGCGGAGAATATTTTTCCTTCCTTTAATATACCATTGAACTTGTGAGCAAGATGGAGGAGGATTCGATGACTCCAATATTGGATATGAGAAACTTGTTTCTTGGGACAACAAGGGACTTAGTTAGCAAGTCTGCAAGCTTATGACTAGACAGAACATGAGAGACATTAAGCTTATTCTTGGCAATAAGGTCACGAACAAAATGATAATCAATAGCAAAATGTTTCATCCGTAAATGGAAAACAGGATTGGCACATAAATAACTTGCAATAATATTGTCTAAGAAGATAGTTGGTGGTTACGAAATATTAACTCCAAATTCATGCAAAACTTATTGTAACCAAAGAAGTTCAATTGTCGTTGAACCTATGGTGCGATATTTAGCCTTTGTTGAAGAGCAAGCAACTGTGGACTGTTTCTTGCATAACCATGAAATGACATTTGGGCCAAGATAAATTATGTATGCACTAGTGGATTTCCTATCTGCCCAATTGGCATCACAGAAGGTGTCGAGGGTAAGACGTTTTGTGGGAACTAAGTGCAACCCATGTGATATTGTACACTTGAGATAACGAAGAACTCGCTTAAGTACTTGCATATGAACAACAATAGGAGTCTTAATGAATTGTGAAAGCTTATTAACAGCAAAAGCTACATCTGGGCAAATAATAAATAAATATTGTAGCAAGCCAATAATGTTGCGATAAGAGGAAATATCATATGTCGGAACATCAAAAACTGAACCAAGAGAGCATGTAGTAGACATTGGTGTGCATACAAGCTTAGCATCAATCATAGTAGTCTTTTGTAATAATTCACGTATATAGTGATGTTGAAAAATACCATTGGATGTGATTAAAAGCTTAACACCAAGAAAGTGACTTGGGTTCCAAGATCTTTAAGAGGAAATTTTGTAGCAAGAGTACTCTTGAAATTAGGAGAAAGGTGGAATTGTTTCCAATAAAGAGAAGATCATCGACATAAACCAAGAAATATGAAATAACAGTACCTTTCTTGTAGATGAAAAGAGATGAATCAGACCTGAAGTTGTAGAATCCATAAGCTACAACAAAGGATTTAAGTTCATTGTACCAGGCACGAGGAGCGTGCTTGAGGCCATACAAAGCTTTATGAAGCTTGCAAACATGATTCAGAAAATTTTGATGAATAAAGCCAATAGGTTGAGACATATAGACCTCCTCAGTCAATGTACCATGCAAAAAGGCATTGTTGATATCCATGTGACTAAGAGTCCAATGTTTTGATATAGCAATACACAGTACAAGTTTAATGGTTTGAGGCTTAATGACAGGACTGAAAGTTTCCTTAAAGTCAATACCAGGACGTTGATGGAAACCTTTAGCAACCAATCATGCCTTATAGTGAGCAATAGAATCATCTGTATTTCTTTTCAACCGAAAAACCCATTTGTTGCCAACGATGTTGTAATGAGGTTAGGGAGGAATGATGAACGAAAATTTTCTCATTCGCAAAAAGATTTATCGTCAACCTTCATCAAAATATGTAGAAAAATTTATGTAGTTTAGGATGTAAGCCTAGGTTGTCTCCAATAACTTTGGTTTGTAACATACATTGAACATGTTGTAAACATTTACTATGAAAGCAATTAAAACAAAGGGGTTTGTGTGATTCCAATTTTAATATAAAGGCAAGTAATAAAATTAATGAATCCAATCAATGAAATATGCAATCCTTAGTTTGTTCATGTAATTCTATCCCTATCCCTCTCAAGATTCAATACTTTTCCTCTTTCTTTGAATTATGGTAACTCATAAAGCAAGATTTAACCTTAAAAAGTCATACGAATTAAGTAATTTACATGGGCTCCAACCATTTTCCCTAATATTACGCAACCTTAGAAACTAACTTAGGATTAAGCAAACCAAGTTAAAAATTTCATTAAAACGAATTAGGGTTAATTAAGCAATGTCCCCTTCATTCAAACATTAATTCAATTCAAAGAGTTGGGAATTGTAAATTCATGAAGGAAAGGGAATTATATTGACATTCATACCCAAGAATTCAAGAATCCATGAACTCACTAAGGATTACAAGAAAGTTTAACCCTCCATAAGGATGGGTCTTACAAATTCAAGATGAAAACAAGGAAAATTCAACATCATCAATGCAAGAATTAAAGGAAAATGAAGAGAAATTGTAAATAAAACTCTAAGATTGGCCTTGGCTGTCACCCAAGGATCCTAAGCTCTGCAAAATACTCCCAAAGTGGCAAAAGAATCTAAAGTTATGTAAAAAGCTTCGTACCCTAATTTCTCAAATCCTATTTATAGTTCAGAAATTTTTGCCCAAAGTAACTACTATGGTTTCATAGTGATAACGCGTAGTGCTCCTAGTAGTTACTATCGCTCTATAGTGGTTACGCGTAAGTCCTGTGATTTGGGCCTCTCTGGAGTTATCACTTTGGCATCATAATGATAATGCGCAGTGCTCCATAGTAGTTACTCTCGCCCTATAGTAATTACGCGCAAGTCTTGTGCCTTTGGCCTCTCTGGAGTTGTCACTTTGGTATCAGAGTAATAACTTTGTCTGCTCCAGAATGTCTACTATGGTCTCAAAGTAAGCACATGCAACACTTCTTCAAAATGGGTCTCTGTAGTTGTCACTATAGGATCCAAAGTGATTACTTTCATCTCCAACTTTCTCAAATGCTAAAAATCCAGGAAAAAGTCTAGAAATTCCTGCACAATTATTCAAATGATCAAAATTGCAAACTATATCTATGTAAATCAATGTAAATTAACCAAAAATTAAGAAACCTATGATATTAGACCAAAATGATGTTTTTATGTTATTTACACTTCCTAAGTTTACTTTTTCTATTAAGAAACATTAAAATGATAAGTAAAAATCCAATAAAATGTAGATTCATCACAACCCTAAACTTAAACTGTTGTTTGTCCTCAAGCAAATCAAAATTCAATAAAGTTACTTGTAAGGGGGTTAGATTTATCCAAAAATTTTCTTTCAAAATTTTCATTCCAAGATCAGACTCTAATTGACACTTTCAATATTTCCAAAATCATTGATTCATTCAACAAAGAAATCATGCCCAAATCAATTATTTTCAAGTAAAGTTCCACTAAACTGAAGCAAAAATCCAGCAAGGTTTCATGCAATCCACACAGTGCAAAGAAATTATCTCGCTCACAGGATGGTGTTTCACTCTTTACTCAGCAATGTTTCAAGCTAAGTGTTTTCCCTCAATTCATGCATTTTGCCTCACCCTACCATATGCTTGCGCATATTTTCAATCTTTTTTGCCTAGATACAATGAACCACTTATCAATAGGACTTTGTTGGTCACAAATGTATTAAGTTAGGTTCAATTTTGATCAAGGAGGGTTAAAAGCTCAAGTGAGTTTTTAAGAGGAGGGAATTCCTTTGAGTGAGTGAGTACAACAACTAAGAGTGGAATGTATTAAATGATGCAACAAGTGAGATTCAAGCACTCTTTCACCATATTTTTCATTTACTTTGCCTTATGTGGAGAGTCATTTTTCTATCAAAATAACTTGCTGTATTTTTCTTTTTCTTTTTTTTTCATTCATTCATTTATTCATCATCATCATTTTTTTTATGGACGTTGATAATCATTCTCTTCTTCAAATTCAAGCATATTTTTTTTAACATGTAATATTGACATGTAAAATGCTCACCACCCCAAACTTAAGAGTTTGCTTGTCTTCAAGCAACTACAATTATAATCAGTACCCCCAAACTTAGTTTATTGCATTCACTCTTGATGCAACTCAAAAGAAATATATTTCTTAAGGTAAAGAAAATATTTTTGCAGACTAAGTTTGGCAACAGATAGAATATGAAACAAGGGAAATTAGGTGCAAAAGGGGTTGAAGGGTGGGTGGGTGTGTACAAAGATGGCCTCAATAATCTAGATGGAAGATTGCACAATGCATATTCAATTAAGAAGCAGGACAAGTTCTAGAGGATAGATGCAACAATACATGTTATAGTGCACACAAAAGAAATTAAAGGCTCAATTCTCTACCATGGTAAAGGTGATAATTACTTAACAACATGTGATCATAGGTTGCCTTACAAGAAAATATGCGCAGCATGGTAAGAACGATAATATTCAAAAACAGAGAATGAGCATGAGTTGAATGGGAAATGCAAGTAGAATATAACTATGGAATTACAAAATTAGACTAAAGTAGAAGAGATGAGGAAAATATTTTTGGATTTTCATTTAACATGTACAAGAAAATTAGATTAAGAACAATGGAAACAGAGGCAAAGAGATCACCCTCCTTTCATAGAAAGTAGAATCACAACTAAGGGTCAAATTCATGCTCCTCTTGATGGGACTGAGGGCATTTTCTGCACAAATATACACAGAATTCAGTATAGGGAGCAAATATGAAACCAGAAAATGGAATAGATATATATATATAGGTGAAAATGTCAGAAATGTTTAGATTAAGAGTGATAATACGAAAGTAAAGCAGTAAAGATGGAAATAGTAATGGGCGATAATTACAAGGAAATGGTGGTTAGCAATAAATACAGGGAAATAGCAGAAAGTAAGTGAAAAGTGAGTGCAGTGAAAAAGAAATTAAGACTAAATAGCATCTTCATTAGAGCTGAAAAAGGTAGAGTCATCATCATCATCATCATCATCTTCCGCTGCTGCTGGGAAGTCTTCATCTGAGGCACTGGAGCTGCTTTCACTTGCTTTAGCTCTGGCAGGGGCAGTAGGAGGAAAGGGTGGAAGATCACTCTGGACTGCTGCTCGTAGGTAAG
Organism: Abrus precatorius; assembly: GCF_003935025.1. NCBI lineage: Eukaryota > Viridiplantae > Streptophyta > Magnoliopsida > Fabales > Fabaceae > Abrus > Abrus precatorius. The sequence goes on from NW_020874384.1 coordinate 11,347,878, forward strand.
GGGCACTGAAGGTAGGGGCATCATAAAGCTGCGTGGTAGTCATCCCCAGCTTCTTCCCTATGTTTACCAGCATCGTGTCCATAAGTGTCATGAGGGCCTTTTGTCCAGCATGAATGGAGTCCTGCCTCAGAGCAAGCTACTTCATCTGCTCCCTCATCCTTATTGAAGTGTCCCTCCTGTAATCAACTGGTAGGGATAGTCCTGGGTCAGCAGTTTTTTTGGGTTTGAAGAAGTCATTCACCATTGCAGCAAAAATAGGAGGGATTGCTCTGATTTTTTGCAGGTTGCTCTGATTTTTTGCAGGTAGTCTCCAAAATCTACCCCAGCATCTTGGCATAGCATGGTGATGATGGATGAAAAATCCATGGAATCTCTGCTCCTGCTCAATATGTCCATGATGGCACTACTGATTACCTCACCCACATGGATAGGCATGCTTGTTAGAATTGCATAAATCAGCTTTGCTCTCTTCACTGCTAAGGTAGAGGAGTGGAGGACTGGCATGAAAGAGCTGAGAATGAAGACACACCAGACTTTTGTGGTCAAGTTCTTGGACTGTATCTTGCAGTCAAATTCTTAATTCTCACCCTCCTTGCAGACGGTTTCAAGGATAAGCTTGTAGTTCTTGTCCTCTTGGATGTTGAAAGTGGTGAAGTCCAGTTGACCAGCTGATTTATGCATAGCTGGGATGTTCAGAACTCTTTGGATGTTGGAGGAGGTGAAATTGACTAGTTTTCCCCTCACCATGCTGTGTTTGGGAGGGAGAGTGTCGCCTTTAACCCTCATTGCATTGGCAAAGAACTCTTGGGTGATTTCCTTCCACTCATTACCAGCACAAGTCATGAAAAGGTCCCACCCTCCTCTGAATCTCCTCTTCAAATTGGGGATAGGCGCCTTCTTGAATTTCAAAATTGCGGTCCTGCACCAATTTCCTTCTCAGAATGTTTGCTTTGAAGTACTTTTCATGCTCCAATGACCGAAACCTGGGGTCATGGTTAGGTGGTGGTGCAGAGGAAGATGCACCAACTATTTTGGCTCTCTTGGACCTTGGAGTGTTCTTCCTTGGTGTGTTGCCTATGATTGCTGGAAAAAGAAAGGGATAAATATTTAGTTGGATGCACACTGATATGATACAACAGATGTATATGGCAAACAAAGTGAAATTCAGATTAAAAGGGAGCAAGGTAGTCATAAAGTGTGCTGTAATGAAATAATAGGCACGACAACATAAAGGTGTGGAAATAGACACAACAGTTATGTAGCAGCAAGATGAATTTGATGCAGGGAATACACACAATTAGTGTAATAAAGATAGGATTCCAAATTTAGTGTAACAGGCTAGTACGTATATCACTGCAGCTTTAAGAGAAACTTATTTAAATGACAGGCAGTGCAGTTCAAAGTCTAATCTACAAACGTGAATGGAAATGTGTATGTGTGCAATGGAACAATGGTGTTATGCAACTAACATGAATAAGGAAATGTGTGTGAACTTGGATAAAGAAGTTATTCAAGGGTGTGAGGTAATCTAATTAGCTACTTTCCATTAAAGTAATGTATACACAAACAAAATGAAAGTGATTAATTTGGAACAACAAAGATCAGCAAAGGTGTGTGTGTGTGTGTGTGTGTATGCAGGGTGTATCAAAGATTAAGTAAGCTAAACAGGGTATAGTCAGGGCCAGAAATGCAGCAACACAATATCATAACAATGCAGAGAATGTGAGGGTGTGGCAGAAATGCATGTATTAAGTACGGACAAGAATAATGCAGAGTGAATGAAGTGCATTCCATGCCTGTACACTAATTGCTGTAGCTAATGGCAGTGAATTGCAGTGAAGTTGTGAGTATTATGCAGGTGAAAAATTAAATCAGTCCCTATTGTATCAAACATGCAAGATATTCACCACTAGAAATGAAAGTAGGTACCCTATAATGCAGCAATGACACAGAACACAAATTAAACAAAATAACAATTCTCAATCCCTTTTGATCAGACAGATGCATTGCAAATAATAGAATCGACACTATATTGCTATGTATGAAATGTTCAAGCACAGGCAGTGCAGTTCTCAAATTCTAGTCTACAACAGTGAAATGGGAATGACAATCTTAATTAACCAAAGAGCAATAAAGCAGTGCATCCACACAGTGAGAACTATGGTATTGAAATTGGATAGTTTAAAAACTGCAAGAACTGTATTAGAAGTGCACTGACAGTGTATCAAACAGTCCTATGACAGCAAAATGCACCAAGCAAGCATGATCACAAATGGAAGTAACTACCTTGGGGTTCGAAATTGGCTGAATGCAACAAGATTGCTAGAATAAACACTTGCAAGTATGCTTAATTAGACATTCACACTCTACAGGGTAGCTAGGTGACATAAGGTAATGCTAATATTATTTAGGACAGAATGACTACAAAGGTAAGATAAGTTGCCACGAAAATTTTAGGTGAATTTAGAGGTTTTGAATCAAAAGATAAAGATTTATAGTGGTGGAATAAAAGTGTAAGAGAAGATTAGACATAAGAGGATTTGTTTTAAAATTTTGCATACATGTAATAATATTGAAAATTGGACAAGGTATTGGAATAGAAGAAATGAAATAAGAAAAGTAGTGAGTGAAGCACATTTTAAGGCTTTTGAAGGATTCTATCAAAATTTTAGGACAAAGTATGATGAAAGAATGATTCATAAACTTACTAAAAGTAAAGAAAGAAAATCTAGAGATTTGTATCAAGTTAGATGTCTTAGGATAAAGAATGAAAAGTTTTTATTTTGGATGAAGGTATCAAAAACAAATGAGAGAAATATTCCTGTAAACTTTTAAATAGACAAGGAGCAAATGGAAATATAACATGATTAGAAATGCAAGCAAAAGATTTAAATTTGACATATTATCACAGAATTCGAGTAGGAAGTAAAAGAAGCTCTTAATAGGACAATGAAAAAGTGGCTGGTCCCATAATTTTCTTGTAAAAGTTTGTAAAAGTTCAAGGAAAAAATAAAGATTTCAGTAGTTTACTAAATTTTTTAATGAAATTTTGAGATCTAAGAGTATATCAAATGAAGAGTGAAAGAATAATTTAGTTTTTATATATAAGAATAAGGATGATATCCAAAATTGTGCAAATTAAAAAGGAATTAAACTTTGAGTCTATGAAGTTGTGAAAAAAAAGAAAAGTGAACATAGATTAAAAAATTGAAATTACAAAAAATTAATTTGATTTTACAACAAAAGTTATATATTTTTTACAAAAAAATAAAAAATACTTTTAAAAAACTATATTAAAAAACAAATAATTTAAAATATGTTAAATAATATTTTTAAATTCAATAAATTTTTTTAAAAACTAATTTTATAATTATTAATAATTAATATTGTATTATATTAAATAAAATTAAAAATAAATTATGAAAAATTTATATCAATGTTGAATTAAAAATAAATATTGAATATTGAATGTAGAAAAGTAATTTGACATAATAATGAAAAACTAATTATTTTTAAACGTAAACCAATGGGGCAGGAAATGAATAGTTAAAGTAAAATATTTCAGTTGTTAGCTTTCCTAGTCCCACAGTTAGCTAGCATCCTCTGCCTCTGGTTGATAAAACGCTGCGTCGAGAGCGAAGTGGCACAACAATTCTGCAGCAAAAGGAAGTTTGGGTTTGTTCGTGTTCTTGTTCAATTCGAAAGCTCTCAGACGAAGGTGCTACTCTCTCTCTCTCTCTCTCTCTCTTATAAAATCACTGCTTGTATTCACCACCCTTTCTCTTCTTCATCACTTTAACATTTTTAGGGCATCCTCAACGTTCTTTCCTTTTTCCATATGAAGGGGTTAAAATAGCTTTTCAGTTCACTTCTTTTTTTGTTTATTTAAAATCTCGAATTCAGTGTTTTGTCTTGGGGTTTGGTGTCTGCTCTTGTGATGTTTGATAAATGTTTTCGTTACTTTTTATTCGAATCTCAGTTCAGAATTTTTGAATGTAGGTTTATAATAGAGGAGCTGTTACTTTAATTCAGTTTATTCAGTTAGTTTTTCATTTTTGTTCTATTGAATGGAATAGGTCTTTGATTTTATTGTTAATTAATAGTTATTTGTGGAATTCGGGTATTGATTTAGTTTAATGATTTTTGTTTGTTAGTTTTTGATGGATGTGGAGTGGTCTGATTCACGGTATGATGGTAGAAATGATAAGGAGGATTCCCCAGTGAGGGAGCAATATGATGATGATGGGGTGGAGAAATCTAGCAAGCATAGGAGCAAGGACAGGAAGAAGAGTGACAAGGAGCACCGGAGTAAGGACCGGGAACAGCTGAAGGATGCTTCAAAAGAGGGAAGGGAGCGGAAGAAAGAAGATAGGGATGAACGTGAAAAGGACCGGGGTAAAGACAAGACCAGGGAAAAGGATTATGATAGAGAGAAATATAGGGAGAGGGATAGAGATAAGAAGGACCGGAGTAAGGAGAAGGAAAGAGAGGTAGAGAAAGATAGTGATAGAGGACGGGAGAAGGAGAGGGGTAAAGAGAAGAGTAGGGATAGGGAAAGGGAGAAAGAAAGGGATAAAGTGAAGGAAAGGGAGCGAGAGAAGCATAGAGATAGAGAAAAGGAGAGGGAAAGCTATAGAGATGGGGACAAGGATAAGGGGAAAGATAGAAATAGAGAGAAGGAGAGGGAGACTGATCGAGATAAAGAAAGGTCAAGAGATCGAGTGAGCAGAAAGACTCATGAGGAAGATTATGAACTGAATAATGTTGATGATAAAGTGGACTACCATGACCAAAGAGATGAGGAGATTGGCAAGCAAGCAAAGGACTCAAAGCTCGATGAAGATGTTCAAGATGGTCAAACATCAGCACATGTATCATCAACAGAACTTGAAGAACGCATCTTGAAGTAAGTTAAATTATCCTTGCTTCTTATCTTTGCTTTATTGTCTTTTACTTTTGTAGTGTTATTAACAACTAGACTCTGCAATCAGTGCAATGTCAAGTTGAACTCTCATTTATTGCTTTATGCTTCAGTCAAGGTTATCTAAGTTGGGGTCCTACATAGAATGTCGAGGACTCTTTCTGTTCATTGTTGCTTATAAGATGAATGATTTGATGATCTTAAAATATTTTTACCTCGTTTCCAGTTTTGAATGATTTTATGTATCATTTTTATTTTTTAAATTGTGGGGGCTGGTAGTTGATGTCATATAATCACTGGATATTTGATAGTTTAGACTCTTTTCTGAAATTATTTCTGTGTTGTTAGTATTGCAATTATGATTTGAGGTAGTCACATTGTAATATGTACATCTTGCATTGCATGCATCTGCCAAATAAGCACTATATTGATATGTTGCTTGTAGGCCTTCCAGCACTTTTATATTGACAAGGATATAATTTCTGCACTTTGGTCACAGCATATAACATTTGATTCATTAGTGTATCCTTTTTCTGTTTAATTTTTAAATATTTTGTAGTAATTGAATTATATGTTCTCTTGCTGTCAGCATATTGTAAATATAAGATATGATGTAAGACGTCAAAAGACTTGGGATTTAATGGAGGTTAAAGATATTATGTGTAGGTGAGGAGATTTGGAAGCCCTGGAATAGTTCAAAGGTTCAAGTTAATATTAGTTGGGTGCTGTAAACTGTTAGGAACTGAGTATTCGATTGAAATTATAGGGCTCACACAGGGAGGATCCCTGGAATTACAAGCTGCTATAATAGAAAAAAACAGAGCCAAGGAACTATAACAATGGAAAACCGAATACAGCAATTAACTAAAGACCCTCCCACTGCATCAACCACCACCCAATGACCTCCCAGCCAAAAACCCTCCTTTGTCATCTATTCATTCTCCTTATATTTCCCCCGTACCTCCCTTGCCACCTATGCTAATTTTGTTAGTCAGTTAGAATCTCGCATAACGGCTTCTTGATCCACCCTTCCCATTTTACCCTTTCTCTTTTGATATGTCTTGAGTGGAGGCCCAGTTGGCCTAGACCCAACGTAAACACTTCCTGCAAGAATAGGATAGAAGAAAATAGGAGAGCGGATAATAAGAAGAAAAGGAAACCTGATTTCACCCCTAGCTAGGGTACCTCCTAGCATCACAGCTAGCCATTAATTGTACCACAAAATCAAGAAGAAATTTGTTGCCATGATTAATAGATCTCATCATTATTGTCTAAAATCTAAATCAAGGATTAAAAACTGTTTAAAGAAATGCACTCTTAACTCTTCCTACCAGGAAGATTTCTAATCCTATAAGGATGCATGCTCTACTGCTAATCACAAGGAAAACTTGGACATGAATATTAACCCCTTATGAAATAAAAACCCATGCCCAAATACAACATCTCCTGAGGATTCCTAAAATTCCGCTTTCACTGAAATCTAAAATTAATTAATACAGTAACAATGTCAATAACTGTGAGTCAGCCAGATCTATGAAATATGACAATCAGCCTCATAAGTAACCATGTCCATATGTAAGCCAGTAATTTTGGAAGTTTTCTAGCAGAGTGGAACTGTGGAAGGGAAATGGAGGGGGGTGGAAAGAAAGTTACTTCCCATTGTTTGGATGTTTAAGTAAAGAAAAGAATCCGCTTCTATTGTTTAGGAGTTGAAGTTAAAGTAGAAGGAATGAAGGTTTTTCCCCCTTTATTCAGCGTGTTTGGATATGTTTTACTAATGAAGTTCCTTTATGATATAGTTTAATATTACGACTTTTCTTTTTCAAAAGTTACTCTTTCTAGCATATGAGAAAAGCAGTGAACTGTTTTCTCTTTTCATTTTCTTTTATAAAACATCTAATTATTTTAAAAAAATTTTGAAACATTAATTTTTCCTTAAGCACAAACAAACAGTTTGTAAATAGAAAATTAGAAATACACCTTTCCCCTGCTTAACACCCCCTCCCCACATTTAGGTGGAAGCAGGAGGAACACATGCCACTCTATCTTTGCATCCCTAAAAACCCTCCAAACAATTTGAGTTACAATTTGTCTTCCCCACTCCCTCCTTACTTCCCATCCAAAGATAGCATACTGTTCTTTACATTAGGCTTTTTTGCTGCTAGCATTTCTACCATGATTGTATTGACTTATTTTGATGAATGAGTTCTCAATATTACATTTTTGAGGTTAAAAGTATGAAACCATTTCTGTTGTGACCATATATGTGAAATCAGTTCTTAAAAGTATGAAATCTGGATAGGATGAAAGATGCAAGGACAAATAAACAATCTGAAGCTGCTTCTGAGATCTCTGCATGGGTTAATAGAAGCCGTAAGCTAGAAAAGGAAAGAGCATTGCAGCTCTCAAAGATTTTTGAGGAGCAGGTTTTTTTTTTTTCTTTATCTTGTACCTTTAATATGTTCTGTAAGATACTGTTTCTCCCAATTTGGATATGTAATCAATACAACATGATCAAAATTTTCACAGGACAACATTGCAGTAGAAGGAAGTGACGATGAGGATACTGCCCAACACACTGGTAAAATTCTTTGTTTCTTTATCCTCCCTTCCACTTGTTGCCCAAAGAAATTTACTTTTTGTCTAGAATACCCAATTTTTTGGTAGAGGTTTTTGGGATAATTTAGGAGCAGCTTGAAACTTTTGAGGTTACTATTGTTGACAAAGTTTTTTTATGTGGCAACCTCTTGCCTTTTTCCTCCACCCTCGTCTTTCCCTCATCTCTCAATGTTTTTTTCACGTAAGTTTATTTTCCATGTTGAGATTCCACATCAACTACAAATATTACTAAAATAGAGCTTATAAAGATTAAGGCGAGTTTCACCATATGAACTAGTTTTTGGGATCGAGTTATGCTTCAACCAAATTTAAGATGGTATCAAAGCTTTTTGTAGATTTGATATTGGGCCACCCATAACTGTTAAAAAATAAAACCTTATCCCATGGATTTTTCTAGTGCAATTAACTTGATTTCATGGATTTTCCCATGCAACTTACTTGGCCTTGTGGCTTTTCTAGTGCAATCCATGCTACATATGTCTAATCCTGGGTGTATGTTGAGATCCCATATCGACTATAGAGTACAAAAATGGTTACAATAGAGCTAAAAAGGTTAAGATAATCCTCACCCTACAAGCTAGATTTTGGGATTGCGTTAGGCCCAAACACTAATTCAAGATTCCAAAATGCATTTGTTTCCAAATCCCTTACCTTGGGAGAGAAAATGCTTCCTTTAAATCTGGGACTAATAAAGTATCCAAGATTGCTGAGAATGGCAAAGAGGGAATGCTATCAGAAATGTTAATTCTTCCCTTTACTTTGTTTAGCCTTAATTATTTATTTATTTTTTTCAAAATCAACATCTAGATCTTTATATGCCAAAATTCGAACTAGGGAATATCTGCTGGAAAAAAAGGGAAAAGTCCATACTAATTTTGTGTAGAAGTTATTGGACTGACTGGTCAATATATATTAAATCCTCTTTCTTTTCTTGTCTTTTGATTGTCAGTGAAGTCTCTATTTGTTTTTGTTAAACCTTTGGGATTAAGCTATTGGTGTATAGTAAGATTTTGAATCAGGCATGTATCCTATAAATGGTTAAGAAACCAAATTGGCTAATTCAATTAATCTATCAGTGCCAAACGATTAAAGTTGCAGCATACTGCTTTCTTTTGAGTGGTTTAGTTATTACTGCACACCTTTGTATTTCACTGGGAAATTATGGATTTGTAGATAAATGCATCTTTCGAAACAAGGTTTTGTTATAAAACCAAGTTGCTCAATATTGAGGATTTAGTTGTAAACTTTTTATACTATAAGGATTTCATTAAAAGTTTTTAAACTGTAGAGACCTAATTAAAAATCTACTGAAATTATAGGACCTACAAATTAATTTAGCCTTAAATTAAGTAGAAGTAAAAGAGTTAGGCCACATAAATGATTGCAACTGGCTTGATTATCAAAGATAAAGCTTAAGTTCTACAGTAACAACTTGATTGCTGCTTGTGATGACTGTGTCATCCATGTAGACTGCAATAATTTTAGATTTTATGTACCATAGTTGGCGAAGGGAGATAGTAGTGCTGTTTTGTCAATTTGTCACCAACATAGTTTACTGGCTGCAAAGGTTGGCTTCTTGAGGAGTGTTTTGTGGAGTGGAATCAAGGACACTCAATGCAAATTCACAGCTATAGCTGTCAGTACACAATATGCAAAATATCTTGGCCCACCCCTGTTTTCATTAGCCAGCTTATTCCTGTTTTCATTAGCCAGCTTATTTTAAGATTAATTTTAGGATTTCCTACATTTTACTGCTTCTGAACCTCTAGGGTTAGTTTTACCATTTGACAAACCCAGCGGCCAAGGTGCAAAAGCTCTGTTCTTCACACACACCCCTGCACTTTCAGCCAGAACCAGCATTTAAGGCCAGTTTGCCCCCTTTTCCCAACCAATTGCTGATTACTTGACCCTATTTAATTCATGGTCTACTTCTCAGGCCTCTGTTCTGCCCTCTGTTTGAACTTAGCTGGCTTCATTTCCTTGTGGTATATTTAATATTAACTTGTTTGAATTTGACATAAATAACCCCAGATTAAGTTGTGTAATTTCATTTCCTTCTGTTCATTCCAAGCTCAGGTTTCAATTATATATGCCTTGGATTAATGGGAATTGTGTTAGACTATAACATTTGATTAGTGGTGATGAATATGTTCTTAAATATAATTTTTTTTGAGCATTTTTTTGTGTAATATAAATTATTTACATTTCCCCCATTCTTTTCAATATAGTGGCCATTCAGCTATCCACTATACTGCTATATCAGTTGTGGAGTCGACCACTCCACTGCTATCTGACATTGACAACTATGATTGACACACAACCTGATTAATATTGGTATCCAGTTCCACCTGAAAAATTTATGTTAAAACCCTAAACTTATCCAGCAGCCTAGGGTATTTAAGTTATTTCTTTGGTGGGTTATGAATCTATATTTGATTGTTGATAATGTGGTTCGTAAACTATACTTGTATATTGAATATCTGACAGATAACCTTGCGGGGATGAAAGTTCTTCATGGTGTTGATAAAGTTATGGAAGGTGGGACAGTAGTTCTGACTATTAAAGATCAGCCCATACTTGCTGATGGTGATATTAATGAAGGTAGAACTGCTTGGTGCACTTTTTATATTACTCAAGTTTGAAGTCTATGATTGACACATTTTTGTAAGAGTTTTTTGTTCTCATGTGGCAGATGTCGATATGCTTGAGAATGTAGAAATTGGAGAACAAAAACGACGAGATGAGGCATATCAAGCTGCAAAAAAGAAAACTGGTGTATATGATGATAAGTAAGATGATCATTATTCATTACTATTATTTATGTATTATTGAAATAATGGAAATAAAAACTAAAACCAACTAATGAAGGATAAAGAAATCTTATGAAGCTTGTTCTCTCAATTTCAGGTTCAATGATGACCCCTCCTTGGAGAAGAAAATACTTCCACAATATGATGATCCAGTGACAGAAGAGGTTTGCTGCTTTCTCTTGATACATTCCAAAGAAACAGATGTTGAGTAAAGTAGTTTTTTGTTAATGCTTCTACTCATTAGATTCTTTTATTCAGGGTTTAACTTTGGATGAAAGGGGACGGTTCTCTGGTGAAGCTGAGAAGAAACTTGAAGAGGTTGCTTATGCTTTTCTTTTGCTTTAAGAAATATTTTTCCAAGAAAGTAAAAGATGTTTTCAATTTTCTGGGTTTGAGCTTTTGTGATCAGAATATTCAGTATTGTGTCATATCATTGTTTATGTGACTGCCTTTCTATTATTCTTTTCCTCTGACTTTTTTATTTTCAAAATTTGTTCCTCAGAATTGTCTTGGTTACATGCATATGTTCATGTGTTTTGCTTTTTTCCTTTTTCTAAGGGAAATCTTTTCTTTTTCTTTCCACATTACTAGCTGCGAAGACGGTTAACAGGGGTTTCCACAAATACCTTTGAAGATCTAACTTCGTCTGGAAAGGTATCATCAGATTACTATACTCACGATGAAATGCTACAATTTAAGAAGCCCAAGAAGAAAAAGTCCCTGCGCAAGAAAGATAAGCTGGACATCAATGCCCTTGAAGCTGAAGCTATCTCTTCAGGATTGGGTGTTAGTGACCTTGGTTCTCGGAAAGATGTAAGGAGGCAAGCCATCAAAGATGAGCAAGAAAGATTGGAGGCTGAGATGAGAAATAATGCTTACCAGTCTGCTTATGCTAAAGCAGATGAAGCCTCCAAATTGCTGCGCCTGGAACAAACTCACAATGTTAAAACAGAGGAAGATGAAACTCCAGTTTTTGTAGATGATGATGAGGATCTTCGTAAATCCTTAGAAAAAGCAAGAAGATTAGCTCTTAAAAAGCAGGAGGAAGAAGGGGCATCTGGCCCTCAAGCTATTGCATTGCTTGCCACCTCAAGTCATAATAATGAGAATGATGATCAAAACCCTACAGCTGCTGAGTCACGAGAGAACAAGGTGGTCTTCACAGAGATGGAAGAATTTGTCTGGGGTCTCCACATTGATGAAGGTAAGTTTTTATTTAATTATTTGTGGTTGTCTGATGTAATGAAATATACTGCCTGAGCATTACAAAGTGTGACTGCCTGATTAAATGTAAAAATGAATCAGCCCTTTTTTTTCCCATTTGGATTGCTGGAATTTTGTTGTTTCTTTTGGCAATCTTCTTTTTAATCTTTACTTCTGTTAAGAAACTTGGGCCTTTCCTTGGGATTGTAGTAGCTCAATCAAAAACTGGTATTGTCATATCTTAGAGAAAATATGCTCTGATACCATCTTAAGAAACTTGGGCCTAACTACTTCCATTGTACTCTTCTTATTGACATCTATGTCAATGGCACAATAATATTTCAAATGTGATGTTATCTTTTTCCTTTGTGTTAAATATAGTAGGTATTCTGACATATAAAGTTATAAACAATGTTTTCTTAGCTCATTGGAAGTGTTGGTCCATAAAATACATAAAGGGGAAGCTGATAAGTAGGTATAAGTTATGACAAAGGTATATTACTTTCTACTTTTCAGAAGCACGGAAACCAGAAAGTGAGGATGTTTTCATGCAAGATGACGAAGAGGTTAATGTTCCTGATGAAGAAAAGAGTAATGAGGCTGGTGGATGGACTGAAGTTAAAGAAGTTAGTAACGATGAAGAACCCACTTCAGAAGACCAAGAGGAGATAGTTCCTGATGAAACTATTCATGAAGTTGCTGTGGGGAAAGGATTGTCAGGTGCTTTGAAACTGCTTAAAGACCGAGGAACACTTAAAGAAAGCATTGAATGGGGTGGCAGAAACATGGACAAGAAAAAAAGCAAATTGGTTGGGATTGTCGATGATGAAGAGAAAGAAGCACAAAAGAAAAAGGAGATTCGCATTGAGAGGACGGATGAATTTGGGAGAATTGTAAGTCTTCTATGTTCCATACCTCTTTTTTCAATTTTGGTTTTTATATGGCACTAAGTTCATATTATATTATTTATGATCACTGCATTGTCATTTTGGCCTTTGAAAAGAATACTTATGAGACATAAACATGCATGAAGAATATAGATATGCTATGCCTGTGTGTGTGGTGTGTCTTCTTCTAATTGCCAAAAGGAAAGTTGATTTGTGTTGTGCTTTGGAATAGAATCCATGTATGAGTTTCAACAAGTTTTACATTAACTGTTGAGGGCCTAATGCAGCCCTCCTCCTTTACTCAGACTTGGAACTGGCTATAAGACTATAGGTAGAGTTTGCTTTGAATACAAGAGTACCAAAAATGTATAAATATATGTTTTGCATGCTTGTGATATTTATAGTGTGTGTGTGGGGGGGGGGGGGTTTGGATGATCAATGATTATAACATATAATGGTATTGATCCTTGAAATTGACACTGCCTCAAATTAATTTTTAATCAAGTTTAGTATCATTTCCAAGTTTCAGTTTTCGAATTGTAGTGGAAAATCACTTATCCTTGATTGACTTGTTCTTATGCTGCTTCCAGTTGACTCCTAAGGAAGCCTTTCGGATGCTCTCTCATAAGTTCCATGGTAAAGGACCTGGTAAAATGAAGCAAGAAAAGCGTATGAAGCAATACCAAGAAGAATTGAAGATGAAGCAGATGAAGAGTTCAGATACTCCATCACTCTCTGTGGAGAGAATGAGGGAAGCTCAAGCTCGTTTGAAGACACCCTATCTTGTTCTTAGTGGCCATGTTAAACCAGGGTATATATTTTTAACTTTACATACTAATAACTCTCAAAGTTTTAGTTAGAAAACTGTTTACATACAATTAAATGAGATGAGAAACTAGGAGCATCATTCATTTCACAATTTGCTGTTAAAAGTTAGTGTTGCAATGGGGGACATGCTTCTAAAACTAAGACTATATCTTTTCCCTCTTCTTAAGCATTGTACTTTCTTTTCATGTCATGTCTACATTTTGGAGTGATGACTCTTGATTCTTAACATCGAATGCTTATGGCACCAGGGTGCATATAGTGATCATTATCTAGGACTGTTATCTAGAATAAGACGCAGGCTACTTTGTGGATATAACTTCTTTAATTATTCTAGCAGATTCCTTATCTCTGCCATCTGTCATGATGGGATTTGTAGTCCATTTCCCGTCATTTCATTCACATCTTATCATTCCCTTCTTTCAGCCTTCACTTCTTGCCACAAAAATATCGTTTGGGTTGGTTTGTGAAAAATGCTGTCATGGAAATTGTTTTTATTTTGGGTATCCTTAGTTCAAATCAGTGCTCATCAATGGTTATGAAAGTGATGATTTGTGTTTGAATTCCAATATACAGTAAAATCACATTTTGCTTAAAACAATCCCCTTCCTGTTTTGGTTTGAGTCTTTGACCACTATAGGACTGTCATGTCTTGCAGATTGTTGCCAAGATGGCAGGCAACCTCTGTAAGTCCCTAGGATATTAAATGTAAGTTTGCTGTAACTGCCCTTCGAGCCCAGTGGCTTTATCTGTATTGGAATGGTGCACCATCCTTTCCCCTTAAAATTCTTTGTGCCAAACAAAAGCTTTTGTACCGGATTGTGCATGTTTTTTGAAAATATCAAAAAGAAATAAAACGTAGCAAGCATGGTTCTATGTAGCTGCTTCTATCCTTTCTGGTTCCATTTCCTCGTATTTTTTAGATGATATACCGATGTTTGTGGCTGTGTTTGTTCTTTTATTGGCAGACAAACTAGTGACCCAAAAAGCGGTTTTGCAACTGTTGAAAAGGATCTTCCTGGGGGCTTGACACCTATGCTTGGTGATCGAAAGGTAATTTACGGCGTGTTTAAATGAGTTGAGTTTCATGATGTAGCTTTTGCATGTTTCTGTTCCTAACATCATTTTTTTAACGTGTCAGGTAGAGCATTTTCTAGGAATTAAGAGGAAAGCTGAGCCATCAAGCTCGGATACCCCTAAAAAGCCTAAATCTTAATTCCTCGGTCAACTAATGGTAAGCATTTTAAGCTAATATTCCTGTAAACTTAGAAGTTTGATGCAGTGTTCAACTATTCTACTGCTGACTGCAGATAATTTGCTGTAGAATATATCTTCAAATATTCGTTGGTAAAATTTGATTTCCTTGCAAGATATAAGTTTGTAGAAATTTCCTTGCTAGATATAACCATATTTTTCCACATATGGTCCAGAATTCGGGATTCCTTATGTACAAATAAGAGTTAATTTTCAATATATTAGCAAAATTTTGAATTCTTGTTTTGTCTTGGGATAATCTAGTGGCTTCCTTAACTTGCTGTCGCCTACTATCATCGAACTTCATTAGCACGTTCTTCAATATTCATCTGAGTTGATCGGGTATTTCATGGGTTTCACTTGATTATGAAATAATTAAGTCCTTTCATCATGACCTGAGCTTGTAATTTATTTTGAATAAAGGGGTCAATAAGTTGGTAAGTAAAAGTAGAATGTAGGGATGAACAGTCGAGTTCAGGAGAAATAAACGTCGAAACTTGGCTACTTTTGTTCGGGTTAGGTTTAGTTGAATTTTAAAAAGATAAATGTTAGATACCCAAGATTTTTTTAACAAACTTTTTAATACTATTTTGGTAATCCATTTATAATTTTTTTTAAAATCATTGATTTTTTTATTAAATGATCAATTACAAACAAGAGTGTTAAAAAGAATTGATTAAAGGACGATTAAAATTAGATTTATTCAAATAAGGTAGGGTTTATATTATATTCATTTTGAAGAACCAAAACCGACCGTATCAAACATAGGCAGCATGTAGCTTTGCACAGTTGTTGCACCATATGCAATCCGGGCAGATCATGAACAATATGCACCGTGACTTGATCAAGATTGAAGGGAAATGGAACCCTTCCATTCAAACAAACTTCTTTCTACATCTTAAAATTATCAAATATTAAATTTAAATTATTGAGATCCCATGCAATTTTTTTATAACTGTTGAGGATTTTAATCTGCGATGGAGAAGGAAAAGTATTATAAATTAATCTCACCAATGTTATCAATTGAAAGAATAATGCCAAACATTTGGTAAAACAATGTGAGAAATTTTTTTAGGAGAACGAACAGCTGTAGGGTACGTTAATCCAATATATTGATGTTCTACGTTAATGACAGTGATACTGATATCTAATTGCCAAGCATCTAACCCTTTTTACAATTAACCGGATGTATTCATTGCATGATACTCATTTGAAAATAAATGTCAACGACGTAAAAATGAATTGTGTTATATATCGGTTAAACATTTGATCTAGTGAAATCAATGTAATTTGATCAGAAAACCAGTCATTCTCTTTATTCTGAATAAACTTAAAAGTTATAATAATAATAATAATAACAATAATAAAGATGTTGATTATATCTTGTGTTAATATTTTGTCTTTCTTTTACAATTATAAAATTAAATTTTAATTTTGATTACTATTTTATTTATTTTTTTACACTTTTTTTTATCATCTATTATAATATATATTATTTAATTATCATACGTATAAATATAATAGTTACTACAATAGTACACTTCAATTATAATATTAAAACTAAAATAATAAAGTATTTATTTATGTTATAATAATTATTTTTACTATAATATAAAAATATTTCATTAAATCAATAATCAAAACATCAGTTTATATTACTTCACTGGTCATTAGATTTAAGTTAAATGAAAGGTTCAGATTAAATGTAAGAGTTTTTAAATTTATACTGATGTAAGAAAATCTTTCTATATATATATATAAAGATATATGAAATTATAGTTTATATTTCAATAAAATTTTCTACGATCAATCAATAATATAATAATAATTAGTGGTAATAGCAAGTATTCATGATAAGTAATATAAATTAACTATTAATAATATTTAAATAATTTTTCTTAATTTTATATTTACACTACTTAATAACTTTTTATAAAATGCAAGAATAATTAATATAAATATTGAATAATTTTATATTATTTTTATAATTATGTAAAATTTTATATAATTTAAATATTTGTAAGTATGTTATCCAAAATTTTACTTTTACTCATATTTTAAAACACATTATTTGTTAAAATATAATAATACGATGAAATATCTATCAGTTTTGTTTTAATATAAAATTTTATAAAATTTATTTATTTAATAAAATAATTGAATTGGTAAATCTTGCATTTCCTAATATATAATTTATTTTCTAAAAAAATTTATGAGGTATCAATTTCTCGTACAATTATTTTTGTATACTCTTCTTTCACATTTCTAATAAAAAGAACTTTTATAATTATTACCTTATAATTTTTTTAGTTGTATCATGTTGTTTACCTCTTTATAATATTAAATATATAATCTATATTTTGAATAGCATTTTGGTCGACTCTTCTCTCATTTTCTATGCATGCTATTTTTATATCCAAAATTTTAATGTTTTATGTTCTTGATTAAAATTGTGTTCTCCAATGTATGCTTTTAAAATGTGCATAGAATACGAGTTTCTTTTGATTATCTGGTAATGTTTTAAATATTTTTAAATTTGAAATCTAAAATACATTTCAAAACTCATTTTCAATCTTTCATTTAGATCTAATCCTTTTCATCAAAATCTATCTTATATATACTATGAAATTATATTATAATAGTCTCAATTTCATTATTTTCTTACCCATCATGAGTAAAAAGAACAATCTCTTAATCTGGATAATCAAGAGAAAATCTAACAACTTTAAGAATTTTATCTCATTTGAATTGATCTCATTCATTCCACTAATATCTTATATTTTGGTCTCATTCTTGTTATAATTTTTATACTTCATTGAAAGAAGACAAAGATTTGAATGAATAAAGAATAAACCTTTAACTTGGAATTTAATTCATTTCTTTTCAAGGAGTAGATGAAGAAATATGCATTACAGTTTCTCTTACAACAATAAGAACATAATTGTGAAATGAGCTACTAGGTGATGGATTGAAGTTTAGGAATTGCAGCTTCATACATGTTCCATCATTCCTTTGGTTGTAAGTTTCACCTATCTCTCAAGGAATCAAATTAGTTTTGTAGTAGCATCTACCATTTTCTTTGAATCCGAAAAATAATTCTTCAAATATTTCTTTTTTCCTAAACAAATCTCACTATCCTTTTGCGAACGAACTCAATTTGGATCTTCTTCAAATTATTGTCTGTAATAATACCTATTACAAAAATACATGAATTATAATTTTAACATAATTGAAACTTGAAATAAAAAAAATAATTTTGACATTGATTAAATTTGCCTAGGATTAAGTGAATGAGCCAACTAATAAAGTGATGTGTAACTTTTTAGTTCATTTATCAATTAAGATGTTGTATACCACTTCATAAAAAGATAAATATTGAGTTAATTTCTTTTTTGAATGTTGATATATTGTCACTTTTACTTGCTCAATCATAAAATCTTATTTTTCTTAAACTAGATGAAGACTTGACTTATCAATATTACAAGAATGAAACATATTATATATAGGCTTTGTAAAGCTTAAAATGTAATAAACTTGATCCAAACAAAAGTCATTCATAATTGTTTCCTTCACAAATGTAGCCTCTTAGACATCATCTTTCTATAGTGTGACGTGTTCACTAATTATCATGGATTGAAGACATTGCTTAATGATTCTCATTTTCTTTTACATCATAACAAGTGAGGTAAATCTAGTATCAATAATAGCCAATAAATTAGAATGCACAAATCTAGTCTCAGTATTTTTTTTTTTTGATGTGTAAATATTCATGAGAATAAGATTTAATATGTGCATTACACATGGTATCCAAAATATATCAGAATGAATAAATTCAATAATTAAACTTACAATCTTGTAAACAAAGGTATTATGAGTAATTATTTGGACAATATTTTGTAGTCCAACCTCATCAATGATTGACAAAATTAGATTGACAATGTTATGTTTGTTCTTGTATTCACTAGACCCACAACAATCTTTAAAAATATCAATTCTAAATATGAGGTTATCATAAAATCAATTAATAATGTGCATCAACTTAACCATTAGTAACTATACTTATACTTTCTTCTAGCCAAGTGTCTTTTATATATTAAAGCAGCCTTAATATGTTGGCATTTTCTCTTTTGAATAAATTAGTTCTTACAACATTATAGCTTGTGAAAAAAAAATATTTAAGATAAAAGTATTTGCAACTTAAATAACAACGAAGAATGACAAACAATTGAATAAAATAGCTTACCTATTTTATATGTTAATTAAATTCTCACTTACTTAATTATTAAATGCCTTTTTTTGATAGTCTTCTTTTCTTCCTATCCACTAGTAAATTTAAAATTGTAGTTCCAATACATAAGAAAATTTACCCAAATTTTAATTTTTCATTATCCTTTTTGTCAAATGTGTCATTTTTGTAAGATATTCATGACACTTTTAAATAAGTTGCAATTTTATTTCTTTTTTCTCTCAATAAATGAAATCCCACTCATCTAAAATATGAAATTTTTATACTTTCTTTCACAATAGTTATAACATCAACTTATATTTTCTTCTCTATCTTTCAAATGTTAAAGATTGTATCTAAATTGTTTACTCCCTTCCAAACATATTATTGATTGTTGTGAATCTATCTATATATTATAATAAATTAATATTAAACAAATACATTTTTTTTACTATACATCTTTTTATTTACTATAATATTATAGTCTATATTAATTATAAATATTAAAAAAATTTTAAAAGCTACAAAAATTCAAAACAAAACATAATTATAATATATTAGTGTTTATGAAACACATAAATCAATATTAATATTATTATAAAAAAAAAACTAAAACGATGACTTCATCTACTCCCTAAACAAAAGAAGATGACAAAATGTAGGCACTAGGCAACATAGCAAAGCAGTGAAAGCACATACCATAGAACACGTAACAATAGAAACAAAGTTTGAAAGTAGAAACGCATATCAGCAAAGCAACAAAGTCCACTGGTAGAAATGCGTATCAGAAAACCAAGAGTCCACAAGCATATACGCGTATTAGAAGAGCAACAAAGTCCGCAAGCAAAGCACACAACGACGAACGAAGCACGCAAGGATGATTATATATTATTATATACTACCATAAAAAAAGAAATAGAAAAAATAGAAAATAAAAAATAGAAGAAAAAACACACAGACAGAAAGTTTAATTAGTGGAATACAAGTATCTGTTGCACCCTCTTGTATCTGATACCCATATCGATATATTTTTGGTTCAATGGGTACATATCTGGTGCATACCCGATGCGTACTTGCACCCTTGCATCAAAGATGTAAGCATTTCTATCCAGTTTATTCTAAAATTTAAAACACCATAATAACTTGATGAGTGATCTAGTTGTGATCTTGTCAATTTTGTTAAAGCTTATACAATTATATACATCAGTAACAAGATTTTTCTCTCTTGCTCCTTGATGGAAAGAGCACTAAGAGTAAATAGGGATCCTTACCTTATATAATAACAATAACCTTAGTTTTCACTCATAAAAGGCCTTAAGATCTCTACATTATATTAATATTAATTTTTAAATAATAAAATATTAATCATAATAATGACTTAACACACATAAAATTTTTCATACAATATAAAAATTATTAAATCAATGGAAAAAAAAACAGTATTTTTTATCATGTAGATATACTATAATCAAAATAGTATTAAGTATTAAGTCCTCCTAATTAAACCTGTTTACGAGAACTTTTAAGGCTTTTTTTTAGAGTTATGTTTTGAAGAGGAGAAGAGACGAATTAGTGGAGTTTAATTTTTTTAGAAATTAATTAATTTAAAGAAGGTAAGGGATTTTTCTAAATCCTCTAAAAACTATCTTAAACTTAATTTTTTGAATTAATTTTGGGATTTTTTTAAATAAAATTATAAAATAATTAATTTGCCTATGATTTCTTTCTCAATCCCTGCTCACTATTAGGATTCTATCTCTTTTTCCCTCTTTCACTCTCTCTCACTTTACAAATTATCTTTGATTTCTTTCTTTGTTATAATAGTAATTATTTTTTATTAGAAAAATGTAATAGTAAAAATCAAAATACAAAACAATTTTATTATAGTGAAAATACAATATAAAATAATGTTTATTTATATTTTTTTATCCACGGAGAGAATGTAGTCTCTTAAACACACATTTATTTTTCTAACGTCTCTTAAACACTTTAAATCAATATTTTAAAAACTAAATATCAAATAATTTAGGTTTGTAATTTTGAAGTAATATTAGTACAATCTTTTTATACACCATTAACAAATTATAATTATGTCATTAAAAAAAATTACTACAAAAATTAAAATTTTTTGCTCAAATAATAATTTATAAGTAAATAATAATATATTATATTATTTATACATTTTGATTCAATTTATAATTTATTAATTTTTTAAAAAATAATGAAGTTTATATTTTTTAAAATTTATTGTATTAATTACTATAAATAAATTTAAATTTATCAATCACCGCTTTAAAACTAATTTTCATTTTCAGCATTTCATTACCCTGCTATAGAGTTGACCGTGCATATCTCTAGAGTCTAGTTACTAAAAACCTAATTGTCATAAAAAATTATCTACCTACCTGTCGTGGAAGAAATATTCAAACTATATTTTTGGAAAATCATTCTCATCATTGTTGGACCTCCCTTAATTGTTCTATCTTTTTTTTGGTTTAAAACTATATTTAGATTCTTTGTAGTTTCTAACCTCTATATATATAACTCAACTTTCCTTCTTTGACTATGTTCAATCGAATACCTTCAATCTTTAATAAAATATTATTTGATTGTCTTCTTTAAGCTTTCTCCACTTGCTACATTTATTCTTTAATTGAATCTTGTTCTACACAAAAAGAATAAATAATATAGTTGAATTTCTTCATCTAATGGAGAGAGAGGCAAAATTCATTCACCTTTGGAGTGAAGTTGCACCATCAGTTCTATTATCTTATCAACGTAGATCCTCAAGATTCTTGAAGAGGAGACACAAGGGTCTCATTTTTTGCATAAGGGTGTTGTTAGTTCGTTTCCTTTGCTACTATTTGGGTTATTGTACATCTTTTTGTACAGAGAATTGTTTTGAGTTGGTGTTTATAGAAAAATATAAAAAAATGTTGGCTTATTATGAGTAACAATTAAGGTGGAATTAATAAAAAAAATCCTTCCTTTCTCATGTCAGATGCAACTTAATTGTTGCTAGTAAAAAACCTTGTAAGCACTTGAAATTCGAAAATAACTAAAGCTTATCAAGAAGAATATGCTAAATTTATAGTATATTAAATTGCATATTACTAAAAATAAAAATTTAATGTTAATTAATAAATTGCATTACTAATATTTTTTGAAAATCTGAATTTAATTTTTACAAAACAAAAATAAAAACAAAGTATTTTAAGAAAAACAATGTTTTGTCTCAACAAAATGAGAAGATTTTAGAATTGACTCCTAAATGGGAATGGTAATGTTGAAAGAATTGAATAAAAATCAAACAAAATTTTTTAATATGAAAATAGATTTTTTTCATAAAATTAATTTTTTCTTAATTCTAAGAAAATAAAAGAGAGAGAGAAGAGATAAGGATTTAAAAAAAATTGAGAGAGGGCATTATAAAGACAGAAAAAAAAAGGAGCTAAAGAAAAAGAAAAAAAATAAAGAGGTCCTAAAATTTCAAGTTCTCTCGTGCATTTTATGAATTTTTTTATATATATTTAAGCGCATTCATACTATAAATATAAGTTTCATACAATAAAAATAATAAAAAAACATGTAAAAAATAATAATTAAAAATTACAAATTATCTGATTGCCGTCATAGCACTGCCGCTGCACCCTCCTTTCTAGCCACGTTTACCACTCTCTCCCTCCTTACTATGATAATTTTTTTTTATAAATTAAAAAAAGTCACATATCATTATATGACATTAAATTTTGTTAATAAAATTAGCTATAAATAAAGAAATTATCATTGACAATTAACTTTAACCAATTTATATTAAATAAAAATAAAAATATATTTATCCAATTATGAGACACTTTCATTCTCATCCAAGAGATCCGATCCAAATCGTCAAAAGTAAAATAGCTAAGGCATTTACGGGTCGGATCGACCCGATTCGAATCCGTGAATATCATTCTCCGTTGTTCATATTTCACATACATTCCATGGTCCATTGTGATACTCTCTCTACTAGAGTGTGAGGAAAAGGTGCCCAAAGCAAAGGCGTGGCAACACCGCCATGCCTCAACAACAACAATGCATAATCCAAAGTCTGCAGCGTCTTTTCTGATAGCACGTGCCAAGTCCCTCAGACTTCACCACCACTATCACCGTGTCCCTTCTTCAACCTCAACCCCACTCTTCAAACCTCAACCTTGCCTTTCTTCTTTACGTAATGCCAAATCCCTCATCGCCACACGCCTCTTCTCCGGTTACTATTCCCTCGAACAGTTCTCCGACGATGAATACGACTGTGATTTCGGTAGCCAACAGGTTTGTATTTGTTTTTGAAAATATTTGTTTTTGCTGGATATGTTTTTTTAATGATTTATATTTAGGTGTTTTAAGTGGGTTTGTATTTTTGTTCTGTTGTTTTTTTAGTTGCTTGAATTAAACTGAAAGTCTGAAATCTAATTGACTAGTATTCATTTGATTACTGTTATTTTCTTATATACCCGATGCAACATGTTGTTAATGTGTTTTCTGCAATTGCAATTTTATTAAAAAAATTAATATCTGTTTAAAAGATCATCGGTTATCGTGGGTGGAAAGCAGTCTTTCCATACTGTTTTGGATTGAATGTGTAGTGAAATTTACTCTTGATCAATCTGTTCTGTGTTCAGTAGCTACTGAAAACCACGATCAGCTCTGTGTTATAAGGCTCTAGTTTATGATTTCATCTGTTCTAAGAAAGTGTAATGGTTATTACAGGCATCGTCGACGGTGGCCAATGTGGATGAGTGGAAATGGAAACTCAGCATGCTGTTACGCAGTGAAAAGGACCAGGAGATTGTATCTAGAGACAGGAAAGATAGGAGAGACTATGAACAGATAGCTAACCTTGCCAAAAGAATGGGACTTTTCAGGTAAATAATTCATATTTGCACATGCTACATGTAACAAGGGAAAAAAAGACTGACTCATTGCTTAACAAGGAAAAAAAAAAAGAATGACTTATTGCTTGGAAGTAACTTAACTTTAGTGACTTTTCCTGGTTACTTTAGACTTTTAAGTGAATGTTTTTCCACTGTTTTCAGTCAATGATTGTTATTGTCATTTATCATAATGTACAGTGAGTTGTTTGGAAAAGTCGTTGTTGCAAGCAAGGTGCCTCTTCCTAACTACCGGCCAGATTTGGATGACAAACGCCCACAAAGAGAGGTAATAACTTTGGTGGGATCAGTGGGAACTTCCCAACTTATACTAGGATTGATGTCATCCTAGAAAAATAATCCTCCAACATTTCATTGTCTCAGGTTGTTATTCCTCTAAGCTTGCAAAGGAGGGTTGAGGGTTTGTTGCAAGAATACCTTGATAGACTTCAGTTGAATTCTGAAAAGACAATTGACCACCTGGATGATGCGAAGTCTGCCAAACAGGTTAAAGATATAGACATGGATGAAAATGCTGATTCTTTTGTGGATGAATCTGTTATGGAAAAGGTTCTTCAGAAGAGGAGTTTGAGGATGCGTAATATGCAAAGGGCTTGGCAGGTTCTGTTTGATTTCTTGATTTTTTTTTGAGATGGATATTGCATTTGGTATCACATGAGTTTGAATTAGTAATGATCTTGAGAGTGTGACTTTTGGGTTTGTTATTGTAATTTTTTTTCCCATTCCAATTTGTTGGTTATAGTTGTTAGTTATTTTAAGTTAAAATGAAAATATATGATGGAAACTGATATAACTGTCATGAGGAGTCATGTATTATTAGATAAGTCAAGTTGCACGCCAAAAGCTTGTATGCTTTGCAAATAGCTTTGCTGGTTCTTGTTATAAGAATATGGTTGAGGTTGATTGTATGTTTCATTGTGGCTGCTTTATGTACATCTTAGTCTATGTCTATATTTTTAAGTCTGTGTATATATTTTTAACCAACATATATTTTGCAGTGAATTGAGATAAATACCTACTATTTTACTGCAGGATCTGCCTCTAATTCTATTTTGATGAAGTAGGAGGCTCTTGAAATAATTTTTTGGCTTCAAATTATATATCTATTGTATGTTTTTATATATAGGAATCACCTGAAGGCAAGAAGATGCTGGAATTCCGGAAGTCACTACCATCATTCAAGGAGAAGCAAGGTTTACTTCAAGCTATAGCACATAACCAGGTATGCTTGCTTATTGTGTTTCAAATTCAATAGATGTGTGCTAGGTCAGTGTGTCTTTACTACCTTGGACAATGAAAATCAAACACTGTATAGACCATCTCTGATCCAGCAAGGCTTTAAAATTTTGTTAGAAATATTAAACAAATAAGAACAGAAGAATCAAACAGGACTCACTTGGTCATTGTCGACCAAACTAGCAAGGAACACCTTCAACTGAAAATTAGGTAAAATTAAGCTGAACTGAAAGCAATACTTAGAATATTCTAACAGGTCCTTGAAATCAACACTACACACTGGAAAAATGAAAGCCACATCAAAATCTGACCTCAATTTCTATTTTGTTGGGTATTGGAGCTTGTTTTATTGGTCTTTTTTTGTCCTGTATCAAAGATTTTTTAAAATTGATTCATAATCCTTCTTTTTTCCTCCTCCACTTTGAATGATCGATTTGATAATTTCATTGACATAAAATCCATAGATGCTTATGTATTTAATATAACTTTTGTGATGATAGAATCTAGAAGCCTTGTGATAAGCAGTAGGTTTCTTTTAACAGCTTTACAACCTTAATGATTATGTCATCTTATTAGGTTTTACATCCCTAATTCCATTTCAAACCATGCTTGTTATGTATGTCATGAACTCAGTTGGGTTATGTATTCTTGATTCCTTATATTGATGAATAATGATCTAGGTGATAGTTATATCCGGAGAGACTGGATGCGGTAAAACCACTCAACTTCCTCAGTATGTATTAGAATCAGAGATAGAGTCTGGTCGTGGAGCATTTTGTAGCATTATTTGCACACAACCTCGAAGGATATCTGCTATGGCAGTGGCTGAGAGAGTGTCAGCTGAGAGAGGAGAGCCTCTTGGTGAAACAGTAAGCCCTGCTTGTCCAGAAAATGGACGTAAACACAAATGCATGTAATTTTACAGTAAACATGGATGCAAATATTGTTATTTATGAAGAAAATAAAAGATTAATAAACTACTTTTTTTTGAACTTTTGAATGGGATTTTAAAATTGGGAATATCTTTGTTCTTGATGCTATACGACAACAGAGGTTTTTTGATAGGTTGGCTTCAAAGTTCGATTAGAAGGAATGAAGGGGAAAAACACCCATCTACTATTTTGTACCAGTGGTATATTACTTAGAAGATTGCTAAGTGATCGAAACCTGAATGGTATAACACATGTTTTTGTGGATGAAATTCATGAAAGAGGCATGAATGAAGGTAGATTTCTCACTGACAATTTAACATCATTAAATGCTAAAGAAGTATCTAAGAAGACTTATTCTTTCCACTTTTGTTTTTTGTTCTTCTCAGACTTCTTACTGATTGTTTTAAAGGATCTGCTGCCACGTCGTCGGGATTTAAGATTAGTTTTAATGAGTGCCACCTTGAATGCTGAGCTTTTTTCAAATTATTTTGGAGGTGCTCCTACATTTCATATTCCAGTAAGATGATCCTCTAGCTTTCAGCTGAGCATTTATTTGTGTAGAAAATTGAACTTCAATTATTCTGAATGTTAAATGTGTGTATATATATGACTATTTGCAATTCAATATTCATTAGTTTTGAAATTGAAGTTGTTGTTTGCCAATTTAAATTGTGTGTGACTGGGGGTGGGGGAGGTAGGGAGTGATTGGTGGACAATTTTGTACATGCAATTATATGTGCAACTCTGGGCTTGATCTTGAGATGTGAATGAATCATAATACTCGGAACAATTCAGAAACAGATCAATAAACAGGTTAAATAACATGATTCAAGAAAATCCTACGATAATACTCAAAAGTCTCAAATAATGCTTGAACTTAATGTATCAATGCGGAAAAGTAAACTCATACTTGAAATTCTGAAATTTGTTATTATACATTCTAATTTATATATATAGGAGTTTAATCCTAATATTTACACGAGACTATATCCTAGAATAACTTTTTATAATTACAAAGATTATGATAAATAATTACAAAGATAATAACAATAAATAAGTACAATAAATTATAATAATTATGAGATATTCTCAACACTCACCCTCAATGTTGAGTGGATATCTATCATTCCTAGATTGTGTGAATGATCTTGGAATTGCTTTGTTGCCAATCCATAGTGAACATATCCAATGTTGTCGAATAGTGTCTATTGCGCTGCCATAGCATTTTTGTAGAGTGGATTTTGTGCTTGGCTCCATGCAATGGTTATTGCATTGCGGGTTTCACCATTTTTGAAATGGCGGACGCTATTCATGTGGTGGACGTTGTATATGCAGCAGAAATAGCACTGTTTAGATTTAGGGTTGTTTTTGTTTTTTAATAAAGGAACTGAATAGTCACTACTTACTCCAATGACTAACTTTGAAGAGGAACAATCTCTCTTCCCTCCATTCACCTTCTTTGTTTGCTGAAACGAAAAACAGAGCACAACATGAGCACAATATAGGCACTCATTTCTTACCACCCACTCAGTACATGTCCTCTGCCTGTTATCTTTGGCAACCATTGTTGCCTTTAGCGAGTCTCCGATGAGTATTGTTGTCTTCGACTAGTCTCTCTTTCCTCATTAAGCTCCTCTATTTAGAAATACGAAAACAGAGTACAACAAAGCACTTATTTCACATCACCTATGCAGTGCACCTCCTCCAGCCAGTCCCCAAGGAGCACTATTGTCTCTGGCAAGTCATGTAGCTGCGGTTGTCTACTTTTTTTTTTTTTTTCGTTTGTTTCTTTTCTTTATTCTTATCTTTGATCTTTCTTAGTTTCACTTCCCACTTTTTCTTTGTTACTTTTTGTTTCTTTCCTCACTTGTATCATCCTTCGAACCCTCACTGTGTTTTCTTTTAAACATTTCTCTTCAAGTTGAACAATTGAACTTTTAACTTGAGTTAATCCTCTGGTGAGTCATGTAGCTGCAAGTGCTTGAGGACTTACTCTAGGAAGCGCTGATGAGGGCTCGCAGGTGTTCTAACTGTCTTTGTAAGAGTAGGGAACTCCTCTTCCTCATGGGGAACTGGCTTAGAGTTTGTGGTTGTCATCCCACCATGGCTGTAGCTCAATTTCTATCCATATATTGAACTAATGAATCGTAGACCCCTCTGTGGAAATTTTGTCTAGTTTCACTTTTATCTCTGGCCGAGTGTCTTGAATCTCAAAGCATGTCTTAGCCCGAGCCTTGAGTAACCCAAGCACCTTAGGTCAGTGCTGTCAAACCCAGAAACTCAACCTTCTTTACTGTGGGTTGAAACTTTGCCAACATCTGCTCCTCTGCAGACTTTTGTGGTGTTTGTTGCCCACTACCAACTGAAAAAGCAAAAGTACCTTCTCTCTCTCTTCCCCCACTATATAAAACATTATTGTCAATTTGGTCTCAAATAACTGATATATCTCTCTAATTCACATTCTTCCCCTTCCTATTTCTCCTGCTATATGCTTTCCAAATCCAAGGTCCATGATTGAGTTGGATTGGACTTGTCAACTTAGGTTCATGGACCTAACAGTATCATTGATATTGAGTCACACCAAATCTTGCATTTATTTCATGATTCAAAGCCATCTGCAATTCATCATATGATTCTAATAACTAGCTTGCTGTATCAAATTGTGCAGTACATGCCATTATAACAGTTCAGTCTATTTTAAAATTTAGTTCACGATGCATATTTCTAACTTTATTCTCACATAGCAGTGTAATTAAATCTTTTCATGTTAGCTGCTTTTACGTGTTTGCAATGTTTATTTATAAATTAAGATGGTTTGAATTCTTTTGTTCATTGCCTAGGGTTTCACCTATCCTGTTAGAGCTCACTTTTTAGAAGATGTTTTGGAAATGACTGGATATAAGTTGACTTCCTTTAACCAAATTGATGATTATGGTCAAGAGAAAATGTGGAAAACACAAAAGCAACTAGCGCCACGAAAGAGGAAAAATCAGATCACTGCTCTTGTCGAGGTATGTAGGTAGCTATCTTAAAAATTTGGCCTTGATATTTATCTACGAGTTTAATTGATGCTTAAGAACATCTCTTCATGTGGTGTATGTGCAATCTTGAAAGTTTCATATGTTCAGTCTGAAAAAGTATGGGGAAAAAATATCTAATTTTAAAAATGCTGCACAAGTTCAAAAGATGCTTCAGTACTAATGTAACGGACCAGATTCACTTATAAACAGGGTAGAAATACAGATATATTAACCTCACTGACCCAATATTAATGAAGATGAGAGGAGATGATGCACAACGTACAGAAAGAAGGAAACACTCATGATTCACATAATCAATAACTAATAATCAGTAGGAAATTGATTGACAACAACTAATAATCGGTAGGAAGAAAACCACATAATTAATAATTCATAGGTCTACATGAATTACATGTCAAAATTGAAATCATCAACCATATATTGAAGTAATAGAAAGGCTACAATTTATATCTTTCTTATGATTACTGTTTCTAGAAATTAATTGCTAAAATCAAAACTTGCTATCTATTATGTATTGCAATTTAGAAAATGAAAATAAAAAGTAATGTCATCACATTTCACAATTTCTGGAAACTAATTGCTAAATTGGATACTTGCTAATAATGGCATTGTCTTTTACTATTTTTATGATAAAAAGAGAAAAAATAATAGAACATTTACTTGATAATGCTGTCAATTGTTAGTTAATTGGTTATTTGACACAAATTCATGATGTATGCAACTTATTTAAATCAATGTTAATAAAGAATTTGTTTATGGGTATCTTCAATGAAGAACAAGGAGGAATGGTTTAGAGAGAACTATCCTAAGATAAGAAAGAAACTTAAAGTGAGAGATCTAAAAATTAGGCTTTTGTTTTGATTTTAGTTTAACTTTAAAATTACTAATTTAATTTTTTAAAATTTATTTGTTAATTATTTAGTCCCTGCTATATTATGTATTTATTCATTACTGATGTGACACTCTATGGTACCCCGTTAATTATTGTAGAATAAGCTGACACTTCATTGTATTTAAACTTTTGGGTATGCCTCCTTGAAAGTGAGGAGATCTGTAAAGTGAAAAAATGAGGGCCTATCCTTCACATCCTGTCTTGTGGCCCAAAGCTTGCTCCTAAGGTGAGGATTGCTTTAAATTTTGTAAGTTTTACTTGGTTATATCTATAGTCAATGTGAAATCAACAATACACTCCCTCATCCGCCAGATTGGATATTTAGAGCATGAAAATTGTAAGACTGATTTTCTTTTAATTGCACGGGAAAAGCCGTGGGACTAGGTAGATTGCGCTAGGAAGGTTGTGTGGCCAAGAAAATTTCACTAAGAAATCCATAGGATTAGGGTAATTGTTTTGAGAAAATTCATGGGAGGTAGATTTTATTTTTAGGTCAGGTGTAGCCTAATATTAGATATATTATAAGCTCTAATACCTTAAATTTGTCTGACCTAACTCAATCCCAAAAGTTAGTTTGTAATGTGAGGATTGTCTTAATCCTTATAAGTTCTACTTTCACCATATCTGTAGTTGACGAAAGATCTTAATGCCCCACCCCCAACCCCGAGCATGAAACTTATATAGGACTAACTATTTTATTTTTTATATTGCACTGGAAAATCTATGAGACCAAGTAAATTGTACTTGAAAAACCATGACTATGTTAAATTCATTGGAAAAATCACGAGACTAGGTTAATTGCACTAGAAAAATATGGTGGTCCAAGTTGGTTTTTATTTTCAGTTGAGAGTGACCCAATATTGTATCTACAATAGGTTTTGATACTATCTTAAATTGGGCTTTGACCAAACATAACCTCAAAAGTTAGCTTGTAAGTTGAGGATTGTCTTAAGCTTTATTTTTGGCTATATTTGTAGTTGAGGATCTTAAGACCCCTTTTCACACTCAAGTTTAGACATCTGAAGCTTAGAGATTATAGGACTGGTTTATATATATATATATATATATATATATATATATATATATATATATATATATATATATATATATATAGGGAAAAGATCTTCTTATACCAATTGTAAGTCTAAAAACTCTTACACCAAATTTGAACCTTTTATTTACTTACATCTAACGGCCAGTAAAGTAATAAATTATAACCCGTTAAATATAAGTTAAATAAAAAGTTCAGATTTAGTGTAAGAGTTTTTGAACTTACATTAGTGTGAGAAGATCTTGCCTTATATATATATATATATATATAGAGAGAGAGAGAGAGAGAGAGAGAGAGAGCCAAGGAACTAGGTAAGTTGCACTGGGAAAGGCAAGGGTTCGAGTTAATTGAACTGATAAAATCTGTGGGGCTAGGTTGATTTTTATTTTTCATATAAGGGTAGCCTATTATTGGATCGATGATATATCTTAATTTGGACTTTGGCATTACTCAATCTCAAAAACTAGTTCATAAGGTGAGGATTGCTTTAACTTTTATAAGTTTTACTTCATCTATATTTTTAGTCAATGTGGGATCTTTGTAAATGAGAGATTGGAGATCTGGCCATTGCATGAGCAGCTTTGTGGTGCCATCATTAGCCTAGGAATCAACTTCAATTCATGTACCATCTGATTCCTTTCAGGCAGGAGTTTGTTATTGATGAGACTCTTTGAGTCCAATAAATCAAGGGATAAGGAAATATTACTAGTGCAACACGTGAACTAAGACAACTTGTTATCTATCCTTTTTATGTAATTATTATGATGAACTATAGGGGTCCATCCTTAAATTTTCAATCGAAGTGCACAACAACTGGTGTAGTCACTTCCAGCAGTGTCACTTCCACCTATCATGGTTAATCTAATTGCAAGTTAGGATAACACGCCATTCAATGCAAGTGACAAGCATAACATTAGTATACTTAATTACGATTGTTAACAACATGCCTTTTCTCCATAAGTTTTCTGCAGTTCGTATTTTAATATTAAATAAACTTCCCAAGCGGTGGTTTCAAAAGTAATACTTTGTTTACCATATGCTTTTCCAAGATTAAATATAAGTTAAAATTCATTTACAATCATTATATTCTTTGATTTAATAGCTTATATGCATAAAATAAGATTTTATGTCAAAATAACAGTTATTATTATTGTTAGAGTTAAAATTTCATTTTTGGTTATTTTCTTATACACAAAGTCATGTAATAAATTTTTATAAATACTATTGTTAAGATGTTCCACATTGGTTAGGAATAGAGTCAGAATACTCTTTATAAGGGTTAGGGCAGTCCTCCTCCTATGAGCTAGCTTTTAGGAGTGAGTTAGGCCCAAGTTTCTTAACATGGTAGCCTATTCAGTTTGAACGTTGGACTGCTCACAAACGTCCAATCCTGTTGGGTCCATCTATGCAGATGTCCAGTCCTGCAAATTTCACACACCAGATATCTAGTTCTGGGCGTGAGGAGGATATATTAAGATATCCCATATTGGTTAGGAATAGAACCAGAATACTTTTTATAAGGGTTAGTGCAGTTCTCCTCCTATGAGTTAGCTTTTAGGAGTGAGTTAGGTCCAAGTTTCTTAACAACTATAATTAAAAAGACTTAATTGAGTATTTTGTCCTTACAAAAATTGTACAATTTGGACTTAGTTCCTATAAAATATTTTGTTATGATATAGTTTCTACTTTTTCATGAATTATTGTTTTTAGTCATTATAGCTGATGTAGTCTAGTCAAGAGTTGACACTTGGCAGTATCTTAGTGGACCACGTCGGGTAGAATGATTAAAAATATTTTGTGAAAAAGTAGGGATTATAACTTTATAAAATATTTTATAAAGACTAAGTTCAAATGTTAGAACCGTGGTAGAGGATCATATAATAGATGTCAATAAGAGATCTTAAGTGTGGAAGGTTTATTTTAGGAAGAAGGTAGAAAAGAGTCAGCTGCAGAAGATAAGGATTATGCTTAGCTAATTTTATTTAATTTATTAGTATTGATAATGCAGTTAGTTTGTTAGTGCAGAAGATAAGGATAAGGCTTAGTTGATGTTAATTTGTTAGTATTAATAATGCAATTAGTTTGTTAATATTGCTAGCTGTTAAGATAGATTCTATAAATAGAGTTAGTTTCTTTATGGAGGAATTATTGATTCTGTTGGTTGTTTTGGGGAGAATTTCAATCTCTGTTCAAGAGTTGTTAGCTCTGGGAGATTCTTTTGTAATCCTTATTATTTCTAGTGATCGATAAAACCATCATTTTCTTCAATTCTTACCTAGATTTTATCTTTGAACCGCTAACACTAAATTGTTTAACTTTTGCAAAAGACCAAACACTAAACTAAACCTAATTAATAACTTTATTTTTCATATATTTTTCAGATATTTTTAGCAAAGTAGTCTTCAAAGTTTTAAAATATTGTAATTTAACTCATACTTTTGAGAAATTACAAGAAAATTCCATTATTGAATGTATAACTATATTTTCATGATAACCGCAAAATTTCTGTTTCTCCCTTCATTAAACATCTCCTACTCATTAGATAAGCCTACTTATTAATGTTCTCTTTTTTAATCAAAGTAAAAGTCAAGATTCATTATTAATTTTGACTGTGTACCTTATCTTAATTCTTTTGGGTGTTCAAAAATTACTTTTTTCTAAAGGCCTTAGGCCTCCCATTCACATCATTTTTCCTTTCTAATGTCTCATTTCACTTTAGACTTCAAAGTCTTATAAAAAAAATTTCAGTCAAAATTCACAAGTAGTAAACAACATCCTTTCTTTAATTAGCTTTTCACTTTTAATTAAATTGCTAGAGGGATTAAAAACAAAGCATGAGAAAAAGGTAGGGGTTATATCCTAACAAAAAAAATTATAAGAACTAAGTTCAAATCGTGCAACTTTTGTAGAAACTAAACACTTAATGAAGCCTTTTAAAAAAATATTTTGTTGCTTAGTAAAGTTTATTTATTGCTTCCACCTTTTTTAATTTCAATTTACATGATATTATATTCAAATATGCCCTTAGTTAAATTCATGTAAAGGTAAGAGAAAAATTATGGAGTTAGTTGTTACAAAATTTAAAATTAGTAGAAAAGAAATTAACATTGCAGAAACTAAATTAGTAACAGAATATATTCAAGTATAGCCTTGTAGAAATTTAAAGTTAGTGACAGAATATATGTAAAGGTTAGTGGGTTAGCTTTGCAGAATATAAAAGCTAGTAATAAGAATATAAAGTTAGTGGGTTAGAATTGCAGAAAATAAAAGTTAGTGGTAGGAAATAAATGTTAGTAGCAGAAAATAACTGTTAGTAGTTAGGTGCATATAAAAGTTAAGTGCATATTTGGTTAGCCTATCAACTTAGACTTACCGTCATAATATGTATAGAGAGGGGTTGTAACAATCCAGAAGGGGAAGGAAAAGGTCTGATACTTTTCTGACAGGTCTCACAAACTGCAGCACATTGCTGAACCCCTCTTAGCCTTCCCAATGTAAAAATTCAGGAATCCTTGTATAGGTTCTAAAGTACCTGCTGTCCCTCATAGCTGAATCATGGTACTTTGTAAGGATTAGAGAAATTTTTCTTGATTTCCTGGATGGTAAGGATTAGAGAAATTTTTCTTGATTTCCTGGATGGTACATCTATCATTGAAATATGACCTCCCTTTTTGAGCTAAAAGCCTGGATGAATCTACTGGCTTCATAAGATATTGCTTAACACTCCTTTGTTTATTAATGCTCTTCTCCCAGCTGCTTTACTCTGTCAGAAATTATTGAAGTCTCACATTAACTATAGATATGGCTAAATAAAAACTTATAGAGGCTAAACTAATCCTCACTTTAAAAGCTAGCTTTTGGAGTTGAGTTAGGCTTAATGCTTACATTTAATATAGTATCAGAGCTTATATGATATTGGGCCACATTTGACTGAAAAAAAAAATAAAAATCTGACATGTATTTTCCTAGTGCAATTAACTTGGCCTGTGGATTCTCAAATGCAACTTACCTGATCCCGCAACTTATCCAGTGCTATATTTAAAAAAAAAAATGCTCTACAATTTTCATGTTCTAGATGTCCAATCTTGAGTGTGAAGGGTATGTTGAAGCCCCACATCGATTATAGATATGGCTAAATAATAGCTTATAAAGTCTAAAAGAATCTTTATCTTAAAAGCTAGCTTTTGGGGTTGAGTTAGGATTAAAGCCCAAATTCAACAGAAATCTCGAGCTGCTCTTATATGTAACATAATGAATTGATTCTGCATTGTTGCTATTGTTGTTTGGTGCAATTGTTTGGAATTGGAATGCTATGATTGGATCTAGAAGGAAAGTTGGTTTTTCACTTATATTGTTATTGTTGTTATTTATTTGGCTTCACTTGGATGCCCAGCCCATTGATACTTGTAGGGATTTGTTTGCTAGAGATGCTGAGCGGCACATGAATGCATGTTTGATGTAATCGTTTAACTGTCTGTTTAGGTCACCTTGTTTCTTTTTCAGTAATAGATTTCCCTATTTTTGTAAAAATATTACTGTTGAATCTTAAATCAACTTCAGATGGAAAGTTAATTCACTTTTACATTTTTCTTATGGGATTGATAGAAAATTTGTGTCATTCTCTTCATTGTTGTTGGGTTTCTTCTTCTATATTTTGGTGTATTGGGCCAATGACAGGGAAGGAGATGAAAAACTGGAATAACATTAAAAAAAGGAAGAAAGAAAGAAATTGTTTAACTTCTCCACTATGGCATATTTTGGTGCCAAAACAAATTGTTTATCTTCTCAATCTTGACCACCAATCTTTTTCCTCACTGTATGATGGCATAAAGTGTTTTTATTTTTAATTACTTCTAAGTTTAACTTCTGGTGGGGCCCAAAAAAATTTAGATTCTTGTTTGGCCTGAGGTTGTCTTTAAAATGCAAGCTGATACCTTGATGCTGTGCCTTGCTGCATGCATATTCTTAACTGTTTGAAAGCAGGGATGTATATTTTTTAGACTTGATAGTATATAAATGGTGTGTCTTGTACACGATTGTCCTTCCTGGTTTTTGGCTAAATGGCTAATATTCTACAATTCCCTGTTTTCTCAAAAATCAGATGAAATGGCTGGGTATTCCTTGCTTGCCTTTGAAACTCAAACTGAATTCTGTTAAAAGTGCCTTTTGTTGCAAATATGAATTTGTTACTTTCATGCTGTTGAACAGGATGCTCTTTCTAAATCAAGTTTTGAGAACTATAGCTCCAGGGCACGTGATTCTCTTGCATCTTGGGCACCTGATTGCATAGGGTTTAATCTAATTGAGGCTGTTCTTTGCCATATATGTCGGAAGGAACGACCAGGTGCTGTCTTAGTATTTATGACTGGTTGGGAGGATATAAGCTGTTTAAGAGATCAACTTAAAGCGCATCCTCTTTTAGGAGATCCCAATAGAGTTCTGCTTCTAACATGTCATGGTTCAATGGCAACATCAGAACAGGTTGGTTGTTTCTCTTTTTGATTCTTTTTGAGTGTGTTATTGCATTGACATGTACTCCTAACCTTTATTGTTTCCCCTTTGGGTGATCTGTATTTCTGATGAACCTATCATGTCTTTTTGTTAGCAACAAATTGAATCAAGTCATTTAATTAAGTTATTTTATGTTTTTTCTTTGAAATTAATTATATAAAGTAATAATCGATTTGATTGTTGCTTTAAAATGCTTTTGAATATGTAATGATAAATAATCTGTTTGTGTAGTTCAAAAAGACAAATGACTTTTCTTTATTTTATGTCATAAGTTTTCACTGTTGCAACTTTCCTTTTCCTTGGCCTTTTGTGTGTATAACATAGGGTGCTGTTTGTTGTGGTTTTTTAAAAACAACAATGACCAACCTTTATCCCATTAGGTGAGGTCGGTTACATGAATCTGACAATGTCATTGTGGTTGTTAAAAAAAAAAACACAAAATATATATAGATATATATGACAGTCATCAAATAAAATAAAGAAACTTTGAAATTTTGGCAAAAAGAAAAAAAGTAAACTATAGAATTTTGAATTGCGTAAAATTTAGTTGTATCTTATAAAACAAATTTTTATGACCTATGTCTGGCATTTCTTGAAATATTATTTTTAATGTGTCACAATTTTGACAGATAATAGGATGCCAGTGGATTTTGGTGGTATTCTGTTGTCATAGTTTTGGATAGGAAAATATATTTTATTAAAGAGAAAGGATAAATGTACAATGGGGGGTGGGTGGGTGTGTGGGGGAAAAACAGCAAAGATAAACAAAGATTTATCCAGTTATCCATATTGTATCTTGACATATGATAGGTATATCAGATAATTAGTATGTGTTCAAAGACAAGTCTTGTTATATATTTTTGGGGATGCCTTCTGAGCCTCTGCCATTGTTCATTCTCTTGCACTCTTATAAAATGAAATTGTTTTCATAAACTTTTTTATTATCATAAAATAGTAGTTTGTGGTAGACGACCATATTTAAATTTGTACTCTTACTGATACTGAGTTCTATAATGATAGTAGTATTTCCTTTTCCCATTAATTTAATTGTCTTACTGTATTTAGATAAATTATTTATTATGTTTCTTTATATTTTTGTAGAAACTCATATTTGAGAAAGCACCTCCAAATATAAGAAAAGTAATACTTGCTACAAATATGGCAGAGGCAAGTATTACAATCAATGACATAGTGTTTGTGGTTGATTGTGGAAAAGCAAAAGAGACCACTTATGATGCTTTGAATAACACACCATGTCTTCTACCTTCTTGGATATCTCAAGCATCTGCCCGGCAGGCAAGTATCCTTGTCTCCTATATTTTTGCTTTTGACTTTTGTAATGGTTGCACATCTACTGATTCTCCACCCTGTTGTATATATACTTTTGTGGGGCGCTGGCTGTGTGTCTTGTAATATTTCTTTCTCATAAATGTAGACATATTGTTGAATTTAAAAGCAACATAGCCTTTGGTAAAGGGAGAGGATGAGTTATTATGTACTGAGGGAGATAATCTATCTTACTTTGATGAACATGAAGAAAGTCTGCTTCTGAATGAACTAAGGGCAGAATGCCCGAATATGATCAACATATTGCTCACGCTAGGTGTTTTGACAATTGACATTGATGGTGACATAAAAGCGAGTGTCTTTTTTTAAGAAAAATTTCAACAGAGTGCTGAGGTTAATAAAACTTTTGATTTAAGCTTCCAAGATATTTTAGAAAAGCTGACATCGTTTCATCAAAGTCAGAGGATCCCATTAGAGGAGGTTATATTAATTATGTCAATAGACAACGCAAGTGAATTATGAGATCCACAATTGCACCCATAGTCGTCAATTCACAATTGATCCAAAAAATGCTATAGCGCAATAGCGCATAGTGGAATGACTGTTATTTTGATTTTTTTTTATATCAATACATAATCTATGAATATGCACATAATTACATAGATAATGCTAAAAAATACTCATAAATTCATAATGTGTAGCATATGAATAATTCTCAGCAAATAGTCATAGGTCTTAAGCAAAATATACTAGTAATTAAAGGAGATGATGCCATTGCTTGCTGTTCACTGTTGCTGATAAAAACAATAGAGAACAGAACAGCAGAAGCCCTGCAGAATCGAAGAATACAGAGAAGATAGGAAATGGATGTTGCCGGAGATGGGTGGCTCTGCCTGAGAAGTGTCACACAACAGAAGAGAAGCTTTATTTTGTTTTATTTTTTAAAATTCTAGAATTGGGGGATGCTAAAGTTGTTTTATTAGAAAATTTTAGGATACCTTTTAGCAGCTTTTGTCGCTGTTTTGTGCTGATTGCTCAAACAGTATTTTTTTTTTCTTTACTTCCAAACATGCAACTAATTGTCTTTCTGTTGGCATCTTTGGTTACAGAGAAGGGGTAGAGCTGGTCGCGTGCAGCCGGGAGAATGCTACCACCTTTATCCTAAATGTGTTTATGAAGCTTTTTCTGAATATCAACTCCCTGAACTACTGAGAACGCCCTTGAACTCTCTTTGCTTGCAAATAAAAAGTTTGCAGGTTGAGAGCATAGGAGAGTTCTTATCAGCAGCTTTACAGGCACCAGAGCCTCGGGCTGTGAGTACCATTACTCTTTTAGTTGCATACTTGTATTCATTAAATATTCTATCAACAGTAATCTTATGAGCTGGATATCAACAGCCACCAAAAAAACCATTTCTTTAAGGAAAACAACAAAAAGTGAATTATGGGGCAAAAGCTTTCTCTGTTAGGAACTATTAGCTGCACAATTGTTTAATGATGATCAGAATGATTAATGAATATTAAAATTTTGACCCAATTAACCACTTGAGTGGTTAATTATTCATAAATTGGAAATATTTTCTTTCTCTAATCCGTTTACGTGTCTATTATCTGTATATTTTAATGGTAATATCAGTTACCCTAAGTGCATTGCATATAAGTAGAAGTTTGGATATAGCCTGTAGCTTCATGTTTGGATTGAGAACTTCCTTCTTGGGCTTAATAGAACTATTTAGTATTGGGGATGGAGCATGGAAAAGAAATATTAAGGTTATGAAAATTATTTCATTTTTGTGAGAATTGAATTTACCAGTTATGCATTCCATAATGTGTGGCTGTTTCAGAGTTCTAACAAATCAGAACTTCTTTTAAATAAAGGCTTTTATCTCAAGCTGAGATCGCAAATTTTCAAATTAAGGTTTTCTATTCTAGTTGCGTTATTGGTAATAACTCTGGTTTGGAAAGGGTAGGGAATGACTCTTAGTAGCTATGGGAATGGCCCTGTAAGCTACCATTGTATTTGATAGTGTTGAAAGAGAGAAAGGTAAGAGAATATGTGGATGAATTTGTGTTTCAATTGCAAGACTAAACATATATTTATATTGATAATAGTAATAATCATAGATATTTACAGAATATTCAGTTACCTAATTAACATATAAAAATAAACTTTCCTATTATTATAATTACATATATTTAACACTCCCTTAAGCTGGAGCATGTAGGTCCTATGCCCAAGCTTGTCACATATATAAATAATACAAGGATCCCTCAACGATTTGGTAAAGACATATGCGAGTTGATTATTTTAATTGATAAAACTAGTAGTGATGTCTTCGGATAGGATTTTCTCCCTCATGAAGTAATAATCTATTCCAATATGCTTTGTTCTTTCATGAGCACTAGATTTGAGGCAATATGCAGGGTTGTGTAATTATCACAAATGAGTGGCATTTTCATAACCTTTGCAAAGCTCAGTTCTTTGAGTAGTTGTTTCAACTTTCAACTAGATAAGTTCACATGTAGTTGAGGCCATAACCTGATATTCTGCTTTTGCACTTATGTGAGCAACTGCAATTTGTTTCTTACTTTTCCAAAAAATCAAATTACCACCAATAAGGTGTCCTTCACAAGAGGAGTTAAGAAACTAGCTTATCATACAACTGTAAAGGAGATATTTGGACAAGTGACACATAATTTAGCTTTCCAGCTAGCTTCCTATACTTCTCTAGATAAAAAAAAAGGCTTCCCCTCATTTGGCGGAAGTTTCGAATTAGGAAGGAGTGTCTACAAGGTTGGTAGTTGGTACCCATTAATCATATTTTCTCTAAGATATCTAATTATACTTCCTTTGAGAAATCATGATGTCATTTTTAGATTGTGCCACCTCTATTTTCAGTAAGTATTGAAATCTGCTAAGATCTTCTATCTGAAGATGATGCTTTATCTTTGTAAGTCATGGTAATCATTTTCTGTAATAACAATGTTGTTGACATAAATAATTAAATAAATGCATCATAAGACAAAATGGCGATAGAAAACAAAGGGATCAATATCACCGAGCCATTTCAAATTCTTGGACTATAATATTGAAGTGACCAAACTATGCTTTAGGAGAGATTGTTGAAGGCCATACAAATATTTTTGAAGATGATGAACTAATCTAGAAGACTTCTCAAGAACAATAAATCTAGGAGGTTGCTTCATATATACTTCTTCCATAAGATCACCATGGAAAGAGACATTCTTGATGTTTAGTTAATAAAAAGGGTTAGTGATACATTGCAGCTATGGATATGATAGATGGATGGAGGCCAATTTTGCTATTGGAGAAAATTTATCACCATAATTTAGACTAAAAACCTGAGTGTAGCCTTTGGCCACTAGATGAGCCTTAACCCAATCAATATGGCCATCAAGGCCAACCTTGGTGTAAATCCACCAACATCCAACAATAAACTTCCTTGAAAGAAGAAAAACGAGGTCTCAATTACCATTACTCTGAAGTGCGTACATTTTTAGGAATTGAAAGGGCAGACAAAGAGGAAAGATAAGTATAGTGAGAAGGGGATAAATGATGACGTATTAAAGCATCATAATGAGGAGAGGGTTTATAAGTGTAGTGTATGCTTTTTTGAAGAGAAATAGGAAAATTAGACTCAGGAGGCAAGGCTGGAGGAAGCGAAGGATTTAGTGCTAAAGGTAAGTTAGAAGGAGGTTCATTACTAGCTGGTGGTGGCAAAGAGGATGTATGATTTAGTTTGTGGTATACTTGTAAAGGAAACTGAAAAGCTAAAATAGATGGTGTCTTTGGTAGTTGAAAAATAATAGGAAGTTGATAGAACCCAATGTTTAAACTGAATATGAAAGACTGTTCTTTATTACTGAACCTAATCTCCAATGCTACACCAATGTGGTACAGATTAGGAATAGGAAGAATGGTTACAAAATTCAATAACCTGAGGTGATTCGAGAGACCTCACTCTCCAAACCAACCTATTCTATTCCAACCGAAAAACTGAAAACTAATTATTTGTGGTCATATTTATTTACTAACAGAGCCAGCTGTCCATTATTAACAGAATTGGTTATTTACACTTTTATTTTTCTGACTAGTCTTCTTTCTCCTAGTATATACATGTTTGAATCTATCAGAAGTCAAGAACAAGAGGAAGAGATGCGGGTGACAGACTTAGACTCAAAAGGTGAAGGAGAAGACCTAAAAAAAAAATAGAATTGACTCAAAAAAGGTAACATCAGTTGAGACAAGGTTATGATTATGAGTCGGAGAGTAACACATAATCTTTTTGAGGTGGAGTGTAACCAAGATAGACACATTTATGTGCACAAACAGAAAGCTTGTCAATCCCTGGGCCAATATTATAAACAAAACAAGTGAATCTAAAGACACAAGGAGGAAGATAATGTAAAGACTAATGAGGAAACAAGATAGAGTGAAGTACTTAGTTGTTAAGGATGGAAGAAGGCATCTGATAAAAAATGTTGGCTGAAAGGACATTATGCCAAAAATGCTGAGAAATATTACCTAGAAGAAAAGAGTGTGAGTAGTTTCAATAAGGTGTCTATTTCTTTCAACAATTTCATTTTGTTGAGGGTGATGAGTACAAGTTTGATGAAGAATGTCATTAAAACTTAAAAAGTCATAAAATTTTGAAATGTGAAACAAATATTCGCGACTATTATCACTACGTAAAGTGTGAATAAGAATACTAAATTGATTTTTAATTTCATAGTAAAAATATCAAAAATGACTTTGATGATTTTTCATTGAATATAACTAAGTGTAATGAGAATAATTATTAGTAAAGGTAACAAAATGCCTAAATCTTATGGTAGACATAGTACAACTTGGACCTTAAACATCAAAATGAACCAAACTTAAAGTAGATGAAGCTTGACGATTAACATGACTAGAAAAGGAATTGTGAATATGCTTGCTTAATTAACATGATTCACAAGACAAAGTGGATGGTTTGGTGAAACTTGGTACCGATTGTTGTAACTTTTGAAGACTTAAATGGCCTAATTGAGAATGAATCAAAAGAGGAGAGTCCACCACCAAACTAGTATGAGCAGAGAGGGATATAGTTGA
Source organism: Abrus precatorius (assembly GCF_003935025.1). Lineage (NCBI taxonomy): Eukaryota > Viridiplantae > Streptophyta > Magnoliopsida > Fabales > Fabaceae > Abrus > Abrus precatorius. Next base: position 11,390,615 of record NW_020874384.1, read on the forward strand.
TGAAGCCCTTTTGACTCAAATCCGATACCAATCATCCATCTTGACCTTTGGTCTTGCAGAAAAGAAGTGTATTTAGGAAAGGATATGGTGCAATCTAAAGAATGAGTTATATGAGTGATGAATAACAAATTAAAGGGAGATCCAGTAACATAGTGATTGAAGGAGATAAATAATACCAAGACTTCGAGATTGTGTTTGAGACCCATTGGCCTTAGTAATTGATGGTAAATAACCCTAAATAGAAAAAGAAGAGAGAAAAGACTTGTTACTGTGACCAGTGTGTGCAATAGAGGTAGTGGAACTAAATGCCTAACGCTCCTTTTGTCATTGAAGGAAGTCATTGTAGATGGGAGGAAGATCAAAAGTTTAAGGCACAACTAAGTTGTCCGCTGAGAATGAGCAAATGACTTGAGGCCATCAAACAACCCAGATGTAAGAGAAACCAACATGAATAATGTCCAAAATGCCGAACAATGGCTATAAGAAGCAAAAACAAGCAAACTGGTAAGAACCTTGGGAGAATCATACCACAAAAGCTAGCTATTGTAGTTGGAAGGCCCAAGGCCTTATAAATCCCAGTTAGAATCCTATACATCCAATGTGAGACTCAAGTCCTATACCTTGCAATTGGATCCTAACATCTCACCATGCTTTGCAGCCCCTGCGCTCACGCTGGCTAGCTATGCATTAGCCCCTTTGACTAGTCCCCAGCCAGCACTGCAATGCTAGCGTCACCACTTACGCCACTCGTTTGCAGTGGGAGATATGGTTGAAGGCTCTAATACTAATTGATATGGATTTTGGGAGAACCCCACCCCAAAAGCTAGCTATTATAGTTGGAGAGTTCAAGGTCTTATAAACTCTACATTAGAATCTCATACTTCCAATGTGGAACTCAAGTCTCATACCTGGGAATCGGATCCTAACACAAACCAACCACAGATTTGAAGAAAGGCGATTTGATTGATGTCTACAATGATCAAAAGAATGGCGTCATGCACTGTCATGCACAGCAATGGTGGCTGAGCAGATTTGACATGCTACAATTTGCAGCAATGAGGGAGTGTTTGAGCTCTGATCAATGAGTCCAGTTGCATTGGCTTGTGCATAGAGAGGCAGTTCATATTGTGTGGTCGTCAACTAATCAAAGTCGCTTTCTATCAAAATAATTATACAAAAATGGCTTAATTATATTTTTAGTCCTTATAAAAATAGCATCCTTTAAAATTATTTCTTAAAAGAAATGTTAGGATTTAGTCCCTAAGAATTTTAAAATGTTTGGAATTAGTTCCTACTATCAACTGTCCTCTATTAAGTGATGAGCTGAATAACGGAAGTCCAGCTCATCATTGCCATGTCATCATTATTTTTTGATATTTTATTATTTAAAAATTAGTATTTGCAAAAGTCCTTTTTCAACCTCTTTTCTCCACCTTCTTCTCTGTCAATGTGGTTGTCAAAGAATTGACAATAAGTAAAAAGCAGAGTTGAAGATTGATTGATCATTATTAAAAGCTAATAAAAAAATAAAAAAAATAAACAATAATGACTAATAGATCAATTCTCCATTCAATTTAATAACGAAACTATCATAGGTTACTAATTATTAAATGTGAATTCTATTCTCATTCTTAATTTGATCTAAGATGATTAATTAAGTACTAACCAGATTAAAATAACAAAGTATTCATTGAATTTAGGTTAGTCAACCAAGCATTTCTTAATCTTAATTCAATTATTATTCATCGAATTTCATTCAAACTCATACATGAAGTTAAAACAACCCAAATATGATTCTCAATCCTAATCTAATATGCAGAAGTAAGCTTTACTATGATCCTAATCTAATATGCAGAAGTAAGATTTACTATGATTAGAAATTCTTATTAATTATGTAGTAAGAGCAGTAATGGAATTCAGATATTATAAAGCATGCACATTAAAAAATCATATAAAACCTTAGAACATGATTGAGAAGAAGAGGTTAAACAAATTCAAAATTCAATTAAGGGCAAAACCTCAAACTTCAATTATTGAACTTGAATTGGAGAATCAATCAAGTATTTAGCCTTTCATGTCCAAATTGACAAATGCATAAAAATAAAACATGAGAGAATACAAACAAGAAGTACGAAATGGTGTTTTTTATAGGAAAAATTGGGTTGGAGGTAGGTGCTTCATTGATATAATTCTGAAAGGTGTTTATGATGTTAAGGATTTGAGTATTCAAATGTTTGACTGCTTGATTCTATTGATAAACTAAGTCAAAATGCCTGCTTATGTAATGTGTCTGTTTTTGTTAGTAGGATCAGTCAGGCAAAAGCAGAGAATGCAATGGTCTATACTTTAATTTCCTCCACTTTACACACACAAATATTGAGACCTAGTGATTGGTTTGGCTCTTTGTAAATATACAAAGTTTTTGCAATTTAATGGAACAGGTTCAAAATGCTATTGATTTTCTCAAGATGATTGGAGCATTAGATGAAAAAGAAGATCTTACTAATCTTGGTAAGTCTTTTTCTGTCTTATTTGATTGGTTGCTTATGTGTCGGTGAATGGATATTTTTCTGGGTTATAAGTAATTGATTTCTTTGTTTCCAATTTCTTGCAATCAGGGATGTTTCTCTCTATGCTTCCTGTAGATCCCAAGCTGGGAAAAATGTTAATCATGGGAGCTATATTTCGATGCTTTGATCCTGTTCTTACAATAGTTGCTGGCCTTAGTGTCCGGGATCCTTTTCTTTTGCCCCAAGACAAGAGGGATGTAAGTCAGCTCAAAACCTTTTAGTCCACAGTTGAATCCAATCTTTGAATCTATATGAATTTGGCTGTGTAGCAAGGCAATAAATACACACTTACACTTCAGTAATTTTCTTGTGATTTTTTTGGTAAATATTTCACGAACTATTGCGAAAGCTTGCTTAAGCTATTAGGGGAAGATATATGAATGATTTTGTTATATCTCTAACAACTTTATCTGATATTTTAAATCAGAATTCTCTGGAGTCTGGAGGGGATTAAATATCCTTTTGATGGAGAACAGTTATTCTCATCCTTAACATGTTGATCACAATAGTTGCATCATTAGATTTGTGAGAACAGTAGTAATGTGATGTGAAGATTTTGAGATTTGTTAATAAATAAATTAATAAAATGTCCTCTCATCCTGCTGTATGGCTTCAGATATTCTTAGGACTTCTTATGAATAAAATATTTCATTTCATACAGCGATAAGATCCTGTCACAAGACCTCTGTTTAATTTTAAAACAATGCTCACTGATTTCCTACTGTTGCTACTGCTATTAATGTAATATCATTACAAATAATGATTTGTACAAATTACAAAATAAATACTAGAAAGAAACACTTGCTGCAGAAAAGGAAAATGTCAAAGACACTGCTGACTCTTTCAAGAGTTAGTTTTTCCTCCCTTCCAATCTGCACTCAGACATTTTGCCGTTCTCTTTAACAATCTTGTTCCTGCCACCCACCTGCCTTGTATGCAGGTTGTCACAAAGCAATTCCCCAGAATGATTACCAATCACATTCCCTTCATTTTTCACAGGAGCCTCCTGTCCTTGCTATACTTTCCCTTCTTTTTGTGGCAAACCTTAGTGAACAGTGCCTGCCTAACATTCTGATAATTAAGTATGGCTGTATTAAAAGTTTGTTTGTTACTGATGTACTATATGTGGATTTTCTGTTTATAACGTGTAGTACATTTTATCCTTTAGTTGAGTGTGCATATACCAATATGGGTCAGGTATCAACTCCACGCCTACATTTCATTCCCCTTCATCTTGGTATCTGATATTGTGATTCCCATGTGTTGAGAGAGATGAGGAAAACAAGAGGCGTAAGATGAATCCGAGTCTCAATATACAATGGAGCTAATTATTTATAACAAGAGTACAATAAATATACAATAAATGCATGATTTGTAATTACCTATAATCATGCTAATTACTATAATTACATAATTTCCTTATTTACAAAATTTCCCTATTTACATTATTCACAGCATCATGTTCTGTAATGTTAATAATTTGACAGCATGATAGGCCATTACAGATTAAACTAATATTTTGAACCTTGTCATTTTTTGTGTCATACACCATTCTTTTTCAATGGTCACATATTATTGCTTGGACCAAGCTCTGACAAAAAATTTAGTTTATACTGTGAAGATAATTAATTATAGCTTTTACCTTTGTTTTCAGTTAGCGGGCACTGCAAAGTCTAGATTTTCTGCTAAAGATTACAGTGACCATATGGCTCTTGTTCGAGCATATGAAGGATGGAAAGATGCAGAAAGAGAAGGATCAGCTTATGAGTACTGCTGGAGAAATTTTCTCTCTGCCCAAACTCTTCAGGCTATTCATTCACTTCGGAAGCAGTTTAGCTTCATCTTGAAAGAAGGTGGCTTGGTGGATGCAGATGCAAGCTTTATTAACAAATTGAGTCACAATCAGTCACTTGTGCGTGCAGTCATTTGTTCTGGACTCTTTCCTGGCATAGCATCAGTGGTGGTGAGCTATTTGTTTTGTATAATTTTTTTTTTTCCAGTAACTTCCATGCTTAGCTTTCATGTTGAGCTTTTTTGGTTTCATTTATTTAACTATTCCTCTGTACAGCACAGGGAGACATCCATGTCATTTAAAACAATGGACGATGGCCAGGTTTTATTATATGCTGTAAGTGGCAAACCAATTCTAATTATCCCTATCACCTTCAAACAATGAATTCATCTGTTATCTTGAGTTCTATTATGGTTCATATTCAATGGAATATCCTTCTTGTAATGGACAAAACTTAGATACATCATTACTAGTACTATTGGTGCTATTCTTCAATTAAAATAAACATTTTATCTCCGTAACTTAAGTGGGAAACCATTACTGAGATAAAATGCTGATTTGAATCAGAAAATAACAAGAACAATACCAATGGCATTGGTACATTATCTATGTTTTGTCTATCTACAATCTAGATTGTTATTGAGCATCTAAGGGTTTCCGGGGTTGGAGAAAACATTTTCTGTTTTAGTTTCTAATTTTCACAAATAATTACCAAAACGATGGAATTCCAATTGTTGAGGTTGCAACCTTTACCACACATACTTGGTTCTCTGAAGAAAAGGGACAAAATGATGTAAAAAGTCCTTGTTTATTCAACAATGAAGAAGGAAAAAAGACAATATAATATATACATCTTAACATGTGAGTCTATTAGGGCCTGACTGGGATAACCATTCTACTCTACTGACTCCTCATTACATTCTCGAGTATTTTCCTGTTCCTCGTTGTAACTGTTTTTTGGCATTTCGGAGGATGTCTTATCTTCTCTTAGTTGTATACCCTCGTGTTTTCTATGATGTATTTGTTTATGAAAAGAACATATTTGTTCCACGTATGTATTCTTTACCTGAAATGATTATTTGTGCATTTCTTGTGTCAAAGCCACTAAACCACGTACCAATATATTGAGATAAACTCTTCCTTGCCCCTATATTATTCTTGTTCTCATATGGATTAGTTTTTATTATTTTGACCAGAATTCAGTGAATGCACGCTACCAGACCATTCCTTACCCGTGGTTAGTTTTTGGTGAGAAAGTTAAGGTCAATGCTGTTTTCATCCGTGACTCCACTGGTGTATCTGATTCAATACTCATCTTTTTTGGTGGTGCTCTAAGTAATGGAATGCAGGTGATTTGTTAATTGATACATATGTTTGTTCCAGTCAAATATCTCCATTGATTTCAATATAGTTACATGCCACCCTTTTCGTTCTTTTCCCCTCTCATGGGTTTAGGCTGGGCATCTGAAAATGTTAGATGGGTATGTTGACTTCTTCATGGATCCTAGTTTAGCTGACTGCTATTTGAAGCTTAAGGAAGAGCTTGATAAGCTTATCCAAAAGAAGGTTAGCAGATACCGTTTCCTTTTAATAATATTCCTTGTGAGATGTTGCTGCATGATGTGAGCTTAAACTTTTTCTAATAGAAGTTATTGTTTTGTTAAATTAAGTAGATGTTCACATGTTTTGCTGGTTGGAGATAAATTCAAATGATAATGGATTTGTAATAATGCAGCTGGAAGATCCTAGCTTTGATATTCACAAGGAGGGGAAGTACTTGATGCTTGCTGTTCAGGAGCTGGTTTCAGGGGATCAATGTGAAGGAAGATTTGTATTTGGCCGTGAAAGCCGGAAGCCTAGGGCCTCTAATGATGAGAACAAATTCACAAAAGATGGGACAAACCCCAAGAGCTTGCTGCAAACACTGTTGATGCGAGCAGGGCACTCTCCACCAAAATACAAAACAAAACATCTTAAAACAAACGAGTTTAGGGCCCTGGTGGAGTTTAAAGGAATGCAATTTGTTGGCAAACCAAAGAGAAACAAGCAACTTGCAGAGAGGGATGCTGCTATAGAGGCATTGGCTTGGTTGACTCACACTTCTGATAATTATCAGCATGAAGATGATAACTCTCCTCCTGATGTCACTGACAACATGCTAAAACTACTAGGGAAGCGTAGAAAATCAAAGCGACGCTCTGGTTGACTTTTCATCCTAGATGGTCTTAGGGGAGTTAATCTCATCCTTTCATCTTGGATTAATAGCCCAGTACCATGCAATTTAATGCATGGCGGTGAAATGAAAGCATTTATGAGATCCAATGAGGTTTTCCTGCTTAGCATTTTTTTGAGTGGGATGTAATTATGTGACATTAGGATTCTCTTTACTCATTTATTTCCCCTTTTTTTGGAGGGGTTGATATAGGTTTAGAAAAATGTAGTTAATTTACGGTGCTCAATCTTAGTTGTTGGCACGCAAGAAGTTTATTGTAGATTTTAGCCATCCCTCTCCAAATCCAAAATTTTGGCATCATTCTGTACACTAGTGTTTTTATATATTTTTATTCATGTATCTTGGGTCCAAGACCAAGATGCTTAAAGTTGTTAAGAGTGACATGTCATAATTTCTCACTGAAAAACTCAATAAAATCAATATTTATATTTCGTTATATGTTTCTGAAGTCTGTAGAGGGCCAGTGTTGGTAAGTTCTGGTGTACGACTGCTCCTGAACAGTTGTCGACGAGGATGTATCTGCTTTCACAACTTGTTTGGCACATGTTAATACTAATCAAATACTCGGTGAGTGAACAATATCACTCAAGTATAACAAAGGAGAAACATGAGTAACATATTTTTAGTACATCACATGTAGAAAAAATGAGTATTTATTTTGTATATTATTCATTTTTTAAAATTATTTTAATTAAAAAAAGTTATCAAAACAAGAGTATGTTAAAGAAGTATGTTTACAAATTTTTTGTGAAAACTCTTCAGAATAAAGTTAGACCTTGCAAAAACAAAATCCTTGTTGCTAAATTAGATGTTCTTTTAAATGAAACCAAGTGCACTTCATTCCTTTCAAATCTTGTGCATTTTTTTACAGATTTTTTCATACTTAAGTTAGAATATTATAAAAACTTTATTCGTCTTTTGATTCATTTTTCTTTTGTGTTTTTTATATTTTACATTTTTTAGTCTTATACTTGTACTATAGTTTTACTTTAAAAATCCTTATAAAATAAATTGATTAAATTGTGTAATATTCAAAATCACTGACCAAATATCAAACTAGACTCAATTTAAAAATTTAAAACTAATTTATTGATTCTAAACTTTTAGAATCATTTGATATTTCAATTACATCACCAAACATCCAAATATTTGAATAAAAGAATAATAATTTGAGAATGTAACATAAAGGAAATGTTGAAGGAGAAAATTTACTTTTTGATTTTTTAATTAGTAAGACTGCTAAAAAAAATTTAAAAGTAAACTTGCATGCAATTCAAATTGAAGGATCGTTAACTGTAATTAAAATTTTCTTTAAAGGATGTCAATAGTTATATATTTTAAAGTAAAATTAAAATTTATTTAAAAAAATCCTTTTTAAAAAATTTGAAATATGTGTTAAGCGTATTTAATAGATAAGTCGTACCAAGGTGAAACTATATATAATTTGTATATAAGTAATGCTTGTTTGGACAAAAAAATTGTTTATTCTAATTTTTTTATTTTTAGTATTTTTGCTTTGTCACTTTTTTATATTTTGGTTTGATTCTCCTATGATGCTTGATTACATAATAATAAGACATTAAAGGTGATGACTTCATTTAATTGATAAATTTTTTTATTATCCAAAAATTAACTAGTGTTGAAAGTCCTTGTAGAATGTTCTTTTGTGTTAGCATAAATGTAGCACTATTTTTGCATGATTTATGTTTTAAATTTTAGATGAGTTTGATTAAATTGAATATATAATTTGTATAAATTAGAATTTTATACAAAATATTATGGCCTTCAAAAGTTTAAGACCCATAGAGCTTGAACAAAGGCATGCTAAACTTGAGCACGCGTCATGCTACACCACTCTTAAGCAACTTATGTTATGTTTTTATACAAGAACATCTTGTGCTAACTTGAGCACAACCATGCTTTAAGTGGAGCATCACTCTTAAATAACTTATGTTATATTTCTAGATGAGTGCTAACTTGAGCATAGCCGTGCTAGAGAGAGAAAATATTTTGAAACTTTCGGAGTATTAATTTTTAAAATTGATAACTCTACACACTAAGACTTTAGATTCATTAATCTATTTAATGTGGTTAATAAAGCGAATAAAAAAGATTTTTGTGAATAGGCTGACTTTTTCTTAACAAGATTATAAGACCAATTTAGGACAATTCCTTGTCAAGGTGAAGAACTTTGAAGAATGTCATTCTAGAGTAGAAAAGGATGCATTATATAGGAAAAAGGAAAAGGAAAAAAATATACTGTGACTTGCAAGATAGATCTTGAGAAGTTGTATTATTGTACCAACAAGAGATTTCTTCAATTTACCCTCTTTGTCTTCATATTTCTTTTTAGGATCATTAGTTTTATCACGTGGAATTTTATTCTTCTAACCTCTTTATAATGTAGAAGAGATCCAAGCTTAATGATTTTATTTTTAAGGAGATCTCCTATCATTTCACCTTTTTATTTTTATTTTTTAATCACATCTTACTATTTTGCAAGGCTTCCAATGCTTAATGAATCTTGTAATTCATACATTAATTGGATGATTTTTTGTGTTGCATCTGATTTTTATATTAAAAAATCTAGATTTATTTACTTGAAAGTTGTTATTAATCAACCATGTGTAAGACTTTCTAATATTTTAGGTATTTAAAGTGCATCTAATTTAGGGAAATCCTTGGGATTTTCTCTTCTCTTGCGGACAAATTAAAAGAAAAAGAGTAGATTTCAACTTTATCCTGAAAATTTTTTTTTAAAAAAATGCCTTTTTAAAAAACTAAGTTTCTAAATAGAGCTAAAAGGGTTTGCTTAGCAAAATCAATACTATCTACTATTTTAGTCTATAATATGCAACTTTTTTAGCTCATATAGGATGATATCATCAAACAACTTAAATTGATTATTTAGTATAAGAATGGAGAGAAACATAGTTGAAACCAAGTTAGTTGGAAAACAATTACTTAAAATTAGAAGCTTTGTGGATAAGGTTAAGGGTCACTTTGAAAATGAATAATGCCCTTTTTTGGGCAAATTGGTGTGTAAGTTTTTGAATGACAGAAATATATTGTGAGTCTTGGTCCTTATTCATAAATATCTTAAGGACCATTTAATTTTCTCTATGTCTAGAAACAACTCATCATATTGTTAAAAAATTATTATTAAAGTTGCTAACAAGATTCAACATGGATTTGATGTCCTATCAAATTAGGAGCCACTTAATTTTGGTACGATAATTAATTATGTATTAGTGCCTCTATTTCCAAGCTCTCAACTTAAGCTTTTAAATGTATAGCTCAATGACTTCTAGAATTTCTCAAGTTATTCACCAACATTTCTAAAGATATTCATGAAGAATCACAGAGGGAAGATCCTAAATCATCCTTTTGGAAATAAACTTATTTCATGGACCGCAAGTAAGGAAAAAATATAACACTTGTTCTATTTTAATTGGTTGTAAAGATAAAACAAATTGTCACATAATATGTCACCATGTACCCACATTTGATGTCCTCTTATTCTTAAAAAGATTTTTATGTCACTTGCTCATCACTAATTTGCTCAATATATTTCTTTCCTTGTGAAAACTTCATTCACAACATACATTGTAAATCCTTTTGACTTTCTTTCATTTTGTAGGAATGAAAGATGCACTTTTGAAGTTTTGATATAACTTATTGCTCTTTTGTGGTTATAAACATGTGATTTGCATGAGTAATTATCTAAAGGTGGTGAATTTTGACAAATAGATTGATTTTAATTTTCATATTCACTCAGTGAATATTTAAAAGATTATTAATTAGCTTCACGAAATATAATGAAAGTATTCTTTATAGTTTTAGAGATACAAGTAGAATGATAGATAACTTGACTAAGATTAAAGTTTAAAATAATATTTTTATTCATATGTAGGCCCAATTTAAATAAATTTTTAGAGAATTACAAATAAATTAATATTAAAATAAATAATTTTTTTCATAAATTAGAAATAACTCATATTTTTTTTTTAATTTCTCATTTAACATTTTTAAAGTTTGAAGTAATAAATTATTTTTAATTTATTAAAAAATTATTTATTTTTTATACCAAAATTTTTCTTCCTGTAAAATCATCTTTAAAAATTTAGGAAAACTTAATTTTAATTTTTTTTCTCGACATTATGTTTCTTTAACCTTCAACACATATAATTTTTTTAATAATTTTTGAATTTTATTTTGAATTAAAAAATTGATGCCATTAAATTTTATAAGTTTTAATTAAAATTTTATCACTTACTAATTTTTTATTAAATACTATTTCGTAAATTCAAAAATTAATTTTAATAAAAAAAAAACTTATGCTATAGTAAGCTTTGTTGTCTTGTCCGCAATTTAATTGACATATAGTAAAAGGAAGCGAATGGTAGCGGTACACGTGTCGTGCTGCGTGTCTAAGAGCGTGGAGTTAACGACTAAGCGTTAAGCATTGGCATAGCCCAACTATCCGTTCATTCTTTGTTGGGTTCTGTTCTGTTTGCCTTCTCTTTCCCAATAATTCTCATTCATAGTTCATAGAATCAATGGCTACCACTGTCTCCTTCTTTCCATCTCCAACGCTTTTGTCTCATTATCAACTTTCGCTCTCTTCAGTCCCCAAATTCAAACCCTACACCGTTGCTTCCCGCCAACTCTTGTGCATCTCCCACAACACTATCTCTGTCTCTGCTTTCAGAAACCAAACAACCTCTCCAACGTTCCTCGCAATGTCTTCTCCCAACACCGAGCCTATGCTTCCTCCTTATAACGTTTTGATAACTGGGTCAAGCAAAGGTCAGATTTTTTATTTTATTTGAATGAAATGGTATATCGGTAGTGAAAATAAAAAATGTAGTTACCTTGCCATTTAGTCGCTAATTTGAGTTATTTTATGTTTTGTTTCTCATTTTAGTTTGTCCCTGTTGGAGATAAACAAATGAAGATAAATACTAGTAATTTTCTTGTGCAGGATATAATTAAATTAAATAACTAATTAAAATAATATGTTTATTTTTAAATTTTAAAAATGTAAATATTATAACTATTAATAATAAATACTTTATTATATTAAATAAAATTAAGAATAAATTATGAATAAAACTAAAATCAAAATTAGTGTTAAATTAAAAAGTAAATACATAATATAGAAAAAAACTACTTAGTATGATGTAACCAGACTAATCCCTGAAAATGCTTTCATTTCAAAATATTTCTTAAAATTCTCCTCTTCCAGAATACTCCTAAAAACGTTATTTTCCAAGAATTAATGCTCACAAATTATACATACAGCTTGATTAACTAAATTGTCATCGTGGCACATAAAGTAGACTACAAAGATAATGTTATTTTAATCCGTAAAAAAAAAAATAGTATCCAGTTCAGCTCACTCACTTTGTTTTGACGATAAAAGAATAATTAAAATATATTGACAGTGTGAATTTTTTTTTTTACTGTTATCCAATTATGTATTGCTATATAAATGAGAATCGTTGACTTTTGTTGTAATTAATTTAAAAATTGTATCCACAGTTGGTTGACAATTTAAAGATCTATACACGTTACACCAAAATTAAACACCAAAAAGAAAAGTGAAGAAAGAGATAAGAAACAAAAGAAATAAGTTGTGTTGTTAGAATGAGAAAGAGTATACTAGACAAGAATGAGAAAGAAAGAACATGTCTAGAGTAACTCTTGATGTGGAGTGACAAAATCTTTGCGCCATCTAGGTTGTGGCTTGAGTAGCATTACCTGTATTTTCTAACTTATTATCTTTTGGTGTTTTATGTTTTCCATATGATTCAGGAATAGGGTATGCATTGGCAAAAGAATTTTTAAAAGCTGGTGACAACGTCATGATTTGCTCAAGATCATGTATGGAGTAACTCTTGGTGTTTCAATGTGTTTCAACCATGCAATTTGTTTATTCATGTCATTCAAACTGTATACAACTGCTAATGCATCAATGATCTCTTTTTTCTTGTGTTTTCCTCTTCTCATTTCAATTATGTTACTAGAAATAAATGAAAATGGATTCTCTGCACAATTTTGTCAACTTTTGTAACCAGAAACTCATTCATATGCTATTTATTAATTTCGTTCAGGCTTGATGTGATTTTGTTGTTGAAAAGTTTCTTCCAGAGAAGAATGTAATTCATTTTAACTTTTCCTTTTAGTTCTTGGCATTCGAGCAGGAGAGAGTAAATCAGTTATTCTATTAGCATTTATTTTTTAGATATATATTCTGTCAGATAATCATTTGTGGATATTTGTTCCCTTTCTGTTTCCTAGCCCCAGTCCCTGTTATTTATGCTTTCTCTTGAAAATTTAAGTTACCTAACAGCTTATTGCTGAATGCTTGGGATTTTAGTATTTTACTGTCTAATTTATTTGATTTCTTTGTCTTTTTTAATATTTTGGTTTTCATTTAATAGATGAAAGGGTAGAGACTTCTGTCCAGAGCTTGAGAGTAGAATTTGGGGAGCAGCATGTGTGGGTACCTCCTCTAAAACTTCTTTGTCAGTTATAAACCCTGTTTTACAAATATACAGTTGGCTCGTGTTTTCTCATGTTCACATTTTGTTTCCTGCAGGGCACTAAATGTGATGTGAGAAACGCAGAGGATGTGAAGAATTTAGTTTCATTTGCTCAAGAGAAACTGAAATACATTGATATATGGGTATCCATGTCGGACTTCTTTTTCCTGTTTTGATTGTTTATTTTGCATAAATGGATGAAAAAGTATTTAGTGTTTAATTTTTAGTCATGGTCTGATCAACTACGTAAATTGCTGTTCTTAACACAATTCTAGGTGTGACCAGAGTAATGATTTGGAAACTAGTTTTCCATAAATTTGTTTATCATATTATGATAAATTTCAATGACATTACTATGACATGTTCAACCTTAAACTTATTGTAAAGTGGTGTCTGTTTTCCTTTTAACAAATAGGCAACCGTGAGTGCAGTTATTTCTGCAAATTAGTCACAGTTTGCCTGGTACCTGCTTCCAGTGCTTACACCTTTCATGAAAATTTTGATTAGGCATTCTGTCTATATATAAACTGAATTTTAGGTGATGACCTGTTTGGAAATTTAGTGGATACTTTATATTGCTAGCCTCACTATTGCCACTATTTTTACTTGTTACTTCTTTATAGTGGAACTTGAACTCGAAACCTGGCTCAAGTAAATGATTTCCACTTGCCAGCAGTACCTTGAAAAATATGTTCTATTAATTACTTGATTTTCTCATGTCAGTTTGCTCATTTTAGCCTCTTTTTGTATCAAAATAGGAAGCATACGACAAATAAGCTTTGTAGAATTCTCTGGTCATCTTATTTCATATATGACATTTAGAGCCAGCTACTTACACCTAGCAACTAGCATTTCCTTTCCATGCTTCCCCTTCTTATAGCTATAGGAATTTTTTATCAGTTTCTACTCCAGCCTTTCGTTGAATATGTCTGTTAGAATATACTAATTCTATTCTTTGTCACCCTATTTTGAGAAAGATGCAGATCAACAATGCTGGATCAAATGCATATAGCTATAAGCCACTTGCTGAGGCTTCTGATGAAGATCTTATGTGAGATGCGTTATACCTTTCACCCTTAGTTTCAAATTTTTATATTATCTTTTTTAATTTCTTTATTTTGTGCATGCAGTGAGGTGGTTACAACAAATACACTTGGCTTGATGATATGTTGTAGAGAGGTAAAATATATTCTCATCTAAGAGGCCATAGCTAATATGAACAAAGTGGGTGCACTGTTATGCATAGATATTTAGTTTCCATTTAGGCAATAAGGATGATGGTGGTCCAGCCTCGTGGAGGTCATATTTTTAATATTGATGGAGCAGGTTCAGATGGAAGACCAACTCCCAGGTACTTTTTGACTTTATTGGAGTATTTCATTTGTTGATTATGTGCAATATTCTGCTTATACATTTAGAATGTTGCTGTTTATTTTGTATTTGTCTTCTGGGACAGAGCCAATTAAATCTTGGTTGCTTATGGGTCAATACTGCTTCATGGGCTCTAGAAATCTAGAAGGGTTCACTTTTATAGTGGTTTCTCATGCCAAAAGTATTGTATGATTTGGTTAGCTGAGCTCCATCACAATTTTTTTTTTCCAAGCTAAATATTTAGTTGCTATTTGGTATACTAAATCAGTTTTGGTAAACCATGCTGTAGTCTCATCTCATGTGGTCACATTGGATTGGTTCCCATTTTGATGAAAGTGAAAGATCATGAGTTCTTTCTTCATTTTAATAATTCTTATAATCTCTACAAATAGTTGCAAAACGTAACAGGTAGCATATTAGGTGGTGGCAATTGAAAGGTAGCTTTTGGATGATATGAAAATTCCAAAAATGCACTCTGGATTCCATGATGAATCATAATCTCTCACTAGTTAATCTAGCCAGGGTGAAATTTTTTTATTTTTGTTGTTTTTTCCCTTAGGTTTGCTGCATATGGAGCAACAAAGAGAAGTGTAGTGCATTTAACAAAGTCTTTACAGGTTGATATTTTGTTTGTTAAAACTTATATTTCTATTCATGCACTCTAACTGTCTACAACTCTATTCAGTTCCTGTCCATTCTTGTTCTATTGCTTAAAAGTATTTATTGCATATTTCATTCTTATTGTAATAAAGTCAGACTGCTAATTTGCGATGTTTCTTATTGGTTCTTGCTTTCCTCAACTTCTACCTGTTCTAATAAATATGAGAGATTGTGATTATAATTTTCAGCTTAACCATAAAAAGAAACTATAATTTTTGAACTACTATATGGAAAAGAAAAGACTAAGTCCCATAAAAATTCTACCAATTTTTTTTTTCTGTATTGGCATTCTTTAAATGTTTAGACATGAAAAGATAAGTAGTACAGATTAGAATGTTGTGTTGGAGGAGTATACTAGACAAGATAGGAATAAAATTTGAAATGAACGCATTAGAGCGAATCTTGGGGTAGTACTTATTACAGAAACAATGGTAGAATCTTGACATAGGTTGTTTGGGCATGTGTGCTAAAAACTTGTAGAACTCCTTGTGACTTGGAAGGAGGGCAGAACAGATGAAGGGTAGCCCAATTGCTTACGTAGAAGGAGATGAAAAGACAACAGGTGAAGCAACTAAGAAAGATTTAGAGATTAATGGCTTCTCTATAAACTTCATTTATAGTAGAACATTTTGGCGTAGCTTGGTCTTAGTAACCAACTTCACATAGTGCAAAAAGATTTGGTTTTTGTTAGTGACAGATTAAAAAAATTTTAAGTTGGGGTAACAGTCATATATAAATTTGTGGGGGTAAAACACACAAAATAGATGTGATATTAAGAAAAAGGAATTAAATCCTTGTAGGGCAGTTGCCACACAAGGCAATAAGTAGGTTTGTCTCCATTTATTAATCTCTAGTGCTTTATTTGATGATGTGTGAAATAAGGGGGTAAGAAATAAAAAAGTAGGAGGGGTGTAAATAAAAGGAAAATAGAATGTAAAAGATTTGTTGTTTGAATTGATAGAATAAGAAGGAACGATGTAGAGAAAATTTTCTTAGACTTGTTTGGATAAGTGGAAAAGAGTTTAAATAAATAAATAAATAATTTAAAAAAAGTTATACTAATTAAAATATAAATAAAAAATATAAAAATATAAAAATTTAATTATATTACTTTTTCTTAATATAAAATTATTTATTATTTTTCTTTTGTGTTGTTAGAAAATCATTTTAATTATTAAATAATTAAAACAAAAAAAAGAAAATATGATCTTCCCACTTCCATTTCATCACAAGTGAGGGGAGACTTTTTTAATATGTGGAATCTATGACATTCCTTAATGTAAAGTATAATAACTTTTTTTTTTATTTTCCTGCCTCAAGTTTAGAGCCTTAAAATACCAAATTATCATTAGTGGTATATCTCAAGGTTAAAGTAGTCTTAGTCTTACAACTGTTAGAAATGATAATTTTTTTCATACATTAAACAAATTTTGTTCAACTTTGTCAATTCCTCCATCTCTTCTCCATCATGGATATCCTTGTTAGTTATGAAGTTGGTAATTACTCTTACTGGGTGTGGCATTCTTAGTATTGTCAACAACAACTAAGCCTTATCTCATTAGGTGAGGTCGGCTATAATCACATGACGCTGTTGAACTTGGTCAAAAACTAAATTTTTAGAAATTTGGTTAACTGAAAGATCTCTTTTAATAGTTACTTTTAAGGTTCTTTTGGATCTCTCTTGACTCTTTTTTACCGACTAAAAGTCATGCAATTCACTCTCTTTACTGGCGCCTCTAAAGATCTTCTTTGCACATAACCAAACTATTTTAGACATTTTTCAGTCATCTTTTCCATTATAAGTATTACTCCAATATTTTTTGTATACTATCTTTATATTTTGTCATTTTTCGTATGTCCACTTATTCATCTTAGTATTCTCATTTTGGCCACTTCCACTTCCTTTTTTGGTATTTTTCCTTTTTAAGGCCTAACATTCACTATCATATAGGATAGTTGATCGTATTATAGTACGATAAAACTTTCTTTTCAGCTTGATAAGTATTGTATGGTGACAAATAACTCTTGATGCCTTTATTCACTTTAATCATCCATTTTGTATTCTATGAGTAACATTTTCATTAATTTCCCTATCATTTTGTATAATCGATTTTAATACCTGACATTGGAAACTTATAATATAATATTCTCTCTAATTTTAACTTTCAACACATGATTCTCATTTTGTTTTTAGCTAAACCTATGGTGCATATACTTTGTGTTATTTCTACTTAAGCAAAAATTCTTAGATTTTAAAGTCTCTCTCCATAATAAAAGTTTAGCAATAACCTTTTCTTTTGAATTTTCAATCAAGACTATATCATTTGCAAAGTGCATGCATTGAGGGATAATCTTTTATGTCATTTGTAAGCACATCTAAGATTAAATTAAATAAGGACTCAAAACGGAGCCTTGATGTAAACCTATTCCAATTGATAAGTCCTTAGGTATGCTTCCAGAAGTTCTTACACATATAGTTATCCTCTCATATATGTCTTGTATAGCCTGAATATATGCTACACAGGCCCATTTCTTTTTTCCAAGCCTTTCAAAACACTTGGCACCCGATGATATGCTTTTTTCAAGTCAATAATGTATTCAATTATTATATGGAAGACTAGTTGCAGCATTTTTATCTGAAAAAATATTTGATTAATTAGAATTTCTTTCTTAATGATAACATTAGATAAAGTATTTTAGAATATAATGCTTTTAGCTATAATCTCTTTTGGAAAAATACCTGTTTGTGATTAGGAATAAAAGCACATCATATAAAAGCTTCATACATAATCAAATCAATAATTACTTTATTTTAGTGATCTTACAAGAATTATCTTTGGAGTAGAGCTTTGTGTAGGTTTCAGGGTGTTCTCGTACTTTAACTTTTTTCTGTTTCTCATTTGAGATCATCTCCCCTTACTAGAGGATCATTTCTCTATTATATTTGTAACAACTTTTTAAATGACAAATGCTCATTATTTATAATTAACAAGTTCTAGTAAAATTTTAATAAATCACAAGAATTATTTTAAAATAATAATGTATATGAAAAATCTCATTAAAATCATTATTTTTATTTATTATTATTACCACTTTAATATGGTAACCAATAAGTTGATGCATAAAAACATCAAAGTGTAGTATATATTATCAAGCATTATTAGAGAAAATAATATAAATACATTCATACATATGAAAACTTAAGTTGTTATTTTTTTTATTCCTTATAAATTATAATTAGTATAAGCATTGATAAATTAAAATATAGTTTAGTCATAGAAAATTATAATGATTTTCATAAATGGATCAAACAAAATTTTAGAAAATTAAATGTATAATTAAATGTACAATAGACTTAAAGCTATACACACTAACAGCCCCGATGTTATACATTTCTACTCAAATATCATATTAATTGTTTAAGAAAATGTTACTATCACCTCACTAAGCTGACATAAATTTTTGCTGTTACAAAAAATTTCTTTCTCTGTTTATTTTTCTCTCCATCTACCTCACTTCTTTCTCCTGTGCTTCCTCTCTTTGGATATACTAGTTGTAAGGAATTAAACAAAATAATAAATGTAATAATAGTATTTCCATTTCTATCTCCTTACATTTCCATTCAGCCAAGCACTGGAAAGTAGTATTTCCTTCCTATCTCCTTACTTCCAAACAGAGGGTCAATACAATCTTGGTGTGCAAATGAGCGTATCACATAATGTTGCTGAGTATGCAGCAACGCATGTCTATATTTAGGATTGAATTATGTTTGACCAACAATGCCAGGTCATATCCAGTAGAATTGTAAGCTAAATTTTTCTACCAAAATTCTTTTGCTTCATAATGCATGGTGGATTGACTTTTGTATTTCGTTGGAGGTTTATGCTAGTAATGAACTCTATTTTCTGCGTTCACACATGAGATGTTTGGTGTTGCTGAATACCATTGAGTATCTTGTGAACTTCAGTGAAATGATTTCAGTATAAGATAATATGGAAAATTAACACTCCATTAGATCAATATTTCTTATTGTCCTCTTCCTAATAAACTTATTTGAATCAGAATTATCGTTATGGCTGTGGATATGCATGTGTACATATAAATCAGTCTTGATGATATTTTACAGGCAGAATTGCAGATGCAAGATGTTAAAAATGTTGTGGTGCATAATCTTTCGGTATGTTTTGCTTTATGTATCCAATTCCTATGATAAGTATGACGGGCATGGATGCGTGAATATGAAAACTTGCATGTTTCTCCAATTTAAGTATTGTTATAGTTATTTATTCATATAGTAAATTTAATAACTTCTAGAAAAGTGATAATTTGACATGATTTTTCTTGTGCAGAATCATTTTAGTACCCATTGTTGTGTTACTGAAACTGAATGAGCCCCTTCACATTTACTGAGTTGCAGGCTTAGATATGCTCAACTTATAATGAATATATATTACATTATTACTATGTACATGTTGCAGAAACTTGTAGTGAAGGAGCTTGAAGATAAATTATATTAACTTTACACCGACATTAACAATCACCATGCATATCACCTATATTAAATACTGATGTTAGTCTTAGTCACAAAATGGTTCTTGTTACCTACTCTTTCATAAAGAATTTTTTGTATTTATTAAAAAAAAACCGTAGTACATAAAGTTAAGCTTGACATTTCTAATAAAAAGTGTACTATAGAGAGGAAAAATTTAATGTTATTTATTTGAATCACAGATCATTAGAAAGGTAACCCATCTATGAATGAAACACTGAAATATTTGGATCGTTGAATGACTTATAATGACCCATTAGAAACACTTGGAAATTCTAAATTCTATTGTGTCAATACCATACAATTTACATGGATATATAGGAGAGCTTTTTTGCCAAAGTATGGTAAATTTAAAAACAAATTATCCAAATAGGGTTCATACAAAATATTTTTCCAATCTAGAGTGATTTTTGCCACGTCATGTTGAGTGTCGTTCTTTGTGTAATCAATACTTATTTTTTTAATAATAAAATATTGAGTTTCGGTTATTTGAAAGCCGACACTTATTTTTTAATAATAAAAAAAATAAGTATCGTCCGTGTATATACTGACACTTATTTTTTATTATTAAAAAAATTAATATTACGAAGAGAACAATCACAAGTTTCCTTGGTGGCATTGATCTTTGTGATGGGAGGTATGATACTCAAGAACATCCTCTATTTTCAACTTTGAACAGAGTCCATCATGATGATTTCCATCAGCGAAACTTCCCAGGTGCTTCCATATACCTTGAGCCTCTCCTTTAATATGATTCAGCTTCTTACGTCCCTTCAAGATGATATGATCCCTGCAATATGGGAAGGTCATTGAACCCAAGGAACACAGGAGGTTGAGCAGCAGAATTGTTTTGTTCAGTCATGGTGGAAAAAAAAAACGTATGTTTTAAGAGAAAATGTGGGAACAAAACTAACAAAGGAGGTCTTGACAAATAGAACAACTTTTCCACTACGGCAATTGGAGGTTAGGAAGGTGGTGCATGGTTTTCAGTGCTGGTGAAGGGCCCTACAGTGTGACAGCGCGTGGCACGGCAAAGGCATCCAGTGTCTAAACAGGAAAAACGAAGCCCAATGATGGTACTGTAGGTACTCTGTAATGAAGATGGCTTCTTGCTGCTAGGGTTTTGGGTGATGTGATGAAGGTGGCTACAATTTAGTGTGCGAAAGCAGTGACCCTAGAAATGGAGTCTTTATACCAACATGGAAATTCTGAATTCTATTTTGTGTCCATACCTTACAATTTACATGTATATATAGGAGTCTAATCCTAATATTTACATGGGAGAATAGTTTAGAATATCTTCTAATAATCAGAGATAATGACAACAAATATTTACAATAAATCATAATAATTATGATATATTCTTAACAAAAAGTTAAGTAAATTAGATATATTATAATTTTTTTTTGTTATTATGTTGTCTCAATCCTATGAGATATCCATTAAGCCTTGAAGAATGTAGTGCTTTCAGGATCTGATTCAAATTGTCAAGGAGCAGGTCATATTTGGTAATGCATATGTAAATATGCAGATCTTGTTGGGAAATGCAAATAAATTTGATTTCCTGAAGAGAGTAGGTGTAGTGCTGTTATTAATTGTAATTTGTCGTGCAAGTTCAATATAAGAGGTGTTAAAGAAAAGGGAAAGAAAAATAAGAAAAAGAAAAATACCTTTTGTGCAAGAGCATAGTAAATAAAATCCTTGTAAGAAGAAAGGCTCGAAGAAGAGTTCGGGCTCACTAGATTAAAGAGAAATATGTTAAAGCTTAGTGGAAACTTAAACACATACACGAGTGCCAAAACTAAATGTTTCTAGCTGCAAGATAATGCTGGAAAAAATCTTGTCTTAAACTTAGGTTTAACCTAACTCAATCCCAAAAACTAGTTCATAAAGTAAGAATTGCCTAAGCCATAACCTCTACTTTGTCTATTTCTGTAATTGTGGGATCTCAACCCACACACCTGTCACATCCTAGATTGGACATATGGAGCTTAGAGATCCTAGGTTGCACTAGGAAAGCTACAGGACCAGGTAGACTGCACTGGGAAAGTTGCAAGGTCATGTAGGTTGCCTTGAAAAGTCTATGGGGCCAGATTAGTTGTATTAGAAAATTTCGTAAGGTCAGGATGATTTGATTTGATTTTTTTTTTATAGTCAAGGGTAACCTAATATCAGATCTACAATAGGTTCTGATATCATTTTAAATTTTAGCTTAGCTTAACTCAACCCTAAAAGCTAGCTCATGATGTGAGAATTGCCTGATCCTTTATATAAGTTCTACTTTGACCATATCTGTAGTCAATGTGGAATCTCAACATCTCAATTTCCAAAACACACCTCACTTGCATGGTTTTCTTTTTTAGATGTGGCTATTTTAAAGATGATTTGAGAAAACACATTATGATGGACTTGTAAAGATTTTATGTTTGATGCTCTCATCCATGTTGACAGTTATGACTTGTTTTTCTTTTCTCTTTTGGTGTTGCAGCCAGGAATGGTTACAACGGATCTTCTTATGTCTGGCGGAAATACAAAGCAGGTAAATATGTAAAAGTTATATTATTATTTCCCCTTAGTGTTTTAACTGACTGGCTTCGTCGTTATTTTCAGGCAAAGTTTTTCATTAATGTCTTGGCTGAACCAGCCGAAGTGGTAAGCTTTTCATAGCACAAGTGGTGATAGATTGGCTAGCACTGTACCCTGTGGGGTGCCATCATTCTGATCACCTGATAATCAACAGCAAAATGATTTTCTCATTTGTGTCTCATAAATTCCTGGCCTCTCTGACTAACTTCATGCAAATGAACTCAAGTGGAAGTATGATAAGAATCTACAAAATATTCCTAATAAAATCCATCATGATTACTTTTGTAAACCAACTCCCCAAAAGATTAAGCTATTAGATTAAGTCGCAAATGTTTTTATATTACATTTCTAACATGCCCCTCAGGTTTGATGCTTTAACAAAGCAAAGCCCATCTACCTGATGCTAAAATCCAAAGTTATTTTAGTTAGAATAGGGATAGCAACGACCAAATCCTAGACCACCTGGTCATACAGGGTCTAATACAGAGCTTGAGTAATATGTTGTCCTTTCTATGATGTTTGTATTCAGAATATAGGTACAGATAAATAGTAAGCTGTGTGTAGGAAATTAGGATCTTGGAAAGGAGGGAGAAATAGTCTGAGTTGTTTAGCCTAGACTACCTAAGCATAAGGGATATTCAATTTGCCTTAACTGATGGGATATGGTTTGCATGATAATTACCTAATGAAACGGAATCAAATAATAATTCTAACAGCTCGTTGTCCCTAGATTACTGGAACCATATTTCTGCAATTACATTCATCACTAGAGCATTTATTTCTGTAGAAATTCATGCACATAACAGAAAATTAGTAAGAGTAATTGTTTAGCCATATATTTCCATTATGAGCATTTATACACGTATATGTTTGATTTCTACTTGATGTGTCAAGGATTTGGATGACATTTGTAACAATTTACACCTTTATCTTTCCTTTTCTCTGTATATCTTATGCCTTTTAATCCTTATTTTGTCCAATGCTATGGTGTTTCGCAGGTTGCAGAATATTTAGTTCCAAACATTAGATCTATCCCTGCCAATGGATCAATGAAACCAACATACATTCGATTCCTCACTGGTTTGAAAGCCTATTCCCAGATATTTTCAGTTAAGATAAAGCATAATCCACAGTAGTCAAGTTTTCATTCTTTTAGCATCATCACATCAATTCACCCGTGCACAAGTCCTCAATTTCCATAATATAGTCTAGCATATCTATCTTGTTCAGAGCTCAATGCTTCCTTTTCTGTAACTTTACAGAGATTGGCATTTGGGGCAAGAAGGAACCGGTACATTCTTGAAGATTGAGCAGTAAGAACATTGGTGACGTGTGCAAATTTTGTTTCGTTTTTTGGTTTTTTCTTGTTGGAACCCAAGGGCGTAACATAAGAATTTGTGTAGTAAGTTTTTATTGGAAACCACCGGATATATTACAGAATTTAATGTATTAATAACTGTTAGTTTTTATGGCACAAACAAAAAAAGAAAAAGAAAAGAAAAAAAAGAGAGTAGAAATTGTGAGAAGAAGGAATGGGAAAAAAAATTGCCTTTATTCAATAACAATAATACATTTAAAATAATTTAAACAAAACATAAATTAATTATGTAACTAAGTTTTCTAACAAACTTAGATAACAAACTAATTTAATCTAAAATTGTAAGAATTACTAATTGACTAGAACACTGATATAATAAATCAAAACTACCAATTGCAGTTAAAAAAATGTATTGTTAATACTCTTCCTTATTTTAAAAGCTACAAACTTTAATTGTCTATCTAAAAGTTTAAATTTGCTAATAAGAAGTGGATTTGTTGTCAAATAAAATTGTTCTTGCCACTCCAATCGAATTGATCTTAAGGAACATTTCTCATCATGAATTGAGCCACTCTAATCATTGTTAGAGACACTGACTAGTTTGAATTTTTCATTTCTCTTAAAATTGATGCTGAAATTGCAGTGTCTTGAAATAGCTTATCATTTTTTTTTTCAGCCTTAAAATGCTTTTTATTTAAATTATGCATAAAAATGAATCTTATTTTTAGCACATAAGATATTAGGATGAATTATTGTGATATTTTCTTAATTGCACAAGATAAGCTTGCTCCTCCTCTAACGCATTTAGAGTAATTTTTTTCTATTATTTTTTGCTTTAGAAATATCTTAATCAACTACATTTTTAATCAACCAATGTTTGTCATAAAAGATTATTTTAAATCCTCTTTCAATTAGTTGTCTAACAATTAACAAATTTTACTTAATTTCAAAAAATAAAAAGAATATCATAAATTAGTTTTGTGCTTGAATAACTTGTTATTGCAATTATCTTCTATCCTTTGACCGAGGTGGAACCATTGTCTATTTTTACTTTGGTGATGATAGTTGACTTCAAAAGAATTGCTTGTTGTTGGTTATGTAGTTAGTGCAATTGCTATCAATTAGCCTATTTTACTTGATTTACATTCTGAAAGGCAAGTAGAAACAAGCAATTGATCTTTCTCTTGATTAACGATCTTAACTTCTTCTTTTTTATTCTTGCATATAACATCTTTATGTTTCATTTTGTTGCATTTATTGTATTATGTGTTAGGTCTCCTCAAACATTTGAAAGGAGGATGATTGTTTTTCCCACAAAGATGATATGGAAGATAAGTTTTTTTTTAATTGTGTCTTGCACCTTTATGATGCGTGACATGTAAGGCTTTTTTAACATCTTGTTTCATCACACAACTTTGTTCTTGTGCTTGTAAGTTACTTAAGAGTTCTATTAGTGTGATAAAAAACAAAATAAGTAGAAATTATGAGGAGAAGGAATGAAAAAGAAAAAATGTACATTTGTTCAATAACAACAATACATCTATAATTGTTGAAGCAAGCTCCTCAAAAGGTATAAAAATTTAAGTTTTGATAGATAAAAAATACTCATATCTTAGATGAATTGTCTAAAGTGTCTAATTAATCTACTTAAGTGTTTTAGTGTTGTTTGTTAAATGATATAAGTATAGTCCATCTAAAAACAACATGTGTATAAAGTACCTAAAGATTTAAGCATTAGACTACTATTTGTGAGCAAGTGTACCCATCGAAAAATAATAAAAGAGTTATAAAATAAGTTTTCAAAATACTATCTTACAATGATTGTTTGCAAATACTAAGAATTTTTAATTTAATTGT